>NC_138766.1:74557262-75813512 GCF_965113315.1 Podarcis vaucheri
CAAAAGGGAAGCAGTGTTTGAGCTTGCCCGGCTGCTCGCGGTACACAAGGCAGCAGATAGCGGCACATCCAGGGGGGGAGCATGCATTGCGAGGCAGCTGAGGGAGAGTGCTGCAACCTGTTGACTGAGAGTGGCAACTACAGCCCCAAACAAGGGCCTTGTTTTTCTCGCCACCATCTCAGCCTCCTGCTTTTCACAACCTGAAGTGAAGGATATGAGGCAGGAGTTGATAATGCGGGTGAGCTGTGCACAAGCAAGCTGCCAGCTAGCTCTGCAGAGGCTCCTTTTATTGACACAGTATGCAAACCAAGGCAGGTACATTTTGGGCTGTGACCATATTCCAGTCCCGAGATCGTGGGGTGGTACAAAGTTATTTTGGCACCTGTTTCCACAGTGTCATTTTCCCCTTGCACAATGTATGACGAAGGAGACAAAGGTCTCAGAGACAAAGGTCACAGACAGGACACGGCAGACTACAGAGACCGTAAAAGGTTAGACAGAGGGCAAGATGTTCAGACAGCTGTGGCTTTATTTGTGAGGGGAAGCGTGCTCCGCACCCCAAGGTCATGCATGCAGACAGCTGAGGCTGTCCACGGGTGGGAGTGTGCTCCACAATCCAGTGATCATTCCTACAACAACCTCCCTTTTAAACATGGTTGCTTGCTTGCTCTCCCCACCCTCCATTTACCTTATTGCAAGATTGGGAGGGGGAGGGGGAGGTGACAGTACTGTGTACCATTGAGTACCACCAGAAAAAAGCACGTGTGCCCACTCGACTGTTTAGATCTGCAGAATTGGCACAACTACAGGGGCCACATAATACCCATCCCCAAGTCTATAATAACTTTGTGACTCACTGCCTTTTGAGATCATGGAGGTGCCTTCACAGTATTCTTTCTGGTGCCTGCTAAAAGCATTCCTGTTTAGGCAAGCCTACCAGATGCTCAGAAAGCTGAGGTGATTTTAAACTGTTTTAGTGTTGTAACTTTTGAATATTTTTTTTAAAACAATCGAGTGATGTATACATTATGTGAAATAAATGAATAAGCAAAGTTTGCAGTTCTCTGTATTTTCACATTCCATTTCTCACGACAAATAAATGTGTACAAAATCCATATACTGGGGTAAACTCCCAGTATGTTTCCGAGCACAATTCAAAGTGTTGGTGCTGACCTTTAAAGCCCTAAATGGCATCGACCCAGTATCCTGAAGGAGCATCTCCACCCCCATTGTTCAGCCTGGACACTGAGGTCCAGCTCTGAAGGTCTTCTGGCGGTTCCCTCACTGCGAGAAGCGAAGTTACAGGGAACCAGGCAGAGGGCCTTCTCGGTAGTGGTGCCTGCCCTGTGGAACGCCCTCCCATCAGATGTCAAGGTAATAAACAGCTATCTGACTTTTAGAAGACATCTGAAGGCAGCCCTGTTTAGGGAAGTTTTTAATGTTTGATGTTTTAGTCTGTTTTTAATATCCTGTTGGGAGCTGCCCAGAGTGGCTGGGGAAACCCAGCCAGATGGGCGGGGTATATTTTATTTTATTTCTTCTTCTTCTTCTTCTTCTTCTTCTTCTTCTTCTTCTTCTTCTTTACATAAAAATGCATATATTAGTGAAAATAGTGTCAATACCCCCTAATACAGAAGCTGCAGCATACAGTCCACAGCAGCTTACCAGACTTAGACTCTGAGATCCTCAGCTCACGTTGTAAAGTACCTGACTTCAGTGCCTTTCAAAAATGTATCCCCTTTGGGAATCGATAGAAAATTGCACTTCTCGAACCATTAGCTTTAAGGCATCATCATTAACTTCTGTTGGCTTCCTCTACAGTAAGTGCTTAGGGGGAGAAGGCCTTCAGCCTGACCTCAATAGATAATGCTTTGTTCTGCGTTCAGTTCTTTTCTCTCTCTCCCCCTGCCACCCTGCCCCATTTCTGTAATAGTTCTGCCCCACAATCCCATTCACTATTACATTAATGGCTGGCTCTTCGCTCCTGATAAAATGGAGCACTCTTAATTTAGTGCAGTGGGAGAACACCGAGTTCGAGCTTGTAACTGCATCAGATTAAAATAATTTCTCTTATTCTCAGGACAATTCTTGGGCAGAGGTTGTGCTGAAATAACTGAGATGCTTAAATTGCTTATGATTGGTTAGTATCGTGAAACCCCTGAAGTCTCAGACAAAAAGCTTCTAGCATGGGGAAAAGTATCGTGTAGCAAGTTATCCACTGACCTTTCTTTGAAGGACTGAGTCACTGCAGCACATTAATGAGAGAGTTGGGGCTTGGTTTCAATGATAAGAAAACAATTATGATTATTCAGAAGCAGCAGAACACTGTCCATTTTATTTTCTCAGAATTTGATGGCATGTTATAGAGATGGATATTAATTTTATAGGTTTGCCGAAGTATTGGAACTCATTCAGAGCTCCACAAACATGTGGAGGGATAGGGGAAATTTAATTCAGCAATCAAAGCCTGCTATTATTGTTATTATTATTATTTATTAAATTTGTTGGTCTCTTTATCTTGCCCAAGGCTGTCCACAGCAACTTACAACCAATCAATCAATCAATCAACCAACCAACCAACCCCGAACACCTCACATAGATACAATTAAAACCAAGTGGGAGGAAACTACATTAAAAACACTCCTCCCACTTCTAAAATGCCACAGGTGGTTAAAGACCGAAGGCCTGGATATAGAAGAAAGATTTTGCCTGGTGCCTAAAGATATATAATGATGGTGTCAGGCGATCCTCCTTGGAGAGAGAATTCCACAAAGAGGGAGCCACCACAGAAAAGGCCTGTTCTCATGCTGCCACCCTGGTAGTAATACCATCATCAAACCTTTTATTGGCATCACATCCAAACATCCAAAACAAATCAATACAGAATTACCACTTCCCCAGTGGCACAAACATTTGCTAAAAGAAAGGAGGCAGAATAGTCTATTGTCACATCTCTAGGTCTCCAGGGAGATCTGATGTCTGCAGTGTATTTCGAAAAGCCAAATAGAGATATTTAGCCACTAACTTGGTGAGCTCCTGATCATTCCCCAGTAATAGAAAATGTATGACCTCCAACTCTGGTTTCCATTTGGGGATGCAGAGTTGATCTAGAAATTGCTGACGGAGATCAGAATATAGTTTACAATTAAGAACCATGTGTGTAAGTGTTTCCACCAGGTATACTTCACATGGGCAAGTTCTTTCTCCTTCCACCCTGCCTCAGAACCTTCCCCAAAAGAGGTTTGATGGATTTGAATTAAACCTGGCCAGCGAAAATGCCCTCCTTTCTTGAGGGTTAAACAGTGGTTAGTTTCATGTGCCCAAGAAAGCTGAAAATAAAGAGGGGAACATGTTTTCTCTGCTGCTACTGTTAATTCCTGGCACTCAATACCCCACAACCTAGTTTTTATTATAGCCTTGGCAGATGGTAGGGACATCGATCGCAAAAGTTCCACCGACAGCCCGAGTTACTGTACCTTCTTGTTAAACTGTTGTAGCCCTGGGGAAAGAAAGGGGTCTAACAAAACTTTGCTGAGGAGAGGATCTTTATCTGACGTAAGGCAGATGTTTAACCAGCAGAGAAGAAATCTCACCCAGGCGACAGTCTCTGGTAGTAATATGCATTCCACCAGATTACCCTTTCCCAATCTGGTTTCACATTCTCCAGCTTGTTTTCTTCATCCAAGGGGGAGTTCAGTTGGTGGAGCATGAGACTCAGGGTCAAGGGTTCAAGCCCTACGTTGGGCAAAAAAAATCCTGCTTTGCAGGGGCTTGGACTGGACTCTACTTAGAATCTTAAGATTCTAAGATTTTACAATGTTTTTAACTTCAACCCTGACACAACTATGGCAGCTGGAGAAGTGGCAGAGGAAGGGGCTGTGGGGGGTGCGGTTAACCCCGGGTGTCATCACTGGGGTGTGTGTGACAAAATGAGTTCTTGTTTTTTTAATTAAAAAAAATGGGCTCACGAAACTTTTTAGGAGTGATGTGGTGGCTTAGATGCCTGCAGGTTGTACACTGCCTGAAACAGCAGTGTGGGAATTGTGTCTGCCTACTGCCTCTCCCTCAGCCACCCTACAGCTGAGGGGGAGGCGGTGGAGAGGCTCCAAGCATCAGAGACGCTCACTGCGCCCCCATGGGTGTATCGCCCCGCCCCTGGCTGCAGGACACCTCCCTGCACCAGGCACCCAAGCAGCTAGCTACGCCGCTGTGCTGGAGCTGCTGGGAGTTGTGGAAGGCTGAAATAAACCCTGAAGTGTTTGCTGTGTTCCTTCCCTGCTTTCCCCTCCCTTTCTGTTGCTCACATGGTATTGTTTCCTCTTCCCCATAGGTTACCAAGATGCTGGCTGTGGTTGTAATCCTCTTTGCATTTTTGTGGATGCCCTACAGGACCCTGGTGGTTATCAACTCTTTCCTGTCTCGCCCTTTCCAAGAAAATTGGTTCCTGCTGTTCTGCAGGATCTGCATTTACCTAAACAGTGCTATCAACCCTGTGATTTACAACCTCATGTCCCAAAAATTCAGAGCAGCCTTCAAGAAACTCTGCAAATGCCAGCAGAAGCAGTCGGAGAAGCCCAACAACTACAGTGTGGCCCTAACCTACAGCGTCATCAAGGAGACAGACCATTTCCACACTGAGCTAGAAGACATCACCGTCACAGACGCTTATCTGTCATCCACCAAAGTGTCTTTTGATGATACCTGTGTGTCTTCTGAGGTAAAGAAGCACCACAAAGCTTTAAATGTGCCCTTCATCTTAAGGTCCATGAAAAAGGTGTAACTGTGGAAGGTTTTTTGACAGAGGTAGAATTGATGACTAGAAGCCAAAATCCAGGCCTATTGTGTCTTTAATAAAGGGATGGGGATAGTGTGGCCCTCCAGGTATTATTGGACTACATCTCCCATTACCCCTCATCCATTGTTTATTCTGGCAGGGGCCAAAGGGCATTGGAATCCAACAATAATTGCATGGCCATAGATTCCCCATCCCTGCTTAACCCAATACCCATAGAATAATAGAATTGTAAAGTTGGAAGGGACCCTAGTGCAACCCCCTGCAATGCAGGAATATGCAGTTGTCCCATAAAGGGATCAAACCTGCAACCTTGGCATTATCAGCACCATGCTGTAACCAACTGAGCTATCCAGGGGGCTCCTGACATATTTAACATCATTTTGATCCACAGATCACCTTTGTAACTCACATTTCTTCATGATGGAGCTCAGAGCAGTTTTCTGTCCAGATGCTGGCTAGACTTTACATCAACAAATTGGCTTTAAAAGGAAATTAGATAAAGCATGGATAATAAGGCTATGGATGACTTGGTGGCTACCTGCCACCTCCAGGATCAGAGGCTACGGGTCTCTGGATACCATTCACTGGGAAACCACAGAGAAGGATGTCACCCTCGAGTGCTGCTTGTGGGTGTTTCTTAGGCATCGGGTTGGACATTGAAGGAAATTAGGGTGGTGGACCAGATAGGCCTTTGACATGACTAGGTCTTACATTCAGTGACCTCAGGAAGTCGATAGGCACAAATCAGAGACCACAGTCTGTGTCGACAAAATGACTTCCGCTTGTGCAAAATGCCCTCTGGATCCCACTCATCGTTTATTATTTCACTGGAGTGTTTCGAAGTACAGTGGTACCTCGGGTTAAGTACTTAATTCGTTCCAGAGGTCCGTTCTTAACCTGAAACTGTTCTTAACCTGAAGCACCACTTTAGCTAATGGGGCCTCCTGCTGCTGCCATGCCGCCGGAGCACAATTTCTGTTCTCATCCTGAAACAAAGTTCTTAACCTGAAGCACTATTTCTGGGTTAGCGGAGTCTGTAACCTGAAGCGTATGTAACCCGAGGTACCACTGTAATGGTCTGTGTTAATCCACTCTAGAGCAATTACAAAAGCCTGGTTGTCAAGTGGCAACAGAAAGAGCTACTTCATGCATCAATTCAGCATTCCTGTGTATTTTATTCTTCTCCTTTTAAAAAAACAAACTGTGAAAGTTGGTCTGTCAAGAGGTAGGACACGATAGGTCTCATTTGCATGACTTGTTTCCCCTCCTTGCTGCACACACCTCTGACATTTCAGGTGACTCATTATTTCAATTTCTCCTTTCAGGTGCTGTGACGCTGGAGCCTGCATCTCCTCTGTCTCTCTTACTTTATTTGATCTCGCAGAGCCACCCAGTTCTGAACCAGTCTGGTTGTTTTCTAGTTATATTTGATGTGACCGAGCTTGATATTACAAATGCTGACTCTGTTCACACCACAGGGAAGCTGCTTCGTCTCATTAAACTATGCTTGCTGTATGGAAACTAAGAGGCAAATGGCAGAAGTGTGTGCATTGTTACACATTCCTTTCTAAACCATGTGCTATGAAGCGAAAGCTGCCCAACCAATTATCCAGGGCAGGACTCCCCAAACTTGCATCCCAACGTGTTTTTGGACTACAACTCCCAGGTGCTGGGAGTTGTTAGGATACCCCCATTCCCCTCCCAGAGATACAGTACCAAAAATGGCATTTGTTCCTCTTCCTGATGCAGCTGCCCACTCTCTATCCCCCATGATGGCTCACAAGGCACAGCAGTTTTCTGCCCCCTTTTCCCCATAGATGTGTTTCCTGCTGGTGGAAGGAAGCTGTGCATTATGGGTATGGAGCCAGCTCTACACAGGTTTCATATAGATAAGCCTACACATCAACACACTTGGGAGATAATATGGCTGTTCCTTCAGAGTAAGTAACTCAGGGCAAACAGCTCTGCAGAACCAGAGGAAAGGAATGTGTTTGACAGAGAAGCAAACATTTACACTCTAGCAGTAAGCTTCTTTTCCAGGCTTAAAATGTACATAGCAGCAGTGCTCTCTTGGGTTTTAATATACCAGTCTGGCCGACCGCTACTGTTGCTTGCCTCATATGCAACTGTAGTTTAAAATAATTAAACTAATTACAGAGGGATCTTGAGAGCAAAGTGAGGGGAATAGTTTTTCATTCCATAGCAAATAGTAAAATTAAAATTTCTGAGCAATGTTATATTCAGCTGTACCTTGGATCTCAAACGCCTTGGCTCCCGAACAAATTGGCCCCTGAATGATCAAAACTCAGAAGTGAGTGTTCTGGTTTTTGAAATATTTTTGGAAGCTGAACGGCCGACGGGGCTTCTGTGGCTTCCGAATGGCTGCAGGACTTCCTTTGCCGCACTTTGGTTTCTGAACGTTTTGGCAGTCGAACAGACTTCCGGAACTGATTCCGTTTGTCTTCCAAGGTACAACTGTATATATATGTATGCTTCCTCTGTGAAGAGGGTTAAAGGACCTGTTGCTCTCTTAGCATTCTCACACTAACCCAATTCAAGAATTCGCTCTGTGAAATTCAGCTCCCATTCTTCTGGGGCCTCCTTGTCATCTTGGCATTCTGTTTCATGATTCCCTTCTCCCATAGCTTCTCTGCATATAGTCCCTTGTCCAAGTATTAGGATAGAACCACTTGACACTCCCTTCTCTTGGTCTTATTTCTGCAGCATCCTAACTCCTCTCTTTCTTTCCTGCTGAACTATCTGACTCACCCATGATCATTGTCAGCATGCGGCCTACTCTGCCCCAGCCCCAGCCCCACCATCAGTGGCGTAGCGTGGGTTGTCAGCACCCAGGGCAAGGCAAGTAATTTGCCCCCCTAACCCGTGGATTTGTGCCCCCTAACCCATGGATTTGCGCCCCCTAACCCCTAGATGTTGCGCCCGGTGCGGCCGGCCCCCCCTGCACCCCCCACGCTACGCCACTGCCCACCATGAAGGAGGGAGAATCATATCATTGGAAGTTGCACTGGAGGCCTGCCGGATTGGGCCAAGGGCTCTTCAGCATCCTGTTCTCACAGTGGCCAACTGGATGCTTGTGGGAAGCCCGGAAGCAGGACCTGAGTGCAACAGCACTGTGCCCTCATGTTGTTTCCAGCAATTGGCATTCAGAAACATACTGCTTCTGACCATGGAGGCAGAACACAGCCAAATATAGCCTTATCCTACATGGATTTGTTTAATCCTCTTTTAAAGCCATCCATGCTGGTGGCCACAATGAGAGGAGGATGCTGAACTGGGTGGGCTATTGGTCTGATCCAGCAAGCTCTTAACATTCCACCATTCTGGTACCACAATTTTTCACTAGTTCAGACCATTGCTTCATCTAGCTCAGTATTGTCTACACCGACTGACAGCTAGGGTTTCAGACATGGGTCTGTTCTAGTCCTATCTGGTGAAGCAAAGGATTGAACCTGGGCCTCTTTGCATGCAAAGCATGTTCTCTACCGCTGAGCTACAGTGTGACCCCTATTTGGTCCCTGAAAAACAGGCCTTGTCTCTTTCCGCACCACTCAACAGTATTTGTCACCATGGTCAGTCAACATTTTATGAATTATCCTTCACCTTCATAATTTTGGATATTTGTGAATATTCCATAGCATGCAGCTTGTTCACCAATGTTTGGTGGGAGGGTTTGCTGTGATAGCAGTTAGCCATTTTTAGCAGATGGATTTTGCCATAAAATTACAGGCAGAATCCCCTGCCCCCACAGTCTCATTCTCTCTTTGTCACATGCTCTTAAAAAAGGTTGATAGTGGAGAAATTGAGAGAACAAGAATCAAAGAGTGAACTTGAATCAGAGACCAGTTTGCACAGCCTCAAAGTAGCATTATTCAGATTATTATTTTTAATATTATTACATTGTACTCCGGGCCCTTTGTGACATAGAATATAATTTGGGTTCCAGTGAAATAGACAATACTGAGACGAGAAAGGCACTTTTCCAACAAAAGGCTCCGAGATGTTTTTTTCGGGCTGCGGGCCCTTGAGCAGCTTTTAAAATGAAAATTAAATGGCGGAAGCCACTCTTGACTTCCTCTCAACTCAGCCAAAATTAGCTAGCTACAAGCACATTAGCGCAAATACTTATGTGTGCTGTTAACTGTGTGTGTTACGTCAAGAAATAATTGTGCGAAGTGGGACTCAAATGAGCCTGAGAGCAGAATGCCAACCCATTCTCAGACATCAAAAATCACTCACGAGAAATGTTCCAAAGACAACTGACGATCCTAAATCTTTCTAAAGCAAATATGGGGAACTGGATCTGGAATCATCTACCCCACAGGTCACGGACCAAGTTTAACAGGGTCCACACACCTCACAATTGCTTATGATCCCCCTCCCATAGGTCTTTGCAGAGTGCTTTGCAAAGTGTTCCACAAGACCCGATGGAGAAGGCAGCACTTTGAAAGGGGCTTCTCTTGAATGCCAGGTCTTCCTAAGCCTCTTTCAAAGTGGTATATAGCTCAGTGCTTCGCAAGGGGCCTGCAAGGTTCAACAAGCTCGCCATTTTGAGAACCTATGTCTGGAAACCAGGATATATAAGTCGTTACCAGAAATAGATGCATACATCCATATAGTGCATTGTTTTGAAAACTTGAATCATATTTTCTATGCGGTGACTTTGCCATATAAATATTACATGGTGAACATTTTTGTTTGAATGTGGCTTGCATATAAGTGGAAACAGAATTAATTAGGTATGCAAAACTGCAGACAACTTTGCATATGAAGCATTACCATAATATCATGATTTATCGCTAGGTGTGCAAAGCTCATTCCGAAGTACAGAAGAATATATTGCCCTTTGAATTTTCCCCAAAACCTGATGTGATTAAATATAACATGCATTTCAAATTCATGAATCTCATTTTCATAGTTCAAGCATTGTGAAAGTGTCTGTTGGAAAGCATCTCTGAGCTTGAACTAAATATTTTTATTCTTGTATTTGTGTTTCTGTTGCTGGGATTATGTGTTTTAGTGTGTACAGAATTTTGTAAGGTCTGAAGAAGTGCATTTTACTGCCCGCTTTTTATTTATAATATTGTATATTGTATTGTTTCTAGAAGGAATCATCTGCTCAGTTACTGTTATGAGACCTAATTTTGAGGAAAGTATTTTTGAGTGGTGACTTTGTATTTATTGATCTAGACCAGGGTAGCCAACATAGTGACCAC
The DNA here is from genome assembly GCF_965113315.1 of Podarcis vaucheri. NCBI lineage: Eukaryota > Metazoa > Chordata > Lepidosauria > Squamata > Lacertidae > Podarcis > Podarcis vaucheri. The sequence goes on from NC_138766.1 coordinate 74,567,292, forward strand.
CAGATGTTGCTGGAATATAGCTCCAACCATCTGTGACCATTGGCCATGCTGGCTGAGGCTGATGGGATATTGTAGTCCAACAGAATCCAGAGGGCACTTCCTTGGTTACCTCTGAGCTAGAGAGGATGAAATCAATTTAAGAAAGAACAGTATGGTGATACCTGTTGTCAGTATGCTCAGTAATGGGAGCTGCATGATGCCAATTTACCTTTCATGGCTCCATGAATACAAAAATGTAAATAAACTTTCTGATGTGGAAAACCACCCGGTGTTTCTCTGATCAGCGATATAAAAAAGACAGCCAAATTCTTGAACGATTCTGCTGGTGGCTGGAGTACTTTATCACTGTCAATTAGGGATGTCAGAGAATTGCGACGGAGATGTAAATGGAATCGGAAATCATTGACGTTTGCTTATTCATCTGATGTCTCAAATGGAAATCACTCCAGTGAATATTATCTGCAAACTTTGATGGGTCCCCCCACCTATTTGCATTAAGTTTGCTTTGCCCTTAAATGAACGGCTTTTGCATTGGAATGAACATTGTGGAATAATGTAATAACAAAGTAATCAATATCACAGATAATTATGAAAAACTCTGCCATAGTGGACAGCAAGATGAATATTGTAGGGGTTTTTTGTTGGAAGCCGAACTACGCTGGAACAGAAACAGCACTACATGAGACAAATGTGCACTGGAACAGGAATCAATGCTTCTTATTTCCATACGGTCAGTGATCTATAATTATATTGTCATTTAACTTTTGGGATACTCGAGAAATGGGCATTCACAGTGCATTGCTAGGCATGTTGTATTCAGAAGGAAATCCCATTGATTTCAATGGTGCTTATATACAGGTAAAAAACTAAAAATATGTTTGGATTCCAGGAGAACAACCACTGCACAGCCCCCTACTGACTACATACCTACACTACACATAAAATTATCCTGTTCTCTGGGGTAGGAGGACCATTTTAATGTTAAGAATATTTTCTCCATTTCCCAACCCGTTAATTGCTATTTTTCCCCAGATGGCAATCACATACTGACAGAGAGAGATGCCACAAGTCACCATAGCCTGTCTGATGTGCTACACGATCCTATCACTGATAGTAAATAATCCTAGAGGGTGGGAGAGAAGCTAGAATTAGTTTCCAAATCAGTCACATGGGTAATTCTAGCCAATTAGGAAAGGATTATGTCATATTATATAGCCAAGCTAATAGGGTTACAGGGTGATGACACTCATAGCAAACATATCAATTAAGAGAGGGAGAGTTCCAGGATCAGTCTCACTGATAAGTCTAGCCAGTTAGGAATCACATTATGAAAGGATGATGTCACACTGCAACATCTGACTTAGCCACATGAGGAAGTCATTCACAGTAAACAAACAAATTGAAAGAAACTGCAAGAGAGTGCTCTTTCTGGATCATCCATATGGAATCATGTAGTGGAATGAAATAGCACTACACAATCAGTTTGATGTGCACAATTACATCACAGATGGCAAAAGAAATGCAATGAGTGCAATACAGCTAGAAAGGTGAATGTATGCGAACTGGTGAATTGTGAAAAATCATGTACACGTTATGAATGCTTCCCACCACTGCTATAGATCTCTTAGCTGATCATTAACAGGATAGAAACTGACTGTTAACAAGGAGGGAAAATTAAAGTGAAAGGACTGTAATACAGTATCCTGCCTCTATTTGTCCATATCTCACACTGCTACTGCACATGGTGCATAGCACAGCTGGTTAGGTGAAGAAATACAATCCTAAATTCCTTCAGTGCATCCTGAACAAGAAACAGGCTGTTCATCGACATTCTTGCTCCAGTGAGAAAACACACGCAGAATGTTCTTTGATGGATGCCAGGATTTTATTCTTTGTGACAAGAAGCTTTGTCATGGCTCTAATTAAGAAGCAATCAAATAAATCTCTCTCTATCTCTCTCTGCCACTTTAGCTCCAGAATGAAAACTGTGAGAACTGTGATGAGAACCAAGGCAAAGTTAGACAGTAGGGCCAAGGGCCAAATTTACCCAGCAGTGATCCCTCTTTGGCCCAGGAGGCATGTCTCACAATCCAAATCCACCTGCCCCACACCCAATGTCATATTTGATATCACCTATGGGGCAGGCTCCAATGTGGTTATAAAGGAACAATCAGGAGCTTAAAACTGAGCTCCCAATTGCTCCAAAAGCAGGAAACAGTTTGCATTGAAACAGCTACTGAAATAGCAGTGGTCAGTGGCATAGCGTGGGTTGCCAGCACCTGGGGCTATGCAGAGTGGGGTGGGTGGAAGGGAAATGGATGGAGTATGCATGCATGTTCAACTGCCTAATGGCGTCCACATCATCTAGGATATTGTGGCCGCAGAGATAAGAAAATAAGAGTCATTCTGTTGTCTAGAGATGTCACTTCCTGGTTCGCTGAGAGCCAGTGTGGTGTAGTGGTTAAGAGCGGTAGTCTCGTAATCTGGGGAACCGGGTTCGCGTCTCCGCTCCTCCACATGCAGCTGCTGGGTGACCTTGGGCCAGTCACACTTCTCTCAGCCCCACTCACCTCACAGAGTGTTTGTTGTGGGGGAGGAAGGGAAAGGAGAATGTTAGCCGCTTTGAGACTCCTGAAGGGGAGTGAAAGGCGGGATATCAAATCCAAACTCTTCTTCTTCTTCTTCTTCTTCTTCTTCTTCTTCACACAGAGAAGTTGTTTTCAATGGAGCCCAGTGATGGAAGTAGGCAGATGGAGAGAGATAAAGATCTGCCCCACCCCAGGCTACAAAGTTTCTCCACACATGCAGTATGTCTCAGAGGGACACGATACAACATGTTCCAGCCCTTATTCACACAGTTCTTTAATGCTATCTTTCTGCACATACTTATATGAAGGAGCATCTCCACCCCCATTGTTCTGCCCGGACACTGAGGTCCAGTGCCGCGGGCCTTCTGGCGGTTCCCTCACTGCGAGAAGCCAAGTTACAGGAAACCAGGCAGAGGGCCTTCTCGGTAGTGGCACCCGCCCTGTAGAACGCCCTCCCACCAGATGTCAAAGAGAACAACAGCTACCAGACTTTTAGAAGACATCTGAAGGCAGCCCTGTTTAGGGAAGCTTTTAATGTTTGATGTATTATAGTATTTTAATATTTTTTTGGAAGCCGCCCAGAGTGGCTGGGGAAGCCCAGCCAGATGGGCGGGGTATAAATAAATTATTATTATTATTATTATTATTATTATTATTATTATTATTATTATTATTATTGTTGTTGTTGCCTTATAATGAGTCAGCCCATTGGCCCCTCTGCATCAGCATTATCAACACAGATAGGCAGTGGGTCTCCAAGGTTTCAGGCAGGAATCCTTCCCATCAGTCAGAGGCAGCGATGCTTCTGATTACCAGTTGCTGGAAACCAAAGGAGGGAAGAGTATTCCTTTGCTTGAATCCTGCTTGTAGGCTTCCCACAGACATCTGGTTCACCACTGTGAGAACAGGATGCTAGACTACATAGGCCACTGGCCTGATCCAACCATAGCTGTCAACTTTTCCCTTCTCTTGTTAGGAATCCTATTCGGAATAAGGGAATTTCCCTTAAAATTTCCGTTGAAAGCTATGGATCCAATTGGTTCTTCTTATGTTCTTATGCTCTTTGTAGAGTAGGCTACCTTCCAGCTGCACAAAAGTCAGAGATTTACACACAATCCTAGTGATGCACATTTTCCCCAGGCATCAACACAGCTGAAGAACATACTGAATCCTGGTCAAAGCGCTACAGAGTGAGGGCCAATTACAAGGATGGCTTACGGAGAAGTCTGGGGTGGTCTAGGAAAGAGCCCATAGCTTGAAGAAGGTCTTGAGCAGGGTTCAGCAAACTTTTTCAGCAGGGGGCTGGTCCACTGTCCCTCAGACCTTGTGGTGGGCCAGACTATATTTTGAAGGAAAAAAATGAATAAATTCCTATGCCCCACAAATAACCCAGAGATGCATTTTAAATAAAAGGACACATTCTATTCATGTACAAACACACTGATTTCTGGACCATCCGTGAGCGGGATACAGAAGGCGATTGGGCCGGATCCGGCCCCTGGTCCTTAGTTTGCCTACCTCTTGAGGGTTGGATAAAGAAGCCTGAATGAGAAGGCCTGAGCTTCCCCACCCCTGGTCCACAGGCTTGGTAATTTTTTCCCACATGGATGGATGCTTCCACATAAGCCTGATGGAACAGCTTAGGAAAATTATGTGTGGAAACAGGAATGAACATTATAAAGACATCAATCCTTATTGGGTTGCTGAGGAGACTGTGGAGGAGGAGGGGAATCATGATAATGTTTAGTTATCTACTTTTTACATTTTAAAAAAATCTCCACACAGACTGCAATTTCCATTGTAAGGAGGAGGAGATTCTTGCATGACAGTGCTTCATAGATTGCACACAGTCTTCTATAATGATCTCCTTGCTTTCTGGTGGATATTAGATGCATATAACGCTGATATCTGGCTGTATTTTATTTTTATTGTGTTTTTTTAAATAAATTATTTGTTAATACATTTATGCTCACCATTCTGCTCAGGAATTCAAGGTGGTGTAACATGGTTCTCCCCAACAAGTCTGTGAGGTAGGTTAGGCTGAGAGACAGTCACCGACTGGCCCAAAGCCTCCCAGTGAGTTTCATGACAGAACGGGGCTTTGAACCCTGGTCTCTCAGGTCCCAGCCCAGTACTCTAAGCACTGCAGCACACTCGCTATATGAAGGCAAACTATCATCTTGCTGGTCACTTACTCCCCATGTGTTTGATAATAAAGACTCTGCCGTGTTAAAAAAATAAATAAATCATTTTTATTTACAAACAGGTGGCATTGTCCAGAGAGAATGATAAAGGCTGTGATATCTCAGTAGCATCGAGAGAAGATGTTTGAAGAAGAATTTCTGTGTTTTGATGCTGCCATTCAGCCGTCTTAGCCCAATAAAATGTTCCTTGTGAATTTTGTTCCTGTTTTTATTAGCAATTCTTCAAAATGCCAATGCCTCTCATACTCCAGTTTCTAAATTATTATTCTCAATAATTATTCCAAATTATTAATGGGCATCAGATGGGCACAGATGTTTTATAATAAACTTAACTGAAAGCTTTAGCCTTCAAGGGCACAAATTTGCATTAAAAACAATTAATTTTAATGTGAGAAGAATGTCCTATTTTCCTGTCAGCATGATCTGCTTTGAGGTGCTATTTGTTTCAAGCAAGAGTCTTTGGGAGTCATCCATCCCCCTGTTTTTAATGATCTTGGATTGTACTATGTGGAGAAAAGCAATGACTGATGCATGAGACATTTATATAATGGGTAAATTCCTGAATCAGTTAAATCCAGCATTTACTTGTATTAAAGCTACAACTGCACTATATATTGAAAGCAGTATAATACCACTTTAAACAGTCATGCTTCTCCCCCCCAAATCCTGGGTACTGTAGTTTGTGCTAAGAGCTGCCAGGGGACCCATATTTTCCCTCACAGAGCTACAGTTCTCAGACAGGTTTAGCGAGCTATCTCTTTCTCCAGAAAACTCTGGAATCTGTAGCTCTGTGAGGGAAATAAGGATCTCCTTTCCTCCTTTCAACTAGTATACTAATAGTTTATGCTATCACAACCATGATGGCTAATAATAATAATAATAATAATAATAATAATAATAATTTATTTGTACCCTGCCTATCTGGCTGGGCTTCCCCAGCCACTCTGGGCAGCTTCCAACAAAATATTAAAATACAGTAGTCCATCAAACATTAAAAGCTTCCTTAAACAGGGGCTGCCTTCAGATGTCTTCTAAAAGTCTAGCGGTTGTTGTTCTCTTTGACATCTGGTGGGAGGGTGTTCCACGGGATGGGTGCCACTACCGAGAAGGCCCTCTGTAACTTGGTTCCCTGTAACTTGGCTTCTCATGGTAAGGGAACCGCCAGAAGGCCCTCGGCGCTGGATCTCAGTGTCCGGGCTGAACAATGGGGGTGGAGATGCTCCTTCAGGTATACTGGACCGAGGCCATTTAGGGGTTTAAAAGTCAGCACCAACACTTTGAATTTTGCTCGTTGTTTAAAATATAGGCTGATATGCTAATACAAACTTAGATACCAGAGTCTGTGTTACTGTCTTCACACAAATCACAGAAGATGAAGAACCATTAATTCAACTTGGCAGCACCGGAATGTTTCTACAGGAGGCTAATATTGAATTTTAATTCGTACTTCAATCATTTTAAAATTGTAGAGCATTTTAAATCTTTGCCGTTTTCAGAACCAATTATTTTTGACTTAAAGGAGTGATAATGATAGCATCGCTTTCAAGAGAGGCCAGCTAATCATCTATTGTTCATTGACATATTTTGATGGGTATTACAACTGGCCTGGAGGAATTTCTCACAGGAAAGGAGCAAGCATAGCAATATAATGAAATGAGGAAGCCTCCAAGTATAGCTCACCGGCTCTGCCTCACCCCATCCTTGAGTGTTTTGCCTGCCTTGAATGTGTTGTTGAACTCTAAATGCCTGTTGCTTGCCTAGATGCAGGATGGGACGTGGTATGTATGTATGAAGAGTCTGCTATCAGCTGAGAGACACTCTGGGTACTCTGGGGGTCCCAGTAAAGACAGTGACATTGGACAGTGCCAAGGGTCAGGTCAAGAAAACTACCATTATTTCACAGGCCTGATAGCAGGTTTAAGTTCCTGCTTCTGAATCTCACTGACGATCCTTTTGTAAAACGCCTGTTTCATATTTCCCCACTACATTTGCTTTATTTGAGTTTTGATTGCATTCCTGTGATAGATTTCGCAGCGATGTAATAAGCTGGAATTGCAAATGATAAGTTGAGTTTTCCATTCCTTTTGTCAGCTTGTCTTGGCTGAGCAATATATCCTGCCAGGAATTAGGTCAAGAAAAATGGTCAAAAGGCATGAAAAAACAAACTCGCTTATTTCCTGCAGATTATTGCAGAGCAGTGAACTTTATTGAGGTTCTGGGTGTGCCAACTTTACATGAATGCAGGAGAGGAGCCCAAACCACACTAACTAATAACATTATTACCTTGTCGACGTGCACAACCCCAGATAAAAAAAGTGAGGTTATTAATATCCACCTTGTGTTAAATGTATTCTCCTACACAGACAAATACCTGCAGAAGATATTGTCCTGAAATGCAACGGTAAGATGAAGAATGCATTGATAAATTGCTGAAAGGAGATGAAAGCTTTGGCTTATCAGTCTAATCATGAACCTGAATAATTGTCTTCTTTGGGGCAGAACAGAAAGTACTTGGCCTCCTGAGAAATCATTCCCAGTGTGTCAAAAATCTATTACTCTTTGTTTGAATAAGCAGTGCTGCTTGTCGGTTGTAATGAGAGGCAAGCAACTGTAAAGATTACCTTTACAAGCATTGATCTAAATGCCTAGAGAATAACTTCAACTACATGTGTATACACCTCTTCATTATTAGTATGCTAGCACATCATGAACTACCTTTTCCTTCACGCTTACTAAGAGTCGTTGCAGAAGAAGCACACATAGGATTGCACCGTAAATTTCAGACACAATTATCTACAGAGAACATACCCTGCAAGAATTCTCTCATGAAAATAGGGGTGCTAATAATAATAATAATAATAATAATAATAATAATAATAATAATAATATATCCTACCCATCCAGCTGAATTGCCCCAGACACTCTGGGCAGCTTCCAGCATATAAAAACATAACAAAACTTTAAACATTAAAAGACTTCCCTATACAGGTGTCTTCTAAAGGTAGTATAGTTACTAATCTCCTTGGCTCAGGGGTCACATAACTCCATACCCTCCAACATTTCTCTGATGAAAATCAGTAAGCTTTGTGTTCTTGTGTTTTTATGTTGTGGGGTGCCCTGAGATCCACAGATGGTGGTATATACATTTTAATGAAATAAATGTTTCCAAGCTTTACTTTTCTGCCTATTTTGTGGTTTTAAATCTCTGCTGTGGTTCTCTCACCAAAGAGCACTTGCCCCAAACTTGGATCTTGGCATCCAGGAAGTCTCCCCACCCCCACCCCTTTGCCACCATCGGGATGGCCATGTGTCATGGATGCTTTAGTTGAGATTCCTACATTGCAGGGGGCAGACTAGATGGCACTCAAAATCCCTTCCAACTCTACGATTCTATGATTCTGTGAAATCCCATCCTCCACGCACAGAGCTATGCTATGCTTATGAATGGAGTTGGGAAACACCCTCAATTTGCAAGATACATGGTGTAGGCCCAATGTTGCCAGTTTGTTCCATGTCTTCATAGTTGTTCTATTGGTTGCATCATGCCTCTGAATATCAGTTGCTGAGCAGAATTCTGTTGAGCTCATGTCCAGCTTGAAGGCTCCCCAAAAGCATCTTGTCCCCAGACGTTTAACGATCTATTGATCCCTGTGCCACCACTGTGCTTGCTTCCCCGCTGCCACCAACCCATTACTCTCTGGTAAAACACTGAGTCCAGACAGTTGTTAAAAGTGAACCAAAAAAACAAGTTTATTTTACAAACACTAACAAGTTTATGGTTTCTCAGATAATACTCCTATCAGCATCTTAACTTTTGTTTCTTTACCGGCCTCTACCTTCCTAATACCTTCTGACTGATTATCTCAACTGTTTGACTGACTCCTCTTAACAAATCCTCTCCCTCTCTCACACCAGACTAGCCCAACCCACAGATTTACCTTATTTGTCTCTTCTAACTCCAGACTGTCTTCTCAACAACTCTAACTCCCTAAAAACCTCTGTGCTTAAAACTTATACACAGCTAACTCTGCCCCCAGGGTTCCCATTGGTTAGTCATTTTACAATTAGTTAACCCTTTCCTTATGAACCCAGTAGGATGTCACACACATAGGAGGGCAAACGCCACATTGACCTCTGTGACAACAGGATGTTGGACTAGGTGGTCCATTGACCTAATCCAGCAGGTTTATCTTCCGTTCTTATCTCTCAGGATCTTTTATGCCTAGCTTTCCTGAATGCAACTACAGTTGCAAGAAGGCTATTTGGGAAAGATCACATCTACCCTGGAAAAATATATCAGAGGATAAATTAAACCCAGCTTCTGCAGATGTTTTTTCAGGTTTTTCAGGGAGTAAGTTCCAGGTTCAATGCCCGGCATTTCTAGGTAGGCTGAGAAAAGACTCCTCATCTGATATCCTGGGGAGCCACTGCCAATCAGTGTAGAGAATACTGAGCTAAATGGACCAATGACCTGAAGGTTATTTGAAAGTTCAAATAAGGCAGGTTCTTATGTTCCTATGATCTGCTCCATGATTAGACAAGCCAACAAGAATCATCCTAATATTTTAAAGGCAAAAAAATTGCCTTCATTAAGTCAATGTCTACCAAGAGCCTGTGGTAGTGTCATTCAAGTACTCAGGAAATGCAGAACATATTCCAGACAAATCTGACATCTTCCCATCTCAAAGAGATGCAGTTGCCTCCCAGCCGAGATCATTTTCAGGCTTATAACTTCTCAGCTGGCAGTCTGTTTCTGATGCTGGCAATAAATACAATTCTATCATATCATTAGATCTGGCTTAATGTGGCCAATATGATGCTGAAAGCAATGGATATAATGAAGATGAAAGCAAGGTCATTTAGTTACGCTGCATATTTTTAAAGGACAAAATAGGTCATCATTCATGCTGTGCTTTGCCTAAAGTGTCTTCAAATGAAGATCGAGAGACTGACAGCTAGTGTTGGAGGAAAAATCCACATGAGTTTATTGGTTGGCTCCTTGCTGCTCTGAAACTGTTAACAAGCTGTCATTCCTGAAAGTCAGTTGTCATCCATTATTTCCAGTTCAAAAGAACTTAAAAGTTTGAGGTTGTTCTCTGAAACTGCGGCTAAAGCTGATAACCTATGGAAAGTGGATTTTTCATGGCAGGTTTCTGAAAAGGATATAGGATCTGGGGCTACCTTAAATCAATGGTGGTTGTGTAGGATAGCCTGCCTCATTGCCAGGGTGCTGTCAGCAGTTCCTGGCTGATTGCCCAGGAAAGTATAAAGACAAGGAAAAGTTTCTTACCGTCCTTTTTTATTTCAAACTTTGCAGAGAGAGGCTATAGAACCAAGCCTCTTGGATAATGGCATTGTCTCAAGTCATTCTCCACCCCCTGTATTTCCCACTTCCTCCTTTGTCATCATCACCACCTTCTCTACGGGTGCCGCTAAGTGCCCTCTGTCTTCAAGCTCTTTGCTCCCCTACTTTTCAGGCTCCCCAGATTCTGGGAGATGGTGGGTCTGGAATGCTTTCTAATGGCAACGTGTCAGCCAGGTGTTGCTCTGGCTCTCCCATGATTTCCCAACTTTCCCCCTCATCTGCCTCTGAGCTGTGACCTCCCGCAAACCACTGTTGCAAATCTATAGTCTTCCCTTTCCTCTTCCCTGGAAGGGTCAGGATGGGGAGGCAATCTCCAGCATTCCTCCTCCTCTGCCCAGCCCCTGACACTCATATAACCAAAATGCTTAAGTCTAATTATTGCACGAAGGGGTTAATGCCATAGAGTAAGCTGCCCTACCACACTTAGCTAGGTCACTCACCCTCACCTTGGAAGTAAGAAGTTAAGTTTATTGTTCCTTCAGTCTAACATGTGAACTTCAGTGTGTAAAGAGGTCTGAGCTGGTTGCTCCAAGCCGGTTTCTACAAAGAGCTGGGCTGGTTTCTACAAAGCCATAATTGTGTTCCTATACAAATAATGTAGGAACTTTCACCACTTTGGAACTAACCCAAGTTTTTTTTTAGTTTTTTTTAAATGTTATTTATTAAGCATTTTAAAATTACAGAAAAAAACAAAGAGACAAAGAAGAAAAAAAACAAGGGAAAAACAAACAGCAATCAAACAATACAAATCGATAAAAATCAAAATCAAAAAGCAGAACCAAAACACATAACACATCAAAATCAAAAAACAAAAATAAACCACAAAAAATTAAAAACAGATCCAATATTCTCAAATCCTTAACTGTCATTACCTTATTTCATCGACCTCCTCACACCTCCCTTTTTTGTATTCTAGTTACTAATTATCACAGCAAATCCTTCCCATTTTTCATAATATTCTGTCATTAAATTACCTTAATCTATTTTAACCTTATCTTACAATAAAAAACCCTAAAACTTAAAACTTAAATCTTATTTATACCAATTTCTCATAACCATAACATATTCTTGCATAGTTCTTTTTAACATTTCTGCTAAAGCCAAATAATTTCGTTCCAACATTTTTCTAATACTCATTAATTTTACAAAACAATCCTAAATAAATTTTTTTTAAACTTTCTTCCAATCTTCATCCAACGTCTCTTCCTCCTGGTCCCGGGTTTTGTCAGTCCTTTCTATCCCATCCATCTAGTTCATTAACCTGGTAATCTTATGTCCGAGGCCCTTAAGTCTCTTCCATGTCCCTTCCGCAGATCTTCTTCATATTTATACCTGTACTTTACTTTGTCTCCTGGTCCTTTCACTCATGGAAACTCCAACTTGACAGTATTTTTGTCCCTTCTCGACAGATCAGCCCCTTTTCCATAGTCCACACTGAACTCCATGTGGTATTTAAAAGCGTGTTTCAAGGTCCCTCCAGAGTTGAGGACCCCCACAACCACAAACTCCTCATGGCCCATTGCCAGACTTGAAAAGTCAAGACATCCCTGCATAGGGGGGTCTACCCAGCCCCCCATCTCCAAGCCAAACAAAACTCTATCTCTCCAAATCTGGCTTTTTCCAAGTTCATTTGTCAGATCCAACAACTCATGTTCCTGCTGGGCCACAGCTCCCTCCATCTCTGCCACCCGAGGTCCAGCAACAACCTCCTCCCTCATCTGATCTGTCAGAGCACACTCCTGAGTTGATTCCTGGGTGGGCTCTATATAGATACCCACTACCTGTCCAAAATTTCTAATCGCAACAGTCATCAAATCCGTCTTCTCATGTAACTGTTCCAATAAAGCACTTGTCTTGCAGAAAGCACGCACCAGAGCCTCTGAATACATTGTTATGCTAGGTCAGAAGTCTGTTCCCACGATCTTAATCTGTTTGCAGCTGCGAAGCTCCCCAGTTCAAATTTAATAACAGTTTCACAAGCTCCCTCTAGGGGAAGAACTTCTATTTGTATCAATCTCTTTTCTTTTTTTTCTTTTTTAACAGCAGATCTAACAACAAAGTTTCCTTTTTCATATATTTTGTCAATATTTGTTCCTTTAAAATGCGAAACAGAACAATGGAATCACTATGTTTCTCTTCTTTTAACTGTCTGTCAAAAACATTTGTCTATAGTCAATGAACTTCCCAAAAACGTCTGTCCTGACACCCCGCTCCCAGGTTCAAGACGGTGGAAAATTACTTTTCTTTACACTCTCTTCTGCAGGTTTAAACAATCCGGAAAAAATCCCCCCTCTTCTCCTGCTTCCGAAGGGGGTTCAGTAGTTTTAGATGATGAAAGTTGATCTTTTACAAACAATTTTCTAAACTCTAGTTTGCCATGTCTTTGCTTTAATCTATCTACAAGAAACGGAAGGCTGACTTCCTGTTTAGACCTTCCCGCTTCAGTGCCAAATTAAGAGGAATTTCTTAATCCAATTTTCCATTCTACTCACAGATTGTTGTTTAAAGTCCAATTGTCCAAATTTGATCTGCTCACGGGTAGTTGTTTTTGTAGCCAAATTGTCCCAGGAAAAAGGTAGCGCTCTCCGGCAACGGCTGTGCGGCTTCGCTCCACGGAAGAAGCAGTTGACTCTCAGCACCGCGCCACTAACCCCTCTTCGCTCCGGAGCCCGTAATTGGGTTCCTTTACGAATTGGGGGGGGCGCAAAAGGTGCCTGCCGAGTCCCATGGTCACAGGCTTCATCTGCCTGTGATTTTTTAAAGGGTCCCCGCTTCGCCGTAGCGGAACAGACCCATTTTCCGTGGAGCCAGTCCCTCCGGATCAGAGGGAATCCGCCATTACTGATGGCACCACCCCGGAAGTCTAACCCAAGTTTTGCTTCCCGTGTTTTCTGAATGCTGTATAGAAAAGCACATGATTCTGACCTTTGGAGAGTTTGTAAGTAAGCCATTTTGAACCAAATGTGTGGTCTTTTTCTATGCAAAGGGAAGTTGGAAACTTTGGAAGGGACTTAGAAGGCTATATTTAAAGCTCTAATAACCTGTATTTCCACACTTTACTTTGTAGATTTTAAATCTTTGTTGGTCTTCTCTCACCAAAGAATACTTGCCCTAAACCTGGATCTTGTCATCCAGGGAATTCTCCTCCTACATACCTAGTTTTCCGTTCCCTACCAACAGACTGTTTGGCTACGACTTCCGGGTTGGCGCGATCTGGAAATGGCGGATTCCCTCCGAGATGCGGAGGGAATCGGCTCAACTGAGGACGGGTCTTTGCCGCGCCGGCGACGTGGGGACCCTTAAAAACCGCAGGCGCGGAAGCCTGCGGACTGAAGACTCGGTGGGCGCCTTAAGCGCCCCCCGATCCATGAAGAGCCTTTTTAAAGGCTGCGGAGAGGATACGGAGGGCGGCGTGGCGCTGAGAGTCGACCGCTACCTCGGTTGAGCGAAGCCGCGAGCCATGACTGGAGAGCGCTGACTTCCTTCCTTGAAATTCGGACTGAAAAGAATAACCCGTGAGTAAGACGGAATTGGACTTTAAGAATATTATCCTGCGAATTCGAGACGACCGGGGGGTGTGCTAAAAGGAAGTCCGCACCCCCCCTTTTGCAGACGATCTAGAGCAACGATATAAGAACTAAGCTGGAGAGCCTACCCTTTGAGGGGTGAGTTTAAAAAGACATTAACTTCCAAGATTTGACAAAAAAGAAATTTTGAGTTGGAGAGTGGAGTTTTGGAAGTTTTCTTTTCTGTTGTAAACAACCCCCCCTCCCGGGCCCGGGAGCGTCCTGTTTTGGAGCTTGTGCAAGAGGTGCAGAGTTTGACAGCTGTCAAAGCTGTCAAACGGATAGTTTAGAGTGGAAAAATTGTTATTTAAGATCCCTCTGGACTAAAATGAGTTACAATTGAACTAAAATTGTTGGAAACAAAGTAATAACAATAAGTTAGAGGATTGTTGGAAAAAAGAACACCAAGTAACCAGATTCCCTCTAGGGGGAACTCTGTGAAATTACAATGGCTGTGGATGGAAAGTTACTAGTGGAAATCGAAAGAATGTTTCATTTGGTGGGAATCTTACAAGAGCAGAGTCTGGCTATGAATAAACAACTCATGACCTTGACTTCTGGAACAAGCAGCTCTGCTGAATGTAGTGAGGACCTGAATGAGAAAGAATCCGCAGCTGAATCGGAAATGATATCTAAAGAAGTGGAAGAGACTAAACAAGAAAAAGAGAAAGTAAAGTTGGGAAGTACCAACCAGAAATTGACACCTGTGGAATATAAGCAAGGAGACTTTTGGATCAAATCTACCACAAATCTGCGAAAGATGCAAAAGACGAAGGTGGAGGTCCCGGGAGTTTATGGAATACAGGAACTTAAAATAAAGAAATATAATTGGGGCCTCCACTCTGACTCTGATTCTGAAGATGCAGGCCTTGTGGAAATTTTCCAGCAGTTGTTTCCAAATACCCTTGTGGGAAGAGACTATGGGTTGATGGTGATAGAACTCTTTCGAGATTCGACGACCGACATAAAGGATTACCAACAAGACCGGCGGAGAGGGACTGAAAGAGACTTGAGAGCCTCGGATGTGAGGAACCCAGGCTAAGAACTGTCATTTTGGACATGTATTGGGAAGGGACGAAAATCGGGGATGGGAGGGAGGGAAGAATGGAATTTTAAAAAACACTCAAGACCATGGGGTTTAGTTAATATGATCTTTATCTAAGACAAAATGGGAAATCGATGGAAGAGAACTTGGGTCCAACTTAGAAAAATTTATTTTTCTTTATAAAAGACGTAATATTATGATGATTAAGAGGAGAAATACCAATTTGCTGACATAATTTTGGGAATTGGGATGCAAGAGGGGGGGTGGGGGGGAAGTCAGGGAACAGGGTTAGGAAGATAGGATTTTCTGAAATTATACATGTTTTTGTCTTTTGTCTTTTTTGTGTGTATTTGTCTATATAAAAGGTGAAAAACCAACAAAAAATTTTATATAAAAAAAACACAGACTGTTTGGCTACTTTTTTGGGTGGAGGTATAAAATGTGGTTAAGGAACCCTCTAGAACTTTGAGAGGCAGGGGACTTCAGAGATAGAATAGAAGGGGTAAATCTGCTCTCATGATGTTGGCTGTTCCCCTCTGGATGCTTTGTTTCTAAAAGAAAAGTTTGGATTCCTTAAAAACAATAGATCTTCATCACACTAGTATTCAAGGACAAGCATTATAGTCCTTGATGATAGTCACATAAAAGTTATTTTTCACGAACCTATCATGAACTGATCATTCACTTCACTTCAAAAGAAAACATAAGGGTCAGATTTTTGAGAGAACCAAGGCAAGAAGGCTTTCTTTTCTTTTCTTTTTTTAAAAAAGCAAAATCCCATGTGCTTTAGATTAAAATATCACATGGCATGTGCATGCACACCCACTCAAATACCCACATACCATTATATGTGATATATGGCTGAAATAAGATAGAAGCAGGAAAAAGGGCAACTCTACAAAATCCTAGCTCTACCTGGGGTTGTCTAAAAAGGTCACTTGCCAATCACAACAGTGACTGACTCTGACTAAAACCTGGTAGAGTGGGGGCCACCAACCAGGCAAGTTCATTTCACAGAAATTGCAGATGTGGTGGGTTCATGCTCCTCATTCAAGCCACAGCCTTCAAGAAGCAGGGATTTCTCTGTGATGTAACAACTTCTGTGGAACTGTCATCCTTTAAAAGCCTACCAGGCAAGTTCTGAAGGCGACCTTAAAAGGCTTAGGATTTGTGGGTCCTATGTCATGATTTAATCTGGGGTCCATGTAGCTGCCTGTACCTTGGCCCATATGTATTTTCTTTTGGTTTTTATTGTGAACCACTTCAGAGGCTATGCATGTGATGGAGAAGCTATTATTTATAAAGGGATAGAGAGATCAGTTACATGACAACTTACATCCATATTGTGATTTTATTGCTATTTTAAAACAAATAACATAATTTGTATTACGTATTTTCTAAACAGCTTAAAGGTCCTGGAGGGCTATGGGCAGATTATAAATAAAGTGCACACACATACACAACAACCATTGAAATTCATCGGTTTGTGACACTTTGTCCCTAGGAATAATTTGAGTAGTCCTGATATTGCATGGATGATGGTGCCTTTAACACTCAGCACACTGTACAAATAACAGTTTGGATAATTAGTTTCTCCTAGTGTTTCTTTGCTTGTTTTTTTAAAAAAATATTGCTCCCTTTAGGGTTAGGTTTTATGATATGTTTGAAACCTGATCATTTTTTATATGCTGATGATGAGGCTGTGTTCTGTAAGCCATTCTGACTTGGTGGAGTATATAAGTTTCTATTAAAAAAACCAAAATGAATATAACATTTGGAAAAACAATTAAGACACTTAAAAGAGAACACCCCAACACACATCCATGCATCTTGACATCATCTCTAAAGATATTCTGCATATCTGTGCCTGGAGCAATGATTTCTAGCTCAAAATAAGTGCACGAAGCCTAATAAAAATGTTATTAGCTGCATCTATGGAAACTTCATGAGATCTTAGATAACAACAGCTCCAGGGTATGTGAATGGGGTCATTAATCCCAGCAGAAGATAACTCTAATGTCCACGGTTGATAAATTATATATCGGCCTTGTTAGCTGTTCTGATCATTGCGTTGTGAAGGAGAGCTGAATTATATTCTTAGAGAGGTTGTAGACACATGGACAACCACCACTCAAATCCTGCAAGGAACATCTCCCTGTGGAAATTGGTAAACATGCATGATGCCTTCACCATAAAGCAGATAGGTGAGATGATGGATCCTACTCTCCTCTCTCTTCTATATAATAATAATAATAATAATAATAATAATAATAATAATAAATTCTATTTATACCCCACCCTCCCCAGCTGAAGCTGGGCTCAGGACGGCTAACAACAATCAAAATAATCCAACATTCTAAAAACCTTTCATTATAAAAATTAATTAAAATCAAATTGATGGCAACCATTAAGCAAAATTCTGTGCAGATTGCCAGTGGAGGGGGTCAGGCTGCACCCTGACCAAAAGCCTGGTGGAACAGCTCTGTCTTACAGGCCCTGCGGAAGGATGTCAGGTCCCACAAGGCCCTAGTCTCTTGTGACAGAGCGTTCCACCAGGTTGGAGCCGCGGCCGAGAAGGCCCTGGCTCTAGTTGAGGCCAGCCTAACCTCTCTGAGGCCTGGGATCTTTAAGGTGTTTTTATTTGCAGACCGTAAATTTCTCTGTGGGACATACCAGGAGAGGCGGTCCCGTAGGTGCAAGGGTCCTAGGCCGTATAGGGCTTTAAGGTTAAAACCAGCACCTTAAACCTGATCCTGTACTCCACTGGGAGCCAGTGCAGCTGGTATAGCACCGGATGGATATGATCTCGCAGCGAAGACCCCGTAAGGAGTCTCGCCGCGGCATTCTGCACCCGCTGGAGTTTCTGGGTCAGTCTCAAGGGCAGCCCCACGTAGAGCGAGTTACAATAATCCAGTCTGGAGGTGACCGTTGTGTGGATCACAGTGGCTAGGTCAGGGCGAGAGAGATAAGGAGCCAACTGCTTAGCTTGGCAGAGATGAAAAAATGCCGCCTTTGTTATAGCTGTAATCTGCGCCTCCATAGAGAGGGAGGCATCGAAGATTACACCCAAACTCTTAACGGATGATGCTGGCACTAATTGCACCCCCGCAAGAGATGGGAGTTGCCCCCTCAATCCCATATCGCCATATCCCAGCCAGAGGACCTCTGTCTTCGAAGGATTTAACTTCAACCGGCTCCCACGTAACCATCCAGCCACAGCTTCCAGACATCTGGTCAGTGTGTCTGGGGCCAAGTCAGGATGGCCACCCATCAACAGATAGAGTTGGGTGTCATTGGCATACTGATGGCAACCCAGCCCAAAACTCCAGACAAGCTGGGCAAGGGGGCACATAAAGATGTTAAAAAGCACCGGGGAGAGAATCACACCCTGAGGCACTCCACACACCAAGGAGTGGCGCGATGACAATTCCCCCCCAAGCGCCACCCTCTGTCCCCGACCAGAGAGAAACGACCACAGCCATTGGAGGACTGTGCCCTGGATCCCCACGTCGGCAAGGCGGTGGTCCAGGAGTTCGTGATCGACCATGTCGAAGGCTGCTGACAGGTCTAGAAGAATCAGCAGCCCCGACCCGCCTCGATCCAGCTGCCTGCGGAGATCATCTGTTAGGGCGACCAGAGCCGTCTCGGTCCCATGACCAGTGCGGAAGCCGGACTGGAATGGATCGAGAGCAGATGTTTCATCCAGAAACCTACCAAGCTGTTCAGCAACCACTCTCTCAATCACCTTACCCAAGAATGGAAGATTCGAAACCGAGCGGTAATTGGATAGATCTAAGGGATCTAATGATGTTTTATTTAAGAGTGGGCGCACTACTGCGTTCCGTTCTCCTAGGAATGTCCCGGTGCCAAGGGACAAATTGATGATATCCCCCAGGGGGCCCGCACCTCGTCTGGACACGCTCTAATCAGCCAAGACAGGCACGGGTCAAGAGGACAGGTGGTGGGCTTTCCAGCTCGGAGGAGTCTGTCCACATCGGATGGGGATATCCGGTCAAAGTGGTCCAATACTGGACCCGAGGACAGTCGAGGGGTCTCCAGTTCCTTTATTGTATCCAAATTGGCAGGGAGGTCATGGCAGAGCAACAGGACCTTCTCCGCAAAAAAGCTTGCAAATGCCTCACAGCTGTGTGTCAAATTGTTATTTAAGTTTGGCTGTCCTTCAAGGGACGTTAAAGACCTAATTATACTAAATAATTGCGCCGGGCGAGAGCTAGCGGAGGCAATGGAGGCCGAGAAGTAGGACTTCTTAGCGGCCTTCACTGCCATCTCGTAGGTTTTCATAAAAACCCTATAAGATGTTCTTGAGGCTCCATCACGGGCACCCCGCCATACTCGCTCTAGCCGTCTGAGGTCCCGCTTCATTTTCCGAAGCTCCTCGGTAAACCAGAGAGCCCAGTTTCTGTGGGGTCGCAGAGGGCGCCTAGGTGCGATCTCATCGATGGCTGCTAGGAGCTGGATATTCCAGCCCTCAAAAAGCTCAGTCAATGAGTCGCCAGGGGGAGCAAGGTCCCGCAAGGCCTGACGGAATCTATCAGGGTCCATCAGCCTCTGTGGGTGAGCCCAAATTGGCTCACCACCTAAGCAGGGTGGGGGTGGAACATCAATCCTGGCTTTCAGAGCGTAGTGATCAGACCATGGCACATTCATCGAAGGAGACATGATCACATCTATACCGACGCCGAATATCAAATCCAGCGTGTGGCCTGCTTGATGTGTGGGGCCCGAAACAAACTGGGAGAGCCCTAGTGTTGCCATGGAAGACACCAGGTCCAGAGCCTGTGAGGAGGGAGTGGCATCAGCATGGATGCTGAAGTCCCCCAATACCAATAGGTTAGGGAACTCCAAGGCCCAGTCGGCCACCGCCTCCAGCAGGCCTGACAGGGTGGCTGCTAGTGCGCTAGGTGGCCGGTACACCAGCCAGACAGCCAAGCTCACCTCAGAGCCCCACACTAGGCCAACACATTCAATGCTGGGGACCGATGGCGATGGTAGAGCCCTGAAAGAACAAACTTCCCGGATTAATAATGCCACCCCTCCCCCCCGGCCCACAGTCCACGACTGGTGGAGGATGGAGATGTGTCTGCAATCTTTTATTTTCCCTGCTGGCTGGGATGCGGTTGGCACTGTGGTCTAAACCACTGAGCCTCTTGGGCTGACTGATCAGAAGGTCGGCAGTTCGAATCCGCACGTTGGGGTGAGCTCCTGTTGCTCTGTCCCGGCTTCTGCCAACCTAGCAGTTCGGAAGCACATCCGTATAAGTAGATAAATAGATACCATTGTGGCAGGAAGGTAAACGTGGTTTCCATGCACTCTGGGTTCCGTTACAGTGTTCCCTTATGCCAGAAGTGGTTTAGTCATGCTGGCTGCATGACCCGGAAAGCTATCTGTGGACAAACACCAGCTATCTTGGCCTGAAAGCGAGATGAGCGCCACAACCCCATAGTCGCCTTTGACTGGACTTAACCGTCCAGGGGTCCTTTACCTTTTGCATTACCTATTTTCCCTGCAATATCATCAAACTTCCTATGTTTGCTACATTCCCTTTTAGTAGTTCGGTCTCTGCTATATGCCCCAGACTGCACTTAAGCTCACTGTAGAGACAAGATCTGAATTACAGGCCTTCTGGTTCACCAATCAGGCTAATAGTCAGTGTACAAAATAGCACCTTTTCCATACTTGCTAGTCATAGGAAGAACAGGTAGTGTTTTGCTGAGCATCAACCTCTTCCCACTCCTGTGACCTCTCCTTGCAACATGATTTCACCACATCCCATTACGTCAAATTTATTTTCACAACCATATGGACTAGAAAACTATTTCAAAACAAACAAACCAGAGAGATCCTTGGGCTGTAATCCATGCATTCATCCTGATTTGCTTGCACAGAGTTTACACAGAGATTAGATTGTATCTGGTCTTTACCGAACCTTCCTTCTGATTTGTTCCTGCATTCCAGGCATCCTGTGCTCATCCTGACTTGTTTGCAAGGTGCTTATCCACCTTCCCATTCACCATTTGTTGATTCCACACTTTTCAACACATTTTGTCATCACTTTCTAACTGCAAAAGGTCAGGTTGCCCCCCACTCCCTCTTTAAGTGGATTTGTTGTGCTAATGTGGCAGAGCACTTTAATCCACTTTCCTGGTGGGTGCGTTTCAATGCCTCCCACAAAATACCGACAAACTGGAGGTACCCTAATCCATATATACCAACCACATTTGCTCTTATTGAAAGTGAATTCAAGTGCTTGAACACCTAGTTGGCATATCTAGAATCCAGGGTATAGAACATAATGTGAATATTCATTTCAGCAAGTAGGGTTCGAAGTGGCAATGCTGAGAGACTGGCAGCCAAAACGTAACCTTCTGAAGCTTAAGCAACTAATATCGGCAAAATGCTTAAGCAACAAAAGATCTATAGGTGCATAAAGGCAGCCTTCCCATCTCGCCAGCTCAGCTGGCATGCAGGAGGGGCCGAAGAGCAAAGACATGCATTTAATTGATTTGTAAAAGATTGAGAATGTCACTGAGGTGCACTGAAGACTGTCTCTTTGGAAGAATGACTAAAGGGATTCAAAACCTAATTTTGATAACAAGGATGATAATAAGAAGAGAAAATGGTGCATGAATCATTCACTGTGCTAGTAGCTGGAGACTGTGAGAACCTAATCTATGACTCTCAACATCCTCATAATATATATGCTGCAAATCTTTGTCTTGGAGATCGAGCAAAAGTCTTTGCTTGGCTAACCAAGGAGGACCGGTTTAAATATTATGCAGGGGGGGAATTGTTGCAGGAATAAACAGCAGGGATAGATGCATCTCTCGATGAGGAGTCTGTAATCTTGATAATTTTAATGGTTTTGCTGTTGGGTTTTTCATTTTGTTTTTGCATATCTATTGTAAGCTGCCCAGAGGACCTTTATGTTATGGGGTGGCACACAAACCCCATAAATAAATAAACTACAAGCAACTCCCCATTTGTGCAGGAACAGCATACGCATGACCACTGACGCATGAGCTGTTTTTAGGGCAGGGGCAGAACGGGCTGGGCTTATGTGCATCCTGCTGACCTGTTTGGTGCCTCGGGACGCAACCCCCGTGTAAATGAGGAGTTGCCTGTGTAGGAAGCCTCATGAGGATGGAAAGCAGCTGGGAATAGTGACAACAGTGATGAAGGCAAATGCACATCCACCCCAATGACTTCTGAATGTCTCAAATTCTATTGCTATTAACTTATCACATTTGTCAGTCACTTTATAACAGAGAAAAATGCCCCAAGTGCTTTAGCAAGGTAAACAACAACAAATGAAAGCAATTTAAGTCCAGTAAAATTCACAACGAGCAATAGAATCATAGAATCATAGAATCATAGAGTTGGAAGAGACCACAAGGGCCATCGAGTCCAACCCCCTGCCAAGCAGGAAACACCATCAGAGCACTCCTGACATATGATTGTCAAGCCTCTGCTTAAAGACCTCCAATACAAAATACATAGAATGCTCATTCAAAATTATATTAATAAGGGCAAGTCCTACCCACCCAATCAAAAGATGAGCACCACCGTTTGTGTCATGAGTGCGCCATAATTCAGGGCTGAGGGAACTATGGCCCTCCAGGTGTTGTTGGACTACAACACCCATCAGCCCCAGCCAACATCATGACCAATAGTCAGGGATGGTGGGTCTTGTAGTTCAGCAGCATCAGAAGGCAACCGATTCCTCATCCCTTTCCTAATATGTACCTAGGATTGTTAATTTCGCTCAACAGCTGAACAAAATGGCATGTTTCATGCAACAGCAATGGATGCTCATCTTTTCCTCACCTTAGGAGAGCCACATCCCTGGACCAAACTGCCCACAAATTAAAAATTGTGTCCTCCTTACTTACAGGAAAAAACTGTATTTTCATTAAAACTGGAACTCTTCATGCCTCCATGGATGAGTAGTCAATGCAGAGGGGCTCTTAACGCTTCGGCAGCTAATCAATATGGTCAGTGGTCTGATTGCTTGATGCTGAGCACGCTTTCATGTTGGGCATAATAATTAGAATTGAATCTGGGCTTTTTCTTTCTTTTTTCCCCATGAATCATGAGCTACTCGGGCCCTAATTTACAAAACATTTAAGCGCTAGAGAGGTTTGGAGGCTCTTGACAAGGAAATAAGGATGCAAAACGAAAGAGCCCCAGAAGTACCAAAGCTTCGGAGAGAGGGGTGGAAGGAAATGTTTTGCTGACACTGAAGTTTAACCTTTTAAATTAATCAAAGTTGGAGAGAAGCGAGGGATGTCTCTTAAACGCTCGCTGTGTTCCACCGAGAGCCCATCTGCTTGAGCCAGGCAAGATTAAAAACAAATCCCGTAGATCAGCTGCACCTGCTTGTATTGTAATACATTGTGGAGTAACGGAAGGATTGGGGGGGGCTGACAAAAGCAGGTTGGATCATTAAATGCACACAAGGGGGCATTTTCCCCCTGCAGTGCACTTGTCAAGTATCAACTAATTGGCTCAATTAATTGGCCTCACATTGTTCGGATCTGATGGGCATTATCACCGTGTCGTAATAAAATCTTCAAAATGATTTCTCTCTGACAGCATCTGCCAAGTTCCATTCGCTGTCTCTCTGTACTTACAGTGTGTGTGTTTGTTTGATTTTGGGTATGCATGCACACAGAGACGCATGCATACTTGTGAGTTGTTGCTGTGCTTGCCTGACAAGTGCAAAAGGCAACCACTGCTAAACAAACAAACAAACAAACAAACAAACAAACAAACAAACAAACACTAGAGCTGCTGGAATGCTGCAGAAGATGAAGATGGCAGCCGCACTGGAGTTAGCAGGCTTCACTTCTCATTGGTTCTAGCTCTACCTGTCATTGACTGTAGCTCCGCCTACTGCAGACCTCCCTGCCTTCTGCACCACCAGTCCTAATGGGCAGCAGCCACCATTGGTTGGATTCAACACTCCCACAATTCCATCTGCTCTTTGAACGCCAGCAGCTGGTGTGATTTTAACGTTTCTTTCTTTCTTTCTTTCTTTCTTTCTTTCTTTCTTTCTTTCTTTTTGACATAGTAAATTGTGTGCTGTATTCATTCTGGTTAATTTATTTCTCTGTGCGTAGGGTTTTTTGTTTTTGTTTTTCTTAAAAATATGCCATGTGCAATGAACATGTAGCAATGAAAGCCCCCTTCCCTTCCGCCTGGAGACTGTGGGCTGCCCAACTTATACGGCCACCCTAATCGCACTGTAGAGCTTTTCCTGGCAGCCTTACTTCAGATTGCAGATAAGCAAGGGACTGCATATTCACCTCCTTGCTTACAAAAATAAGCAGAGGAAAAAACAAAAGCAAATTAAAGGGAAAGGTTTGGCTTTGCCTTATCCCCAACATGTTAATTGTATCTCTGTGTGGAGCATGTGTATATTCATGCATTCAACAAATATAGAAGAAGAAGAGTTTGGATTTGATATCCTGCTTTATCACTACCTGAAGGAGTCTCAAAGCTGCTAACATTCTCCTTTCCCTTCCTCCCCCACAACAAACACTCTGTGTATCTGAAGAAGTGTGCATGCACACGAAAGCTCATACCAAGAATTAACTTAGTTGGTCTTTAAGGTGCTACTGGAAGGAATTTTTTTATTTTGTCTGTGAGGTGAGTGGGGCTGAGAGACTTCAAAGAAGTGCGACTGGCCCAAGGTCACCCAGCAGCTGCATGTGGAGGAGTGGAGACGTGAACCCGGTTCCCCAGATTACGAGTCTACCGCTCTTAACCACTACACCATACTGGCTCTCCAGTGTAGTCCACCCACCTACAGGGGAGAGCTGTAGCTCAGTGGTAGAGCATCTGCCTTGCATGCTGAAGGGCACAGGTTCAATCCCCAGCATCTCCAGGTATGAAACCCTGGAGAGTTACTGCTGGCCAGTGTAGACAATACTGAGCTAGGTTGACCAATGATTTGAATCAGTCTAAGGCAGCTTCCTGTGTTCTTAAGCAAAAAATTAAGTGTGTTTGGGGGGGGGACACCTCAGTGAGGCAGAACAAACACAGAGATTTATTTATTTTTTAAATACTGATTTTATTCTCTGCTTTATCATGTTCTGTTTTTATTGCTAAACCACCTGGAGGACTTGATCACTAGATGACATATAAATACTGTTAGCAAGTAAAATATATTGCCTGTGGAGGTCCCCAGGCCAACCCTCAAAATACCGGTAATTCACAAATCACACATAATTTTTGTTTAAGGTTTTTGGCATAATTTTGGCCACAACTTTATTAAAAATACATAATCTGTGAGTGGTTGCTTAGGCATTGGTTATGACTATCTGTCCCCCCGCCTGGGACAGAACTGACTTTCCGAACTCCCTCGAAAGCCAGTGAAGGGAAAACAGTATTGGGGATCAGTTGAGCTGAGTCACAGTCCCTCACTGCTCACCCAACCTGCTCCCCAAGGCTTGCCGGCCCTGGTCCCATTTCAGGGATTGGACGAAATCGTGGCAAGCCCCAGGATTCCTTTAACAGAATTCCCTTCCACACCACCATTGGAGGGGCAGGCCCAGCCTATCCTTACCCCTCCTCCACCAATTTTTATAACCAATGCCTAACCACAACCTTACAAGTTGTGCATTCAGTTTCCAGTCACTCAATGGGTTGCTTTCTTTAAAAAAGAAAGGAAAAAGGAGGCTGTAATCAAATGCTGCCTTTCGCTCCTTTTAGGTGGGCAGGAGCTGGAACCGAGCAATGGGAGCTCACCCCATCGCGGGGATTTGAACCGCCGACCTTCTGATCGGCAAGCCCTAGGCTCTGTGGTTTAGACCACAGCACCACCCACTAGATTTAAAATCTATCTATTCCCTGACCTGCCCCCCAGAATACTGTGGGGGTGGGTGGAATATGCCAGACAGCATACAAATTTTCTGTCCCACTGAGACCAATGAGAGCAAAAAGCTTCCGAAAGAAAAGCTTGCAGAAATATAAAAAGTCAAGAGAGAGAGAAAAAAGAACTATGAATCACACCTTCCATTCTACTACTAAGTAATTTCGTTGTCCCCGAAGGAGGCAATGACAATAAAGATATTATTATTATTATTATTATTATTATTATTAAGCTGAGCCCAGGAGGGTTTTGGATTTAGCAATTTCTCTGCCTTCACTTCTCCCTCCCGCCATCTTTTTGGATTGTTCTCTTAGAAGAGAACCATTAGTAAGAATGTCTAGTAATTGCCAAAAGCAACAACGAAAACAAGCAATCATTCCCAAGGTTCAGAATTGCTAGATTAGATTAGCAGCAATGAACAATATGGACTGCACAGATAAATTTTACACACCCTTTTAAGTTTGTTTCCTTTGAAAGGAGCACCTGAAATCAATGAAACTGCTCAAATTGATTATGAGGTGCTGTGACATCATCATTTGCTCTATATGATCCCTGATTTGCAAGGAACGTGCCGCGAATAAGTAAATGTGCATAGGATGGAAGAGAAAGCAGAAATTAATTTAGTAAACAAGTCTTCTTGGATGGTACAATATATATTATCCAGATAAGTACATTTTTTTCCTTGTTTCTGTATATGATGTCGAACAGTCAATGATACAGTGTGAGGAAAATACGCAGGGAAAAATCAATCTAGGCCCGAGGTCATAGACAATATTGAAAAGCAGTGCTGTGTCAAATCTCTGTGAAGTTCAGATATTTTACAAAGTTCAATTTCTGACACTAAAGTTGCCAGAAGAGGGTATGGGTTGAAAGATGGGTGCAGAATTTTTTTTCCACACTCATGCACATTTTTGTACTTGGTTGTGGTAACTGTTTCCCCAACCTACTGCTGCTTCAGAGCCATGTTTTAGTACTTAAAATTGAATTTCAACTGTGTGATCCTAGCCAGTCAGTCTTTTCCATCTTCTTCCCTCTGCCTTCCCTTCCCAACCCCTTCTTCTAATTTTTATTTTTATTTTCTTCTTCCTTTACTCTTGGCTTTGATTAAATATGTCTAATCTTCTTCATGGTATTATGAACTGACATGCTTCTTTTTCTCTTTTACCTTTACTGTTCGTGTTTGTTACTTGCATTGTTACAAAAATTAGGAAAGAAACTCCAACAAACAATACATTCAAAAAGTCTGCAAAAATAAAACATGCCTTCTTCCTTTGTTTTAGGGTTGCCATATTTCAATAAGTAAAAACCAGGACATCCCAAAAGCTGTTGAGCTTTTTCTTACAAAAACTACAAAACCCCATGATTTTTCAATTGACTTGCCTAAGATCCATTTCCGCCTTTGAAATCCCAGTAATGGCCAGGAAAATCCGGCCATATGGCAGCCCTACTTGTTTTGACACAGAACTAATGAAAAGGTTTGTAAAACCTAGTTTTTCATCATCTAGAAGCAGATGCTCCACAGAGACAGAAGTAACTACTTGACACACTTTTGTGATGTCTGATTTTCCTTTTGTCAAAAATAAAGAGTGTTACTGCTGCCTTGGAGACATGGAAACAATTGATTTGTTTATTGTGTTTTGGGCCACAAGAGCCCTGCAAGTTAGTTGCTTAGTCCTATTCAGAAATGTAGTGAGTGAAAGAAGCCTTTGATTCAGAGATGCTAAGATTTTGCTTTTCTTCCAAAAACGTTAAAAAACCCAGCATTGTTACCTTGATAAAGGATGGAGGTAGACTGAAGAAAGATTGACTGTGGATCAGTGAAGAAGTAGGTTGAGTAAATGAAGGCTCTGAATAAAAGAGTCTCAGGTTTAAACATCTGGAATAATACAGTTGTACCCTGGATCCCGAACGCCTTGTGAGTCGAACGTTTTGGCTCCCAAATGCCGTAAACGCGGAGTGTTCTGGTTTACGAACGTTCTTTGGAAGCTGAACGTCCAACGTGGCTTCTGTGGCTTCCACGACTTCCGCTTGAGTGCAGGTAGCTCCTGCAGCCAATTGGAAGCTGCGCCTTGGTTGTCAAATGTTTTCAGAAGTCGAATGAACTTCCAGAATGGATTCCATTTGACAACCAAAGTACGACTGTACAAACAGCATGAAAGGTAGCAGAATTGGAGGAGGAGGAGGAGGAGGAGGAGGAGGAGGAGGAGGAAGAAGAAGAAGAAGAAGAAGAAGAAGAAGAAGAAGAAGAAGAAGACTAGAATTGAGAGGTGACTCCACTATAGAAAGAGGCTAATAGGATTGACTTGAACGTCACACACATCTAAGATGTGCACTCACAGCAATGTGTGAATGAGAAAACACACATTTGAAACACTCACCCAGAGATTGGACCTGGTGTTGTCAGCTCTTTCTCATGTGCACATTCATTAACTAACTAAGATTTGTTTGCAAGCAATAATGGCAATGTCCCTTGATACACAGAAATGGAATGTGCATAGCCTCAGAAGCTGGCATAAAGCACACCTGTGTAAATTAAGCCGGGGTAAAGTTACACCAGATCCAAACCCTGTTCAATGGGGGGGGGCGGTGCTGCTCTGCCTAAGCCTGACAGAGGGAAAACAGAGGGGAGGAGTTGGTGAGGACAGACAAAGCTATAATTATGGACTGCTTCAAAGGAGTTTCAGAAGCAAGAAGCAAAAAGACCCTCTCTTGGGCTCAAGGGAGAGAAACACATTGTATTGGACTTGCTATGCATAAATAATACTGCTTGTAATAGTTGCCACCCTGCAAAGAAAGAGTCATCTTCAAAGTCTTGTAAGTGGAGTTTACTTCATCACTAGGGCTTCAAGGGTAAAACCACTGTATCCCTCTGTATGACTCAGAAAAATAGCTAACAGGATCCAACCTAAATCCCCCGTCTCTGGTCTGGCCCATGTCATGCCCCATTCAGTCAGCTTCAGTTCAGCTGGCAGAACAAGGATGGCCAAGTTACACTGGCAAATCTTTGGCTGAGCCAGGGTTGGTGGCTAAACACTGACTGAGCCTTGCTGTGCCTGCAATCAGCCAGGTGAGCCAGAGATCCACTGCATGCTAAACAGCTCATCCCTCTGGGTCTTCACATAGGATTGTCCACTCAAGTTGTAGCAAAAATGCAGCCTGCAGTTTCACAGACCTATTCTCGGGTGACCGTGTTTTTGGCAAACAGCTCTGTGAGCAGGAGAAATTCTGAAAAATTGCCCAGTGTACTTTCATGCTTGACCATGGTAACAAAAGCTGTAAGAAACACGGGGGGGGGGGGGAGGTGTGATTTCAAGCAGCCAAAGGCTTCAGATTTAATAACTCGGCTGCTCAGGGAGAGGAAAGAGTTGTTTACGTTTCTCCTGTTTGCAAAGCTTCAGGATGAAGAAGGAGATTGTGTAAGTAAGCTGACCCCTCTGTGCAATGGGGAAGGATCTGAAAATTTGTATAAATCCTTTACTTTGACCAAAGACTGACTGCAAGCACAACCTAACTAAATCTTATGCATACATATAATTCCAAAACAGATTTTGCTTTATAGGAGAGCCAGAGCTCCGAAATCTGGAGACCCATCACTAATCAAGCATAATTGAAAAAGCTTTAATATGACCTCAGGGCTAGCAGACACACTATTTGGCAGAAGCATTGGTTCCAGCATGCTCGGCAATGGGGATGCAGTTTCTGAACCAAAAACAAGCACAGTCTGGATCTGGACCATGGCTCGGGGCATGGAAAATTCTCCCTTTCCCTCTGTGCCATGTTCTTGCTTGGAGTTTGCCTCTCCCATAAAGCTGCTATTTGCTCCTGTACATAGAGCCTGACTGTAAGGAGCAGGTGTAGAGAGAGTCCTCTTTGTGATAGTCCCCTGTCTGTGGAATGCCCTCCTCTTATAGCAGAAGTGGGTCACCTGTGGCCCTCCAGATGTTGTTGGATGACAGCTGTCCACTATCCCTGGTCTTTTCTCCTGGTGCTGATGGGACTTAGAGCTTGCCAACATCTGGAGGGATGTAGATTTCCCCCAGCAAGTGGTTATTTTTTTTCTGGAGGTACTCAAGAGTACAGAGTACTGGCACCTTTTTTCTATAAGAAAAGCACTGGCACTCACTGTAACAACTTCATGGTGAATACCAACACCTTTTTTTTCTAGGCACAAGTGGTTAGCGTTGGACTAGCAGCTGGGAGATTGGATTTCAGATCCCCACTCAGCCACAAAGCTCACTGAGTGGCCTTGGGCCAGTCACTGCCACTCAGCCTAATCATCACACAAAGTTGTTGTGGGAATTAAACAAGGAGGAGGAGAACCATGTAGCCCACCACAAACTCCTGGGAAGAAAAGGTAGTATATAAGGTAGCAAAGAATAAATAATAATAAGAAGAAGAAGAATTAATAAGTAAGTAAGTAAGTAAGTAAGTAAATGTAATAAGTGTAAGTCAGCAATTTCTTCTCCCTGTTTCCTTTTTTAGGAAATTACATAACTATTCCATGCAGAACAAAGGCCACATTTCTGTGTCAGCGAGACAAATTTATCTGGGCGAGACAAATTGGTGCAATGCTCACTCTTGTCAGCAAGAGTGATTTCACCTGGTGAATTCCCTCTACAAGAGCTTTGTAGAATCAATATTCTGAAGCTTCCTTGTATGTCGACTGCATGAATGTAGTTGACTATGTTGGAGTCAAACTGCCTCAGTCCAGGCCTCTGAGCCGGAAGGCAGAGTTGGATTCACAGATCATTCCCTTAGGGTTGCTTTTCATTGGAAACAATTCAGCCTTTCAAAGGAGTTACAAGGGGAGGCAACTGGAGGGACAGCAGTGAAGTTTTAGCAGCAAAGATAACCAGCTCACTCCTATTCAGACATGGCAGCATCTAATATCTTTCATTAGGAAGAGGAATGGGGGTATTGACACAAGCTATGATCTTGTCAGTTTTCAGGCTAGGTTAGCTTGAGCCAATGATTGTGGGAGAGATCACTAGGAAAATAATGGTCTGGAGATGCCTTATGCCAAGTAAAAATTTTTGCTACATATTCTTCTAATGAAAGCTTAGCTAACTGGTCAATTGATTCAGACTTCTTAGGAGCTGATACATATGCTCACAGACAATCTCAGCTTCCTCCATATAATGAAACCTCCACAATGCATAATAACAATTTTGGTCCACTAGAGACTGAAACTCTCTCACTGTGGGAACTTCTATGCAACCAATGTCTCTTAACAAAACAAATAGCAGAGGGAATCTTTACCAGAAGGGACACATTGGAAAAGGAATTTTCCAGTTTGAATGCCATAATTGGTACACTGGTTGGGTTAGTGGAGAGAGGAATTCTGACTGTAGCCTTGCAGATGGGACCTCCAAGCAAAGAATTTGAAGTTGGTGATGGTTTGGAGGTACATCAAGATGATGGTAGGTCTGAGCTCGCTAAATCCCTATCAGATTCAGTAGCTAAACAATTAAATGGCATCTATCAAGACTGGGACTTGAACTCAGAGATCTGCTTTTACACCAATATGAATGCTCAGGAGATGGACTTGCAGAAGTCATTTCCATTTGTGACCTAACTCCTTCAGATCCAAGACTTCTGATAATGAATGAGTTACAGATAGGTAGCTGTGTTGGTCTGCCATAGTCAAAATAAAAAAAATCCTTCCAGTAGCACCTTAAAGACCAAGTAAGTTAGTTCTTGGTATGAGCTTTCGTTTGCATGCAAACTTCTTCAGATACACTGTATCTGAAGAAGTGTGCATGCACACGAAAGCTCATACCAAGAACTAACTTAGTTGGTCTTTAAGGTGCTACTGGAAGGAATTTTTTTATTTTGATAATGAATGAGAGAGAGGAGAGAGTGAACTGTTTTATTTGTGATAAAAAGGTAAGCCCAATATCCTCTCAGCTACATTACACATTAAAAAAATAAATGTTGAAGTTGAATAATTCTGCTTGCACAAATTCTTCCCAGCACTAGTCTAATGTAGGGGTCACCAGTGAGGGGCCTGTGAAGGCCTTCATTGGCACCTCCAGGTGGGGGAGGGGGGCTATGCTTGGGTTTTTCTTCTTCTCTTAAAATGTAAGTCTCTAACCCCCCAGAAAGAAAGCTATGAAGCAAAAAGTGTGCAGATACACCTCTAAACAATTTCTGTGAAATGAGCCAGACTGGCTTCTCCCGCCTGAAGTCAAGTGAAGTCAAGACTGTGATTGATAAATGAATTGTCTGGACACCAGGCAATAGTATTCCATGGGGTCCTAAATGGCTGTTATTTTCCCTGTCCCCCTTTTTTTTGGTGCTTGTAATCTCTGTAGTTTGCCCACTGGCATGACCCCCCTGGTCTAATGTGTTTTTAAATTTTATTTTAAAGGATATCAAACTATTGGCAAAACGATTTCCCATTTAAAATCCACATGATTGTGTGGACGCTTGTCTCATACTCTGTACTATTCTAACATTCTGTTCATGCACAATTGCCCTATCTGATTCGCTGTGTCTAGAATGCAGTTTTGTGCCCTGTATTAAAAAACCCTGGTTACACTTCACGGCAGCTTCTATCAGCTCTACAGCTGTTCACGTAGCAGATAAACAGATGTACCTTTTGCTCAGCACATCAAATGGCATCAGGATTGTCAATAAGCAGCCAAGTGAGACTTGCCCATGCAGGGGGAAAGGCAGTAGGAGAAGTGAGCTGCATACTGAGAGGGTGCATAATAGTTAGCACAGCTTTTAAAATAGGAATGAAAAAGGCAATTGGGGGTTGGGGAGAGGTTTTCTTATTTCATTGTTACAGGTGACTAAATATTGACACTTGATAAAAAACATTCTTGTTTAGGTAGTTAAGTCTACCCAGGTGCTTAGAAAAAGAAGATAATTTTTATCTGTTTTAGTATTTTAACTTTTGTAGGGCTGTAATTTTTTTCTTTTATATTTTTGTAAAACACTTGGAGTTGTTGTTTTTTTACAACCAAGTGGTATATAAATTTTATGAAATAAAAATGTTGATTCTGTATTTAAGTAGGGCTGTAATTTTTTTCTTTTATATTTTTGTAAAACACTTGGAGTTGTTGTTTTTTTACAACCAAGTGGTATATAAATTTTATGAAATAAAAATGTTGATTCTGTATTTAAATCACGTCAGTGATTTGGACTCTGCAGAAAGTTAAGGGATGCAGTTCACACACATACATAATTCAATATTCAATGGATATATTAACATGCTTTGGAAAACAGCTGCTTCTCTGGAAGCCCAAGCCCCAAAATAAGAACAGTTCATAACATAAACTGACTTCTTGCATGAGTAGAAATGGAAAGGAAGCAATGGCAAAGAGGGTGAAGACTTCCATAGGATTTGAGTTGCACCTTGATCCAACTTTCCTTTTGACAAAGCAAAGAGAGTAGATAGAAAGGGGCAGGGAGGAAAAGGCTGTAGCTGGTTAATGAATTGAACAGGAGCCTTCCTAAGTCCCACTGAGACCACTGGTATTGCAGAGCATGCCTGAAAGCTCTCTTCCTTGCTGCTGAAAACAGCAGACACTGGGGTTTTCAGCACCTTGGAGAGAGGCTGGATGCTGTAAGCATCTGGAAAGCACATTCTGGTACAGTATGCAGCCACTGATTGAAATTTCATTTGGAGCATTAGGCAGCCTATTAGTTTTCTTCCTCTTCCATAAACATTACATGAGTAAGTAGGTCGGAGAACAAATTGACAGGTCTTAACTTTGCAGCTCTGTTGAAAGCGTAAAGGGCTGGGCTCACAGAATAGAATTATCAATTAAATGCGGCTATTGTGTTAACAAA
This sequence comes from Podarcis vaucheri, assembly GCF_965113315.1. Lineage (NCBI taxonomy): Eukaryota > Metazoa > Chordata > Lepidosauria > Squamata > Lacertidae > Podarcis > Podarcis vaucheri. The sequence continues at coordinate 74,600,754 of NC_138766.1, forward strand.
GGGCACCTAAAAGTATTGCATTAAAAACCCCAGTTCCTTTTCCCTTTTCTCCCAATGCATATGTGAACTGCATGTGTCCTTGATGGATCTGTTCTGCAACCCCAAATATCCACCACTATTGTCAAATTTGGCTCCTGGTTCCTTTCCTTGCTGCCTGTGTCCACCGCATTAGCTAGCCTATCACCCCTGCCCAAAATTAGGCTGCCCTTTTTCTGCCCCTTGTCCTGTATCTGGCCCTCTGATAGCATCTTCTAACTGGCAACTGCACTCAGAGGCCTGAACATAGAGTGTGCCTAGTACAGCATGTAACTGAATCTCCTATATCTTATATCTAAATATTTTCCTGGTAGAGCAACCTGTCTAAAGTCACCAGCAGAGACCCAAATGTTGCGGTAATCAAAAATGGTGCATTTTCAAATAGAAATAGAATAGAGGGTGAGAATGAATGTGTGCTAATTATATATCCTTTGGATTTTGTTGGAGGTTTAATGGCCAATTTCTGTTGTTCTTAACATTGCCCTAAAGAAGAGCATAGTCTGAAAAGTGCACATTGGCTTTTGAAACAACAGCACAAATTTAGCAAGTTGTTTTCCTACACCTGCAGTTCCCCTCTTTCTTTGTTTTTCATGCTTTGCTGTGCCTCTCTTTCCCCCATTCATACCAAGAATGGCAATTGCTGCTGTCACTGAGAGGCCAGCCAAAATCATCCAAGAGTTTGTGTGTTGCCTAGGCTTCCATCAACACAGAGATTGTTCATTCACACTTACTGATAAATACAGGGAAGCCTGGGTCTTAATGGGTGGCAAGTAGAGAGCTTTCAGATAGCCTGTCCAACCAGCAGCTAATGTTATTTCTTTGAGAGACCATTAACTAGAGCAGCTGGTTGTCCTTTCAGTTCATTTCTGATAGCAAAGATAATACCATAGCAAGTGTGATGCTCATTTGAGCTTTTCAGTCAGAAAATGCTCAGCAATATGGTTGGAACTGATGCTGCAATCTTGGCTACAGCATGGTGCACATTTCATGTGGAGTCTAGATATTAATGCTCCTCTCATCCTAACCCTTCTCCAGCTTCTGCTTTGTGCCACGTAATAGCCTCTCCCTCTCCCTCTCTCTCTCTCTCTGTGTGTGTGTGTGTGTCACGGGCTGGACTGAGGAGTAATGGTGTGGGCTGCCCCCCTCCTCCTGAACCTTCCTGAGAAGATGAGGACAGTATAGATTTAGAACAGTGATTTGCAGAAGGGCATAGTTCAGAGGCTGCAGAGGGGGAAAGCTGGGAAATATTGGGAGAGGAACAGCAGAAAGAAGAAACACCAGGGGAGAGACAGCTGACAGACTCAGTGTCTTTGGAAAGCATTCCTGACACACACACCCCGGCTCTCAGGACCAGATGGGCATTAAGAGTAGGAGAACAGAAAGTTCAGAGGCAGAAAGCTCAGGTCAGCTGTGCAGGGATGACATAGAATAGGAGAGACAGATACTGAATACTGGATAAATTAATTGGTAAGAACTCTTTTTGTTTTTCTGCTTCTTTGCTGCCACCGGTGGAGGGATCGAATTCCCTGAAGCCTGACAGTGCTCTTGCAACTGACAGAATGGGAAAACAGTGCCACAGTAGTTCATACATGTGCTTTATTTGTGAAATTTTAATGCTAGTCCTGAGCTATGCCAAGATACTACAGATATATGTGTGTGGAAATGTGTCTTTCTCTGTGTGTGTTTTAATGATAGTCCTGAGCTGTGCCAAGATACTACAGATATATGTGTGTGGAAATGTGTCTAAAAATAGATATATATAAACACACACACACACACACACACACACACATACACACACACACAGAAAGACACATTTCCACACACACACGTTTGGCAAATTGGCTCCTGCCACGTGGTTTTCACCATCCTCATAGCAATTGTCACAACTTGAGTAGTTTAGGCATTGGCTAGACGTAGTCTTGGACAGAGGGGAGGTTGTAACCTCTGTCTGCCCCTCCGGAAAATGGGGCAGCCTATTAAAGGGATCCAGGGGAGATGATTCTGTCTGGACACCCAGGTACAATCCAGAGGAGGAGCTACTCTTTGATGTTCATCAAGAATTCCCTCTCTTCCGATTGACCCCAAATAAAGTACTTCCAGCAGGCAGACTGGAGGGAGTGTTTCAAACCAATGCCTATGCCAAACCTCTTACATATGTAGTCAATAAAGTTGTGGCCTGATTTGACCCAAAATACAACTTGTCATGTCTCATTATTTAAAGTTAAGATGGTCCATTGGGTGGGAGGATGCCTGGGCACACAACTCTTTATACTGCAAAAGTTCAGTTTTGCTGGTTAAGGATTCCATATGTTGCATCAGGATGTATGTATGTGACACACACACACACGAGAGAGAGAGAGAGAGAGAGAGAGAGAGAGAGAGAGAGAGAGAGAGAACCTTCTGTTAAGGGCTACTACTATTTCCTCTGCTGACTGCTCTTTGCAGAATAAAATACCCTTTTAACTTTTGATTATGAAGTTTTCTCTAGCCTCTAGCCTGTACTGTGTTTGCTTTGAGAAAATGAAGCATCTAGAATTCTCCTCATGATTTAGGCAGGATATAAAGAAAAGCAAAAATAAAAAAATAAATAAAATGGACCCTATTGAGCTGGAAGAAAACAACACGTTCGCCTGGGCTCCCTCATTCCTACCCACTCAGTTTGAAAGTGATGCAGTCAAAGAGCTAAAACCCAAATATATGAATAAATAAAGCACAAAGCATCAAGGGGATCGGTTTTCACAAAACCCACTGCCGTTAATAAATAGAAATTTATTTCATTGGAGAAGGGAGAGATTGTAGAGAATGGTTATTGCCAAAAGGGAAAGAAGGGATTATCAAAATACAGAAATAAGCTACGGCAGGGGCTCCTGTCCAACGCAATGTGGACCCTTTTGAATGTTTGCCTTCAGAATTTCCCTCAGGCTTACAGCTGGGAGTTTCTCTCTTTGGTTTCTGCGCTGGACAACAAATGTGGCTTTTCTTTTATGCAGTCCCATCTTGCCCCAACAGGTAGCCTGAGGCAAAAGACCACGAGAGCAACTTATGACTAACATATTCCAACCATCTCCACTCTTCAGTAGTATGTGCTCCACTCACCGTCCTCCTTTCACTGGTAGGGACCTCATGGTTTTCTTGCTTCCAAGACAAACGTACACTTGCTAGCTTTAATTAATTGTCTTGCTACAGACATTTCTCAAAAGTCCTGCAACTAGTTACACTTTATTTTATATTTCACTATCTGGGTTTGCAAGCTCAACTTAACACAGAGAAAACAGAATAATCCGGTAAATTAACACAACATGAATTAAAATAGTGCACATCAGTTACCAGAAGAGAGCATGCCATTGCATGAAATGGAGAGAAATTCCTGTTAACAACAACAACAACAACAACAACAACAACAACAATTTATTATTTATACCCCGCCCATCTGGCTGAGTTTCCCCAGCAACTCTGGGCGGCTCCCAATCGAGTGTTAAAAACAATACTGTATTAAATATTAAAAACTTCCCTAAATAGGGCTGCCTTCAGATGTCTTTAACTTTAAGATCATTTATATCCAGGCAATTAATCCTTACAAAAGAAGCTCTGGGAGCTTGGTGGTACAGGCTTGGGCGGATTGAGTGGATGGGGCCCAAAGGTCAAGAAGGTGGTTTCTGGATGTGCTGAAGAGGGAAGTGAGGGGCAGGTGGGGCTTGTCAATCTGGGAAGGTAGCTCATCTAGGAGAAGGAAACCTCTGATTCTAAACCTCCACTGCATTGTGAGATATCATCAGAAGAAGAAAAGGCGAAGGAGTAAACTCTGCACAAATCCAGAGTGTAGTCCCTAAAACAGTTGGGTGGCACCTTGTATGCTTCCTTCCAGCAACTCCTGCAGTCAAGCTGGTGCTCTGCTTTCCACTGGGCCACATTGAGGCCAAGAGAGGGGTCTTGTCATCTGGGCAGCCCAGCACCTCCCTACAGACTGCCAAGGCTTGCACTTCGGTGCTGCTAATGCAGTGGTTTGACTTCACCCCTGGAGGAGTACTCCATTTTCTCTCGAGACAGATGGATGCCAATAATATATATTTATTTTGTTTTAATTCAATTGGCTTTTTTAAAAAGATTGTTTTTAGATGTACTTATTTTTATCTTTAAGTCACCTTGAGTGCCTGTCAGGGCAAAAGGCAAGGTTAATAATAATAATAATAATAATAATAATAATAATAATAATAATAATTTATTTATACCCCGCCCATCAGGCTGGGTTTCCCCAGCCACTCTGGGTGGCTTCAAACTGAGTATTAAAAACAATACAGCATCAAACATTAAAAACTTCTCTAAACAGGGCAGCCTTCAGATGTCTTCTAAAAGTCTGGTAGTTGTTGTTCTCTTTGACATCTGGTGGGAGGGTGTTCCACAGGGCAGGCACCACTACTGAGAAGTCCCTCTGCCTGTTTCCCTGTAACTTGGCTTCTCGCAGTGAGGGAACTGCCAGAAGGCCCTCGGCGCTAGATCTCAGTATCTGGGCTGAACGATGGGGGTGGAGACGCTCCTTCAGGTGTACTGGACCGAGGCCGTTTAGGGCTTTAAAGGTCAGCACCAACACTTTGAATTGTGCTCGGAAATGTACTGGGAGCCAATGAAGATCTTTCAGGACTGGTGTTATATGGTCCCGGCTGCCACTCCCAGTCACCAGTCTAGCTGCCGCATTCTGGATTAATTGCAGTTTCCGGGTCACCTTCAAAGGTAGCCCCACATAGAGCGCATTGCAGTAATCCAAGCGGGAGATAACTAGAGCATGCACCACTCTGGTGAGACAGTCTGCAGGCAGGTAGGGTCTCAGTCTGCATACCAGATGGAGCTGGTAAACAGCTGCCCTGGACACAGAATTAACCTGTGCCTCCATGGACAGCTGTGAGTCCAAAATGACTCCCAGGTTGCGCACCTGGTCCTTCAGGGGCACAGTTACCCTATTCAGGATCAGGGAGTCCTGATCCTGATAATATATTTATAACAAGGAGAAACAGAGTTGCATCCTCCCTGTCCTGCTCTTAATACAGATCACCAGTCTGGGCAACAAAGGCAGGTCCAGTCCTCAAACCCAGATTGAAAAGACTTAGATAATTTATATCCTCCAGGACTTCCTGCAATTTGTATCAACCAAGAAAAACCTCATGACAAATTCAGAAGCTGAAAAACACTTCTTGAGGCATGTCACATCTACACAAACCGCACCCCCCCCCCCCGAAATCAGTACAAGCCTCACCCCCATCCCAAACCATGGGAACACATAAGAAGGGGAAGTCTGAAGAAAAGAAAACCAGTGGAATGGACTTTCAAGCTTGTAATGTTAGAAGTAAACTCAAAGCTTTTCTTCATACAGCCGTACCTTGGTTTTCAAACATAATGCATTCTGGATGTCCATTCAACTTCCGAAATGTTCGGAAACCAAGGAGTGGCTTCTGATTGGCTGCAGTAGCATCTTGCAGCCAATCAGAAGCCACAGAAGCCATGCCAGACTTCCGAGGCAAAGTTCGCAAACTGGAACACCTACTTCCGGGTTTGCGATGTTCGTGTTCCGAGTTGTTCATAAACTAAGCTGTTTGAAAACCAAGGTACAACTGTACTCTTAAAATATATGCAACAACTTCTTAACATCAGTTATGAATTAATGATTTTTCTCCTAGGGAAAATCTTTTTATTTCAGCTAGTTTCAAATTCCTACTATTGCTATTTATCTTCCAGTGACAACCCTAACACTGACATGCCTCACCATGCCTACTCAGAAATAAGTCCTATTGAATCCACCAGGAACTTACTCCCAGGTAAGTTAGGATTGCAGCAGAACTCTTTACAAATCAGAGGCGCTGAGATTCCTGCAGCCTTTGCTGTTATAAAAACCTCTTTTAAAACTAGTCCATTATACATCTGAATGTATTGTGCCTCACTGCAAAATCTTTACCTGGAAATTTCTGGTCATTGTTTGTTTGTATTCTATTGGGAGGCTATCAAGAGAGCCAGAGCTAGATGCTGCTATTTCACAACAATGTGCTTTGCAGTCACTCATCCTCAATCAACTTGTCTTAGCATTAAACAAGAGTGACACCATAATGGAGATTAATGCCAGTCTAGGGAGTCCTTAAGCCTCTGCCAATGCGAACTTCATTTCCAGGCTCAGTTAGCAGTACATAACGCAGCACACCTGCTCTTAATATTAAACACTGGAAGGCAGAGTCCTTTGGGGGCTACAACAGGATTATAGCAACGCATAATCTCAGGGGTGCTGCCCAGAACAGGGAGATAAATGTAATAAATAAATATCCAGGATCAGAGTTTTGATCTGGGCTTGATCTATGGCTCATCTGGGGCTGTTGAGTTTAGAAAAGAGGTGAGGTGGGGCATGGATGTTGGAAGATGCATAAAATTTTGCATAAGGTGAAGAACGTAAGGTTTTTGACCCCTTCTAATAATGCAAGACGGGACGCGGGTGGCGCTGTGGGTTAAACCACAGAGCCTAGGACTTGCTGATCAGAAGGTCGGTGGTTCGAATCCCCACGATGGGGTGAGCTCCCGTTGCTCGGTCCCTGCTCCTGCCAACCTAGCAGTTCGAAAGCATGTCAAAGTGCAAGTAGATAAATAGGTACCGGGAAGGTAAACGGCGTTTCCATGCGCTGCTCTGGTTTGCCAGAAGCGGCTTAGTCATGCTGGCCACATGACCTGGAAGCTGTACGCCGGCTCCCTCGGCCAATAAAGTGAGATGAGCGCCGCAACCGCAGAGTTGTCCGTGACTGGACTTAATGGTCAGGGATCCCTTTACCTTTAATAATGCAAGAACCTCAGGGCTGTCCAATGAAGCTGAATGCTGGAAGATTCAGGACAGGGAATAAGGAAGTGCTGCGAGGAGTTGTGATGGTCACCAGTTCAGATGACATTAAAAGGGGATTAGACTCATGGTGGAGACAGCTGTCAATGGCTGCAAGCCACAGTGGCTACCATATACTCCTTCCAAGATCAGAGGCAGCAGGTCTTTGAACAGCAGTTATAGTGGAACACAGAAAGTTGGCTTATACCAAGTCAGAACATGGCCTCATCTAGCTCAGCATTTCTCCAGGGTTTCAGACAGGGAAATTTTCAGTCCTTCCTGGACATGCCAAGGGTTGAACCTGGGTCCTTCTGTATGCTACAACAGCCATGGGAGAGAATTGTGCTTGATGATGATGATGATGATGATTCCCACCTGACTGGGTTGCCCAAGCCACTCTAGGTGGCTCCCAACAAAATACTGAAAACACAATAAAGCATCAACCATTAAAAACTTCCCTGAACAGGGCTGCCTTCAAATGTCTTCTAAACGTCAAATAGTTGTTTATCTGTTTGATATCTGGTGGGAGGGTGTTCCACAGGACGGGTGCCACTACCAAAAAGGCCCTCTGCCTGGTTCTCTGTAGCTTCACATCTCGCAGTGAGGGAACTGCCAGAAGAGCCTCAGAGCTGGGCCTCATTGTCCGAGTTGGACAATGGAAGGGGAGACACTCCTTCAGGGACAAGGCCATTGAATTGTGCTTGGAAATTGACTGGGAGCCAGTGTAGATCCTTTAGGACCAGTGTTATATGGTCCCGGCGGGCTTCCTGCATGGGGGCTTCCTGCAGGCCTATAGTTGACCACTGTGGGAAACAGGAAGCTGGTCTAGAAATGTACCTGTATTCTACCTCTGCTGTTCTCTTAACAACCGTCCACATGCCTAGCCCAGGTAGTTTTCATGGAGAAACATACAGTATATGGAGAACTGGCCTCTGTGCCAATGGGGAAGAGTTCCTGGTGGGTCACATTTCCCCCCCTTGATGTTCTCACTGAACCGGAGGCATGATTAAAATATTCCAGGGTGAGCAATCACTTCCTGGAGAACTGTATTGTCATCCTGCATTGTCTTCCTGCTAAATGAGCAGTGGAGGCCGGTCCCTTAGGGCAAAATGGGGCAGTGCCTGTCCTTGTCTCTGGTTCCACTTATTCTAGGTCTCCATGCCTTCTGCTCTAGCGATCCCCAATGGGACCAGCTGCCACCACCACCGAGAAGACAGCCTTTACCACAAATCAGTCTGAGTGGTTATCTGTGTGGGCTCTGCTCTCTCAGAAGAAAACCTGCCTGCCAAAATGATTATTAGTTCTCTGTAGCCTGTGGAGATTGTACAAGACAGGTGTTCATACCTGCAGGGTTACAATCTAAATTAAACATTTATTAAAAAGGGGAATTAAGTAAGATGACTTAATGGGGAAACTTGATTACTTCATTCCTAATTATCCCCCAGTAACAATTGCTGCATCTTCTAGCCAGCAACAGCTAAGACAATTCCCTCCTTCCTTTCTTTGTAAACCATGTTCTCTGTTGCCTTTTGCCAACAGGAGCCATGCAGAATAGCAGGGACTTAATAATTTGTGAATTACACAGATATTTTGCCTACAGTGAATCTTATTTTCTAATAGTCAAGGCCTCCGTGGTGTCTGTGCTATTCCCTACTCCTCACAGTTCCTTATTGCTCATTCCAATACAGCTCATTCCAGCCCACTGCTTCTGCCTGCGATTTATTGTTTATTGTTTATTTTATTTTTTTAAAAATAGGAGTTTATGAGACACCCACCCACTATTAGAACAGAGGCTGTCAGAAGTCCAATGACTGTTTGAAACAAGGCTGCTAAAAGGAAGGAGAGAATGAAAAATTTGCAGGCACATATTCCTTTACTGCAGAGATGGGGAACCCGTTATTATATTCTGATATTATTGCATTCAAAGTCCCATCAGCCCCAGCTAGCATGACCAACAGTCAGGGGTGATGGGAGCTGTAGTCCAGCAGCATCTACAGGCTCACAGATTCCCCATTCCTGCTCTATTATTAAGCCTAGATTGCTTTTTGGAATCTGGTTGTGTACAGGTGGAAAGAGGGGTTAGCCAAAGTGGCTGATCTTCTGAGTCCCACTATCCATTCATTTAATGTGCTGCAGGGAAAAAAAGAAATGCAGACTCTGAGATTGTGTAGCGTAGCATTTGGTTTTCGAGCAGGAAGTCTGTGTCTTGCCATCAGCAAAGTTAAATGAGCAGACTTTGAAAAAAACTCAGTATGACACCTTTCACAATGAATAATAGCCCAGCCAACTTCAGGGTAAAAATTCTGTAGAAAACAAACAGGGAGGGGGTCTTGGTGGACAGTTCATAAATATTGAGCTGAGTCCAGCTATGGCCAGAATGCATATAAATGCTGCAATGGAAATAGCTTTTGACAATATTCCTAGCCCCCGTCCCCAAACCGTGACTTCCTGAAAGTGTTACAAAACATAACTCCAGAAGTCACCAGCATGCATGATTCCATGGGGATTCCATTTAGTATATTTATTTGAAATGTTTTCCCTACCCTAAGACTCTCAGAGTTGTGCACACAGCAATCAATAAAAACAAGCCGTTCCCTCCCCACAGCATTACAATCTAAGGGTGGCATCCAGCAAAGGAAGGCTATGAGTAGACTTCCTTGACCATGGTTTTCTGTGGATCTGTGGGTATGGTTACCATCCAAAAATAACACAATAGGGAATAAAGAAGAGAAGAAGAGTTTCGATTTGATATCCCACTTTATCACTACCCTAAGGAGTCTCAAAGCAGCTAACAATCTCCTTTCCCTTCCTCCCCCACAACAAACACTCTGTAAGGTGAGTGGGGCTGAGAGACTTCAGAGAAGTGTGACTAGCCCAAGGTCGCCCAGCAGCTGCATGTGGAGGAGCGGAGAAGCGAACCCAATTCACCAGATTACAAGTCTCCCGCTCTTAACCACTACACCACACTGGCAAACTCAATACACCAATTCTTAATACTCTCTTTCTCTCAAATCACTCAATAGGATGATGCACTAACGAACCAACGCTGCGTGGGGGGGGGGGAATTCAATGGTGCGCCAATATGATTGTTCTCTGCCAGCACGATCCTTTCTGCCTGCCTGCTGGAACAATCTTTCCTCCTCTCCAGTGATGTTTTTTGGGTTCTCTTAACCCTCCAGAGCTTATGCCCGTGAGGACTGGTAGGGTAGACAGTAAGGAGACCAACAGTAGAAGGCAGGCAAGTGAGAGTTGGCTGGGGGCAGGCTGAGGTTGCTGGGACAGTGCTTCACTCATCCTAATGGATCAGCCTTCACTGATGGGAGCTGTATGGGATCTGGAGGGTCACAGGTGCCCAACCCATGCTGTAGCATGTTTCTTGCCAGATGCTATTTCCAGAAAAACTTTACCAAGAGATGTCTCTTGAACTTTCCCAATAACTTTCAGAAACTCTCTTTGGCAGGAAGAAGTTATGGCTTGAATGGATATTCATTCAATGCATCGTAGCTAACCAAATTTCACAGTGGCAGGAAATGGATTGCATTTTTCCATCTCTGTACAAAGCAGCTGCTGCTGCTGTAAATTATTTCCTTGTAAATTAAAATGTCCTACGCATTTTGAGCTATTGCTCCTAGTCAGTGGCAGTCTCTGGCAAGGAAGTTTTAATGACATCAACAATTCATACGGCTCTGCCGTAATACAACTTATTTGAAGTTTTAAAAAAGAACAAACACATTACTTCACAAAGTTAAAATATATATAGTTGGCACTGGGGATATGGAAGTTTGATATGTCCATATTAACCTCAGATGCCCCCGTCACACACTCAATGCTGAAATTGACAAATGGAGTATGTGCCATACGAAGTCCCCCTAAATTCCTGGAGGTGTCCAGCTAGCCAAAATGCCTCTGGAGAGAAATGTGGGTCGTTCTGGGTTGTGAGGTTTTGACTGGGATATTTTGCTTGTAAATCAGGCACAATCCATTTAAGCAAAACTACCCATACTAAGCTGGTCCCAGTCACCAGCCTAACCAAACCTGCTCCTCAAATTAAGTTGTTATGGTTTTTTCTTTTTTTAAAAAATAATTTTTTAAAATGGCACCCTTTCCTTCTTCTGATGCTGCCTTCTTGCCTTTTCTGTTATGGCTTCCGATGCACGCAGAAAACAAGTTTGCCACATACCTGCATCTGATCCGTAGAGCTATTCTCCTTATCATTTGACAGGACAAGGTAGATATAGAAGTCTGATTTCCATGAGGTTGCTTCTCCCAGTGGTCATGTTCACAAATCACGCTAAACCAGAAAGACACCACCGCCAATCTTGGAGTTGTTATGCTTCCCATCTTCGCCCATTTCCTCCCATGTGGCTGGGAGGAGACATTTGGAAGCTTTTGCTTTTGGTTAGCAGTGGTTGGTCATGTGGCTTGGAGCAACAAACCTTGGTCGGTATTGGTTAATTTGTTATTATGTCGTGTATTTTTGTGTTTTTATGCTGTAAACTGCCCTGTGATCTTCAAATGAAGGGCAGTACAAAAATAAGTAATTAATTAATTTAACAACAACAACTCAAGGATAGGCCTTTTAATCCCAAAATTGCATTACAGTACATGTAATACACTCAGATTGAAGACTTTGCTCCATCCTGCTTTAGGAGTCAATTAATGGATAACACCGTATTTAGGATGCAAAATTTTTTACGTGGCAGGCTAAGCACTGGCTGCGCCCAACAATCAATAACTACTTGCCAAAGTCAATTATTTTACCCATTGCTATTATCAAATGATAAGCTATGCCCTGCTGCTATGGAGGGATCTGTTTAAATTAGACCCACAAAAATCTCTGTGTCCCTTAACAGTGGGAACAGAAGTGGGTCATTCCATTTCTTCCCTCCTGCTGTGGAACACAGTGTATGAAATGGGAGATCCAACCATATTTGGAATTAGGATACTTCTCTATCTTTGCAGGGGATACACTACGAGATGTCGAGATCAATCTTTGTATGCTTGGGTCGAACAAGATTTAGATGTGTGCTGCAAAACTTTGATTCATTGCAAGTACTATTCTATTTCCAAAAAGTGTACAGAAGTATCTTCAAGAGGGAAATAAAACTTTTTTATGGTTAGATTTGCTCCGTTGGTAACCTTTGGAAGTTAAGCTACATTTTCCATGCTTGCCTTTTTTTGTCTGCTATAATGAAGACTATGTGAAAAAATGAGTAGGGAGCTATTTGTTTTTCTTTCTCTGCCACAAGAGACAGAGAAAATGAGCTTCCCACAACTCTTAGCTTCATAAATGCTGACATGAATCTTAATGTTTTAGTATTTAACTTTTCGTTTGTTTTAAAGTATTGCAAATTCTTCCTGATCTTATTGTTTTAACTTTTTGTAAACAGCTTTGAGAGTGGGCAGGTGTTTTTTTAACCATCAAACGATAAATTTTCTGAAGTATATAAATAAATGTGCTGTTGTGTGCAGGAGAGGAATTATTATATGACTAATGAATTGTTATTTTATAAAGGAGCTTTTTCTCCAACAGTAAAATTTAGCTTCGCAGCAGGGCTGGCTGACGAAAGGAAAAATAGGTGAGTGCATCTTGCTTGTATCATGTCCACAAACTGGTTTAATTTTTCAAAGATCTCACCCGCGTCATGATCATACTGAAGAGGATTTTATGTGTGCCTTTGGACAGTTGCAGAGCAGCTACCTTCCTGTTTCTGCAACAGTGCTGAACCTCCTTTTCTCATAAGAGGCTTACCTATGGCATTGTTTAAATTCATTATCTCTTACCTTCAGACAGTAATAGCAGCTGTAGAACTGAGTGCCCTCAAACCCCTAGTTATTCTCCCTCAAATCAGAGCTCCTACCTCAACGTCAGGGGAAAGAAGACAAGAACATCAGTATTATTTATGTATTTATTTATTTGCTTGCTCTTTAAAAACCCACTTTATTTCTAAAAAGGTTGAAGATTTCCATCTGGAACCCAAACACAATCAAAGTTTACACATAATGGGAAGTTTCAGAGTCAATTAAAAAAAAATAGCAGAGGAAAGTAAGATGTTCGTGCTCACTATCGTTTATCCGATGAGCCAATGCAAAGTGCTAAGCATGGAGGCATTTATAGAGATGAAAAAGCAAACGAAACAAAAATGAAAACAAATAACCCCGCCTTTTTAACTAAGGCTGCAAATTACATTTTAATTATTTTGGTAGATTTCCACACACATATATATGGAGTGATTTGACTTAGCATGCCAGATAAGACATTGCTGTAATAAAAAAATAAAATGAAGAAAAATGAACAACCGGCTATTATTAAAAAAGATGTGACTGGAAACTATTTGGAAAAGCAGCAAATTAACCATTTCATGGAATCACCTGCTGGAAAGAGAAAAACAAACAAATTCCTTGCACTTCCTTAACAGAACTGCAACCTTGCACAAATAATGAACTGTTTATTAAAAAATAAAGCCGAAAACTTCTCTCTATTAAATACAAGGCAAATGCGAAGATACATTTTGGTCATGGTGCGATAAATGTTGCTTTTGAACTTACAGCATACCTCTGTATTTTCCTAATAATTTTTTTATGCAGTCACTATGTGAGCCAATTTTGAATGCAACGATAAAGCAATATGTTTGGTCATTAGTTCTCAGTGTTCACTTTTATTATGAAGAGCACTTTCGTCGTCAGAACGAACAATCTCTCGTTTGTTGCCTGGAACCCCAAAACGGGGTCATGGGTTTCAAGAGTCGCTACCAACTGCTTTGCAACTTGCCCCACTTGTCTTCCTTCCTTCCTGTTGTAGAGAACAGTAGACAGAGGAGTCGGTTGCCGATAGATGAACACGCGTCGCAGGCACTCGCAAAGGGCAGAATAGGAGTGATTTGGGGCACAGGCCATAAACTTCTTGTCTTGCTTTGATGCTTGTACATAACCTGAAGCACACACAGACAATAAAAAAGAAGATAGGGCTACAGTGGTACCTCGGCTTACATACACTTCAGGTTACATATGCTTCAGGTTACACACTCCACTAACCCAGAAATAGTACCTCGGGTTAAGAACTTTGCTTCAGGATGAGAACAGAAATAGTGCTACGGTGGCACGACACCAGCAGGAGGCCCCATTAGCTAAAGTGGTGCTTCAGGTTAAGAACAGTTTCAGGTTAAGAACAGACCTCCGGAATGAATTAAGTACTTAACCCGAGGTACCACTGTATTTTAGATATGCTCTCTCAAATAGAGGTCTGTGCCATTTTTTAAAGAAACAACCACTGAGTTTTTTGTTCTTTTAAAGAAAGAAGATGCAAAAATATATATTGGCAAGTATTTCTTTTGGATGCAAGCATCTTCTATGCCCTGTATCCTCAGGGATAGACTACTGCATTGCCCTCCATTTGGGTGTCGCTCCTTTGAAACTGTTCAGAATTGCAGCTGGGGTAAATGTGTTTTCCTGATATGGGAGGGCTGACTCCCATCATCCCTGACCATTGGGCATGTCAGTCAGGGTTGATGGGAGCTTGTGCTGCTGCTGCTGTTGACATCCGTCTGCCTTGAGAGACAATGGAGAGTGTGAGACAGGCCTGGACTTGTTTTGGGAGCACCCAACCTCTATACTAAACGCCACAGCTGAAACTTTCAACACAGGGTGGAATTCAGTCTTGCTCCATTACAGAAGCTCTGCCTGCATAACTGTTTTAGCTTGCCAGATGGAACTACACCCCCCCTTCTTTCCATGCGCTGCTCTGAGGGTTCTTTTGACCCCGCCTCAGCCAATCTGGGGGGCAATGGGGGGATGAGAATATGCCATTGTCCCTGAGCAAGGGACTCCTAAGTTAAATCGCTCCCACAGACTGTGGTATAACACAGCACATTGCTGTTCAATGCAAAGCAAACAAACCCCAAAGTTGTAGCCAACCTCTTTTGGAACAGAAGGAGCACTTTTAAATACAGTCAATCATATGTGTAGAAATGGGAAATATACAGTGGTACCTCAGGTTACAGATGCTTCAGGTTACATACGCTTCAGGTTACAGACTTCACTAACCCAGAAATAGTACCTCGGGTTAAGAATTTTGCTTCAAGATGAGAACAGAAATCGTGCTCTGGCGGCGCGGCAGCAGCAGGAGGCTCCATTAGCTAAAGTGGTGCTTCAGGTTAAGAACGGACCTCCAGAACGAATTAAGTACTTAACCCGAGGTACCACTGTACTGGCCTCTGAAAAATTCAGTATATGAAGTGACCCAAAGATGTGGAAATTCACCACAAAGTGTTATTCATTAAAAATTATGGGATGATTAAAGCAAAAATGCTTTTGAATTCCCTGTTATTTTCCACAATGAAGATTAAAAACATTGGACTGCCAGCTAAAAAACCCAAAACCCTAAAGTGTTGTTGTACACTTTCAACACAATCCTGAATTGAAATCTTCCAAAGGGTATAAGATGGGCAATACTACAGCACTCCTTCTGTCAGTAGTGTGCTCAGTGAAATCCACTCAAGTCAGTCAGCATGCCTGGAATTTTTTTATGGATTTCCCCCCACCCTGGAGCAATTAACTTGGAATTGATCCTCAAATTTGATCTAGGAGTTGTCTCGAACTAAGTTCTCCTGAGAGCAGGCCCACAGAAATTAATGGCCATGACTAACTTAAACCCATTGGGTCTACCTACAACTTAACTGCACACAACCCTGAAATATGTTTTTTATCTGTGGACATAGATTCTATTTATGTTCTCCAGATGGCACTGTAGAACCCTTCATCCATAAAACTAATTTCTATTTAATTCTGAAGAAACTTGGCTTGCTGATGAGATAGTAATTAAGATTTTAGAGATCTCCATTCTCAATTAGTTGGCTATGATGAGGAGGCAGTAATTAAGATTATACTGATTCCCCCCCCCCAATTGTCGGTTGGTTGCTTATTCCCTTTTAAGTCATTACGGAAGTCAGCTTAGCGTTTAGCTACTTTCCAAGATGCAGCGATTTATCAACCGAGTTTTGAAAGACAGAGAGCTCTGTTATGGATGAGATCAGAGATACTGCACGGAAGTGTTGGAAGAGTTATGGACCACAGCTTTATAAGGAAGAGAAATGCTATTTCAAAAAGCCTTCCTCCCATACCTAAGGCATTGAAGGTTGAAATGTGCTCCCATTTGTCCTGCTGATCTGGGCGTGGCTGCCAGAGAAGAGCATCAACATCATGGCGTAAGCAGAAGCATGGCATTTCCTTGGGATCCACCACCGTAGAGAAGAGGTACTGGTTGCTTCCAAGATTCACCTGCAGAAAAAAAGGGGGGATCCTTTTAGTACAAATGTAAAGATTATCTGCTTGATTATATGTAGCATTAGCAGCTTCACAGCAGTTGGGGAGGGGGCAGAAAGAAAATTGATAGAGCAGGTATCCATGAACTGTGGAGGACCAGAATAGCTAGAGTCAGTTTTGGTTTCCCCCTTGCCCTGACATAGATATGAAAGGTGGTTTACTTACACCAAGGAATGTTTTAACGCAACATTAGAGCCATTCAAAACCGCTTCCTCGTGGTTCAAAGATTACTCTAAATTCTATTCCTAACAGCCAGTAGGGCATGTTGGCTTAGAAGGTGGTACACCAAAGTTCATATCTGCACTCGGCCATGAAACTTGCTGGTTGACTATGAGCTAATGGCTATTTCACAGTACTGTATAATCTACCTCCCTGTGTCATCATGAGGTCAAAATGCATGCTACCTTGGACTCTTAGTAAAGGGACCCCTGACCATTAGGTCCAGTCGTGACCGACTCTGGGGTTGCGGCGCTCATCTCGCTTTATTGGCCAAGGGAGCTGGCATACAGCTTCTGGGTCATGTGGCCAGCATGACTAAGCCGCTTCTGGCGAACCAGAGCAGCACATGGAAACACAATTTACCTCCCCGCCGGAGTGGTACCTATTTATCTACTTGCACTTTCGAACTGCTAGGTACGATAAATAGGCAACAAATAGGCCATACAGCATAGTTGAATACATTTATCATTTTAGTCTGAATATAATCTTCACTTTTTAAATTTGTTCAGATTCTGAAGTTTCAGACAGGACTGAACCCATTTAAACTATGAAATTACTGGGCACGTTCAGGACAGGGAAGTAAAACAAGTATCAATATAGAACTTAAGGCTATTGCTAGACATTACTGTTTAAGTGTCTAAGCAATGACTTGCACCTCTCGGTTTCCTGTTTCTCCCCCTAATGGTAATATTTATGTAGTGTTTGTTACTCAACGATAAAAATAAAGAAGCAGAAATTCAAAACTTCCTTTAGAAAGACTACCAGCGACATCTGCTTTTCTCAAAACCCACTGGTGAATTGCCAGGGCTTGCTATATACATTGAACAACAGCTACAATTATAACGGTAAACGAAACCACCAACCCACAAGTGCCAAGTCTTCCAAAAGAGGATGTGGGGGAAGAAATGGCTGCTTGCTCACAAGTAGTCCAACCAGCAACCAGTCAGGATGGGCAGCAGCTAAGCAAGTCTCAGAAGGAGCCAGGGAGGAAGAGAGAAGCCAGAGGAAGGCAAAGGCTACCTCTGGAAGGGGGACGTTGCAATGGGTGCCGGGAGTTAGGAGGGCTTATTTATTCCCCCATGACAAGCCGGTTTCTCTGATCTGCCAAGAGAGGACAGTCTGTGCCTAAAAGCAGCAAGGATGGCTGTCTAGATCTCTGAGTGGTCTGGGACCATGACAGCCCCATTTTGTAAAGATAATGTTTAAGCCAATTTAAGCACCTACTTCTCAGGTGTCTAATGGAATGAAAATAAACCGCTCTGCTTTGCACGCCAAGAAGGATCGAAGCAGATCCGTTAGATGCAAAGGCTACATCGCCAGCAGCTGTTTTTTCAGAAAAAGAACAATCTGGCTGTTTCAGCCAAGACGGCAACTTGTAACCAAAGGCAGGGCTAGCCGAGAACTGGGGGCTTAAGCACCCGTCTGCTCTTGGACTAGTTTGTTAAATTCAGTATCTACTTCAGGGTTGTTGTTTTTCCCTTTTTAAATATTTTCTTAGTTTAAGAACAGAGGAAGCTGTCTTAGACCATGTCAAATCCAGCTTAGTAATGTATGCACTGACTGGCAGTAGCATTCTGTGGTTTCATGCAGAAATATTTCTGCACACATGGCAGTATCTCTGCCATGCGACTATGACCCATCTGTTTTCTCCTCTAAAGCAGGCTCTCTGGATGTTATTTGTTGCAAAGAGGCAAAACTGTGAGGCCACCGATATCGGGACTTTTACACGTTTACATTTGTATTCCCAATCTCAGCACCACCAGTCGCTGGATGAACCCCCCCCCCCCCCCCGTGCTGCGGATGAACAGCAGAGAGTGAGAAAGGTTAACGTTTTCAGAGAAATGATTTTCTAGGTCAGGGAATCAGTATTTCTACTATGATTCTGAGAGTCCCATTGACTATACATCATGCACTGTCTGCAGTAATAACGTTGCTGGCAGATTCTAATATCATATGCTGACTCCCTTGAATAAATAATGCCTGAATCCACTTTACTTCTAATCCAACTCCGCGTTAGGAACACCAGAATGGAAGGCCGTAGAGAAACGTAAGCTTCTCCATGGACTAATTCAAAACAGATTACTGTTATTAATATTATTTCCCTCTCCCCCCACCCTTTTCTCCTTCTACCCAGTATCTTTGAATGTACACCCTCCCCATACAAGTTAAGATCAAGAAGATGTCTCTCTTACTGGGATTCACATGGTTCATTATAGTTCCTAATGAAATAAGGCAAACCTAATGAATACAGTGGTACCTCGGGTTAAGTACTTAATTCGTTCCGGAGGTCCGTACTTAACCTGAAACTGTTCTTAACCTGAAGCACCACTTTAG
This sequence comes from Podarcis vaucheri, assembly GCF_965113315.1. NCBI lineage: Eukaryota > Metazoa > Chordata > Lepidosauria > Squamata > Lacertidae > Podarcis > Podarcis vaucheri. The sequence continues at coordinate 74,619,511 of NC_138766.1, forward strand.
CTAATGGGGCCTCCTGCTGCTGCCGCGCCGCCAGAGCACGATTTCTGTTCTCATCCTGAAGCAAAGTTCTTAACCTGAAACACTATTTCTGGGTTAGCGGAGTCTGTAACCTGAAGCGTATGTAACCTGAAGCGTATGTAACCCGAGGTACCACTGTATATTACTTTAGTAGTAGCAATAATAATAATAATAATAATAATAATAATAATAATAATAATAATTTATTTATACCCTGCCCATCTGGCTGGGTTTTCCAGCCTCTCTGGGCAGCTTCCAAAAAAATTTAAAATACAATAGTCTGTCAAACATTAAAAGCTTCCCTAAACAGGGCTGCTTTCAGGTGTCTTCTAAAAGTCTGGTAGTTGTTGTTCTCTTTGACATCTGGTGGGAGGGCGTTCCACAGGGCGGATGCCACTACCGAGAAGGCCCTCTGCCTCGTTCCCTGTAACTTGGCTTCCCTGATTCTATTGTGGCTGATTCTATTGTGCGTGCGTGGGAACCTTAAGCTACCGAACTGGAGCCCATATGAAGGGGTGATGAAGTGCCATCCAGAGAGGTGGTTGGCTAAAATATGCTACTTACTGATAAACATTAAATTAACCCAGTATAGATGGGAGGTGGGACACAAAGATGCTTCTCTGCTAGACAGCCTTCAGGATTGACATGTTTCTTGTGCATACATTCAATTTGTTTTGAGATTTGTTTCCTACCATATGGTTCCTCTGAACCTTCTGGGAACCTTACATTAAAAAAGAAAAAGCCCAACACAGTATCTAAAGAGAGATGAAAAGCCCCTGATCAGAAAAGCATAAAACAGCATACTAGCAGCACACGACAGAGCCTCCAAAATCAATTCCACTTACTCTCCCCGGCACCTACTGGAACAGAAAGCTTTTTGCTGCTTAAAGATAAAACCAGAGGCAACCTGCCAAGCTTTTGAGAAAATTCCATAATGAGGCTGCCTCATGCACCTACCCACTCACCCTGGTGCTCACAAGTGGGTTAGAGATCGGCTAGCTTTCTTGGGCGGCTGCAGGTTGGTCCCAAGGATTATTCTTTGTCATTTAAAATGGACACTGGGAGGGTCTGGACATGCACAAGTTAAAGCCAACTGCATGCAGTGAAGAAGTCTGAGTGAACAGCTATTTGTGCAAAGGCTTCTTCCTGGAAAGCAGTCTACATGGATGTCCAAGTCAGGACCAGAAACACGGTGCTACTCCTGGTAACAGTGTGATGCCACCTTCACACAACTCACGCCCTGCAGTATCAGTTTTAGGGTTAAGGAGTAACAAGAGAGGAAACTGCACGAGATTAGCAATATTTTCTTACTGGTGGATAGCTTGTTTCTAAAATGGAAGAGCTTTTGGCAACCATAGAATCTTGCAGCTGTTGACTTCTGAGATCTTGACATTTGGAGGGGTAATCTAAAATGAAATACAGTGGTACCTCGGTTTATGAACTTAATCCGTTCTGGAAGTCCATTCTTAAACCGAGGCACGCTTTCCCTAATGAGGCCTCCTGTCGCCGGTGCCCTTCCATCATTTGGCTTCCGTTCGTAAACTGAGGTAAAGTTCGCTAACTGGAACACTACTTCCGGTTTTGTGGAGTTCATGTACCAAACAGTTTGTAAACAGGGCTGTTCTTAAACTGAGGTACCACTGTACCTACATTGGCTCCCAGCACATTTACGAGCACAATTCAAAGTGTTGGTGCTGACCTTTAAAGCCCTAAATGGCCTCGGCCCAGTATACCTGAAGGAGCGTCTCCACCCCCATTGTTCAGCCAAGACACTGAGGTCCAGCTCTGAAGGTCTTCTGGCAGTTCCCTCACTGCGAGAAGCAAAGTTACAGGGAACCAGGCAGAGGGCCTTCTTGGTGGTGACGCCCGCCCTGCGGAATGCCCTTCCATCATGTCAAGGAAATAAACAACCACCTGACTTTTAGGAGACATCTGAAGGCAGCCCTGTTTAGGGAAGTTTTTAATGCTTGATGTTTTATAGCTTTATTATCATCATCAGTAGTAGTAGTAGTATTCCGCTGGGAGCCGCCCAGAGTGGCTGGGGAAACCCAACCAGATGGGTGTGGTATAAATAATAAATTACTACTACTATTCTTATTACAATGACACTGAAATTTGTTCTGTACTGTAAGCAAACAACTGTGACCCTCCAGATGTTGGTGGATTACAAGACACACCATTCTTGACCACTTCTCCTCACCTTATTGTGCAACAGATTGAAAGACAGGTTCTTCTCCACAACCATGACTGCCCAAGCAATTTTTGCACAAGTAACAGCACCATACAACTGAGCCTAGTCAAAGACTGCCTTGGTTCATGTGTTCAATGTGCATTATGGATGTAGGAACTTGGACCCAGATGGGCAAGAGATGGCAGAATATTGTGGAGTGGGGAGAGAATCTGCATCAAGGGATGGTAGAAAAAGAGATCCCTCTCCCTCATCAACAGACAGGAAGGAGAGAAGAGTTGCTTGCTTTGAAATTTATCAGGCATAAATTAGCTAAAGGCACCTAGTTACCCAGTAATTTTAAAATACAGAAAAGCCCCACAAGGCAGAAAGGACAAGCTTACTGGTATTCTAAACTAGTCTGCAAAAAAATAATTACAGTTTGCAAGATGGCAATTATTTTTGAGGCACAAAAAGAAAATAGAAGCAGTCGATACCAACCCATTGATTACTAGGAAAAGCAGAAAAGAACATAAAGAGACACTAATGGCAGCTATTTCCCTTCATCTCTGACAAAAGAGATGTATCGGTTGTGGATATTTTTTTGGCCAGACAAGATGAATTCACATTACAGTAGTCCTGTGCCTCAAAAAAGCACTGGTTACATTACCTTGCATGCAAAGATTAAACACACCCAAACAAGGTAATGCTATCTAGCATGTTGATTAGATTCAGCCACGCCTATATTCTAGAGGCAACAATAATGTGCATCTCTGTTTTTATATAGACAGAATACATTTAATTGTTAATTAACATCAATAGTAGCTGACAACAGCTAACTGCACTTTTCTGTCTGTGCAGGAACCCTGCACCAAGAATCCATGTCTGAATCACATTAGAAGTTTCCAAATTCACTGATGCTCTCGAGAGCAGTTAATTTCAAAGTAAAATGCAGACTGCTTTGAGCAGCGGCTGCCTCTGTGCAACAACTATGCATAATGCCCGACATTCAGGGCTGTTCTTGGATTCAAGCAGCATTCAAAGCATGGGCAGCTAATGCAGACGATCCGAGCTTGGATAAGCCTTGGGGTGGCAAATCTTCATGCAGCACGTCTATCTGCTAAAGTTGACTATTTGTAATGCTGTTTCCAAATGTCAACTTTTATCGGGCAGAATGAGCTGTGTAGACACCTAGAAAAATTGAGGCAAGGGGCGGCTGCGATGAAGAGCTGGGGTCCGCAACAAGACCTGGCTGCCGATGCTTAAAATGGAAAAACAAAACAAAAACAGACAAGTGAGGCAGGAAGAAGGTACAGAGGAACTTTGAAACGAAGCCCACCAAGATAAGCTGCATTGTCAAGCTTCTGGCAGTTTGCGATTGATGAGCTATCAGCTGCTCGGTTTGGCTTCTCAGGTGCTTGAGAATGCCCTTGGTTTTGCAGGCCCAGGCAGACAGCAGACGCAGGGTGTCTAATTGACCCTTTCCAGGGCTTCCATAGATGACTGGCAAGTTGCAAGATGTGAAAGCTTATTTTAAAGCAATGCTCTAGAGCAGGGGTGGTCAACTCCCAAGAGACTGCGATCTACTCACAGAGTTAAAAACTGGCAGTGATCTATCCCCTTTTGGGGGGTTCAGGTCAAAGTTGCTGAATTTTTTTTTTTAGGAAGGAGGAAGGCCCATTTTTGGGGTTGGGTCAAAGTTGTTGAGTTTTTTTAGGGCGGAGGTAAAATGTTGAGGTTTTTTTAGGGGAGCCACAATTGTTCAGCTTCTTTGGGGGGAGCCAATGATCTACCGCAGACGTTGAGTGATCTACCGGTAGATCACGATCTACCTGTTGGACATGCCTGCTCTAGAGGGAGGCAAAAGGAGCTGAGCGGCACCTGATCTCAGACAACCAATCTCTATGGGGATGCTGTTCCAAATACTATATACGCCCTCCAAGTGGCAAATGGACACACAGAAACAAAAGGAAATGAAATTGAAAGGGGGAAAAACACCACCCCAATCACAGAAGTAAGAAAAAGTAAAAGAACCTTTTGCGGGCTTGAGCTTTGGGGGTGGGGTGGGGAACGACAACGACGAGACAAAAACAAACAAGGGCTAGAAAAATTCAAGCACACTTCTAGCCACTTTTGGCCACAATGACTACAAAAAGAAGCAGCATGATTAAGCAGAGCACTACTTCCAGTTGCTAGATGATACAAACAGGAAGTTATATTCATTGTATGTTGCTCATCAGTGTCTGGATGGCCAACAGAGTGCTGGATTAAATCATCTCTGGTCTGATCTAGCAAGACAAACATTGTGCTTATTTCTCACATGCATTTATCATCCCATACTAGAAATAAGTTTAAGTCCTGCCATGTCTTTGGGTGAAAGCTAGATCAGCTTGAAGAATGCAAATTATTCAGGCTAACACTGTAGTGCATGCTTTTTTATTTCTAGGGATTATTTCCGGAAGAAAAATGTGCATTTCGAAACCATACCAGACCCTGCTTAGCTTTGCAAGCAAGTTTTCTAGTTTTGTTCCTACTCTCCCCACAGCAAATGGCATAATTACATACCAGTGTCTTGCCCATCTAGTTTCAGAAGTAACCAACTGTATGCATCCTACTCAAAAGGAGCAAATGTGACAAACAGGCATTAAGTACAAAACCATTTGCGTTGAACTGTCTTCCTTAGTTGCCAACTGGTAATTATTTGATACAACTGCATAAAGGGGAGTTTGCCTTTCTCATGAACATGTATTCACTGCTTGTTATCTATGCTAGCACTCTTCTTTTGCTGTCACAGTTAAGTGATTTATACAAGTTTTTTTGTTTTTTAAATAATGAATGGCAGCAACCTTTTGGCTTAGATGCAAACAAGATGAGCTGTTATCTTCACACGCAACTATTTAATAAAGGAGGAGAGAAAGTGCACTGAAAAATCAAAATTAGAAGAACAATATTACAATGGACTATTATACAAAGAACTGTGAACATCGAATCTACTTTATCAAATCTACTTTATTTAGAAAACTTCAAACCTAATAGTGCACAAAAGACTGATTAATTTCCTGAAAGCAGTACATCTCTAAAGTACTGGGGTGTAAAGGTGCACTACTTGCCCTGGACAAAAGGAGTCAAGAAAGAGAAGGAAAAGAAAATCCTCTTCAAGAGCAGCTAAAGTGAATGAAAGACAGATAACTTGACTGGTTGAGCTCATTTCTTGAGACTAGCAGTAGGCAGATAAATAATACTAATAAAGGGAAGATGCATGGCTCCATTGGCCAAGGCATAAAGTAGCAAATCCCAGAAAAGTAACAGCCCATAAAAATAAAGAATTGCCTTACTATCTCTGAGAATTTTCAATCTTGGAGGAAGCTGTGGGGGGCATATGCCATATCCTGCCATGATGTAGGAGATAGTAAGTTTGCCAATGAGATAAAAAATATGACTTTGTCTCTCCTCAAGTTAGTGTTTGAAGTGATAACAGAAGCACTGATACATGATATATACATTTTTTTAAAAAAAAACAGATTTGTATTTCTAGCATCTGGAAATGGGATCTCATCATCGGCGACTTCAAATGCTAAATCACTGCTAAAACTGGAAGATCAGCTAATAGCCATTCTGAATGCTTCCTACTTGATGCAAAAGCTGTTTTAAGAAGTCCAGTGCGGAAACCTGTGCCATAAATTCAACCAATGAAAGGGTTGGATGGAAGGTTAAGCTGATTCCCCTATCTTCCTTCTCCATTAGGCTGCCCCAAATGCTCTACCAAATCCGGGGACCCTGCTGAATGGGGCAGCCTATAGTGAGAAGGGACAGATAAAACAGGTTATGCCAGCCCCCAATTCTACAGCTGCTTTGACTTCTTCTATATATTTTTCACCCTGCTCACCCACCCAGGTCTCAGTAATATAGACCAGATCAGCCTCCTCGTCCACAATCAGGATCATGGATGAGGGAGATCTTATTCAGAGCTGACCTGACATTCAATGGCAGCAGCTGCAGGCCCCAAAGCCGCCTGATAGGACAACCACAATTCCCCAGGTGGTGCGGTTGGCACATGGCACAGCCATTAACTGCCTGTGTCATATGCCCTTTACCTGGCCTTCCCTACCTGCCCCTACCCCAGACTTCCTCAACCTCGGCCCTCCAGATGTTCTGAGACTACAATTCCCAGCATCCCTGACCACTGGCCTTGCTAGCTAGGGATCATGGGAGTTGTAGGCCAAAAACATCTGGAGGGTGGAGATTGAGGAAGCCTGGCCTACCCTAAACCACTGCAAATGACCCCCCTGCTCTCTCCAGCTCCTCCCCTCCCAGGCACATCTCCCCTCCAATCATCATCATCATCATCACACATGCATCCATTATAAAGTTAATTGTAGCAGAGAAGCTGCCAGATGCATCAATATGACTTGTGCAGCAGTCAAGCTAGGAATAAACTTTTTCGCCCTTCTCTCCCCTTTGCAGAGGGATGAAAGGCTTGGCCTCTCTCTCTCTCTCTCTCTCTCTCTCTCTCTCTCCCTCCCCCCCCCCTCTGTCTCTCCCATTCACCTCCCTGCCACAAACAGCACCAACCACTTTCAGGCCCCCATAAACCTACACGGAATGTGCAGTATATAAACTATGCAAATAAATAAATCTTCAGAATGGTAAGTTTTTCAAATATTGTACACAGAAATAAAGAAAACTTACCAATATGCTTTACAAGGGAACAAAACATAGCAGCTAAGAGAGGACGATGCCACAAGCATTGTATTTATATTCAAGGACAATCTGCTTTTTAGTATCTCTTACACAACTTACACAGCGCGGGTGGCGCTGTGGGTAAAACCTCAGTGCCTAGGGCTTGCCGATCGTATGGTCGGCGGTTCGAATCCCCGCGGCGGGGTGAGCTCCCGTCTTTCGGTCCCAGCTCCTGCCCACCTAGCAGTTCGAAAGCACCCCTAAGTGCAAGTAGATAAATAGGTACCGCTTTATAACGGGAAGGTAAACGGTGTTTCCGTGTGCGGCACTGGTGCTGGCTCGCCAGAGCAGCTTCGTCACGCTGGCCACGTGACCCGGAAGTGTCTTCGGACAGCGCTGGCCCCCGGCCTCTTAAGTGAGATGGGCGCACAACCCTAGAGTCGGACACGACTGGCCCGTACGGGCAGGGGTACCTTTACCTTTACCTTTACACACAACTTGCATGCACATTACATTATTCTACAACACAGAACAAACTACGTGTTGAGCCTGTTCGAAGATCATCTTTCCTGATGAGCGGAGTCCAGGCCCGGCAGATAGGTAGTGAACGACCAATAATATCAGACCACAATGCAATCCAGTTCTCTGCTGGTAGGCAAGTAATTAAGAAATGCTGATTATGAAGATTATTATCTTATGCTTACCACATGGGTGACATTGAAGGTGTTACCATCAAATCTGCACAGACTTGTGCTGTCTTCGAGAAAAATGTCGCATTCTTCCAGCTCCTGGGCATTGCACGGAGGGTTCTCTTTGTTAGGGTCTGGATTCTAAAATCAAAAATTAGTATTATTTAGATTTTTGGGCATTCCAAGGGCATATAAAGGTTACACTACTGAAAAATGGGTGAGTGGGAAAAATAGCCACACAGTAATACTAATACGATAAATAGCCACTAATGCAATACAATATGTACTGTATCAAATATTTCAAAGGTAGTTCAAACAAGCTAGGGCCATGCCATGACCCCAGCAGGAACCCAGGGGGGCTCGACTTGATCCGCATCGACGGGGCTCCCCCTACTGGTGGTTTACCCTTCCAGACTTCCTGCAAGGCGGGCAAGTGTCAGATATACAGTGGTACCTCGGGTTAAGTACTTAATTCGTTCCGGAGGTCCGTTCTTAACCTGAAACTGTTCTTAACCTGAAGCACCACTTCATGGGGCCTCCTGCTGCTGCCATTCTGCTGGAGCACAATTTCTGTTCTCATCCTGAAACAAAGTTCTTAACCCGAGGTACTATTTCTGGGTTAGCGGAGTCTGTAACCTGAAGCGTATGTAACCCGAGGTACCACTGTAGTCTGTTGATGCCAGTGCCTAAGCCAATACTGCTCATATTTTGTAACCAATAAAGTTGTGGCCTAAATTTTGCCCATTAACTTTAACCTAAATTCTGTGTCCTTGTGTCTTTATTCTTCTGGGGTGGCTTGGGGGGTCTTGAAGCGCAAATACCCACTAATGCAATACAATATGTACCGTATCAAATATTTCAAAGGTAGTTCAAACAAGGTCTTCTTGAACTTTTGGAATAGGGGTGATTTGAAGGAACAAATGCAACATGGCAATCCTCCTTGGGCTGTACTATTTCAGACCGCAGCTGGGTCAGCAATTAATTCTTCACATAACATGCTAGCTGTACATATTTGACTGTGCCTTTAGCACAAGAAAATGTAACAGCTATGCTGCCTGGATAGCTCAGTTGATTATAGCTGTCAGGAGCCTACACTCGAGTAGGACCCTGGCAGAGACACAAGCCCGACTGGCATGTTCTCTCCCTCCTGGTCGATTGTTCGGGAGCTTCATAAGCTTTCTTCAGCCTGAACATCACAACGACCGATGCCAACCGACACCAGCACACTTAGGGATCTGCAGAGTTTGTGCATCATGCGCATGACAGACCTCAGCAACTCAGCATATTGGCTAATCTACCATATTTTTCGCTCCATAAGATGCACCAGACCATAAGACGCACCTAGTTTCTGGAAGAGGAAAACAAGAAAAAAAATATTCTGAATCTCAGAATCCAGAACAACAAGAGGGATCGCTGCGCAGCGAAAGCAGTGATCCCTCTTGCTGTTCTGGCTTCTGGGATAGCTGCACAGCCTGCATTCGCTTCATAAGATGCACACACATTTCCCCTTACTTTTTAGGAGGGAAAAAGTGAGTCTTATAGAGCAAAAAATACGGTACTTTATTTACATATAAACACACACGGAGCACTGCAACATGGCTCCCTCCCTCTCTAGCATCAGACAGCAAAGAGAAAAAGAACAAAGGACAATAGTCCCACTTCATGGAACACAGTAATGCAAACATCCTGTCTCCGTCACTTCCCACTCTGTGTAGTCAAAACACATACCGTCATGTGAAAGACAACAATCCTACGACTGCAATCATAGATCAGGAATTCTAACAAGAGCATGGTGCTGAGAATGCCAAGGCTGCAGCTTCAATTCCCATAAGGGACAGCTGCATATTCCTACACTACAGTGGGTTGGACTAGATGATCCTCATGGTCCCTTCGAACTCTACAATTCTATGATTCTATCACAAGTTTCAAGGACACTGTTTTCACTATGGAGGCACTGAACACAAATGACCCAGTGCTCCCAGTGAACCTTTGAAATCACAACTGCTCAGAGTGGGAGGCTTCTACGACTTCTAGGGCTGACCATCTGTACAACGGAAAAACCACACGCACAGGCCCGACGCAAGGACAAGTAAGACGATAAAGCAATTTGTGTACGGGGAACAAATATTGCATTGTGTAAATGAGCAATACTGCCACAGGCAGAGGTCAAATCAACTGTAAAATGAATGAGGAACATAACAAATCGGCTTGAGAATTTTAAGTTGGGTTGGCGTTTATATGCTCCAGCAATGCATTCACTTTGGAAGCTGACAAAAATGGGTAACAAGGAAAGCCAACATTTTAGTTTGTTCATGAACAGGCAAGATGAATAAAAATTAGTTCCCTGGAGTTGTTTGCAATTTGCCAGTTGCCATGCTACCCTTGACTGAATATTCAAGGGTCATGTAAACAAGCCAGGAAGCTTCATCTTTAAGCACAGGAGGGCCAGAAGGAAAACTATCCAGGTTCCATATGGACACCATATATTCTTTGTTCCTGCACTCGACTTGAGTGCAATTTTGATATTATTATTTTTTGGTAAATAGTTTTGGAGAGCTTCTTGGGCCTATGAAGCAGGATGTAAGTAGTCTAAAGAAATACAAAGAGATAAAAGAGGATACTGACTTACTGGGAAACTCGCATTTACTGGAAGAGGGCTTGCTGCGCCACTCTCAATTACTCCCAAGTAAAATCTGATTTCTCTTAAAGGGGATAAACACTTGACTGAGACTAGAAAGAGCAAATCAAAAGCTGAGAGCAGAATTTACTTTTATCCATATATGATTTTATCTCTCTCTCTCTCTCTCTCTGTGTGTGTGTGTATGTATATGTATATATGTATATATCATTTAAAAATATGAAAGCGATTTATTGTGTGTGTGTGTGTGTGTGTGTATAAAATCAGAGTTCATCAACTATCATGGAAAGATGTATTTTTAATTGCTGGCATAAGCCTGGTGGAATAGAATTTTTTTCAGGATGTGCTTGACAGTTTAAACAGAATTTGGAAGATGTGCTTAGGAAAAGCAACACTATACCATTTTCCTTATTATTTTAATACACTAGACTAGCTACTGGGATGCAGGGCCTCTGCTGAGAAATAATGCTCAGCAGCGCAGAAACCATTTGCCCTAGATTCATTGCTTTTAATTTACAAGACCAAACATTTTCCATGTCTAAATTTTTATGGTTCACAGAAGTGAAAGCTTGGTCAAAGGTATTATGAATCCAACATTAGGTTTTTCTCACACACCCCCCCCCGAGTGAAACAATGTGAAGGATATGTAACAGATTTCAACCACAGTTTCCTAGATACAGTGGTACCTCGGGTTAAGTACTTAATTCGTTCCGGAGGTCCGTTGTTAATCTGAAACTGTTCTTAACCTGAAGACCACTTTAGCTAATGGGGCCTCCTGCTGCTGCCGCACCGCCGGAGCACGATTTCTGTTCTCATCCTGAAGCAAAGTTCTTAACCTGAAGCACTATTTCTGGGTTAGCGGAGTCTGTAACCTGAAGCGTATGTAACCTGAAGCATATGTAACCCGAGGTACCACTGTAGTTATAAAGGCAAAAAAAATATGAATCTGAGGTTCTTACATTGAAACTTCTGAAATGTTTTTAATATTAAAATCTTTGAAATTTAAATGACTCATTTCTTAAGGAAAACGCTCTTTAAAAAATGAAGAAAAAGAAACCAGAAAAGGAAAGCAGCAGATTCCATTGTCAATAAAGCAGCACGACTAAAGGTCAAATTCCAACAGACGTAGCTTGACAACCTAATCAGCTTTTACCAATCTATTGCTATCCAGATGTTTTGGATGACAACTCCTATCAACCCTAGCAGGCATGACTCTGTCATCTCAAACATGTGAAGGGCACCAGATTGGCAAAGGCTGAGCTAAACTTTATCTTCACAGTATGCTTGGGATCTTAAATAGGCTTGGTAAGGTAAAGGTAAAGGGACCCCTGACCATTAGGTCCAGTCATGACTGACTCTGGGGTTGCAGTGCTTATCTTGCTTTATTGGCCGAGGGAGCCGGCATACAGCTTCCGGGTCATGTGGCCAGCATGACTAAGCCACTTCTGGCGAACCAGAGCAGTGCACCGAAACACCGTTTACCTTCCCGCCGGAGCAGCCAGAGCAGCGCACGGAAACACCGTTTACCTTCCCGCCTATTTATCTACTTGCACTTTGACGTGCTTTCAAACTGCTAGGTTGGTAGGAGCTGGGACAGAGCAACAGGAGCTCACCCCGTTGCAGGGGGTTTGAACCGCCAACCTTCTGATCAGCAAGTCCTAGGCTCTGTGGTTTAACGCACAGTGCCACCCACGTCCCTATAATAGGGTTGGCAAACAAGGTTAAAACTAACCATGGCTTGTTAAGTATTATGCCTGCACCATGTCTGAATAATTACTCTGAAAGGTGCATTTGTTTTTCCACCGGGCTAATCAATCTATTTAAAGATTCTTGCTTTCAAGGATTATCGCCATAGTGGATGTCAATCATCACAGGCTTCTTCAGAGCTAGGATGAGGAATTCTTTCATAACCAAGATATGAAACAGAATTTTATCGTAGTTCCACCGCTGTGCTGAAACCTGAGATAACGCACCATGGTGCATGGAACCTTGAGAGGATGCTGCCTCCCGCCGTAACAGAAGTACACACTCAAAACCTGGGATCAGAAAAGTTCACTCTGTAAAGTCCAGAGCAAGGTGGGGTGTTTAGGAAATTATTATGAAGGTTAGGACTGAAAATGAAGGGGATTTGAGTGACTTGAGCACAGGGAGCAGCATTTAATCCTATTGATTATAAGACTTCAGGAGCAGCTGACGCAATGAGGCAATGACACCTTCTCAACAGCGGCGTCGCAGCATCATATTCTCTGCATTTTCTCTTGGTAACTTTTAAATGATTCTTCAGGTACAGAGAGTCCTGCAATCCAAGTCAAAGCATGCTTGGTCCTAAGTAGGTCATACAAAGTTATTGGGACTTCCTAAAACACAAACAGATCTTGAATAGAATTGCAGCAAAGTTATTACAGCCTTGCATATATATATAGACTTGGGGTTTGGGAGTGTTTTTTTGGGTGGAGGGATACTGAAACAAATGCATATTATAAGTTAACAAGAGTGAACAAAAGCATAGATCTGACATTTCACATTTTAGCTGTTTAATGGTCTTATTATTGTGAACAATTATTGTTAATTGTTCTCCAGGTACAGTATGTGCAGCACAAAATGAAATACCATATTTTTCGCCCTATAGAACGCACTTTTCCCCCTCCAAAAATGAAGGAGAAATCTGGGTGCGTCCTATGGGGCGAATGCAGGCTTTCGCTGAAGCCTGGAGAGCGAGAGGCATCGGTGCGCACCGACCCTCTCGCTCTCCAGGCTTCAGGAAGCTCTGCGCAACCCTCGGGAGACCTACTCCGAGGGTTGCACAGAGCTGCCTGCAGTCCCCGGCTCAGCACAGCTCTGCGCGGCCATCGGGAGCGGGGCGCTAAGTCCCGCCCCACTCCGGATGGTGGCGCAGAGCTGCCTGCAGTCCCGGGATCAGCGCACTTCTCCCCATCGCCAGCCCCACAAGCTCGGGGGACAGCGGGGAGGCAGAGCGTGCCTTCCCACTGTTCCCCGACCTGGTTCTTCCAGCCCCGCACCTGGGGGGGAAATAATTTTTTTTTCTTTATTCCCCCCCCCAAAAAAAAAACCACTAGGTGCGTCCTATGGGCCGGAGCGTCCTATGGGGCGCAAAATACGGTAAATGGTGCACCGCATTTAAAAATATGATTCACTATTAATTTGTTTCTAAGTGAAAAAGTTAACACATATTTAATTGATGGCAGTTCTGTACCATTCTCACAAACAAAACAATTTTAATTACAGTGGTAGCTTGGGTTACAGACACCTCAGGTTACAGACTCTGCTAACCCAGAAATAGTACCTCAGGTTAAGAACTTTGTTCAGGATGAGAACAGAAACCGCGTGGCGGCAGCAGGAGCCCCATTAGCTAAAGTGGTACCTCAGGTTAAGAACAGTTTCAGGTTAAGAACGGATCTCCAGAACGAATTAAGCTCTGAACCCAAGGTACCACTGTACAGTATGCTTTTTGTTCTGAAAACACGCACACACACACTAATTCCTGCAGTGTTTACTGCTACTAACATTGTATTCCAGCAGGCAATATGCAGAAATATTCCTAGGATTTAAAGTTTTAAAATTTCCCAGTAAGCTATTTAAACAGTAACAGTCCAAAGAATTTTTTCGGGTACAAATCATCCTCAAGAGAACATTTTCCCATGCCATTTATTGTTTCATCTGGCTTCATTTCATTTTTCTTTTGGTGGGGCTGCGATTTCAAAGCCCAAAAACAACCGTGTAAAGTTCTCCTTCCCACCCCTATCTTCTTGGTAGGTAGTTAGTATGTGTGGGAGTGGCATTGGTGATGGAGACAATAATGGCTGGCTAATTTCAGCTGACTGGGCCCAGTTTTAAACACATAATTCTTAATCAGTCTATTTGTTACAAAATCAAGGCCTGTACAGATTCCTCCAGTATGATAATGCCTGCCACTAATGTGATACAATTATGCGAAAGAGTATTTTAAGGAAAAAGTGGCTTGTCTAATTATTCCCTTGCTGACGGGTATGAAAAGTTGCTTTGTGCAACCTAATGAGGTACGTTTCTTGCCATGCATTTGATTTGTCAATGAACTAGGCAAATTTTCCACTCTTTAAAAATATAATAAAGGTAATATATCTTCTTTACCAAGAATTTTTTTGCAGGTACAACAGTTTGCTTTTTTTAGATTATTATTAAAAATATCTGTAGACAGCCTAACATCCAAAAAACCTTGAAGCGGTGTACAAAAGGATCATATATATATATATATATATATACACAATGACAACAGCCAAAATAAAAACTGCTGCTGGAGGCATTGTAATGGTATCAGCTTGTTGATCTGCCCAGAAGGAGAACTGGAAGGATCAGAAGTGTCAGGGCACTGTGGCGGTGAAGGAAGAAACATTCAACCAGCCAGAGGACCAAAGGGCAGCTAGTGGAGCATCAATAACAGGTACCAAGAAAGGAAATTTTGGAGAACAGGTTAAGTGGAGCAGCCCAGTGAAACACAGAACCAAGCAGGTGAGGGAGATTGGATACAGAGGGAAAGTGAAGGCAGCAGAGAGAAACAGGCAGAGAAGGAAAAGGCAGCACAGAAGGGGAAGGCAGGCAAGTGTTGCCTCAAAAGCAGGCATAGGCAAACTGGGCCCTCCAGTTGTTTTGAGACCACAATTCCCATCATCCCTGACCGCTGGTCCTGTTAGCTAGGGATGATGGGAGTTGTAGTCCCAAAACATCTGGAGGGCCATGTTTGCCTATGCCTGCTCAAAAGTGTTGCCTCAGTATACGTGAAGGAGCGTCTCCACTCTCATCATTCAGACCAGACACAGAGGTCCAGCGCTGAGGGCCTTCTGGCAGTTTCCTCACTGCAAGGTGTGAGGTTACAGGGAACCAGGCAGAAGGCCTTCTCAGTGGTGACACCCGCCCTGTGGAACGCCCTTCCATCAGATGTCAAGGAAATAAACAACTATCTGACTTTTAGACAGGCCTTGGGGTTGGGGAAAAGATCCCACAATTATTCGAATCTTCCAGTGACTCATAAAATAGAATAAAATGCATGACCAACAGCTACTCTAGGAAGGTTTAGCTGAAAGTCTTTAGCATGCGCTGAAAACGTAAGATAGACAACACATATCAGTGGGCAGAGTGTGCCCACTACAGGTGCTTCCTGAATCCGAGAAGATTGAATCCGAGAAGATTACGGTAAGTTGAAACATTATAACAAATATGAAGATACATCTCAGACAAAAAGCATACTCAATAATACTTCATATGAATTTGTAGCACATTATCAAACTTTCAGTCAAAATAAATAAAGATTTTTATTTATTTTTTAAACTACCCTTTATATGCATGCCTGTGGGTGAAGAGGGAATAGATTTGAAAACATGGGTGTTGGCTTTTCTTGTTCAAGTAAACACCATGTACAGATTTCTGTTCCTGATGTACTTCCTAGACTCAGTTTCATAGATAAGCTATGTGTACCTGACTCCTCCTGTGCCTCCCTGGATGAGGAAGAGACAGAGGAAGCACAAGTAGTGCATGGAAATAAGAATCTTGGACAAAAAATGCCCCTATTATCAGCTGTGAAATATTGGAAGGCATGCTATCTCAGTATCTTCTGAAGCTGTTGAAAAGAGCTTCAGCCCACAAAAGCTTAGCGTCACAAGGCATTTGTTAGCCTTTGAAAGGTGCCCTGGGACGCTAGAATCATAGAATCATAGAGTTGGAAGAGACCACAAGGGCCATCGAGTCCAACCCCCTGCCAAGCAGGAAACACCATCAGAGCACTCCTGACATATGGTTGTCAAGCCTCTGCTTAAAGACCTCCAAAGAAGGAGACTCCACCACACTCCTTGGCAGCAAATTCCACTGTCGAACAGCTCTAATCACTGTGATAGCAGAGCCTAGAGCCTCGGAAATGGATGCTTTAAATTATTGTTGTCATCTCTCTCTCTCTCTTTTTTTGAGGAAATATATATATATTCAGTATAAATAAATATACTGAAGAAAGTACCACCATCAGGGTAACAATTGAGCCATAATATGGTCAGCCACCACACAGCCCAACCACCTGCCTATACACGAGTCTTTCAACAGGGAAATCAGTGCAGGCTTCTCAGAGTTAAATACGTCTTAGAATCCATTGCTGTACTATACCACCCTATCACCAATTCAGACACAGGCAGAAGTGAGCCCCACTTTATCAAGCGTTTGTGGGTCGAACTAGATGCGATAAGAAATCTGTTGGTGCTGCTGAAAACTGAAAGCTTCCCCAGCTTTGGTCGTAACATATAATTGTGCAAATAGACGCTGTCAGGTGTTCCCACCAGCACTCCACATTGTTGATCTGCCACTGGAGATTGGGGTGAGAAGCACAACAATGACACCCACCCAAGGAGTGGGAACTCAATGTGGCATTGGTGTTTTTAGCAGTTTAACTGTTCATCATAACAACCTTGTCCTGGTTTGCTCCAAGCGTCAAGGTCAACAGTAGGTGGGTGTTCAAGGGCCACATCCCATGAACATGCATACAAACATTTTCTCTCTCTCTCTCTCTCTCTCACACACACACACACACACACACACACACACACACAACCTCTCCCCACTGGACTGAAGGACAGACCCAGGAAGAGAGCAGCACTCCTTCCAACCCACCAAACAGTTGCTCAGAGCTTTCAGGACACACCACACAACTGATAAACAAACGCCCACCATGAGTGTCAGCCAGTGTTGAATGTTTAGGGTCCCATTGGGCAACCAGGGGCAGAGATTCCAGCTAGGAAGGGGCCTTGCCCCAGATTAGGAAATGTCCCAAGCCTAACCTCCCACAGAGCCCTTGAGGGCCCCCACTTTACAGCAGAGAGAAGGCAGAAAGGGGTGACTCTTCCTGTGTGCCTCCCCCCTGCTCCCCGTTGCAGCTGCAGTCCTCTCAGCCTTCAGCTAGTGAAATTTAGCAGCGGTCAGGGGCACTAGCAGAGGGCTGCAGGTTGTCCATGTGTGCTAGGTAGTAAGTTACATTGGCTTACGGGACTAGCTTCAGTGAGATTGACTTAAAGATTCTGCTGCAATTTGATAAGACTGATTTCCCTCTTAGAATCAAAAGAGTTCTCTTTGATCAGCACTTTACCATTTCATCAGAGGTTAGATGCGTCAGACGTTCAGCTATTGCGGCACTCTTGGCTGGATCCATGACATATTCCCCCCGAGAGTCACCAACAATCAGTTCTGGCCACGAAGGTCCCACTTCCTTCTTAATCAGAAAAATCTCCAAGCTGTAAAGAGATGAAGAGATGAATATTGGTAAATTTGATGCGTGGGACAAAATTATCAGTATCAGGTAGTATCCAGCACTGAAGGAGTGGAAAGGCAGCTCATACTATATTTCCCTGTTCCTCCCCACCTACACACATGTACTTCCCCCACCTATGCCCCCAAAATCTTCATCAAAATCTAGATAGGGAACTTTGTGGGCTGCAGTGAAAGGGAGATTCACCTGAAATAAAACAGAGCAACATTGCACCACTTGCACAAGGTTCCTGATTTACATGGGAGAATTTGAAATTTATGCACAATGGTTTTGTTACTTCCATAGTAAAATGATTTTGTCCCCAAGATGCCAAAGCAGTTTGACTTTAACGGGAAACCTGCAAGAGGCTCATGTACTAGCTAGCTAGAAAATTGTAGGAAAGCTTTTAAACTGACACTTGGAACCACACATAATTAAAGAGTTAAAGGCAGTTCTCTCCATTCTATTCTGACCTCCTACTTCCAGCAATACTTGTAGATCTGTTTCCAAATTGTACATATAAGTTAGCTTGATATTATACCGTCCTCTGTCAGAATGCCACATGGCTGCCCCTCGGACCTTGCCAAAGTTGCTGAAATCCAGGGCTCAATGCAGCAAGTGGCCTTTTAATTTATAAAAATGGGGGAGGAAATATTCTCTAGATTGCATTCAGCAAAGAAGAGGAGCCATTTAACATAACAAATCTCCCATTTAGAGAGTTTGCCTCTCTAAATGTACTCCAAATCTTACATGATAAATTTGTATTGTGGAACTCGCAGGGAAGTAACTTGTTTAGTGCTGAAGAATTAATACTTCACTTTGGCACTTAATCACAAGCTAATAATTACTAAGCCACTCTGGCTTTATAAATTCATAATTTAGATTAGCTGCTCATTCCTCCCTTCCCCATACCCATTATTAAAAGGTCACTCTTCTTCTAAATATTGCATTAACTATCCAATGAAAGCTTCACCGAGGGGGGGGGGATCAAATGGGTAAGACACAGATGTGGCACGACTGGTACTATTACTGAGATATTCCGGAGCAATTCCAAACCAATTATGAAAACAAGATGAAAACAGATAATCAAATTGACCCCTCTCAGCCGGAGTTAGCTGCCAAACTGCCCCCAAGTTGAATTCCTTACACCATCAGATCCTCCCCACTAAAAACCCTTTCCAGTCCCTTATTGTATCTGTATTCTAGACGAATTACTACTAAATATGAGAAATGAAGACAAGCTATCAAATCAGGCGCCTTTTTTCCATTAGTGGCCACCCTGGTGATTCTAGCAGGCCCCAAAGCAATAGACTTCCTTTGCTGTTTGCCTCCATTAACTGGCATTCAGAGATGATGTCTCTGAACAAGGTATCCTAACGAGTTAGTGTCACTAAACCATTTCTTCTCCTTGGCTTATAACTGAAAGCTTTTCTTGTATAGGCTGCTGTTGCTGGGTTACTAGTATTTTGGTTGGTGTCTTAATTTTATTGCATCAGACATGTTTAAACAGGTTCTTGTATTATGATTTCAATTGTATGCATGTTTCTAAACATATATTGGTTATGAACATACAGCAACACATATTTGCTACCAATGGAAGCCATATTCGGAAGGCTATTAGTTTTGAAGGGCGATGTAACATCTGTTACTTAAGCATGCAGTTGTACATACCACCAGACATCCAAGCCTTCCATAAGCACTAACATTAATAAAGATTAATCGAGACACAGAAAAGTGAAGCATATACTCCTAGGACCACCAGGCATACGCAACTGGGCTAGTTCAACAGTTTAAAATACAGTGGTACCTTGGGTTAAGAATTTCATTCGTTCTGGAGGTCTGTTTTTAACCTGAAACTGTTCTTAACCTGAGGTACCACTTTAGCTAATGGGGCCTCCTGCTGCTGCTGTGCCACCGCCGTGCGATTTCTGTTCTCATCCTGAGGTAAAGTTATTAACCCGAGGTACTATTTCTGGGTTAGTGGACTCTATAACCTGAAGCATCTGTAACCTGAAGCGTGTGTAACCCGAGGTACCACTGTATATATGAAATATAAAATGATAAATACACACACTCTCTCCTACAAAAACACCCTGATCAATTAACATAGTGGGGTCAGAGGTCACTAGTATTTGGCCTACCACTAGGGTGCTCTTCATCAATATCCTCCCTCAAACAACATACTCCCTTAACTGAACTGGCAAAGTAATGGGTTTGCCTCCAGATGCCACACAGATGGACGGCTCTGCGTCAGGAGGCAAAATGTGCCTGCTTACAATCTGAACCTGGAAGGTCAATTTTTTTAATTGAGTTTTTAATTACATCCACTTAAGTACATCCAGTTTTGCTGTATCTCATTGTATGTGTATATTCTGACAAGTTATAATCTATCCAGTGACTATGTGGTGAAGGGCAGTACACAGATTATTAAATTAGTAGATATATAATGTAGAAGGTAATTTGTGCTGCAAACATTGTGTGTACAAATGAACGAACCCAGCTTCATTCTCTTTTCTTTTTTTAAAGGGAAGATGATGCAAATGAAGTTTACACTCATACATATGCATGGCCCAACTTGCTTTGTTTGCATGATTTTGATGCAGAAGCACTTTCAAACATGTGGTCTCCACATGCACAGTTGAAGTGGTATCATTTCATTGCAACATTTTATGAGTTCTCTGTCTTAAGATGCTGTTAGCATTTCTCATTTTCCTGATTTGTAACTTAGCAGGTGCTAAGACAGGCATGGGCAAACTTGACCCTCCAGATGTTTTGGGACTACAACTCCCATCATCCCTAGCTAACAGGACGTGGTTAGGGATGATGGGAATTGTAGTCTCAAAACATTTGGAGGGCCGAGTTTGCCTATGCCTGTGCTAAGATGATCTGCAGATCTGAGTGCTAAGATCTATTACAGGTTCAAGTGTCAAACCTACCTTGATGGAAACCATCTTCCATGTGGAACAGCAGGGAAGCCACTGCTATAGTATCCAGAAGTTCATAACTCCTGTCCTCTCAATCTTTACCATGAGAGTGTACTGTCTAAAGGTAACATTTACGTAGTATGCATCTTCTATTTTTAAAAGAAGGCACTGTCAAACTGGGGACAATGAAGATTTGAGTACGGTGTGTTACCTGCTCTAGGAGGCTGTTGGAAAATGGAGAATACTACTAATTAGCATGCCTACTGTGTCATAGTATATACCACACTATAATTATATATATTTTTAATAACCACGTCAAAAAGTTGTTTCAGTGCTAAGGTGCTGTTGTGCAAGTAGGAGGCAAATCTGTGCACGGAAGTGTCTGGTTTTTGCTGGGACCATCACTCCTGCTCCTCTGCCAGGTTATGTGTGCAGCAAGAGGAGTGTTGCGCCACATCCCATGCAGTTCCCCAGTCTTCAGGGATTAATTCTTGGGGGGCAACAGAGGCTACAGAGGGAGAGCTCTGTTCTGTGTGCAAAACAGACGCTAGCATCCAAGCCAGAACTCCTAACTACTGCAATATGAGTAATGATAAGTATCATGTTTATCCTTCCAACACTTCCAAGTTCTAAACGGAGTGTGCATCCTGGTCACAACCATGCTTATTTGGGAAACAGCCAGTGCTTTCTTCCTAGGAAAAGAGGTGCAGGAACTCCAACCTATTTTGGATGGACAACCAAAGCTGTTGTCTTCACCTAAAAATACCAGGATTTACACAGGTCTTCTCAGGAGAGGAGTGTTCCGGCTGGAAAAGAAGCTCTGGAAACAGCCATTGATTTTAAATGAGGCTTCCCAAAGTGCATGCAAAAGATTATGTCACTCAGCATGGTCTGAAGCAGATATGTTTCAGATATGTACTTCGTTTTGATCTCTAGTTCAACCAAGGCCACCTGGCTAAGTGCGCTGTTCTCAAAGCTATGATGGGCTTGAATCTGGGACCTGCTCCATACAACACATGTGCTCTACAGAATCAAGCTATGGCACTTCCAGTTCCCCTTCTCCTATACAGAAATATGTGTTAAACTTTTTTTGCCTATTAGAAGGAAGGGGTGGAAAAGCAAAGGCAATATTTTAAAAAAGCTTTACAGGAGGAAAAAGAAAAGGAATCTGGAAGATCGGATCAGCATGCACTTATCTCCATTTCTAAAAATAGAGCGCCAAATGTAGCCCATACCACGCCTTTGTTTTCAAACACTTAAGTCAGAGGAAAAACTTGTTGTCAAAAATGATCCTTGCAAATGTCTTAATTAGCTTTGCGGAAAGAAAAGCCAGCCAAATCAACCCGAAACACTGACAGCTGGAGGAAAGATAATGGGGATAGGAGAAGCATTGAAATAATCCCATTGTTTTCAACAAGTTAACTGAGATGGAAAGAGCTTTCGCTTTCATGATCAACATGTGATATGATTAGAAAAGGCTTTTTTCAATTCCAAAATGATCAAGAGAAAGCACCACTCACTTCATATGCGGTTACAAAATGTATGACTAGAGGGCTATATGCATTTGGATTGAACAGAATTCCTAACCTTCTCTGCAAATAGCTAATCAGAATGTTTAACATGCATCTTTATTTTGGATCTTACAATCTATGTGGAAATTGTTCAATTTGGTTTTGAACTTTCTGATGTTTTGTTTATGAATACTTTTGTTATGTTTGCCGTTACGTAATTATTTATATGTCGTAAGTGGCCTTGAGCACAGTTTTAACTTTGGCGTACAAATAAAATGATTGATTAAGGTTGTAAAAACAACAACAAAAATCTCTTGGAAAACTGGGTAGATTTTCAAAACTTTAATCTGAAGCAACAGTAGACATCTCTAAGTTATCCATGCCAAGATGAGCTAAAGCGTTTTAATTTTCAGTCTATAGTTCTCCTCACTGGAATGAAAATAGTGTTGCTTTCATTAAAATAAATTAACCCCCCTCAGAGAAATCCAATACTGAAACCGGCCTAATGAAAGACATTTGTTTAATGATTGTTCCCATTAAATGGACTGAACAAGTTACATTAGCGTCCAGTGCTGAGTTACTCTCTTCCTTTATTTAAGACTACACACTGGATTTATATAGATCTCTAGATAAATAAATCTATATAGATCTTGCTAAAATGGTGAATACATACATGCTGAACTCTAAAGTGTCATAATTAATAATAATATTCTGTGGTGGCTCCCCGTTTGTGGAATGCTCTCCCCAGGGACATTCGCCTGGCGCCTTCATTATAACACCTTTAGGCACCAGGCAAAAACGTTCCTCTTTAACCAGGCCTTTGGCTGATTGACATCCAATGCACTTTTAAAATGTGTTAGGGTGGGGGGATTATTGGGCTGCTTTTGTTTTTATGATATATTTTGTGTTTTTATATTGCGACTTTATCTTGTGAACCGCCTTGGGACCTGCGGGTATAGGGCGGTATACAAATTTAAATAACAACAACAACTGCATATACCCCACTAACTTTGCTGTTGCAGCAGCCTGCTTAGAGGCACAAAAGGTAATAGTATTAAATCACAAGCATTCATTAAAGAGAAGACATAATTTATCAGCAATTCCTATTGAGCAACAAATGTACTGGAACTAGTGGAAGGCCTTGTTCAAATTCTGTTCAAATTCCATTGTCTCTCTTTATAAAATGTCTACGTACGACTAACTGTGACCAGTTTCTGTTTCCGTGAAGAAAAGGAAGCAGCCTGCAAGGAAAGGAAGCACACCTCATAAGACAGCTCAGGTTCACAGTATTACACACTTTAGTGCCCAGGGCTATTGAGCTACTTAGGCATTCAGCTATACAGACACCAGACTAGACTACTTAGTACTGCAAGAAATACCTATTATTTTCTTTAATTATCCACGTGGAGCTTTCGTGATCAATCGATGAAAAAAGCGTTCCTTCTAATACAGGGCTGAGGGGATCTTTCAGTGCGACACTGAGATGGCCTGGAGAAAAACGGACTCGAATGTCCTCTTTGGCAAAGTCTTCCGGTAGCTGAAAAGTAACCGTCAAATCATCTTCAGTCTCTTGCCAGTAGTAGAGAGGTTCTACAAACCAAGAACACAAAAAGGAATGGATCACTGATGGTGAACTGCAACACTAAGCACACCTGTAGGACAGGCAGGGTAGTGTAGTTGTTGGAATGTTGGACTACGACCTGGTAGAGATGTGAAGGCCTGGGAGAAAAAACCTGGAAATTTGCAGAAAAAGATGTTTCTCTCTCCCCTTCCCTGTTTTTTTCTGAAGTTTTCTGAGTGAATCTTTTTAACTTAACATGGAAAACCTGCACCAGAACAAAGCAGAAGTTAAGAGGGGACCCCTTGCATAAAACAGAAACATCACACTAAGATTACCCTCTGTAATCTATTCAACATACCAAGCGCTCCCTGTTGTTTCAACGCAGCATCATATAATCAATTAAGTGAAATGCTGAGCCTGTGGAGAGGGGAAGCAATAATTTTCCTAATCCCTGCAGGTGATCAGCTTTTGTCTCGAGGCATGTACTTGTTAAGTCTGCTGAATCCTCAGGTAATGGTCATCAAGCTATTCACCCTTCCAAATAAACAAGCTGCATCTTGCTCATTTGGAGAACTGACAGGTTGGTTTCTGCACAGAAAACTTAAAACCATACTACTAACACTTAGGGATGCGGGTGGCGCTGTGGGTTAAACCACAGAGCTTAGGACTTGCCGATCAGAAGGTTGGCGGTTCGAATCCCCGTGGCGGGGTGAGCTCCCGTTGCTCGGTCCCTGCTCCTGCCAACCTAGCAGTTCGAAAGCACCTCAAAGTGCAAGTAGATAAATAGGTACAGCTCCGGTGGGAAGGTAAACGGCGTTTCCGTGTGCTGCTCTGGTTCGCCAGAAGCAGCTTAGTCATGCTGGCCACATGACCTGGAAGCTGTACGCCGGCTCCCTCAGCCAATAAAGCGAGATGAGTGCCGCAACCCCAGAGTCGGTCACGACTGGACCTAATGGTCAGGGGTCCCTTTACCTTTACCAACACTTAAAACTGTGCTGAATGTACGGTGCACTGAATTTCTAATACAAATATAAGCTACAAAACCATGCTTTGTTCCCTAGCATGCCCTGAAAGGTGAGATATAAATTTATAAAGCAATAATAAATAAAGAGCTAGTTGTCTAACCTATTGTCAGGAATGCAAGGTTACCTTTTTTGTTTTCCTCTGCTTTCTCCTTTTCACTTTTGTCGTGCTTATCCTCACCATTCTGTGTGAGAGAATAGGGCTTGTATGAAATAACCATCAGGCCATCGCCACTTGGCTCTATAGCTGCATAATGAGGAACTGACTTTCCTTGAAGAACTCGACGCTTGGAGATTTCATACCCATGATCACCTGATCAAAAGAGAAACAATTCCTTTGAATGTGCTGACACCACCCAACCCTGCTCATACCAGTTTTTAAAGGACAAAAATCTAACCCGCTGGCTGGTTAACTTTAACAGAAATCAACACATTCCTCAGTTGGGAAGATCTTGAACATACAAAAAGTCAATGCAGAAACACTGAGATAGGTGTCTGCAGGCTTTTCAATCTAGCAGGCTTTCAATATTCCTTGCATCACAGACTGCAAGGTAACCCCCAAAGCACTACTTGAAAAAAGTCAATTCTATCTGACTGCAGTGTCATGGGGTAACAGTGCGAGAAAGAAGTCAAACAAACACAAATGTCTCCAAGGTTTATGCTCTTCGACAAGACTTCTTAGCATAGTACTGTTGACTCTCACCTGCAGAACTATAATGAAGACTATTTCTAGGCAAATGAAACCATTTCTGACCCCTTTCCGGGAGTATTCATGCTGCTTTTAAGCTTCCTGGGTACACTTGGCTCTGCTCTCATTACCTCCCTCTCTCCAAAGACAATTAAATCTGTAGCCAATTTGGAGAGTTTGATGAGACCATTTCTTTGTTTCCATATGCCGAGCTTCCTCCTGTCATATTCGGACTAAAACCTATATGGAGGTATGTCCTAAGCCTCTTCTACCCACTTCCCACATCCTCTGAGGCATCCTTGCTAATCTTTTTTTTATTGCAAATAGAGAGCTTGGCTAGTTGTTAAGGATTTGCCCCTCTGTATAGCCTTACAGAAGAATAGGTCCCTAGAATGAGCCTGTTTCCGCTTTGTCTTAACCTAATTTAGTAGCCTGTTTTGTTCATAAGATGTCCCCTCTAATAACTAGCATCTCACTCCTCTGTTGTTGCACCAAAATGCCAGCATGCACTGGGCTTTCCTTGGATTCGGCTGCAGGTATGCAAACCCAGCCCACCCATCTAGGTGTTTCCATTTATGCCAGACATAGCTTGCAAAACTGGGTAGCCCCACACAGAGGCTTACCTGAAAAAGAAGCATATTTCAGAAAACAGTGAAAACCCTGATACAGTATTATCCTAAGAATTGTTTTCTCCTTAAATACATACACTTAAATAAATACAGCACTTTGCAGCAACCTGTTTCATTCATCTGAAGCAGCTACATAATAAATATCCAGGCTGATAACAATACAAATTCATTTTGCTGCTCTAAAAGAGGCAATTCTCTATTGGTCTTCTAGCTATTTCGTTAGCCTTTTCTTTCCTACATTTCCTCTTTTGTGGTTTGTAATTAAAACCCAGTCCCCCCCGCCTTTTAAAAGTAACCATCAGTACTGTGTTGGAAAGACCTCAGGAAATGCATAAAATTAGATACCAATAACTGCTACAAGAAGGCAGCAGGATCTGTTGAACACAGGAATACAAATAGAGGCCATATTAATATTTACCGCAAGGTTCTTTGCACCAGCAGGTAAGCTATTCTGAAAGATGGCTCCGAGGAAACATGGAGTTTCTGTTCCAGCCAGCCATGACTGGTGCCTGAGGGCACTGAGTATTTCTGTACTGATCAGCTGGGGAGGGGAAAGAGAACTTAATACTGCCTTGATCTTCTTACTGCTTAGCCTTCGTGTGGGATGCACAGGAGCCATTTGTCTATATGAAAGAGTGGCACTGCAGTGAAAAATACTTTTGAAGGAAGAGTGGTACCAGCAGGAAAGAGCAGCATCACAATGGTTTTACTGTGGGCATTGGATTTTTTTTGTAACGTATGTTGTTAGCCACCTCCAGAATACTTAACAGAGAGGCAGGGTACACAGTATTTTGGTGGTGGGAACAATAGTATTGGTAAAACATCATCATGCCGCAACTATCCCAAGCCCTGCAAGGGACAGCCAACTAAGTGAAAAGGCAAATATTGTCCTGTGACAATATCAAATCACAGATTTGGTATTACAAAATGCCATGCGTTCTCCTCTTCAGGATGCTCCATGCCATTCCTTCTCCTTCCATAACCCCTCTATTCCATTAACTTTTGCTCCAGTAAACTTGCATTCAATGCCTGCTAAGAAGGCTCAGTCCTCACTGGGCTGTTTTGGGGGTGCCCTCCCAGTGCATCTTAGAAGCTGAGAATTTGGGCCTAAAAGGTGGTCTGAAAATACCTTAAAAATATTTGAAAGTGCTTTTCCTTGTAAAGACTTGTTTGTCCTCTGTGCAAAATGTGGATTCCCCCTTGCAGCCTGCTGATACCAGCTCTTGTGCACAGATGCTGCTGTTTGGACTACAGAAGGATCAGTGCTCTGACAACTGAGTTGCAATTAGTATCTCATAATGATTTCGGGGGAGAAGTTGCAAATGTGCTGCTTGCATCTGCCCTTAATGTCTGGTTCCAGTTCCATGTGTACACACACTGGTTGAAAGCTTGGGTTTTCATTATGGGAAATACTAACAAGGGGCACACAGCAGCCACATTCCCAAGACACCCATTGACTTAGAAGTCAGCCCCATTAATTTAAATTTGATTTACAACATGCTTGTTGCCTTGCTCTGTGACTATTTTATTCTCAGGGATCCAACAGTCCCCCAGATGACTTCAGATTCAGATCCTTCACAGAGCTATCAAAAAGATGACAAAATTATTTCCAGCTACCCGAGCCACTGGAATAGCAACTTCCTAAACATATAAGGAGTAAGAGTCTCTTTTTCAGACACAAGGAAAGCAACGGCAAGTAAAATACTTACTCTCCTTGGTTGTTTTTGTAATTGTGACCCATTCCAAGGAAACATGGAAGCCACTGCCTTGTACATCCAATTCATCTTTTTCTACACGAAGGAGTAGTACGCCCACTGAATGAGCATCAGACTGCAGAAAGGAGATGCTGTGGACTATAACAAAGGGACTCCCGAATTCTTCATTGAATAGTATCTGAGAAGAGACGGACTTTGTGAATGCTACTGTGTCATGCCTTCTGAACGCACAATGCAAGTTTCAGATCAAACAGATAACTCAAGGATGAGACAAGAATACAGTACAGAGTGAGGTGGGGGAGAAGTTGACACAGGAATGTTGGGTTTTGGTGGCATCTCTGCTCTAGTACCTGGTTCCACAAGAGTTATTACCTTTTGGAAAATGCTGATGAGGTACACACAACACTGAGTTTTCCAAGACATCCATCCAGCTTTATTGGCACTGTGAGTGTTATTACTTGAGAGGTTTAAAAACTCGCTGAAAGCATAGCATCATTTTCATTTCAAGCACAGATTTTTCTTCCCATTTTTACTTGTTTCATGCATATAAATAATTTGATTCTGGTGCCTACGAATCTGACATTCCCACCACCCCTGGAAACTAGATCATTTCCACTATCTAATAACTGTGTGGGCAATGTACAGTCCAAAAAAACAGACTTGATAATGACTCTGCATTTTAAACCCCGTAATTAGAAGGAAATGGGTTTTGAATAAGGGTTATGAGTTTAGTCAAAAGTATTTTTAAAAATGGGTAGAAAAATTGACTGCAATCATGCTCTGTTACCAGTAAGCACCAGTGTATTCACTGAGCAGTTTTTGAGCATCAGGGAGCAAGCAGAGGGAAGAAGGAAGTTGCTGACTTCTCATATAAATGTTTTAATCAATAAATAAGCATTTGCAACCATTGTTACCTAGGTTTCAGTATCTGTATTTTCCTACTCTAGATTTTGTATTAACCCCCACCCCCAAAGTTTTATTGTATGGCCTTTGTTGTAAACTGACACGGAAATAAAATTCAAGTTATACTAATGCTTGAAAATTTGGATATGCACTTGCTTAGGACAACTTTGCTTTTTTACACAACTGTTCACAGGAAACAGATTATTAATCTTTCATCTGGAAAATCAGCATGAACTTGGTTTGCAAACTAGCAAGCTTTCCCCCACAGTATAAAGTACATCTAGATAAGTAAGGCCTTACAGTGAAAATATATGCCATTAAGTTGAAAAAGCATTACAAGCAAGTCTCCTTCCACCAGTTTCTCTTTAAACAGTCCCCAACGATAAGCAGCATTAATAACTTAGATATCCTGTGCACTGAAAGAGATTTTAGACCGTGGAAAGTCTGAATATAAGCTTTTGTGTCACATACTTTTTATACGATGTACAGATATCATACCCTAGCTGTGCAATTATCTTAGAACCAGGAATTGGGTTCTTGGTTTTTTTAATGAACAAGGCAAAAGTCATACAATCCCTGCCTACTGCAGTTACCCCATACATGATTCTGAAATTAATATGCATAACATTTTATTATTGGTAATCAGCTGCTGTCAGAGTTGGGTGAAGTGAAGGGAAATGGGGATGGATTATCTGAAAGAGGCTCAGTCCATGTCTGAAATACCGATTGCCCAGACGGAGAAGCCCGTCGGAAGTTGCTGCTTTTTATGACCAGGTGGGTCACTATTGGTTCTTTGTGTTATCAGATTACTGATGACTGGGTAGCTTTAGTGCTGCGTATTGTTTTAACCCACGCAGGTGGCGCTGTGGGTTAAACCACAGAGCCTAGGACTTGCTGATCAGAAGGTCGGCAGTTCGAATCCCTGCGACGGGGTGAGCTCCCGTTGCTCAGTCCCAGCTCCTGCCAACCTAGCAGTTCGAAAGCACGAAGTGCAAGTAGATAAATAGGTACCGCTCCAGCGGGAAGGTAAACGGCATTTCCATGTGCTGCTCTGGTTCGCTAGAAGCGGCTTAGTCATGCTGCCACATGACCTGGAAGCTGTACGCTGGCTCCCTCGGCCAATAAAGCGAGATGAGCGCTGCAACCCCAGAGTCGGTCACGACTGGACCTAATGGTCAGGGGTCCCTTTACCTTCACCTTTTATTGTTTTGAAGCATTTCACCTGCTCAGTAAGATACGTTTCCAATACGTATGTGTAAGTAGGTGGGTTTATGTACATCACCATTTAATTTACATTTCAACCCCTCCATTTTCAAAACAGGTACAATAATGACTTGACTACAGTAGTGCTGTTGTTAATGAACCAACATACGCAAAGTGCTTTGAACCCTCAAAGCAGGACACAGATGACATGTTCTGCTGTTACTGTGTCTTTTGCCAGGAAGCAAGGGGGAGAAACAATCTCTATGCTGTATTATTCTCTCACAAAAACAGTTCAGTCAGTTTAGGATGCTGGGAAATAAAGCAAGCAAAGTGGATTCGTCAATGCTCAATGAAACCACTTATGGTATAAAGATAGGATTAGTGCCCATCTAAATGCTATTAATGTTAATATGAAATCCACAAATTTCTTCCACTGTTTATATTAATACTTAATTCTCCTGATGAATTATGGTTGCAGATCTATGACTTGCAAACAAAATCAAATTTCACATTTCAAGTATCAACAAAATCACAGAGCGACTATGAAAGGCACACTTCGAAGGCAGCAACGTCCCCACGAGACACTTTAGAAAGATGCATACTTCTCATACGCCTTTTCACTTAATGTGCTTATATTTGCTTGACTTCACTTCAAATGCACTTTTACTATAATTACCTTGACTTGGTAACACTGAATGTAATGGGAGAAGCCATAGAGTACAACACAGAACTAGTGTGTCATAGGCAGCGCCTAGCCGAGTTCCCATAAGCTCAGGCTGCAGGGCATAGAAAGGTCTTAAACAGGTAATCACAGTAAACAAATGACTTGGAATGAAGCAGCTTCAGACGTTAAGAAGACCATAGCTTCAGCACTTGGCACTTCTACATCTGTTTTCAAATTCACTTAAGAACTATCAGCAGGAGAGATTCATCTGAGTACCTTTGTTTGCTTTCTTGATGTGCTATCCAGATGTGAAATTAGACTCCAGGCTACACATACAGCATGGCAACAAAATACAAGGGGACAGAAAAGAAAAGAAAAGAAAAGACAAGACTGACTTTGGTAGGCAGTCAAAAGGTGTGCTGGCCATCTATCCTACAGGGTCCTGATTATAACATGACACCTTCAACTAGAGGTATATGAAGTGCTTACAAAGTCCAGCAAGACTGTAGAGGTGAGCCCCACCCTCCCCTGTGCTTCCAAGCTTGGGACATGCTGAGAGAAAAGGTTTTGTTCCTGCTTGCCTACATCTCACTGCTTTCTAAACTTCAGTGAGGCTCAGTACAAGATCAGGGGGATCACTTTTCTCTGAGGCTTAGAATAAAACTTTTTTTTTGGGGGGGGGGAATGTACTTGCCATTAGATGCCTGTCCATACGACACCACCACATTTGGAGGCAGTATACCCAAGTATCAGAAACTAGGAAGGCACCACAATGGGTACATGCTGCCTTCATGCCTGCTTGTAAGCTTCAGAGATCTCTGGGTGGCAACTATTTAAAACCACATAATGAACTTATCAACTAATCCTGAAAGACGTTTCTCACTCTCTCATACAGTGGTACCTCTGGTTACAAACTGAATCCGTTCCGGGGGTCCGTTCGTAACTGGAAACTGCTCGTAATATGAGGCGCTATTAGCGAAAGCATGCCTCTCATTGTGTGCGCGCCTCTGACGCGCGATTTCCGCTCACATCCTGGGGCAAAGTTCACAACCGGGACCAGCTATTTCCGGGTTATTGGAGCTCGCTCGTAACCCATAGTGTTCGCAACAAGAGGTAATCGCAACCAGAGGTACCACTGTACTTTCTCAGTGTCTCTTGCACCATTCCCTGTTCTACAGTCAAAATTCACCTTCTCTGCCATACATTCTCCTCTGCAGCTGACAGGGTTTCCTAGACTGCTCTTGTACATATAACCCTGATTGGCAAGCGTACTTGCACAAATGAAGGATGATCCAAATTAAGGTTCTGGAGATCTGAAGACCTTCAAGATGCAGTAAGAGGGGAAAGAGCTGGTTTACACATGAAGAGCAGGAGGGAGTAACTTCTAGCTTTGCTTAAGCACATTCAACCATCTGGAAATAGAAAAGCTAGGCTTTACAATACTTACTTCCCACTTTTCACATGAGCCATCACCACGTTTTCCTGTTCGAATCAGATACAGCCTTCCTGTTCCATCTGAAAGCGTAACCCAGGTGGAAGATGTGAAGTGTACAGATGCACAAAGGCGATTATCACAAGCTATCAAGTCTGCAGGAAGCCTGAATACCTCTCTGGGCTTTTTTAAGGCTGTGTCCTGTAAGTAGGAAACAAGAACAGAGTTGAAATTAGACGAACGACAATCACACCTTGATGAACAAATGTTGCTGGCAAATGTTTGCAAGTTCACATATTTTATCAGCAAATAGTTTGGAATATAAGAAGAAGAGACACCTCATCCTTATTTCAGGATAACAAACTGCCACCATCCCCTTATTAGAAGGATGACATATGAACTGAGCCCTAGAGAAATTCATACCAAGAGAGCGAATATTAAGAAAAACCTACAGCTGGTACATGATAATAATAATTTTGAAGATCCAGTTAATCCCATAAAAAAGTTTCAGTGTTATTTGACTCTGTGTAGGTTTAAAGAGATAGATATATCCAAATACGAAAGACAAATATTGGAAAGGTGAAACAAGGCATATTTCCTGCATATTTTCTCGTGGCACACACATGTATGACCTTTCTGGAAGGGGGTGCTAAATGATACTCAAATATGTCCGGGTCCCAAAGAAGATTTTGTTGGATTACATAAAGGTTATGATAGAAGCAACAGTTCCAGAGATAAGTAACTTACATGCAACTGCATGCATTAGTATTGCCATGTAATACTAATTTCACAATTTCCAACAATTTTGCAATGGCTGGGAAAAAATATACGGGATATAGCTTGGTTGGTACAATTGCCTTTTTATTCTAATAAGATACATCCATCATATATATATATATATATCTTTGCTGTGGAAATTGAGAGTTGCTTACTAATTGCCATTACACAGAATTTTATTAATTTACTAGTGTTATTAAATCATCCCTGCTATTATGAATCACTGTTTTTATGACTTAACAAGTTACATAAATTATACACTTAATAAAAACATGAAGAAAAGAATGTAAAAGATCCAGACTGCAGTTATCTGATAAATCGTTAAAAGGCTTCAGCTTCCCTAGATTAGAAGCAGGTTGGCGACTGGCAGCCCATGGAACAAAGCCAGCCTGCAAATTACTGATTATGGGGCAATTCCTTTGGGAACAAAGGCAGTTGCTTAGTTTATACCATGTTATACCACTACTCCATCTCGCTCAGGAATGGCTGCACTGATTGGCAGCAGTTCTCCAGGGTTTCAGGCAGGGATCTGTCTTAACCCTAAATAGAGATGCTGTGGGTTGTATTTGCATGCACTCTTACCACTGAACCACATTCTGAATGCAACCGCTTGTCCTTTGCACAATATATTATCTTTTGGCAGAGGGAAGAGGTCATGCCAGCTTGAAAGCTACAAATACGTTGAGTAACATGCAGCGCCTATCTATTCAGTTTAGGGAGTGAGTTATGGAAGAGTTTGGTATTATCTTCTACTTTTTCTTTTTGCAAGCCTTGTAAGCAACACCTGGTATGCTTTTACTGTTAAAATGAGAGTCAGCTTACAAATATCTTAAAACAAGATGAATCTGAAGATGGTATGCTTAGAGAAAACATTTTCACTGGAAGAAGGTTGACTATTTTGTTACAGTTAGCAACACTACTTATCTTTGAATGCAGTGTGGGTTAGCACAGTGTGGGTGTGGCAATACTTGTGTGGCTTCCCAGTGCAAAGGACACTGCTGCCAGTAACCAAGAGGGAGAGAGGCAAAGCGGTGGGGATGCAGTGCGTTGCGGGTGCAGTGGCAGAGTCAATCCAATGTGGTGCCACTGCACCTTCCAACCTGCCTGCTGCTTTGCCCCTCTTGGTTACCAGAAGCATCTGCAATGTGTGGAAGCCAGGAAAGCAAGGCTACTCATCTCTTAACTGCTACTGTTTGAATACATCTCTTTTTCCTTAGTCATTAAAAAAAAATGTATACGTATATAGTAAAAGATTATATTGTGTTTCCACTAAGGCAACATTTCAATAGTATACAAAGAAAGTCAAAACAATTCTAGCACACTCTTCAGATACATAGTTTAGACTAAGATATAGACGGGTGTTTTTATGCAGTTTTGAGCAAACAGGCTTTGCTATAAACTGAGTGTTAAAAATTGTTATCTCAACATGGTGAAAATATAAATATATGCATTTTCAGTTCTGTTTTAGCCATCGAAAGGAAAAGGGATGTTACCTTCATGCTCTGCTTCCCAGAAGTATTTGGCTGACCACAGCAAGAAATTGGATGCTAGACTGGCTGGATCTTGGTTCAATCCAGTAGGGCTCTTAGGTTCTTACCAAAGCAAAATGCAGTGTGTGTGTATTCAGTTTTGTGAGTTATTATTATTTTAAAAATACATAGCCTGCTTTCCCATACACAAAGGGATTGCTCAAAGCGGCTCAGAACAGTAATGCAAGCATGGATCAAATCAAACAAAAAACTGAAGCAACCCCAGGAATATACACAACAACATTCAAGACTCAACACATTATAAGCACAATGGAATCGAAGGCTTGCATTCAAAAATGAGTGTTTTGAATTGCCAGCACAACACAAAATGATGGGTAAACTAATGTAACCCTGTGAGGCAGGGATTTCCACGTATTGGAGCAACCAGCGAAAGCTCTCTTGCATGCTACCACTTGCCTTAGAAGGAAATGGCACACACGAGAGAAGCACAACTGCTGATCTTAAAGGATAGGAAGATGCACCTAAGAGAGACCAGCTGTTCAAGTACTTTGGTCCCAAGCCATTTAAGTAATAACTAGCACCTTGTATTGCACATGGAAATGGACTGGAAGAATAGGCTGCATAGGCTCCTAATGTTCTTGGACATGAATGATGAAACTAGATGCTAGAAACAGATGGGACTAAGATGATTTGTTCCCAGACAACCTACACTCTCACCTAAATATCAAGTTCCCTCTTGAAGTCAGCTTCCATTTTTCAGGGACCAAAAAAGTCTTTCAACATCATGGTCTCCAAGGTAACAGCTCTTCAATAGTTAGCATTTAGTATGAGCACAGTGTTTCTGGCACATACCCACACAGAATGACACCATGACCTGCTTGCTGGAAACAGTTTGCAGATAACTCTGGGGCAGCACCTCACCCAGAGCTGCAATTTCTAAGGATATGGCAGAAATGAGAAAGGGAAAGCTCATCCCATCACGACCAGCATAATTATTTGGAAGGAAAGGAAAGGAAATAACTTTGCTTTCAGAGTGGAGAAAGATTTGTGTGTGTGTGAAAACTGTTTTTACGGCAATCATTTTTTTTTATTAAAAAAACAATACTTCCATAAGGTTCAGAGAAGCATGGTGTTTTATACTTCTCTGTACATTTCTATAACTAATTCTGAGTAAGAAGTGCGACATGTTTATTTCCTCGATTATTTATTGAGGCAGGGGCACATTTCTCAGCAAACAAGTCACAGAAGCACATTATCCATCTCTCACAATCCTTAAGGGTGGGAACAATTATTTCCATCTTTGTCTTACTCCTTAAACACACTATTTTGAAAGTTATACAGTACTACAGTGGTACTTTGGGTTACATACGCTTCAGGTTACATACGCTTCAAGTTACAGACCCGCTAACCCAGAAATATTACCTTGGGTTAAGAACTTTGCTTCAGGATGAGAACAGAAATCGTGTAGCAGCAGTGCAGTGGCAGCAGGAGGCCCCATTAGCTAAAGCGGAGCTTCAGGTTAAGAACAGTTTCAAGTTAAGAATGGACCTCTGGAACAAATAAGTACTTAACCCAAGGTACCACTGTATTGCAATATTATTCAACAGACTGTAGTCAAATATTCTGCTGACTGGTTCACTCAAGCAGGAAGTTCACCAACTTCACTCCACTGCCTTTAACCTTCCTTCCCCATTGTCCCATTGTCCTACAGAATACCTTTGTTGCCCATTTTCTGTCAAATGCATTACCCCAAACCCGTTGCTTGAGTTTCCTTCCTGCTCATATCAGCCTACTACGTATTCTGTTTTTGGCCATGTCTCCTTCGTTTCTCAATTCCCATCTACCATGTCTGCTCAGCAATCCTGCCTCTTTCCTAATAGTACGTTGTCCTCAGATCTTTATAAACAACGGCAGCACTTTCTGCAAAGGTGTTCTGCGTTCCAGACAACTGCCTTCCAAGCCTGGCCAGGGATAGCTACAGAGGCCTGTCTTTCTTTGTAAAACCCAAAGCATTCTCTATCTGAATCACTGCCTTTGAGAAGAATCGGGATATTTCACAAATAAGTGTGTGTGCCGGCTCTGGAAGGGATCACAAATCAAGCTTCTGGAAGCAAAATCATTTCAGTATGCAGAAACCTAAGCACAGAGTGATGATTAGATGGAAGCACATGTCGTACATCTGCCTTCCGGGACTGTTTGGACAGACATTAGAGATGGCAAGATTGTCACACGACCCCATCTAAGCAATTAGTAAGCCTGCAGCTTCAGTTCTAACTTCAAATTTGAAAAAAAGAAATGTGCAAAGTATTGCTCTGTGCAACTAATTTAACTGAATAGACATAATTAAACAGTGCATAACCCTGTGAGTGTAATACTTGACTACCTAAGGTGAAATACAGTGCAGTTAATATTGTGCAAATGTGTTGGGTAGCTTAATTAATAGCAATGAATAGTGGAATAGCAGTATTATTGGAGAATGTGTAATCTTTATTGGATCACACAATTAATGGAATTGAGAAACGCCCATATTTAAAGTCAATATGTTTAATAATATTCAAGCATCATAAGTTACTTAAAAAAATATGTTAAAAAGTATGTTCAAATTATGAATACTAGTACAGTGGTACCTCGGGTTACATTCACTTCAGGTTACATATGCTTCAGGTTACAGACTCCGCTAACCCAGAAATAGTACTTCGGGTTAAGAACTTTGCTTCAGGATGAGAACAGAAATCGTGCTCCGGCGGAGCGGCA
Organism: Podarcis vaucheri; assembly: GCF_965113315.1. NCBI lineage: Eukaryota > Metazoa > Chordata > Lepidosauria > Squamata > Lacertidae > Podarcis > Podarcis vaucheri. The sequence continues at coordinate 74,656,252 of NC_138766.1, forward strand.
GCAGCAGGAGGTCCCATTAGCTGAAGTTGTGCTTCAGGTTAAGAAAAGTTTTAGGTTAAGAACGGACCTCCGGAACGAATTAAGTACTTAACCTGAGGTACTACTGTATTTACTTGGTGGCATCTGACTAAGTCATACTCAAAGAAAAACCAGTGAAATCAATGGACTTCAGTTTGAGGCGACTGACTCAAGTTTTTATTTCTTTTTTCATGGTATCCTTACCAGAGTAATGCTTAAATTCATGACTCTTCCAAGTTGATCAACATAATAAACATTATCTTGGTACCAGGGATCCAGGTGTAGATAATTGTACATGCCAAAGGCACGCATGTGATCCAGGGTATACTGATCATCCCGAAGTTTGACTTCTGCTACAGCTGAAAAACAAAACACAAACACAGAAAATGTAAGATCCTGCATCCATTTAAAACAAAAAACTCAAGTTCCATTTAATAGATAATAATTCTTTGGGACCTATAATTCTAAATGGTAACTTCATTGAAAAATAGAATTGTCCTTTAAGTCTCTGACTTACTGAATTTAGATATTTTATTCAAACTATTATATTATCATTATTATTATTATTAACAAATACGGTGAAGCAGATCTGATAAAACAACAACAACCCCAGAGTGCCACCTGCTGCCTCTAGCTTAAGTTGTACATATGCAAGAGACAACTTTGTAAAACGGTTTAGGTTCTTTTCCCTATTGTCATCAAAGCTTCCCATTTGTTTGGTGTCCCAAAAACGGAGAGAGAAAGTGGCAACAGAGCCATAATCAAGCTGGGCAGACCTTCAAAGCGCTATGACCATGTCATTTCACATAATATTTTCATGAGGTTTGCAATCATTATGGACAAACACACACAAACAGGAACAGTGAAGCTTCCACTGCTAATGTTCTAGGCTGGCAGGTCCTGTTTCCCAATACCCAATTTATATATAACTTTTGGTGAACTGCTAGCCGAAATACAAGAAAATTGTATACAGTATTGTGTGATCATCACCATCAGGCAGTCACTGAATGGCCATCTTTTTAGGAATGCTAAATCATGGCTTTGTGTTACATTCACAAGCCAAAGGGCTCATGTCCTTCAGTATGGCCACAAGGAGATGGGAAGCCTTTGTTTCAGCTTCCAACTAACCACAGGTTGTTGCCAACACTAGACAAAGTGTGGTTATTGTTACCTATGATTTTTGAAACTAGCCAACTTAAATTTTGGTTAATGCTTCTGACTTCTTTTAATAAACTACAGTTTACTAAATGCAGATCCTAGACCGCACAAAACAAACCATGAGTTGAAAAAAGAAGCAGATGCTTCCAACATCTTCCTTGAAGCTGCATGTGGGAAAGCACACAAATCCAAGGTTCATACACTTAACACTAAAGAAGAAAGAAAGTTAGAGAGAGATGATACTATGTTTAAAAAAGTAATTCTACACCACTCATACACACAGCTCTGTTGGAGCATATTTCCTCTACCCAAGTATAGTAGACTCAGTTATTCTGGTTATCCCAAGCTTCCTCTTCAAGTCAGATTCAACAATGAGATTCAATAAAGGTCACTAGGTTTATGGGACTAGGGCAGTGACTGCTCTACTTCATATTCCTCACCTGCCATTGAGTCACTGCCCTGGCGTATAAATAGTTTCATACCATTCTCTGTCTCCTGAACAGGGCTAGCTTTGGGCTGCATCTACAATCTATAAACTGCCACAACTCCTCTCCTTAGAAAGTATCAATCAGGTGACCTGCCAGTAAAAGGTGTAAGCACCTGGGTGGTCTTCTATAGCCTCTGGGCTATTCATTGTGCACAAAGATACCAATATATAAACATTCTCTCTTAATATATAAATCTTCTCTCACCACCATCTTTAAGCAGAAAGCTTTAGAAATGATAGCCAAGGCAACTCTCTGCATTGTACTGCCATCCTGTGGATCAAACCTGCCACAGCTTACAAACACATTTTAAACCAGTGGTTCCCAACCTTCACTCTTCTCCCCAAAACCACTTGAAAATTAGGTACTTGATAGACCAATTAAAATGATTTTTCTTTTTGTTGTTTAGCAATCATAATGTGCTGAGCTAGATGCAAAATATGTATCAACTCTCCACTCCTTTCAAGTGGCCTGTCAGACTCTTTTCTGCACTGGAGACCTTCCATTGTCTTGCTGCCAGCTGTGGGTTTTTCTTCGGAAAAAAACAGATTCTCCTCTCCCCATGACTTCAAGCCCTTCTGCTCACCTTCTGGGTAGACTGCTGTGTTCTAAGAAGGATGGAGCAGCCTCTGCACCCACTGTTCTTCACATATATATATAGCTATGCTGCTCTGCAGAGTTGCTACTGGGACTAACTGGATGAGACTCATGGACCACTAATGGTTCATGAACTACTTTAGGAACCCCTGCTTTGAAGCACAGTTAAAGCTAACTGTGGTTTAAAGATGAGCATTCACTGTGTGCTGGTTCATAGGAAGAAAATTGTGGTCACTTAACTCTTAATAGCAGAGGAGCAGCAAAGTCGTGGTTTTCTTTGTGTTACGTCCTAACTCAGACTCATGGTTTGTGTCTTGCCAAACAAACCATGAGCTGTAATGAAGTCCTGTTCTTGACTTAGCACTTAGTGCCTATGATTTCCTTTGGAGAGAGAAACCATAAACCCAGGTCCAGACATAAGCCAAACTATGGCATAGCTCCTGGTAGAATAGCAGCAGCAAAAGCTGGGGAGAAGTGGCTGCGAAAGCTGGGTCAGAAACCCTTGTCCAGGACTCCGACACCTGAATCCAAGTATGTGGTGACCAGAGAGAAGGCCTTCTCCAAGGGAAGCTTGTCAGCACCAAGCAAAAAATAAAATAAAAATGCCCAGGCATTTAAGAATGAGGCAATGACTCAATGGCAGAGTGCATGCTTTGCATTCACAAGATCCTGGGTTCAACCCCAGCATCTCCAGGTAGAACTGGGAAAGACTCCTGCCTAAAACTCTGAAGGGATACTACCAGTCTGTGCAGTAGACAATGCAATGTTCAGTCTTAAGCAGCTTCCTACACTCCTAATGCCTTTGAGCCAATTTTAAAATTGTATACATATTGTTATGAAGGTTGTGTGCCACCCCCGATCTCTGCTGAGCAGTAGCAAGATTCAGGGAGATCCAGGCACTTACCCAGGGTCATGCTTCTGTTGGAAGTCAAGACGCAGCAGAGACAATTGTGTCTTTTAAAAATATGGTTTATTTTACACATATTTATACCTGGGTGTAGCTGGAGGGAACACAGAGTTTACAGCATTTGTATCTCAAGAGGGGCGTGTTCCCCACAACAGTGCAGCATGAGATTCCAATACATATCCATTCCTCTGTTCCAGCCTGCCCTCAGCCAGCCCGCCAATATGGTTCTGCCCCTCAAGGCCTCTGCCTCTAGTCCTACTAACTTCATTTCTTGTTCCCAGGAAACACATGGTCCACGCAACTCCTCTACATCCATCCACTTGCCCCCTATTCCAAGCCTAGTTTTAAAAGGTGACAATTTTCCTGTAACCTAACCTACATAATTGTAACTTTGGCAACCAGAGTCAAGGATTTCTCTGTGATAGGCCATCAACACCTTTTGTCCTGTTAACGGCCTCTATCCCAGGTGAGGCCCTGGCCTGGAAAGGAAGCTTGGCCTGTGTTTTTCTACTGGCTTGGAATCTTCCCTTTAACACTCCAACTATTTTCTAAATGCAATCATTTTACTAACTTCTAACATTCACTAACTCTAGATTTGTAACCATATATATATTTTCAATGCTGTTTGTTTACAATTGCATGACATGTTCTTATAATTTTCTTGCTGTTTTAATCATTTGTATTCCAACTACTGTTTTTATTATAAGTTTGCCCACTTGAGAGCTTTTCAACTTAAAAAAATTGCTTATATTTTTAATTAACTTACAGTGCAATCCTAAACATGTTTTCTCAGAAGCACTGAGCTCTGTCAGATTTACTCCCATACAAGTCAGCAAACAAACTGCAGCCTAAGGATGCAACTAGGAAGCAGACCTAGTAGGAAATAAGGACAACTAAGAACAGTGGGACTAGCTTCTGAGTAATCATGTGCAGGGTCGCTCTATTCTTTTTAAAAAGTGTTGCATGGTGAGGTTAAAAGCAAGGCCTGTGTATCAAAAAGTTGAAGACATCTGATCTACAGACACCAACGCCAACTCTCATTAATCTTAAAGTCCCTTTCTGGCCCTATAATCAAGATCCTCCTATCCCTTGAGCCTCTTAGAAGTATGACTGGAAGTCTTTCTAGCAGCGATCACCCTGTAAAATCCAGTGAGAAATGTCAGGCATGCCCCGTCACCATTGTCCCAAATGGATGGCAAAAATGTGCCTTGTTAAAAGATCTTCAAAAACACCCCTTTATCATCCACCAAACCCCATCCCACCAGTTTATTTCTGATGCTGCTTTAGTTTAGATGGCTGTTTTGGAATAATTAAAGGTTTCAGTTTTCTACATCAATATTCTGATATAAAGATGAGCGCTAGAAACAGAAATTGCAGTATTTCAATATTGTGGCCTTTGGCTAACTGAACAAACTATGGCCTTTAAACTGGGGGGGGGGGGCAAGTATTGTTTTGTTTCCTTTTATGTTATGCATGTTTGCATTTTTATTCTGTAAAATTCCCTGTGACCTTCAGAAGAAGGGTGGCATACAAATTCAATAAATAAATATTTGGATTTGCCAGTCACTTAACAGTTTTTAACTTCATCCCCATGGGCACACTCGGCCAGTCTCCTGAGACAGATGAATGCCAACATAACCGATATATATATGGATTTGCCAGCCACTTTCAGCTTCTTCTGCAAGCAAGGAGAGACTAATAATAATGATAATAAATTTGGATTTGCCAGCCACCTTCAGCTTCATTTGAAAGCTAGAGGGGTTATTATTATCCCTATTAAACTACAGTGATAATTATAATAATGAATCCCCACAAACCCCACTCACATGCAAGACGTTTTAGGCTCCAGGCCTGGCAGAGGAAGGGTTTGTAACATGAACTCTTAATTGTCAAGAGCTTATATCACATACCCTCCAACATTTCTCCGATGGAAAATAGGGGCATTCCATTCCATAATGATAATTTTACTATTTACACTCCACACATCTGACTGGGTTGGCCCAGCCACTCTGGCAGCTTCCAACATATATAAAACACATAATCAAACATTAAACATTTTTTTAAATAAAAAAAACTTCCCTATACAGGATTGCCTTCAGGCAGCTCAGGAGTCAGATAACTCCATACCCTCCAACATTTCTTCGATGACCTTAAGGAAAAGTGGAACATTCTGGGATCAAATCAGAAACCAAATGGTTTCTCTAAACCAGGGGTATCCCTGGAAAATAGGGGCACTTGGAAGGTCTAGGGTAAATATTTAACAGAATTGCAAACAGTAGCTCACTACCTCCACAGAATGTCAAGCTGTTTGCAGGGGCACAGAATAAAAATGTAGTACCATCAAAAAAATATGCTTCCAACATATAATTTTAAATATATATATATTTTAAAACATCCCTATACAGGATTGCCTTCAGATGGCTCGGGGGTTGGATAACTCCATACCCTCCAACATTTCACCAATGAAAATAGGGATATCTTAAGGAAAAGTGGGACATTCTGGGATCAAATCAGGAACCGGGATGGCTTCTCTAAATCAGGGACACTTGGAGGATCTGATATCACAGTATCATAAAATTGTAGAGAAGGTGCCATGAGCTTAATCTAGCCCACCCTACTGCAATGCACGGACCCCCATACCTTTTTTAAAAAGAGAAAACTTCCAGTACTTTTTACCCCACTTGTCTTAAATGCATAGTAAAGATAATAAAAAGTAACAAATCATCCCCAATAAACACTGCTATAGTTTCGAAAGGGGGTTCATTTTCCTTCCCCCCCCCCCCCCCGCGGGTGGTGACAGGGAGCACTGAGGCGTCCAGGCCCCTCACGGCTTTCTCCCCCACGGCACTCACGCGAGTCCAGGCCCACTTGGTAACAGGCCAGCGGCTCCAGCGACAACTTGTATCCCTCGAACTTGGGGTCCAAGAGCAGCCGCTTGACGCGAAGGGAGCAATTCGCCGCCGCCTCCATGCCGCCCGGGAACCAATAAAGTTGTTGTTGAAACGGCGAGGCGTCGCGATCGGCCGACGAAGCGCCTCTTGCGGCCGCAAAGGATCCTGGGTACTGAGGCACGCCGGGAGATGTAGTCCAGGAACGCCCTCTAGGCTCCAGGCTGGACTGGATGACCCTCGGGTGCCCAACTCTATGATTGCCGGGGGGAAAGCACGTCTTGCAATCAAATCCTGTTGACCTTGCTCAGAACTGCACTTTCAAAGGACTTTTGGTGTGTTGTTTTTTTTTTGCTTCCTAGTGACAAGAGTTGATGAGGAGCCCATTAAGTTTGCTAAATACCCTTGCGTGCTTTCCTTACGTATTAATTAACCCTGTTTAGCTTTCGCTAGGCATATTTACCTTGGGAGTGAAATCAGCAGATTTAAGAGTTAGAAATCAGGAAGACCGATACTTTAACAAGGAATGGGGGAAAATTATAACTTACCTTAAAGACCATTGTAAACAGTTAAAATCGTTAGTAGGATCGGAATTATCACGTGTAGTTGAAGGTTGAATTCTGGACATAATGGAAAAGAGGTAAAGGTTTTGGATTATCATAAAAGATGCGGGAGGAAAGGATTAATAATAAGACCCACAAAGGGAAGGATGGAAGTTCGGGAGATTCCTTGGAATCGTGTTTTTTATTATTTATGTGTAATATATCTCTGTAAAAATTCAATTTGAAAAACCAAGTAAATAATGTTCTTTTTAAAAAAGAAAGAAATCAGCAAAGATTTGCATCTAAGGAAAGCTGCACACTGGATGGGAGCAAATCCATTAACTCCTACTGAACTGAGTGACACCTAAACTCCCGGGTGAAGTTTCGCAACCTGGACCCCCGCGAAAACCAGCCTTCCTCCTCCGCCTTCTTTCTATGCCTGCACCATTCTGAATCGAACCCGCGCAAATCTGCGTGGAAAAAACACCTTCCTACGGGTTGCAGGAGTCGAAGCTGCCGAAAGGGGTTGTGGGAGACATAGTTTCATCTCGAGACGGGGGTGGGTGGGGGCTATAGCAAAGCGGGCGAGCGGCTGGAGGGCCTTCTGGGAATTGTAGTTCTTTTGCCGTAACCAGGGCTCTCAGAGTTTGCAACCAAGGACTACATTTCCCATGCATCCCTGCGGCGGGGAAGATTAGGCAGGGCGTTGAGATTTCTGTTAAGTCTTGGTCTCGGGAGCCGGACGGGAAGGGATCGGGTCTCCACCGGGGCAGGTAATCCGACTTGTCGGCGGCAGGTGTGTGTGTGGGGGGGGGGGGGCTGTGTGATAACGGAGGAGGCGGCGTCTTGGTCGCCTAGACTGAAGAATGGCTCCCTTTCCTCTCCCTCCTTCTCCCTTTTCCCGATCTCCCCACTTGGAATTGGCTACTCTCTCTTTCTCTCTCCCCCACCTCCCCATTTCCAGATTCGGGGGTCGGGAAAGGCTCTTTCTTCCAGATCCAAGTTCCCCAGTGTGAAATCTGGGTGGCTGTAAATTCGCCTGACTTCAGTAGGTCGCATCTGCGTGTTTTGGAAATTTGCTGGCCAGGCAACTTAAAAACGTGCACGCATTTAAAACGGAATGGTGATTCAGGGTGCGTTCTCACGTTAAACGTGACTGTGGCGTGTGCACGCCGGAGTTTCCCTCCCTCTGAGAACACGTAACGCCTGAATGGTACACCAGTGTACTGTTTGCGCTTCTGGTTTTGCTGCCAATTGATCAGCCTGGTTTTCAGCATGATTTATTGGCAGCAGTTGTACAGGGCTTCAAATAGGGAGCTTTCTGATCCTCGGTGGTGCAGGGTGGGTTTGTCTTCCCAAGTGCTTTGTTTTTCTATGAGAACTCAGTCAAGGGATCTTTAGTAATGGACACAGGAGACCAACCTTTATCCTAAGTTTGTTGGCACACAGATGCAGATGGTCTGGGGAAATGAAAGCTGATTGTGTCCAAATCCCAGGGGGTGGGAAGTAAGAGGAGGTTTAAGGATTTATTTCCTTCTCCCAAAGCCTAGTGCAAAGTTGTGACTAGATGATTCCTTCCTTTGCCTGATTTCTTCTACGTGTGATATCAGGGTGGGTGGTGTAGCATCCTTAAAGCAGCCAAGTGCAATTCAAGGGCCCGTTGCTGCTTCCAGCTTCTGATTTCTGCTTTCTACTTTGTGCTGAGCTCTATCCATATGCCTTCCTATGTTCTCTGCAAATGCAGAAAGACTGGGGTGGAGAGACATCATTGGTGACCACAAATAGTGACCATCAATTGCATTAAAAGCATTACTGCTTTGAACAGGTCCTCCAGATGTATTGGGACTACAATTCCCATCATCCCTGACCACTGGTCCTGTTAGCTAGGGATGATGGGGTTGTAGTCCCAAAACATCTGGAGGGCCGAGTTTGCCTATGCCTGGTTTTGAAGGACAAATGCTTTGTTCTTGTTTTTTCCTTTTTAATTTGACTCGTCATAATGACTTTGCTTCATTATTTCTGATCAGTTTTAAAACTATCAATTGTATCTTCCTTGCAGAGGGAGCTCTGATATCCGTGGTGATTGAAATCCGCTTGGGAACAGCATAGTGTGTCTTCCTTTCTTAAAACGTAAGTTTCTCATCATGCCTCTAGACCAAAATTTTCAAATTTTTGGCTCCTGTCTTTTACTTTCCCCCTCACAATTTACATTTACTTTTATATACCCCTTTGTGTATGAAGTGAAGGGTCATAGCTCATAGATGGTGCTTTTGCTTTATATGTAGAATGTCCCAGGTTAAGTTCCCAGCATCTCAGGGCAGGGCTGGGAAAGATCCCTAAGTAAAAAACTGGAGGACCACTAACAGTCAGTGTAGACCATGAAGCAAGGGTCCAATGGAGCACAGGCAGTAGCCTGCATAAGGGGAGGGGCATCTCTTTATCTAACTTGAGATGCACCATTCCTACATCAAGACAATGAGAGACTTTCTTCAATCAACACTTTCCGCCCAGTGCTGGTGCATCTGATATCTGCTTGCCCAAAGCTGCAGATCAATCAATCATGTGGGGTATCCATTATTGGGATTCTAAAATGATTTTTTTTATTAAGAACAAATATTGGAGGGTGGGAGGAGAGATTTAGATTGATGTTGGAGGGGGGAGTGTTAACCCTTTCCATTTTACAGTATTTCCTGAATTTCAGTTGCCCCCAGCTGTTAATGGTTTCAAAGAAGAAACAAGACTGGTTCCTGTAGTGTACCTTCCTCTTTGGGGCTAATGGTTGCTTTAGGGTTGATTTTAAATGAGTGGGGGGATGGCACAGACAGGAAGATACATCACCTTGCCAAAAGCCCACACACATTTTCCCTGCCCCCAGCTGTTCTTAACTGAAGAAAAAAAATCCATGTTTAGTTTTGCCAGAAAAAAATTGACTATCATAGTAAATAAAACAATGAGCTCATTTTCACAATATGGTAAGCCAAACTATGACTTACGGAGCCCACAAAAATGTATGTGGTCCCAGAGAGGAGCTTTAAGGTGTTTTGCTCCTCCCTGGTCCTTTTTAATGCACTGAACTAAGTTGTTTTGGATTACATCTCCCATTAGTGCTGGCCAGGGATGATAGGAGTTGTATTCCAGAACATTTGGAGGGCATAGGCTGGCAATGGTGGCTGTATACACTTACTTGGGATTAATTGCCTTGAATTTAATAGGACTTAGTTCCAGTAAAAGTGCCCAATATTGGCACCTGGTCAAAATGTTGGGAACAAAGAGCCACATTTATTGGGAGTGGTTTGGAACTGGTAAAATCTATTAATAAAACATTGCACTTGCATATGATCTCACTGTTCTGGTCTAAGAAAATCATTGTGCTTGGCTCTTGAATCAACAACGGAAGTTGTTGTCTTGCCACTGAGGTCCTTGTGTCAGATGGAAAGAATGGATTTATGTAGTATTCGACTATAAAAACAGAACCAGCTAACAAAACATTGGAAAATCTCAGAACAGGTCCATGTACTTTGCGATTCCCCCCTGATCAAACCCTGCCCATCCAACCATGCATTGTCAGCTTCTGAGACTTTCCTGTTACCAGTGTGGTGTAGTGGTTAAGAGCGGTAGTCTTGTAATCTGGGGAACCGGGTTTGCTTTCCCGCTCCTCCACATGCAGCTGCTGGGTGACCTTGGGCCAGTCACACTTCTCTGAAGTCTCTCAGCCCCACTCACCTCACAGAGTGTTTGCTGTGGGGGAGGAAGGAAAAGGAGAATGTTAGCCGCTTTGAGACTCCTTAAAGGGAGTAAAAGGCGGGATATCAAATCCAAACTTCTCCTCTTCTTCTTCTTCTTACCAAGTCTCTGGCAAGCAGCCACTCATGGGCTATATTCACCTTTTTTGTGTACACCCAGTTTAGATGGGTGGTAGATGTTGTGTCTCAGTAAGGTTCATCTCTGCAATATATATTTTTTTTTTTTTTTAGTATACCGGTTGTTCACAGATAGACTCCCCAAAAAATGAATAAAGATGCCCAAATGAGAGCAAGCATAAACCAAAAGCTAATCGAAACCGGAGAACGAGAACGGTAGGTGGACTTTGTTTCCTGTTCCACATGTAGGACTATATTGCATCTCTATGGCTGCAGTCGTAACCCCACATGGTTAGGATTGGAGACTTCTGTGTTCATTACTAGGGGGAAAAGGTGTGTTAATATACGAAAAGTCCTGCTGGATCAGGCCAGTGGCCCATCTAGTCCAGAATCCTGTTCTCACAGTGGCCAGCCAGACGCCTATGGGAAATTTACAAGCAGGACCCAAGGGCAAAAGCACTCTCCCTTTATGTGATTTCTAGCAGCTGGCATTCAGTAGCATTACTGCCTCCAATCATAGAGGCAGAACATAGCCATCATGGGTTGGAGCAACCTATTGCCTTATCCTCCATGAATTTGTCTAAAGCTCTTTTAAAGCCGTTCCCTGCAGCCCTTGTAAATCTGGTTCTGGGGGGGTCATGGGACTGTTGGGAGGGGTACACAGGGGGAACTGCAGATGGAGAGGAGAACCTGTAGCCAGTTGGTCTCACTGGGCCTAACTAAGTACAATTGTAGAGACAACAAAATTGGTGGGTGGTTGGGACCATGCATGCTGCCCTTAATCACTTGGAGTAAAAAAAAAAACTACAAATATAGCTGGTTTGGGATTTTGCTTATTGGGTCCATGTTAGCTTTCTAATTCAGGTTGTTGGACCCCTCTGCCCCAGCTAGCATGGCTGCAATCCAACAACATCTGGAGGGCTACAGATGTGTCACCCTTGGATTAGGTTTGGCCAGTGCAGATTCCACATTCCAAGCATTTGTTTGTGCTAATCTCTCTTATGTGTGGTAGCTTATATTTGTGGCTCGATAATGCGGTTTACTTTACTGTCCTCTAACGACATGTTGTTTTACAGCCTTAAAGAGTTACTGAGAGCCAAATTAATCGAATGTGGCTGGAAGGACCAGCTGAAGGCACACTGCAAAGGTAATTGTCGGTTGATCTCGGTAATTGTGAATGTATTGACAGAGCTAAGCCATAAGTACAAAGCATATGGAAGTGAGTGCCTATATATCTGCATTTTAAAGACTGGTTTTTTAAAAAAAAAAAACACCTGTCTGTTTCTTTCCACCTCCATTCTAGCAGTTTTAAGCACTGCATTTTAGACCCAGTTCCTTCTAGAGCCAAAATGTCAATTTCCCAGAAGATTTATTCCACCTTCTGCTGCATAATCATCAGCTGCTTAAAATTTCTATTAAAAAAAAAGTTTAAATTTTCTCTCTTTATTATATTTATACCCAGGCTATGCTTCTAACAAGCTAAATCTGATAATGGTTTCAGAATTAGGATGACTGAGGTTCCTACTTTTATATGGTCACTAGTTTGAGTATATTTTTCCTTCCTATTTCTGTATAGGTCCAATGCAGACATGACACATCTGATCACTTAAAGTTAAATGTGTAAATGCGCTTTGGAATGAGCCGCAATACATGTGTTGAGTTTTTTTCATACTGGCTAGGCCTATCATTTTCTAATTTGAAGTATTGTGTATAACCTTGCTTAGATGTCATCAAAGACAAAGGCCTAGAGCATGTCACGGTTGACGATTTGGTGGCAGAAATTACTCCCAAAGGCAGAGGTAAGAGAAGTAATATTGCTTTGAAACATGCGCAAAGAACAGTGATGTGTATCTGGCTGAGATTTATGTGCTGCTGCATCTAGGAAAGTGAATCTGTGGTTGTGCAGTCATTCCTGGACTGCAGCTTCCATTATTCCTAATCATCGGCCATATTGGCTGGTGCTGATGGGAGTCGGAGTGCAGCAACACCTGGAGAGATTCAGGTTCTTCATCCTTGATCTAGGAGAATGCCGCAATTGGTTTACTATAAACAAGATTCTCTGTCATCTTGAGGAATGTACCTAATGGTGCTCATTTACTTAATTGTGAAGAGATGAATTGAATGTGTTTAATGTGATCAGCCATAGGCAATTAGGAAAGGAAGAAAGAAAGATCTGAGTAAAACACTGGCACCAGCACAGCTCTAGCCACAGGCAACTACTCTCATGTAACAACTGGACATGTACCCTCAATATTATCGGAAAATGCATCCAGCTAGTTCAGTATTTCCTGATGCGTATTAATGGCTTGGATCCTAATTAGTTCTCAGTGATTGGAAGGGCCTCTTCTGTTTTGTCCAAGCAGAGTTCAAGGTGGATCACAGCAAATTAAACCACTGGCAATAATTAAAGGACATAGAATAGAGTTATAACCCAAAAACAGATACAATAATTTCAGGTAACATCAAAGTTGAATTCAGCCTAGCCTGACTGCCTGGCATTTTTTTACAAACCCATAAAGACTAAGGCTGGGAGATTTCTCTTGGAAGAGAATGACACAAACGTGCCACTGTGCAAAAGTTCATATGATCCATCAATCCAAAGACAGCCCATGGGCTATAGATTGCGACCTGCCAGATGCTCAACAACTCAGAAAAACCCAGAGATACCAACTTCCTAGTAGACCGGAACTATACATGGCTATTGGGCTTTGTAGAGCCAAAATTCTGGTCTCATGAGGTTTGTTATTAATCTGGGCTAAACAGGATGAATCTCGAGGGATGCAAAATTGGGCTCTTCACTTTGTATGTATTCTATAAAAATGGTGTTTGCACTGCAGCAATTGTAAGCTCCTGTTGTCACATGTAATGTGGCTACAGCTTGATTTCTCACATCTTTTCCCCACTCTCATCTCTTGCTATTTATTCTTACTTTTCAGCCTTGGTACCCGACAGTGTAAAGAAAGAGCTTCTACAAAGAATAAGAACATTCCTCGCTCAACACGCCAGCCTTTGATTTCTTCCATTGAGTCTTACCGTGTTGTATTATGTGAATCTTGCCAGAAACTGGAAGACGTTTTTCCATGCTTTAGGGTTGAAAGTTCACTTTTTTTTAATGTTTAGTTACTGGAAGCGTACTTTGCTACATTGACTTCTTAATTCTTGCTATTTTAATAAAAAATAAAATGAACTGCTTGTGGGTGTATGTTGGAAAGAGATGCCATTTCTTGCCATTAAAAGGTTATTGTGTCGCTTAACATGATTGACATCTTTTTCATCACTATTAACTATTCCAAATGTCTCTTAAAATTGCAGTAGCAGAAATGATAACAGTAGAACACACGCTAGATAAAGTATTTGGTTAACCGCAGAGAAAAAGAAGGATGCCCATATGATACAGGATGGGGCAGAGCAGTGATGGGTAGGACTTTGGGTAGATGGGTATTCTCTTAGCCTACCCTTTCCCAACCTGGGAGCATCAATATCTTTTGGTACCCTTGCCTATAGCTATACTATAGCTAAACACTGCCTATAGCACTTAATTGTGACGCTGAGTTGAAAGAGATGATGTTTTTAAAAGAAGCAATTAAGATTTTTTTTGGGGGGGTATATGAGGTCATGGCAATGGAAGCTAGATTTTAAAGGCAATTTTGATAACAAAATAAGGTAGTATGCCTGCCTGTAAGACTGTGAGATTAGAAAGTGATCTCAGAAATCAAATCTTCCTCTGATGTTCATATTTTAAGGTCCTGATGGCACAGACTAAGGAGAAAAAATCTAGACGCTAGATGTGTGTCTTGCTCCCACTCCCTTTCTGATCGAGAACCTTGAAATCCTAATCCATTTTACCCAATGACATTCTTTAATTGCGATCTTACATTATCTAGAAACTCCTATTGTAACATTGCAGACTATGGGGTGTATCCAACTAAGCTTTACCCATTAAAATCAATGGCTCTAAATCGTGTTCATTAATCTCAGTGGGTTTACTCTGAGGAGGATTATTAGTATTGGATACAGCCTTATTACACAAGGGGCAGGGGGGTTGGACTAGACTGAGGATCATCGTGGTCCCTTCCAATTCTATGGTGTATTTTCTGGCAGGAGTGGCCAAAACTATTTTTCTATACATGGAATTCAAACAGCACCAGTAGTTAAGAACAGAATGGGTTGCAACAGCAGTTGCTGGTACCCACATGACTGGGACATTTAAATGACATGTAACTTCTCATTTCTTGTTTATTATTGTTATTTATTATTGTCAAGATCAAAGAGCGGTTTGCAACATAAAAATATAAAAAGAGAACACAGAATACATCATAAAAGAATAATGTTCCACGTCCCAAACGGATGCCTATGTGTTTATAAGTAGTAATCTGTGTAAGTTTTAAAGCCATCCGACTCCCCCCCCCCCCGATGTTTTTAAATTTCTGGAGTGAATTAAAAATAAATAAAATGTTAATGCTGCATTTTTCTGTCAGCCTGACAGTTAATTTTCTTCCGGCTATGCATGCCAGTCATTTTAAAGCCACGCCCATCTCTACTCCCCCCTCCCCCTGCGCGCCTTCCTCAGGCCAAAGCGTGAGATGACGCCTCGGAAGGCGGAGACAAGCACACTGAGGCGCTTGCGCAAAACGCCTTTTCCGCTTCCTGTCTTCCCCCTCCCCTATTTTGCGCCTTGGTTGGTCGGGAGCGGCCGGAAGAGGCGGGGCCGAGCTCGCGAGCGGGTCTCCCAGGTGACAGCGAGGCCGGGCTGGCGGCAACGGCCTATGAGGGAAGCAAGCGATGGCAGCAGCGGCGGCGGCAGCAGCAGCGGCGGCAACGGCGACGTCTGAGCGGGAGGCCGCGTCCGCCCTTGAATGAAGGGAGCCCGCGGTCGCCGAGGGAAGCGGCTCCCCCTCGGCTCGCGCCGCCGCCGTCGTGTCGCCTCTTCTCCCGCTTGGCGCTGGTCAAGGTGAGCGGGCGCCGGGGAGTTGCTGCCCGCCCTGGAGCCGCCTCGTCCCGGGGGGTAAGCTGGGCAGCTGCTTCCCTGGCTCGGAGAGGAAGCAGGCGGGCCCCGTCCCTCCCTCGGCCCGCCTGCGAGCCCTGATGGGGCGGCCGCTGGTTGGCCAGCCGCAGTTCTCCCCCCGCTTCCCAGTGGCGGCTCTTCCGCCGGAGCGAGGAGTTCCAACTCTGCCGAGCTCAGCTAACCGGGGAAGCCCCAAAAGGCGTTCTTTCCCCCTTCCCACCTTGTAAAGTAAGAGTCGCCGCCTGCCTCGCGGGGTTGTTGTGGAAAGCCAGCGGGAGGTGTTCTGCGGCACCCCTTTTGCAAAAAGAAAAAAGGAGTTTTATTCGGGCATGTGCTTTTTGCTTTATGAGGGGGAGAGAAAAGAGAAGAAGAATCTTTATTTGCATCAGCCACTAGCCATAGCAATAAAATAAAATGTACTGAAGATAGAGGTAGAAGCTTAGCTATAGAAAATACATTTTGGGGGGTTTACATCAATAATCAAATAATAGATCTTATTCTAATTGCCCCGGCTAAAAACCTTGCAGTTTTTCTGTCGTCTGATCATCTCGATGTGCTGAAAGGAAGGACACAGTAGCAGTAGTTGAGTGGCCCAGCATGGACAATGATACAGGGGTAATAACCCCGGTCCTCAAATCTTTATAAAGAGTGCAAGCCAGAAGCACATGAGTTAACTGACGCAATACTGCCATCTCTACATGGACATAGCTGTTTTTCCGGTGGAATTTTTTGAAATTGACCCTCAAGTCCAGCTGAAGACAGTACAGTGGTACCTCGGGTTACATACGCTTCAGGTTACAGACTCCGCTAACCCAGAAATAGTGCTTCAGGTTAAGAACTTCGCTTCAGGATGAGAACAGAAATCGTGCTCCAGCGGTGCGGCGGCAGCAGCAGGCCCCATTAGCTAAAGTGGTGCTTCAGGTTAAGAACAGTTTCAGGTTAAGTACAAACCTCCGGAATGAATTAAGTACTTAACCCGAGGTACCACTGTATATTCAATCTTGCAAAAGTGAAAGCGCATCTGTATTTTGGAATTGTTAAATTTTGCAAATAGGGTGCCAAAGTGTCAAAATGACTAGGCGGAAAATAATCATGTTGTGTTGTATAGTCGTTTGGTCGTGTCCGACTCTTCATGACTCCATGGACCAGAGCACGCCAGGACAAAATAATCATAACATGGACAAAATTTCCTTATTGTGGCCAAATTATTCTCTCGCTCGATACCATATAGGCACTGTCTAATTAAATTATTTGCTTCGCTGAAGCCCAGTGTTAGTAACTTGTGGTGATGAACCAGAAAAGTAAAGCTTTTGGTTGACAATTTTAGTCCAAGCACTCTCATGACAATCTTGAATGCTAAGGGTAGTAGGCCAGTGGAGTTTAAATTTAGGCAAAGCCATGCAGGAATTGCGACTGAAGAATCCCCGACACATGTCCATCCAACCTTGGGTTAAAACCCTCTTGATAGATATGGCAGGTAAGCACACACACATTCAATATGTTAGTTCCTGAGGTCAGTGGGGAAATGAAACTGGAAGGAATACAGGCAGGGATAATGGCAGTAAAGTGTAAACATGTGGAAAACACAGTTGCAGCAATCTAGCGGTGTTTGTGATAAACATCCTGGCACCGGTTAGTTACTGTAATTAGCATCTGTAGTTAAGTCAAAGGCCATAACCTCATTTCGAAGCTCAATTGATAAGCTTGGTTTTCCTTTTGTTGTAACGAGTTGAGTAAAAGTTGGAAGCTGCTAGATCTAAACTAGGTACTATAAATACTAGTGATATTTGTAGTTCTTTATAAAACAGTGCTTGCCACTTGGAACCAAAGCCCACCTTTTTAAAAAGTTTGGGGTGCCCTCTGACATGTGCAGCTAGATAAAACTTCAAGCATTAGGGGATGTACATCACTAGATAAAAGTTATGGTTCCTCTTGTTCTTTTGAACTTTTAATATGCCTACCTACATGCATCACTTGTGAGATTGCCTTTTTCTTCAAGGAAATACTGCGCTTCTGATATCGCAAATTATGAGAACCGTATCTAGAGATAGGGAAAGATGACATTGATCATGTGAGATGCAGAGAAAAGCTCATTGGCTGTATTTAATGCATGTTATACTGGATGAGACTTCAGACAAGTCCAGCATGCTTAAGCTGGTAAAGGAAGGGGTCACTCACTGTAAACTGTTGTATTGACCTAGTATTTGAGGGGGGAAACTCCATGTTCAACTGTCAAGATGTCTTTACTGCATACCTGTTCCCCTAGATTTAATTCATAATAGCACCTCGAGCTGCATAGTATATTATTCTATTCTAAATAAGTTTGAGTTATGAGATTGACTCTTAAGTCATGGGCATGTCATATTGGCAGTTAAAATTTTAGGATAAGCATTACAGTTACTTCGTTGCAAGTCTTAACTCTTTGTTTCTAGAAATATTTGCAACCCAAACATGTGCATGTTTACTGGGAAGCAAGTCCCAGTGAGCTCAATGGAATTTGATGTTGGTTGGAAGGGAAATGGCTATTACTCATGAGTCTTGGCAATTGTGGCTACCAGATTTTTTGTTTTAAATACAGGGTCATATATTTTAGATTCCATTTAAATTGGAACAACTTGAACGTTACACCGTTGACATTTAAAACGCAAAGCTTCTACTTTATGCATTTGACTCTGGTTGTGACACATTAGGAATGCTGGACATGGGTGGGAGTTGCTGTTTGAGGTATAGCCATTTTTTGAGCAGTATGAGTTGACATTTGTGACAATTTGTTTTTTCGCACCCATGAAAATCCACAAGAGACGTTCATATGCCTAGCGTATGTTATAGTATGTAGTAATGATTACTACTTGTATTGAAAAAAATTAAGGGTTTCCTATATTCAGTCTATATATTTTGTCACTTTGAAAAAGCAAAACACCTTTTGGCCCCTAGATGAATTTCCAAGCTATCTGGAAGAGTGGCTAATGGGGATAATACGGTTGTCCACATACAGCACCCCATAGTCAATTTTGACTGGACTTAACCTCTACTCCCTTATGAAAATGAGGGGTTATGAACCATATTTTCTCTTAATTGACAAGGGCTGTCCCTTGCTCTGAACAAATTAAGTACTATAGTGCTAAAGAAGAATTCCTGTACCTAAATGGGGTAAACCAGATAACAAGGACAGGCAGAAAGTAGGGGCAATGCCTATAATTTGAGGGTCTCCTATGCGGGTGGCGCTGTGGGTTAAACCACAGAGCCTAGGACTTGCTGATCAGAAGGTCGGCGGTTCGAATCTCCTCAACGGGGTGAGCTCCCATTGCTTGGTCCCTGCTCCTGCCAACATAGCAGTTTGAAAGCATGTCAAAGTGCAAGTAGATAAATAGGTACCGCTCTGACGGGAAGGTAAATGGTGTTTCCGTGCACTGCTCTGGTTCGCCAGAAGCGGCTTAGTCATGCTGGCCACATGACCCAGAAGCTGTACGCTGGCTCCCTCGGCCAGTAAAGCGCGATGAGCGCCGCAATCCCAGAGCCGGTCACGACTGGATCTAATGGTCAGGGGTCCCTTTATCTTTTTACTGGGACAAAGTCATAACTTGCAAACCTCTTATCATATCCTTCCTTTATTTAAAGGTAAAGGTAAAGGTACCCCTTCCTTTATTTACCTTTGCTCTAAATGAAAAAGCTCCAACCATTTCATCCTTCACTTGTTAGAGGAGTAGCTCCAGGCCCCTGCTAATTTTGGTTGTCTTTCTCTGTACCTTTTCCACCTCAGCAAGATGCAGTTACTGGAACTATGCACAGTATTCCATGTGAAGTTTGATCATAGATTTGTATAAGGCCATTATAGTATTGGTCTTTTTATTTTAATACCTTTCCTGTTCATCTCCAGCATGGATTTTGCCATTTTCATAATGCAGGATTGATGTTTGCATTGAGCTATTCAACATGACTTCAAGATTGCTTGCCTGAGTAGTAGCCACCAGATCAAGCCCCGTCATTGTATATATGAAACTAGGATTTTCTTCCCCAGTGTGCATCACTTCCTGCTTAACTATTTTTTTTTTTTAAAAAAAATTATTGGGTTTTCACATTTTATATAGACAAAGACATAAACACAAAAACACAAAGAAACAAGCAAACAGAAAAAGACAACAAACATGTATACTTTCCAAAAAAGTTATTTTCTAACCCTGGTCATTGACTTCCCCCCACCCCCTCCCTTGCATCCCTATTCCCAAATTTATATCAGCAAATTGGCATTTCCTTGTCCATCTTAATATTAGTCCTTTATATAAAAATAAGCAAAATTAGATTTTTTCTAAGTTGGATCTCAGTTCCCTTCCATCGATTTCCCATTTTGTCCTAAATAATAATCTTGTTAGCTAAATCCCATGATCTTGAGTGTTGTTAAAACTAGATTCTTCCCTCCCTCCCATCCCCGGTTTGCGTCCCTTCCAAAAACATGTCCAAAATAACAGTTCTTAGCCCGGGTTCCTCACGTCCGAGGCTCTCAAGTCTCTTTCAGTCCCTCTCCGCCGGTCTAGTTGGTAATCCTTTATGCCGGTCATCGCGTCTCGAAAGAGTTCTTTCACGGTCAGTCCAAAATCTCTTCCCATATTTGCAAGCAGCTGCTGAAGAATTTCCACAAGGCATAAATCTTGAACATAATCAAAGTCAGAGTCTATGTGGAGGCCCCAATTATATTTCTTTATTTTAAATTCCTTGATTTCATAGACTCCCAGGGCCTCCACTTTCATCTTCTGGATCTTTCGTAGGTTTATAGTAGGTTCAATCTAATAGTCTCCTTGTTTATATTCCACAGGTGTCAGCTTCTGGACAATGTTTTCCCATTTCAATTCTTCTCTTTCTTGTTTTGTCTTCTCCTCTTCTTTGGTTATCATTTCCGGTTCAGCTGTGGGTTCTTTCTCAGCCAGGTCCTCGTTGCATTCAGCAGAACTACTTGTTTCAGAAGTCAAGGTCATCAATTGTTCACTCATAGCCGTAGTCTGCTCTTGTAAAATTCCAACCAGATAAAACATCCTTTCGATTTCTCCCAGTATCTTTCCATCCACAGCCATTGTAATTCCACAGAATTCCCTCTAGAGGGAATCTGGTTACTTAGTATTCTTTTCTCCAACAGTCCTCTGTCTTGTTATTGTTTCTTTATTTCCAACAATTTTGGTTCAATTGTAACTCTTTTTAATCCAGAGGTAACTTAGATAACAATTTTCCACTATTAACAGTCCGTTTGACAGCTTTGACAGCTGTCAAACTCTGCACTTCTTAAACAAGCTCCAAAGCAGGACGCTCCCGGGCCCGGGAGGGGGGGTTGTTTACAACAGAACACGAAACATCCAACACTCCTCTCTCCTGCTCAAAATTTCCAAATCTTGGAAGTTACTGTCTTTTTAAAAAAAAAAACTCACCCTTTACAGGGTAGGCACTCCAGCTTAGTTCTTTTATCGTTGCTCTGGATCGTCTGCAAGGTGGGGGTGCGGACTTCCTTTTAGCACATCCCCCGATCGTCTCAAATTTAATGGATAAATTTCTTAAAAACCAAGTCCAAATTACTCACGGGTTGTTTTTTCAGCCGAATTTCAAGGAAGGAAGTCAGCGCTCTCCGGTCGTGGCTCGCGGCTTCGCTCAGCAGAGGTAGCGATGGACTCTCAGTGCCGCGCCGCCCCCCGTATCCCCTCCGCAGCCTTTAAAAAGGCTCTTCGCGAATCAGGGGGGGCGCTTAAGGCACCCGCCGAGTCTTCAGTCCACAGGCATTCCGCGCCTGTGGTTTTAAGGGTCCCCGTGTCGCCGGCACGGCAAAGACCCGTCCCCTGCTGGGCCGATTCCCTCCGGAGCTCGGAGGGAATCCGCCATTCCCGGATCGCGTCAACCCCGGAAGTCCCACTTCCTGCTTAACTAAACGCCATTTTCTCTTTTAGTACCCATTCAACTCTTTATTTGGAACTCTTTATTATCCCTTTTCATTTAATCACCCCATATAATTTGGTGTCATCAACAAACTTGGCCACCATATAGTCTAGCTCTCTAAACAACCTACAGCAGACAATCTTAAAGAGGTTGTATTGGATTACCCATGGCTTCTGAGATGACAAAGGGAAGTCCAAAAGGATGGCAAACACTATAGGCCAAAGACTTCAGTTTTAACTGAAGGGAGAAAAGTGAGTAGGCTGGAGAGATTGCACTAACTGTGTTGCTTTGGCAGCCAAGATGAACTTTTCTTACATACCTGAGGTATGACTTGTGAGGACTTGTGCAGAGAGTTATGGGCCATTTACACTTCAGAACAATCCAGGAAAGTAGACTAAGAACGTAGAAGATGATGATGAAGAAGAAGATGAAGAAATGAGACTGGTGGGCATAAAATCATAAAATTGTAAGCTGGAGCAGACTCAACTTACAATTCAACCCCCTGCAATGCAGAAGTTCTGCCCACAGCCGTCTCTGGGTGAGCTCAAACCATTAACCTTCTGGGTAGCAGCCAGGTGTTCTCTTGGGAGCTACGATTCAATGACTGGGACTCACTGAATCTGAGATATGCTTAAGGTACATGGTAGGGCAACCTCCTTGCAGTGGAGAGTCTTTAAGTCATGGAAGAAGGTAGAAGGACATTTTCAGAGACAGATACTGTATTTTCAGCCCTTTTTTGCTTACTCTGAGAAATGCTAGCTCCAGAACTCAAGTTAGTATTTACTAGTTCATTGCAGTGTACATTGGTTGGCAGGTAAAGGGGAGGAGCATCATGAATGTCTGATTGTTCTAAATTTATGTTCTTGTTTTATAATGCCACTCTTATCTGGTTGCTGTAACTGGTTGGAGCTGTTGGTTGAGAGAGATTATTTACATGGCATTTAACAGTTGCATGCTTGTTAACTCTGCAGAATGCATTTGAATCCTTGTGATTTTCAGGGTATTGCTTCAACATCTGTTACTAATAGATACTGAATTTATCCCTTAGAAAATACAGATCACCTAACTTACCACTTCTGTTTCCATCCTCTTAGGTGTATGTGAACCCTTTGCTTATTGAGGTAACTGTGTTACTATAGGGTTATATCCCCCCACCTTGGTTCTGAGTTGGTGTCAAATTGGGAAGGAGTGTGAAGATCAACTTTTTTTCTTTCTCAGGGGGGAGAACTCCATCTTGGCCTGCAAACCTAGGCATGCTTAGTTGAAGTAAATATAATAATACAAGCATACTTAGTTGAAGTGAATGAAGTAATGTTTTTGACATTGATTGGTTTCTGTTCAATTTATACATTAACTCCAGTCCAGGAGAACCTAGATCTTCGAATCTACAGATATCTTTTTGAAGGAGTTATTTGTCCTGATACACCTGATATGTGCATAGTCAGCTTCTTTGTACATTTTTCTTACTGACCTTTATAAAGCCTTGCACAGTTGAGTTACAACTATTTAGTGTGTGTGAATTCAGCTTTATGCACTTGGCTGAAAAAAGAGGGTGGACCATCCAGGGGGAGAAATGTTGGCAATCTCACAGTACACTTATATATTTTGAAATGTCTTCAGAAACTTTGTTGCTGTGTCATTGCCAGAAGTTTCCACAGGTAAATAAGCTTGGTGGATGAAGAAGTGTGCATGCACACGAAAGCTCATACCAAGAACTAACTTAGTTGGTCTTTAAGGTGCTACTGGAAGGAATTTTTTTATCTTGGTGGATGAAGTTAGAGTTGCATGTGTAACCCCTTCTTCTCTCCACTGTGCTTACCTTACTCTTGCCACTGGAGCATCAGTTGCTGCTGAGCATTAAGAGCCCCTCCCCCCTTTTTTGAATGATGAAGCACCTTTCCCTCCTAAATGAAGGGCAAGGCAGTAACAGCACAGGATTGCCCGCCTGCCACTATTGCCTTCCATCATGCTATTTACTCTTCTATTCTTCTTGCCATTTACAGTACACTTATGATATATTATGGGATATGAGGATATGCTTCAACCTCATGCTGTCTTAATAAAGTTATTTGTGGACATAAAATGCAATTCCTATATACAGTTTGTAAGAATAAAAAAATCATAGGCATTATGACATACAGACAAGACCTTGTTAGATAACAAAATTCCAAATATGCTTTAAAGCTCCTGGGAGGACTATACAGTAGTTTCTGTATAATAGAATAGATTTTGAGTTGTAGGACTCTCAATTATTTCACAAAATTGCACTGTTGAAGCTGAAATGGTGATAGTTATTGTCTGAGAATTATTTTTCTATGTCTGAAAGAATTCCTTGATGGTTATTCCCAGGTGAATGTGTACAGGATTGCAGGCTTAGTGTTGCATATCATGAGAAAATGTAGGGTTAACTGACTTCATGGTGGAAGTAACACTGACTGTTCTGAACTGTAATAAACTCTTGATGAGTGCCAGAATGGTAAGCGTTGTATGTTTACAGAGTGGGAGTACAGGAGAAAGTTCATATTTGTATTTTCCAGTTTAAGTCTGTCTGTGAATGAGACATCAAAATATCAAAAATACTATTCATTGCATTAATGAAATCAAGTGAAAAACAGAGTGTGTGATTGACTTTTCATTAATTAGTATAAACTTTTTTAAAAAAATTCAGATTAGCTTCTTGTGAAGCTCTGTTGAAGCGCAGTGGAAACTCACTTCAATAAATAGTCACTCAGTTGATAAACTATGGCAAGTAAGATTTGCTTCCATGCAGGGAATATTTGGTTGAGGCAGAGAAGTGGTTCTTTTGTTCACTTCAGGCTGTTAATGTGTCAGAAGTTATTAACATAGGTTTGTATGGGCAGGCAGGCTAGTAATTTTTTGTGACTTAATAGTAAGTTGAATGCCCTGATGCTGCAGTTACTGAAAACCATTTGTGGAACTTGATAAAGAAGAGAACCACGCCCTTGAATTATAGTTTTTCCATTTTTATTTGGACTATTTAAGTGTCTGATTCCAAATTATCTTTGTGGGGCTTAGGGAGTGAAGTGCAAAGGCAGTTTAGAGAACCCACCTCTCCCCTGGACCTGATAAATTCAAGAGGCTGCTTATAGTTTGGCTTCTTAATATCTGCTTTGCTTGGTAAAAAAGCAAGACTTGAAGGTGGTCTGAAAAAAATATGTAAACTCATGAATTCAGTGAGCATAAACAGAGAAGGGCTGGCTAGGCCTAGTTTGGATGTTACAGCCAAAGAGTGGTTTAGCGAATGGGAATGTACTGGCTTTGTTCCTGCATCCATAAGGTAGTAAAAAGTTGTGTAATACATGTCAGCATAATTGTATTAATTCTTTTGCAGGTGAAGACTTTCACCATGGCCATTACACAGTTCCGTCTTTTTAAAATTTGTACATGCCTGGCAGCAGTACTGTCTTTTTTTAAGCGCTTAATATGCAGGTAAATAGCTTCTCTTGCATGTGATTTTGGTTTAATTGTAAGGTTTCCCCCCCCCTCTTCATTTGTGAAGAACTTTGTTTTCTTATTTAATTTCAGGCTGTGTAAAGCTCTACCTTAATTTGCATGGTTACACGTTTAAATGAGTTGTACCGAAAAGAGTTATTATTATTATAATATATATATATATATATATATATATATATATATATATATATATATATATTCCTTATTTGGACTACTAAGAAATAGCCATGACAGTTGTTTTAAAGCATCTACTTTCACCTCTTCTTTTTCATGCCATCTATATAACCTGGTTTGAAACAACACTTTTAGCAACATAGAAGCTAACAATGTAAACATTTCTTTGGAAAAAGGAAATGCTATGCTGCAAAAGCAACAGAGACTGCTGGGATACCTTAAGCCACTTACTGTGGCATTAGTGTTTGTGGGCCAGAATCCACACCTTTAAATGCATGATGAGGTCATTTTAATTAGCTGACATATCTGCATTAGTGTCCTGGGCTCCTTTAGAGGAATTAATTAAATAGATAAAATTCTGAGTACAGAGAGAAGAGTAAAAAGTCTTCCATTCTTTGTTAGGGACAAAGTCAAGCAGTTCCAGGGAGCAGTAGGTGTCACAATACTTTTCAGGAGTGGGTTTTACCAGAGCTAACCAGATCTTGTTTTCATGTGATTGGGTTTTCTGTCCTCAGTATTTGTTTGTTTGTTATGTGCATACTCAATATTTTTCCTCTTGATGAATAAGCATAGCTAGTTAATACTGTAAATAAGCATCAAATAGAAACAATTTCAGAAAGTCTGGGCAGCAGTAATTACACTGGTCTAAGGTGCCAATGAATCTTTATCTGTTACCCAATCCCCCCCCCCCCCGGCCAAAGAAAAACCATGGACAAACTGAGGCATACAGTTAGTATCATAGAATCATATCATTGGAAGGGACCGTAAGGTTCATCTAGTCCAACTTTCTGGAATTCAGGAATCTTTCGCCCAAAGTAGGGTTTGAACCCATGGCGCTGAGATTAGGAGTCTCATGCTACCGACTGAGCTATACTGCTTTTTTAATAAAAAAAAGTAGAAGTATGCTCATTGCTTCTGTAGTTTTCATTCAGTAGTGGTTCTATGAACTTTAATTTGGTTCAAGATTGAACCTTGAAAATATTAACACTTTACTTAAAAATTAGAAAACAAAAGTACAGTCCATGTGAAGATTTTGGTAGTTACAGCATAGTTCCCATTCCTGGCAAGCCTCGCTTATTATTCTCTCTGGCTTTATACTCACTCACCACCACCACCACCCCAATATAAATAGTGAGAAGCATGCATACAATAAATAATGTTAAACACTGTTCCATCCATTTGGGCTGCATAATTCAAGAAATTTAGCAAGACTTTATTGAACTAAAGACTCAAAGCTGTGTCTTCCAGGCACAGTTCTCTCTTCAAAGTTCAAAGTTCTTTACACACTTCAGTGCCTGCGTTTTGGTACAGAGAAACCATTCAGGCTACTGCTTCAGTTAATGTCCCAACACAAGAATTTTAATGGCCAGATTCCACAGGAGGAGGAGCAATTGGAAAAGGAAGTGACCTCTTCTTTTTATATATTGTAAAGCAGGGGGAGCTTATAAGATCCTCTCCTAATGGTATGGACACTAACTCCATCAGCCCCAGCCAGCATGTGCAATGGCTGGAGTCAAAGAGAATTGTAGTCCATACTATCTAGATGTCATCACACTGTGTATGTGTTCCCTTCCAAATCACAGATGTGCAAGCAGGAGTCTGCACCTTGGTAAGAATTAGTCAGGTATGTTAATTCTTATGAAGGAAATCACTTGCATCAGCTGAGAGACATCTACAGTAACTAGGATAGTAGTGGGAGGTTTAAATTAAGATAAATATATAGACCAGCACTTCTTCAAAAGCAGATATTAATCTTTGCTTGTTCACACAAAAGTTACTAACCTTTTCAATCCACTACATTTTCACTTAGCTACGTTCGATCATTTTCTTTAACATATTTAGCCTTACTAATAGCTTTTAGTGCTCATGTTTTCAGAGCTAAGAAGATCCTTGCCTTTCTTTTTCAGGACTGGAAGAGGGCGAAAACTTAGTGGAGATCAAATAACTTTACCAACTACTGTGGATTACTCGTTGGTTCCAAAGCAGGTAATACATTTTAATGTCAGTGATTGAACAATAGTAATTCCAAGTGGCTCAGTCAAATATAGATTGTTTTTTATGAGTGTCAAGCTGCAAATAGAAATCTGAAGTCTCGCTGTTTTCATCTTTAGTCAGAAGTAGAAGACTGGACTTCATGGGATGAAGATGCACCGACAAGCGTGAAGATTGAAGGTGGCAATGGCGATGTGGCCAATCAGCAAAATGGTTTGGAAGAAATGGAGCCTGACTATTTTAAGGACATGACGCCAACAATAAGGAAAACACAGAAAGTAGGTTTCCAGCACACGTGACACGAAACATTATGTAACATCTTATAAGTATAAGTCCTTATTAGTATTTGGTGCAGAGGAAATTTCTTTGTGTGAATCAGCTGGTCTGGTGCATTTTAGTATTGTAATGCAACAACATGGTTGTATGTGGCAGAGGGATAACATGCAAAATTAAAGGTGTTACTCCATCTTGATCTCTTTAACTGGCTAGTCTAGGTTGTTACAAGTACAGTAGCATGGATAGTTACATTATTGCTGCTTGTATCAAATTTTGGAGACTTCAGAGGAAGCTTACTCCTTTCTGTAGCTTAGAACTTCATTTGTAATCAGGTGACTGGCTTGTATGTTTACTGGTGACAGTATGATACCAAGGGAGTTGGTGCAATTAAGCTCTCCAGAGCAGCATTGACTTGGTTCAGAAGTATACGAGCCTTCATAAGCTTTGGTTTTGTCCCTTTTCTCCTCCTTGGTATGCACAAAGAGGAAATCATAAGCACCTTTTCTGTTTTTAAACAAGCCATGGGGCTCTGTTTTTGCCCAAACATGGGAAACACCAGTTTGTTTAACTCTGGTTAGTGGAAACACACTGAAATCTGAGACCATGGTTTAATCCTGGCTAAATTCTCGCTGACTAGCGCTTAAGTAAACCAGCAATTGAAAATCTTGCAATTCATTCTGTTAATAATGGAGGTATTTATGATGTTTTCTCTTTCCTCTCCAATGTTATATTGCAGATTATTGTTAAAAAACGTGAACCCTTAAGTTTTGGGAACCAGGATGTCAGTGCAGGATTTTCTAGTAGATTAGCAGCTACACAAGACACTCCATTTATTCATCAGTCTGTAAGTATCTTCTCTGTACTGATCACTTTCTGTGTTTAGATAATGTTTTCTCTCAGAAGACTGTGTAAATATTTTTGCTTTGTCAGAGGCAGGTTGTATTGTTGGAATGTCTCTTAAGGGTACTTTCCAATGCCAAATCTCCAAAGGCAGCACTTTGTTTTAAAGAGTGTATCTTGAAACTTGTTGATTATATCACTCCTACCTCCCATAATACAAAAGACCTGCTAAATTGCAAAATAAAAATGGTTGAACTGCCAAAGCCTCACCTTTCCAAGCATTGACCAGCTATTTTGGTGGCTTGTTGTAGAGTAGCTTCAGGCATGGCTCACTACACTTTCTTTCCTGCTTATTGTTCTCCATGACATGTTAGCCCAGCTGCAGTATTGGTTGATCCAGTCTGCTCCCCCAGCTTTCAAATTGTAGGATTGATTCAATTCATTCACTTCCCCCTTAACCCCTATTACAGGGGTGTCCAAACTTTTTTCAAAGAGGGCCAGATTTGATGAAGTGAACATGCGTGAGGGCCAACCAAAAGGCTGACCAAAGGTGTGGAACCTTTTTTAGGATTGAAGTTGTTGAGCTTTTTATTGGATTTTACCCCAGGGAATAAACTGCCACAGGGTCCTGATTAAACTGACCGGCGGGCTGGATTAGACCCCTGAAACGGACTTTGGACATGCCTGCCCTATTACATGCAACAAGTATTTCTGTCAAAATTAAGAACTAAACCAGTGCATCCATTTGTTCCCTCTATCGATAAATGTGGTTCTCCACTACCCCCCATGAAAAGGATGTGATGCATTAGACAATTGCCCATAAAAGGAAGTGGTTGTCAACCCCCCCCCCCCCAAGCCTGCCAAGAGGCTCCTATGGGTGTCAAGGGGACTCTGCTGAATAGGGTGTGTTGTGCTCAGCGGGGGAGCTGAGGGTGAAAGGGGGACTGTGGAAAATCAGGTGGAAGCACCTTCTCTGAGGACTTCCTGCAGTTCTCCCTTTCCCCCTTTACACCCTGTTCTGCAGCCCACCCCATTCAGCAGGGTGCCCCTAATCCTTGGAAGACGCTGAGGCAGGAGGAGCAAGAAAACTCACCTTGTGCTAACCCCCATTCTTGGAAACATTTCTGGATCCAATCCTATATATCATGCCTTTCGTTGACATAAATTTAGGATTTCATGTATGTAAAAACTAGGACGTGACAGAGACATCTGTGATAGTTTGCTTTGTCTGCTAGTAAAAACTTCAGGAGTTTTAGACAGATGTTCCCAATGGGAATGTTACAATCTAGTATGGCAGGAACATGGAAGAGTGATGTATGCACAGTTAAGGAATTAATAATGTCTTGGCCAGCACTAGAAAGCAGAAAATGCTTCTGTGTTTTTGGAAGTTCATTCAACACATGGCTGTCTTCATTAAGTAATGTGCAGAGTGGTAGAGTTGCTGTTGCCTAACTAAGATTCCATTCCTATAAATAGGATGACACACCCCTAATGTGGAATAATAGTTTTCTGAGATTTAGCGAGTTGAGTCTCTCTCTGTAGATGTCTGTTGAATTCTTGTCCTTTTCCAGCCAGAACTGGGAGACTTGGAGACATGGCAGGAAAACAGAAATGCTTGGGAAGAAGAGGAAGATGCCTCCTGGCAAGCAGAAGAGGTTCTTAGGTAAATTTGCACAATCTTATAATTGACTGTACTGCAAATATTTGCTGTTAACTAGCAGACATTGATTCAGAGAGGATGCACTTTTAATCGTGTTTGCATGTAACACTAAGCTATAGTTCATTGTTATATGAATGAACCCTTCAGCTTGTATGCTCCTCGCCGACCCCTTTTCCTTTTCTGATACAGTCATGAGCTATTGGAAGCTATTGGGCCATTTTCACTGGCACAGTGAACTTCAGTGCATGCAACAATTGCGTCAGTGGTCTGATTAGCACAGAACACTGGATGCAACCCGTTGCTTGTTTTTGAACAGAAGCATGTTCAAGTAGCTAAATTTTATTTGTGGCTTATAGAAACCAGCAAGCTTCATAAACCAGGGTTTGAAATTGGCTTGTGGCAAGTAGAAACTGAAAGCTGCTCACCAGAGGGAGTGGGGAGTGTGCACGTTTAAGGTCACCTAAGGTCTTCACTGTGCTGAGCACAGCATTCATATAAGAGAATTTAAAAATACAGTGGTACCTTGAGTTACAAACGCCTCGGATTACAAATGCTTCAGGTTAAAAACTCCGCTAACCTGGAAGAGTTGCCTCAAGTTAAGAACTTTGCCCCAGGATGAGAACGGAAGTCGTGTGCCAGCGGCAGCAAGAGGCCCCATTAGTGAAAGCACGCCTCTAGTTAAGAACAGTTCAGGTTAAGAACGAACCTCCGGAACGAATTGTGCGTAACTAGAATTACCACTATAAACAGAAACCCCAAGTATAAAGAGGCAATACAATTACTGTGAAGATTCATAGCAGTAAAATCATTGCGATTTGAAAAGCCACAACACTTTTGTGAATTTAATATTGGAATGCTGTTCCCAGTGCTGCTCACTGGTCACATATCCGGAGCTTTAGGCACTAGGCCTAGAATTTTCTATTCACCCAGGCATTTGATTGCTTCTGTTTAAGGCTGTTTTCTGCTCTTAATTTGAACATTTTATTGTTTGGTTCTATTTTCTTCTGCAATCCGCTCTTGCAGATTTGGCTTAAAATCAGGATAAAAATTATGGACCATATCCAGTGCTTCAGGTCTGCTGGCATGATGGACTTTCATGCATAGAGCAGAGCTTCCTCTTCTCTCCGCCCCCCGTATCCCCAGATGTTCGAGGGTCTTTCTAGAGCAGATTTTGCAGTGTGCATAGGGAGGAGGAGAAGTCTCATTACACCAGTGGAAATATATTGAATGCAGACCCTTTTATTTGCTTACTTACTTTTAAAAAATACTATTTATCAATAAAAAGTGGAGAAAAGCAAATATTCAGGGTCCAACTCAGCTAAGAGTTTATGAATGGCAGCTTCTCCATACCTTTCTATTGTGTACTTAGTTAGCACAAGAACCCAAATAGCGTGGTTTGAAGGCACAAGAAGCTGTGCCTGGATTGCAGCCACATGTACACCATCTTTCTTTCATGATGGAAGAAAGGCGGGATCTGCAGTGTTTGCTAAGGATTCCACTTCATTTAAGTTGCTGATAAAAAATGTTGAAGCGTACTGGACAGAATGCTACAGCGCTTCATTCAAAGTCCCATTCTGATTGGTAGAAAAGCATTGATGAGTTCTGTTTAAGTATAGTTGTAAAGATGAGCAGGAAAGGTTGTTGTTATAATATACAGTCGTACCTTGGTTCTCAAGCAGAATCTGTTCTGGAAGTCTGTTCAACTTCCAAAAACATTCAGAAACCAAGGCATGGCTTTCGATTGGCTGCAGGAGCTTCCTGTACTCAATCAAAAGGCGTCAGGCATTTGGCTTCCAAAAAGTTCACAAAACACTTCCGGGTTTGTGGTGTTCAGGAGCCAAAACGTTCGAGTCACAAGGCGTTCGAGAACCAAGGTACGACCCTATACGTATGAGATCTTGGCAAAGAATAGTTTAAATTGTTGGAAATACTGAAGCCTTGAAATAATACCTTTCCTAGCCACCAGAGGGCTCAGTATACATCCAAGCCTCTCCCATTCTTGGTTAAAGAACAATCATCATTCCTTATATTTCACTTTCTTGAGGATTAGTGTTAAGGCCATGGATGGTTTCCCATGCCTTAGTCAAAATACATGGTCTGAAATCTTACCCAAACTGCCATGAGAAGGGGCGAATTTTACAATGCTCACATCTGTTTTACCAAGCTTATGTTGGTTAACATGTTCCGCTGCTTAGCTCTAAATTGTATTGGAAAGTAGATTATATTCCGTGGGTAGGCCGCTATTGGTCCCATCTCAGGCAGCCATTAAT
Organism: Podarcis vaucheri; assembly: GCF_965113315.1. Lineage (NCBI taxonomy): Eukaryota > Metazoa > Chordata > Lepidosauria > Squamata > Lacertidae > Podarcis > Podarcis vaucheri. Next base: position 74,688,311 of record NC_138766.1, read on the forward strand.
TCTGTTTCACTGTATTTGTGTACCTTCTGTATACGGAAAGTATTTGCATCCATTAGAGGGAAAGTCATTTCCATCTTTTGCATCCATTGATGCAATTCCATTTTTTGTCAAATTGCAGGCAGCAGAAAATAGCAGAAAGGGAAAAAAGGGCAGCTGAGCAACAAAGGAAGAAAATGGAGAAAGAAGCACAGCGGTTAATGAAGAAAGAACAAAATAAAATTGGTGTGAAGCTGTCCTAACAACATTTGCCTTGGTCTCACGGAGCCAGCAGTGGGGAGAGAATTCAGCTTCATCATTTTGTATTGATCTCAGTATTTTTAGAACTCCGGCTCACTACTTATTTTAAAGCCATCTTGGAAGAGACGGTTGGTTCTTCCATAAAGCAAGTGGACAGTTCAAACAATGACAGCATCATCCCATTTAATCCCATCAAGATGGGACAGTGTTTCCTGCAGAAGCCCTATCCCCGTGCACTCACTGCGAGAAGAGCTGCTACTTCATAAACTCTTCAAATGCCTGTTTTGAAGCTAAAGGGAAAAAGGGTGTAAATAATTGAATGATGGCAATCTATTGTCTATTATGCTTATTACGAGAAAGGTGTGTAATTAAATAATTTTAAAGAATGTGTTGCTTCACTGCTTGTTTTCACAAAACCCTGCCTTTACTGCAGTACTAAGTGCCTCATTATAAATTTTAGGGAAGCCAGTTAAGCTGACGGTGTCATACATAGAAGGATAATTTGCTTAATGCCAGCCATGACTTCAGGCAAAAAAGATGTTGCTATTATCTTGCTTTGTTTGATGTACCTGCAATGATGTTTGCTTTCTTGCATCTTTAAACTCCCAAGACAGAAGCCCTGCTGGAAGGTTAAGCTGAGATAGCAACTTCTACTTCCCAAACATAGGCAACAGGTGTCTGCCTGCTTTCATGAAAAATTCCAGAACTTCTTGGGTGGTGATCTAGGCATTGCTTATGCAGATTAATATATCAGTGGCTGCTTCTGAACTTTGAAATCCAAGTTTTAAGGGCACAAAACTCCTTTGATATGCTGAAGTCTCAGGGGCGAGGCAATTGTGTAAGTCCCAGCAGCCAGATGGGCTTTCCCTCCACCTACAAAGCTGGACTGTTCTCCAATGCATGTGATCAGGTTTCTTCCAGCCTAAGTGCAAAGAAGCCTTTCCTTTCCTGGTAATGAAGGGTCATTGCATCTATGCCAAGCATCCAAAACTTTGAAGAGTGTGTCACATGGAAATATTGAGTTGTCAGATCAACTTGAAGCTGGCCTCACTAAGGAAAAAATGGGCAGTTGATTGCACAGGAATGAATTGCTCTAGTATGTATCGCTTAATTTAGCATGCTGAGCCAATCCTTGGGCTGTTTGTCAAAGCTGAAGGCAGCTGGAAAAACTTATATGGACTCCTGTTTTCCCAGGTTGCTTGCTTAGGAACTCATCATTCCATGTTTAACTTGCCACTTCTGAAATAGGGGCATTGGTGGTTGTGCTGAGGGCCAGCCTACATTTTACCTTTGTTGTGTAGATTAACGGAGGTAAGATTCCTTCATTAGATTTTAATGTGTATCACTGGCCAGGTTGGCTGCCATATCAAATGTTTTGGAGTGTATAAGGGATGCGGGTGGTGCTATGGCCTAAACCACGGAGCCTTTTGGGTTTGCTGATCAGAAGGTTAGTGGTTCGAATCTGCATGACATGGTGAGCTCCCATTGCTCTGTCCCAACTTCTGCCAATCTAGCAGTTTGAAAGCATACCAGTTCAAGTAGATAAATAGGTTACAGCTGCAGTGGGAAGGTAAATAGCATTTCCATGTGCTCTGGCTTCTATCACGGTATTCCGTTGTGCCAGAAGCAGTTTAGTCATGCTGGCCACATGACCTGGAAAGCTGTCTGTGGACAAACGCCAGCTCACTCAGCCTGAAAGCGAGATGAGTGCCGCACCCCATAGTCACCTTTGACTGGGCTTAACCATCCAGTGGTCTTTTCCCTTTCCCTTTCCCAGCAGGATAGTCACCCATTACAGGAAATATGTAAGCATTTGTCAGTAATTAATGGGATTTAGTAGCAATTAATTTTATTTGGATCACAGCAATTTTTTGAAAGAATCCTTTTTTCATTTCTATTACAGCAACACCTAAAATATGCCTTTAATCAGTCTATCCCCCAGTTAATTTGCCCTCAGATTTAAATTGGTTCCCAAATCTTTAGTTATCTACCAACTAAATAGGTTAAATCTTACAGTCCCAATACATAATTTTCCCAAAAGAGTGAATTGATTTCAGTTGTAAATAGTCTATAGACTAGGGTCCCTGAATAATATCTTGGCCAATATAATGATTATTGTTTTTTGTTGTCCTGGTGGTTATATTACTTGGGTAATTAAACTCTGGGTTTTGTACATGAAGGATGTGTATGAATATTTGCTGAATATAAAATAAAACCAGTGGAATTTGTTTCTTACATGCTTTAAGGGAATGTTGTTTGGCTACACTCTCTACTTGACCCACTCAGTCTCTTAGAAAAGAAAAAATGAAGTTTTATAAAAGTGGCTTTTGTGGGAAGATGTGGAGAGGCAGACGTTGTCCTTTAATAAGAAAGTACATCTTCAGTGCATTGGTCTGAACGAGATATTTATTCCTTTTCACAGTCCCACCTAGTTAGCCATACATATTATTGTTTTACTGTGGGGTGGGGTTTTCTTTCGGCTTTGTGAATTGTCCAGAAACTTCCTCTTATGAGGACAGCTATATAAAGTAAATGAATTCAACAGTGTGACTAGAACCCCATAAACCTACTCTCTCTGCCACAGTCATTGTAAGCAGAACTGGGCAAGGAATTTCCCCTGTGCTTTTAGCAGGATTTTATTAGGCTAGCCAGAACCAGGGTGGTGGTTAGAGGGAAAGGATGGGGAAATGAGCAGACAGCAACTAAGAATGCTCACTGATTACCTTTCCCTGAACCCCAGATGCTGTTTGCTCCAGTAGGACTCATTTTCAGTATCCTGAGTCTTAACTAAGGGCAGTGTATGACACCAGGAGGAAAGTTCAATTCAATGTACACGTGTATTTACCCTTTGTGCGAAAGGTCATCCTATATTTCCCACTTCATATCCATGTTTAAAACAAACCGGTTTCCTGCCCTTAGCTCAGCTGCGAAACTCCTTGCATCTCTGCAGACAACTCACAAGTTTCCCAGGCCTAATTTACCTGAAGGTGGTAAAGATGAGGGTGGGTGCTGAATGCTATAAGTGATAATGAACAAGGTCTTTCTCTTCTTTGGTTGTGATAGGAACCATAACTGCACCTGTATGCTGCTTTGCTTCAAGATGAGCAAAAGCAATAACATTGACAAGTGCCTAAACTATGGCTGTGGAGTCTGTGGGCCTCCAGATGTTGGGTGTCACCTGCCTTCCCTGACCACTGACCAGATGGGAGGGATCTGGCCCTCCAGATGTTGCTGAACTTTAAATCTCACCATCCCTGGATCCTTTAGATTGGAATAGCTAATGGCGAATTGCAAATACCCCCTTTTGAGAGAAGGACTGTGGTCAGGCAGCTGCAGGCAATCTTGGAGGACACCCCATGGATTATTTAGATCCATCCTAATCTGGGTCTAGTCCTGGCCATGGAGCTAAGTTGCCCTTGGTTGCCTTGATGTAGAGCAGGACAGGGGGAGTGTGACTGGCTCCTGCTTATTGATCTTGATCATTTGATACCACCGGCAGGGAACTGGAACTGAGGGGTACTGTATTCAATTCTATTTCTCCATAATATCTGAATCGGAAGAGGCTGTGTTCAGGAGGTTACTATTAATATTTAAAGCCCTTAACAACTTGGGACCAGTTTACCTACAATACCTTACCCAATGTGTGCCCACTTGATTGCTTCAATCAGCCGAACTGAGACTACTACAGGTGCCATGTAATGCCCGTTTTGCATTTGTAAGAACCTGATTGTTTAGTGTTGCATCCTGACTATTGAGATCACCACTCTTTCCGGCACCTGCTAAAAAACAACTTCTTTAGACAAGCCTACCCAGATGCTTAGGAAGTTGAGGTAATTTTAATCTGTTTTAGTATTTTTACTTTTGTATGTTTTAAAGTACAGTTGTACATTTTTCTTGGTTTTCTTGTTTTATCCTCTTGAGGGGTTTTATTTTTCCGCATTCAAGTGGTGTATAAATTTCATGACACAAACCAACATTGGGAGGGCCTAAGGTTACCATATCTTCCATTGAGCATGGCAGCCGGTGCTGCTGGGAACTGTAGTCGAAGCACATCTTGTGGCCCGAAGCCCCTGGCTACACATTGTGTAATCCCTACTTGTTTTTTTAACTGAGGCGAGCACCCATGACCCATGCCCAGCTAAATCAAAGACACCAGTTCAGTTTCAACATGCTTTACTTATAGCTTGTGATTATAAAGCATTCTTCTTCTTTTTCCTTAAAAGATTATTTAACAAGAAAAAAAATAAGTTAGTACACATACATTTAAAATATTCCTTCATACACTTGTGTGACAACAGTACGTTCCGAGTAAGACTTCATTTAAGACTTTGAACAGACTTCATAAAATATATTCACAATCATATTTATAAACGTGGTTAATAACAAGATTCAAGACTCCCCACCCACCCACCCATCTGCAATAACATTTCCCCCTCTCTTTTTAATTTTTGGTTTACGGTCCCCTTGTACACAGGATCAGTGGAATGCAGGGGGCGATTACATAATTAAAGCACCACAAAGAAGCACAGACAGACAGTACATGCGAGGCTTATGTAAGCTGCCTTTGTAAGAGTGTACTTTCCCCTCCCATCTGAAAACAATTTGGTATCACAATCCACACATCCGACGACAGAACGAGAAGTGCTTAGCATGCTTCTTTTAAAAAATAAAAATAAAAATGCACTTGCGCTTACATTTAGCGGCAGACAGTCTCCGTGCCACCTTCTTCTTCTTCAGTTTCAAACAATGAACATGTTCTGAACTAAATATAGTGCAAATCAAACATTTAGGAGCAGGACGGACAGAACCCAACATTATATTCACGCAACCAGAACCACACCCACCAGAACTCAGCCTCTTGGCACAACTGTACAGGAGAATTCCCTCTAGGGTCGGACGCTGATGGGTACGTGGCGGAGAGAATTCAAGGCAACCAAGCAGCATCCTCGAAGCAATGCTCCGAAATTGTAGACAGGGTTAGTCCCTCCTCGCTGGGTACTGAACATCCACATTACCGTTGGCAGGATGGGAGCAGCTACAGCCAAAGCATCAACAAAGAAGCTGCTGCTCCAGTATCTTTTCACAACCCTCCTCTCGGACAACTTCGTGACATTCCCAAAGCCTTCGGCGTGACAGTCTGTGAAGTCCAGTTCCTTCATGACTCTGTTTTCGTAATACCTAGAATCCACAGCATCGTGTGCCGACTCCAGCGGGGATAAAAGGATAGCGGAATTCGGATCGCATGGAGTCAAGTCCACGAGCAAGTCTGTGATGCTTTCGAGACCAGATCCGTCGGATTCTTTCGAAGCTGAAGAAGGGCTGATGGGGCGTCCCTCATGCGCCTTGAATATGTTCTGAATCAGCTGCTCCATGCTTGAGCTGTACAGCAACACATCAGCCTGAACTGCCTGCTCCATGGCCAAACTATGGCTGTGGCTGTCATCTTCTTCTTTGGCGTTTGTGAGGTTTTTAACGAGATCCAAATGGTTTAAGGGGGAAGGTGTAAAGAGTTCGAGTGTGGCGTCCATCGCTGTCTCTTCAAATACATCGTTTCCATTGGCCACGTCGTCACTAAGCAATACACCGCTATCTGCCATATCCTCCACAGAGTGGTCTTCCATGAGCATGCTGTCAGCCATTTTGGAGTAGGCCACACTCGGAGTCAAAGACTTATCAGGTGACCCACACACATAATCTAGGCTGTGATCCTCGTGACAAGAGCCGTTTTGTGCCATTTCCATGCTCTGGAGCAAGGTCTCCAGCTTCTTGTTCTGGATGTTGATGTCCACAAAATACTTCTGAATCCCTTTGTCTTTCTCAGCCAAGCTGTTCTTCATGGTTTCGATAACCTGCTTGAGTTGTTTGATCTCCTTCCTTGCCTCCTTCAAGGCAAGCTGGGCTTCCACCCGATGACACTCTTCTTCAATCCAGTCTTCCCTCATGCGGGCGAGTTGAGATTTGAGTTCCTTGATTTCTGTTTCTCTGAATGGAGGGCAAAACAAAACAAGGCATCATTTCCTGTGAGGAGAACCTGCCCTTTTGAGGTTACCAAGCTAGGAGGGAAAAGACATGGTGAACAAGATGAATGAAGGAAGGTAGAGGTTTTCTGCTTGAATCAGACATGGTCAGCTCATAGACATGGTTAACTCCTCTGGATACTATTGGACTACAAGTCCCATCATCTCTGACAATCATGGTGAGAGCACACCATGTTACCTACTCCTGTGGTAGAGTAGAGATACCCATATATCAAGAAATTGGCTTTTATAACAGCAAAACTATCATATAAACCAGGGGTCAGCAAACCTTTTCAGCAGGGGGCCGGTCCACTGTCCCTCAGACCTTGTGGGGGGCCGGACTATATTTTGAAGGGGGGGAAATGAATGAATTCCTATGCCCCACAAATAACCCAGAGATGCATTTTAAATAAAAGAATACATTCTACTCATGTAAAAACATGCTGATTCCTGTACCGTCTGTGGGCTGGATTTAGAAAACGATTGGGCTGGATCCGGCCCCTGGGCCTTAGTTTGCCTACCCATGATATAACTGTTTCTTGGGCCATTGATTGTTCTTATGTTTAAGCAAGAATGTTGTGGATGAAACCCAATGTGGTGTGAATGAAAGTCCCCTTCAATTCCAACCCCCCACAATCTCCTGCCCCCCTTCTTTCAAATCAGTTCTGGAGGCTTTCTCCAAGTCTCTGGGGCAGATTGGAGGGGGTAAAATCCATCTTGCATCAGCCCCCAGCCAGCAAGGCCAATGATCCAGGAAGATGGGAGCAATGTTTTGAAGGCCATCCATGCATTCACCCAGGGTAGCCAATGTGATGGACTCCTCGTTGTCAGGAATAATAAGAGTTGTAGTCCAACAGTATCTGCAGGGAACCATGTTGGCTACCCCAGCACTAAAGCCGCTTAATGTACATGTTAAGCAAGCTTCACTGAGAAGGGCATCTGAAATCAGGGTGCCATCACTGAAAAGGCCCTATTAGTAGAAACTCTTACCTTTCTTGCAGTCTGCTCTCAGATTCCTTCAGTTTTGTTTTCAGGTGCCTCACTGTAACTTCCTTTTGCTGCAGAGGGGTCAGATACTGCTCTGGGCTAGGTGGTTTGATGCCGTGGTTCTCTCCACAAGAGGTGTATCTTGCCGGCCGCCTACAACAGAAAAATGTTGTTGTGCCTGCAAATTTTATGTTTACATTCTGCTTAAGGCAAGAACTGGTGATTTAGGTTGCAATTCTACACAGACTTACCTGGGAATAAGTTGCACTGAAATGGTTGTTCCCTTTTTGAAGCTGTTTTAAATTGCTGAGGTTAAACAACTGTCATTACTGATGATGGATGTATTTTAATATATCTTTTTTCGTAATGTGGTATAATAATAATAATAATAATAATAATAATAATTTATTATTTGTACCCCGCCCATCTGGCTGGGTTTCCCCAGCCACTCTGGGCGGCTTCCATAGAAACCAAAAAAACACTAAAATATCATACATTAAAAACTTCCCTGAACAGGGCTGCCTTAAGATGTCTTCTGAATGTCAGGTAGTTGTTTATCGTTTATGGCTCCTCTATTGTATTTTTGTAATTGCAAGTTGTTTTAAACTGTTTTTAATTTTGTGTTTTAATATTGCAACCCACCCTGGCACCTTACAGTGAAGTGAGGTTATAATAACAACAAACTTAATAATGATGATAATGATGACGTCACTATTTATTGGTGTGGTCAAGTTGTTTTTTAAAGGTTGCTTATGTCTGATGTTGGCCACCTTGGGCTTATTGAGGAAAGGTGGAATATAAAAGTATAAACTAACTCATAATAAACAGTGCTACATGTGGGAGACTACCCTTGGAAGTCCCAGTTGGTGCAAATTGCTGAGGCTAAACTGTTGATGGGGACAGATGCCATCAACAAATATTTCAGCTACTTAAAGCTTCCCATGTGTTACTGGGCCAGGTTCAAGGTTCTGAAAATTCAAGGTTAATCCCAATGTTCAGGGATGATGGGGACTGCAGTTCAACACCTAGAGGGCAACATCCACGATCTGGGTGCCATCACCAAAAAGGCCCTCCTACCTAAAAGGCCCTAGTAAGGCCTGTGTACTGGATCCCAAACCAAATTGGGACGATCCTGGTTAACCTGGGATTCAGGTGCATAGGACTGAGGCAGCCCCAGATCTACTTGGAACAGATCAGGTCCATCCGAAGGATTCAGGGCTCTCAAACCAAGGGACAGTGTGGCAGTGAGAAGAGAGGAGAGATTGAGACATGCAGGCAGTCTGTGTCTACCTCCCTGTCTCTGACCATATATTTCATCAAGATATAAAGCCCCAGGATTAAGCATATGGACCGGGGGGTGGGGAGAGAAAAGGGGACCCACATTTCCTCTCCCTCCGCCTGACTGCATGTTTAACTAGGGTTTAAAACTCCACTTTTAAACATATGGCTAGGAGGGTGGGGAAGAAGGAAAGGCACATGTGTTAAATGATAGTAATTGAGTCAACCACCAGTCTGACACTGGAGGCAGACTGTTGACAGGCACCTTTTTCTGGCTGCCTGTATTGCAGGCAGACATTGTCTCATCCACCATTCCAGTAAGTAAACGACAAAGCAACAAAAACTGCCTACAAATGATTTCAGAAACATCAGGAAGGATCCACAACTATGATGCTGTCGGAGAAGGTTTTGGAACACTTTTGGGGGTGAGAACCTGTTGGCATGCATGTGCTAATTAGTTTTCAGCACCTTCTAGAGATGTAGTTAATTCTGCTAAGTGTTTTCCAATAAAGTGGGCTGCTTTTCTGCATTTTCCCTGGAGCATCTTCCAGCAGGCTCCCTACATCGCTTCCTGCAACTGCGGTGCCCAGACTAACTCCCCACCTGTAGTGTAACCTGTGGTGTAGTGAAGCAGGGACAGGCCAGGACAAAGCACCACCAGCACTTATTTCATAGGTCAGCTGGGGGGGGCGGAGAGAAGGAAAGGCACATGTGTTAAATGATAGTAATTGATATTTGCCAGTGTTAAATGATAGCAATTGCTATTTGTCAGTCCTCTGCATGCCAGACAAATAGGCTTTTCTCAAAGAGAAACCCGCCCATCACGCTAAGCATGCGTAGCCGAGCGCTGCTTTTATTTTGAAAAACTCTCAAGTCCCTTTATTATCACCAGATATAAAGAGCAAGCTTCTGACTCTCCCCCAGAACTCTTCATCAGAGTGGATGTTCAGCAAAGCCAAGAGCAGCGGATGAGGGGAAATGGCTTCGTATTGAAGCCATAACATCTGCATTGGTCAAAACTTCATTTTTGTTGCCAGGTCTCAGAAGGAGTGGCTCTGGGGGCATAGCTCTGGGGGTTGTCAGGAAGAGAGCCTGCACTTCAGAATTCACCACCGCACCATTGCATGTCAACAATGTAGTCATACTCCAATGTGGAAATCATAGTAGTCTTCTGGTTGCTCACTGTCGTGAAAGAAGGGGTGAAAACATTTGCACGCTTGGTGAGCAGCACATGCGCTGCCAGGTGAGCAAATGATGCCTTTTGTTTTAATCCAGAAGGACCTTGGGAGTTTGAGTGGCCAATGGCACAAGAAGAACTGTAACCATGGCTGCGACCCTCACATTAGGTTCACAGGAGCTGCCATATGCTTGGTTAGACCATTGGTCCATCCAGCTCATCCCCTCCTAGTGTCCCTATTTTCCATGCACAGTTTCAGAACTACGAAAGCCATCCTGGCTTCTGCTTTGATCCCAGAATGTCCCTATTCCCCTCACCAGTGGGCTCATGGAGGAGAATGAGCTGGCGCTTGTCTTGAGTGACAGGCTGCAAGGGAGCATCCTGTTACCTTTCCATGGCCACCATTGCTGGCCTCCTCCCTTGGGCAGCTCGTAGCAGCTGCTGGGGGGCAGGCAGCGCACAGGGCTACCCTGTGTGGGAAGAAAGGGTGAATAGAGTGCAAGGAGTCTCGACCCTTTTAATTAAAAAATGCTTTGTGCGTCCACATTGAATCTTGCCTGTTTCTAAAATCCACCAAGAAATAAAACAAAATTGGGATTAAGAGGTTTTTCAGGACAGTGGAGGGTGTGTGTGCTGTGTCCCATTGGTGGTGGAAATGCTCTGCGAGGGACAAAAAATGGGAGGTTGAGGAGGTTCAGTGGTAGGGGAGTGAGAAATGACTGGCAGAAGCTCTCCAGGAAGGGCACATTCCAGGCCCTTCCCGGAGCTTCCAGGGATCGAAGATGAGACCTAGTGCATGCAAAACAGGCATTCCACCACTGAGCTATGCCCTTCCTGGACATCGTATTTCCTGGAGCAGACTTAAGTACTCTAGACGGAGCAGATAGCAAGCAACACCCATTTGCCTCTAGTAAAGACATCAAGTGAAGAAGTGGCCACACAAAGGTCAGGAGGGTCACACATCAAAGGACACCACACGATGCGACAACACCAGAGGCTCTTTTTGCAGCAGCTGCAGGTCAAGGCAATGGCAAGCAGGGTTAAATTCTATAGTATCCCACAACAGGGTTGTATAGAAGAAACGTTATTGCAGACTGTCGAGTTAGCAAGGAATACGCAGCCTTTTGCTAAGCTTCTTCCCTCGGAGGGAAATTAATTGGTTTGGCGGGTCGTCACTGCCACCACACCTGTTCAAATGCCTAAAGGATGTCACTGAAATGCCTAGAGAATTTACGAGCCTGATGTACCATGTAACGAAGAACATCTTCAGTTACAATTGGAGATTCTGATGACAGCTGAGAACGGACGGCGGGGCTTAGGTGATTGGCGGGGCAGAGAGAGGAAAAAGCTGCGAGAAGCTCACTTGCCTCAAAATGGGGCTGTTATCACTTCCCTTGTATGAGCCTGAATTGCTGCTGCTGGCCGAAGAAGCCTCATAATTCGGGTGGGTGCTAATGGGACTCAACTGATTTTTGCACAGCATTGACAGGAAGTCCTTTTCGCGGGATGTGGTAGGAGGGCTAGATCCAGACTTGTAGGACAAGGCTCCGTTATTCCGTCCGTGGGGACCCCGGCTGGAGTAGACAGCAAAAACAATGTGTTATAGGGCACAAGGGAAATATACATCAGAGTTACAATCAGTCAGTTGTATTAATCCGTAATAAAAGCCTCTTGGTTGGTGGAAAAAAGTATCCCAAATTAATTGGGCAGGGCATCCATTTTTTAAATGTTGCTTTTAAAAAAATAAAATAAAAATACAGTGGTACCTCAGGTTACATACGCTTCAGGTTACAGACTCCGCTAACCCAGAAATAGTGCTTCAGGTTAAGAACTTTGCTTCAGGATGAGAACAGAAATCGGGCTCCGGCGGAGCGGCAGCAGCAGCAGGCCCCATTAGCTAAAGTGGTGCTTTAGGGTAAGAACAGTTTCAGGTTAAGTACGGACCTCCGGAACGAATTAAGTACTTAACCTGAGGTACCACTGTAATTAAAATTGCATGTACAGAGGTACCTCGGGTTAAGAACTGAATTCGTTCTGGAGGTCTGTTCTTAACCTGAAACTGTTCTTAACCTGAGGTACTACTTTAGCTAATGGGGCCTCTTGCTGCTACCGCGCGGTTTCTGTTCTCATCCTGAAGCAAAGTTCTTAACCCGAGGTAATATTTCTGAGTTAGCGGAGTCTGTAACCTGAAGCGTCTGTAACCCAAGGTACCACTGTAATTGTCACCACTTTCAAAGAGGTATCCTTCCACTCTACATAAGAGGGAAAGTTCATTCAAAGGCAGTGATTGCTGGGGCATCTTCCAAAACAGAGGTGGGGAACTTTTATGGCTCCAGATGTTGTAGAACTCAAGCTCCCAATATCCCTGACTATTGGCCATGCTGGTTGGTGATTATGAGAGTCCAACAACATCTGAAGCGTCCAACCTAACAGCAATGACTAGAATGTTCCTTTCTTCACAGCTATTGTTTTATCCATTTGCAAACCTATGCAGATTTAATTACCTGATTGACTGGCTAAACCTCACGCAATGAATCAGCTTAAGATTTCTTTAATTGGGTGGTAGCTCTAACATGTATTATATACTAATAATGCAGGTTTTCTAAAAATAAATATATGCACATGCACGCTCTCTCATTTCTATGATGCAATAGCCACTAGAGATGTGATAACAGCTGCATTGATGGCAAACCATAATTACAACTGCAATCCCATGCACACCTGCCTTGGAGTAAGCTCCACTGAACCCCACTGGGCTTACTTCTGAGTAGACATATATAGGATGGCACAGTGAATTTCAGGCAAAGGGCTCATTATGATAGATTCAGTCAATCTGAATTTAACACCTCTGATTAAAGCAGCCTTTAGCTGCCTCTTAACTAGTTTGTTCAGTCCTATAAAGACCTGAAGTTTCTATAGTCATCACCAGGAAACTCAGGAGACAAGTTCAATAAATCTACTGCTGGAGAAATAAAAGCATTATTACTGTCCATGGAAGTAATTCAAAGGCTAAAGAAAGAGAAAATAGATGTCTTAGATATATTTGACTTTACTTTTCAACTGAAGGCTTTTACCACTATGTTGTAAAATTGCTACTGTCTCAAATCTATTTACCCTGTTTAGATGTTCATCTTTTTACACACGCCATCCTAATTTAAATGCTTTTTAAAATAACAACTTTTCTATCTACACATTGTAAATATTGCAAAATGATGCTGGAAAGTAAGAGAGCATAGCATCTGAAAACCTCACTTTCTAGGAGAACATACTGTAAAAGCCATGTTTATTGTTTTACTCTCTAAGAACTTTTCACTCCTTTTTATTATTACGTATTTAAGAGAGCTAGCAAAATTCAAAGGATCTTCACCACTGCATCTGCTAACATGGGATCTACCCAATGTGTGTGGGGGGGGAGGGAATACAAATTAGGTTAATAGTATAAATGGAAATTAGCAGCACGGGAAGTCTCTAAAGCAGGCTCTGTCAAACCTGTTGTTCACCTCCTACTGGACGTAAAACAACCAAACAAACAAACAAACAACCCCAAAACCGTTTCTTTTAAAAAGATCAAAGACGGCAAGAGCTGAGCCCAAAAGGGGGGAAAGACAGAGGAAACGCAGGAGATACACCGCAAATCACGAGGCAGAAAGCTCTGAATTTAGAAAGCGTTTGAACTGGTTTTCCTTCTCTCTTTGCACGGAACACTTTATACAGACCAGATGGTGGAATGAGTTGTGCTGCAGCAAGGCAGCATCCCACTTTGATTTGCCTATGTGGACACAATGGAAAGCTGTCGTGGAAGCTGCACAGCTGTACTGGACTGATATGCTGAGCAAATCTCTCACAACTGCACCTTGCCCTTCCACAGGAACCAAAACCAAATAGTATATATATATTTTTAAAGACTCTAAAAATGTGGCAAGCGGAGGAAAACAGTAAAAGAGGAAGAAAAAACAAACCTGTTTGCATTTTGCACACATGGCGCAGCAGAGATATTTTTGGCAAGCATAATTTGCCTTGTTGGCTTAAAGGATGTATTTGAAAAGGATATTTTATGGAGCTTGAGCGAGGGGATTTTAAGGCTTGGCTCTGTGGTTTCCCCCTCTTCACTTCCTTGCTCAAATAACTTCTTTTCTTTTTCTTTTTTAAAAGATCATTATAAATAGCTTTAACTCAAATATCCTAGGGTGCAATTCTTTTAGGAGAAACTGCATGAAGGTGACCAAGTTACTTGTGCGACTCAAGTTAATCCAGTTCCCAGTTCCAGCAAATTTGTTTCATTATGGTATCAAGCTTTTTCAGTGGAGAATTTTGTTAGAAGGAGGGGAAAGTGGATTTTATTTTATTGTCTAAAAGAGGGGCATTTTCCAGGTTTATGGCAGTTTTGCCAGTTTTGCCAGTTTATGGCATTTTTATCCTGCTTCTCCTCTGAAGAGTTCAGCGTAATGCTCTTCTTTGCAAAATGTCCCCCACAAGCTGTCTCCCTCACACACAGTTCCAGGTATATTTAAATTATGGAGCTAGAAACCTGCAGGAGGAAGGAGGAGAGCAGGGGTTGATTATGAGTGGGGTAAATGGCCAGTGGAAAAAGGATGGAGCATTTGCCAACCAACACTCAAAATCACAGCTTCCCAAAGTTGCTTTTCAAGTTAAAAAATAAACCCTCAGCGAGCCTCAAGGGAGTTCAGAAACTTTCACTTTGATTTTAAATTAATTGCAGCTTGCAGCAGCATCCAAACTCTGGCACGTGAATAATCCTAACTATAGTTAGTGGAAATGAGCCAACTTCAGACCATAGTCTATGAAGTCCACTTGTTTCAACTAACCATAGTTAAGATGAACCACAGTCCAGGTGGATCTTAGGCAAGTCAATCGAAAAATTGAGGGGTTTTTTGGGGGGGGGGTTTGCATTTTTGTAAAAAAAATAAATGCTCAACAACTTTCGGGGTGTCCTGGTTTTTACTTTTTGAAATATGGCAACCCTAGAAATGTGGAAGCCCAAGACTTGCTGGGGCTTGTTTTCATAGCTGTAAGCAAGGATAGCAGCTTGTATGTTTTGAGCATATGGGAGAGATGATGTTCGTTGCATTGCCAGGGCAGAGCAAATTGTTCTCAGGAGTTCCTGTGATTAACCAGGAATGATTTATTAATTATAGAATATTCTGTAATGAAATATTCTGCACAACTTTGCCATAGTGGGGGTATATATATAAACACACCATACGTACATGCTTTTAAGAAAGAGTTAGTTGCTAGTAGGGTTGGGTGATATATTGATATATTGTCCAAAACCGGTTGGAAGTTCATATAATGATATAAGTTTCATAGTTTTTGACCTGGCAATATATTGCGAATCATGATGTGTGTTAGGGCTGGGTGATATATCATCCAAAACCAGTTTCAAGTCCATATCATGATACTGGTTTCACCATTTTTGACTTGGCAATATATTGTGAATGTGCAATATATTGTGAATGTGCTATGCAAAAATCACAATGTGGGGAAAACTCTGCAGCCAGCCAATGCCTCTACAGTACTCCATCCTTATTTCAGACATCGTAATATATCAGTATATTGCCATGTTTAGCTGGTGATATATCACAAAGTTGAAATCAGATATTGCCCAACCCTACTTACTAGATCATGATCTCACAATACACACATGGAGACTGCGCACTGCAGAATGTAGTAAATTGCCCTAAGTGAAGTCTGCCATAAAGCAGTACTGCTGCAAAAGAAGCTGCAGTGCCCATCCACTCTGTTGCTACTGCTTTTCCAAATCTTGTATCTTCTCGTTTAAGTATGAACTCCCTCCTCCAATGCCATCCAGGGCCTCTGTATCCCTAGGACCTTACTTCTTCTTTCTCCTAGTCCTCCTCTAGCCCTTTCCAGATGGCCTGACTCTCTGACTCTGCCAGAGTCGCTTCTCCCTGCTCTATGATACAAGGCAAGTTCAGCCAATCATCAGAGGCTCCCGTAGCCTTTAGTATGCAACAACAGAGGTATTACACCAGTGTCACAACTTTTCAACCGACTGCAAAGCCCATGCTGCACTGGCAAAACATTACTGCCAAAAATGTGTGCTGACCAGAGAGGACGAAGGTTAATTGCTTTGACAGGGTACAGTTAAGGGACTATACATCCAGCTGCTTCCCTGGTTTTGAATCCTAATTGTGTGCATTTTGCTTTGCTGGCTTGCAAAATGGAATGTGTTGAATACTGAGGAACAGCCTCTTTTGTGGCATACTTAAAACATTTAGATCAGGTATGGGGAACCTGGAATCCTCTAGCTCCCATCATTCCTGACCAGTGGCCCATTCTGGCTGGAGCTCGTAACTCTAGAGTTAAAGTTCCACAACATCTAGATAGTTGCCTATCCCTCATGTAGAGATTTGCCTGGCTGCCTCCTTATTGTCTTTTAGACAGGAGCAGAAAACAATTCTATCCAACCAAATATGATGCTAAGTTCCACTGCTGTTTTTAAATGACTTCTGCCTTTTATGATTTGCCATTAAATTTAGAGGTATCTTCTCTCCTCATCCATGTCCTTTAGCCAGTTCTCTGCTGCTGAGCAACATTCAACAGGTGTTGATTCCCCACATTTGATGATTGATGTAAACAGATTTTATCTTGTTTGTAGCCTTGTTGTGCACTGCTTAGACACGATGGTATTAAGCTAGGCATGTCCAAAGTCCATTTTGGGGGCCTAATCCAGCCCCTGTGGCAGTCTACCTCCTGGGGTAAAGTCCTAAAAAAAGTTCAACAATTTCAACTTTGGTCGGCCCTCACACATGTTTATTCCATCAAATCTGACCCTCTTTGAAAAAGGTTTGGGCACCCCTGGAAGCAATATCTCTGCATTAGATATCAGCCCTCACCTAGATGTCAGATTCTGGTTTGTACCACAAAACACATCTGCAAACACATGAGGAGACAGAAATGAATTGGGGGAGGGCTCCTGGTCAACCTCCACCTACAGCTTCTATCCTCGACACCCAAACCAAAACAAGCCGATCTTCAACAGAAGCTACATTCACAGGCTGGGAGTTGGGCAAAGATGCTGTTGCGTACTTGCGAGAAAAGGATGACCTCTTGCTTCCAGCAGCAGACATGTGGACTTCAGGAGCTGAGATGCTGCCTGTACTGCTTGAGGAGCTAAAATCAGCTTCGCTTCCTGGAAAAGGAAAGGGAAGAGTAAATGTCTGATGGAAACCGTAGCTCAAGGATTGATGTGGTGAATCACTGCCATCCTTCCTTGCCTCTCCCACTGGAATTTGGAAACCAAGCCTGCACTTTTGCAAAATGTTAAGGGTGGATCCGTTTCAGCTTCTTCACATTTCCCCAAAACTGACAAGCCAAGAAAAAGGATGCAAACGTTATTCTGGAATTTTTTTTAAAAAAGCTTGGCTTTTACAATATAGACGTTTCGAAACAGCCGAGATCTACTTTTCCACCAGGTCTACAATAAGTAAAGGCTGACTCTAGCATTCATTTCCTTTATTATTTGAAGTATACCACTTCTCCAAAAAAAAAGTCCACAGTGGTTTACAAATACAAGTTTAAAACACATAAGACCAATAAGAAACAAAAGTACACAAGAAGAAATATCAAAATTCATCTTCCAAGGCAGGATGAGGGTCTTTTACCATCTGAGGCCTGCACACCAACTAGAGCTTTGGTAAACCTTGTTAGATTACTGAAGTGCAATGTACATGGGGGCTGCCTCTGAAGACTGTACAGAAACTCCGACTAGCTCAAAATACAGCTGCATATTTCTGGGCAGGACCACTTGGTGGAACACCTCTCACCGGTTCTAAACAATCTTCCCTGGTTACTAGCCCATGTATTTCCTCCTTTCTTTGAGCCATTTATTGAACCAAAAATCAAAAACGGGAAGAAACATTTTTTTAAAAAATATACATATATACAATTAACATAGCTCCTTTGGTGGGGTATGAGACTCTTAATCTCAGGGTCGTGGGTCTGATCCTCATACTGGGCAAAAAGATTCCTGCACTGCCGGGGGTTGGACTAGATGACTCTCATGGGCCCTTCCAACTGTATGATTCTAAGACGGAATAAGATGCTGAATATGTTCCAAGGTGTGAAGTAATTTGTTGGGGCAGATTCCATTCATTTCGGCAGGAGCAGCACTAACCAACTGTCTTGCTGGATCAGTTTCAGAAAACACCTGAGACATGCTGCTAGATGGCTTGTTATCTGCAAATGCCATAGCTGCAATCCAGTTCAGAGTTATTTTCGCATGGAGAGCAATCCTATGGCCCTGGGGCCACAGCGACACTGGGAACACTGCCACTGCTATAAAACAGAGATGGGGAGCCTCCGGCCTGTATTTCAGGATAGAGAGGGATCTGTCAAAGTGAAGAAACTAGTCTACTGTATGAAAGGTAGAGTCGTTGCCCAACCCACGTTTGTCTCTGGCCCCACCCACCACCATTATCTGGCCCCAGGAAGTGAACATAGCCCTCACTCTCAAAAGGGTTCCCGTCCCTGTGGCAAAAAGTTTGCAACCAGCCAGCGCCTCAACATTGGACAGGGCAAAGGGAAAATGTTCTGAGGGCATGCCAAGAGAAGCTGTGGGTCTGCAGTATTCCAAGCCCTTCTCTTCCCCCATCCCCCAACACATAAACACTGGAAAGTAATGAAGGCCAGCCCTGGAGTCTGTGAGGTTTAATTCCCTCCCATTGGAATGAATAAGGGGAAAACTGTTTAAAACAAACAAACACCCAGAAGGATATATAAAAAGGGGGTCAATCTGCCTTTTAGCTCTTCCTCCTCCTGTCCTGTCCTCCTTCCTTCCTCCTTCTGGATTGCCCTGTCCTATATGATTGCTGAGAAGTAAGAAAGTCCCACAGTGTTCCCATTTTCATGCCACCGCACATGGGATCTGAATACCCTCCAACATGTTGCAGAGAAAAATCGGGGTGTGCGTCTTTCGGGGCTGTGCTCTTGTGGAAGCCAGGTGACTTGCGCGAGAGAATGGCCCTCCCAAACAGGCATCTTTGGAGGATGTGCTCTTGTGGGAGCTGAAACAGGACATCCCGGGATGAGGTCACAAGCTGGAAGACTTCTGTAATTCCGGGATGTCCCACTCAAAGCAGGACAATTGAGGGGTATGGGTTTTGAGCTTTAAATCTCACTTACTTTGGTAGGGTTTTAAACATGCATAAAGATGTACTTCAGTGATGGGGAACCTGTTGCCCTCTAGATATTGTTGAGATGACAAACACCTTCATCTCTGGCTGTAGGCCATTTTGGCTGGGAGATAGAGTCTGAAAACATCTAGAGGGACACAGGGTCCCTCATTTCTGATGTACCTGATAAAAGAAGTAGTTCTACTCCCCCTCAATTCTCTATCTTTAGACATATTATGACATTTTAAATATGGACTAGGTGTCTTCTACAACAATGTGTGGGGGGAGATACATTGTGGGGCCAAAAGGAGGAGAGTTCAGCAAAGGAGATGAGAGAAAAAATGGAAGTAAACAGACGAGCTGTAAAACCATGCTCCAGGTCAACCTTTTCCACCTACTAAAATAAACGGCAGATTGTGTGGAGTGCTTATGGCACCGGTTACATATTTTTGTTGGCTCAATGTCATCACAGCTAAGCGAAGGGGAAAGAGGAAGTTGCTGTACTTCCAAACAGTATTGCTGTCCCAGGGACTGCGTCACATTCATGTCTAATTCCAAAGAACTGCAACAGAGATTGGACGGCAGGCAAATCTCCCTGCTAGGGATGCACACTATGAACAGAGGTTTTTGCATGAAATTGTCACTCTGTTGAAATTGAGCAGGTCTCTTCTATGGACCACAACTGGAGGTGGTGTGTGCTACCTTCAACTTTGTTGAACGACGGCCTCTCTTGCCAGTTTCAAGTAGGCAGCTGCTGCAAGCATATAAGGACATTTTAACAATAACAGATGTACTTAGGAGCTATTCCAAGCCATTTCAAGCCAAGTACTTTTGTAGCTGGGCTGTATGCCGACAAGTTAATAAATAATCTGGTCCCATTTTTTTCTTTTTCCAAGCTGAGCACTTGGAACTAGGAATGAGTGAATCTGTCAGGTTTGGTTTAATCTCGGTTCCACATACCCCCCACCTTAAATTCAGTTCTCTGCATTTCCACATCTGTTTGTGATATATCGTGTCCTCTCTAAAAGAGGGCACGTGTTGTGGTGAGACCTGGAGACGGACCTCCTGATTGTGGGTGGGTCTACTGGATAGCCACAACACCCGATTGGCAGGTCCCTCATTGCTGGGTTTAATCTGGCCAATGGGATGCAGTCTAAATGGATTGAGCGACCTATATAAATCCATGCACGTGTCCCAGAACTTCCTCTTTCGTCTTGTGCATCGGAACACCTGCCCACCTCTCCCTAATTTTAGGGCATTTTACAATTGACCTTGCTGTGCCGTTGTGTGTCATCTGTCGTTGGGACAGGGGCATGGCAGGAATTTTCCCCACTTGACTGCTTGGCTGTAGCCATTTGGGTTTCGCCTGCCACATAGCAATTCGTCACAACTTGTAAGGTCGCGGATAGGCACTGGTTCATGTGATAGGGATGGGAGAACGGTCTCGCCATCCCTATGTGAAGGGTATTCTGTTAAAGGAATCCAGGGACTCAACTTGGTTTGGTCAACCCCCAAAAGGGGGTTGTGCCCATGCCTGAGTCCAGGGGAGCACCTGGGGAGTGAACAGAGTCTGTTCCCAGGTTTTTCATCTGCCTCAGGTGTTCACTCTTGGCTGACCTATGACTGAGCTCTGGGTAAGCACTACCTGCAAGGATGTAGGGAACTAGTCTAACCAGAGCCTATGCAACCACTCACTTTTCTGTAATCAATAAAGTTGTGGCCTAAATTCTGTCAAAAACCGAAACTAAAATTTGAGTCAAATGTGTCTTTATTTAGGGGGGAGGTCTCTGAGTCTGAACACACAAATATTTTTAAAGTCCTCATTCATCAGCGTTTCACTGCTAATTGCTCCTAATAAACCTTTTTTTTCCCCAAAGCAATTTACATACATGCATGTATACTACTGAATGCAGCTGAACAGAGTGAAGTAGTGTCTGGGATTGCAGGTGGTTGAAGACCTTTGACTATTTCTGTAGCAGAGGCATCAAACCAAGGGGAGCTTTTTAGCCACTGTGTGCTCCAGAGAGAAATACAGTATTTAGAAGCACTGGAAGCACTGGGTTCTT
Organism: Podarcis vaucheri; assembly: GCF_965113315.1. NCBI lineage: Eukaryota > Metazoa > Chordata > Lepidosauria > Squamata > Lacertidae > Podarcis > Podarcis vaucheri. Next base: position 74,709,228 of record NC_138766.1, read on the forward strand.
CTGTTTCAATTTAAGTCACTTCGAAAGAAGATATCAGAGCACTCCAAATCATTGCCCATGTGCAGGCACAGAAAATAGTAGATCTAACTGAAAGGCATGTTGCAACTGTTGCAAGGCAATCCAAATTATTATTATTATGGTATAATGGTATCATTAGGTTGCAAGATCTTAGAAGGGGTGTAGCTGAGAGGGGACATGGCTATGGCTACCATGAATTGATCCTCAATTTGCCACTACATCCCTGATCTCCTCTCTATTGGTATTCCACCATCTCTCTCTGCTTAGCTCTACCCTAATTCCCACTCTCTGCTCATTTTATATTGTCTCAAAGACAGAACACAGAAATTGGCGTTTATATATATGGTGGCAAACCCAATTCGCCCACTCACAAAAGGCAACTTTCAGCTTCAACATCTCTAGACTCATCATTTCACAGTATTTTAATATTCACCAGTGGCTCCTTCAACACAAAATGGAAGATATCCGAAACAGTGTCTATCTCATTGCTTACATTTCAGGGGGTGTATTTACTTAAGCTTTCAGAAAAAGGTGAAAGTATATCACTGTACAAAAAAACAAGAGCACATTTTGCAGAAAGATGTGTGTATTTTATGCCTTCTGTGGAGTATAGTTTCGTGCAGGCGTATCCATGGAGACAGATCCTTTAATAACTCCTCAAGTTAGCAGGCCAAGTAAGCAAAGCTATCCAGCTCCATGGCAACAGACTTGAGACGAACGGGGAGCCTATCAGCAAATGAGCAGCATCTCCTTCTCTCTGGGGAATCGGCACAGCACATTATCGCGATGCGCAGGCTGGCTTACCAAAAGGGGCACTACCCATTTCAAGAAGGTGCAAAGGAAAACAAAGGACTGAACAGGAAGCCATTGCCTTAAGGCTCACGGCGTGTAAGGACCCAGACAATGCTGTTTGTTAGGAGCAACTGGTGGTAGACGCAGCATCATTCTGCAAAATACAGTAACTGGGAAGAGGCAAACTGATGTTAGAAAATGCATATACAGTAGCTCTAAATATCTGTCCATCTCATCTTAAGAGTCCTTCTTCACTTGGGGGTTGCCTTTAGGGCCAATGTCATTCCATCTAGCAAGACATATCCCTCAGGGTGGCCCCTTACGTATCAGCAGTTAAAAAAGCAGGGGAAGTAAAAGGGGACAGACATTTGCATGCAATTTGCACATGCTAATTCATATCTACGTAGGTATACAAGGCGCTGCCTTATATTGAGTCTGACCTTTGCTCTATCCAGATCAGTATCTCCCAGGGTGTCGGACAGGGTCCCCCCCCCCCCAGTCCTACTTGGAGATGCTAGGGATTGAGTCTGGGGCATTATTCACACAAAGCTCTGGCCCACACCCAGAAAGATGCAGCTGTATGGTATATAGATGCAACTCTAGGAATTGTGTCTATGGTATAAGGGATTTTATCAAGAATGGCTTGTATCTGGGTTGAGCAATAGTCTGGAGGCAGAATTAAAGGGAATCAAACCTTGAAGTACAGCACATGGGAAGCTACACGAAATTTATAATTGGCTATGTAATTGATTTGTATCTGAATTGGTATTGCCATTTGGTATTGATATAATATGGTACATATTGGATTTTTGTAATTGAATATTAATAAAAATTATTTAACAGAAAAAATAGAAACCATGCCTGTAATTTAAATAGAAATGCAATTCATCTCTCCATTGGGGGAAAGACTGAAGGCAGGTGGGCGATGTGCCTGCTCAGTGTGCTGTCAAGGTGCTTAGCACTGATAGGCACATTCTTCTGGTTCTATATCAGAGGTGGACCAGATAACCCTTCAGGTAGAGGACTCTCCTCTGTAAATTAGGCCACATGGCCACCCTAGTACCAATCCTGTCAAGTATTGCCACATGTGTATATTCGGAGCCCAACTTCTGTTGGGGAAAGAGAAGACAAGCTGTTAAGCATCACACTAGCATCCTGGAGGCAACAGCCAAAAGGCAGAACTGAAAAAAGTGGTGTTCTTGAATTGAAACAAGGAGTGTTCACATTTCACCTTGAATGTGTGGACAATCTTGTGCACCTTTGTAGACAAACCATCAAGCGGTTCACTTGTACAGCTATTCGCATTTAAAGTTCTGTGAATGTACAGCCTGCATACCTCTGTACAGAACAGCTGAGCTGTACAAATAAATAAACAAACAAGTGTATATTGTTTTACACAAGCATTTGTACATATGAAGAGATACCTTGTCCCTGTGTTCAGTGTCGTGTATGAACAAATAGAACTGGACTTGTAGGATGAAATTAAGTGAGCCAGAGCAAATGACAGCAAACAACAAGACACACATAGATATAAATGTGCCTTCTCCCAAATTTTCCTTCTGCAGAAGAGCAAAGACAGTTGCTATAAAATAAGTGGCAACAGAAGTAACTGGTAAGATCATCAACCCCCTTTTCCATGGAAATGAAAGCAGGGCCAACATTTTTTTCTGCTCAAGAACAAATGAAGTGGAAAACACACACACACACACACACACACACACACACACACAACCTCTCAAAAAAGCACAACTTTCTCAGTATCAGTGGTGAAACAGCATAACCCTATCTTCAAAATCTAATCTCCAGTAAGAATGGACTAAGCAGCATTTTCACTTTGACAATAGGTCAATGCATAACTGTTATCCCAAAAGCCACTCAACCATGCCCATGACAAAGGCACTATTCAACTTAGCACATTCTGTATCTGTGTCCGAACAGCAAACACATTATTCCCCCCAATTTGCTGATCTTTGCAGCAAAGTGAGAACAAAGAGCAGCGATCCAAGCAAAACATTACAAATGTCATTTTTATAAAACACTTTGCCAAGCATGTTTTCCTCCAAGAACAGAATATTATACTTTTGGATGAATGTGAAGTATCATGCCTTGCGTGACTTCCTACAGATCACAAGCTCTTCCTGCAAAGTCATGTCCGTGTCTCTTAAACAGGAAAGCATTAAATGCCAATCAGTGTGCTTTAAAGTGATTGGTCAACTTTCTCATAATCTTTTCATTCTGTTTGGAGAGGCCCATGGAGCTGCAGTACCAAACCATGTCTCAAAACACACACATCAAAGTCCAAATCCTAATAAATTAGATGTGGGGAACCTTTGGCCCTCCAGATATTGCTGAACTGCAACTCCCATCATCCCAAGCCATTAGCCACATTTCCTGGGGCTGATGGGAGTTGTAGTTCAGCAACACCTAGAGTTTCCCCAAAGAGAGAGAAGGCTGTGATGCAATGCAACTGAGCTGAATGGGACTAATTTTCCTGCAGACAGGGATATCAATGTGCTGTAAATCTCAAGTAATTCTAGCTTAATCACACATTGCTTGACTTTGCGCTGAATAGTGTGAAACCAAGAAGAAAAGCCATTAAACATAGGACCCAGGCATTTGGTGTAGTGCTAAGTCAGGGTCCCATCAGTGCCAGGGGTGGAGGAAGGGGGGTGCGGTGGGGGCGGGTTACCCTGGGTGTCTCCACTGAGGGAGGTGACAAAATGCCAGGTGGCACTCACCGCAGGGCCTGCAGCACGCCCAAACCATATGTCTCTCCCGGGAGTGACGTGGTGGCTTGGGTGCCCGCAGGCTCTGCGCTGCCCCAAACGGTCTGCCCGCCGCCTCCCCCTCAGCTGTAGGGTGGCTGAGGGGGAGGAGGCAGGCAGACTCCTCCGAGGCCCCACAGAGCATCCTGCCCCGGCTTGCCCCGCCCCCGTGAGCGACTGGTCCCGCCCCTGGGCACAGGTTACAAGCTCTTGATTGGCTTGCTCCACTGCTGATCCAGTGCAAGGAAGTTTCAGAGCAGATTTGAGGAGGGGCGGGCAGGCAGAGGAAAAGGGGAGAAAGCCTTGTGCACAGGATAGCTGCCAGCTCTCATATGGACCTACCTGCCTGACAAAAGCGTCTGAAGTATAGCAAGCTGAAGACATGGAAGAAGCCTTATTTACAGCAGCAGCAAAGCTGCTTATTTCCCTCGCTAAGGGACTTTCCTTTTCACTGGAGGAGGAGGGGGTGCGGTATGTGCGGTGCGCCCTGGGTGTCATCGGGGGGGGGGGGAGTGACATCGCCGCCCCACCCCTGGGACACTAGCTCTGCCGCTGTTCCTTTTAGAATGCAGGCAAAGAGCTCCTTTTTCTGGAAGTCTTCATTTTTTGAAGTACATCTGGAACTGCTTCATATTTTTGCTTCTGCTAGTTAGTATTTATAGGTTGCCATTTTAAAAAAAATTTAAAACCCCCTGAGTTTTAGCATTATGTTTGCTTTTGCATCATTGTTAGCATGTGTTTTGTTAGCTGCTTTGGATGCTTTTAGCTGAGCGGCAGCTTAACTTTTTTAAAATAAAAGGAGGAAAACAATTTCTACGAGAAGCATTCTTGATGCTTAAAAGGGTGCTTGCTTTGCTACTGCCCTGACTTTATTCATCACAGGTGGTTTACAGCCACACAATATAGCGAAGAAACGTCTGGCATCCAGACTTAGGAGCGGTTCCAGGAGGATTCCCAGCCCCCACCCCAGTTCAGAAACGTGGAACATACTGTACATGATACAGCCAAACTGGGACACATGCACAATAACACATTTCTGTCTATCTCCCCTGCACTTGCAGAAAGTTAACTCAAAAATAGAACAGTATGCACCCATGAATAATTCCTAGAGTGAGAGACTGGGAGATGGAAGAAAAGATCACAGGTGAGACCTGGAAGGCTTTGTCATTTTCTGTGGGAGCCAGGATTAAGCCTTGGATAGAGAGAAAATTCTGTATATTTCTACACTTTGGGGTGGGGGTATTTCAGATACCCTGCAGCTGATTTCTCGCTGCTTATTTTTTATGTTTTTGCTTTTATGGGAACCTGTCTTTTATTAGAATGTGCATTCTGTTATGTATTTCTGACTATAATTGACTGCTTCAGTTTTTATATTATATAGATATTATGTTACATTTTGACATTTGTGTTCGGTGTCGTAAACTGCCCTGTGGTCTTATGACAAAGGGTGGTATATAAATTTAAACAATCGTAATGAGAACAGTGATAATAACGAGCTGAAGCTGTCTTTTTTCATTAAATTTTCTACTGAGATTAGTGATCTTAGCTGAAACAAGGTCGGCCAAAGCCCAACCAACACCACAATACAAAATTTGGAAGAGATCCAAGGCAATTAACTAATAGACAGATGAGAAAAACCAAACAATGTGACCATTTGTCAGCTAGTATCATACATTTCAAAGCAGAAAGAAAAGATCTTTTCATCCTAGCAGCAAAACACCCCCAAATGATGAGACAATGACAACAAAATGACAAAAAACCCAGGCAGTTCCTAGAAGGCTTCAAATGAAGTTTGTATATCAATCAAAGTGTTCAAATGCGTCCTGGTCTTCTAGCTACTGCACCAGGCCCCATAGGAAGACACTGTCACCTTTTTGTTCGTCTGTAATTTTCTGTTTGTTTTTTAAAAACAACGCTTCGTAGTATTTTGCATCATTGCATCTAAACAATTGCGAAGATCTAGCAATCCACATAGCTATGTAAATGTAGGCAAAGTGTCTGATTTACAAGCAGTGGGTATTGCATGCAATTTTAGAAACATTCTGACCATCACCTGTCATGAGACAAAGCAAAAGTGCCATTGACAAATCCAGAGACCCAAATGTGATCTTACCTGGCTTTATGAAGCTTGTCTTTGTTTCCTTCTTATATCGAGCCGGCTGTTGAGTTCCATCCCCCATTGTTCCCGAATTAAATTTCTTCCTTGTGTAGTCTCCTCCATCATTGCCTGTACAAAAACCAACTGGACTGTTTCCAGCATCAGGAGGAGTCTTAACTGGAGAGACAGACTGGCTGCTGGGGCAACCTGTGTCATCTGCAAACAGGAGAGCAAAAGCAAAAAATAAAACCAAAATGTGACACAGGAGAGATCTTTCGTCTGACTGAAAACAGATGATGGAGAACTGTTCTCTTTTAATTATTATTACTATCTGTTAAGTATATCGCTGTTATGTACTGAGAACAATAGGATCCAAATTGCAGCAGTCTGATTAGTCCTAGAACAATAGGATTCAGAATGCAGCAGTCTGATTGGCCCTGGAACAATGCAGCAGCATGATTGGTTGGCAGGAACCACCCAATCCTGCTCCAGATTGAAGTGAATCCACAACCTGATTGGCTTACAGTAGAATTCTGGAATTAGCCAATCATGTGCAGCCCATTGTGTAAATAATGTATATAAGGCAGATACTGGGAGGGGACTTCCATTCATTCCTCCTCACCACTATGAGCTGAATAAAGAGCATGAAATCACTTTGCGACTCTGAGTATATTTCACTGGCGACGAAGGTGGGATCCCGCTGAGCTGACTGCCACACACAGCACCGCAGCACCGCCACCTGCCGTACCGCTGCCTCGCACCGTGTATCCAGGCTTCAGCTCCGAGACACAAGGAACTCAGAATGGCAACCAACAGCAGCTTCTCGCCATTCAACCCAGCATCTGGAGACTGGGAAGCGTACGCCTCCCGTTTCACCTTCCTCCTGGAAGCCAAAGGGGTCACCGACGAAGAAGACGCCAAGAAGAGGGCAATATTCTTCAGCGTCTGCGGAGAGGAGACGTTTGAAATCGCCCGGGCTCTCCTTGCGCCTGAAGACGTCGCTACTGTTCCATACAAAACAATAATGGAACAGCTGAAGGGGCACTTTTCGCCACAGCCCTCAGTGGTGGCTCGTCGAAATGCCTTCTACGCAAAGCGACAAGCCCCTGGGGAAACCATAACTGGGTTTGTGACCTCTCTCCGCCAAGCCGCCCGGTTCTGCAACTTCTCAGAGCTGGAGAACATGCTTCGTGACCGCCTCGTCGGTGGCCTGAAGGATGAGAAGCTGCAACGACGCCTCTACGCTAAGAAGGACCTAACGTTCCAGGTCGCTCTGGAGGAGGCCCTGGCAACGGAAGCTGCCGAGAGGTCGACGCAAGAGGCACGGCCGAGCCTGCCATCCCAACCAAGGGTCCACCATGAAGACCTCACCGACGACTCAGGATCCGACAGGGAGGAGGTGCACCGAGTACAGCAGCGCACTCAAGCAGCGCACAGACCACAGCTGCCTCGACGAGAAGGAGGAAACTGCGCAAGCTGCGGGGAGAGTCACGAGAGGAGGACCTGCCGTTTCCGCAACGCAGAGTGCAGGCAGTGCAGAAAATCGGGACACATCGCCCGGGTGTGTCGGGCTCGGCCCACCCGACACCAGGCATCAGATGACCAACCCAAGAGCCCCAGGTCCCGGGGCCCAACGCACCAAGGCAACTCGACGGAGCTCACGGACTGCCAGGTATACCAGTTGCCCCACCCCAACGTAGAGAAAATTTATGTAGAGGTACAGATAGAGGGGGCCCCATGCCGCATGGAGCTTGACACGGGTTCAACTCTATCCATAATCTCGGCAAAGACCTTAAGGAAACTGTGTCCTACTGGGGGTCCCAAACTCAGGCCGGCCCCATTCACCCTACGGGACTTCCAGAAACGTAAGGTCCCCACAATGGGGGTGGGGACCTTCAGGGTGCAATACCGAGGGCGGACGCGGCAACTGGACTTGCTTGTGGTCAAGGGCCCCTACATTAGCTTACTGGGATTGGCATGGTTTGGACCACTGGGGCTAGCTGTCACCGGGGTGAACCACACTACCTTACAAGTGGATGTGGACGCCATATGCAAGGAATTTCCAGGGGTTTTCGACGGGAAATTGGGACAGTATACGGGCCCCCCCATTGCGCTACAGCTTGACCCCGCAGTACGACCGGTCAGGCTCAAGGCCCGCCGGGTCCCGTTCGCCTTGAAACCCCGTATAGACGAGGAATTGGACCGACTCGTGGAGCAAGGAGTGCTGGAGCCAGTGCCTAATGCCCCCTGGGAAACTCCAATCGTCACACCCGTCAAGCCTAATGGTTCGGTCCGCATCTGCGCAGACTACAAGTGTACCATAAACAAGGCCCTCACGGCCCACGCATACCCAGTGCCAGTGGTCAGCCATGTCCTTGCCACCCTGGCTGGGTCGAAAATTTTTGGCAAGCTGGACTTGGCCCAAGCATATCAACAGCTGCCAGTAGATGAGGCCACAGCAGAGGCACAGACGATTGTGACGCACAGAGGAGCGTTCAGAGTAAAGCGGCTGCAATTCGGGGTCAGCGTGGCACCAGGCATATTCCAGAATCTAATGGACTCTCTCCTTAAAGGGATTCCTGGTGTCACCCCCTTCTTCGATGATGTGTTGATTGCCGGGCCCACACCAGAGGAGTTTGAGGACCGCCTCCGCACCGTTCTGCACCGTTTCCAGACGGCGGGTCTCAAGGTGAAGCGGGAAAAATGTCTTCTAGGAGTGCCTCAGGTGGACTTTCTGGGATTTATGGTGGACGCAGAAGGGGTCCACCCGACTGGGGACAAGGTACGGGCCATTTGTGATGCCCCCGCGCCCAAGAGCAAGACTGAACTTCAGGCCTTCTTGGGATTATTGAACTTTTACCATTCCTTCCTTCCCCACAAGGCGGCGGTAGCGGAGCCCCTACACAGACTCCTGGACAAGCGGGCCCCTTGGGTGTGGGGCCAGCGCCAGGAGGCCGCATTCCAGGCAGTCAAGGACTTGCTTGTCTCAAACTCTGTCTTGGCACACTTCGACGAGAGGCTGCCGGTGGTGCTAGCATGCGACGCCTCACCCTATGGCATTGGCGCTGTCCTGGGGCACCAACTCCCGGATGGAAGAGAGGTACCGGTGGCGTACTTTTCCCAGACACTCAACGCAACCGAGCGGAACTACTCGCAAATTGACAAGGAGGGTCTGGCAATTGTGAAGGGAGTAAAAAAATTCCATGATTTCTTGTACGGGCGGCCCTTCACCGTGGTGACTGACCACAAGCCGTTGCTTGGCTTGTTTGCCCCCGAAAAGCAGACCCCCCAAGTGCTGTCTCCTCGCGTCCTCAGGTGGTCAATTTTCCTTGCCAGCTACCAGTATGCACTGATTCACCGACCTGGGAAGGCGATGGGCCATGCGGACGCCCTCAGCAGGCTACCACTACCGGAAACAGGCCCTGACCCAGCACCTGCACAAGAGGTCATGAGCCTGGAGCTGCTTCCCGACCGCCCCATTCAGGCACAAGAAGTTGCACACCATTCCAAGAAAGATAGGGTCATCTCCCGGGTCCTGGACTGGGTGTGGAGGGGATGGCCCAGCAGCAGCCCCGGGCCAGAATTCGCCGGCTACACAACCCGCAAACATGAACTGTCGGCCCACAAGGGGTGCCTGTTATGGGGAAGCAGAGTCGTTGTTCCCCAGCCCCTCCGCAAAAGGATCCTCACAGCCCTACACGAGACACATCCAGGGGTAGTAAGAATGAAGGCCCTTGCCAGGAGTTATGTGTGGTGGCCGGGGATTGATGGAGAGATAGAGGCCTGGGTCAAACACTGCCAGGCCTGCCAAGAATCCCGCCCAGATCCCCCAAGGGCCCCAGTCCAATCCTGGGAGTCCGCCCGAGCACCATGGTCACGCCTGCACGTGGATTTCGCTGGCCCCTTTCAGGGGAAAACATTCTTCATAGTGGTGGACTCCTACACCAAATGGCTGGAAGTCGCACTGGTACCGTCCACTTCCACGTCCGCAGCCATCCGGGTACTACGCAGGCTGTTTGCAACCCACGGGCTCCCTGACACTCTCGTCTCAGACAACGGGACTGCATTTACGTCAGGAGAATTCCAAACCTTCACAGCACAGAACGCCATCCGCCACATCCGTTCGGCGCCGTTCCACCCTGCCACCAATGGCCAAGCAGAACGCATGGTGCGGACCACCAAGGACACCCTTCGCCGCATGACGCAAGGGGACTGGGAGTACCGCCTTGCCACATTCCTTCTAGCACAGCACAGCACCCCCAGCTCAACGACTGGCCGGAGCCCCGCTGAACTACTAATGGGTCGGCGCCTTGCAATCAGATTGGACCGCCTTCACCCCGATAGAGCTCAGGATGAGGTAGTGGTGGGGGAAGGCAGGAACCCCCGGACCTTCGAGGCCCAGGACCCAGTGTACGCAAAGAATTTTGGGGCAGGCCCAGCATGGGTACCCGCCACAGTCACCAGGGTCACTGGCCCAGTGTCGTACGAGGTGCTAACGGATGGGGGGCAATGCTGGCGCCGCCACTGCGACCAGATACGGCGACGATTCCCGGGAGAAACCCAGGAGGAGGACAGGTCAGAGGAGTCCCAAGGGAACAGCGGGACAGTGAGGCCCATAGAGCAAGAGGGGCCAGCAGGAGAGGCAGAATCAGTAAATACAGAGAGGACCCGTGAGGCAGAAAGGACACCAGAACCAGAACCACGACTGAGCGAGCCGGTTGCACCAGACCAAACAACCCCATCACAGCCAGCACCCTTGGAACACGAGCCAGAACCTGAACCCCAGACCAGGGAACACCACAGGCCGCAACGCACACGTAGGCCACCGGCATACCTTGAGGACTATGAATGCGACCTCCCGGGCAGGACTGGAACTTAGAGGGGAGGGGTGTTATGTACTGAGAACAATAGGATCCAAATTGCAGCAGTCTGATTAGTCCTAGAACAATAGGATTCAGAATGCAGCAGTCTGATTGGCCCTGGAACAATGCAGCAGCATGATTGGTTGGCAGGAACCACCCAATCCTGCTCCAGATTGAAGTGAATCCACAACCTGATTGGCTTACAGTAGAATTCTGGAATTAGCCAATCATGTGCAGCCCATTGTGTAAATAATGTATATAAGGCAGATACTGGGAGGGGACTTCCATTCATTCCTCCTCACCACTATGAGCTGAATAAAGAGCATGAAATCACTTTGCGACTCTGAGTATATTTCAATCGCACAGCCAATGAAGCATGTGTGTAAATCCTCCAATAGCTAGATAGAGAAGACATTTGCTTTCTGTGGGGGAAATTCTGTGCCTGTATTGAAAAACATGGAGGGGGCACAATTTCGGGACAGCAGCTGGTTCCTTGGACGTCTAAGGACCGTGAAAGAAAAAAGCCACCATGAATTCCTTAACCTGCTGCTTCCTGGTGATGTCAAAGGAGACCTGCTGAACTGTGGATTCATATACAGCTTTTATTTACAAGAGCGGTATCTGGTTCAGGGACACAAAAAAGCCTCTGCCTTGTAACAGGGAGGGAATAAGAAGAGAGTGAAAAAGGAGAATTGTCACTGAATAGGCTAGGGAGCAAGCCTCCTTAATCTCCAAGAGCATATTATTAGGAGTGTAGATTTGGCTTTTGTGGGAGGGGACACACACCTCGTGACACATGCCCCTGTTCTCCTGCCCCCAATCATCATTCCTTTCAGTGGCAATGCCTCTGTAGAAATCCCTCACCAAGTGACAGGATTTTGGAAAGGGAAAGAATCTGTTTTGAGGGATGTGCCTGTGCCACTTGTCTGCACCTCACACGTCCCCAGCCTGGAAGGGGAAAAGCGACAGCCTCTCAAATAAGCAGGTGACTGGGGGTGGGGCTGTCATTCCGAGGACAGCCCTCCCTTTTGGCATACAAGGCAGCAGCCCCAAACAGCAGGTGCTGAGGGTGGGGCCCTCCATCATTCCCCATGTGATTCCTATTCTACCATTTCCGATTGCCATTTGAGAAGTAAGATTCAGTTGCCTGCCTGGTGGGATTCTGTAAGCGGAAAGGAGGTGTCTATGTGGTGCTATCTTGTCCTTTTCCTCGGGCATCAAACTGACTTGGTCAATCCTCCAAGCAGCTTGTTACTCTCAGCTGCTGGGGAGATTCCAGGTCCAGTATACCTGAAGGAGCATCTCCACCCCCATTGTTCTGCCCGGACACTGAGGTCCAGCGCCGAGAGCCTTCTGGCAGTTCCCTCTCTGCGAGAAGCCAAGTTACAGGGAACCAGGCAGAGGGCCTTCTCAGTAGTGGCACCCGCCCTGTGGAACGCCCTCCCACCAGATGTCAAAGAGAACAACTACCAGACTTTTAGAAGATATCTGAAGGCAGCCCTCTTTAGGGAAGCTTTTAATGTTTGATGCATTACTGTATTTTAATATTCTGTTGGAAGCCGCCCAGAGTGGCTGGAGAAACCCAGCCAGATGGACGTGGTATAAATAATAAATTTCTTCTTCTTCTTCTTCTTCTTCTTCTTCTTCTTCTTCTTCTTCTTCCTCCTCCTCCTCCTCCTCCTCCTCCTCCTCCTCCTCCTCCTCCTCCTCTTCCTCTTCTCTGATAGCATCAGAGCAGCATGCGCACCACTCAGTTTCCACCCGTTTATTGTGGGGATGGTGCAAAGAGCTTTTCTGCCCATCCCTGATACCTTTCTGCTGCACCACCTCCAGTTAGGCACCCTGGATCCCCAAATCTGGATACGATGTTGTTGTCGGCATCCATATCTCTCAAGAGGCAATGGAGTGTGCCTCTGGGGTAAAGTCAAATCGCTGTGTTAGCAGCACCTAAGTGGCCTACCTTGGGTTGCAAGCCCGGGCAGTGTGTATGGAGGTCCAGGGCTTCCCAGACAACAAGACAAGTCTTGCTCTTGCTGACGTGGTCCAAAGGAAAGCAGAGCAATATGTTTGGCACCAGCTTGGCTGCAAGAGTTGCCGGAAGGAGAACACTTTCCTAATATAGGGAATGATTCCTCTAATGCATCATTCACATTCTCCCATTCATATTTTCCAATCAAGCCAGTATTTCTCTCTGCCTAGAAAAGCTGATGATGGCACAGGGCAACTGGTACAATTTGAGAAAACAGTGACTGGGGAAGGAGACATGTCCAAAGGGTAAGAATCAGCAATATAGAAATTGCTATTGGAGAATGAATTCGGGTGGAGTTCTGATCTTAATGGGACATGGGAGAGAGAATTTGGTTTACAAACTGAAGGCGGCTAGAAGACTAGAATCAGATCTGGTCAATGCCTCCATTTAAATTGATATCATCCCACAGTTCTTCACAAGGGATATCGAACACCACAGATATGTTCCTTTATTAATACAGGGTCCTCCCAGTTCTGTTAAAGGGATTGTTGTGCAATACCTACATTCTGAGCCTCCGGGGCCGGATAAGACAGCCCTGGAGGGCCAGGTTTGGCCTGGTGCCTGAGGTTCCCCACGCCTGGCCTAAGGGGCAAGTTTCTACTATGGTCCATCTTCATCCAATTATTTTAAAAGGCAAGTCGTTCCCAGAAGTAGTTTGGGGAAATGCCAAAAAGAGTGGAATGCACATCGATTTCTCTATGTCTCCAAAACACTAGCCAAGTTTTGTTTTGCTTTGTTTTGAAAGCACAAGCTTCCCTGGTGTGCAACCAAGTTTAGGAAACCTGCGAAGTTTGGAAATGGCTTAGGAGAGCTGTAAGCGAGATGCGTTTGCTGACAGCCTGGTCAAAGTAAACAGAGCAGGTGTTGGCAACAAGCTGCTGCGTTACAGGGAATCATATTTCATTAGCAAAAGGGAAAGCCTTCAAGACCTACAGCACAGTTTTCCAGGTTTCTTTTTCATAGGAGGGACTATGATTCTTTGTTCCAGTGGGGAGGGCAGAAGTTCTTCGAAAGATAATCTGCAGGAGTCAATGCAGACTATATTCATATTCAGTCTAGAAGTGCTTCCTGACAATCTGGTCAAAGCACTGAACACTGGCCGCCAATTTCATATCCCTCTTTTTCAAGGAACAATATTATATAAAGCATTTGCAAAGTATCTCCAACCCCATGCAATGCCGGAATCAAGTGCCACCTGTCCTAATATTAATAATACTTCATATAACTCATTGAGAGTTTCAGTAGTACCTTGTTGCAATCCTTATTGTTTGGATAATACTACTAATACTACTAATTCATAATAATTCATGATACTTCATAATATTTCATCATGAATAATAAAAATAAAACTTCATATAACACATTTAGGACTCAGCTACATTAGTCAAAAACCAGTGCTTTGAATGCATTATAAACATGCAACACCGGATGGCGCTGGAGAGCAAAAAAAAACCTCTTTGAGATTTTACATAGCGGTTTTCTTTGGTTATAATGATTTAATTTCTGACCTATTTATAGTGTCTCCCCCCCCCCCCAGGTAGATCCACACTTAGCCTATTCAGAGTTTCAACAGTACCGTGTTGCAATCCTTATTGTCCCCATATTGCAGATGGGAATGTTGTACTTGACTACTACTTATGTATCACATCCCACAGGGGATACATTCTCCCAAACTTAAATCACTGCATAGTTTATAGTCAGAAATATGTAGTGTCACAAGGGGATAGCCAAGGGATGGTTTCCCCATATGTACTGGGAATGCCCAGAGGTAAAGGAATTCTGGAATAAAATCCTAAAGGTTATTAATTTATTAGTGAAGCTTTCAATAGACTTTGATTTCATGACTATGGGTATACTTGGAAACACGGCTATAGAGAAAGGTGACCAGCTTACCTTCAAAGCTATGATTTTAGCAGGAAAGGCAACAATAGCTTTAGGTTGGAAAGATAGAGAAAAATGGACAGTAGAGGCATGGAATTCGTTTGAATTTATTCAGTCGGCCATTGTTGCAGTCATGTCACAGGAAACAACGTGGAATGTCAAGTCCACCACAATAAGGAACAAATGGAACCCCTATCTTCAATGGATAGAAACAAAATACATTTGGTGGAAACTAAAGACGCTATGCCCGTGGCTGAGGCTAATTGTTTGAACCCTTCCAATGGATATGGGGAGGGGGTGGGAAGGGAGGGAAAGGAAAAAATTGTACAGGAAATTTAAAAACTGGAAGGAGATAATATAATGTATGTAAAAATCCCGAACTCAAATATATATATATATAGAGAGAGAGAGAGAATTCACAAGGGGATTCAATTCTACAACATTATAATGTCTACATATGTTTCACAAAGCTTCCCAAATCCCTTGGGAAGCTGCCAGGGCTTCCAAGCCCTGCTAGGGAACACCACCGATATCTTCACTGTGTCCCTTTCTAATTCTCTCCCCCCCCCCAGCTTAGACACCAAGCAGGACCATGGGTCTAAGCTGCCATTTTAATTTTCTACAAAGCCTTCAACATAGCAGCAGCCCAGGGCATTCTGGGAAATTCAAACTGGTGGGCTGCATTGACCCATCACTGCTTGGATCAGTGCAGTCTGCTGCTACCTCCTCCTACTGGCTGGTAAACTCACCATGTTCTACCAACAGAGAAGGGGGAAACTGCGGCATTTTCTCCTGCGCCCTCTCAAACACGGCTCCAGCCCTGAAAGCTACATTCAGCCTCACAACTCCTCCATTTTAACTGAAATTGCTTAAGCTCTCCAGCTTTCACGGACATCAGGCTGCTTATCATGGGAACAAACTGAACTTGGCACAGACAACAATTCCTCCTCTTGGCTCCTATCAACATTAATGACCTTTAGACATACCAATAACTAAGCCAGGCTTTTGAATTCAGCTGCAGACAATGAAAGGATTTGTTGCATGCAATCCTCTTTCCTATGACCCTTCTGTTATTTCTAAATAAACGATATACCTAATATACCCCCCTCCTCACAAAGCAGCCACATGGAAAATATACGGTACATCTGGACAGTTGCAGGACCCAGCTCATTCTGCCAGAGACATTTCCACCTCCCCACCCCCCCAGCAATGCATATAAATGTATCAGATGTACATTTGAACTCAATATCTTTTGCAGGATCAAAATTTTCGCCGTCACCCAAAATAGCAGCAGTACACTGCCCATCCCAAGAGGCAAAGTCATTCCTTGATGTAGGACACAGCTTACATCCCTGCATATATAAATCAGCCTTCTTCAACCTGGTGCCCCTCCCGACCTTTTATGACTACCTAACCTCTGACCGTGGACTATGCATTTTCTTTGCCTACCTCCATTGCCTTGTCATAAATCATCTCACTGCCAGATCAATCACTAGAAGGACAGTGGGCTGACCTCTGGAGTATCCTGAAGACCTCATGCATCTCCACACTGCCAACTTAGCAACTCTGCTCAAGGTCCAGCAATTTGACAAGATTCCTTACAGGGTGGGGAATCACTTTCTTTTAAAAAATAAAATATATTTTTATGTAAAAATAAAATATAGCAAAACGACACATCTACAGACACTTCCATAGCAGCGTAAGAAGCATTTACCAGATTGTGAAGGCACAGCCAGAGTCCTGACTGGAACAGAGAGGAAATTTCCATGTCGTCCATTCGTAACCGGAGATAACATTTCCCCAAGGCTATGACTATCGTTGCGCAGAAGAAATTAAGAGGAAAAGGGAAGGATGGGACTTGGTGGTACCATCAAACCACGAGTTGGTTAGCACCAGCTCTTACTCCTCTGTTCACATGGACATAGCATTTTTTGTTATTAAAAAAAGAAAGAAAGGAAGAAGCAAGGTTCATTCTGTCAGCTTTCTGCTTTCATGACTTGGCAAGTCTTAATCTTGGATGGCACAAAATGTTTGCCCCGCCTTTTTTCAGAAGGCCGTCTGCTACAAACAGTTTCTAACAGACGTCAGCTATAACTTGGCTGACAACTCAGGCAGGATGTTAATCCCTTCGCAGAACAAGCACATAAAAAATAAGTAAATCCTCAATTGCCTGGGAATTAAGAACAGGCCCTATTCTTCCCCAAATCACCAAAAATGATGCTTACAGATGACATGATGTTGAGTTGACAATGAAGATGGCCCAAATGGAACTCCAAAAGCAAGTTTCAAGGCTCACACGCTGATTACGGATTCGAAAGGGACAGCTGCACATTCCTGATTTGCAGAGATTGCAGGATCTAGATGATCCTCAGTGGTCCCTTGCAACTCTATGATTCTATGATTAGGTGACAATGCATATAAAATATATAGAGTAGGTAAAAATCATACCAAAATGCTGATGACTTTCCATAAGAATTTATTAATTAAAAAAAAATCACAAACTCTTGTGGTGAACGGAACTTAAGACTGAAAAAAGAGAGAAACGGTCATTTGCCCATATGGGCAGTGCCAGGGTCCTGGAAGCTGCTTATGGATGCCAGCCCTCAAACTATGTCATAAGAATGCATGGTATAACAATAAATAGTGAATTGCAATGAGAAAAGTGCATTCATCACTAAACTAGACCGTCATTTAAATGGTGGGGAACCGAGACAGAAAGTAACCTGCTCAAGGCTACTGCTCCTGGTAGTTAAACTCTCTTAACATATATGAAGCTTCAATCTGATCCAAACCTAGCATCCCAATCCAGATTTGGATCTGCTTGCAATGCACAGACCATGTGCATGTATAGAGCTAGTGCAAAGCAGTGCCAGAGGATGACTGATCAGATTCCAATCCCCATAAACTTCATTGCATGACCTTCAGCCAGCTCCTATCATTCAGCCTAATCTACCTCACGGGGGTGATGGGAGGATAAATTTGAGGAAGAACTGTGTAAGCTGCATTGAGTTCACTGGAGGAAAAGATGGAGTAAATATGCAATCAAGATTTACCTGAAGCAGTGCGGCGAGGGGGGCGAGAGCCCGAGAGTCTGTTCAGCAGCCTCAGCTTTTTTTAGCTAGAGTCAGTCAGGTCTCCACCCTCCCAGGCCAGGTGGGAAAAGGCTTGCAAGGCGGGGAGCAGGTCTTCCAGCACTCACAGCCAAGACATACCAAACATTGATTTTCAAAAGGGAGCTGAACTAGCTGGACTGCAGGCCCCCTTCCAGCTCTATAATGCTATGATAATGTGATCATGGAAGAAAATGGAATATGCACAAGAGAATGAAGACTAAGGGCTCAACTAGACTGGTAAAAAAAAAGTGATTTACCGGTATGTTACAGATAGGTAGCCGTGTTGGTCTGCCATAGTCAAAATAAAAAAATTCCTTCCAGTAGCACCTTAAAGACCAACTAAGTTAGTTCTTGGTATGAGCTTTCGTGTGCATGCACACTTCTTCATAATGTAACCAGTCTTGCACCTTGTCCTTTAATTTATCCAGGCTCTGCAGCCTCCAATTGTCTCCAATTTTTTCTATTATCTCCCAATATTTTGGCCAACCGGCCTCCAT
Organism: Podarcis vaucheri; assembly: GCF_965113315.1. Lineage (NCBI taxonomy): Eukaryota > Metazoa > Chordata > Lepidosauria > Squamata > Lacertidae > Podarcis > Podarcis vaucheri. The sequence goes on from NC_138766.1 coordinate 74,727,283, forward strand.
ATTGAGTCTTTTTCGGGCCTTAGCCTCTATTGGTGATAGCCACCTCGGGGTCTTATTTTCTAATAAGTCCTTATATAAGTCCAGACAATAAATAATGCTTTTCTGACAACATGATTTTTAAGCATTTTGTGAATCTTAACCTTGTCATACCACAAATATGCATGCCATCCAAAAGCATTGTTAAACCCTTCCAGATCTAGGACATCGGTGTTTTCTAATAGAAACCAATCTTTCAACCAGCAGAACACTGCAGCTTCATAGTATAACCTTAAGTCCGGCAGGGCAAATCCCCCTCTTTCTTTTGCATCAGTTAGTATTTTAAATTTTATCCTGGGCTTTTTGCCCTGCCAGACAAACTTAGAGATATCTTTCTGCCACTTTCCAAAACATTCCACCCTGTCCACAATCTGTAGGGTTTGAAACAAAAACAACATCCTTGGCAATACATTCATTTTTACCGCTGCAATTCTACCCAACAAGGAAAGTTTCAGTCTTGACCAAGTTTCTAAATCCCTTTTAACTTCAGCCCAACATTTTTCATAATTATCCTTAAATAAATTCAGGTTTTTGGAGGACAAATTGACCCCCAGGTATTTCACTTTTTTAACCACATTTAATTCTGTTTCTTTCTGAAACTCATCTGTTTCTAGAGATGTCAAGTTTTTCCCCAAAACCTTGGTTTTTTGCTTGTTCAACTTAAATCCCGCCACCCGACCAAACTCATGAATCAGGTCTAAAACTCTTTTTGTACTAGATTCTGGCTCCTGTAATGTTAAAACCAAATCATCTGCAAAACCTTTCAGTTTGTATTGTTTCTCTCCGACCTGTATTCCTTGCACCAACCAGTCCTCCCTAATCATGTTCAAAAGCACCTCCAGGACTGAGATAAATAAAAGAGGGGAAAGGGGGCACCCCTGTCGTGTTCCCTTTTCAATTTTAAACTCTTCTGTCACCACATTGTTCACTATCAATTTAGCTTTTTGCTCTGAGTAGATTGCTTCTTTGACATTTTCAAACCCCCGTCCCACTCCCATCCCTTCCAAATTTTTCTTCATGAACTTCCAAGAAATGTTGTCAAAGGCCTTCTCCGCATCAATGAAAATTAACACTGCTTTAGTATTGATGTTAGTTTGTAAAAGTTCCAAAATGTCAACAATGTTCCTAGTATTATCGAACAGATATCTGCCTGGGAGAAAGCCTGCCTGGTCCTTATGAATTACTTCATTTAACACTTTTTTAAGCCTACTTGCCAAAATGTATGCAAAGATTTTGTAATCCACATTTAGGAGTGAGATGGGATGGTAGTTCTTTAGTTGGGTCTTTTCAGTTTCCAATTTAGGAGTCAATGTGATGAAAGCTTCTTTCCACGTTTCCGGTGCCTTCCTCCCCTCCATAATCTGATTGCAAACCTCCATTAATGGTTGTGTCAAGTAGAAGAAGAAGAAGAGTTTGGATTTGATATCCCGCCTTTCACTCCCCTTCAGGAGTCTCAAAGCGGCTAACATTCTCCTTTCCCTTCCTCCCCCACAACAAACACTCTGTGAGGTGAGTGGGGCTGAGAGACTTCAATGAAGTGTGACTGGCCCAAGGTCACCCAGCAGCTGCAGGTGGAGGAGCGGAGACACGAACCCGGTTTCCCAGATTACGTGACTACCGCTCTTAACCACTACACCACACTGGCTCTCAAAGTAGTCTTTTAAAGTCTTGTAATACTTGGAGGTAAATCTATCTGGGCCTGGAGATTTGCCAAGTTGCATATTCTGGATGGCACCTTCAATTTCCTGTTGTGTTATACTATAATTCAAGATTGTTCTCTTCTCTTGAGATAGTTTTGGTAATCCATTAACTTTTAAAAATTGGTCTATCTCAGTCACTTCCTGAGGCCCTTGCGTGTAAAGTTTTTAAAAATATTTCTGGAAGCACTTTCTAATTTCTTCTGGTTTCTGTATATTTCTCCCTTCGACCTCCAGATTGGTAACAAAGTTCAATTCTTGTCTCTTTTTCAACTGCCATGCTAGCAGTTTTCCACATTTGTTCGCCGATTCAAATGATCTTTGTTTCATTTGTTTAATTTTCCATTCCACTTCTTGATTTATCAATTTCGCATATTGTGCTTGGTGGAACTTAATTTCTCTTAGAATCTCTTTTGATTTTGGTTTCAGTCTCAAATTTTTCTCTCCATCTCTTATCTTCTCCAATATCTTATCCTTTTTTCCATTCCAGAGTTTTTTCTTGATCATGTTCTATTGTATCAGAAACCCTCTCATTACAGCCTTACTTGCATCCCAGATTGTTCTCTTTTCCACCGAAGTGTTCAAGTTTATTTCAAAGTAGTCTTTTAAAGTTTTTTGGGCCTTGTTCACAATCTCCTGGTCTCTTAGTAGGGTGTCATTCATTCTCCATCTGAAGGATCCGGTTGGAGTAAGTCTCAATTCCATTTTCAAAGCGTTATGGTCGGAGCAGGTTTTTGGGCAGATTTCCACTTTTTTAGTCTTAGGTGCCAGCCCTCTAGATGTCCATACTTGGTCGATTCTTGTCCATGACAAGTGAGCCTCAGAAAAGAATGTTCCTTCTTTACCTAAGGGGTTCTTTGTTCTCCAAATGTCAATCAGATCCATATTGTCAGTTAATTCAAAAAAGGTTTTAGGTAGTCTACCATCTTTAGTTAAATTTTGGTTTTGTGACTTGTCCATGTAAGTAGAAACCACCCCATTCATGTCTCCCATCATAATGATGTTGGTATAGTCCAGATAGTCCAGCATAGTCTCATGCAGCTTCTTGTAGAATTCCGACTTCCCCTCGTTTGGTGCGTAAATTCCTACTATCAAAAATTTTTCTCCTTGTGTTTGTATCTCAATTGCCAAAATTCTTCCTTGCTCATCTTTAAATAGAAATTTCGGTGACAGGTTCTCCTTTGCATAAATCACTACGCCTCTTTTCTTAACTTTGTCTGATGAAATAAATTCCTGGCCTAGTCTTTTATTAATACTTTCCTGTGAAGCCTAGTCACATATTAAGCCAGTTTTAAGTTTGTAATGAAGGCCCTTAAGAGCTAACTTGCAATGAATGTATTGTGTGCTTTTGTTTTCTAATGTTGACGAGCTTTGCAACCATCCATCAGTGCCAAAGGATGCTTTCAAAACCTTTAAAAGAAATTGTAAAGTGTAACTTTGCTCCGAGTCCTATGTGCAGATGCATTGAGAAAGAAATGAACCAAAGCGGCGAAGGATGAGGCATACTTTGCCAGGTGCTCCTCTTTTCCAGCTCACTGTGGTGACTGATTTACAAAAGCAGGTGAAGACAGAAGCGAAAGTCATCGGGAGTGACTTCTCAGGCAGGTGCACCGAGCACTGAGATGAGGGAAAAGAAGGGCTCTTGCAAGACTATATCAGTTTTCCAGGAGTTGCCAGGCAAGATAATTCCATATTAATTCATGTGCATTCTGACCCTAGGCATATGCAGACACTGAAACAAACCCTGCTGAGTTCAACAAGGCTCACTCTTGAGCAAAAGTATACAAGAATTGGAGCCTAACGGTGGGATCCTGTTAAGTTGTGGGTGAACATATCAGGCGACACAGCGATTCTTCAAACAGCTCTTGTTTATACACAGGCCAGAACAGAACTGAACTGAAGGGTTCAGCCAGCCTGCTTATATAGAGCTCCACTACAATGCAACAGTAACCACTTTCTGTAACTATCCAATCACTGAATGTCACTTTCAATCCCTTATTTGCATATGTGGGACTGAGTTATCTGCTGTGCTGTGTAAAGGGGAATGCACTCTGCCAAGTAAAGAAACTTGCTGACGCAAGTTAGGAAGGATATTAGTAAACAATATATCCTCTCCTGCCTCCCTGAATATTCCCACAGATACTCTACTAACCTTTTGCCCCTTGCACTGCCAATCACTGACATGCGCTAGATAATGTAGTGCTTGGTGTGAAAAAGATGCCCCATTTGCTGTGAGTGCCACACATGTCTTACCACCTTGCAGGCAGATCTCCAAAGCCTACGTTCTCCAGAAGGGATGCGGGTGGCGCTGTGGGTTAAGCCACAGAGCCGAGGACTTGCCAATCAGAAGGTCGGCAGTTCGAATCCCCGTGACGGGGTGAGCTCCCATTGCTCGGTCCCTGCTCCTGCCAACCTAGCAGTTCGAAAGCACATCAAAGTGCAAGTAGATAAATAGGTACCACTCCGGCGGGAAGGTAAATGGTGTTACTGTGCGCTGCTCTGGTTTGCCAGAAGTGGCTTAGTCATGCTGGCCACATGACCTGGAAGTTGTACGCCGGCTCCCTCGGCCAATAAAGCAAGATGAGCGCCACAACCCCAGAGTCGGTCACGACTGGACATAATGGTCAGGGGTCCCTTTACTTTACGTTCTCCAGAGTGCTCAGGAGACACTCTTTTGGGTTGCCTTTCTCTGGGACACCCAGACCATGAATGGGCCATTCAGAGCTAAATAGCTGACACTGCTTTGTGGACATCCCATTTTCCAGGTGGACAAGGTAAATGCAGCACTCAGTAGAGAACCACTCCCAAGTAGCCCCTACTATGCAACTTACAAGGATAACAGACCTGATGTGGTGAAATACTCGGCAGCTGATGAGGCAGGCGTTGCTGCTGGGAGAATGTTTTTCTCTCTGCTTGACATATGAACCCTGCAGCTGAAATCCAAACCGGAGGGGGAAGGCAGGAGGGTGCCTGTTTCAATGTCAGATGACAGACAGCACGCACGCCAAAGCATTTGTTTCGTTTTATCGAAGCCTAGCATCCAGCTGGAAGTTTTATAACGAGCTCCACATGCAATTGGCTGGAACAAATGTGCTTTTTGAAAGCTGGCTCCCCCCCCCCCCGCTGATCAATAATTTCATAGAAGAAATAATGGGGGGCAGCTGATGTTAGCCGTGTTCAGAGTAGACCCACTGAAATGAACAGACCCGTCTAATGCCGATGGATTATTCTGAGTAGAACTTAGTTGGATACAGCCCAACACCTTCCTATGACTTTTGCAGCCCCACTGAGTTCAACAGGTCATATCCCCTCTCCCTTAAAAAATGTGTAAAAATGCAGGTGCAGAAATCTTATTCTCATTTTATCAGCAAGGATGCCACTTGCAAATGAATTAATCCAGAGTAGCCTCATTTCAAAACGTCTGCAGGATGTTCATGCAGCATGCATAAATCCTATTCCACAGAGAATCCTATGCATCCTTATTCTTATTATATGTAGTGTTATGGGGAAATAAGTCCTAGCGAGTCCAAGGGAGCATACGCTCTAATAATAACAATAACAATTTATTTATCGCTGCCCATATGACTGGGTTGCCCCAACCACTCTGGGCAGCTTCCAATAAATTATAAAATCACAGTAAGATATCAAACATTAAAAAATATATAGGGCTGCCTTCAGATGTCTTCTAAAAGTCAGATAGTTGTTTATCTGTTTGACATCTGGCAGGAGGGCATTCCACCGGGCAGGTGCAAGTAGCCGCTGCCTGGTTCCCTGTAACCTCTCTTCTCACAATGAGGGAACCACCAAAAGACCCTCAGAGCTGGACTTCAATGTCTGGGCTGATGCTTCTTCACCTACACAGCACCGAGGCCATTTAGGGCTTTTAAGGTCAGCACCAACCCTTTGAATTGTGCTCAGAAACGTACTGGGAGCCAATGTACAGTGGTACCTCGGGTTAAGAACTTAATTCATTCTGGAGATCCATTCTTAACCTGAAACTGTTCTTACCCTGAAGCACCACTTTAGCTAATGGGGCCTCCAGCTGCCACTGCACCACCGGAGCACGATTTCTGTTCTCATCCTGAAGCAAAGTTATTAACCTGAGGTACTATTTCTGGGTTAGCGGAGTCTGTAACCTGAAGCGTATGTAACCTGAAGCGTATATAACCTGAGGTACCACTGTAGATCTTTTAGGACTGATTTTACATGGCCCCAGAGTCTGCTCCTAGGCACCAGCCTGGCAGGCACATTCTAGGTTAGTTGTAGTTTCCCCGTCACCCTCAAGGGTAGGTCCACAGAGAGCACGCTGCAGTAGTCCAAGTGGGTTCCCCCACTCTGTACCACAGTGTGTAAAAAAGTGCACATATGACGATTTCACATATGATGTACACAGTTGAGTTGCACAGAGCTATGTTATCATCACTTGGGGTTGTTTATATGTCTTGGTCCATATAGCTCAATATTGTCTACATCAGTGATTCTCAAAAACTTCCTTCCTCTGGGCAACCCTTTCACATTAAAAATTTGCTTGTGCCAGGCTGATTTTTAATTGATAAGAAATACATGAGGCAGGGGGACAACAAGAAGTGCTTGATTTATAACATAAAAGACGACTACTTTATAATATGATCATGGGTCATGGTGGCTTCATTATGTACCTTTAGGTGCCAGGCAAAAACATTCCTCTTTAACCAGGCCTTTGGTTGCCCTTTTAAGGTGTGGGGTTTTTTGGGGGGTGGGGGTGTTCTTCAGTTGTTTCTGTTTTTATTTTGATTATGTGTTATAATTATAGACAATCCTCTTGCATATTTACCTCAAGCAGTGCTTTTTTCTGGGGGGACACAAGGGGACACATACCCCTAAACATTTTGTGAATCTTTGTACTTTTGTCCATTTACTGTGTTTATTTTTCCTGATATGAACTATAAAATTGTGATTTTCTTAAGACAAAATGAGAGTACCCCTAAACATTTTTTAAGGGGGGGGGGGGAGCACGGACCTTAAGTATGTATACAAACTCAGTGAGAGGTGTGAACTTGCTTTTGCTGGGTAATCTCATTTATATTAGGCCTAATTTGAGACAAACAAACTCTCATCTCCTCATCAACACAAAGAATCTTTGCTCTTGCTCTCATTTTCAAAAGATACCTATCCATATCTGCAAAATAATAATAATAATATTTTGATACTCTATCATACTACACTGAAATGTTTAAATGCTTCTTTGATGCTCCTTGAATCTTCCTGCCACACTTGCCATTTGAGAAGCTCTGGTCTACATTGGCTGGCAGCCACTCTGAAAGGCTTCAGACTGGGGACATTCCCAGTACTGGGGGTGCCCAGATCTGCTGTACATTGAACCTGGGATGTTCTGAACCCAAATTAGATGCTTTACCACTGAGCTATGCCTCATCTCACTATATCTAGACTGTCTGCTAGCCAGTCAGGGAGATAGGGAAAGAGCAGAGCAGTACAGCAGAAACCCAAAAGGTACCAACTAAATGAGCAGAGCAGTCATAAGAAGGGAGAACAGCAGGACAACCACAGCCCTACCCCCACTTTCACTTGTCCACCCCCACCACAACCAGCCAGCAATTGTCTGCTATCATACCCCTTTTTTCAATGGGAGTACGCTGGGGAAGCACTTAAAGCAAAAGAGATGGGTACAGCAGGGAGGGTGGTGTCTCCATACATGTGGTTATACTTTATGAGTCAGCAAGTCTTTTCTTTAAGCAGCCCTGCCAATCCAGCTCTCCTCCTGCCCAATTGTGAAAAGCTTAGCAGGGCTGCTTTGGGCACCAATTATGACTGGAGTCCCGGCTCTGCGACTGCCGTGCACTGTCATTTGGGGCTTATTTAACAGCCGCTCCCTCTCCTCTGAAAGACAGAGCTAGAGGCCTGCTTAGAATCCTTGTCACCCTCTTTGAACTATAAGTCCTACCAGGGGAAGCTGTGAAAGTTAAAGTGATAGGCAAAAATAAGTACTTCCTCCACACAGAATGAAGTTGAGCTACAGAATTCACTCCCCAGAGAGGCAACGATGGCCACTGAATTGGATAGCTGTGAAAGTGGATTGAACAAATTCATGGAGGACAAGGCTATCAGTGGTTAGCAGCCATACTCTAGCACACTGTTAGAGGTAAGGTAAAGATAAAGGGACCCCTGACCATTAGGTCCAGTCGTGGCCGACTCTGGGGTTACGGTGCTCATCTCGCTTTATTAGCAGAGGGACCCGGCATACAGCTTCCAGGTCATGTGACTAAGCTGCTTCTGGCGAACCAGAACAACGCACAGAAACACTGTTGACCTTCCCGCTGGAATGGTACCTATTTATCTACTTGCACTTTGATGTGCTTTCGAACTGCTAGGTTGGCAGGAGCAGGGACCGACGGGGGGAGCTCACCCCATCGCAGGGATTTGAACCACCAACCTTCTGATCGGCAAGTCCTCAGCTCTGTGGTTTAACCCACAGCACCACACGTGTCCCTCTCTGTTAGAGGTAGTAGGACTCTAAATAACCAGTTGCTAGGAACCACAAATGGGAAGAGTGATGTTGCATACAGGTTTGACTTGAGTTCTTAGAAAGCCAGTGTACATTATTAGCAATGTAGATGTTCTCCTATAACTAAGAAATCCCTTGTGCCTCCTTGTACACTCTCCCTTGCTGAGCTGTTCCAAATTGTTTTTGGACTTGAATCACTAAGCCACTGTGTGGTTATAGGAAAATTCCCACTAGTCAAATTAGTATCAATATCTGCAGGGGATGGAGGTGGGGCAAGACTGTATTTTCATTTGCACGCTGTAATTTCTACACTCAACATTGCTTATCTGGGACCAGATGCAGCAAACATTTGGCCCCCCAGATGTTGCTGAACTGCAACTCCCATCAGATCCAGCAAGCAAGCATGGACAATGGCCAGGGATGATGGGAGTTGTAGTTCAGCAACATCTAGAGAGCCAAAAGTTCCATACACCTGTATTAGATGGTCATTATTTGATTATTGACCCACACATGTGGCACAGTGAATCAGTGGGAGGTTGGGTGTCACGAATCAGTGTTGTTGCATGACATCTGCTGGGTCACTTATAATTGAGACAGGGATTAGAAACACCTTTGGATATAAGCTCTCTTTAGAAACCATTTTTTGAAACTGTAAATCGGTACTCTCCTGAACCAATCACCCCTCTCGTTTCACATGCAAACTTAAATTCGCAGATCTAAGCTGCTCCTGGGTGAACCTCACCCTTCAAGATTCTCCAAGTGTGTAAATCTCAGCTCTGTTTAAAACGGGCATGCCATTTTTTTTTTTTTTCATGCAGCGTTCAAGATAAACACTTACTAATCCAAACAGAAACATCTGATTTCAGTCAGCGGCACATGCTTCATGTGCTCCGAGCTGAGTTTCATTGACAGTGACTTTATTTCTCTCTAAAGCTCCACTGTACGGAGCGAGGCAATTGGCAATGTGGAAAAATACAGCAATATATATTTGGTGCCTCTTGGGATACATTTCTGACAAAGTAACTGGAGAAGGGCTGCAGCTTAGTGAAAGAGCATCTGCTTTGCATACAAAAGATCCCAAGTCCAACTCACAGCACCTCCAGGCAGGGCTGGGAGGGAACTTTGCCTAAAATCCTAGAGAGAGCTGCTGTCATTCAGTGTAGACAATGTTGATATGGCTGGACCTGGCTCCCTAGGATGCAATTATGCAGCAAACTGATTAATTTTCTACCTGTTTCAGTTGGTGTATTTGCTACCACTGACCCCGTTAAGGAAGTTAATTCTATTTTCTTGGGCGGAGAGGAAAAGCAATTGGGCTAAAATGCATGGGGAATCTATAGCCCTCCAGTTGTTGTTGGACTACAGTTCTCATGATCCCTGACCATTGACCATGATGGCAGTGGCTGATAGGAGCGGAGGCCCAACCCCCTCCCCTAATAGTAATAATATTAGTAATAATTTTATTTGTATCCCGCCCATCCGACTGGGTTGTCCCAGCCACTCTGGGTGGCTTCCAACAAATGCAAAAGAATAATATAGCATCAAACATTAAAAACGTCCCTATGCAGCACTGCCTTCAGATATCCTCTAAAGATTGTACAGTTACTTGACATCTGATAGAACGTTCCCTTGAACATGCAATTATAATGTGTCTATTACTTTCATTTTCCAATAAACACCCCATATTCTCTCCCAAATAGCCAAAGGCCTGGCATGATGGGATTTGCTGTTCAACAATATCTGGAGAACGTAAGAAGAACCTAATGGATCAGGCCAATGGCTCATCCAATCCAGCCTCCTGCTGTCACAGTGGCCACCCAGATGCCAATGGCAAATGCCCAAGCAAGACTCCAGCACAAGGGGCACGCTGCCCTCCTGTGGTTTTCAGAAACTGGTATCCCTGCCACCAACTGTCAAGGCAGAACATAGTCACCATGGCTGTCATGCCTACTAGGTCCATAAATAGCAACACCCTAGAGGTCTAGGGCCCTAAGGAAGTTAGATTGGCTTCAACCAGAGCCAGGGCCTTTTCAACATTGACTCCAGCCTGGTAGAAAGCTCTGTCTCATGAGACCAGGGCCCTGCAGGATCTGATTTCTTTCTGCAGGGCCTGTAAGACAGAGTTGTTCCACCTGGCCTTTGGCTTGGAATCAACTTGATCCCCTCCCCCTCTTTCCTTTTTCCTTTCTCCTTCTGTGATGGAACTCCAATCTGGGGACTTCCCTGGCTTTTTTTCTGGCCCATGTAGGACCAGTCTGAATAGTTGGCCTTGGTGAAGATTTGACATTTTCATCCCCCAAAAGTTTTTGATTTGAGTTTCTATTGAAATGAGGCTGCATTTAATGTTGTATTTTAATCTTGTTTTTAAGTTGTATCTTAATCAGTTGTTTTATATCTGGTGTTAGCCACCCTGAGCCTAGTCTTGGCTGGGGAGGGCGGGGTATAAATAAAATTATTATTATTATTATTATTATTATTATTATTATTATTATTATTACGAGTTCCCTATCTCTGGACTATAATGTCAGCATTGCCACAGACACACTGTTTCTTCTAGTACCTGAGCAGAAACTGTTGCTGCTGATGGTCCTTGCAGACCCTCCAGAAGAGCTGAGGGGGTGGAATTCTCTGCTTTCCTCCTCCGAGAAGGGCGACTCAGACGCCGGGGACACTTTCTGGTGGCGGAGCTGCTGCTGGGGGAGATGAGGCCGGAGGACCAGGCGAGGAATGCGGCTGCGGCAGATCTCCTTGTCCTGCATTTTGTGCTCCTTCCAATGACAGGGACAATGGGCACGTCAGTCCATGTGCATTTCCCAGCCCCGCCCCACCCAAAGGTCTGGCTCAATGTATGGAGTCAGCAGATCAGCCAACACCCCTGGATAGCTCAGTTGGCTAGAGCATGGGGCTGATAACGCCCAGGTTGCAGGTTCGAACCCCATACAGGACAGCTGCTTATTCCTGCATTGCAGGTGGTTGGACTTCGATGATCCTTGGGGTCCCTTCCAAATGGGTATGATCCCCACCAAAAACTGCTTCTACTCAGGTGGAGCTGCCCATGGACAGCATTCCAGTTGGCCACAGTGAGCCACATGGAAGGGCCATCTCAGTGGTACAAGAGCTGCTGGATGAGGGCAATGGCCTATCCTGTTCTCATTGTGGACAAGCAGATGTCTGTAGGAAACCCCCAGCAAGAAACCCAAGCACAAAATTACTCTCCCATCCTGTGGTTTTCAGAAACAGGTATTCAGAAGCATGGCTGGCCTTCAACTGTGGAGGCAGAACATAGTCATCATGGCTAGTAGCTAAAATCCTGGACCTAAAATTCTGGACGCGGTACAAAGCCAGATGGACAGGCTGGATATTTCTTATCTTATTTCCTTGATGTAGACTGAAACTACACTGATGATGAACATGATACAGTGGTACCTCGGGTTAAGTACTTAATTCATTCCGGAGGTGCGTTCTTAATCTGAAACTGTTCTTAACCTGAAGCATCACTTTAGCTAATGGGGCCTCCTGCTGCTGCCACGCCACTGGAGCCTGATTTCTGTTCTCATCCTGAAGCCAAGTTCTTAGCCCGAGGTACAATTTCTGGGTTAGCGGAGTCTGCAACCTGAAGCGTATGCAACCGGAAGCGTATGTAACCCGAGGTACCACTGTACTAAGGTTCTGTGCACCATAAATGCCAAGCACATTACCTTCCTCCTCCCACCAAGAATCCTGGCAGCTGTAGTTTGTTAAGGGTGCTGGGAACTGTAGCTCTGTGCAGGTTAGACGATGTGCTTTAAATGTATGTCGTGCACACAGCTTAACTGTGGTTCTGCCCATGCGGAAGCGATTTGCAGCGGCTGTTATGCCACTGCTGAACTGAGCAGAGCTAAAAACGAGGCGAGAATGTGGGAAATGTCACATGCAGACATTGATGTGGCAAGCATCTTTGCAAGCATATGTATTCGTCACATGGTCCACTTGCTAGGAAGATGCGATTTGCTGCTGCTGAGGCAACTCCATCGTAATTGCAAAATGGCTTGCAGGGCTTTTTCAGCAATCTGTAAATGCTGGAGTTTTGCTCTTGTGCAACAGTCCAACATATCGCCATAAAAAACCCCTCTTGTATCCACACCTAGCAGATGGGGGTTAGCCTTGTTCGATCAATATGTGTGTGTGAGTATCCACACAGAAGTGCACTCCCCTGCCGGAGAGGTAGAAAAAAAGCAGAAGTCAACAGCTAAAAGCTAAAGGTTTGCCAGACTGGAGATGCACAGATCCTGTGCAAAGACAACCGAGTACCAGCACTGCAATTACTGTACTAAAATTGGATCAGCTGGAAAAGCACTGAAAGGCAATTATCGCAGCCGTTTGCAGCATCCTTGCCACCTGTATCGGCTACAGCCCCCAAGAGGTTCCGGCAAATGCAAAGGGGGTGGGGGAAGGAATGCCCAAAGAAAATGGGGATTCTGGTCAGCCTCCCCAGCTTTGGGGTGATGTAATTGTGAGCTAAGTCTCTCCCTGCTCTCTCCCCCCGCAAACCTCCACTCCAGAGAAAAATCTGCGGCAGGGGCGCAGCAGCAGTGATGATGTCAGACTCCATCAGAGATGGACTCGAGGGACACTCTTCTGGGTGATGCTGTTGCAAGGAAGGTGGGGAGGGCGAGAGACACCCTTCATCTCCCCTTTGCTTGGGGACCCCCCACTTATGAATTTCCTTCACCCCATCCCTTGCCTTTGCCCCACACATCCCCATCCACCCTATTCGACTTCACTTCCTCAAATAAAAACACACACCCTGAATCCCACAAATTTTGCCTTAATGATGTCAGACTCCATCAGGGGCGGACTCAGCAGCGTTTGCTCTTTTAGCGTCTGTTGCTGGGCATTTTAGAGATGAGGAGGGGAGGGGAAAATGAAAACATTCATCATCCCACTTTTCCCGCTGGAAAAAACACCGCTAGTCTTAAACACCGCTCTTGCCTTAGCCAAAGCTTGAACCCCGGTGCCAGCACATACAGCGCCCCGCATTCACTCGCACACATTATGGCAAGTATTCACACGTACACGCGACACAGCGAACGCGTGTCTTTGGGGCTGCACATGCACGGACCTGCACTCACAAACGCACATCCTGATTTCCTCATCCTCCTCGCCAGCCCCACCGGTGAGCCCTTTTACTTCACCTGGCGGCTCTCCCCGAGGTGTCCCATCCCGCCCCACACCCGCCCCGTCCCACCTGCGAGCCCCTCCGCCGTGCGCTCACCTTGCTGCTTTCCCGGAGGGGTCCCATCCCGCCTGGACCCGGCGACGCAGCTGCGGTGGGAGGTGGCGCGGGGCACTGAGCTGCTGGCCAGGGGAGGAGGCAGAGGCGAGGCGCCGTCAATGCCGCAGCAGCCTCCTAGCTCGCTCGCCCTCCTGCCTGCCTGCCGCGGCCGCTGCCTCGCTCGCTCCCTTGCTAGCGCGCAGCAGCTCCAGCCCTGCCCAGCCCGAGCGCTGCCTCGCCCCGCCCTGACACGTGGAGCCGCCGTTGCCGCCGGCTGCTTCTGCCTGGTCCGCTTGGCTGCCTGGCGCTGCTGCAGCCGTGGACGCCTCCTGGCAGAGGGCAGAAGCGCCGCGGGGAGGGAACCGAGGGGCGCTTCGGTGTGCTTTGGGGAGGGAGCCTCTTGCGCCCACTTCTTTCTCTGAGCAGCGCGCGGTGTCGTCTTAGAATCATAGAACTGCAGAGTTGGAAGGGACCCCCCAGGGTCATCTAGTCCACCCCATTTGCAAGAATCTCAACCAAAACATCCATGACGGATGGCCCGTCCAACCTCCAAGGAAGGAAGTTTTTTTTTTTTAAAGTAATATTTATTGAGCAATTAATAGCTTCAAAGTTTAAACATAAAATACAAAAGCCAAAAAAACCCTACAAAAATAGGAAAATACAAAGCAAAACACATAAAGATATACAATAAAAAACAGTTAACAGAATAGAAGAAAAAGAATAAAAAACACCAAAAAACAAAACAGAAAAAAGATTAGTATTTTCATATCCAATACTTCGTTCACTAGTTTCTTGACCTCCTCACACCTCCCTTTTTGTATTCCAGTTCAGATATTTAGTTCAGCAAATCCTTACCCTCTATCACTTAACCTTACTCAGCATCTTAACCTATATCAAAAATACATTTCCCCTCATTATCAGTCTATCTTCCAACTCTATGATTCTATGATTCTATGATTCTATATTTACATATTCTTATTAGTCTTTTTACCAACACCGCTTATTTTCCATCCAACGTCCCTTTAACATTCATAAATTTTACAGTATTTCTGTAGATATTCTTTAAACTTTTTCCAATCTTCTTCCACCAACTCCTCTCCCTGGTCTCGGATTCTGCCAGTCATTTCGGCCATTTCCATGTAGTCAATCACCTTCGTCTGCCATTCTTCCAGAGTGGGTAAATCTTGTATCTTCCAATACTTTGTGATGAGTATTCTTGCTGCTGCTGTAGCGTACATAAAAAAAGTTCTGTCCTTCTTTGGCACCAATTGGCCGACAAGGAAGGAAGTTTTTCGTCTTGGAGCGAAGCGGAGATCGCAGGTGTTTGAGAAATCAGCTGAGAACAAGCAGTACTGTCAACACACGCCTGTAACTACCGTACTTTATTTTATTTTTTAATGGAAGAAGTACATGGAGTTTGCCAACCCAGTCGCCTCCATTTCTAAAGGATTGAAGTCTGCCATCTTTCAAAACAAATACAGTGGTACCTCGAGTTGAGAACTTAATTCGTTCTGGAGGTCCGTTCTTAACCTGAAACTGTTCTTAACCTTTAGCTAATGGGGCCTCCTGCCGCCGCTGCTGCAGGATTTCTGTTCTCATTCTGAAGCAAAGTTCTTAACCTGAGGTACTATTTCTGGGCTAGCGGAGTCTGAAACGTGAAGCATCTGTAACCGGAGGTACCACTGTAGTTGCATCATACATTTTGATGGTGGATTTGATGCCCTTCACTATGGTAATTTGCAGGAACGTGACACACAATTTTTATTTGTTTGTATTTATTTATTGCATTTCTATCCCACCTTTTGCCTCTCCAAGGAGCTTGAGGAGCTTCCTCATTTAACCTCCAGAACAGCCTTGTAAGGTAGGCTGGGCTGAGAAGGTAGGGACTAGCCCAAGGTCACCCAGTGAGCTTCATGGCTTAGTGGGGATTTGACCCTTGGTCTCTGCCAGGTCTTTGTCCATGGAGATTTCTTGGCAGGGATACTAGAGTGGCTTGCTGGTTCCTGCTCCAAGTGGATCAAACCTCTCCATTCTGAAGGAGATCAGCCCTGAGTGCTCACTGGAAGGACAGATCCTGAAGCTGAGACTCCAATACTTTGGCCACCTCATGAGAAGAGAAGACTCCCTGGAAAAGACCCTGATGTTGGGAAAGATGGAGGGCACAAGGAGAAGGGGACGACAGAGGACAAGATGGTTGGAGAGTGTTCTTGAAGCTACCAGCATGAGTTTGACCAAACTGCGGGAGGCAGTGGGAGACAGGAGTGCCTGGCGTGCTCTGGTCCATGGGGTCACGAAGAGTCGAACATGACTAAATGACTAAACAACAACTCTGCCAGGTCCTAGTCCAGCTCTCTAACCACTACACAATATAGATAGCACGGGGGCTGAGCTGGCCACCTTTGGTGCCCCCTCAATGCCAATTATACCACCACCCCCAGCAGTCCTGCTGCGGCCGCCACCAGCTTTCATTCTTAGGACCACAGGAAGCTTACAAATGGAAGTCTCTCTCCAATGCCACAGGCAGGGGACACTCCCAGTCTTACCTGGCAATGCTGGAGGGGATTGAACCTGGGCAATTACACATGCAAAGAGATGCTCTGTCCCTGAGCTGCAGCCTTCCCCATTCCCAAGAGGGTGGAGCAGCTGGCAGCCTCCTTGAAAAGCGGTTCAGCACTCTTACTTTGCAGGGTTGCCCAGAAAGAGCAGCAGCAACAGTCCTCTAGCAGATAGGGAGCTGAGCAGCTACTGTGCTCCCTAAGACATTTTGCCAGACAGCTTCCTTACTATCTAGAGAAGGATGGCCAGAGAAGCAGATGGGGATCAGCTGCTGGGCTCTGGGAGATTTGCAGTGGTTCAGCAAGGATTTCCAACCCCCAATTAACCACAGCAGCAGCAGCAGCAACAACAACAACATGGTCCTAAATTATGTAGCTGAAATGAACAATGTTTGCAGTCTTCAGGAAAGGATTTGTGTGGGTGCAATCTCCATTCTGTTTTGGTACTTGAAAAAAAAACAGATTCCCTGACCTCATGTAATTCTTTTCTCTGGTTGCTTTTCTTCTCAGATTGCTGATCAGCTACTGTAAACTTTGTGTGGCATCCTTCCTGACATGCTGGTTTTTCCGTTCTCTTTTGGGAGGTTTGCGTACTCTAAGCATAAGGAGCCTAATTAAGAGGGTCTTGATCCAAAAGTGGATCATGCAGTTTTGAGGACTCCTGAGAAGGGCTTTTATCCAGAGGAGTCCTACAAAGTGCCTGAAGCATTTTTGTAATGAATATGGCTCTTGTTAAAACTAAAAAGCACACAAATAAACTGAAGCCCTTTCAGAACTTCATAGTTTTTTCTAGCTATTTTGTAACTCATGACATAACATGGTAACAAAAGCAATTATTAAAAGTTGACCATTCCAAACTCTCCATGTGTGTGTGTGTGTGTGTGTGTGTGTGTATTTTGTGCTTGGCTCTGGCTGGTAGATCTCAGGGTTCTAGTCCAAAACCACAAGAACAATAGACCCTGCAAGCCTGAAGCCTGCCACCCACTCCTAACAAAGAGTACTTATTGGTCTGCTGAATAGGTCCTTGGGTTTCCTGGGTAAGGTGAAATTTTGAACTATGTGGCAGGGGTGGGAGAAATGGAACAGCTCTGGTCAGTCTTTCAGTCCAGCAGGAAACCATGTAGAAGTGCAGATCGTGTGAACTGGGACAGGACATATTCTGAAGAGGTCAGCTGTGTGAGTAAAGGCTCCACAAAGACATGCAATTCCACATAACCCCTGCAAGTAGCTCTGCTCACTCCTGCAGGTGGGCATTTGGGTAGCATTGCACATCTGAACAGGGGCACTGATGTACTACGCTAAATTGCGACTTCTGAACTGTTCCAAATAATTGTAATTGGCTGCTGCAGAATCCCAGACCGCTGTAAGCTTAACATTCAATGCAAACTATTTCTTTCTTTTTTTAAAAAAAATATTTTTATTAAACAATTTCAACAAAACAAATTATCCATCCAACTAATCAATTGCATTATTTTCTTCCCCTTTTTATCCCCACTCCCCATCCCTCCCTCTCCCTCTCTCTCGAAACTTCCCTCAGCTCCCTTCTCTGATTTGTTTGCACTTGTTATTCTCTGCATGTTAAAAATTATACATATCATTACCTTATCTGTCATATATTCTATTCATAAATTTGTGGATGTTTATTCAAATAATGCAAACTATTTCTGTTTATATAAATTTAATCTTACAAGGAAACCTGACCGGCAGATATATTTCCAGACCACTGTCTCTTGAAAAACTGCCAGCTTTAAAGCAAACTAGATGGTGATGAAAAGTAGGGATCTGCAAATATTAGCTTTTAAAGAAACAAGTGTTTGCTGATCCAGATAATGATAAACTCTCTTCAGTTGGATTTGCCCCTTCATGGATCACTGTCTTGCCATGGTGAATAACTCAGAGAAGCTATGAGCAGGGCCACCCAAGATGGACAGGTCATAGTGGAGAGTTTTGACCAAACGTGATCTACCTGGAGCAGGAACCGGCAAGCCACTCCAGTATCGCTGCCAAGAAAACTCAATGGACAAAGACAAACAAGGAGAAGAGGACAACAGAGGACGAGATGGTTGGACAGTGTTCTCGAAGCTACCAGCATGAGTTTGACCAAACTGCAGGAGGCAGTGGAAGACAGGAGTGCCTGGTGTGCTCTGGTCCATGGGGTCACAAAGAGTTGGACATGACTAAATGACTAAACAACAACAACAAAGTTGGATTTGGCCAGAAGTCTGGTAAGAACATTACAAGAGCTCTGATGAAACGGACCAAAGACCCATTGAGTCCAGTACCCTCCCTGTTCTTATAGTGGCCAAGCAAAGTTCGTGGGAAGCCCTCCTGAGAGCAGCAGCACTCTTCCTAATTGTGATTCTCAGCAAGCAGGATTCTGAAAATCGAGGCAAAAACTTGAGTAGATAAGAAGAGCTTGCTGGATCAAGACAATTGCCCATCTAGTCTAGCTTCTTCTCACAGTGGCCAGCCAAATGCTTATGGGAAGCGAGCAAACAGCCCCTGAGTACAACAGCACCTCTTTCCTGGCATTCAAAGGCACTCTGTCTCCAATAGTGGAGGTAGAACATAGATAGCCATTGTGGCTAGCAGCCACTGAGAGCATAATCCTTCATGCAATCCCTTTTATCCCACAGTGGCATACATGGGATCCAGTGTTCGCAAGTTAGGTATTGGATTTCAGGTGTTTGTTGGCTAACAGAGAAGCGGGACTAGTACTCTTTGTTCACTGTTGTTTCAGGTGTGTGCTATGTAAACAAGTTAAACCTGTTTCTATTTCAGTTTTTAAAGTCCTTAATCTTAACATTGTTAGAGGAGTTTGGAAAAAGAGCACACTAAATATCAAGAGTATTTCTTCTTCTTTTTCTTCTTTGGGGATCGCTCATAGCCGAGTAAGATTGCCTTCCCTAAACACGGTTTTAACAGTGAGTTTGTAAGTGACTGTGGAGGCCGATTCTGGATCCGATCCACACATCCTTCCACAATGGAGGCATAGGTTTCTGGGCGGTAGTGAGGGTTTGCCAAGCATGCCTTCCTCTTAGCATGTTTCTCTTTTTCGTCTGGAGTTCGAGCGTCTTCAAAGCCCATGGCATCTTTGGTAAAGCCTGTTCTCCAATTGGAGCACTCACAGGCCAGTGTTTCCCAATTGTCGGTGTTTATACTACGTTTTTAAAAGATTTGTCTTGAAAGAGTCTTTTGTTGACCACCAGCATTACGCTTTCCATTTTCAAGTTTGAAGCAGAGCAGTTGCTTTGGAAGACAATAATCAGGCATCAACACAACTTGACCAGTCCAACGAAGTTGATGTTGAAGAATCATTGCTTCGACACGGGTGATCTTTGCTTCAAGAGTATTACTGACTACAAGAGACAACTCATCTTGAACAGCATGGAATTATATTACACGTTGACTCCTTATACCAGGGTTGGGGAGCCTGTGGCCCTCCTTATGATGCTGGGCAATCTGACACAGGCTGCTAGAAGTTGGAGCCCAACAATATCAAATAAATAAATAATAGAATAAATAATGCATATCTGGTCATGCTCAAGTTATTACATACCCAGATGTGCGTAGTTGCCTGTATACACATGCATGAATGCACACAAAACTTTAGCTAAAAGTTGAGGGGCATTCTATGGAGAGCCATGTATTTGGATAGGGCACAAGTAGCTACTTTGGGGGGTCTGATTCAGCCTCCCAAGTGAATTTTTTCCAAATTCCACTGATTTTGGCAGCAGTCATGGTAAAAATAAAAATAAAACACTAATGTGGACATAGTGCTAATGTGGAATGAGTGGAGCCAGTGCTCTGCTGGGAATGCATATTGCTCCTGCTCAGGTAATGAGATCTAGCGTTTAATGCATGAAGAGGGAAAGACAACCCACCTTAGCTGATCTACATGAACCTGCTGAGGACACAAGGTTGTGTGCTTGTGTGTGTGCACGAGAGAGAGAGAGAGAGAGAGAGAGAGAGAGGAAGAGAGAGAGAGTTGGCCACATCTTCTGCTGGCATGCAATGTGGATTTACACCTACAGTTTGGCATAAACATCAGGTGTTGGAGAACAATTTACAAATAACCAATGACAAAGGAGGTTTTCATTTTTTCAAAATCCATATAAAGTAACACTAGCCAGTTCCTTCCTGACTCATGGTTTTGGGTCATGCATAATTGTCATTGTTTATTTCTAAATTGCTTCCCAATATCTGATATTTTATGCTAAAGCCAATATCTCTCCAGCCTCAGATAACCAACATGCTTAACTCTAATTACCGCACGAACGAGTTACAACTATAGATTAAGCTGTTCCGTCATCCTCCCTCATACTGAGTCCCCAAACTCTTTGTTTTCTCTCTTCCACCATGTGAACCTTATCAGTAAGGAGGTCCAAGCTGGATGCTCCAAACTTAGACCATGTGGCTTAAGCAAGCCATCTTTGGGTTTCTATACAAATAATTTTAAAACATTTTACCATTTTGTAACCTAAGTTATACTGCTAGTGTTTTCTTGCTGCTTTATGGAAAAGCACATGAAACTGACTTTGGAAGAGTTTGTAAGTAACTCATTTTTAACTTACTTGTCTCTTTCTATGCTAAGGGAGGTGGGGAACTTTGGAAGCAACTATGAAGGGTGTCTTTTAAAAGTCTAACCACCTATATTTCCATGCTTTTCTTTGCTGCATATTTTGTGACTTTAAATCTCTGCTGTGGCTCTCTCACCAAAGAGTACTTGCCCCAAACCTGGATCTAGGCATCCAGGAAATTTTCCTTTTATTATACCTTACTAGCTGCATGTTATTCTTTAACCAAATACCTCAACTGTATCTACATTTGCAAACAGGTCTTTCTAACCGAGTCCAAAGATTCTTTATGGAACATTTCCATTGTGATAAATATGTGAATTTGGTGATTATACCTGGCTTGATCTCCATAAGTGGAAGATGGGCAGACAATACAGACACAGTTGTTTTCTCTTCTCCAGCGATGGCTTGTTCTCTGATACCCTCTTCTGGCTATCCAGAAATGTGGCGTTGCTGCCTGCAAGGAGAATGTTGTCTCTTTTGGCAATTGGGTTGGCTTGCACCACAATACATGTGTCGTCTCTAAGACTGTCTGCACATTACCATTTACTTTGGCTCCTATGCACTCCTGCTACTGGTGTTTGAAGCTGTGTACACATTAGCCGCAGTCCTGTAGTTTCTTGAGAGAAACTGCTGTTAGATAGGCTTTCCATCAAACTAGCTTCCATCCAATTTGAAATTGTAAGCTACATTTAATTCTCAGTTAAGCTGAGGTGTGTACATTTGGGATAGCTACTGTGCATGCACAAATGACAGCTTCATGTATAAGCATATCAGGATCGTTGTGTTGCAGACGCAGGAACACCTAAGAGGTACATGCATTGCATGAACACATCCCTGCCCCTCTCTACTGTGTACAGCAAGACACAAATGTAACTTGAAATGCAACAGGGGTTGGGAATGACCTCGCTGTGTTTTAAGACAGTAATGTGTAGATGGCCTGAGACGCCACCAGACTCTCTTTCTAGAAGATCGGTCACAAAAGTTGCATTGTGTGTATATTATGTACGGTCCCCGAAGAGAAGAAAGCCAGAAATTGAAAGGGACCATTTCACCAGGCAGGAAAAGCAATTCTGTGGGCCCTTCTCTGTCTTGGAACCATCAGACAATGGGAAAACTATGCAGCACATGAGCAAATCCTGCTCCTTGACGTGAATAATTTAGGCTTGCACAGGAAGGAAAGAAATGTTTAGGCCCTTGCAATGTAGGTCAAAGATGACACAAGTAGACTGCTGACTTCAGAAAGGATGTCAATTTGCAATTTTGCAGTGCAATGTGTTTGTTATTATTATTATTATACTTAGGAGACTTTTATCCCTCTCTCCTCCTTTGTCTTCTTCTTCCCAAAGAGGTTCTCAAGGCAGGTGAAAACAGATTTGCACATTAAAAATCGCACTCATGTCTAGTCACAGGAACATGATATCGACATGTTCCCTGGATTAACCAAGAAGGATTTCTTGCCCTCAATCTAGAATGCCCTTTGTGTCCTTTTCCTGCTAGGCAGCAATCCCACTGAGGACCTCTGAGGACACAGTGGGACTGAGCATCCAGAAATTGCTCAGCCCCATGATGTCAGCCCCCCCCCACTTGCTGTCAACTGGCAGTTTGGGTGAATGATGTAATAACAACAGTAAAGTTACAGATGGGTAGCCGTGTTGGTCTGCCATAGTCAAAATAAAAAAAAATCCTTCCAGTAGCACCTTAAAGACCAACTAAGTTAGTTCTTGGTATGAGCTTTCATGTGCATGCACACTTCTTCAGATACACTGAAACAGAAGTTGCCAGATCCTTCTATATAGTGAGAAGGTGGGGAGGGGTATTACTCAGAAGGGGGGTGGGAATGGGAGATTGGCAGATAGCTGAGATGAGCCTGTTGACGACTCTTAACGACTGTAATAGGTCTTACAGGAAAAGGCAAGGGGTGAGAAGGTGAGAAATGGCTTAGTCATGTATAATGAGATAAGAATCCAGTGTCTTTGTTCAGACCAGGTCTCTCCATGGTTTTAAGTTTGGTAATGAGTTGCAATTCAGCAGCTTCATGGAGAGCAGGGCCACACCTCACCAAGCTTCTGCCAGACCTGTCCCCCCCAACCCTTACACACTGGAGGTGAGGGTCTGAAGAGGCAGCTGGTCTTCAGGATTTGAAATCATGCATTTAGATCCCCAATTGTACTCTACTTGGGTATAGTAGGCTCATCTCTGCAGACCTTTTCTCCAGAGTATCATTAGTGGGGGGCATTTCACTTGGAAATGCAGTGGAGCTGAAGGCTTAGCAAGCCTTTTCTCACTTGCTACAGATGGCTGTCACTGCCTAAGGGAATGCCTGCAAATAACATCTACCTGTT
This sequence comes from Podarcis vaucheri, assembly GCF_965113315.1. Lineage (NCBI taxonomy): Eukaryota > Metazoa > Chordata > Lepidosauria > Squamata > Lacertidae > Podarcis > Podarcis vaucheri. The sequence goes on from NC_138766.1 coordinate 74,750,249, forward strand.
TATGGATGTACGGCATTTGGTTGCACATAGTTAGCACACCGAGCCACCATTCCAGCATGACCCAAAAAGAGAGCCCAGGGCATGGCTCAATCCAGATAAGAGGAGACGTGATTGATTTGTTGATTGAATCATAGAATTGTGGAGTTGGAGTCATCTAGTACAACCAGTGGTGGAGCAAGCTGAGGGGGCACCTGGAGCGTGCCCAGGGGTGGGGCTAGCCACCAGCGAGGGTGGGGCCAGCTGCCTGTGGGCTCAGGCGAGCTGGGGCAGGATGCTCTGTAGGGCCTCTGAGGAGTCTGCTGCCTCCTCCCACTCAGCTGCCCTACAGTTGAGGGAGAGGCAGTGGGCAGACCGTTTGGGGCAGCGCGCAGTCTGTGGGTGCCCAAGCCACCACATCACTCCTAGGAGAGACATGTGGATCAGGCGTGCTGCAGGTCCCGCGGTGAGTGCCACCCGGCATTTTGTCACCCCCCTTAGTGGTGACCCCTGAGGTGACCTGCCCCCACCGCACCCCCTTCCTCCACCCTCCTGTAATGTCCATTCTCCTGTAATGCAGGAATCACGACTAAATTATCCCTGACAGATGACCACCTAGCCTCTGCTTAATAACTCGAATGATCAGGCCCAAAGAGAAAAATTAATCCCTGATCCCATCCCCCAATGTTCTCCTATAGAATGGACCAGGGCCAATCCGAGACATTTTGGCAACTGAGGGAAACAGCAAAATGGCATCCCTCACCAGGGAAGAAGGAGGGAGTGAAGCTCTGCATTGGGCAGGAATAAAAATCTACACACAATATGTTCCTTGGAGGCTAGATCCTGCTGCCTGAGACAGTCGCCTCATCTTGCCTCATAGGGCAGGTGGCCTTGGAACAGAAAGCTATCACTTATTGCTGGGTTGGGAAGTGGAATCACACATGAACTGTGTGAGTGATGTTGGAAGTCAAGATCAAAACCTGCCCTTTGACTTGAAATCAAGAGTTCCCTCACAGAGGTTCCTCGGGGTAGGACTACAGGCCTCAGTGTTCTCTGTACATAACCTGTCTGTACAAAACAGTGGGCCACACAGCTATAAATAGAGAGCTTTATCCAAAGAAGATGCCCCATTAGCACAAGGATTTCTACCTGCACAGCAGAGTTTATTCTCCCTTTCCTCTCCCCATATGGCCCACAAATCTTCTCCAGAGGGTTGGGGAACTCCCAAACATTTTTTGGGTGGGGGAAACAGGGCCTGCACAGTGAGAGGAGAGAGCAAGTAAGTCATATTGTGTAGGTAGAATGCCTTGCAGCTAGACCGGTGACTGGAAGCGGCTGCCGAGACCATATAACACGGGTCTTGAAAGGCCTACACTGGCTCCCAGTACGTTTCCAAGCACAATTCAAAGTGTTGGTGCTGACCTTTAAAGCCCTAAACGGCCTCGGTCCAGTATACCTGAAGGAGCGTCTCCACCTCCATTGTTCTGCCCAGACACTGAGGTCCAGCAGTGAGGGCCTTCTGGCGGTTCCCTCGCTGCGAGTAGCCAAGTTACAGGGAACCAGGCAGAGGGCCTTCTTGGTACTGGCACCCGCCCTGTGGAACGCCCTCCCACCAGATGTCAAAGAGAAAAATAACTACCAAACTTTTAGAAGACTTCTGAAGGCAGCCCTGTTTAGGGAAGCTTTTAATGTTTAATAGGTTATTGTATTTTAGTGTTTTGTTGGAAGCTGCCCAGAGTGGCTGTGGAAACCCAGCCAGATGGGCGGGGTATATATAATAAATTATTATTATTATTGCATTAATGGGATGACTTTGTCAGATACAATCTATGCTTTTCATTTTTCATGCAAGATGATTATCTCTCACTCTCTTAATTCTCTATCTCTCCAGACATATCACTAAGTATTCCGCTTGAGGACAGGATAACAGAGAACCTGCTGTGAACACCAGCACCTTCCAGAGCCATGTTTCAGAAGGTAGTGCATATTGCAGTGACACCAATCAAAACCAGAAGCCTTATCATTGTGGAAGTCTCAACCCTGCAAGCAAAGAACCCACATTACCAGGTAGTCTCTAATTTCTCCAAGCAGAGATACAGGCTTTTATTTTGCTCATTAGGGAATGTTAAATGTTCTGAATATGCAAAATCATAATTATCATCATTGAATGCTAAATTAAATGGGAAGCTAGCCTTTAAAACTACAGTCAATGTCCTGCCAGGGAGCATTCTCATACAGCTTTCTAGGATTTAAATGGTGTGGATGTGACCACAGAGTTTGGCTTGTAAGCATCTTCTTATGCCTGGCTTGCACATAACATAAAACCACTATTTACAACAAACTATGGTTTAACACGGGGACGTGGGTGGTGCTGTGGGTTAAACCACCGAGCCTAGGACTTGCCGAACAGGAGGTTGGCGGTTCAAATCCTTGCGACGGGGTGAGCTCCTGTTGCTCAGTCCCTGCTCCTGCCAACCTAGCAGTTCGAAAGCACATAAAAGTGCAAGTAGATAAATAGGTACTGCTCCAGCGGGAAGGTAAACTGTATTTCCGTGGGCTGCTCTGGTTTGCCAGAAGTGGCTTAGTCATGCTGGCCACATGACCCGGAAACTGTACGCCAGCTCCCTCGGCCAATAAAGCAAGATGAGCGCCGCAACCCCAGAGTCGGCCAAGACTGGACCTAATGGTCAGGGGTCCCTTTACCTTTACCTATGGTTTAACATGCATGAGTACCTTGAATCTCTGCTGCTCTTGACTGTGCCATGTGAGGGAGGAAACAAGCTTGTTGATATACATATGTAAGCCTAAGTGTCTGGTTTGTTTCCTTCCAAACCACAAGCAGAATCCAGGGTGTGTTCTTGGTTTAACACTCATAGATTGCTTGGAAGAAGGAAGCCACAAGTCTGGGTTCGGTCATCATAACAAACCAGACTCTGGCTTGATTCCCCCCCTACAGTCAGAAATGGGCGAGGAGCAAAGTGGCTGTGCATGCTAAACCATAGTTCATTTTAAACTAGGGTAGGGAACCTGTGGCCCTCCTGATGTTGCTGGACTCCCATCATCCCTAGCAACCAACCATGCTGGCTGTGGGTTGGATGGGAGTTGGAGTCCAACAACACCTGGAGGTTAGCCACCCCTGTTTGAAACCATAGTTTAATGCTGCATGCAAACCAGGCCTTAGAGTGCTGGCTGTCTCGCTAGAGATCTGTCGTGGGGGCAAGTAGGCTTTCTCTGTGTTTTAAACTGTGCCTCCATCTATGTTCAACCTGAGCATCTGTGAATAAATGCAAATACGATAGAACCCCAATAAGCTTTTTAGTGACCTTCCAAGGAGAACCAAATACGGGGTAAATGCTGCACCCCTGAAGCTTCTCATTGCTCAGAGAAGCAAGGTGACCATAACACACACACACACACACACACAATACGCCATCTTTTAAAAAGGAAAACATTATAAGTTGGGGCCAGGGCCGGATTTATGTATAAGCTAAACAAATTATAGCCTAGGGCCCCACTCTCTTGGGGACCCCCAAAAAATTAAAGGAATAAAAACCTGGATGTACATTTCCAAAATATAAGATAAAAAATAAATAAAGTAAAACCTACATACAGCAACAGTGTTTTGTGTTGTGTAGGCTCTTATGATGTAAGCAATGGGCCCCGCCTGCTAGCCTGCTCCCTAAAGTATCACTGGTTTGCTCATTTCTATATATAGGGTGCCTACATTCTGCATGGACTGGTTGCATGGCAACATGTGCAAATGGCTTTAGATACCTATTAGGTTCATAAATTACCATTCCCCGTCACCTCCATTTGATGTGCAGGATTCTGTCCTTGTGGTGGCCTTCTGGAAAGCATGTAAACACACCGTGGAAGAAAATCCACCCCATCTTTGGCTCATGAACTGTTCTTTCCTTCTAGGCAGCATGCTGTATGTTAGCACTCCAGTCTTCTCCTTACTGCTGCTGCTTCAGTGACCAGTGATTTGAACTGACAAATGGTTTGAAGCCAAATGCTGAGATGAAAATAAAATCAAGGTTGCCCCCTCTTTCTTCTCTAGACTGTGCAATGACTTGCTAAAGGCAGCATAAGTACAAATCAAAAATGTGTAAGTCTGTTGTCAAGCTAGAAGCCAACACTTCCCATTTCTCTTTAATGAGCTACTGTACATGGGTATTGCAACAAAACATTGTGGCGTAGAACATAACTGTTCAGGATGCCAGTCATTCCATTCCATTGCAGCCTGTTTTCTAGTTTTGCTTATCTCTCTCCCCCCGCCCCCCAATAATCCATTTGCTGGCACAACTATAAAACATATTACACAAATAGGGGAAAAAAATCAGCTTTTACATGCAATAAATGCACTGCAACCCTTCATCTGCTCAAACTCACCTATTCATATTTCAGTACCAAGGACAGAGCAGAAAGTTTATCATACAGCATAATTCACTCATGGTGTCATGAATAATAACTCTAAGTCCCTTGTTGAATTGAAACTCTCTCCCTCTCTCTCTCTGTTTGACAACTCATACTACTTCAAGGGAAAGTTTAACTTCATGAATTGTATTCATTCATACATCTATATCTATATCCATTCAAACTGGGATAGCTGAGTTGGTAGACCATGATTTCAGGGTTGTGGGTTCAAGCACCACGTTGGGCAAAAGATTCCTCCATTGCCGGGGTTTGGACCAGATGACCCTCAAGGTATCTTCAAATTCTACAATTATTTGATTCTATTTAGGTGTTGATCAATACTTATTTATTTATTTATTTAAATGCATATATATATATATATATATATATATATATATATATATATATTTCATTAAAAGAAATCAAAGCAGTGTATAGCAACACCCCCCCACACACACCCCCACCCCCACACACCCCTACACACAATAATCGTACATAAAAATCACCAGAGTCACAAAACTCTGGCTAACTGTGGGAAAGTGGGTGTTTTTTAACTGTCTGCAAAAGCCTGGCAGCATAGAGAATTATCCAGCAACTGTCTAAAAGGGATCAGGCCAAGTTCATAATTCTCTTTGCACAGCAGATAGACAGATGCCATTTATTCATTTGTTTTCTGATTGCATTCATACACTGACCTTCTGCCAAGGCGCTCCAGGCAGTTTATAATTTTAAATTACCCAGACAAACAAATGACATAAAATAAAAAAGTTGTCCCGAGGGGGAAGGGGACTGGATCAGGCCTTCATGTGAGCTTTGCCTCTCTCCTGTATCTGACTCTTTGCTCCATTCCCAAAGGGCAGATGATGTCCACCATCAATGATGAATCCTATGGGAATCCCACAAGCAGAGCATGAGGGCAACGGCAATAGCTAAGGCAGCAACGTGGAAGTATGAAATGAACAAAAAAATGAGAAGGACCCAGATTCCGTACTAAATCATCCTTTTCCTTCCCCGTGTTTCCATGGTGATAAGCGTTGCTGCTTCTGCTTCTGCACTTCCCGGAGAAGCTGCTTCTGATCATATGCACATCTGGTAGCTGTCACACATTTTTAAAAAGAAGCACACACACGCCCCGATGTAATATGGTGTCCAAGACACTGAGCTGTGCATTAGGACAACTCTGGCTCAGTAATAACTCCATGGTGGTAGATGGAGAAGGAGATCTGGAGGATCACCACATCTGGAGGACACCACATCTGGAAGACACCACGTTGGCTACCTGATAATGCATGTTATCAGGCTAGTCACAACCACCCACCATACCTGGGGCGAAATGCCAACTAATTCTAGCCATGTGTCTTAATGTCAACCATAGAGTAAATAGGAAAACTACGGTATTTTCTGTGACAGGCAATGGGAGGCAATACTGGATTCTCTGTGTCTAGTTATTCTTCCAACAGAAAAACAGAATAAATAATTCATTCCAAGAGGGGAGTTGGAACCTGATGAGCAGAAACAAAAAATAATGACTTCAAAGGATGGAAAGAAAGGAAAGTATCTATTTCCCATACATTTTTCATTCATCTTGTTGCTGCTGAGCTCATAGCCATGTTCAACTAGTATTCAGAGAAGCATAGGGCTTCTGATCCTGGAAGTAGCAGTAGGTATCATGATGCTTTGCAGAGACAACTTGGGTGTTTGGCATTATCTTCCTCCAGGTTGGTCAGGGGTTCCTGACCTCAAATCATAAAATTACAGAGTTGGAAGGGACGCTGAGGACCATCTAGTCAAATCAATTGGAATGCAGAAATCTCATAACAGGTGGCCACCCAATCTCTGCTTAAAAACCTCCAAGGAAGGAAAGTCCACAACCTCCCAAGGGAGTCCATTCCACTGTCTAACAGTTCTTACAGTCAGAAAGTTCTTCTTGATGATTAGTTGGAATCTCCTTTCTTGTAACTTGAAGCTAATGCTTCAGGTTATTCCCTTGGAGCAGGAGAAAACAAGCCTGTTCCATCTTCCATGTAACAGCCCTTTAGATATTTGGAGATGGCTATCATATCTCCTCTCAGTCTCCTCTTATCCAGGCTAAACATACCCAACTCCCTCACCTGTGTCTTATAAAGCTTGGCTTCCAGGCCCTTGATCATCTTGGTTGCTACCTCTCCTTGCTTGGGCCATCATATCTCCATGGTGGTGGCCATCCCAATGGATCACAACAAGATGAAGGTGTGTGTGAAAAACCTCTGGCTTTTGTGTGGCTAGAATGCAGATAGGAGTGATATCTATTGATCCACCTGCTGTTGCCTTGGCTTTGCATGTGCTCTACCCCCATGAACTTTATACACCAGAGATGAAGTTGGAAAAGGTTCCCCTATCCTATCCTAGTTCAGCTTTCTGCACTGCAATGGATCACAGTGTAGTGTTATCTTTGGGGTGAAAGGGCAGGAGACCAGTGGCATTCCACCACTGCACAAAGCCCATTTTCATTCAAGATATGAATGAATGGGGCCCTAGCAGTGGTAGTTTTAGGAGAGCATGGCCAGTTTGGGGTGCTATAGCAATGCTATAGAATGGAGTGTGAGAGGCTGGTGTGTGTGCATGCCAAATTGTAGCATCACCAAAAGTCCACCACTAGGCCCTAGAACCAACCTGCTCATTCATTAAAAAACAAGCAAGCTGCTATGTTAAGCAACAAATGTAGATATCTTCCTGCCATCCACCTTCTGTGTCAGCTTGCAACCCATCTCAGCTGGATCCAGGTTGCTGCATGGGGGAGTCTCTGGGATGAATGACATCCGGTTCCATGAAAGATTGCTTTTGTGGCTTCTGGCAGATCTCCATGTGACACCGAACGGCAGGCTCTGAGCAGAAGCAGACAATGCTCAAGAAGCAGCCTCAGCAGTGAAGGTTTGTTGGGAAATTTGTCGCACTTCAAGGCAGCAGCACACTGACCCCATTATGCCAGTCTCATCTTCAAGCACATTTGTTACAGCAGAGTGCAGCTTATTTATATATAAATACAGAGAGGGAGGGAAATGTAAACTCCACGTACTGCATTATGGAAGGCAATGCTCAGGGATGCAAACTGAGTAGCCTTATTGAAGCTGAGTTTGAAGAAATGGTCAAGGATGATGTAGAAAACTGATCAATAGTTTTCATTAAATGGCTTTGCAACATGTTCTCTCTCCCGCCGCCCCCCCCAGTCATGCGGGCTCTCTGATTGGCTGGTACACTCAGGAACAATGCCAATGGTAAAGTGTGCATCTCCCAAAGCCATCATTATCCCACAAGAGATGCTGAGGCAATTTGCCAGAGCAGAGCGAGATACCTGCAGAGAACCCTGATTTATTTGGCTACAGTTCAGGGTTATGGCCATTTGAATTAAGGAGGCTGAAGTGTGCTGGACTACAGCCAGTTGCTTGAATGGAAGAATTCTTTTGATCCAGCAAAGGATGAGAAAGTGCCAAAGAGGCAGAAGACACTGTAAAAATGACAATAAATGAAGATCATGCGCCCCCACCTCCACCAATGGGAGAGTCCCATTTGTGGAGTTTGATTCATGGGATCCCAGAATCCAAGCCACAGTTACTATCAATGTTTTTAGTTACAGATAGGTAGCCGTGTTGGTCTGCCATAGTCAAAATAAAAAAATTCCTTCCAGTAGCACCTTAAAGACCAACTAAGTTAGTTCTGTGTATCTGAAGAAGTGTGCATGCACACGAAAGCTCATACCAAGAACTAACTTAGTTGGTCTTTAAGGTGCTACTGGAAGGAATTTTTTTATTTTATCAATGTTTTTGTTAGCGGAATGGTTCTCATGCTGTGTTCCTGAGAAAATTGGTTCACTCTTAGGTGTATCAGGGGTTTCTCAGCATGAAGATCCATGATCATCAAGGTTTTCCTAAGACACATTTTTCTCTCTCCTTCACATAAGGGCTCACTCTAACTGACTTTGAAAACTCTGATCCCAAAGATACATGGGAAATTATCAGAAAGACTCTCACAGAAAAAAGTGTTCTCGCCATGCTTGAGGTTGCAAAGCACAGCACCTGCTCTCCTATCCACTTAAATCTCCCTTTGTGTAGAGATTTTCAAAAGGGATACATGACAAATCTGAAGAAACATGAATCGTGTAGGCTGTTTATGTTGGCCAGATTCAACATGTTTCCCTCGATGGTAGTGAGAGGAAGATATTTAGCTATCCCAGAATTAGAGCGTCTTTGCAAATGCAGAAAACAGGAACCCGATACTCTAGAGCATATATTTTTTTTCTGTGATTTTGGCAGTTATGCCAGAAAACAATTATTTGAGGCCCTAAAATTTAATAGACAGATTTTTACACAACCAACTGTTCAGGACCTGCTGGCGGACAGCGATGATCAAATTACTTTAATAGCGGCTGAATTTTTAAGTGCTGTCCATGAAGAAAGAATGGGCCATGATAAAGAGACTTAGTGGTTTTTAATGGTAGGTGATGTTGCTGTGTTGTATTATATATATTATATTATTTTTGTACATCGATTCATTTCTTGGAGTTAGGAATAGGACTAGGATAAATTGTGTTCGCTGAGCCCGTATTTTATACAGTCTGTATGTGATGTTTGTTTGTGAAGGTGTGGTGTGTTATGCCTAATAAAGGATTTTATTATTATTATAAGAGCATTGCAAGGGTTGTCAGTGATTTAAGTCAGTTTTTGATATTTGTAGTTCCTTCCACCCCTTTCCAAGTCTTGGTACTGATAATTATGATGTGAAATATGTTCATTAATTCTCCCATCAGGAAAATAGATACTGTCTAATGACCAAGTTAGGAACCCTGCAGCTATACAAGGCAACAGGAAGGAAATAATTAAAGAGGTAGAAGCTTTTTAAAAAAGAAGATGCAAGGAGGATGCTACTAATTAAAGGGACAGTGTTAGAAGGTTTTTGCTGAACAGGAGATACTTCTAACTAAACATGTAGAATCTAACAAACAGTAATATCAGTTTTTCACACGGAATATACAGTAGTGCTACATGAAATGCTTCTAGCTGATGGTGGAAAACTTGTGCCTCAGAGGTACTAAACAGCCCTAAGATTGGAAGCAATACAGGATTCAAAGTACTGTTACATTTGTTCTTTATGTATTCTTGAAAATCTCTGGTAAAACAGCAGTCCTCCACACTACATGGCAAAGGGTTTTTGAAACTAAAGGGACTTTCAGAGGCAGCTTATGATATGACATGATGGAGTTTGCTGTTCCAAGCACAACCAAAAGGAATCTTGCTGGGTATTTTGAAACGTTTGGGCAGCCTAAGGTCATTATTTGAATCCTGGCCAAAATCCTCACTATAAATCCAGTGATTCATACAACCTTAAATACCATCTTTCTGCTTCTCTAAAACATCCCATTTGTGAGGCAGGAGGGAGTGTTGAATGAATGCTAAATAGAATGAATGAATGCTAAATAGACGTTTCAGAGTTGCTGGATTCATCTGAAATGCATCAGGGATTTTATAGATGTGAAAAAAATGTAAAAAAAAGCACACAATCAACTGTGTGTTGATTGATAAAACTGACTATTAGATTTTGACATTTCCCCTCTGCTGTTTTTCTAAACACACCATCCATTGCCTCAAAAGTGTTGAGCATTTGAACTGCACCTATATAGAGTAGCTGGATCTTTGGAGCTCAAAGTGCAGAGGGAATGTTGTGTTTAGTACCAGCAACCCACTTCCCTTTTGTGCTGACATTTCGCTATATCAGAAGACGAGGTTGACGTTTAGAGGGCTGGGTGGTATTTATTTTATGCTAAATGCCAAGACTTCCATTTTAGATAGGCAAAAGCTAAGCCTGCCATTTTCAGGAGATTTCTATTCCCCTCACAGAGTTACATTTTCCAGCGTTCCATGGGAAGAGGGATGGATTGTTAAACCACTCTGGGAATTGTAGCTCTGAGAGGGGAATAAAGGTCTACCAATGACTATCGGCATCCCTAACAAACTGCAGTTCCCAGGACTCTCTGGGGATAACCGTGACTATTTAAAGTGGTATGTTGGTACAGCAATAAAACTGCTGGCACATTTGTGAAGCTAAGCAGGACCTGGTATGATTTCAAATTGGATGGGAGACCACATGTTGAGATTCCTCCATTGCAGGGGGTTGGACTAGATGACCCTCAGGATCCCTTCCAACTCTACAGTTCTATGATACTGATATAAATATAAGTGTCAGGTGGGACCTAGATGTCTTAAAAGGTTCCTTCCAAATTTTATGGGTGGGATTCACCTGACCAGTCCCATTAGTGGGCGTCCTGTGAAAGGACTTGTGTTTGGACAATGGTGCTCCCCCTCTCTTCCCCCTGCCCCACAAATTGGCTCGGGGGGGGGGGTTGGGAGAAGCCCACAGAACAGCCACACATGGGAGGAAAGGGGAATGGTTCCATCTGACAAACTGAAATATGTTTGTGGCAGCACTACATTTAATTCTGTGCCACAACTGCCAAGCTGCATACCTTAAGCGAGGGGTGCCCAAACTTTTTTCAAAGAGGGCCAGATTTGATGAGGACCAAAGTTGAGCTTTTTTTAGGATTGAAGTTGCTGAGCAACATATACAGTGGTACCTCAGGTTACAGACGCTTCAGGTTACAGACTCTGCTAACCCAGAAACAGTACCTCGGGTTAAGAACTTTGCTTCAGGGTGAGAACAGAAATTGTGCACCGGCAGCGCGGCGGCAGTGGGAGGCCCCATTAGCTGAAGTGGTGCTTCAGGTTAAGAACAGTTTCAGGTTAAGAACGGACCTCCAGAACAAATTAAATTCTTAACCCGAGGTACCACTGTACTGCCATGGGGCTGGATTAAATCAACTGGCGGGCCGGATTAGGCCCCCGAAACGGACTTTGGACATGCCTGCCATAAGCCAACACACCTGGAGACATGGATAGTACTATGTTCTGAGCAGTGAAAGAGAATGTATGAAACTGCTGTGTTTCAAACAAAGGAAAGAGAGTAAATGCTGACACCTAGAGGTCAGATAATGGGCTTTGTTTTGCAGAAGGCCATTTATAGAACTGTATACAAAATGAATGTAGCCGTTTACAGATGTGTCTGCACTCAGCTTCCTGCTCAGTTTACCTGTGCACTTATATTTGTTCTGTCTCTTGACACTAGATTGTACCTCTCAATATATGTGTCAAGTTTAAAAGTGCGAGCCATCTCTACACACATTCAGCTCTTTTGTTTTATAATATTTTATTGTGGTGTAACTGCTTACTATATTTTTATATCCCTCTTGGCTTAAACAAGGCACATAGCATAGCATAAATTACGATAACAAGTGTGTTCTGCCATAAAACATTGCAATGTCAAGGACTCTGGTCTAGGATGCGAGTCTATTCCATTTCCCCTTCACATTATCCACTTTTGTCCTCTTAACTCTTAATCAGCATTTCGTGGTCATGGAGCATGTTCAGTCTACAATGGGCTTTTATTTTGGGTCCCTCCCCCTTTTCCATCAGTTTTGTTTGCAAAGGAGTTTTCGTGTTCAGAGGTGGTGCTACATACACAGCAGCACTCACTTCTGAACACTGGAAATGGAACAAATGGGACCTGAAACAAAATATAACATTGTGGAGTGCTCTTCTTCCTGGCTGGCTGGAACCATAGGTGCCAACACCCTGGGGGCCTGGGGGCCTGAGCACCCACAAAATTCCTCATGAAGGGGCTGGGCACCCACAAATTTTGGTGCCAGGGCCATGCACACTGCATGGCACCCATGACCTCGGACACCAGCAGTCACAGGGCCAAGCTGGCATCCCATACCTTTTCCAGGATACTCCATTACATTCCTTCTCCCCTGTGCTTCCCACCCCCTCCCTCAGCATTCCATTGCCACTGGGCATGTTCTGGCCTTGCTGGGCTGTTCCTGTGTACAAATAAACCCTGCAAAATACAAATATCATTGCCAACAACAAGCACATCCAAATTAATGTCAGCATCCGAAAAATGCCCTCTGAAATTATCTTCATCGATCTTTGAAAAGCACCATGGGCAGGTCTCAAAATTGCCACTCTGTATGTGAAAAGGTACGGTTGGCTCCAGGAGTCCACATAGGAAAACTTGACAAAAGTAGCTTCTCATGAGAACATAAGAACAGCCTGCTGGATCAAGCCATTGGTCCACCTGCTGTAGCATCCTGTTCTCACAGTGGCCAATCAAATGTCTGGAGGAGACCCACTAACAAGACCTGAGCAACCCCCCCCCGCCAATTTTTTCTAGAAACTGGTACTTATAAACACACTGCCTCCGACTGGCATAATCATAATGGTTACCAGCCATTGAAAGGGTTGCCCTCCTAGAATTTGTCTAAACCTTTTTTAAAGCTATCCAAGTTGGTGGCTATCACTGGCTCCCAGGGGATCAAGTTCCTGCACGAACTACTTTATTTTATCTGTCCTTACTCTTTCAACATTGAGCTTCATTGCAAGTCCATGAGTTCCAGTGCTATGAGACAGACAGAATTCTTTGTCCTCTTTCTCTTTGCTGTGCACAATTCTCTTCAGGCTACAGATACCTGACATAGATATGAGTGGGCAGATAGTGAACACAACTTTTTTTTGATGGTCATAACTTTTGTGGAATGTTACTTGCAAGATGGCACAAAGGGGAGAATAATGTCATCTTCACTTTTATGGATGTAGGAAGGTTGGTTATGCATATTTACCCCAAAGTAAGTCCCAGAGTACAATCAGATTGCAAACGTAGATTGCCACCTGAATTATGCTGTCTAAATTTGGTTCTAATATAGCGTTTAATATAGTACTAAAATGAATTGGAGGTGGAAACTAGACAGGACATGCTCTAGTGCAGGCCAGACAAAATTAAGTTATTTATTAAGTGACAGCCCCGATATGTAAGATTTTGGAACTTTCAGTGGGGAAATCTCTAAACTGGCCACCAGATGGCATGTGAATAATATCAAGAGAGGGAACTGGATAAATCCCCTAAAAAGAAATGTTATGATGAAGGAGACTGCTTCTGACCAGGACTGTTCCTTTGTGACAACACTGAGGAGGCTGTGGCTTCAATGTGATTTCTGGGCCAGAGTCCTTTGACTCTCGAGGGTAATAGCAGCATCACTTCCTCAAGCTGGGGAGGTGGTAGCTAAATGGGCCCACCATTGAAGGTTGCCTGGGGTTGCTGTTGGGGAGAATTCTGCCCTTTTGCTCAGAATCCATGGCACCATTCCATTAATGGGAGGAGGTTGACCAAGGGATAATGAGGACTCCCATGCAGCCTTACATGACTTGGTAACAAACATGGGGAACAAAGAAAGCTGCATTATATCTCTTTCAGACCAATGGTCCATCTGTCTCAGTAGCGGCTACTCTGGCTGTGGTAGACCAGTGGTAGACCACTGTCAATTTGAAGCAGTGTAGAAATAAATAATGAATCATTGGTTGGCAGTTCAAGTGTATTTGTGACTATTTTGTTGTTCAGCTGTTGCGGGGATCCTTTGGGAAAAGGAATCAATGATTGATCAGCAGCAGTACTTATGGAGAACGGGGTTGTGAGTTAGGTGGCCTTAATGTTCTTGCTGAGGTTCCCAAGAGATCACTTCTCGCTCTCTGCAGTCAACACTCCACAAGCCTCTGAACTCCTCTCTCATCTCTCTCTTCTCTTTCTGCCCCTGGGAAGTGACAGAAGGGGAGGCTAATGCTGTGCTTAGAGGAGCATGCACGGAAAAAGAAATCCGCAGAGTGATTTCTAAGCCAATTTCTCATGCGCCAGGGCCAGCTGTGTGACTTAGAAATGGTTCTCTTAATTGCATAGCTGACACCAGGGCGCACCATGGCCTTCACACCAGCATGCAACAGGGGTGTGAGAAATATAATCTATCAAGAGCAGAAATTAAAGAAAACATAGCACTAGCTGTTGTTTGGCACTGTGCCGTTTGCAAACCCTGTTTCGTTTACCAGTGAGAATAGTCGGAATTAAAATCCCCCCTGCCTTAATATTGCTCCAGGGCATGTAGATTTGGGTTGTAGAACTTGTTTTCAGCACTCAGTTCCAGAACCTGGGAAATTAAAAAAAGATCACCTCTAGGCATGTGCAAAGTGTATTTTATTCACCACTGAATAATGACAACCTGTCTCCATTACGTTTGGCTTTTCAGTGTGTATGTTTTAAGAAAATAGGAACCAAGGGAAACCATTGTTTAATAGTTGAGGGATGATCCAGGACTGCGAAGAACCAGGTTCAAATCCTGTCTCAGCCAAGAAACCCACTGGGTGATCTTGGACTAGTAACCTACCTAACTTACCTCACAGAATGTTGTAAGGTCAAATTGGGAGCAATGAGAACCAATGAGTTCCTTGGATGAAAGTTGGGACATAACTAAATAACTCAGTCCAACAAATTCTCCTGCCTAACCTGCCTGTTGTTCTCCTCATCTTTCTCCAACATGCATTGCCAAAGGAGCTTTCAAAGGGTGCTCTGGCAGGCAGAGCCAATCCAGTGTTCAGGCTGACACACCAACATGGCCTCAACCTCACCATCACCTGGACCCATCTCCATACAGGTAAGCGACAGAAGTGGCACTGGTGTTGGGAGGGTTGTTCTACCCTACTGCATGGGCTGCTACTGCATAAGGAGTTGCATAAACAGGGTGCCACCATGAAGCTGGCCCCATCTTATGTCGCTCCCTTACGTTCTCACTACTTTGCCAGAGACAATATGCCTCTGAATTCTATTGCTGGGAATTCTAAGTATGAAGAGAGCACTGTTGCACCCAAATCCTGTTGGTGGGTGTTCCACAGGCATTTTGCATGGCAAGGCCTCCCTTGCTGATGAAAGAACTTCTTGTAAAGGTTAAGACATTTCCTTCCAATTTCTTAAATGTTGTTTGCCGCTAAATTCGTAACATGGCACCATCTAGGGAAATGCATAAATACTCTAGACTTTCTGACATATATACCATGAGTAATGGTGACATTTCCTAACAATGCTATCGCACGAGGAGCACAAATAGTTTCTGTGCTTCACTTTGTGTCTTTGTTGAAAGCTGTAGGACTGGATCATGTCGCCTAAGATTTTCTGTGCATGGTTGTCAGCCTTGCGAAGGATGTCATTTGCATGTTGAAGTGATACATCTGCTACCTGCACGAATTTGGGATATTCCCCAATGTTTGAGATGCGCCTAATTGGATTATGTTGCTGAAGGCTGGAATCAACAACATCACACGGCAAGAATTCCAAATTGGTGACAGGCAAGCAAAGTCTCCCCCAGGGCTGATCTGCTACAGGTGCCTGCCGAGTCAAAAATAGATGGGACTCATTTTAATTGGGAAAGACACATGTACATTCATTCCACTTGCCCCCTTTACTTGGCAGAAGGCACAGAAGCAATGCATGGGGGGAAAGACCAGATCCTTGATTCCTTGTATTAAGAAAGAAAACTTGAAGCGGGTTGCTGCTGCCTTTCTCTGGAGGATTCCACCCACCCACCAGATTGGTAAGTCAGTAGTCTGAGTGAGGAACTGTCCAAATGCTGCTTTTCCAAATGCTGTTTAGACTCCAACTCCCATCAGCCCCAGCCACCATGGCCAATGGTTCAGCATGATGAGAATCCAACAATGTCCAGAGGGTGATAGGTCCCCCATTCATGTGTCAGGGACTGGCACAATACTGACATGTGTGTGTGTGGGGGGTGGAGTCTGATGGAGGAGTGGGATGTATTGGTCTGTAAGGACCTGTACCAGCCAGGAGGCAAAAATCAGAGCTGGAAGAAGAGGAGGAAGAGGCGGAAGAGGCAGGTCAGGCAAGTGAAGGGTCGGGTGCTTCTCCACCTTCCCCTGCACCACTGTCTCCCTGAACCAGTAGAGAACTGAAGTGGGAAGAGCAGGAGCAGCTTCCACACAGGCATAGTCTTTGGCTACATGTGAGCAGCCTAGCAGGGGAAGGTATATAAATTTGGGGAGGGGGAGTGGTCCCTAGTTGTTGCAAGTGCTTCATTGATTGCACACCTGGAAAGAGTAGGTGCTAGATTGGTTTGTGTAGGTATCCAGAGCTGTGGAAGCGACTGGCACTGCCTTGCGCCACCCTGCTCTGCCCCAGCTCCATTCAGAGATGGCGTTGGGAGAGCAGCTCCACAACTCTGCCCCAGCAGAGTTATTGTATCTGTGTGTGAACCTGTCAGGATGCTGTCAGCAACTCCCGGCTGGTTGCCCAGGAAAGTATAAAGACAAGGAGAAGTTTCTTACTGTCCTTTTCTTTATTTTAAACTTTACAGAGAGAGGCTATAGAACCCATCCTCTTGGATAATGGTGTTGCCCTGAGTGAATCTCTACCCACCCCTTCTCTCCCACTCCCTCATTCGCCGTCATCTTCACCTCCTCTATGGGTGCGGCTAAATGCCCTCTGTCTTTGAACACTTTGCTCTACTTTTAAGGCTTCCCAGGTTCTGGGAGATGGTGGGTCTCGAATGCTTTCTTATGGTCAGCCAGATGTTGCTCTGGCTGTCCCATTATTTCCAACTTTCCCCCTCATCTGCCTCTGAGCTGTGACCTCCTTCAACCTCCTGTTGTAAATCTATACTGTTTTCTTCCTCCTCCTCCCTGGAAGGGTGTCATGGTCCGGTTTAAAGGTAAAGGTACCCCTGCCCGAACGGGCCAGTCTTGACAGACTCTGGGGTTTGTGCGCCCATCTCACTCAAGAGGCTGGGGGCCAGCGCTGTCCGGAGACACTTCCGGGTCACGTGGCCAGCGTGACAAAGCTGCATCTGGCGAGCCAGCGCAGCACACGGAACGCCGTTTACCTTCCCGCTGGTAAGCGGTACCTATTTATCTACTTGCACCCGGGGGTGCTTTCGAACTGCTAGGTTGGCAGGCGCTGGGACCGAGCAGCGGGAGCGCACCCCGCCGCGGGGATTCGAACTGCCGACCTTTCGATCGGCAAGCCCTACGCGCTGAGGCTTTAACCCACAGCGCCACCCACGTCCCTTATGGTCCGGTTTACGGGTGGTCAAAGTCCTGGCTGGGGACGTCGGGACTGGGGGCAAGATGATGGGGTGGGAGCAGGAACGGGAGTCCAGAAGCCAGGAGTCAGGAAGCCAAGAGTCCAAGGGTCAGAGAACCGGGAGCCAAGAAGCCAAGGGTCCGAGGGTCAGGAAGCAAGGAGTCAAGGAGCCAAATGCAGCAAGGCAGGAAACGTGTTGCTGTGGCGAAGAGCCAAAAGGAAATGCTGACCTTATATCCCTTATATCCCTCTTGCCACCAGGTGCTGTGAATTACCAATCGGCCTCACCTGTGTGGCCGCGCCTTGCCTCTCCAGAACAAACTTAGGAGTGCCCCAGTCCTGCAAAGTCCTACTGGTCACAGGGCCTGGCTCCTGCACGCACTCCTGACAAAGGGTTAGGATGGGGAGGCGGTCTCCACCATTCCTCCTCCTCTACCCAGTTCCTGACAGAACCAGGGTTAAGTGAACCTTGGTGGTTATGCTCTGTTTCCACAGCTGGAGGCAGTACTGTTTCTGAATACTGGAAATTACACGAGGAGTGTGTGTGCTCTTATGCTTGGGTCCTGCTTATGGGATTCCCACACGCATCTGGTTGGCCACCGTGAGAAAAGGATGCTGGACTACATAGGCCATTGGCTTGATCCAGCAGGCTCTGCCTATGTTCCTATGAATGGCTTTGGCTTCTGCATTGCCCTCCACTCAGCTCTTTGAAGTGACTTTTTCTCTTTCTTCTCCAGTTTGAATTTTCCTCCAATTAAAGCCTACTGCCTCATTATCGTGACTGTCTTTATTCATTACCATCCCAAAGTAGCTATAATTATCTCTGGGTCTTTTGTCTGTCTCTCTCTGTGTGTGTGTGTGTGTGTGTGTGTGTGTGTGTTTTCGCTCTTCCCTGGACCACAACATGACATCAGCCTCTCTCACTAACCTCTGGCTATAGTTCTTCTAACCATTTGGAAAGTTGGCTTAGCAGAACAGCCTACAGTCCCTTTCCTCCATCGAGAAATCATGCTATAAAAATATTTTTTCCCATTCCTTTCAGTTTCTATTACTACACGGACTCTGGAAAAACTCATGCCCAGGCTGAATATTTATGTATGGATACATATGCCATTGTATTGTGTTAGAATATAATAAGGGGAAGCTAGGAAACTTACACAGTGGTTATATTACTTTTGGTCTCTAGTGAGCATTTCAAGGAGATTCTGTGACAATAAGCATTCCTATTCATCCTGGTTTGCTTGTGTGGTCTTTATACACATTCCCATTAATCATTCCTCTACCCCACTCTAATCAGTTCATTTCCTCATCACTTTCCTAACTGCAGAAAGGTTGTTATTATTATTATTATTATTATTATTATTATTATTATTATTATTATTATTATTATTAAAAGTAGTTTTTCTTGTATTAGGGTAACTGATTGCTTAATAATCATAATCATAATCATAATTTATTATTTATACCCTGCCCATTTGGCTGGGCTTCCCCAGCCACTCTGGGCGGCTTCCATGAAAATATTAAAATATAGTAATGCATCAAATAATTAAAAGCTTCCCTAAACAGGGCTGTCTTCAGATGTCTTCTAAAATTCTGGGAGTTGTTGTTCTCTTTGACATCTGGTGGGAGGGCGTTCCACAGGGTGGGTGCCACGACTGAGAAGGCCCTCTGCCTGGTTCCCTGTAACTTGGCTTCTCACAATGAGGGAACCGCCAGAAGGCCCTTGGCGCTGGACCTCAGTGTCCGGGCTGAACGATGGGGGTGGAGATGCTCCTTCAGATATACTGGACCGCCTTTAACCTAAAGAAATGGTCTACGACAACACAGTGATCTTCTTGGAGACCTTTTCCGCGTGAACAGTTTCCTCTACTTCATAAGTGGAAACTGATTGTGCTGTAGGGCTGATGCCTCTTCACTGCCTTCCTCAGTCACAGGTAAGGATGACAATGTGGTTTAAGAATTTTTAAGTGTGTTTAAGAGTTCAAATCCCCACTCAGCCATGAAGCTCACTGGGAGACCTTGGGCCAGTCACAGACCCTTAGCCTTACCCACCTCACAGGGGTATCATGATAATGAAATGGGGTGGAAGAGAACCTCCTTGGAGGAAATGTGGGCTACAAATAAGAATGAATGAATTAAATGACCATGCGAACCTAAAATTACAGTGTGTTGATTAAACTATCCTGCAAAAGACTGGCAGTCTGGAGGTGACCTTAGATGCACATCGGAGAGACAGTGGAAATCTGCAAAAAGAACACGCCACAGATTCTACTGTTGCAGAACTCTCAATGCTTAGAATTCCAGCACTGAAAGTCAGTTTCCTGTATATTTTTCTGCTGTTGTAAACTTGGTAATAAACAATTGAAATGCTCAACTGGAGCTCCATAATGTTTATCTGGTGCTCTGTACCAGGGGTGCCAACTTGCCCTCAGGATTGTGGGTGCCTGCTGCCGCCACACAGATGTGTGATGTCCCATGCACATACCTGCACATAGTGTGTGTGACGCCACACACACTATGTGCAGGCATGTGCATGGGACATCGCACATCCATATTGTGACGGCTGGCGGCGGCAGCTCCTCTTCCTCCTCTTCGCAGCCAGTGAGGCACCCTTTTCCGCAGGGAGAGGCACGGACTTGGAGGCAAAGAGACCCTGCCTCAGCTTCCAAGTCCCCAACCTCTAGAAAAAGGTGCCTTGCTGGTTGGCTGTGGAGGGTGGAGCTGAACTGCTTGTCTCTCAGAAGCAGCACCACTGCCAACTGTTGGCTTTTCTCATTGACTTTGTGGGTGCCTGGGCCCCACAATTATATTATTGTGGGTGCCCAAGCACCCATGCCCCCCTAGAGCTGGCTTCTGTACTCTGTACCCTCTCTACTCCAGAGGCAGAATGGTCATCCTTGTCACGTCATGCTTATTAGCTATCTGGGGTACCTGTGCAGCTATTGCTGAAAAAGAATATTGAATAAGATGAACCTTTGATTTGATGCAGAAGGCAATTCAGAAGGTCCTGGGTTTGCTTTCACCAGTGCATAGCTCACAGAAAAGTGTGGGTCTAACACACACACACACACACACACATGAGAGAAATATTAGAAAGCATCAGAAACATAATGGCAAACAGGTTTCTTTCTTGCATGTTTTGAAAGTAGTAAGCTATTTCAATAGGCAAAGATCAACTTAATTAAGTAGACCATAGAAGGGAAAGTAGAAATGGGAATGCCTTTTGATTAAAAACATAAACACTGTAGACAATGCTGTTTCCATCTATAGACAGGCTGAGCAAATATAAAATGGGTTTCTTTGTTGCAGCTGTTGATGGCATTTGCATCTTATGCAAACTTCATCTTGCTGGCTTGATACTGAATGCATCACATGAAACTTGTATTGTTTAATGTGTTCTATTGAACTGTTAGCTCATCAGTATCTAGACATTCAATTGGAGAAGTTAACAAAGACCCTGTTTTGTTTTTTAAGAGAGAGAACAAGGCAGAAAAGAAATGGGAATTAGTTAAAGACCTACATAACCCTTGATAATTAGTCTTGCAAAATAGGGAGTGCACTTCCCGCATGATTAAGCAAAGCATATCCCAACTGCATTTGGATGACATTGCTAAATGTAACCTTTAAACTGAAATAGGATTGTAACTTATATCTGATCCATATGAGATGAAAAAATAATCTAATTCTGAGGGCATAATGGTTCAGTTACTTGCCCGTAAACATTTCTTTTTAAAGTCCGGCTACATCAGATGTACACAACTTGTGACCCACCAAACTAATCACAGTTCACTGTCCATGTATTACAGCTCACTCAAGATGCTATAAATGTCCTGCTACTGAAACAACTGGGAGGGGTGTTCTGCTGCATCTCTGCATCCATCAATCGGCTTTCATCAGTCATTACAATGAAGTGCTTTCAGAATTCATTGAAAAATGGAAGAAGTAGACACCTTATGGTTGCTTGTGCTGGAGTTCAGGGTGGAAACATTCTGGCCCTCTAGATGTTCCTGGATTCCAGTTCCCATGAGCCCCAGCCAGTGTGGCCAACAGCCAGGGATGATGGGACTTGTAGTTCAACAATATCTGGAGGGCCAGTCCTGTTGTAGTTTAACAGCACAGCCTTCTTACTTTTTGCCACCCTGAAGAAAATACTATGAGTGACAGCAGCATAGAATGCGCTGAATACAGTGCACAGCATTTTCATCATCCCAAGAGATGTTCCATTCATTCCCCTCTTTGTGACTAGCATTATTAAGGATAAGACGATGGGGATTTGATGCATTTATGTTTGGCTCAAGGAGAGCACAATCCATTTACGGGAGAAGTGGCTTTCTGCTCAGGAAGGATTACTCCTCAAGGGAGCACTCTCCCCCAGTTGAGAACAACTCAAATGCACCTTGTTTTCAGAGTGTGCTTTCATGAAAGCGAGACCTTTGTATCAACAACCATCACCAGTCTGGGTAAGTGTGGTGTCTTCAAGGAACATAGGGGTAATAACAGTTTGAACTAATGGAAACATGCACAACTTGTGTCCCGTGAAACCTGTCATAAAGCACCAGCCATGGACGATGGCCAACTAGAGGCTCATTTACCTTGCTTCTGCTCTCTGCAGAAGACATTGGGGCTCTCAGTCTGTGGGTCAGGCCACAGCATATAGCAAGTGGGATGTGTTGCTTCAGGTACCACCAAGTTGGTAGTGATGGCCATCAACCTGGATGACTTTAAAAGAAGATTAGAAAAATTCATGGGGAATAAGGCAGATGGTGGCTATGGCTATGTTCTCCCTCCACTGCTGATACCACAAGAGGGGAGAGCAGTGTTATAGGGAGGTCTTGTGGAAACACTTTGGCAGGGCTGGTCAGAGGGATGGGGGAATGAGATGTGACTCTGGAAACCAGTCATGAGGAGCAGTTCAGTGGTTTGGGAGCTGCTGATCTGGACACTGGGGAGGGGCTGAGCAGGTAGTCAGGAGAAAGCTCCACTGCAGGAATAGCAAATATCCCAAGCACAGTGGGAGAGGTGTCTGAATCAGTCACTGTCTCACCTCTTACTGGTGAAGCAGTCATCCCTCTGAGGAGGTACCTGAGTCTAGGCCAGACAAGGAGCCATCACCATCAAGGATGCAACACCAGTTGCAGTGGCATGAGCAGACCCAGCCTACTCGGAGGAGGGGCCATTTGTTTACCCAGTTCCGTGGCTCAGATGGGACCTGCAGAAATGATTGTGCCTACCCCACTCTTCAAAAGGGGAGTTCCAGGGTGTGTATCAAGTGTTGGAGAGACATCTTGGCTTATGTCTAGACATGTACCCTAGAGCTCTGTATTAGTTTATTAGGTGTCGTCATGGTCCGGTCTATGGGCGATCGAAGACCTGACTGAGGACACTGGGACAAGGTGGCAGCGTGGGAGCAGGAATGAGAGTCCAGAAGTCAGAGGGTCAGGAAACAAGGAGTCACAAAGTCAAGGGTTCGAGGATCAAGAAGCAGGGAGTCACGAAGCCGAGGTCCAAGGATTAGGAAGCAAGAAGCCCAAGGCAGGAAGCGTGTTGCTGTAGCAAAGAGCTGAAGGGAAATGCTAATCTTATATCCCTTCCTGGCCCTTGCCACCAGGTGCTGTGAGTTACCAATCAGCCTCACCTGTACGGCTGCGCCTTGCCTCTTCAGAACAAACTGAGGAAGGCCCCAATCCTGCGAAGCCCTACTGGTCACAGGGCCTGGCTCCTGCATGCACTCCTGACAAGTGTGAACCTTGTAAACTGATTTATGTTTAGGCTGCATAGTGAATTTTGGAATAAAACCTTTGGTATTAGCCGAGCTGAGAGTCCATGTACTGCATGCACAAGTGGGAACCAGGATACTGTTCTGGCTCTTTTGCTTATAAACAATACAGGGTTATGACAAATGTATTTTGTACGTTTGGCATGGAGTGGGGAATAAATGCAGTACTGGAAATGTAACTATGGTTAAGGTCACAAAACACTACTAGTAATGCTGTTGGACATCCCATCAAATAATTAATACAGAAATACAGAACAAGCCAAATGGATTTCTTCTTGATGGGGTACTACTGAATCACACAGCTCCAAGGCATGTTAACAGCAATAATGTAAGTGGGTTTAAAAGGGGACTTGACAAGTTCATGGGGGATAATAATGGATTCATTTGTGTAGATAAATATTCAACTATTACAAAAACACCGCAAGTCTCCAGTACCCATTCCAGACAATGAAAATTACTTTATTAAAGGCTGTCCCATAAGATTTCCATTACTCAGACAAGTTGTAATCATGAAATAGAATGTGTTTATTTATTTAACAAAAGTTATATACTTGAAAAGTGACATGGTAGAAGTTTATACAATTATGCATGCTGTCAGGACCAGCCCAATACATTTTGGCACCTGTGGCAAACCACAAAATAGCACCCTCTCCCTGCTAGGGAAGAAGGGTTACATGAAGATCTAGATCAGGAACAAAGGATGAGTAAATATTTACATGGCAATCTGCCGCCCCTGTGGATTCTGCCACCTGAGGGGGTCACCACACTTTGTCTCATGACATGAAGAAAGTGGATAGAGAAAAGTTTGTTTCTGTCTCTCCTAACACCAGAACTTGTGGACATCCAATGTTGAAAGATTTGGAAGAGATAAAAGAAAGAACTTCATTCAGGAACTTGTTCCCACACAGAGGCAGTGATGGGCACAGACCTGGATGGTTTTAAAAGAGAGTTGAAGAAATTCATGTAGAATAAGGCTACCATTGGCCACTAGCTAGGATGACTATGTTTTGGCTCCATGATTGGAAGCTGTATCCTTCTGAAACCAGCTACTGGAAGCTGCAAGAGGGGAGAGTGCTCTTGTGGGAATTAGATGGCATTTTGGCTTGTTCCAGCATGAACCAGTTTTGCAGACTAAGCTGGTGAATTGCATGAGAATCACCTGTCTAGCAAATGAACCATACTGAAAATTCAGGGTATAAGCTATAGCAAAAGCAGGTCTCTATGGCAACCATCTTTTTGGTATTTTGCCATTGGCCTGTTGCCGTCTCCCCCCCCGCTGATCAAATAATGTACAAAATGTTGATCAGAGGCTTTGATCTCCTATCTCATATACAGCAGAACTTGCACAGCTTCACATTCTTGCTACACTCCCACTAACGGTGCAAGAAAGTTTAATTATCATCCTTGCACTTCCCCACTTTAGTTGATGACAATAATTTATCAGTCGTTGCCGAGTTTGATGCTCCGGCAGCTCAGCCAAATCAGAGGGTACTGTAAGAACCACGCTAAGTATCACTGCCAAGCAAAGAGACGAACTCATATGGATTCTGCCATCTGTGATAAATAGATACATGCTAGAGAATATGGTGGTGGTGGGGGGAGACACATCTCTCTGTGGGGGATATGTTAAATTTTCAGGTTTTCTACCCCTAATACTTTATGGAAGAGCTGGTGAAGGTGGTGGTGGAAGAGAACTGGTGAAGCACAGGATTCCATAATATGTCAGATAACGTGGGAATTGGAATGAGAAGTTTGAACAAGATAAAAGGAAATACTAAACAGAAGGGGAAACAGTGTTACAGAAGCAGAGAGAGAGAGAGAGACAGGAGCCAATTCCAAGGACATCCTTTATATAGACTCCCACTCTTAAATCTGTTGCATTCCACCAGTATGCCGGGTTTCATTCTGCTATCCATAGTTAACAGGGAATCCTGTCATTCTAGATGGATGCGATGGTTATGATAGTGAAGCGACTGGCAGGGACTAGTGGGAGAAGGCACAAGGCATGCAAAATGGCTGCTACTCGAGGGAGTGGGAGAGGAAGAAAGAAGAAAGAAGATTCCACCTAAACATTAGGAAGAACTTCCTGACAGTAAGAGCTGTTCGACAGTGGAATTTGCTGCCAAGGAGTGTGGTGGAGTCTCTTCTTTGGAGGTCTTTAAGCAGAGGCTTGACAACCATATGTCAGGAGTGCTTTGATGGTGTTTCCTGCTTGGCAGGGGGTTGGACTCAATGGCCCTTGTGGTCTCTTCCAACTCTGTGATTCTATGATTCTAGGAATAGAGGTCTAGAAAAGGAGTAATAAAGATAAATGTAGAGTCTGCTTGGATCAGGCCAAATGCATTTCTAGTCCAGTATGCTAACAATGGCTAACCTGATGCCTATAGAAAGATCACAAGCGGGATACGAGAGCCTTTCTCACTGTTGTGCAACAGGCATTCATAAGCATGGAAGTAGTCTGTGACCAGTAGCCTTTAATTTGCCTTATTGTCTATGGATTTGCCCTGTCCACTTTTAAATCTATCCAAGATGGTGGCCACCAGTAGATTTTGTGGTAGCAAATTCCATAAGTTCATAGAATTCCAAATATTGCCTTTGGTCCAACTTGAATTCACCGTTCAGCTTTGCTGATCTAGTATTAGATTCAGGTAGGTAGCCATGTTGGTCTGATGCAGTTGAAATACAGTAGTACCTCGGGTTAAGTACTTAATTCGTTCCGGAGGTCTGTTCTTAACCGGAAACTGTTCTTAACCTGAAGCACCACTTTAGCTAATGGGACCTCCTGCTGCCGCCGCGCCACCACTGCACGATTTCTGTTCTCATCCTGAAGCAAAGTTCTTCACCCGAGGTACTATTTCTGGGTTAGCAGAGTCTGTAACCTGAAACGTATGTATCCTGAAGCGTATGTAACCCGAAGTACCACTGTATATATAAAAAAATGTCCCGTAGCACCTTAGAGACCAACTAAGTTTGTTTGTGGTATAAGCTTTTGTTTGTATGCACACTTCTTCAGATACTAGTATTGTGATCTAGTATCGTGAGAGCTGGAGAAAACTCTGTATCCACCTGCTTTACACCATGCACAATTTTATAGTCTGTTTCTTCCCTCTTACTCTTTATTATAATATTTTCATTTGGGTCTATTAGATTTAAGAGTTTATATGCAGGCACAAACACACATACACACACAGAGAGAAAAACAACTGGGTCTGGCTCAAGACATTTTGCACACACAGAAACTTCAGCACTGGTGAGCAGACAGCAACCTTCATTATACCTAATGCAGTAGGCTAGCTATGTGCGTCACAACTGTGTGTTGTCCTCCAGCATTTTGCCACTACACTGTGCCCATCGGCAACCACTGCCTGAGGCAGCTGGCTAATTTTGCCTTATAATAGGGCTGGAAAACTGGTCTGGTGGGAGATCAAAAGAGTCATTAGAACTGTACAGTTTGCAAGTCCACAGTGAAGATAGCTTGTAGAAAAATAATATCAAGCAGTTCCCAGAATGACATAGGAGTTTCAGGAACCCAGGATTAAGCCAAGGAAACCCACCATTTAAAGTTTAATGACCCAGAGGAGCCTAGCTAATGCTTCATATCCCAGATCAAAATGTAGAGACATCTCAGTAGAAGAGTTAGGAAGCCATATTTCTCTTTCCCAAGGCAACCCTGTCCACCTCTGTGATCCCGGTGTTCATGCCACATGGCACAAAACGACAAACGTTGTGGACAGAAGGAGGAAAATAGGAACAGATGCTCTCACTTCTCTTCCAGCTTCAGAGAGAGAGAAAAAGATCCAATCTCCCTCTACCATTTTTATAATTGAAGGGTATTTCACTGTGGATAATCAGCACTTATGCTGACATTTGGCAAAATGATGCTTCCAGAAGTATTATTTTTCTACTTGTAAGATTGAAACGAAACAAAAATAAAACTGGTGGTGCAGAGTTCGAATCCACAGACACCCAGATGGAGATGAGAAGTAGGGGTAATGCATGCAAATTCCTTCTGATGTTACCACAGCATGTGAGCCGCATCTGTAAGCACAGTGTGTAGTCTGCCACATTTCACAAACAAAACAGGGACAC
The DNA here is from genome assembly GCF_965113315.1 of Podarcis vaucheri. NCBI lineage: Eukaryota > Metazoa > Chordata > Lepidosauria > Squamata > Lacertidae > Podarcis > Podarcis vaucheri. Next base: position 74,777,502 of record NC_138766.1, read on the forward strand.
ATTTGTAAAGGTCCTATATTATATCAGGGATCACTCCCTAGGGATGAACAAATCTGTCAACTTGAATTTCTCAGTTCTCCCATCACCCATCAGCATTTTAGTGCAAATTTCTCCCAATAAGCATGCATAGAAAAGCTCCAGGTAACCATTCAATGCAGTGCTTTATTGAGTCCCAGAGCTGACTGTACTGCAAACTAATTGGCCATTTCACTCAGAAATTAGGACACAATCCCAATGGGCCGAGGTTCAGCTTTCCATAATATTTGCTTCCTAGGTATTTATCTTGTTAAGCAAACCTCAGATAATTTAAGAATCAAAGCACAGGATAACGAGTTTCACTTTCTCCTACTGAAGTTTTGACAGTTACTATCAACCAAACTGGCTACATTAATTAATTAAAATGAGACAGCTGTCACTGTCCTGTCAAAGAAACCACCAGTGCTTTGGGTTTATGTTGCAAATGGAATGCTCGGATTCATTTCTTCCTGTATGCAAAACTGGCACACAACCAACTCACACTGTTTTTTAGTCCTAGTTTTTTTCAAGAATGTTTCCATACTGTGTTGAGGATTTGGCCTTCATTTTCTACTCCCCTGGCTCTCCGCTACTTTATCCTGTTCTAGACATGGGTGCAGTTATTTCTGGACCTATGCCTTTAAAGAAAATTGCCCTACCAGAAGCATGGAATGTTTTCCATGTTTCACAAAATGTGCTTTCGTGGGTTGAGGAGAGGGCAGCATCTATTCCTATCTGGTTTCAGCCCCTTTAACAATGGATATAGAGGTTTTGTGCAAAACTAAGATCCTAGGCAAGACCTATTATTATTATTATTATTATTATTATTATTATTATTATTATTATTATTTTCCAGTATATTTTATGATCCAGCCCTGTTTAGGGAAGGTTTTAATGTTTGATATTTTATTGTGTTCTGAATATTCTATTGGGAGCCACCCAGAGTGGCTGGGGAAACCCAACCAGTTGGGCGGGGTATAAATAAATTATTATTATTATTATTATTATTATTATTATTATTATTATTAGTAAGATATTGAAGAAACTGGGTTGTTAAAATTTGGATGTACAGTACTGTCAGCATGTAGCAACCGGTGGCAATAGACACACTTATATTGTTTGGGCTGTCAGGGAAAATTGCCTAAGCTATGCACACTTGAAGAGCAAATGGAAGCAGGGATGTGCTGACAGAGACTACTAACCCAAACATCAGCATGCATGTGAATTCCACAAAGTGCTAATGAGCTTCCACACCAGAGGTGACTGTGGTTTAGCATGGATGTGGAAAGGTAAGGAGAGCACTCTGATCATTCTCTCTTATATAATATTGCTTTCTTATGCCAATTAGAACAGATAGCAAGTCCAATTTGGCCCACCATGCCATTTTCTGCAAACCATGTCCACCCACCAGCTGATGTACATCCCTCCCTCATGATAAGGTTAGCAATCTCTGCTTCTTTGGTGAGCCAAAGCCATTTTGCTGCTTGAGGCAAAGAACAAGATGGTGCCCTACTCTGTTTCATGTACAGAAGCTGATTTTACTAAGACTTGAATCTGACTTCAGTGCTGGTGACAGGATATGTTCTCCACAGCAGCTGAGCTTAGGGGGTTGGTTAGGTTAGAGACAGCTCTGTCTCTAGCAATTTGTCATTGCAACCAGCATCCCCTGCCTTACTCTGCCTAATGGTAAAACATGCCCTTCTTTTGCTTCCTGTTATTTCCTCTTTCCCCTCCCTCTCCAACAATTAATATTTGCAGCCTTCATACGGGATAAATATAACAGGCCTAAAAATAAAGAAGAACTAAGTAAGGTATCAGTTACCTGTTTTCACTGAAGAGCAGACAGAATAATTTGGGGCCACGTTATTTAAACCTCTTTGAGAGCAGGCTGAGAAATAAATGCAGCCACAAGTTACATCAGTGTCAAATTGGTTCTAAGCTAGACAGTTAGAGACAGAACCTTGGCACCAACAATTTGGATAATGGATCACGTAAGGGGAGACATCAAACTTTAAAGCAGTGTGCTCTTCAGCTAGTAATTGATTTCTGATAGCATTTGCACTCTGTTGCTTGCTTTGGGACAGAAGTTGGCATCACAGTCAAGCCACTCAAAAAGTACATTTCACAGTGATGCATAATATGAATAATTGCCATTAGAACATTACAGCAGATAGAAATCTTACAGCCTCTCATAAATTATGTGCAATTCCATCCCATTCGTGTGGTGTTTTTTTTCTTTTAAAAGAAAAAGAGAGACATCCTAATATCTAATAAAATCCAGGACAAATTGCCATCTTTAAAGATTTTCTTAAAAGCATACTGCTTTAATATTTCTAGTATTGATTATTTAAATCATTTATAGGCTGTCTTTAAGAATAAAAAAGCCCTCTCTCAAGAAGGCTTCCACGACAAAAATAAAAAATACATTGGGATTAAACCAAAGCTAGCTAGTTAGCAGCTTCTGCATGTTGGAGCAGATAGCTTATTGGTTGGTGTGTCCGGTTGCTGACATCAAACACAACTGTTTCAAGGCATTGCCTTTGTTGCTGATATGCTATTGAAAGAAACATTGGAAGAAGTTCAAGTATAGACACATATATAGCCTAGGAAGATCAGCATTCCCATCTTTATTGCAAGCTTTCATCCATACCATATGATGCCAATGGACCTCTTACAAGCAATGAATAAACACCGAAAGGCCTCACATCCAAAGTCGCTTTGCCATGTATTTGAGTATACATCAGCATTCATTCTGCTCAATGCAGGAGCACACAAAGAGGTCTTATAATGAATTATTGCATATATTAATAGCTCATAGCTTGAAGCAGTAAGATGAATAAAAACTGACACTTCTTGGAATAAAATTTGTCCAGACCCAAAATATGGTTTGAAAGCTTTACTAACAGAACTTGTTCCAAACAGGTACAAAAACAAGTGATGATACATCCAAATAGTTGCATAATATCATATGCTTGTCTAAGCATAGGTTCAGCCTTTTAAAAATATAACGTAACTATGATCAGGGCTGAAATTAAAGCTCTCTCTCTCCCATAGCCTGCATTTCAGCCTAAGGCTGTGTTCTCCAGGAGAGAAACTGTTATCACATCCTTTGTCCTTGGTGGCTTACAGGGAAAGATAACTCTCTTCAAGATGACGATTTGTAACTGTATACCTTTCACATGATCTAAAGTAAAACACCACGTGAGAGAGCCAGCCAGTTAATTATCAACCTTATTCTGTCCTGAGACTTCTCTCTCAATCTGGATAGTATTCCACAAAACTCCACAAAGCTCTCATAGATTTACTGAAGAGAATCAAGGCATATGATTCCAAGATACATGATTTGGAATCACATTCCCAAAGGATGTCCTCTTTGGAGTTCATGGAGTTATGTAAGAAAAAATGAGTTCACCCTTCTTTCTAGGTATGCAAGCAGTAGACTGAAACAAAGGAGGAAGGGAGGTTTCATCCCTGTCTGGGCACAGCCAATGGAAGGGAGGTATTTTCCCTCACTAGGAGGCAGAGCCAATAGAAACTAGAATATTGCTGTGCATACATTTCTCAACCTGCCTTGAGGTCTAAAAAGGGGGGAAAAGGCACTATATTTTGCTAAAGGGCAGAGTTGTTATTCCTTCTACCTAATACTAATACACAGATTAATAACTGACCCTTGTGGGGGCAGAACAAACCTATTTAGGTACCCAGAGAGCTCTTCTTAGCGTCAATGGAATTTTCGATGCCTCTTTAGCAATACACATTCAGAACTATTTTCCATTTCAATGTATAGTTAATTATACTTAACACGAACCAGATCATGGGTCCATCTAGCTCAGCTATACATACCAACTAGAAGCAGCTCTGGAAGGTTTCAGACAAAAGGCTCCCTTAGCCTTACCTGGACATACTTGGGACTGAACCTGGGACACAAAGCAAGGTTTTACCACTGTGCTGAAGCCCTTTCCCAAAGGTTTGGCTGTTAGCCTATAAGGCTCCAGATGCATTGGGATCTGGTTATCCGAGACAATGGCTTTCCCCATGTCAGATGTTCCCAAGCTATTGCGAAATTCATCAAGAGGGAACCTGCTGGTTGCGTTTTTGAGACCACATACCGTAATTTTTGCTCCATAAGACATACCTGACCATAAGACGCACCTATTTTTTAGAGGGGGGATGCAAGAAAAAAAATATTCTTTAAAGAGAGCACTGAGGAGAGCCTGTATGCATCTGCTCAGCGCTCCCTTTCACGAGCTGCGTGGAGCATGTGTGCGGCGCTTGCAGGCTTTTCCCCAAGGAGGGAGGAGGGTAGCCCATCACTGACAGGCTGCCCTTCTCCCTCCTCAGGGAAAAGCCCCCAAGAGCCATACACACGCTCTGGGAGGTAGGGGAACAGACTGAGTGAGGGGCTAAGCTCGAAGCTAGAACAGCAAGAGGGAGCGCTACGCAGTGATCCCTCTCACTGTTCTGGCTTCTGGGATAGCAGCGCAGCCTGCATTCGCTCCATAAGACGCACACACATTTCCCCTTACTTTTTAGGAGGGAAAAAGTGCATCTTATAGAGCAAAAAATACGGTATTTTTGCCAAGCCATTGTGCTGAACTAAAAGGGTGGAGGGATTCCAATTGGTTTTTCCGAGCATAGGAGGCAAGTTATGCAGTTAGGGACTGTACCAGGCCAGACAATTCTTCCCACGAAGCTGCTGTCCAGCATAATGAAGTTCTCAAACATCCTTTACCCTGAAGAAGGGCTGCAGCTCAATCATAGAACAACCAGGTCATGAGTTCAATCCCCAGCATCTGCAGGTAGGGCTAGGAGAGACCATTTCCTGAACCCCTGGAGAGCCACTGCCAGCCAGTGCTGACGTAGAAAGAGTGTGCCTATGTATAAAGCAACTTCTTGCACCTACTCAAAAGTAAGTCCCATTGAGTCTGGTGAGCCTTCAGAAATATCCAGTTCTCTTTTTCTAGTCTGGGAGAGCTTAACTGCTGTGTTTGTCAATACAAAATAATAATAAAAATATCCAGCAACCAAATCCATCTTTATCATGCCTGTTCACTGGCTCATGAAAAAGCTTGTCTGCCAGATCATCAGAATTCAACAGCCGCCTCTGCAAGGGTTCGCTGAAATTAATTCAAAATTCAGAACAATTTCCTCCGCAGTGCATGCTGCAATTAACCATATCCACATTTTTTTTAAAAAAAGATTTAAATTCAATTAAAATGCAAACTCTGTTACAAATGAAATGAGTATTTGGGATACCAATCATGAAAGCATCTTGTTGCTTTCAGTGAATCTAAGTTTTTGAAATGTTGTTAGCTGGGGATAAATAAATAAAAAACACCTGACATAAAATTAATTTCCATTATTCTTTTCCCTTGACATGTAGTCAGATTTAAATCTGCAAATTCAGGAAGGGTGTCAAGCTTAAGATTGACGGAGCATGTCTGTTTCTACTCCTTTGCAAAAGTGCAAGAGAGAACAGTGTCTGGAAGTATGCATGTGTGAAACTGGAACATCAGTATTTGATTACAGATAGGTAGCCGTGTTGGTCTGCCATAGTCAAAATAAAAAAAATCCTTCCAGTAGCACCTTAAAGACCAACTAAATTAGTTCTAAGTTAGAACTAACTTAGTTGGTCTTTAAGGTGCTACTGGAAGGAATTTTTTTATCAGTATTTGAGTCAACAAACTTCAAATCATTTTAGGGCTGAAGCAGTCGTCTCACTGCAGGAGTTAAAGTTAAGGCTGAACTTCATTTTGGTGCACTAGTCATTGACATGAAGAAATTTGCATTTTTGAGAGGAACAAACTTTTGTCAAATAGTGATGCAAATGACATAAATATTGAATCTGTTTTGAGTCAACAAACTTCAAATCATTTTAGGGCTGAAGCAGTCGTCTCACTGCAGGAGTTAAAGTTAAGGCTGAACTTCATTTTGGTGCACTAGTCATTGACATGAAGAAATTTGCATTTTTGAGAGGAACAAACTTTTGTCAAATAGTGATGCAAATGACATAAATATTGAATCTGTTTGGCCATTTTTCATCCAAGTCCTGGATGGAAAGTCCTGCTTACACAGACCAGTGAAGCATTATAGGGCAGGCCATGTGTTTTGCATGAAGGCTCAATCCCTAGGCTCAATTCCTAGCACCCCCTGGTAAGGCTTGCATAGACTCTTGTCTGAAATTCAGGAGAGCTAGATGGGCCAATGGTCTGACTTGGTATAAGGCAGATTTCCTACATTCCTTCCTAGGGATGGTAAGCAGTAGGTAGATCATCTACTAGTAGCTCTCTGAGGCATTAGCAGTAGATTATCAAGAGTTTTTCTTGCCTCCAAATACTTTAACAAAAGCAACAACAGAGTGGTCCCAGTCTATATTGAGACCCCACATCTATTATATCCATTAGGTTGAAAATTCCCATGAGTTCCAGTGGAACCTTTCCCCAATACAAATAGGTATAAGACCCCTGGTGTGGATCAAGACCTCTGCTTTGCAGAAATGGACAAATTAACAGGGAAAATTCGGAACCAACGCAATCAGAGATTCACCGAGGACTGGAATAAATTTACAGAGTATACCAAAAATGTATGTGAGGAGCAAATAACGCTTGTTGGCTTTCAAGAAGCTCTGTGAAAACGATTGATAGAAATGTTGCTTAAAATATATGATAAGATTAAGATTGTTAAAGCGCAATATAAATTTATGAAATGTGAGTAATTGTGATTATATGGAAAATTGTCAGATAGGCTGAGGGAAGTCTAAAAGATGTATATGTTAGAAGTGGATGTTAAATATGGATGGAATGTATATTGGAAACTGAATAAAAATTAATTATATATAAAAAAGACCTCTGCTTTGTTTCAACAAAAGTAGGTGGCGGAACTCACCATAAGAGCCAGTGTGGTGTAGTGGTTAAGAGCGATAGACTCATAATCTGGTGAACCGGTTTCGTGTCTCTGCTCCTCCACATGCAGCTGCTGGGTGACCTTGGGCCAGTCACACTTCTTTGAAGTCTCTCAGCCCCACTCACCTCACAGAGTGTTTGTTGTGGGGGAGGAAGGGAAAGGAGAATGTTAGCCGCTTTGAGACTCCTCCGGGTAGTGATAAAGCGGGATATCAAATCCAAACTCCTCCTCCTCCATAAAGTTATTAGAGTAAGTCACAGAGCAACTTGGAGCAGCCCTGAACAGAGGCCGGTTTGACAACAACTGCGTTCGATGCACCCAGAGATGCTAAAAACTATGGCAAGCTAGCTGGTTTGGGGGTTGCTCCTGGTTCTGGTGCAGGTGAAATAAATGCACCCCATCTCCCTCATTCTCTTTGATTCAGGTGGGTGGCTAGGGCAGCTCAGAAGGGCCCTTGTGCGAATGCAGGTGTGTGCAAGAGTAGATGACTGGCAGGAAAGCTTAAAGCCCACCATTGCTATATGGGAGATGGGTTGGAGAAAAGGAAATGTGAATTGGCCACACCCCATAGCTTGACCAATCATCGCTAGGAATGTTTCTATTGACCATAAAAATATCAAAAGTTAATTTTCCTGGAGAGCTACTTTTCCAACTTCACATTTTACATTGCCAGCCCAGTTCTAAACACATTACTTGGAAGCCCAATTGAATTCTCTGCAATTCACTTCCACATAACGCATTTAGAATCAGACAGCCTATTCATTTGTGGGAAAGCAGTGAAGACAAGCAGGGACAATAATCTCAGAGCCTCTGTCTATAATCTTTGAGAATTCTTGGAGAACAAATGAGGTCCCTGCAGCTTGGAGGTGGGCAAATGTTGTCCTCATCTTCAAAAAGGGGCGGGGCAGAGAGAAGACCCAGGTAATTACTGTCTGGTTATCTTGACGTTGATACCAGAAAAGGTCCTAGAACAGATAATTAAACAGTCTGTCTATGTGCACTCAGAAAAGGATGGTCTGATTACTGAGACCAAGCATGGGTTTCTCAAAAACAAGTCATGTCAGACAAATCTCATTTCATTTTTTGATAGATTTACAAGCTTGGTGGATCAGGTGAATGCTGCGGACATCTTGATTTCAATGAGGCTTTTGACAAAGTCCCCCATGAAACTTTAGCAAGGAACCAGCAACCAGGTAGCGCTGACCCAGGGTTCCAGCATAGGTCAACCAAGGCTGAACACCTGGATAAGCGGAAAGCCAGGAACAGGCTATCTCCACCACCCAAATATTCCCCTGGACTCAGGCACGGGCACAACCCCCTCTCAGGGGTTGACAAAACCATCAAGTTCCTGGATTCCTTTAATGGAATACCCTTCACATAGGGTTGGTGAGAGCATTCTCCCATCCCCATCACTTGAACCAGAGCCTGTCTGCAACCTTAGAAGTTGTGACGATTTGCTATGTGACAGACGAAACCCAAATGGCAACAGCCAATCAGCCAAGTGGGGGAAATTCCTGCCGTGCCCCTGTCCCAACGACAGATGACACACGATGGCATAGCAAGGTCAAGCACAAAGCCCTAAAAGTAGGGAGAGGTGGGTGGGTGTTCCGAATGCATGCGCCGAAATAGGAAGCTCTGGGACACGTGCATGGGCATAAATAGGTCTCTTGAACCATTTGGACTGCATCCCATTGGCCAGATTGTACCCAGCTTCGAGGGACCTACCAATTGGGTGTTGTGGCTGACCAATAGTACCCACCCACAACACTGGGTGTCGGTTGCATACATAAAAATAGTTCTATCCTTCTTTAGCACCATTTGGCCAACCATGCCCAGGAGAAAGGCCTCTGGTTTCTTCAGAAAGGTATATTTGAATATCTTTTTCATTTCGTTATAAATCATCTCCCAGAATGTCTTAATCCTTGGGCATGTCCACCAAAGGTGAAAGAATGTACCTTCAGTCTCATTACATTTCCAACATTTATTGTCGGGCGAATGGTAAATTTTTCAAGCTTGACTGGTGTCATGTACCACCTATAACCAATTTGGAAGGACTTTGGCTCAGCTTCCTGAGCTCTGGCTTAGCCCTGTCTGAGCTGGGAAGAGCAATTTATTCCTGTGTATTGTCGGTTGGGGACTAAATGCTGACTGAGCCCAGCTGAACTGGGAACCAGCCAGCTGAGCTAGAGATTTGTTGCATGCTAATCTGCTCACCTCAGTGGCCATGGGATTTCCCCCTGAATTGTCAAATGGGTCTAAACAGCAGAAGGTTGCCGGGACCCATGTAGTTCACAGCTTTATATAGCAGATCTTGAAGACAGTACAGGAGCCGATAGTCAGTCAGTGAAGGTATAGAAATAGAAAATAGAAATACTTTATTGTCACTGAACCACTTGTTTACAGTGAGATTAAATGAGCCCCCCCAATCTCTCAGTCGTTGTTACGCTGTGTGCTGTCGTACAACCACCAACCCCGAAGGTCAGCTGCAATGTTACTTTGATTACTCTGCATGGGGTTCTCTGTTCTAGCACCCCAGATGTGGAAATGGAGTGGGGCTTACCAGCATGTGGGAACAAGTATTTTGGATATATAATAATAGTTGTGACTAAAGAAAAATATATTATGTTGGGGTGCAGCTGAAAATCTGGATACTGTACAGAATTGTCATATATAGCTAATGTCAATAATTAGATTGCCCTCTGCAAGAGAGAGCAGGAAATGAGCTGAAATTCTGTCAGAAGAATGCTGTGCAGACTCAACGTCTGAGCATTACACAAATTTACAAGTAATGGCATATTAAGTTGCCTAAATCTCTTAATGCAGTGGACTTTGTAGAAAAAAAAGAGGAAGAATTACAGGAACTCTGTAACTTCCTGCAGTTTTGTGTCCCTATTAATAATCTGGGGAGACAAATTAAACAATTACATTTGCTTCTCGTGCTCTTGGTAAGGTAGATATTTGAAAATTAATGCAATAGGGATGAGTGAAATTTGGTTTGGTTCACAGTTTAATGAACCTTCCTTATTTGCTTCAGTATGTGAACCAAAACATAGCTATCCATTGAAATTCTCTGAATTTTACCATCCTGTTCTTCAGCTCCTGGGCTGGTGCAGCAAAGGTGACAATAGAACTGTGTTCCTAAATTCAGTTAGGTCATGCCCCTTCTTCTTCGATGAAGGAGGAAGTGAATCCTTCTCTTCCTGTTCTCTCTCTCTCTCTCTCTCTCTCTCTCTCTCTCCGCACCAGGTAACCAATGAAGGATGATATGCATATGCTTGCTCCCAAGCTTAGACCATGTGTTTGGAACTACCTTCTGTATTTTCTGCCCAAGAGTATTTTGCCTGTCAGAAGACTGGGAAAAGTTATGGACCACCGGTATGAAGTTTACTGCATGTAATGCCTTGAAAGAAAACATTATGAAAATGGTATACAGGTGGTACATGACCCCAGTCAAACTCGCTAAGATATACCATTTGTCTGATAATAAATGTTGGAAATGTAAGGAGGCTGAAGGGACATTCTTTCACCTCTGGTGGACGTGCCCAAGATTGAAGGCCTTTTGGGAAATGATTTATAATGAGTTAAAGAAGGTGTTTAGGTACACCTTTCCCAAGAAACCAGAGGCCTTCCTTCTGGGCATTGTCGGCCAGAAGGTGTTAAAAAAGGATAGAACTTTCTTTATGTATGCTACAACTGCAGCAAGAATTCTTATCGCCAAGTATTGGAAGACCCAAGATTTGCCCACACTGGAGGAGTGGCAGACGCAACTGATGAACTACATGGAACTGGCTGAGATGACTGCAAGAATCCGGGACCTGGGAGAAGAGGCAATGGAGGAGGATTGGAAAAAATTCAAAGACTATTTGCAAAAGTATTACAAGTTGTATGAAACATAAGATGTCGTATGATTTAGAACGTTAGCCCCAGCAATGAAGTTTAATTATTTAGGAAATTGTTAACATTCGTGAAAGAACCAAAGTTTAAATGGGTTAAACGATATCAGGTTATATTTTTAGAGTAAACGGAGAACAAGAGATTTAAACTTAAATTGCAATTGAAAATATAAAGAAAAACACGAAATAAGGGTATAATTTGCTGATGACTTTATTATCAAGAATGCACTATGCGGGAGATGTGGGGAAGTCCAATGGAAATTTGAAATAAGTTATTGAAATGGATGTGACTTTCTGTTCTTTTTTCTTTTCTTTTCTTTTATTCTGTCTTTTCTTATCTGTAATTTGGAAAAATGTAATAAAAATTATTATAAAAAAAAAGAGTATTTTGCCTGTGTTCTCCTTGCAGCTGCATGGAACAACACAAACATCAAGTCTTTGAATCTGTAAGTAAATAATTTTAAATTTACTTAGCATTGTGTTGTCTGCTTTTTGCAAAAGGGGTAGAAAGAGGGGAGGGATGTAAATGGGACAGGAAATACTCACAACTTAGATTCCTAACAGTGTACAGCTGCTTGAAGGGACACGGGTGATGCTGTGGTCTAAACCACTGAGCCACTTGGGCTTGCCAATTAGAAGGTTGGCAGTTTGAATCCCTGCAATGGGGTTAGCTCCCATTGTTCTGTCCCAGCTTCTGCCAACCTAGCAGTTCGAAAGCACACCAGTGCAAGTAGATAAACAGTTACCGGTCTGGCAGGAAGGTAAACGGTGTTTCCATGTGCTCTAGTTTCTGACACAGTGTCCCATCACACCAGAAACAGTTTAGTCCCGCTGGCCACATGACCAGGAAAACTGTCTGTGGACAAACGGCATCCTCAGCCTGAAAAGTGAGATGAGCACCACACCCCATAGTCACCTTTGACTGGACTTAGCCATCCAGGGGCCCTTTACCTTTTTTACTGCTGCTTGACCTGACTTTTAATAGAGTTCCATTTGGTTTGGTGCATTGGGGTACACCTCAATGGCATGGCTTTCCCACTGATGAGACAGCTCCCCTTGTCTGAGCCTAATGCAAAAAAAGTTTGGATTGCTCTGCCAATTGGGTAGAGACCTACCCAAACATAGCAGACTACCCACTGCAAAGTTTCTCTCTGGGTGCAGACCAGCTAGCACATCTCCACTGCCTGAACCTTTGAATGCCTGCATAGAGCTTCTGCCAACTAATAGTTCTCTTCCATTCTAGGGGCAAATGTTAAGGTAAGTCTCTGTGAGACACTGCTGGTTTTAATCTTTGCACAAAAAGAAATAAACATACGAAATCTCGAAGAAGCACTCTGCCTTTCTTTGACAGAAGGGCTTTCAAAACCCATTTCAAATTTTGCAAGGACTCCTATTCATTTTCTTTGTGTGTTTGCATGACTGATCCTTATCTGTCACTTGTTTATTGAGAGATGCTCACCCTGACTTGACATCTATTATAAACACATATCATCATGATTGCACAGATAATGCCAGTTAAAGAAAAGTGTGACACAAGATTAGTCTGAAAATTCCCCATGGACTGTAAATGGCTGCTGGACCCCCCCCCCCCAGGAGAGAGAGAGAGAGAGAGAGAGAGAGAGAGAGAGAGGCTGTCTCTTTGAGCACTGAAATGGAAAAAAAAATGTGCTGCCAATTAGTTAGCTTAATAGGAGCTGTTTAAGACATGCCACTGTGATAAGAAAATCAGGTTAATCACATTTAAAAACAACCTTTTCAAAAAACTATTACAGTTTGCGGTTGATGTGATTGGGATGTTTTCCTGCAGATTATTTCCATCAAGCATATTGCCTTGTCAGGAGAATCACAAACTAAAAAAAGAAGAATTAGTGCAAAACTAAGGAAAAGGAAGAAATTCGAATCAGTTCATATTTAAAGGCAAACTTATCATTTACACTTTCTGAAACAACGTGTAAATAGAAACAGCCATCTTCCAAAAAACTGCACTTCCCTGAATTTTACTCGGCTGGTGATCTGCCTTGCAATGTGTACAGAAATGCACATATTAAAGTATTTGGGAAAGGTTTTTAATATGGCAGAGTCACTGATTGCGAAATGCAGTTCCCAGATCCCAAATCCCAAAGGACTTTTATTTTTATTTTTGCAACAGCTGCAATTCCCAAACTGTCTTCAGGACTGCCTCACATGCAGCACATCACAGTTGTCAAGCTGGCATTATAAGTTGGCATTGTTGGGCAACTATTGAATCCCACACTGCAGTAAGGGATCACCTGCCATTTCCTGGATGCCTCTGACTTCCTCTCCCCCCTCCTTGCTTTTGATGCCTCCTCACCTGCACTCTTTGAGTGAGAAGCCATTTCCAAAGCAAGTGATGATGACAGGTTGGTACATTCAAATTAAGCACCACCTGCACTCCTGTGCACCTGTTCTAGACGTGAGGAGGGACAAAAACAGGGAAGTGTTTTGATTCTGGACCACTGAGATATTTATCAGCCAAGACATTAAACATATTCTGTCAAAGGCACTTCCCAGCCAAAGGAATTCACAAGGAAGATAATTAAATTTGTGTTGTCAAAGATAACATTTACAGTCACTTCTAGAGTTCTGCATGTCAGGAGCTCAGCCTACACTCGAGTAGGTCCCTGGTAGAGACATATGCCCAACTGGCATGTTCTCTCCCTCCTGGTTGATCGCTTGGGAACTTCAAAAGCTTTCTTCTGCCCCAACATCACAGTGACCGATGCCAACCAACACCGGCACACTTAGGGATCTGCAGAGTTTGCGCATCATGCATAACAGACCTCAGCAACTCAGCATTTTGGCTAATCTACTTTATTTACATATAAACACACACGGAGCACTGCAACATGGCTCCCTCCCTCTCTAGCATCAGACAGCAAAGAGAAAAAGAACAAAGGACAATAGTCCCACTTCACGGAGCACAGTAGCACAAACATCCTGTCTCTGTCACTTCTCACTTTGTGGAGTCAAAACACATACCGTCATGTGAAAGACAACAATCCCATGACTGCAATCATGGAGCAGGAATTCTAACACTGCATACCTCTGCATACCCCTTTAGCATCTAGGCAGCTATTCTCAGGTCCACCTCTAAGGAGCAGTTGCCACAACAGGGGACCACTCCTTCTCCCTCAGTTTATGTACAGTACCTTCCCCTGATGGGCCATGCACATGCAGCTGGAGACTGTGTTTATGTGGAAACTTTCTCTGCCCAATGTTTTTTCAATCCCCTCCTAGTTCTGGGAGACAGTGGTGCAGGAACGGGTGAATAAGCACCCGGCCCTTCACTTGCCTGGATTGCCTCTTCCTCCTCTTCTTCTGACCCACCCATACTCCAGCCTCCAGCTCTCAAGCTTCCCCAGCCTCCAGCTCTTGCCTCCTGGCCGGTGCAGTTCCCCACAAATCGCTGACCTGCCTCTCCCGAGTCAGAATGCAGCCTCTCTTCCCCCAGTGCACACTCATCAGCATCCTGCCAGCCCCTGACATATTCATGCCAGCTCAACTGCTTGAATCAACCATTTCTAGTCTCACTAGATGCAGGTGGCACTGTGGTCTAAACCACTGAGCCTCTTGGGCTTGCCAGTCAAAAGTTCAGCAGTTCAAATCCACACAACGGGGTGAGCTCCCGTTGCTCTGTCCCAGTTCCTGCCAACCTAGCAGTTTGAAAGGACACCAATGCAAGTAGATAAATAGGTACCACTGTGGCGGGAAGGTAAACGGATTTTCCGAGTGCTCTGGTTTCTGTCACGGTGTTCTGTTGCACCAGAAGTGGTTTAGTCATGCTGGCCACATGACCTGGAAAGCTGTTTGTGGACAAACGCCGGCTCCCTTGGCCTGAAAGTGAGATGAGCGCCGCAAAGCCATAGTCGGCTTTGATTGGACTTAACTGTCCAGGGGTCCTTTAACTTACCTTTTTTAGTCTCACTAAAACAGAGAACAGAACAAGTGGAAATCTAGCAATACCAACCAACCAGCTAGGTAGACATTGGAGAGTCAGACCGTTGTGTTGAAAAGGTGTAAGAAGTTGAGTTATTTGTGTGCCGTTTATCATAGTTTGCTCTGGAAATTCCCTAAGCATTGCCCTGGAAGCATATTGCAGTCAGGTGGTGGTGACCCTTGGATCATATTTCCCCCACAAATGGCTTCACATGTGCATTTATCCCACAGTTGAGTGAATGTGCAAAGGAGGATTGATTGACATTTGATAAAACCATTTGATATTTCATTCTGCACCATTTGTGTGGGCATAGGATCCTGTTTTAGCCGCAATGGGGGCAAACCGCTGATTTGTGCTAAAAGCTGCTAATGAAGCGAATTTTGTAAAAGAGCCAAGGTGTGTCAGACATGAATGCAGAGCAATCTCACACTGACAGAAGTAATCACATCAGATGTTTGAACAAGCATGTCAAATGATATAAAGTCAAGTGAAGTATAATAGCATCGGTTGCAAGAATTGCAGCAATTAACATGTTGATCCAGCATACATTGACTAATGCTATTATAACGCCTACAAAGTTGTAAATGTAGCTGATATAAAACTAGTGAACATCTTGTAACCCCTTGAAAGTAGTTAATAAGTAGAAAGAAAGATGGAAGGGCACATGCTCTGTGACCTCAGTTTAAGAATAAAGTTAATCCCATCATGTGTAAATCTTACATGTGGGTATATAGCACAGTGGTTGAAAAGATCAAAGAAGTTGAATAAAATTGTGTTCAGAAAACAAAATCAACCAGCTCCCCTTTTCTGATAGGATTGAATTATAAAGGTGTGTAAAATGCCCATTTCCCCAATCTTAAATTTATTTGGAAAATCAGACGTATATGAGAGAAAATGTCAATAGAGTTTCCCATATTGCAGTGTGGTGATAAAGTTGAGTTCCGGAACTGAACAGATTAAATGCTACCAATTTAACACACTATAAAAGATGTCCTGTCCATCTCAAATCTTCCCATATAAGCGAAGCCTTAGTTATGATTACACATCTGGAACAAGACTGAAAATGACATCAACAGATTGAAAAGAAAAAAGGAATATTGTTTATAAAAACATCAAAATTATTTATGCTAAAATCTGCCTATAATAATATTTTGAGTGCAGCCGTGTTGGCAAAAGCTCATCTTGTTCTGGATAAGGTAATATTTTTTGTTCCTTTTATTGAAGTACATAGAGGACACAAGTTTAATGTTTACAAAAACAAGAAGCTGCTTTAATCGCTGCAGACTTTTCACTTCAACAAAATAAGCCACAAGACCCAAAGTTGGAAGCTTCTAATCCCTTACATGGAAATAGTCAACTGCTGCTATTTATCAGTATCCTAGTGGCCCATTTTGGTAATCAGGGAATTTAAAACACTCTGTCTCCCTGTTCCGGCACTTGCTTGCAGCTGTGTGGGCTCTGTTGGACATATAAATATCCCCAACCTGTAAGAGCTGCTCTCTTTATTGGTGTGAGAAGACTAGAGGTCAACATGCATAGATGGAATTTTGTCCTTCCACTAAAATTCTGATAAAAGGATAAGATAAATTTATAGATAGGGGACTGTAAATGTGCTACCATCAGCAATACCAAAGGGGAGATTCCAGAAAATGCCACTCGCAGAGAGACTATGCCTCTGTGGAGAGAATCATATAGAATCAGTCGTGCATGTTCTTTTGCACTGCCCCTTGTGTCAGATAATTTGACCTAAGCTCATTAATCAGCTGGTTTTTTGCAGGGAGTGGCAGTCAGACAAATGTTAGGTAGCCTTTCTAATGTTTAACCAGGATAGGGACAAAATGGAGATAGTAGCCAGTTTTCTGCAACATGAAATGAAGATCCATGAATGTTATACAACAGTATTTTAATTGTTAGATGCCGATTTTGCTGAGTGATTTTATTATATGGAAGCTTTCAGAATTTTGTCTATATGCCAATCAAGGTTTGGCAGCCTTAAACCACCTTGGGGGGGGGGATCCCAGGAGGTGCCTAAAATTTTATCCACTTTGGCCAAAAGGGGATAAAACTTACAACTGTTTTTAGATTACCCATTATAGTGACTAGGGCTGGGGTCAGCAAACTTTTTCAGCAGGGGGCCGGTCCACTGTCCCTCAGACCTTGTGGGGGGCCAGACGATATATTTTTGGGGAAATAATGAATTCCTATGCCCCACAAATAACTCAGAGATGCATTTTAAATAAAAGCACACATTCTACTCATGTAAAAACACGCTGATTCCTGGACTGTCCGCAGGCCGGATTTAGAAGGCAATTGGGCTGGATCCGGCCCCCGGGCCTTAGTTTGCCTACCCATGGACTAGGGGAACCCAGAGCTTCACTTTATACAGAGTAGCTCGGAATCCAGAATCCAGATCAAAGTAGAAAGGGCCCAGAGTTACTCTGAAACAGATTAAAAGGTTGGATTGGGGAAATGAACAGATTCAGGTCCAAGGCAATCTTACACCCTTGGTATGTATTCTGAAGGGGTTCTTTCTTTCTTTGTTGTAGCTGTACGTTTTGTAATGCTTTTGTAATCATATTGTTCCATTTATGATGCTGTATGGCTGTCCAGGGCTCCTTTGGGAGCAAATGTGTGATAAAAATGGAAAATAATTGTACTTATAATAATGTGCCATCAATGTGACTTGTGCATCATGTGACAACATTGGACCTATCAGGACCTTCTTGTTTAGGAGTTGTGCAGCCTTCCCCAATGCAGCTGGAGACAGCACCAGAACCAGACAATGTGGGGTCCTGTAAGTGTATATGACAACTTTATATCTGAATTTACTGTAAATCTACTGGTATTTTTTAAAAAGCAACCACCAAACAGCAGTGTCACCACCTGGTCAGATGAGCTGCCTACCAATACCTGAACTGAACTGGAGAAAAACCTTGCCAGAACATAGGTCAAAATCCATGCATATCATTGCAATTACTTCTTCTCTTTTTATAGAAGCAATTGAAATGCATATGAAGGCTTGTTTTTGTGGAACAGCTTAAAAAATATATCTGACTCCATCGTTGCATCTACCTTAGGGATTCTTGTTTTTTTTGTTAAATGATTTCATTTGCAATTTCTGTTATGGTACCATACCATTCCCATCTGGCAGGTTTTATATAATGTTTTCGCTTTGCTTTGGAGCGCTCTTACTATGACAATTATATTCCAAAGTAATTGGAAACCATTTTAGAAACTATGCTTGCTTTTAACTACTTTTATGAAGGCTTGCTTAGATGCAGTTTCCATTAATTGCATTAAAGGTTGTGGGTGGATTCAAAATTCCCCATGTTTCCTGTTTAGTGGGTTTTTCTTTTTCTTTTTAAATGACCTAGATATTAATTATTTGTTACTTAGTTGCCAGGGAATGGAAAAAGAAATATCTTTCTTAAGCAAATTAATTGTGGCCTTTTGCTATATCCATTAAAGGAAGCTGTAGAGATCTGGGCACTTAAATCCTGGTATTGACACTCATAAGATCATAGCAAGTGTCCTATTGTCCATGAATTTGTTGAATTCTCTTTTAAAGTTGTTGGTCATCACAGCAGAAAAAGATGCTTGCATCCTGAACTGTCCATGTCATTATTCTACAATTGCACACCCTGTAATTTTACTACATGCCATATACCCTCCAAAAAGCTCAAGAACTTTGACCTGACCCCCCAAAAAAAAGGTCAACAACTTCGACTTTCCTCCCCCCAAAAAAGGATAGATCACTGCCAGTTTTTTATTCTGTGAGTAGATTGCAGTCTCTTGGAAGCTGGATGTCCCTGCCATATACAGACACTTATTTCTCAGTGTCCCTACAGCAGTATTAGATGAAGTTCAGACAGCGTTTTAGTTTGACAAGCACTGTTTTTGGAGGGGGCAAGGGAACGGCAACAGTGCTTAGCGATTGCTACTAATGATCTACATAATTCACTCATCTGGCCAATGCTTTTTGAAGTACTTAAAAAAAAAAGCTGTAGCATTTTGCTTTAAGAATAAAATGTGAATTTATTCAAAAGCATGACTGTTTTGAAACTCACCTTCAAGTTTTAGCTTCAAGAAACTTGCCTTCATTATGGATGGATGGAGCAAACATAGAATGTAAATGCTTTTTCATTTTCATGGTATGAACATCAACATTATGGTAGACAGGAAACTGTCTTACACCAGGTTAGATTATTTATCCATCTAGTTCAGGGGTGGATAGCCTTAGAACTGGGAGACAAATGTGGCCCCAGGTCTCTCTATCTGAATCTTCTCTATCTTTGGAGCTTTCCTCAAACCACAGCCAATGAATCTGATTGGCCACTATGAGAACAGGTCTTATTTTTATTTTTTTAAGCAGCAAATAAATATATTCCACCATGTCTTTAATTCTAGTTGCTAGAGAAAGATTCACATACAGTACTCATGTGTTTCTCATGAATAACAATATGGTTAACAAGTTGAGGTTGCTGTGGCAACAACTTTAAGACAATATAATGAGATTCCAGGCAGCTTTTTAAATGGCTTGCTCACAAAATTGCATTTGGTGACGTCATTTTCTCTGCTCTTATTTGGCTGTAGCAATAGTTGATGAATGCAAGGGGTCTCTGTTGATAGTTTACCTGTTTTCCTTCTATATTTTCACAAAGTTTGCATACCCTCCAACATTTCTCCAATGAAAATAGGGATGTCCCATTCCACAATGATAATTTTACTATTTGTACCCCTCACATCTTACTGGGTTGCCCCAGCCACTCTG
This sequence comes from Podarcis vaucheri, assembly GCF_965113315.1. NCBI lineage: Eukaryota > Metazoa > Chordata > Lepidosauria > Squamata > Lacertidae > Podarcis > Podarcis vaucheri. Next base: position 74,797,042 of record NC_138766.1, read on the forward strand.
GGCAGCTTCCAACATACATGAAAACATTAAAAAGCTTCCCTATACAGGATTGCCTTCAGACAGCTTGGGGATTGGGTAACCCCACACCCTCCAACATTTCTCCAATGAAAACAGGAACATCCGAAGGACAAGTGGGATATTCCAGGATCAAATCAGAAACTGGGACAGCTTGTCTAAATCAGGGATGTCCTTGGAAAATAGGGTCCCTTGGAGGGTCTGAGTTTGAGCAATAACAGCAGCCATTTTGTGTTATGCCAGGAGGTAGGATCAGAACCGGTGGGTTCAAATTACAAGAAACGAGATTCTGACTAAACACCAGGAAGAACTTTCTGGCTGTAAGAGCTGTTTGACAGGGGACTCTTCTTCATGGCAGGTTTTTAAACAGAGGTTGGTTGGCCATCCATCAGGGATTCCTTAGATGTGATTCCTGATCGGATGAGAGTCTGGGCATGAGAAATCTAGATCCTAATCCATTATCGGGCTTTATGCTACTTTGGCACACAATGTTAGAATCTGCATAGTTCCTCCCTCTCACCTGCAAGAGGTTGAGTGTGCAAGTTGTGAATTTGCCTATGCTGCTGCTGAACTAGATGCAAACGATGCAAACAAGCAACATGATGGAACTTGCTTACTTCCCCCAGTGTATTCATTTTGCAAAATTTTGCTTTCCTGCATGAGTTGAGCTAGATCAGTCTAGCTCAGCATTCCCTAACCTACCACCCTCCAGTTGCTTTGGATTAGAATTTATCTCAAACAAACATGGCCCATGGTCAGGGTTTATGAGAATTGTATCTTAAAGCATCTGGAGGGCATCGAGTGGTATAGATGCTGGCCTTTTGTTTGTGCACAGAATATAATACCCTATGCATATTTTTTTGAAGTATAACATATACCCTCGCCCCCAAGTTCCAGGATTGTAGGACCTATTTTATACCAGGTCAGAATATTTGTCCGTCTAGAACAGTATTGCTTGCTCCTACTGGTATCAGCTCTGCAGGGTTAGAGGTAGAGAACGGTCTTTCATATCACTTACTCCTGGTCCTTTTGACTGCAGGTTCTGGTGACCTTTTGCACATAAAGCATGCGTTCTAGTGCTGTGTTAAAGAGCTGCCTTGCCAGATTTATTTCTCTTTGAATGAGAGCAGTGGAGACATATGACATATTGCAGTAATTGATTTGTTTACAGATAACAGGGCAGAGCGTAAGTGGAAGCAAAGAGTGCTCCTAAAAGGCAGCAAAGCATCAGAGAAAGAGCCCACACTCCAAAATGCTTTGGCTACAGCCAATTGATAGCGCTCTCTCTTTCTGGCTGGGTACACAGCATACATTTAAAGCACATTGATCTTCCCGAATCAAGGCTTACAGTATCCCAGAAGCAGAAATGGTAACTCTGGGACTGTCCCTGGAAAATAGGGACGCCTGGAGGGGCTGGTTACTGCAGGTCTCACTTGTTTAACTTAAGCCACCTACATAGATTTAAAGCATTTTAAACAGTTAATGGCTTTCCCAAAGAACCCTGGGAACTATTATTTGTTAAGGGTGGTGAGCGCTGTTAGGAAACCCCCATTCCCCTCAGACAGCTACAATTCCCAGAGTCCATGCAAAAAGGGATTGATTATCAATCCACTCTGGAACTGTGGCTCTGGGCATCGAATAGGGGATCTCATTAACAAAACTCTAGCTCCCAGAATTATTTAGGGGGAACTACAAGTGTTTAATTGGGACGCGTGTGGCGCTGTGGGTTAAACCACAGAGCCTAGGACTTGCCGATCAGAAGGTTGGCAGTTCGAATCCCCGCAATGGGGTGAGCCGCCCGTTGCTCGGTCCCTGCTCCTGCCAACCTAGCAGTTCAAAAGCACATCAAGTGCAAGTAGATAAATAGGTACCGTACAGGCAGGAAGGTAAACGGTGTTTCCATGTGCTGCTCTGGTTCTCCAGAAGCGGCTTAGGCATGCTGGCCACATGACCCGGAAGCTGTACACCGGCTCCCTCGGCCAATAAAGTGAGATGAGCGCTGCAACCCCAGACTCAAACACGACTGGACCTAATGGTCAGGGGTCCCTTTACCTTTACCTTTACAAGTGTTTAAAGTGGAACAGTCGTTCCTTCCTTCCTTCCTTCCTTCCTTCCTTCCTTCCTTCCTTCCTTTCTTTCTTTCTTAACATCTTTATTGAAAATTCAAAAAGCACATAATTATAAGTGCACTAAACATGGTGAGACATAAATAAAAGAGAAAAGAAGAAGAAGAGAAACAGGACCCGTGCAGAAGGGAAAATAAAGGGTGGAGGGAAAAAAACCAAAAACTGTATATTTCACAAAGTTGTTATTGTACTTCACCAGATTCTAACCTATTACAGAATTTGTAAGAATGGATTCCAAATATCATTGAATTTGTCCATGGCAAGTCTGCGTTTATATGCAAGTTGTTCGTATGTTGTGAGTTTGTATAGGTCTTCAATCCAATCGTAGAAGGGAGCCACATTTTTATTTTTCCAATTCATCAGTATCAGTCTTTTTGCTATAGTAAGGGCAAGGAGAGTCCACCCATATTATCCTTTTGTAAGGTTCCATGTGCTGGGTATATAATTCAAGAGGGTATTTTGCTCTGTAAATGTAAGGTTGTTCCATACAGTTCTGTTAATAGTTTCAGTTACATTCTGCCCAAAAGCTTTCAATGTAGGACAATGAAAGGACATATGCTTTAGAGAAGCATTACCCCTGTTGCATCTCCAACAGTTTGATACCTTAGATAGTTCTTAGATAGGTAGTTCTTTGTGAACGAGGCCCTGTGGCTCAGGTCATGCTATTTGCCTGCAAATGCAAGTGAAGAGCAGTTGTTGTTTTTTCAGTGTCTTAACACAGGTGTGTCACAAGATCCTATTTGCATCCTGGCAGTAAGGAGATCCAGAAGGCACAGTTAATTTATGGACTCAGTTGTGCTGACAACGTCCCTATGCACAGAGTGGAAACCAAGCAACAACACGCGCTGCCGCAGGCCTCGGAATGGAAATGCCAGCAGATGATACCATTGACAGTGTGCCAGTGGGCATCAACGTTAACATATAAATTGCTACTGTTTCTGAAAGCATTCATCAGCTGTCTGGCAGGGGACTTGATAAGAAGAGGGTCGATGACATGTGAGCCACAAAGAAAAAGAGGCACCCTCTTGTCACACTGATGTTAAAGAGTATCCTAGAGCTGGAAAGCAGCCCTGTATCAATTATTAAGGGCATATAGAGTTCGACATCAGTGCAAGCCAACACAGGAAATACATCTACATGTATAGTCATATCCAAAACAGAAGCTCAGATCTATTAAACCACAATGATCATTTCAGAGCCCTACCTGCTCTGAGGTCACATCTGTACCATACATTTAAAGCACATGACTCTCCTCCCGACACCCAAGAATCTTGGGAACTGTAGTTTAAGGATGCTGGGAATTACCCCTCAGAAAGGTACAAACTGCAGTCCTCAGGGGACTTGGGGTGGGGAGCCACATGCTTTAAATGTATGGTGTGGATGTCTCCTACATCCCAATCTCCTACCATTTTGATTGTGTGGTACTGCTAATGCCAAGATTTCAGGTTCATTCCCTGTATGGGACCACTGCATAGTCCTCCATTGCAGAGAGTTGGGCTCAATGATCCTCAGGGTCTCTTCCAACTCTATGATTGTTTAAAGCTGCAATTCTATGCATACATCTTGCGAGTAAATGACAATGTGGAACTTACTCCCCAGTAGCTGTGCACAGGATTAGAATGTAAGTATTTGTGCGGGGTGCGGGAGCAGGGTTTCAGATATGCATTGTGAAAGTCACTATGGCGAATGTCAGAGCAAGAATGGGAGACCCGTAGTCCTCTGGATGTTGTTGGAATATTTAACTTCCATCATCTCTGACTATTGGCCAAATTTAGAATTAGTCGGCTCTGCCTGTCGGAGGGATCCCTGCCCTTTGCCCACCAGTTCCCAGGCACTACTGGTTGGAGTTCAATAACATCTGGAGCGTCTCAGTTTCCTCACATCTGATTTAGGCTATAAGTATGACTTTCCTCAAAAGGGTAAATGAGATTGAGAGAAGCTGAGTCCCCCATCTCTGAGATGGACTAAATCATGTCTCAAATTGGCTATTGTGACACAACTGTAAAGGCTCCTCATCTCTTGCTATTTTTTTTAAATAAAAAACTCTTTAAAATATAAAACAAAACAGTACAACAACTTTCATTTTGCAAACACTTTATTTTTTCATGTTAAAGCAAGCATAAGAACTATTACCAAATAACCGAAACATTGTCTTATGTAGAATTTGCCATTTTATTCTAATGAATGGTCTAAATGGTAAGAGTCAGTATAACCTGAGTGTTTTTGCTTTTAATAAGCCTTTGGGTTAGGGTAATTGTTGTCACATGCTCAGAAACCTGGAAAGGGAAATTTAATAGGGGAGAACATGAAACGATTGTTAGCCTCGTATTCAACACAGCATTTATTATCAAGGCTGACAAAACATTAGACACACATTTTAAACAGTGTAGTGTTCTCTAGAAGTTGTTGGATTACAACTCCCATCATTCCCAGCAAACATTGCCAATGGTAATAAAATGATGGGTGTTGTAGTCTAACAATATCTGGACAGTACGACATTGGCTACCCCTGCCTTATGCTGTTTTGTTTTTTAAAGAAATCAAAACCAAAACTCATCACCACCGCTGCTCCTAGTGCTTGTTCTGTCCCGGCCTTTTAGCCTCAGCACATCCATGACACTTCGAGCATAGACGTCGCGCAAATTAACATTGACGGTGCAATCGCTGGACATGTTTTTTGTGAGCTTCTTTAAGGCTTCACGCTGCCGGAGAGCAGCTTCCTTTATCTTCAGCGTGAAGTAACAGGCAGAAAAGCGGTCATTGATGATGGCTATCGGCAAAGCCAGAACGAGAATTCCTGACAATATACACACGAATGCCACTATCTTGCCGATGGTTGTGTCCGGCCTAATGTCTCCGTAGCCAACTGTCGTCATGGATGTCGTAGCCCACCACCAAGCACAGGGCACACTTGTGAAGGTTGTGCCATGGACACCTTGCTCGACAAAGAACTCCATGGTGGAGAAGATGGAGATGCCCACAGAGAGGAAAAGCAGGAGCATACCGACCTCTTCGTAGCACTGGGCAATGGTCATGCCCAGGGACCGCAAACCTGCAACGCAATAGAGGATTTCAGTTTAGGTCACAGCCTCCATCAGTGGTGGCTGGTGCCCCCTTCTCAGGGGCTGGACTGAGGAGGAATGGTGGAGACCCCCCCCCATTCTCCTGAACCTTCCCAAGAACAGGAGGACTGTATAGATTTAGAACAGTGGTTTGCAGAAGGGCATAGTTCAGAGACTGCAGAGGGGAGAAGCTGGGAAATATTGGGAGAGGAACAGCAGGAAGAAGCAGCACCAGGGGAGAGACCACTGACAGACTCAGTGTCTTTGGAAAGCATTCCTGACCTTCCCTCTCCCAGGACCAGGCATGCACTGAAGGTAGTAGAACAGAAAGCTCAGAGGCAGAAAGCTCACATTAGGTGTGACATACAATAGAAGAGACGGAGAGGGTGGACTTTACTTGGAGCAATGGCATTATCCTAGTTAGAATGCATTCCTTCAGCTATCTCTGTGCATAGTGAATAAATTACTTGGTAAGAAACATTTTTTGTTTATCTGGTTCTTGGCTGCCACCATGGGAGGGATCAGATTCCCTGAAGCCTGATGCCCCTGGGACTTGTAGGGTGGATGGCTGGGATACCAACGGCAGGTGGAACCTGCATCAATGACAGCTGAGCCCCATAATTCTAGTTTTGTCCCCATTCTCCTCCCTGCTGCAAGGGCAATAGTAAGACAAGCTAAACAGGACCAGTAATGGAGTGGGATAGAGAGGCCTTGAGCAAAGCTGTGGTCATGTGAGCTCCTGCCTTCTGAGCAGCAGAGGTTGAATTAAAGCCCACTTGGAAAGGGAGAACAAATGGTACAAATACTTCCTTAGGTCTGAGGTGGCTCAGGGGCCAAATGTGGCTCTCTAGGTCTTTCTATTGGGCCCTCAAAACTCTCCCTAGGGCACAAGCCTCCTTTCCTGGCTAGACCCTCAGTGTCCTTGCTTTGCATGCTTTTCCATGGCTAGAATGTATCCTTGACTTCTGATCAAGCCACTTGCTTGCCTGGATGGAGGACAGAGAGGTGTTCATGCAGAAACTAGCCTACTGTACAAAGGTAACATCTGCATTTATTTATCCACCGACTTTTGCCTCTGGTCCCACCCACCACTGGCATGTGGTCCTCAGAAGAGGATACAGCCTTTGGGTTGAAAAAGTGCTCTCATCTCACCCAGTATTTATTAGGGGAGGAGGCCCAATATAGCAAAAGAGGAAGGAAAATGCTTTTGGAGAGGTTGGACATGGGGTCTGAATGAATGGAACACTTCTTCCAACAAAGTCAGCCCTGCTAGTCTCCTTTAACAGTTAAAACCAAAACAAAACATATTTAGTATCCTTATGTAGCTGGGAATCAACCAGCACTCAGTAGAGTAGAACAATTTCTTCCCATGCCTTGGATGCAGTACTTCTGTGTAACCCATATTAGCATTTGCCCTTTTAAAGCAGCATCACGCTGTTGGCTCATATTTAGTTTGTTGACTCAGGATCCATCTGAGTTCTGCTGAAGTCCTTAAGTAAGTGATACTGCGTACCCAGTCATCTCTCCAAATTTTGTACTTGAGAATCATTTCCTGCATGCAAGAGCTGACATTCATCTGCTGTACCTCAATACTAAATGTATATGAAATAATGAATTTTAGAGGTGGATAACTGCCAACTGTATGAGCTCAGGACTATAGCTTTATTATCACCAGCCCTGGCCCAAAAAACCCCTTTCATATCAACTTGCCTCACATCAAAACAAGATTCTGTTCGATTGAGGTACTCCACACAGCTGCAATTTATGTATGTGCACATGTAAAAACAGCCTCAACCCTCATATTTTTAGGCTGAAGTCCTATACAGACATCTGGGAGTTAGTCTCATTGAACTTGATGGGGTTCCTTCCAAGCACAAACAGGCTTGCAATGCATAGCACCTAATTTATGTCTCTTGTGAATGCCATTTTAATGGCACATCTCGGTTGTTTAAAATAAAAATTGACTGTTTTCCATCTCAAGCCTTCTCCAAGTTTCTTCAAAGATGGAACAATTCAAGAGCTGGTGATCCATCAGTCTATGTATGGGAGATATGACATAAAAACAATATGCCGTAGTGTCAAGATGTGTCAAGTTAGCACTTTCTATAACTTATGCTAGTCTGATGCAGTAGCAAGTATAACTTGCCTGCAGGAGTGGTATCATGTTTTAACACAATACATGGACTCTTTAACACCAGGATGCATTGTGGGTAGAAGTCCTCACCATAAGAGTTCATTGCCATTTTGCCCCGGCTTGGATACCAGCAAGTTTCTTCTGCCCTTACTCAATCTCATTATTCCTCATTGTCTCTTTAAATAAATTCTCACCACACCTCCTATGATGAGTAAAAACTGATTCCAAGGGACCAGCAAGGAAAGAGGACTCTCTTATCTTTCATGGCACCCGTGACTAACATAGATCACATATGTTATATGGACATAAAAGTTTCTTTCCTCTCTCTTTCTTCCTGCAATATGTTACAAACTGGAATGATTCTGAAAATAAAAGAAATTACAGAAGCTAGAAGGCCACTGCTTTGTTAACAGTTCAATGATGCTCAGTTTATTTAATGAACCTATTGTTAGGAGGTTGTCTCCTGGAAGCTGGCATCTTTTCTGAATTAGATACCCAGAGGTTGGCTGCAATGCTGGAAATGTGTGAGAGAAATAAATATGTGATTGAGTGTTTCAGTATCTTTAACAGTTTTACATTGTTTTCTGAGGCTCCTGGAACTTATGAAGCAGCTATATACATTCAGCAAATAAAACAGGTAAGTGAAAGTTTTTTTTGGAAGCCCAAATCAGATGAAAATGGGGGCACAGTTTGGGGGGGGGGTTGCCCTATCTTCTGCCATGTATATATTACAAAATGAAGCCTTCAGTGCTCTGCCAACTAAAGGAAACCGATCTGGGATTTCTCTCCATTTGAGGAAGTGGGGAACATGTTGCAACAACAGATTCATCTGAGGCAACATTTGAGCCCATCAGCTGCAAACACAGCCTTGCTGCTATGACTTTCCAATCTGATCTGTTCAAGAATAAAAGAAGCAAACAGAATATTATAAATTCAGAATAGCTGTGTTCATATAGGCAACCCCTTCTAGGCAAATTTTTGCAGATATGAATCCAGTTTTATTTTGAATAGTAATGCAGTGCTGCTAGCAGGGCATCTCTGACCCTTGCCAGTTTACTCACTGTTGACAATGAAACGGGCAGGCAACCAAATTAGCTTATATAGCACTAATAGGGGGGTGATGAAGAGGTTAGGAGAAGTGATTAGAGGGAGTTTCTAGCATGACGGTCCAATTAATCTGTGTTGGGGTAATAACATTATTTCTGGACTGTACCACTTCAGGATGCTGACATGATTGGATACTCTTCCACCCACCCAAACAAGTCAAATTCCCTGAACAGAGAAAACTAGATGCTGCAGCGAAGGTTTTAGGCCAGTCTTCTTCCTAACATGTCAGTTTTTCTGCATGTAGGGATTTTTCTTCTGTTGTTGTATGAAGGATAATTCAGTCCTGTAATTCCTGCTGCCCCCTACTACTATTGGTGCAGTTCAGAAACAGGTTTGTTCCTTGTAAGAACTAGGCCTCAGACCAGGGGTGAGGAACCAGCTGCCCTTCAAATGTTGCTGGGTTACAACTCCCATCATCCCTGGCAGAGGCTGATGGGACTCCATCAACAACTAGAAGGGTCACAGGCTTCCCACCCTGGCAACCTAAAAATCATGATGATTTGCCTATTCAGCTTCTCAGAACTGTAGGACCTCAGGGCAGATTTAGATAGTTTTCTGGAGGGAGATGTCACCCTGAGGTGAACTGGTCCCCTCTGCTTAATTCTCCCACAATTGTGGGATACAGAAAAGATTCAGTTTTCTGTGGAAAGTGAGGCTTGCTAAGAAGGTACTAGAGCAGGAGACTCTTAATCTGAGAGCTATGGGTCAAGCCCCATGTTGGGTGAAAAATTCCAGCATTGCAATGGGTTGGACTAGATGGTCCTCATGGTCTCTTCCAACTCTTATGATGGAAGGTCCTAGGAAGGGTACCATAGCTCTGTGGTAGAGCTTCTGTTTTGCATGCAAAAGATCCTTGGTTCAATGCCCAGCATCTCTTGTTAGAAGGATCAAATGGCAGGAAAGACTTCTGCTTTTGATCCTGGAGAGGCACTGCTGGGCAAAGGAGACTATACTGAGGGAGATCGGCAGATAGCATCACCTGGTTTAAGGCAGCTTTCAGACAAGGGACTGTGTCCATCAGATGACAGAGGAAGCACTGTTGAAATTAGGCATTGCGGTGACAGAGTAAATCGATAAACTGAAAGGAATGGAATTATGAAATACCATCTCTCTGGCCACATTCACACAATATATTTAAAGTACTATGATACTACCAGTGCTTCTCTCTCTCCCTGGGGGTACTCAAGGGTATGGCAGTACCAGCACATTTCCCTCCCCCAAATGTTAAAAGTGTGGCACTTACTTCATGGTGAGTACCCACACACATACACCCTACACACACACAAAAGCACTGGATACCACTTTTAAACAGTTATGGCTTCCCCAAAGACTTCTGGGAGCTGTAGTTTGTGCTGAGAGTTGGTAGGAGACCCCTGTTCCCCATGAAGAGTGATGGACTGTTAAACCTATCTGGGATATGTACAGTCACTTGCTTGCCTTGGAAATGATTCTGGGGGAAGGGTCTGTCTGGAGTTTGGTGGCTACAAAGCTTAGCTTGCAACATGGGACCAGTCTCATGTTGTGGGCCTCTGCTCATATGGAAGTCAGCTTCTCATCTGAGTTTCTTAAAATTGCCACCCCCCTTAGGTAGAACCACAAAATAATCAATTTCCCCAAGAGTTTCCTACACCATGTAGATTTACCTGTTGAATGCCGGCCCAACTTCAGCATGCGCAGACCCCTCAGCAGCCTTAACACCTGAACAATACGTCCCATGTTTTCCAGCTCCTGGGAGCTGTGTCTGCCACGCAAGCTCTCCACTACCAGTGTGATGTAGAAGGGCAAAATGGCCAGCAGGTCTATGATGTTTGCTACACTCCGTATGAAGTTGAATTTCTTCTGTGCGCACAGGAAACGCAGGGCAAACTCTCCTGTGAACCAGGCGATACACACATACTCCAGGATGTCAAGGAGGTGTGGTGGCAGCCAGCTCAGTTCTACAGAGATGAGGGCCATGTTGGCAATAGAGATGATGACAAAGGCCATGGAGATGGTGCCAAAAGTCTGGGCAGCGACAGAAGACCCAGGTTTTTCCAATACCTCCCAAAGCTTCTGCCTGAATCTGGGGCAGAGGCTCCCGGAGAAGTCCTCTTCCTCTTCCTGGGCATCAAGTGCTTCAGCTTCTTTCTTGATATCCAAGGCTTCACTCAGTTCCTTCCTCCTGAAGTACCTGTGCAGGGCAGCGAAGCACAAAATGTGACACTATACCTCATCTGAAATGAATGCAAACACTTGTGGCAGCACGTGCACCACCACAACCAACTTCAATTACAAATGCAAAAAGACAGCGGTCACTGACTTCAAAGTGTGCTCTTGTGAACATCCGAGCTGTAAAGCCAGATGATCAGCAAAAGGGACAAACCTAAAGTCATCCTCAACTCCTCCGTGCTACACATCAAGTCTGCCTTAAAAACAGGGGTGGCTAACTAGTGGCCCTCCTGGTGTCTTGGACTACAACTCCCATCAGCTCCAACCAGTATGGCTAATTGGCAGGGCTGATGGGAGTTGTAGCTCATCAACATCCAGATTGCCACAAGCTAGCTGTCCTTGCTTTAGATCACACATTAATTTAATCCCAGGAGGAACCTGTTTCAAGGTTACATTAGCCAGCCTCAGCCCAGTATACCTGAATGAGTGTCTCCACTCCCACTGTTCAGCTCCGAGGGCCTTCTGATGGTTCCCTCATTGCGAGAAGTGAGGTTACAGGGAACCAGGCAGAGGGCCTTCTCAGTAGTGACGCCTGCCCTGTGGAAGGCCCTCCCACCAGATGTCAAGGAAATAAACAACTATCTGACTTTTAGAAGACATCTGAAGGCAGCCCTGGTCAGGGAAGATTTTAATGTTTGAAGTTTTATTCTGTTTAATATTCCATTGGGAGCACCCAGAGTGGCTGGGGTATAAATAATAAGGTATTATTATTATTATTATTATTATTATTAGTGGTGGTAGTAGTATACCCAGTGATTTTTTTTCCTAGAAAAAACTGTTGGAGTTGCTCCCCACAACCCCAACATCCACCCCCTTTCCAAGTACACAAGCAACTGGGTTACTTCAATACCAAACTCAACCACTGCCATAATGTTCTGTCCAGCTGCTGCCTTGCCTAGGTGGTAGGAATCCACATCAGTGGCACCCAGGCCACCACCTCATCTTAATTCCCTTCATCTGTGCTTACCTCACCTCTCCCCAACTGCATAATTAATCTACAACACCCTACTGAAGCCGTCCCCAGCCCTACTGGACTTGGGCCCATGGCCCCATCAATTACTCACCTGTCCCTGCAGCAAGAGTCAATGCTGAGCTCATCCAGCCCCCAATACTGGATCTCCTGCAGGAAGGAAAGTGCACAGAGCTGATCCATCACGTGCAGCCGACCCGTCTGGTAATAATTATGGATGTAACTAAATGCCTGAGAGCTCCGATCAAAGAAATATTCATTCTCCACCAAATTGGCATCATCGCAGAGATCCAGGAGGCTGGAGGCAACGTCCCGGGCAGCTGACACCACTACAGCCAGCTTGCCCAGGCGGGTGTCTGGGTAGCAGCACAGCTTTTTCTGGGACAGCACAAAGCGGGCCCCTCCCACATTGACTGTGATGCAGTCCAAGGATGGGGCCACCGGTCGCAGCAAGGTTCCTGGCTCCTCCTCGCTGCAGAAGACACTGGACTCCACAGATCCAAAGGACGTGCTCTCACCCAGCTCCTCTCCAGATGCTCCTGAAGAAAGGGACAGGCAGCAAGGAGGGGACTTCATTCTTCAGCTGCCAGAGGCAGCCTTCTCTCTCCTAGAGAAAATGACACATGCAAGTCAAAGAGCCCATGCTGGGGCAAAGCAACAGAATGAACAATTATGCGTCGTTGCTTGCAGTTTCCTCAATTCCTCATGTAGCACTTTGTCTGCAAGATCTGCAGTGGCTGCCAATCTGGTACTGGGTCAAGATTGGTGCTGACATACAAGGCCCTATGCAGCTCAGATGCAGTCTGCCTGAGAGATCGTGTCCTCCATAAAAGAGGGCATGTCTTGCAGTGAGACCTGGAGACTGACCTCCTGGTTGTGGGTGGGTCTACTGGATAGCCACAACACCCAATTGGTAGATCCCTCATTGCTGGGTGTAATCTGGCCAATGGTGCGCAGTCTAAATGGATCAAGGGGTCTATATAAACCCATGCATGTGTCCCGGAGCTTCCTCTTTCATCTCATGCATCAGAACACCTGCCCACCTCTCCCTAATTTTAGGGCATTTTGCAATTGACCTTGCTGTGCCATCTGTCGTTGGGACAGGGGCACAGCAGGAATTTTCCCCCACTTGGCTGATTGGCTGTGGCCATTTGGGTTTCATCTGCCGTGTAGCAAATTGTCACAACTTGTAAGGTTGCGCATAGGCCCTGGTTCATGTGATAGGGTGGGAGAACGGTCTTGCCATCCCTATGTGAAGGGTATTATGTTAAAGGAATCCAGAGCCTCAACTTGGTTTGGTCAACCCCCAAAAGGGGGTTGTGCCCATGCCTGAGTCCAGGGGAGCATCTGGGGAGTGAACAGAGTCTGTTCCCAGGCTTTTCACCTGCCTCAGGTGTTCACCCTTGGCTGACCTATGATAGAGCTCTGGGTCAGCGCTACCTGCAAGGGTGTAGGGAGCTTGTTGAACCAGAGCCTATGTAACCACTCACTTTTCTGTAATCAATAAAGTTGTGGCCTAAATTCGGCCAAAAACTAAAACTAAAATTTGAGTTAAATGTGTCTTTATTTAAGGCGGAGGTCTCTGAGTCTGAACACGCAAATCACCTTACCCGCTCACATACCCACCAAATCACTGTGTTCTACAAAAGAGTACCTAAATTATCAGAAGCCCATTCCCCAGTAACTCAGAGCAGGGCCTTCTCTGTGTCTGGCCCTGGTTTGTGGAAATGCATCCTTGTTGAGATACAACAAACACCCACTATTTGTAGTTTCTGGAAACTGTGGAAGACATTTTTGTTTCAACAAGTCTTTCCGGCTGGATGTTGTGGTTTTTAAATTTCTCTCACCCTTTGATGCTTTTTTTAATGGGGTTGCATCCACTGCTGCAACAGAAGAACCCATTCCTCACTGCACAGTACAGATTTCAGGATCAGAAGAAATGAAGGGTTTTCTTTTAAGGTGAGGCTGTGTGTGTTAGTGCCAGCCACTATGGTTGCAGAAATAAGTAAACAAAGTCTAGTAGGATATCAAGTTGCTCAGGTTTGTATCTTCTATGTCCTTTCCTGTAGTAAATAGAACCAACTGGCCACTCACCATAAGGTTTGAGATGCAAATATTTGAAATATATAAATATTGTGTCATCTTCATAATATAATCCCTCTGGGTATAGAATGTGGAGGGTGGCGTTTTTGGCACCAGTTATAGGTTACTCAAAGTCGGTATGGAACTATAAGATACTAGATATGGAAGTAACTTTTTTATGACTAAATGTCCAACACAGCAGGGCAGGTTAAGCAGAGATGCAGTGACTGGCACAAAACCAGTTTCATGGGAGCTAAGTCCAGCACTCTTCCCACTACTAATAGCAGTGGCTGCCTATGAGCAACCAAGCCACTTTTAAGGTTCTGCTACTTACATAAAAAGGTAAAGGTAAAGGTACCCCTGCCCATATGGGCCAGTCTTGCCAGACTCTAGGGTTGTGTGCTCATCTCACTCTATAGGCCGGGAGCCAGCGCTGTCCGCAGACACTTCCGGGTCACGTGGCCAGCGTGACAAGCTGCATCTGGCGAGCCAGCGCAGCACACGGAACGCCGTTTACCTTCCCACTGGTAAGCGGTCTCTATTTATCTACTTGCACCCGGGGGTGATTTCGAACTGCTAGGTTGGCAGGTGCTGGGACCGAACGACGGGAGCGCACCCCCCCGCGGGGATTCGAACCGCCGACAATGCGATCGGCAAGTCCTAGGCGCTGAGGTTTTACCCACAGCGCCACCCGCGTCCCCGGGCTACTTATATACAAAGTCCTAAATAAATCTGGACTAGGTTACCTGAAAAACCATCTTTCTCCCCACTGCCCGGTAAGGGCACTACAATCAGTGAATGGAACCTGGTTAGATTTCTCACAGCCTGGTGATTATTGGGCTTTTTCACTGGCAGCACCAGTGTTGGGAAATGCCCTCACTGCTGAAATATGAGAGGCTCCATCAATATTGGCATTCTGCCGGCCCCTGAAGACATACCTGTTTAAGTACGCAATCCTCTAAACTGAACTTCTGATCTAACTGTTTTAACAGTTGTGCTAGCTCCTATATTGTACACCCTAATTAAGGATGTTCTAAAGTCCCAATGGAATTGTTACTGTGTATTTTAATTATGTAATGCTTTTATACTTGATTTTATAGTTGTAAACTGCTTGGAAGCCTTTTGGGTGGATAAGCAGTATATAAACAAATAAAGATCAGTGACTCCCATTGCCCATTCACCATACTAGCTGGGGCTGATGGGAGCTGGAGTTCTGCAACATTTGGAGGACCAGAGATTTCCCATTCTGGTTCTTCTACACTACCTGGTTCTCAGCTTGTACAGCATGCTAGAGCCTAGGAGAACAAGGTACCTTACCAGGTGGCTGCTTGCATAACAAAAAATGATGACTGTCCTTCCCGTTATTATTCTGAACCCAAAGCAACTTCTGGGAAATGCTTCACTAAAAGCACAAGTGCAGAGAAGTTGCATGCCATGACATTTAGGGATGACCATTCATGAGATCTCTTAAAACTGCTTAGCATTCCCTTGCAGTTAAAAAGAAGACAGCTCATTATCACTGGTTCTATTGGCCGGCAATCAAAACAATGGCTAATGTATACATTAGGTTTCCTCACTGGAATTTTGTTTAATATGAGGCAGTTTCCTTTTCAACATCTAGGCTGCAATCCTCTGCACACTTATCTAGGAATAAGCCCTATTAAACACAACAGGATTTGCTTCTTCCATGGATTTTTCAATTAACCTTGGCAAGGAACAGGAGCTGGAATTTACATCTGTGGCACTTTAAAAATTAAAACAAATGCACCAATTAGTCCTTCACATTCTCTACCCATTCTGTAGATTACACACTGTTCTCTCTTTTTTGAGTGTGTGTGTGGGGTGTTGGTTGGTATGTCCATCGCTTAGTGCAACTTTAGATAGGTAAAGGTACCCCTGACCATTAGGTCCAGTTGCAGACGACTCTGGGTTGCATGACTAAGCCACTTCTGGCAAACCAGAGAAGTGCACGGAAACACCGTTTACCTTCCCGCCGGAGCGGTACCTATTTATCTACTTACACTTGACATGCTTTCGAACTACTAGGTGGGCAGGAGCTGGGACCGAACAACGGGAGCTCACCCCGTCGTGGGGATTCGAACCGCCGACCTTCTGATTGGCAAGCCCAAAAGGCTCAGTGGTTTAGTCCACAGCGCCACCCACGTCCCGTGCAACTTTAGATACTTCATGATTATTAGTGCAACAATTTAAAAACTACTTAATAATAAACTGCAGCATCAAATACTATGCAGCAGCAATAATAATAATTAGTGCAGCATTAAATAAATGTGCATTTATATGCTAATAAAATGTGCATTTTAATCAGCATATCAGTTTATATCACCAGCCTACCAATTGTGTTTGGTTTCTCCAAGAATCTTAAAAATAAGCAACTGGCGAGAACACAGGAAGCTGTCTTACACTGAGTCCGACCTTTCGTCCATCTAGCTTAGCATTATCTATGCCATGTAGCAGCAGCTCTCCAGGGTTGCAGGCAAGGGGCACTTCAAACCCTATCTTGAGATGCCAGGGGTTGAATCTCGGAACTTTTGCATACAAGGCAGATGCTTCACCAGTGAGCTAGACCCCTTCCCCTACCTGTGCACAGAATACTAGAGTTTTACTAATAATAATAATTCCAATTATTATACACAGCTGTGAAGCAGTTCACAATATCTTAATTTAATTATCATTACATGCATTTATACCCCACCTTTCCTCTGAGGAGTTCAAGGTGCTATACACAGATCACACTGCTTCCCCCATTTTATCCTTACAACAACAACAACCCTGTAAGGTAGCTTAGCCTGAGACTGTGGGACTGGCACGAGGTCAGAGCAGGGATCTCCTTAGTCCAAGTCCAACACTCTGCCCAAATACCAGGTCAATAATCATCCACCAACACTCCTGTGCTACCTCAGTCAGCAGCGCATGAGACTCTTAATCTCAGGGTTGTGGGTTTGAGCCCCACATTGGGCAAAGATTCCTGCACTAGTTGGCTTTGTGGACCCTTCCAACTCTACAGTTCTATGATTCAGCCCCACACGCCTCTGCAGGTTTACTTGGAAGCAAGTTCCACTGATTTTAATAAGACTTACTCTGTCTTTGCAAGCACACACAAGATGTCAATACCAAATGGCATTGGATCTAGCATCTCGAAACCAAATGTTAACGCTGAAAACCAGCAAATTATTATTTTTTAAACAAAAACCCGGAGTATGTAGGACGTTAAAGATAGATGAGCCTGCAATCCCATGCACACTAACCTGCAGGTAAGCCTCATTCAACACAATGACGCTTATTTCCGAGTAAGCATGCATAAGGTTGCTCCGTCGAAGACCCCGCGAAATAAACCCAAGAAGCGCGACACACGGAAGCAACTCTGATGGATTGACAGGAGCTCACCTATTCCAGCCAGGCATCGCCTTCAAAGGTTCAAGAGCCACGCCCCCTTACCTGCCTCCACTCGTGCTGCTCCGGGCACATCGCAGGGCTACAGCTCTCCGCGCCTTCCCCGGCTGGCGCTCGCCTTTAAGGGCGGAAGGCTCGCCAGCTCCGCACTTCTCTGCGCACAAGCGCGCTCTGCCGCCGGCGCCTGCAGCTCGCCAACTTCTGGGCAGCGCTTCTTGGTTAGGCGCGTGAGCAGGCGCACGAGCAAATCAGAGCGCAGCTCCGAGGCGACAGCAAGAGAAGGGGTGGGGTTCACCACCCGGGACATCTTTTAAAGACCCTGGAGCGGGAGCCACGTGCTTAGGAAGGAAACGGGTCTCGCCCGAGCTGAGGAACCCGCAGCCGGCTGCGCGCCCTGAAGAAAAGTTTGTTCCCCGAGTACTCGGTAGTTTGGCAGCTCCTTCGCTTGCGTGCTGACTTGGATCCAGACTTGGTCATGCTTGGAGCAGAGACTATTGCATTTAGATCCCACCAGTGGCGTAGCGTGGGTTGTCAGCACCCGGGGCAAGGCAAGTAATTTGCGCCCCCTAACCCGTGGATTTGCGCCCCCTAACCCGTGGATTTGCGCCCCCTAACCCCCAGATGTTGCGCCCGGTGCGGCCGGCCCCCCCTGCACCCCCTACACTACGCCACTGGATCCCACATCTCTTCCAAGGAAGTGTACACGGTTCGTTTCCTCCCCATTTTGTCCTCACAAAAACCTTGTGCGCTGGGTTATGGTGAGAGACTGTGAACAGCCCAAGGTCATCCACTGAGCTTGAAACCAATGGGAGCCGGGCTTCCTCGTGCACAGACCTGGCACCAATGAAACCAAAGGGATCCAGACTTAGGTTGCTTTCAGACAACATTTATTAGGTATTCATCCTGATTTGTTTGCACAAGGTTTGCTGGGAACTTGACTGTTTATTGAGCTTTTATTCTGATTGGGTTGGGAGATTATAGGATCTCACAGTTGCTGCCCTACACACTGCTTTCATCACTTTCTCTATCACAAAAGTGTGTGGGTTTTATTGGGGGGCGGGGGAGGGAGAGTGGGTTTGCAGTAAAATAGCACCAAATCCCACTTTAATTGTGCAGCCTCAAATTTCTTATGGACAGTTGAAGCCCACCTTCAAAATAGTGGCAGTCTGAAAGTGTCCTCAGTCAAGCTTGGTGCTGGCCCATTGAAATGACATTCTTACATCTCCAAATCCAACCCGAGGAGTCCAGTGGAACTTATCTTATCAAGGAAGAATGCCCAGGATGGCAGCCTTGCAGCTTATGAATGATGAATGTTTTCATGGAAGTGAATCTCGCCAAGTTCATTATGAACTTTACGATTGCGATCTGGCAGCAGTTAAAGCTTCCTGCTGTGCTAGTCTAATACCCAAGGACGACAGTCTATGAAAAGCAACCCTATGCACAAAAAACTGGTGTAAAGCAAACTGGTGTAAGTTAATCTGGTGTAAAGTTACATCAGATCAAAATTCCATTCAGCAGTGGGGCTGCTGCTCTGCCTAAGACTGGCAGAGGGAAGGTAAGCAGTGGGTTGCCCAGTGGGTTGCCAGGTCACCTGTCTGTGCTGGAAGGGCGTTGGATCCTGTACCTGCCTTGCCCCTTTTTGGATTGGGCAGAGCCAGGGCTGGAGACTTAATTCCAGGGGAATCAGCTGACTGATCTGGAGCTCTGCTGCATCCTAAACTGCTCATCCTGGCAGATCTGCCATAGGATTGGCCCCTCAATTATTATAGCACAGAGAGAAAGTTCAGCCCTACTTTAATAGACCTTTAATGTTCCTTTCCTCCTCTTGTTTCTTGCCCCTTTTTTTCTTGCCACTAGCACCCTAAAATACAAAACACAAGAGAAATAGTATCTTGATTGCTTGTCAATGACTGCTTCTCATTTAAGACCAATAAATTATCATTAAACATGTGCTATTACTTTTCAGAAGGACAACCCTGTGAGTCTGTTGCAGCAAAAACAACAGCAGCATTAAAAAAGGTAACAAATAACATGGAGCTTTCATGGACTAGATCAGTGGTTTTCATCCAGTGTGCTGTGGGACCCTGGGGTGCCTTGAATGATGTTCAGGGGTGCCATGGGCAACACTGGCCTCTGTCCTTCTTTCCTTCCCTCACTCCTCTGATGCCCTCTCATGTTTCTGCCTCCCAAAGTCTTGAACAGCTGTTTGTTGCAGCAGCCCTGGCTATAAGCTCCACAGGTGAATGACTTATTTATTTGGTCCCCGGGACTCTCTTTAAGCCACACCCCTTCCCAGCCACACTGCACACCAGCATAGCTGTCAACTTTCAGATTTGAAAATAAGGGATCAGCAGCCTCACCTGTCCCCGGGACAGTCTACGGGATATCTAGCTATGCTCACCAGGCCTGCTTTGCACCCTGCTTGGGTACTTTGGCCTGACTGGAATGTGTTCCTGAACTCTGATCGTGTCTCTTTGCTTGCCTGGATGGAAGACGGAGATGTATAGTTGTTGGCATCTGTCTGTCTATCTTAGGAAATAATGGAATGTGCCTCTGAGGGTGCAGTCAAACCTCTGTGTTAGCAGCACTGGAGTGATCTCCCTGGAGCGCAAGCCCAGACAGTGTGCATTGAGGTCCTGGGCTGCCCAGAAGACAAGACTCTCCTCTCAGCCTTCCTGATGTGGTCCAATGAAAGCAGAGCAATACATTTGGCACCAGCTTGGCTGCAGGAATTGCCAGAAGGAGGCGTACAAGACACCATCCAACTGTCTTAAGGACTCCACTCCAGATTTGTGTAGGGTTCACTCCTTAGCCTTTGATTCTCCCAAAGATATTCCACAAGGTAAAATTAACATTTTTCTTTCTTTCTTTGCCTGCTTTTGCCTCTGGCGGAAAAGGTCACTCAAAGGGCGTCTAGTAGGGAATGTGTCTCAGGCTGAAAAAGTTTCTCTTCCCCAGGACTAGTGTCAAAGTAGACTCAAACCATGCAGCTCTCTCTGGTGTGGTAATGACTAACAGACCTGTACACAGTGGCGGAGGAACCCTCTCCGGCATCCGGGGCGGCGCAGCCTGTACAGACTGTGCATGTGCGGCAACCGTATGGGATGATGCACATGCACAGTCCGTACAGGATGCCACACATGCACAGTTTGTATGGGCTGCCGCTTGAGCAGCATCCCGTACGGACACCCATATGGACCGCGCACACCCTCAGCCACTCTACAGCTGGGGAGAGGCAGGGGCCATCTTGTCACCCCTCCCACAGTGGCACCCGGGGTGACCGCCCCTTCCTCCGCCCCTTCCTCCGCCCCTGCCTGTACACCCTGTTTTTCTAAAGTTTTAAAATTCAGCATCATTCATAACTGAGGCTGCAGTTATTTACGTATGTAGCCAGGAGTAAGTCCCATTAAACTTGGCAGGGCTTATTTCTGAAAAGACACACGCAGGATTTATCTGGTGCAAATATGACAGAACAATTCAAATTTGGATAAACTGTCTTTGAAATTTATGCCTGGATGCAAATTTGAGCTAGGTCGCTTCGCTGGAAATTCTGTCCCCATTTCAGCTCTGCTCCCTGGTGTTCCCACGGATCAGATGCGAGAAGGTGCTTCCCTTCCGATCTCTGGAGATAAAAAGAGCATCAGCTGCTACAATGCTTTACAACTCTCTGGGAGACCCAGAAACATCTGCTCTGCCTTTCTGATTATTCACAGAGGATATAAGCAGATGGTTCATTCATCCCCAAAGCAGAGGACTAAACAAATTCATACCTTAAGTCAGTCAGCAGGAAGCACCATTGACTGATCTTTTTTTCAGACAGCTGGAGTCTGTGCCTGTGGGGGTTTTTTTTGGGTGGGGTAGAATAGACTATATGCCTGAGCTGCCTTCTCATTCCTGGATCCAGCATGGATTCAATTCCTGGCTAGCTTCCTGCTGAGGTAATGGCCCAAGTATGGGTCATTAAGGTAACAAAGGAAGTGGCTTTGTGCCAGAAACCAAAGGGGTTGGGCCCCCTTCCTCAGCTATCTGTTAGTTAGAAAAGCAAAAGTCAGAGCTGAGGTGTGTGAGCTAGAAGTTAGAAGCTGCAGCCTGGGCAGCTGAGAGACAAAGTCAAGCCTGTTTTTTGGAGGGATCCAAGGCTGTGGCTATGGGAGAAGCAAGACCCTCTTGGGGTGTTAATGCTGTGAACTCCTCCACCGTAGGCTCATGTTGTATATATGTGTAAATAAACCATGTATCATAAAGTCATGGCAGTCTCTGCTGTCGCTTGTTCCAAGGAAATTGAACCCTGGGTGAGAGCCTGGGACCCCAGGAATCTTACACTGCTCAGAGATTGGGTGGTGCATAACAATAATTTAACCATTCAGGGTAGACATGTATACATGTGCACTCTTAACTATGTGGGATGTGACACATAGATAGCAGTCAAGTAAAACATTCCTAGAGTGGACATGAAAGGGAATGTTTGCTCCAGTCAGTGGAAAACTTCCTGTTTCTTCCTGAGCTGGGACAAACTTCTTCTGCATGTGACTAGAGGTGGGCGTGATCTTACCTGCCCAGGTACCAGAAGGGGCAAGGCAGGTGCCACCCTCTCTCTTTTCCATCCTGTTTCAACGAGTGAGCAGCAGTGACTGCCTGTCTGCAGTCATTGGGACTAACTCCCATATGGGGTAGTTCCATGTGTATACACTTTGTAACCTAAGTCTGCCTTCTGGGATCAATCTGTGAACTGAATGTGTGAGTAAACTTCTTTTATAATACTTTACACAAGATTGTGTCATGCCTATTCTTTTTAAGGGGGAGAAAAGGGGATTACCAGGAATCCTATATTGAGAAGCTTAAACAAGCTTGCAACAAGCTAACCACTGTGTGTTTAAAAGGGGAATGCACTCTGCTAAGTAAAGGGACTTGCTAACGCAAGTTAGGAAGGATACTATTAAACAATATATCCTCCCCTGCTTCCCTGAACATTCCCACAAACTAAGCCCCATAGAGTTGAGTGGGACTTACTCTCCTTGGAAAGTGTGCATCGTGTGCATTGTCCAAAACAAAGTGGGATTTTTTTCCACAAGAAGGCCCCACCTGCAATTTACATTTAAAGCAGTATAATAACACTTTTAAGAGTCACAGTTTCACCCAAAGAATCATAGAAACTGTAAGGATTGTTAAGGATGCCAGTTGTTAGGAGACTTCTAGCCTCTTTGCAGTGCTACACTTTCCAGTGTTCCCTGGAAAGAATTTGTTGAGAATTGAATAATCGGTATTATGTGGCACCTGTAACACTGGCAGCTCTGCAGATTGAAGTGGTCCAGTGGGCATACTTGGGGCCAGGCAATCTCACGGCTAAACTGGTCCCAAATTATTAAGGGCTTTATATACGAATAGTGACACCTTGAACTTGGCCCAGTCACAAATCAGCAGCCCGTGCAAGTTCCCAAGAAAGGGTGTTTTATGCTTCCAAGGCCTCACCTCTGCCAGCAGTCATGCTGCAGCATTCTGCACTAGCTGCAGCTTCTGGATCAAGCACGGTGGAAGAAGAGCAGGATCATGCCCAGTGATCACAGCCTCAAAATGATTGTTGGCCACACTCCAGTGGCCATGCATGCCATGTAACTGAAAGCATGCTATGCAGATATTTTTGGGACCCATGCGTTCTGCACTAACATTGCAGAAGTCCTTTGATTAAATCACCTTTCAATCAGCTGAAAGGCTCTGTTTGCTTGCTTCCACTCTGTCTCTGTGACTTTGTTAAGATATTGTTCCATAGCCATTCATAAACGGAACCAAAGAAAAGTCCCACCCATTTCCATACCTCCCCACATTTTAATAAGTCACACCATCTTGTCAATTATTGACTGATGATGAACACATCCTTTGCTGCAATTGCAAAGGTCAATATCAATTTTACATGCATGACTTGAGAGTGACTAGGGCAAGGGAGTTTTACACAGAACAGTAGTTGCAGAACAGTTCACTTACAGTTCGGTTCTCCATTGTGATCTCGGCCATTTCTTCAGCATATGGTGTTGTATCCTACACACTTCAACATTTAATAGGGTGCTGAACTACGATGCACAACTTATATAGCCGACCCAGCACTTGGGTTTGTGAGGCATATGGTGATGTTAATGCAAAAGTGAAGTGTAAAAATAGTACAATTAGCTAGATATTTCAAATGGAAGTTGTATGCAGATGGAAGCCTGCAAATCATTAAGAGAGACACATCTTGGATGTCGCAAATGAGGCTCACTGATGACAACAAAGCAACTCATTAGTACATTTGCATAATTGCATTCTTTATGGTTAATTTGGGATACTCAAACATCTTCTCAGATAATCTTTGCTGTACAGGCAAACAGTCAGATTCCCATTACTGACATTGTGGATGGCACCTTTAAAAGTTAATCCAAACCTCTTAGTCAACTTGATATTCATGAACACCCGGGTTAAATGTGAGAAGTTCTTTCAGAATTCAGATTTGTATGGAATGCAGATGTCACCAACAAAGTGAGAAGTAAAAAGAGGAACGGTGATTTTTTTTTTAATATAATATTTATTGATTTCATTTTTAACACAATATTTCAACATACCAATAACAAAACAAATAAATTCTTTGCTTTGCTGAGCTCGTGACTTCCCTCCACCCCTTCAACCGGTTTTTAATTTTCAAGTCTTTCTGTTGCACTTTATATCCTCCACTTCAGACCTTTATGTCCTTATAATCAACTCTGTCTCTATGGTCTAAAAAGTTTTAGAATTTACAATTTTGGGGGAAGGGTGAATTGAGGGAGCTGGGTATGTTTAGCCTTGAAAAGGGAAGCTTGAGAGGAGATGTGATAACTGTCTTCAAATATCTAAAGGGCTGTCACACAGAAAATGGAGCAAGGACCTCAGTCCCTGGGAGTTGTTGTTGTTGTTGTTTAGTTGTTTAGTCATGTCCGACTCTTCATGACCCCATGGACCAGAGCATGCCAGGCACTCCTGTCTTCCACTGCCTCCCGAAGTTGGGTCAAACTCATGCTGGTAGCTTCGAGAACACTATCCAATCATCTCACCCTCTGTCATCCCCTTCTCCTTGTGCCCTCAATCTTTCCCAACATCAGGGTCTTTTCCAGGGAGTCTTCTCTTCTCATGAAGTGGCCAAAGTAATGGAGCCTCAGCCTCATGATCTGTTCTTCCAGTGAGCACTCAGGGCTGATTTCCTTAAGAACGGAGAGGTTTGATCTTCTTGCAGTCCATGGGATTCTCAAGAGTCTCCTCCAACACCATAATTCAAAGCATCAATTCTTCAGTGATCAGCTTTTTTTATGGTGCAGCTCTCACTTCCATACATCACTACTGGGAAAACCATAGCTTTAACTATACAGACCATTTTTGGCAAGGTGATGTCTCTGCTTTTTAAGATTCTGTCTAGGTATGTCATTGCTTTTCTCCCAAGAAGCAGGCGTCTTTTAATTTCGTGGCTGCTGTCACCATCTGCAGTGATCATGGAACGCAAGAAAGTAAAATCTCTCACTGCCTCCATTTCTTCCCCTTCTATTTGCCAGGAGGTGATGGGCCCAGTGGCCATGATCTTGGTTTTTTTTGATGTTGAGCTTCAGACCACTCTCTTTTGCACTCTCTTCTTTCACCCTCAATAAAAGGTTCTTTAATTCCTCCTCACTTTCTGCCATCAAGGTTGTGTCATCTGCATTTCTGAGATTGTTGATATTTATATTCTAAGAGACATAGTTACTTTTTTTTGCAGAGGGGGGAATCTTACATCCCTGGAGTCTTCTAGGCCACTTGTCTCAATGTTCCCCTTTCATTTAAATAACCCACTAAGTTTCTGGCCCTTTTACCTAAGGAAAGGTAGAGAGAAATGTGCAGTCTGAATACTACGCAACTGTTCATAAAGAAATAAATCTGTTTCTCCATTTCAGTTCTGGCCCAAGGATGCAAAAACAGTGGGATGACTGACGAGCGCTTGGCAATACACACTTAATCTTTGTGTCTCTGTGCTCTCCATTTCCTTTGCTCTGTACTTTCTCTAAATGAGATTCTAATTACCTTTGGGGAAGAAGGTAAAGCCTATTGCTATGCTTTACTAGGGATGTTCCACATTCATTCATTCATTCATTCATCCTTCCTTTTTTAAAAAAATGATATTTGTTAAAGGTTTAACAAATTACAAAGAAAAAAAAAAGAAAAAAAGAGAAGAGAAAACAACAAAAGGTTACAATACTTCAAAAATAGTAAAAAAAAGAAAAAAAACCACAATAATTTTTTTTTATAACAAAACAATAAGAGGAACAAAAAGTAACATTTAAAAGCAAAAACATTTAAAAACACATCCAATTTCCATATCTTCGTTTTTCATTTACTTGTTTCATTGACCTCCTCACACCTCCCTTTTTTGTATTCTAATTCAATTAGCTATTTCAGCAAATCCTTTCCATCTTTCCGTAAAAGTAGCAGTTGATTCAAAACACCGCACTGCTCCCCCCACTTCGCTTCGGGACCCCCGAAAAAGGGTTTCCCCGTGAGTAGGTGAGGCGCTCCTGGTGTCAGCCGAAAACCACGTTCCCAGGCTTCCTCCGCCTGGGATTTTTAAAGGGTCTCCGCCTTCGCCGCCGCGGCAAGACTCGATTTTCGCGGAGCGGGTTCCTCTCGGTCAGAGGAACACCACCATTGCCGATGGCGCTAACCCGGAAGTCCATTCATTCATCCTTCCACCCATTCATTCATTAATTCATCCACCCATCCACCCATTCATTCGTAAAGTTATGCTACTACTGAATGATCCAATAAGGTGCATGGCCATCTGACTGATTCAAATGGGTCTCAATGATTTGTGTATTCCACTGCTGTAAGGACAAAAAATAAATAAATTCAATAGCCTATGGAAAATATATTTAGAAAACCATATACAGTAATACCTCCGCGAACGCTCGCCCTGTCGACCATCCATTTCAGTGAACGTCCGTGGCAATCCCAGAAGTACTGGAATGGGATACTTCTGGGTTTGCTGCTCATGCATGTGCAGAAGTGCTAAACTGCGCTTTGCACATGTGCAGAAGTACAAACCACTCCGCATGTGTGCACATCGAGCATCCCTTTCGTTGAGCATCCGGGGCTCCGGAACGGATCCCGGACTCAAAACAAGGTACCACTGTACAGTCGTACCTTGGTTCTTGAACAGAATGTGTTCCCGTTCAAAAACCAAGACACGGCTTCTGATTGGCTGCAGGAGCGTTCTGCAGCCAATCGGAAACCACGGAAGCCGATAAACTAACAGGAGGGATTCGAAACCGGCGAGACCAGAAATTCACGGAAGACTGGAGTAAATTTACGGACTATTTGAAAAGTATTTGTGAAGAATAGACGACGTTTGTAGGGTTGCAAGAAGTTTTGTGAGGAGTATTATTAGAAGTATTGTAAAAATGGAGGATGATTTGTTAAGAGATGTAAAGGCAATATAAAGTTAAGAAATGCATAAGAAGTGGTTAAAACGGTGGATCATCAGAGGTGCTGATGGAAGTCTAAAAAGATTGTATGTGATAAGTTTTGTGGTACATTTTATAATTAATATGTTAAAATCAATAAAAAATATATTAAAAAAAAAGGAAACCGTGGAAGCCATGCTGGACGTTCGGCTTCCGAAAATCATTCTAAAACCGGAACACTCACTTCCAGGTTTTGATCATTCAAGAGCTGATTTGTTCAGGAGCCAAGGCATTTGAGATCCAAGGTACAACTGTATATTGAAAAGATATGGAAACTATTTGTACATTGGTTTCATTGTCCAGGAAGAAAATGTGCCAAACAGAAGCCAAAAGTGACAGTTCTGATGTAACACTGCCATCTGCTGTTATTTTCCAAAATGCTTTCCTACTGTTTATTTAAAACGGTGCCGTTGTGCGCGAAACTCTGGATCATTTCACACACATCAGGCAGAGGTAAGCTTGGGCTTCTGAGTAGGAAGCGTGAATATTTTGTGGTTCTCATGATGACAATAAGAAGAAGAATCTCGGAAGAGGTCTGCTGGACTTGGATCAAAGTTCCACCTAGCCTAAGGTAACCAGATGTCCCCGTTTCCTGGGGACAGTCCCCGGATTTACAAATCAGTCCCCATAGAAAATCCATTGAAGTTGAAAAGTGTCCCCAGAATCATTGAAAAAAATCTGATAACCTTAATCTAGCCTAGAATTCTGTTTTACTTCCCATCAGCCCCAGCTGGTGCTTAGGAATGATGGAAGTTGTAATCCTACAATATTTGGAGGAACATAGGTTCACCTGCCCCCCAAACACACACAAGCATTCACATAGCCTTTGAAGAAGACTAAGAAGTTGCATACTTCCATCAAACATGGACCATAGACCCAAGGCTTTTTTGTCCAACATTAATCCTGATCCAAGTTTCAAAGGATATTGTTATAGGATTTGGGAGTTGGCTTGGGTGAAATCTTTGGGCCCCCTCCTCTAAGCCTATGATTCTTCGTTTGTAAAACGGGAGTCTGTAGTAGAAGGAACTGCTGGAATGGTCAGATCAATTTCTTTGTTAAGTTAATGGCCCTAGCTGAGCTTGTGAAGGAACCTTTATACATTTCTAAAGCGTTGGCCAAGAAACATGCTCATTGCTATGGAAACAACTTGCTAGGCCTCCACCTGCCTCACCTGGCTGGACATTACATCGTCCTAGGAGTGGGTCAACAATAGAACAGGGGCTAATCTGGGAAATGGATGGAGTATGCATGCACATTCAACTGCCTAATAGCATCTGCATCTCCCAGGAGATTGCAGCTGTAGAGATTAGAAAAGTCATTTTGTCGTCTAGAGAGGTCACTTCCAGGTTCGCATGGAGAAGCCATTTTCAATGGAGGCCAGTGATGGAAGCGTGCAGCTGTATTGACCAGGTGTTGAAATTTTGTGCCCCTAACAATTTTGCATATGGGGCCACTGCCTTTGTGCGCCCCCCCCCCATAGTATGCCACTACCTGCGCTCACCTACTGCAGTCCTCCACCCCATATTCCATACTGTTTTGGAGGGTTTCCCAACCTTATTGGTATGTGGCAGTCCTGTAGATTTGGGTGAGGGGGAAGAAGAGAACAGAAATGAGCAAAAATTAGGTACCCTGCCTAGTGTGGGAAGGTTTACTTTAGCAGAGTTAAACAATCCCCTTTTATAAGTTTATGCAGTGATCAGCTTGTTGCTGACTTGTCTGAGTTCTACTAATAAAGATGTCTTCCTGGTTAAAAATCCATTCTGTAGGAATGTTGCACTTGACGGCACTTTAACATCCCACACTTAGCTCATATGCACATACTTCAAAATAAATTTTGCATAAAGCAGATTAGTGAGCATTTCTTTCTAAGCCATCTTGAAATGGTAAGCTTTTACACAACCCTCCCACATTAATAAAATAACTATTATCATCTAAGCTATCAAATATATATTTTAATGTGTTAGATGTCTCTGACTAAAGTGCGTTCAATATTCAGTCAATTAACTATATTTGATTGACCAAATAGTTTTGTTGGAAATATTGTAAGATGGCACAGATGTTTGGTACAATTTTTTTCCCCCAATCCAGTTGGCATGTATTTAATTTTGCACACAGCTCCTACAGAGAGTTAAAATATGCTGTTACTGGAAAAGTATAATAGTCTTTCTACATGAATTTTATTTCCATTTTGTGAACCCAGCTGCTTTTTTCCTTTTGGTAAACAAAACAAACAAACAAACAAACAAACAATCAAACACAGCTATAATTAATGAGCAGTGGAATGTAATTACAGTAATCAGACTCACAAAATTTTTTCATGCTGCCACTAATTCTTACACACACACACACACACGGCTGGATTTAGGTTTGATGAGGCCCTAAGCTACTGAAGGTAATGGGGCCCTTTATATGTCCAGCTGTCCTTTGTCAACAACAAATTGTCGTTTTTGTGTGTGTTGAATATATGCTATATGGTAATTTATGGACCTAATAGGTATCTAAAGCCATTTGCACTTAACAAATAGGAGCCTACACAACACAAAACAAAACACTGTTGCTGTATGTAGGTTTTATTTTATTTGTTTTTTATCTTATATTTTGGAAATGTAGATCCAGGTCTTTTTTTCTTTAATTTTTTTTGGGGGCCCCAACAGAGTGGGACCCTAAGCTATACAGTGGTGCCCCGCAAGACGAATGCCTCGCAAGACGGAAAACTTGCTAGACGAAAGAGTTTTCCGTTTTGGAGGTGCTTCGCAAAACTAATTTCCTATGGGCTTGCTTCGCAAGAAGACAATGTCTTGCAAGTTCCTGCTGGTTTTTCCCCCCTCCCCCCTTTTTCTAAGCCGCTAAGCCGCTTATCAGCTGATCCGATCAGCAGATAAGCCGCTAAAAGCTGCTAAAAACCGCTAATAGCGCTAATCTGCTAATCCTTCAATGGGTTCTTTTCGTCTTGTGAGGCACCACTGTAGCTTGTTTAGCTTCTATGTAAATCCGACACTGCACACACGAGAGAGAGAGAGAGAGAGAGAGAGAGAGAGAGAGAGAGTAATAAGTAGTCTATAAACCGTAGAGACAAGTAACAGAATTGTAGCCAACTGTAGCCTCACTGAAATTATTAAACTAAAGCTAGACATGGCTATGGGACTACTTTGAGTCAGAACTGGTTGCTGGTTCATTTCTGGGCCCAATTCAAGGGGCTTACGTTAGTGTTTAAAGGCCCTGATTAAGGGGAGGAGGGACTGGACTTTGAAGACTGCGAGGGCTTTGGCGGGACACCAGATCATTCTTCTACAAATAATTATAATTAATTGTTTGTTTGGGTGTGGAGGGGAGAATTTGGAGGCCTGCCAGGGCTTCCACAGGATGCTGGGTGACTCCCTGCCTGAAATCGAAAGTGAAATTTTACATCTGCAATCAGAAGAGTTGAGAACAAAGAGAGAGATCTCTCCAGAGTAACTTCGAGTCAACAAAGCCGAAAGGCACAAAGGGATCAGGAATAACCCACATGGACATAATGATCTTAGATAAAGAATTAAAGAAACTAGTGATGGAAATTAAAACCTCACACAAGAAGAAAGGAGAACTTCACTTGCGAATTTACAAATTATTATATGCGTTAATGCAAAATGAAGTTAGTTGTTGTAGCTGCGGTATAAGGGATTTTATCAAGAATGGATTGTATTTGGTTTGAGCAATAATCTGGAGGCAGAATTAAAGGGAATAAGACCCTGTACTACAGTATGTGGGAAGCCACACAAAATTTATAATTGACTTTGTAACAGTGGCGTAGCGGGGGTGCCAGGGGTGCCGGCCGCACCGGGCGCAACATCTGGGGGGGGGCGCTCGCTGCCTCCGGAGTCGCCGAAGAGCCTCGGGCGCAGGCTGTAGCGGAGCCGCATGTCTCGCGGAACCGCCGAGCTGTGCGCGCGTCCGGGCTGAAGCAGTGGCGTAGCGTGGGGGGTGCCAGGGGTGCCGGCCGCACCGGGCGCAACATCTGGGGGGGGGGGCGCTCGCTGCCTCTGGAGTCGCCGAAGAGCCTCGGGCGCAGGCTGTAGCGGAGCCGCATGTCTCGCGGAACCGCCGAGCTGTGCGCGCGTCCGGGCTGAAGGCGCCCGGCAGGCAGCGGCTTTCAGCGCTCGCCGCGGAGGACGCGCCAGGCAGCCCCTCCTCACAGCCCCGCCTCCGCCGGTGCTTCTGCAGCTTCTGGGCTGTTGCATTTTCCTCGCCTCTCTGCCCCCCTCCTCCTCCGGGCAAGCGGCGTCGTTTGGGCGGCAGCGCCAGCGGCAACTTGCAGGTTAGGGGTTAGGGGGGGGCGCAAGTTACTTGTCTTGCCCCGGGTTAGGGGGCGCAAATTACTTGTGTTGCCCCGGGTGCTGACAACTCACGCTACGCCACTGCTTTGTTACAGATTTGTATTTGAATTGGTATTGCTATTTGGTGTTGCCATAATATGGCGCATATTGTATTTTTGTAATTGAAATTAATAAAAATTATTTAACAAGTAAAGACGTACAGAGATGGTGCCTGTCTAACGTCAGTAGACAGGGTATTCCAAGTGTATAGCATAATTTAAGCTAGCTTGCTTTACACTAGCTTCTTCTGCAAAATGGAAGGCTTAATTTTTACTTTATTCCAAGTAGCCCTTTGCTTCTTTAGCTCTTTTTAAATGAGCTTCTAGTGAGAGCTTTCATCACTTTTTTTAAAAAAATTATCCCGCTGTAGATACAGAAATAAATTATTCAAATTCTAATTCTCCCCATGCAGTTCAAATAGCTCACGACAGGCAAGGTTGTATTGTCCTTAACAACATGTCACCACTTTATTAACATCTTCGACTGAGCGCTGTTCTTCTCTTTAATTGCACAATAGGTCATCTGGTCCCATAAGGCCGTATTCTGCTAGCTTTGTGTATGCTTCAAAATATCGTCGTGCTTTATAAGTGAAACTGAAATCCTCTCAAGAGCTCAGGGCATGGGCAGCACCAATTAGTGGGAATGTTTGAACATTTGACTGCTCAGCGGTACAAAATTCCAAAATAAATTGACTCAAAATAAAGGTTCAATCCAGACATCTTCCATGTTTGGGCTCTTCTCCACGCATACAATGAAAACATGGGCAATGTCAGTCTCTGCCCTGCCCTCTGTGCAGTGGTGGCGGTAGCTGCATGGGTGCCCAGAGCGGCAGCCATGCCATGCACCTGGGGTGGGAGTGGGGTGAGCTGCGGGGGGTGAGTGGGCGAGGCAATCCACTGCACACGGCAACAACGGGGCGATCTGCTGTGTGTGGCTGGGCCATCCACTCCATGCAGTGGCAGCAGCCCAAGCTGCCGCGCACAGGGTTGGCAGGGTGAGCCCCCCCCCCGTGTGTGCCTTTTTGCCACGCCCCTCATGGATGACACCCAGGACGGCCCGCCCCCACCGCCCCCTTCCTACGCCCCTGCTTCTGTGCACCAAAAGGTGCATTTGCAATGTGTATTTACCTCTACAAGTCTCATTCCGTGCCTAATAAGCATGGGACACCTTTGCCCAGTGGTGCTGCAGCCCATAGGTTGCAGCAAAATTCCATGAAGCCCTTGCAAAGGGGAGGGGAAGCCTATACAGTGGTACCTCGGGTTAAGAACTTAATTCGTTCTGGAGGTCTGTTCTGAACCTGAAACTGTTCTTAACCTGAGGTACCACTTTAGCTAATGGGGCCTCCTGCTGCTGCTGTGCCACCGCCACACGATTTCTGTTCTCATCCTGAAGCAAAGTTATTAACCTGAAGCACTATTTCTGGGTTAGCGGAGTCTGTAACCTGAAGCGTATGTAACCCAAGGTACCACTGTATAAACTTGCTTTCCCTGGAGCTCAGGGCCATTTTGCCTTGAGCACTTCCCACATGCCCACCTTTGGGTTAGAAGCCTTCACTGAGCAATGTTGGGTTGCTGGCTGACAGAACCAGAAAGGATTTTTTTTTTTAATATGATATTTATTGAATTTTTTTTAGAATTACAAAAGAAAACAAAGCAGAAAAAGAAAAGAAAACAAACCACATCAAACAATACAAGTTCAAAGAACAAAAAGACACCACAAACACTCAAAAACAAATCCATCATTCTCAAATCCTCAAGTGTCATTACCTTCTTTCTTTGACCTCCTCCTCCTCCCTTTTTTTGTATCCTGGTTGTTAATTGTCGCAGCAAATCCTTTCCATATTTCATAATATTCTGTCATTACATTACCTTAATCTATTTTAATCTTATCTTACTATAAAAAATCTTAAAGCTTGAAACTTAAGTCTTATTTTTACCAACTTCTCATAACCATAATATTCTTACATAATTCTTTAAACATTTTTGCTAAAGCCAAGTAATTTCGTTCCAACATTTTTCTAACATTCATCAATTTTATAAGTCAATCCTAGTAATAAAAATAAAATAAAAACAATCCAATCTTCATCCAACGTCCCTTCCTCCTGGTCCCGGGTTTTGTCAGTCCTTTTTATACCATCAATCTAAAGCATTAACCTGGCAATCTTGTATCCGAGGACCTTAAGTCTCTTCCATGTCCCTTCCGCGGCTCTTCTTCATATTTATAGCTATATTTTCCTTTGTCTCCTGCTCCTTTCACTCGTGGGAACTCCAGCTTAACAATGTTTTTGACCCTTCTCGACAAATCAGCCCCTTTTCCATAGTCCACACTAAACTCCATATGGTATTTAAGAACATGTTTCAAAGTCCCTCCAAAATTAAGAGCCCCCATAACCCCAAACATCTCACGGCCCATTGCCAGACTTGAAAAGTCCAAACATCCCTGCATAGGGGGGGTCTATCCAACCCCCCATTTCCAAACCAGACCAAACTTTATCTTTCCAAATCTGGCTTTTTCCAAGTTCATTTGTCAAATCCAAAAGCTCATGATCCTGCTGGGCCACAGCTCCCTCCATCTCTGGTGCCCCAGATTCAGCAACATCCTCTTCCCTCATCTTTTCTGTCAGGGCATACTCCTGATTTAATTCCTGGGTGGGCTCCATATAATTTCCCACTGTCTGTTCAAAATTTCTGATCGCATCAGTCATCAAGTCCGTCTTCTCATGTAGCTGTTCCAGTAGGGCATTTATTTTACAGAGAGCACACAACAGAGCTTCTGAATACATTGTCCTGCAAGGTCAGAGTCTATTCCCACGATTGTAATCAGTAACAGCTGCAAGCTGGTTACAGTTTCACAGTCTCCCTCTAGGGGGAAAACTTCTATTTGTTCTTTCTTTTAAAGCAACAAAGTTCCCTTTTTCAGATATTTTGTCAATATTTGTTCCTTTAAAATGCGAAGGTGAACAATGGAATCACTATGTTTCTCTTCTTTTAGCTATCTGTCAAAGACGTTTGTCTCTGGTCAATGAGCTTCAAAAAACGTCAGTCCTGACACCCCGCTCCAGGATCAAGACGGTGGAAAGTTACTTTATTTTGCACTCACTTCTGCAGGTTTAAATAGTCCGAAAAAAATTCCCCCTCTTCTCCTGCTTCTGAAGGGGGTTCAACAATTTTAAATGATGAACGTTAACCTTTTACAAGCGATTTTCTGAGCTCTAGTTTGCCATGTCTTTGCTTTAATCTATCTACAAAGAAACGGAAGGCTGACTTCCTGTTTAGACCTTCCCGTTTCAGTGCCAAATTGAAGTAAACTTTTAAGTCCAATTTTCCTTTCTGCTCGCAAGTCCTTATTTAAAGTCCAATTGTCCGATATTTAAGTACTCACGGGTGATTATTTTAGAAGCCAAATTGTCCCAGGAAAAAGGCAGCGCTCTCCGGCAACGGCTGTGCGGCTTCACTCCATGGAAGAAGCAGTTGACCCTCAGCACCGCGCCACTTCCCCCTCTTCGCTCCGGAGCCCGTTAGTGGGTTCCTTTGCGGGTGGGGGGGTGCGCTAAAGGTGCCCGCCGAGTCCCATGGTCACAGGCTTCATCCGCCTGTGATTTTTGAAAGGGTCCCCGCTTCGCCGTAGCGGAAAAGACCCGTTTCGCGTGGAGCTAGTCCCTCCAGATCAGAGGGAGTCCGCCATTGCCGATGGCGCCACCCCGGAAGTCAAGAATTTTTTTTTTCTTTCAACCTGATTGGTACATGGTTGGCCCCCCCCTTTCCCCTCCGTGAAATTACTGCTTTCCTTTGTTAGATGGAAGAACGTTGTTTGTATGAGGGTGGAAATGGCATTGGGCAGGATCAATATAGTACAGGGCCCCCTGAAAAGGGGCCTGGGGGAGGATTGACCATGGCACCCCCAAGCTCAGGTTGGGGTATCTGCCTGGTTGGAATCTGCACCCTGGTCCAGTGAGACCTTGTTTGCTTGGCTTACACCATGGTAAGGTTCAGCATTTGCTGACTCCCATGCCATGCCATAGCCTGCCTGCTGTTGCGTGGCGAGTTCCCGCCTCCTCCTGGTGGAAATAAAGACACATGACACAAATATTTAGGTTAATGGGCAAAAAATGGCCACAACTTTATTGGTTACAGGAATGAGCGGTATTGGCTTAGGCATTGGTCCTAACCAACTATCCGGCTTCAGCCCGATTGCTTGAAGACCGGGAAGGGTTAACCACCAGTAGGGGGAGTCCTGCTGATGCACATCAACTAGGAACTCCCCCGGGGTCACTGCTCGGGGGCGTGCCTTAGGCCCTCACCTCCATAGGCTTCGGATGGGGCACGCCCCCCGGAATCCTTTACCGGACTACCCTTCGATATTTGGGGGAGGTGATGGCACTTCCTCCCCACCTCATCTACATGACAATACCCCTACCAATAGCTAACCGCCAATGCCGAGGAAGTTGTGACAATTTGCTACGAGGTAGGTGAAAAACCAAGTGGCTGATGCCAGTTTGCCAAGTGGAAAAAAATCCTACCAGGCCCCTTAACGGCGACCAACCGAGGTCCATAGCAAGGTCAAAAGGAAAACCTAAAGGGTGGGAGGGTGGGAAACCTGATGAGCTGAGACGGCAAAAGAGGGAGATCCCTGGCCCTGCCAGTGTGATATCGTGCAAGCCACGCCCCCAGGAGATGACGCGGCCAGGGATCCCCTCAATCGCGCGGGGGCTGACAGCCAGCCCCTGTGCACGTGGAGAGGGCATGAAGCCCACACCTCCACCTCCTCTCGAGTTCAGAAGTGGTTTTGTCAATAAATATTTGGCCTGATTTTATCCCATCACCATTGTACAGTCTGGATATTTTGCTGCTCTCATGAGGCACATAATGCGCCTGCCTGTTCAAGTGTATGCTTGTAGGTGATGCTCCACACAGCTGAAAGCCCATAAAAAGAAGGTTATCCTCGAGGGAATGTGGTCCTTGGGGTGAAAAATGTTCCCCAGGCCTAAGATTTTAGGCCCTAATCCTTCCTTCTGAATTTACTAGTTTACTACCTGCAGGGAATTTTACACAATGAATAATGCAAACACCACCTCTAACATGGAGCTCACTGGAGACTTTCAGATTGCTACAGACTCTCAAGCCTAAACTACCGTACTCCTGCCCTTCCACGAATCTTTATGGAATCTTCATCTGATCTATAGGAAAAGGCTGTGAGCACTGTCATTTTAGTCCAACACAATGCTTGAGCAGTTATACCTCACCATAGTCTGCCTATTAAAGTGTGAGCAAGGGACTGATGCATTCAGAGCTGCCTGTTACTCATTTCCTTTGAGTCATGCATCCAAGCTTAAATAACATATAGCAGCCATAAATACATTGTCTCTGCATGGAATCATCCTAGATTTGGCTGTTTATGGCCTTGTTTCGCTTTTCCGCTACTGCTTCTTTCCTTCTCAGCATGAGTTCAGCTGGTAATAAGGAGATTCTAATTGAATTTGCGTGGTTTTATATATGTAATTAAATAACGCCAGGTTTCATATTCCATTCGTTGTCTCATTTACACGACTGGAGTTATTTCACTGCCTGGCCAATATTTTTCTTCTAATGGTAGAATAGTACAGGCAACATTTTCACAGGACTGCTAACTTGTGGAGAGTCGCAGCCCTTGAACATTCAACTGGAAGGTAAGGGTAGAGGTTCAGACGGAGTGGGAGATTATTGCTTAGGGTAGATTCTCATGTGGAAAATTCTTAAAACAGGGATTCTCAAACTCTGGGGAAGAAAACACCAAGAAGGCAGCTTATCCTTAGGCTGATGGAACATTCCTTCTTTCAGAAACACGGAGAGTCTGAATGGCTCCTGGCACAGACCTGCCTTGATCCATATTGGATTGGTATGAATGAAGGCATCTCCTGTGCCCCTATCACCCCATCTTTCAGGGAATGGTCTGAACGGGAGGACTGGGAAGTGTATCCTCAGTCAGATCAGCTTCTCTCTGAAGAGGAGGAGGTGGAAGATTTGCCCCTCTTGTCTCCAGTAGGAGGGAGAGACAAGGACACTGTACAGCTCCAGCAGGAGTTGCCTAGTTATGAGATAGTGGAAGAAGAGGGGGAAGGGAGGGAACAGCCAGCAGAGACCACCCCAGAGAGCCTGGGCAATCCCCCCTCCCCTCGGGCTTGTAGGTCACTCCATGTTAGAGAACAGAGAATGAAGAGGGGTGGGGCTTCCTGTACGCACCCAGGATATTGCTGGGAATGGAAGAGGAAGGGCCCAGAGTAGCCAACCGCTCTCTTTGTGAAGGGTCATGGATTTGTGTTTTGCAACCAGGTGACTGAATAAAAGGACTATAAAATACAACTGCGCGTTGTTCTTGCCTGTGAAGTTACTGGGGAAGGAGAGGACTCCATGCTTGACACCATCCAGATTTGGAAAGTACCGGCACAGGAAGAGTGGCTACTTAGTTTCCATACAGGGATGAGGAACCTTTTCTATCCTGAGAGCCACACTACCTTGATGGTGCTTACACTGCTCAGTCATATTCTGCTGTTTGCCTGCTCATGGTAATCCTATACCCACTTGCTTTTGAGGAGACATGTATGGGATTGCACTGCTAGGGCTGTTGCTGACCAAGTTCTACTCAGAGTAGAACCACTGAAATGTAATGGAACCAAGGACGCCAAGCCCATTAATTTCAGGGGAGCAATTCTGAGTAAAACTAATGTTGGATACAGCCATTTGTCTTTGCAGTTCCAGATGTAGATCCTCTCTTCCGCAGCTTTGTCTCCAGGGTCCACAGTGTGTGACACTTGATTGTGTACTATGCAGTGAAACATCAAGCGACTTTTTTTGGGTATAGACTTCTCTGTATCTCTATGTCTTTACGATGCCACGGGGCATTTTCTGTTTATGTATTTGTGAGCACATGTGTATTAGGAGCTGGAAGACAAAAAGATCTTCACTAGAAGAGGAAGACGCAATGCTATTTTGGGATGAGGAATGACTTCTTCTCCCCGGGGTCATGTATAATGTATATATAGTAAGTTATCTGCAGTAATATCAATCAGCCCTCTGGGGGGCAGGGGCTAGTGTATCCTCATATTTATTCTGTAGCCTAATGAGGCACAAGCAAGAGCTTTTTTGTATTTCTGAATGTTAAATATCAAAAGATGCCCTGGAAAGTTGAAAGTTCCATATATTTTTTCCTGGTGCTTCAGCTCCTTCGTGCCCCAAGAAGGCAGGAAGCTTGGACTCAGCTTTTTCAGTGCTTCCTTTCACCTTTGTTA
The DNA here is from genome assembly GCF_965113315.1 of Podarcis vaucheri. Lineage (NCBI taxonomy): Eukaryota > Metazoa > Chordata > Lepidosauria > Squamata > Lacertidae > Podarcis > Podarcis vaucheri. The sequence goes on from NC_138766.1 coordinate 74,835,257, forward strand.
CATTTACCTCTTCTGCGAATCTCATTTTTTTCTTGCTCAGCAGAGAATGACAACAGGCTTCAAATATTCATGATCCCTCTTACACGATATGCAAGAATGTTTGAGGCCTGCTGACTGTCACTCGAAAGTGAAAAGATTCTTAGCGAGAGAAGTGCTAGGATTCTTTTGTTTTCCTGGGGCAAAGAGGGTTGCCACTTATTCATCATTCTTGGAGGTGGTTTCCACTTTGGGGAGTTTTTTATTTCATTTTGGTAAAGTTTGTTCATACCGACTTCAGCAAATGCAAAAGTTCTGCGTCCCAACTTATTCCCCACTTCATTCTGCTGCATTTGTAGGCTAGCCAATAGAGCTGGCCAAGTAGAAGATCAACCCTTCTTGCCTTTGCGAACATGAGAACATAGGAAGTTGCCTTATATTGAGTCAAGTCATTGGTCTATCCAGCTTGGTGTTTTGTGCACTGCCTGGCAGTAGCTGGCCAGAGTTTCCAGACTCTTTCTCAGCCCTACATGGAAGTGAGCCCTACTTGGGACTTTCTCCAGGCAAGGTAGATGCATTACCACAGAGCTATGGTTCTTTTGAGACGTGGGTGGCGCTGTGGGTAAAACCTCAGTGCCTAGGACTTGCTGATCGTAAGGTCGGCGGTTCAAATCCCCGCGGTGGGGTGAGCTCCCGCCATTCGGTCCCAGCTCCTGCCCACCTAGCAGTTCGAAAGCACCTCTAAGTGCAAGTAGATAAATAGGGACCGCTTACCTAGCGGGAAGGTAAACGGTGTTTCTGTGTGCGGCGCTGGTGCTGGCTCGCCAGAGCAGCTTAGTCACGCTGGCCACGTGAGCCGGCTCCTGGCCTCTAGAGCGAGATGAGCGCGCAACCCCAGAGTCGGTCACGACTGGCCCGTTCGGGCAGGGGTACCTTTGCCTTTATGGTTCTTTCAGGTTTAGAAGCAAATTAAATCCTGGACATTTAGTCTACAAGGACTTCCATGACAGTTTACAAAGTTAAAACTATTGAAATAAGGTAAGATTATGTGAAGAGTAGGCCATGACAGTGGTCACAATAAGGCCTCATTTGAACATTATGCTAAGCTATGGTTTACTGTTAAATGAAGAAGCTTAGATGAACCTTGGGTTCATATACTTTCCCTCCATCCCTTTGTCCACTGCATGCACAAAGACAAGTTTGGAAGCTTCTGCTTCTGTTTTTGACTATTTATAATTTTAACACAAAACTCAGATTGGAACAAAGGGTGGTTAGTCTAACTATGGTTTACTGATGTAAGTCAACTCCAAATCTTAGTTCTTGAAACTGGCTTTTTCCGGTAAACAATTTTTGGGATTTTGATTTAGTACCAAAGTGCAGTTTAAAACAGAAATGAAAGTTTGGCTGAGTTGAAGTATTACAGGGCAGAGTACAAGAGTTTGTTCGTCATGTAACAATAAACCATAGTTGAGCATTATGTCTGAATGAAGTTTTAGGCTTTGGTATGGTAAATAGCTAGGCTGTCCTTAATCTGACCAATTAAATGATGGCAGCCCTGAAAGCAAAAGTTTCATCTATTTGACATATTAGTCAAATAAAATTCTTTTTATAAATAGTGATTAGTCTGGACAATCAAGTTCTATAGAGAAAAGTCTTACTGCAGAGATGGAATCCAACAGGATGCAAACACCAGAAAATGTCAGAAGAAACACATGAATTTCCAAGATTCTGTGAGAATGTTGGGGTACATTTTAAGAATAAGAAACCATGCAAGAATTACAGGAAAAAGTCACAATGGGATGGGATTTTTCTATATTTAAAAACAACAACAACTCTTCCACAGGACACAAGTCAGTCAGGTGTAAGCACTTTGATTCCTTGAGTGTTTAACTCCAATGAAAATCTACGAGGCCAAAAAGCATGGCTGAATTATCCCTTCGTTGTTTATATTCACCACAAGTATTAAAGAAAGAAGCTCCAAATTCTTCAAGGCATTTCATTCCAAGTTCAAGTAGTCTTAATATCAGTTGTGTGATTAAAATGCATATTTACCTATTACTGGCAGAAATGAGGAGCCATCTCTTCTTCTTTAAATAGTTTCTCTCTCTCTGTGAGGAAAATAACGGCAGCAATTGAAACAAATGAGACCATAAGCAGCCTTGCATCTGTGCTGTTATGATAATACAGCCCTTCAGAAATCCATAGCATAGCGACTCTCCTATCATTGTACAGCACCAATGAATTAAAATAATTGTTCTCTTCCACAGTGCTTCCCTCACATGCTTAAGCTTCTGAGAGCCATTTTAAACTTCAAAAGCCAAAACGGAGACACATTTAACTTTGTTTAAACAACAGCCTAAGTGCCGTGCAACGTAATTATATAAAGTTCAGTTTCCTGCAGAGATGATCCATGTTCCTCTCAAGAGTTGCTGGTAAAAACAAGAACAACAAAAATAACATCACTACAAGGGGAAAGGATTTTTAGAGCCACAGGTGGGTAATTTTTAAAAATGACATAAGATCAGAGAGCTGTGGAGTTTCATATATTTGGTGTTTTGTGTCAGAAAGAGCCCAAGGACAGAATAATGTTGTCTTGTTTTGCTTTTTACAGATGCAGAAAAACTACAGGCAAGAGTGAATCAGTACAAAACCCTGGCTTCTGTTCCATACATACATAAGAACAAGAAGGCCTGTCTAATCCAGAATTTTGTTCTCGAGGCTAATCAGGCGCCCATGGGATGCCTGGAAGCAAAATATGAGCATAAGAGCACTTCTGCCCAGGCACCCCAGCAACAGATTTACAGAGGCCTCGTGCATCTAATTATGGACACAGAATACAGGCATCATGCTGGGTAACCCCAATAGCTTCATCCTCCATGAACTTGTCTACAACTCTTTTGAAGCCACTCATCACAACATCTTCGGATAGAAAGTGCCATAGTTTAACCAAGAGAAGAATTGCCGGCAGAAGCAGCTCTATTAGCTTCCTAGCGGAAAGGTTGCAAGGCAGCTGGGAGGCTGACACTCCTGCCAGTGTGTTTACCCCAGTATGGTTTATTGAGACTTTTCATATACAACGCAATAAACAAAACAAATGAATCTAAACCAAAACAGAAAAAAGAAAGAGGAAGAAGACTGGAGAGTCCTCTCTCACAGGTAGATCTTAGCCCTTGTCTCACATAGAAAAAGGTGGCTCCTCCCAGATCTCAGCTAGGAGCTTCCCAATTCTTCTCCTCCCACCCTGGGAGATCTTCCCTTCCCAATCCCTTTTCCTTCTGGCTGCGGTTTTTCATTCTAACCTAGGAGAAATTTACTTCCATTTCCTCTTCTTCCATTCTTTTTCCAACAGTGCTGCCAGAGATTTGGTGGCTTTCCCCTCAAAATTCACTTCAAATTATACGCAGAGTCCTTTCTCAACTCTGTCTCTGTCAGCTGAGGGTACCGTATTTTTCGCTCTATAAGACGCACCAGACCACAAGACGCACCTAGTTTTTAGAGGAGGAAAATAAGAAAAAAAAAATTCTGTTCTCAGAAGCCAGAACAGCAAGAGGGATTGCTGCACAGTGAAAGCAGCAATCCCTCTTGCTGTTCTAGCTTCTGGGATAGCTGCGCAGCCTGCATTCGCTCCATAAGACACACTACACATTTCCCTTTACTTTTTAGGAGGGGAAAAGTGAGTCTTATAGAGCAAAAAATACGGTATTTCTTTACCATTTGGCTGTTTCATTCTTCCAGGTACCTATGTGGAAGTTCTCTCCATTTCATCATCCACTGCACCCAACTCTAGCATTCCACTCTCGTGTCCTGGCAGTCTTCAATCTATATCATTTTCTAAGGGTTCTGTCTCAGCAACATCGTGTCCATTTTGGTTTGCCATTTTATGCATCACAGCTTTGAATTCTTTCAATAGTTCATCCAGCAGTTGCTGCACAATGCCAACTGTCAGTGGGGTGTCCAACACTATTTTTTTGCCACACTGTTTTTGAACTCTTACAGTCTTTGCTGATCAAAAGCACATTCCTTGAATTCCTTTGTCACAGTGACATATTTGTGTAGTTTCACTTTGCCATCTGAACATTCACCAGTAAGGCAGAGTATTATAAATAAAATGACCCATCTGCCGGCAAGATAATACAGCATTTCCCTACCTGGCAAGCCATTTCTGATTAATAGTGGTGCAGCTATGTAGTTTTAGATCAGGGATGGGGAATCTCAGGCTCAGCAGCTGAATGTAGTGCTCCAGGCTTTTCTTTTTGGCCTTTGGGATTATCCCCAAGCCACAGTCCTGATCCTCAAACCATAGCCCTGGCCAGCCTCCTTGAGTACTTTTGCCCAGCTGTAATGTGCTCTTGGGGATGCGGTGGCGCTGTGGGTTAAACCACAGAGCCTAGGACTTGCCGATCAGAAGGTCGGTGGTTCAAATCCCTGCGACGGGGTGAGCTCCCGTTGCTCAGTCCCTGCTCCTGCCAACCTAGCTGTTCGAAAGCACGTCAAAGTGCAAGTAGATAAATAGGTACCACTCTGGCGGGAAGGTAAACGGCGTTTCTGTGCACTGCTCTGGTTCACCAGAAGCAGCTTAGCCATGCTGGCCACATGACCTGGAAGCTGTATGCCGGCTCCCTTGGCCAATAAAGCGAGATGAGCGCCGCAACCCCAGAGTCGGTCACGACTGGACCTAATGGTCAGGGGTCCCTTTACCCTTTACCTTAATGTGCCCTTGAGTGGTGTAATGTGCCCTTGCCTGCCAGGATGAATGATGGAAAAATGTATGTGTATGTGAGTGATTAGAATCACTGGCTTTTGTGTGGTCTACTGTATGAAGCACATGTCACTTCAGTTTTGTCTTTGACCTCACCAGTTACTGGCTCCCAAAAGGCTGCCCATGAAAGAATATGGTCAACAGGATGAAATATGTTACTTACCCCTGTTTTAGACCCTGAACTGAGTGGCTTCAGAGAGGGTTCCTTTATGCTGCCACCATCACGTTCTACTTATTCTTTCTGGACCCTCAATTTACCAATAACCCATTAGCCACGGGGTACAGGTGTGCTACAAAGCCAGTTATTATATTAAACAAAGATATTAATTGTATCTTCCCCACAAAAAAGTTTTTGAAATGCACAAGCTTTTCAAGTTACTTTAGTATGGTTCTGTAACTTTTAATTAGACTACACTACAGCTTATGGGACATGGGTGGGGCTGTGGGTTAAACCACAGAGCCTAGGGCTTGTCAATCAGAAGGTTGGCAGTTCGAATCCCTGTGACAGGGTGAGCTCCCGTTGCTCAGTCCCTGCTCCTGCCAACCTAGCAGTTCAAAAGCAGATCAAAGTGCAAGTAGATAAATAGGTACCACTCCGGCGGGAAGGTAAACGGCGTTTCCGTGCGCTGCTCTGGTTTGCCAGAAGCAGCTTAGTCATGCTGGCCACATGACCCGGAAGCTGTACGCCGACTCCCTTGGCCAATAAAGCGAGATGAGCGCCGCAACCCCAGAGTCGGTCACGACTGGACCTAATGGTCAGGGGTCCCTTTACCCTTTACCTTACAGCTTATATTGAATTAATAATGTTAAACTGTGACAATTGGGACTCAGCTACACAGCTGCAAATATAACATTTTAAGTGCATTATACAAATGTGATACTAGATGGTGCTGGTGAGCTAATGCAAATGTCATATATATTTTAAAACATTTTTTTAAAAGCATTTTCACAGCGTTTTTAAAATATGTGTAGATTCAGCCTTGGAAGGAAATAGACACTCAAAGCCCTTTAAACCAGATTGCCTTTTTATTCTGTCCACTTCAGTGAAGTCTCACCCACACTCACTGCAAGCCTCTTCCACCAGTCTGGATGAACCCATTGATGTAAGTGTAGTTCCAATTTGCTGTGCTTCCCTTGGAGTCTTCTTCCAACAGTCACAAGAGACCAACACTCCACGCTGTTGCTGCTCCCTCCCTCCCTTTGCCCTGCAGACAGCTTTTGTTAAAGTTATAAGTTTAATGAACAAAATATGGGTGTGTGTTTGAAGGTTTACGTTTAAAATGCTGTATAGGAAAGACTCTCCTCCTGCCAGAGTGGAGGGGTTGTGGGCAGGATCCAATCTCTGCCTCAAGCAGGGGGCGTTAGCCCCCTGCTACCCACTCACCTGGCTGGCACACCATGCCCACGGGCAAGCACCCAACCAGGCGGCTTGGAGGGGGCGTAGACAGCAGCTTAATTTGCTGCTGCGCCAGCCATGCAGCCTCACTTTTCGCCGTCCCGTCGCGAGTCACCGACCCTCCACTCCCTCAGAGCTCAGGGTTTCAGTTTCTCTCTTGGCCTTGCTATGGACCTTAGGTTGGTCGCCCAGGTTGTCCAGGGGGGCTAGTAGGAATTTTTCCATTTGGCATTAGGCTTTGTGGTTTTTTTGCCTACCTCGTAGCAACCGTCACAACTTTCGTGGTATTGGTGGGTAGTTTAGGCATTGGAAGGTGTTTGTGGTGTGTGGAAGGGCTAGGTGTGGCCGTTGCCTACGCCTTCAATTTTTGGGTATTCTGTTAAAGCAATCCGGAGGTTGTTGATCCTGTCTGATGCCTGTGTGGCGGGGGGCCATGACACGACCCTCGGTGACATCAGGGGAGAGCTTATACGGTGGTGCCTCGCAAGACGAAATTAATTTGTTCTGCGAGTTTTTTTGTCTAGCGAATTTTTCGTCTTGCGAAGCACGAAATCCCATAGGAATGCATTGAAATTCAATTAATGCGTTCCTATGGTCAAAAAAAGTCCAAACAAAGCCAAATTTGGTACAACAAGAGTTTATTAAGTGCTCTTTAAAGTCACACATACTGTAAAGAGCATTTCAAAAATTGAAGGAACAATAAATTCAAAAATTGAAGGAACAAAAAAAATCAGAAAAATTCAGAAAAAAACCACACAAGCTTCCAGATTCTTGCAAACCCCTCCTCAACTGTTCCCCCAGCCACCCAGCACACAGAAATTCAAACCCAGAATTTTTTTTTTAAAAAAACCCAGCAGAGTGGCCCAATGGTCACAGAAAATCATAAAAATGCAGAAAAAAACCCACAAGCTTCCAGATTCTTGCAAACCCCTCCCCAACACCAAGTCCTTGAATTCCAAACACCCCAACCCAAAATCCAACCCCCCCCCAAAAAAGTTTTAAAACTTTAACTTACCAAATGGCTGCAAAAGAAGTTTTGGAAAAGCTTCAAAAATCACCAAAGTCTTCAAAAACCTCAAAAAAGGCTACCACACTGCGTGCTATGAGTTGCTCCTCGAAGTCAAGTCGCAACTGCACCTCTTCAAGCAATGGACCCTGGGTATTAACGGTTTTAAGAAAAAGGAACCAAACTTGCAAGACGTTTTCGTCTTGCAAAGCAAGCCCATAGGGAAATTCGTCTTGCGAAGCAGCTCAAAAAACGCAAAACCCTTTCGTCTAGCGAGTTTTTCGTCTTGCGAGGCATTCGTCTTGCGGGGCACCACTGTAGTTGTATTAGCATCAACGGGCTCCACCTACTGGACTCACCCCTCCTTTTTGACTAACCCCTCTCCGAGTGGCTGGAGTCAAGTCACGTGATCCAATGCCTAAGCCAATACCTTTTCACTTGCTGTAATCAATAAAGTTGTGGCCTTTTCTTGCCCACTAACCTTATATTACGTGTCCTTGTGTCTTCATTCCACTAAGCGGGGATCGGGTCCTCGAACCACAATGTTTACCTTAGGCAAAAGGTTCCACTATGGCAGAAGCATCAGGGAAGGTTGGTATTTTTCCATTTCAATGAACTGAACTACCTGATGACTCATCACTGGAAACAGGAGCTGCAGAGCTCCCACAGCAGGAAGCTGAAACTTGAGAAGCCTGTGTGTGTTTGTTGGAGACGGCTGGTGCTAGCAGAGCAGCAGCAGCAGCAGCAGCAGCAGCAGCAGCAGCAGCAGCAGAGAAGCACAGCAAAGACAAACAAGCTTAAGATCTCTCTCTGGGACCAGAGAGAGGAAAGTTTACAAAGGACTGAACCCCATTGTTTGCTTGCAATGTGCTGCTTTGTTGCTTTGTTTCATTTATTATTTGCGACTGATATTTAAGACTGTTCTGCTGGAAATTCATGGAAACTCATTCCTGTGCTGAAGAGAAGTAATTTCCACACAAGGTCCAGATCAGGGATTCTGCTGAACAACTCTAACACTCCTCCCCTCATCTCTTTAGCCTGAGCTACGTGATGAGAAACCAGGCAAAAACATTCCTCCATATAACTAGACCTTTGGCTGATTAAACCATTGATGGCCTTTTATGAGTGTTTGTGGGAGGGGGTTATTGGTTTTTGTTGTTATTATGGTAGGTATTTTGTGTTTTTCATTTAATATTTTTGTGCTGTCAACTGCCCTGTAAGGGTAAGGGTAATCTTTGGGTAAGGGGCGGTATATAAATTTAATAAGAAGAAACAAACAATTAAGCACTCATCAGCAAGTCTTCAGCTACCAAGCCTTTCCATCTGCTTCTTAAGTCTTCCACAACTTGCCCCTACTTCCTTGTCTTGGAGGTCCTTCATGGCTCTGCCACCTTAGGAAGACTGTGGGGAAATGCTGTGTTTATGTTTATAGGTATTTTGAAGGAAAAATATATGCTATGACTGCCATAGGTCGCATTGTGTTTTAATTTGTTGGAAGCCACCCAGAGTGGTTAGAGGAACCTAGTCAGATGGGAGTAATAATAATAATAATAATAATAATAATAATAATGATGATGATGAATTGTACTGTTATGAATTACAAAGATTAGTTATTTGTGTAGCCAAAGCCATTACAAAAAAATACCTTAAACAGAATAAAATACATTACAGTTAAAATAATTATTAAAACCAGGAATTTAAAGCATTTGCTCCCCTGAAGAATTTAATCTTTCATCGCCACAAACATTTCTCCTTAAAATTGCTGCTTTAAAGACAAAACAGACCACATTTTCAGAGGTGTAGGGGGAAACCTGTCCCCTAATAGAAAGTTAATCAGATGCCTAATTGATGTCTGAAATGGTCGATTTAAATTCTTGAACAAGGCTGCTCTTAAGTCATCATAGATTGGTCAAGTCAGTAAGTAGTGGGATCATACTGTTGTGATGTTGTAAACCTGGTTAGCAGTACTAGAAGGAGGAACGAAGGATGCTATGTTTTCTGTCTCCTCTCCCATGTGTTCATTTGGAGACTGAAATAGAGGGCACACATCTTCTTTTCTTACTGCCACAACTTCAATTTAAAGTTTTCAGTATTTCACAAAGGGCACTTTTGCAGCTATGTCCATGCCAGTCATTCCTGATATTTGTTTCTGCTGCTTTTTTGGCTGGGAATAGTGAGAACAATCTTTTTTACGAGTCAAGCAGTTCCTTTATTTGATCACAGGAGAGCACTGTTTCCCTTTGAAAATACCCGTTCTTGCAGGAAGCCCAGGAACAATGTTGTTGATATAGTAAATTATGTAACTTTCATTATTAAAGCATTGTTAGGGAAGGGGGGAAAAAACATTATCAGCACAGAAGAACAGTAGTATTGTAAAACCATGTTGCTGTTGTTTTTCTGCTGACTTTTGCATTTAGGCAAATGCCTTATTATTTTTTATTACCATTACTTAGTGTTTGCATTATATCACATCATACACTATATGACATATAGCCCAGAGAGGCTCGGTATTATGCCAGGAATTGTACAGATTTCTGCAAATAGGGGGCATTTGTTCTTTAAGTTCGAAGTTGAAATCTTGAGTGAACACACAGGCTTGGGAGAACTGCCAACTAACTGAGAACTTGCCAACCAAATGGCAAGTAAATGGCAATTAGGGTTGCCACCTTTGTTCTGGCAAAATTTAGGACAGGTGTGGGGGGGTGCTGGGAGGGTGATTCCCACCCCCCACCAATCTGGTGCTGAAATGACTTCGAAGCAACCCATTGCAATTTAACGAGATGGCCCCTCTGGAATTTTTCACATGCACACGCACGCACACATATACACATGAATTTGTAAATATGTCTGTGCTTTATTAGTAAAGGTAAAGGTACCCCTGCCCGTGTCCGACTCTAGGGTTGTGCGCCCATCTCACTTAAGAGGCCGGGGGCCAGCGCTGTCCGGAGACACTTCTGGGTCATGTGGCCAGTGTGACGAAGTTGTTCTGGCGAGCCAGCACCCGCACAGCACACGGAAACACCGTTTACCTTCCCGCTATAAAGCGGTACCTATTTATCTACTTGCACTTAGGGGTGCTTTCGAACTGCTAGGTGGGCAGGAGCTGGGACCGAAGACGGGAGCTCACCCCACCGCGGGGATTCGAACCGCCGACCATACGATCGGCAAGTCCTAGGCACTGAGGTTTTACCCACAGCGCCACCCGCGTCCCTTGCTTTATTACCCAGAGCTTAAATACATGACCTTTCACAAATATGCACAGCAATACATGCAGGATTGGGGGCAGGCAGGGGGGAGAGATATACTGATGAGAGAACGAGCTTTGTTCCACAAGTTGACAAACTGGAATGTGTGCCGAGAAGAGCAACCAGGATGATCAAGGGTCTGAAAACCAAGTCTGATGAGGAACTGTTGAAGGAGCTGGGTATCTTTAGCCTGGAAAAGAGGATGCTTAGAGGACATATGATAGCCTCCTTCAAATACCTGATGGGCTGTCACATAGAAGAGGAAACAAGTTTGTTTCTTCTAGCTCTGGAGGTACAAGTCGAACCAAGAAAGGAGATTCCGACTAAACATACAGGAATAACTTTCTGACAGTAAGAGCTGTTCAACAGTGGAACGGACTTCCTTGTGAGATTGTGAACTCTCTTTCCTTGGAGGTTTTTCAGCAGAGGTTCGGTGGCCATTTGCCATGGATGCTTTAGTTGAGATTCCTGGATTGCGAGGGGTTGAACATGCCTTTCCTGGCAGTACTATTCAATAGAGCAGATGTAGCCAATCTGTTTTAGACTACAAGACCGCTCACCTTCCCCCAGTGGGTGGCATTGCGGCGGGGCATCCAGGCCTTGCAGTGACCCGGTGAGAGGGCGGGTTTGTGTGTGTGTGTGTGTGCCGCCTGTGTCACCAGGACTCCCGACCATGTCACACCCCAGGTTGACCTATCGGGACAGCTGGGGACATGGCTGGTGGCCTGGAGCGCACCCTCCTTTTCTCGTAATGATGGTGTTCATCTTTCCAATATGGGAAATGATATTTGGTTGGCTGATATTGTTAAGGACATTCAGGATTGGTTGCAAATGTGAGGGTGGTGGCAGCGAGCGAGTGGTGGTTAGGCATTGGGTAAGCCTTGCTTACGGGAGGGGAGGTTGTAGCCTCTGCCTGCCCTTCCTCGTTAAGGGTATCCCATTAAAGGGATCTGGCTAGGGCCATGCCACAACCCCATGGGGGACCCTGGGGATGCCCCAATTTGATGTATATCATAGTGCTCCCCCTATAGGTGGTTTACCCTTAGGAGACTCCCTGCAGACGGGATATAGTCCGGTTTCACCCAATGCCTAAGCCAAACCACTCACACCTGTAACCAATAAAGTTGTGGCCTATTTTATCCCATTACTTAAATATACGTGTCCATGTGTTTATTACCTAAGTGGGTTGCAGGGCTCAGGGCCCTCAGCACTCAATTTCCACCATTCTCTACCTTGGTTTTGGGTTTTCCACTGCTCTCAGAAGCCTGGGAGGTGGCAGCCTGGAAGAGGTCATTCTCTATAACAGCCTCTAAGATGTGGAACTCCCAATCCACAGAGGTGTGTCTACCGGCCTCATTATACAGCTTTTGCTGAATGGGAGGGGTACCCCACCCCTTGCCTTTGGAAACCTTATAGCAAGTTGCTGCAGGAGAGGGACTGTGAGCACTGGAAGAGGAAGAGGAGTGCGGGGGGAGTGCACTGCTCCTGGCAATGTGATCCCAGTGGGGTGCCATCATGGCTGTCCTAGGCACTGAGGTTTTACCCACAGCGCCACCCGCGTCCCTTGCTTTATTACCCAGAGCTTAAATACATGACCTTTCACAAATATGCACAGCAATACATGCAGGATTGGGGGCAGGCAGGATGGAGAGATATACTGATGAGAGAACGAGCTTTGTTCCACAAGTTGACAAACTGGAATGTGTGCCGAGAAGAGCAACCAGGACGATCAAGGGTCTGAAAACCAAGTCTGATGAGGAACTGTTGAAGGAGCCCACACAGGTGGCATGCCACGCCCCCAGGGTGCATGCCAGCCCCGCCCCCACCTACTCTCCGGCCCCCCCCCCAGTGCTGGAGCATGAAGCTCCGCCACTGACTGTGAACAACCTCATGGGAGGGATGTTCTAGGACGAAGGAGAAACTGTGAAACTCTTATTTTATTTTTGCTATTGGAGGTTGCATGTTGTTTAAGTAATATTGTTGTAGTACTGAAATGCTGCGTGTGGAAAAGTGGCACACAAGTAAAATGAATGAATGAATGATTGAATGCTGAAGGTGCGCCCGTTCGCCTTGGCTTTTGACACTAGAGATGTATATTTTCAGGACCCATTTTATTTTTGTAATTCTAAGTTGTTTACATTTGTTCTTAATAGTGTGTATTAATTGTGTTTCAATTGAACGTTGTGCTTTAATTGTTAAAACCTGCTCTCGGACCTTAGGCAGCAGGGTGAGCAATAAACTGTGGTAACAATATCAACAACAATACTGATGGAAAGTATAATTATATATTTGCAAGTCTCTTAGGTGCTTTGAGATTCTTATTTGAAGGGACGATAAATGAGAGTTTAGGTTTTAATCTGTAGGAAAATTTCCTTAGATATTGAGGAATGCGCAAAAGAAAGTAAAATCCATTGTAGCCATTTATTGTTGGATTTATCAGCCTAGCAGTTAATGGAAAGACTGCATTGTGCCTAGTCACCAATGGACCACAACTGACTATTAATTTGACCCTTTAGGTCATCTTGTAGCACATTTTTCACTACAACTGATGTTCTCAGTTTTGTCCCCAAGATCCAGCAATCTAAAAATCTTGTGATAAAGCTTCATGCTAATTTACATTGCAGGGGTTGCTATAGCAACCTTTGAGATGTTACCAGAGGCAATGTACCAGAGGTAATCTTTATCTTTATGAAGAAAACATATTTTTAAAGATTTGTAGTAGTTCTCGATTACTTATTTCTTCTTCAAAATCTTCAGGTGGCTACGTCGCTCCCAATATGTGTATGCATAATTTTTATATTTCAGAGTCTGAAGTGCTTGATGGTTTTTGTAGTGGGTAAAAGTTACTTTTGGAGTGCTGTGTGTATGTAACCAGAATGCATAGCTGCATACACAGCAGACATTTAAAGCTTCCCCCAAAGAATTCTGGGAAGTGTAGTTTCCTGAGCTGGGAATTATAACTCTGCAAGGAGTTAACTACAGTTCCCAGGATCCTCTGGGGGAAGCAATCCGCTGTAAAGTATGGTGTTTTTGCAACCTGGTTGTGGCCATGGTAGGAATGTCAATAAAACACCAGTAATGGCTGCACTTTGACAAAGCTCTAGGTTTGTGTCAGTTACTATGGAGCATAAGCCATGAGCTCTATGGTTGAGACACACCTATTCTCTATGTGAGTTTATTTGCACCTGAGAAGCAGGTGGTCCTGGAGAGCCAATACTGTACTACTGCCTTCTGTACACTCCCAGCCAGCCTTTCTCAACTTTGGGTCCTCTGATATTCTTGAACTACAACTCCCATCATCTCTGGTCATGCTGGCCAGGAATGATGGGAGTTGTAGTACAGCAACATCTGGGAACTCAAGGTTCCGCAAGCCTGGTTTAGGCTCTAGACTTGTTGCTGACATTTGCCTCTTCCTCACTGCTAACAGAAACAACTTGTGTGGCTGCCATGCCACTGCTGGTATGAGAGTGTCCAGAGGACATTTCTCATTCTTTAGTCCCATTGGGGATTCAGTTAATGATGGATAACTTGCCCCGTTCATTTCAGTGGGGCTGCCTTACCCTGAAGATCATGCTCTGAAGGATCCCTTTGGCCATTCCTCAGAGCAAGGCGGGGTGTGTGTGTGAAGGGACAGCAAAATGCCTCACTGGAGTGGCTTGGTAGCTGACCAGCCACCCAAACAAGTTAATAATGAAGCAAGCTGAGGACCCAGAGGTGCCAATTTACTGCTCTTCCTCCTCATCCTGAGACATTGGTCCCACCTGCCTCATTACTGGACCAGCCTTGCCACTGTCAGTTGCAATACACAGTTGCTAGTCTTCATAGAGTAGTGGCCAGACTTAGTATAAAACTTAGTATAAAACTAATACATGGTATTGAGGGAGAGACTCGAAGAACCAGTCACAGAAGGTTTGTGTCAAATGAAAAGATGGTGTGAAATGATAAAAAAGGTAAAGGACCCCTGACAGTTAAGTCCAGTCGCAGATGACTCTGGTGTTGCAGTGCTCATCTCGCTTTACAGGCCGAGGGAGCCAGTGTTTGTCCACAGACAGTTTTTCCGGGTCATGTGGCCAGCATGCCTAAGCCGCTTCTGGCACAACGGAACACCGAAACCAGAGCAGAGCATGGAAACGCCATTTACCTTCCCGCTGGAGCGGTACCTATTAATCTACTTGCACTTTGGGGCGTGCTTTCGAACTGCTAGGTTGGCAGGAGCTGGGACCAAGCAATGGAAGCTCACCCTGTTGCGGGGATTCAAACCGCCAACCTTCTGATCGGCAGCCCAAGAGGCTCAGTGGTTTAGACCACAGCACCACCTGCGTCCCTTTGAGAGAAACGATAGTATGCTGTTATTCTCTCGCCCCCAATCAGAGACCTGTGTACTACTAATGCAGCAAGTTTTGTGTGAACCATGTCACTCTGATCTACTATTTTAATCACTTTTTTCCCTCCCCCCCTCTCATGGTTCCGATATTCAGGAGAAGCAGAATGAGAATTACTGTTTGGAGGGAGAGAAAAAAGGGATGACCAGGACTAATTCTATCATTCAAATAAAAGGTTGCAACACCTGTAAATCCTACGTGCAGTTATATACAACATATTAAATGGGCCTTCACGTTATCATATAATTCATTAATCTGCCATTTTGATAGGATGCTTTCCCCTGGTTGCTTTGTATTTCATCAGAACGCAAAATGCTTAAGAGTTATCCCAGTGGAACCATATCCTGAACTGCAAAAAGGTTGCATTGCTTTGTGTTGCCATGAGGATTAATTTTGAGGGCACAGTACCTGTCACCAACCGTGAGCCAACTCCAAAGAGAATTTGTGTGTCTTCTTCAGCCATTTGTCTGAAGGCTACCAACTTTCCATTCGAATGCTCTGTGCTATCAGTCAGCAAAACTTGGGACCAAACAGATAACATTTTCAAACACCTGCAGCAGGAAGGCATTAATACACAATCAATTGCTCACATCCCACACAGAACTGGGTGGTGAGGAACACTGTATTCATCTAACAGAATATTTGAGGCTATGCTTTTCAGGGAGCTAAAGGAAGTCATTGCACAAGAGGTGAGCATTTTGCATACCTTCCAACATGACACAGACCAAACCTGGGATGCCATCTTCCAGGTTTTTGCTCCCGAAGAAGTCGTGTGACCCACACAAGATCGTGCCCCCCAAAAGCACTTTTTCTGAAGAGGGGACAGTGCCCCCAAAGATGTTTTGGGGTGTCATGTCCAGAAAAAAATGCAGCCAGCCCAAAATCTTATGGGCTATGTGTATAATTTTTATTAGCCAACTTCAAACCTAACCTTTGCTGCAGTGAATTGTCCCACAATCCAACTTTCAAGGAATAATGCCTTATTTCCAAAGTAGTGCTAGGTCACTTGCTGCGCTAGCACAGGGATTTCTGCTTGTGAAAAGGGACTTCTCCTCCTTTCTCCTGATATACCCTGAAAATTAAGAAATTAAGAAATTAAGAATAAGTGATAAAGAATGGAAAATCATCAGAGGTGGTTGATGGAAGTCTAAAATATTGTACTGTATAAGATAAGAAGTTATGTTAAATGATTGTTAGAAATGATATGTAAAAAAAACAATAAAAAACCAACAAAAAATGGAAGGGATCCTGAGGCTCATTTAGTCCTATAACTCTATGATTTTATGACATCCTATGCCCAGATAAAACTCCTAAGCATATTTAGCAAGACAAAACTCTGCTGAAATCAGCAGAACTGATTTTCAAGCAAACGTTGTTAGGATTAGTCTAGGGTTTTTTTTAATATAAAAAAATGAATATACCCCATCTGTCCATAAATCACCTGCCAGGACTGCTTTGTCATGATTCCTGTGGCTTTACTGCTCCATGGAACCAGCTCATTAACTGCACATGAGACCAGAGGATAGGCTTCCCTGATGAATAATGTATACTCGTTTATATAAAACAAAGAAAAGAGAAACTTCCTTTGGCCAGCAATTTCCAACCATGTAGGGAAGTTTTTAAATACACATTTCCACTTATCATTGATGTCAGGTGGGTTCTTTTCTTTCTTTTTTCACCTTAAGCACAATTTTCAAATAACTGCCTCATGTGATTTAAAGCAAAACAAAACGGAGCATGCCATTAGCAATGGGAGTGACTTCTGCCTCAATTCAAATTCTGCTGCTTTTGCCAAGTGCATGATGATATGATGTAAGAACACAAAGAGATCCCTTCTGGATCAGACCAAAGGTCCATTTAGTCCAGCATCCTGCACAATGGCCAACTAGATGCCTGAAGGATGTCTGAAGCTGGCTATAAGTACAATAGCACCTGCCCACCTGTGAGTCCCAGCAACCAGCATTATATTGTTTGTATTTTTATTTCCCACCATAAGTAAAATCAATTAAAACAGGTGCAATCAGAAGAATAGGGTAGGTTCCTAATATATACAGTGGTAAAGGTAAAGGTAAAGCGACCCCTGACCATTAGGTCCAGTCGTGGCCGACTCTGGGGTTGCGGCACTCATCTTGCTTTATTGGCCGAGGGAGCCGGCGTACAGCTTCCCGGTCATGTGGCCAGCATGACTAAGCTGCTTCTGGCAAACCAGAGCAGCGCACGGAAACGCCATTTACCTTCCCGCCAGAGTGGTACCTATTTATCTGCTTGCACTTTGACATGCTTTCGAACTCCTAGGTTGGCAGGAGCTGGGACCAAGCAACAGGAGCTCACCCTGTCGCAGGGATTCGAACCGCCAACCTTCTGATTGGCAAGCCCTAGGCTCTGTGGTTTAACCCACAGTGCCACCCGCGACCCCTATATACAGTGGTACCTCGGGTTAATTCGTTCCGGAGGTCCGTTCTTAACCTGAAACTGTTCTTAACCTGAGGTTCCACTTTAGCTAATGGGGCCTCGCACTGCTGCCACACAATTTATGTTCTCATCCTGAAGCAAAGTAACCCGAGGTACTATTTCTGGGTTAGCGGAGTCTGTAACCTGAAGCGTCTGTAACCTGAAGCATCTGTAACATGAGGTACCACTGTTTTCATATTTGGCAGCTGTTAAAGGCCAGAGTAAAAAAAAGTAATGCAAAATCCATACAATGAAGGTGAGAGAAGCTCCTCTGTAGGGAGGGTAAAGTCACAATTGTTCTATAAAGTGTATCACTATCCTCCTACACACGGGCCTATTAGAAAGTTTTGGCATTGCTCTTCTTTTTTAAAAGGTGGTGCCTAGGTTCACTCAGCCCTGTCCTTCTTATCCAAAACACAAGCATTCAATGGAGTTTTCTCCCGGGTAAGTGGGGTTAAGATTGCAGTTTAAGCGTATAACTGGGCGGTGAAAGAAAAACGTTTCTCCTTTTGCCTTGTCTTTCCTTCCTATGAGACATGGGCACCTTCTCCCAAATTTGATACAGAAGTAACTTGAAATGAATATAGTGATAATTTCCGTGGTTTGGATCCAGACTTAGTCAAGCTTAGAGTAGACCTGTTCAAACAAGACTTTAGTTGGCCACAAATCCCACTGATTTCAATGGGTCTTCTCTAAGCATGACTAAATCTTGATCTAACCCCATGACTTACTGACTGACCAAGGTGTGGCTTCCAATTGGCTGCAGGAAGCTCCTGCAGCCAATCAGAAGCTGTGGAAGCCATGTCGGACGTTTGGGTTCCAAAGAACGTTCGCGAACTGGAACACTCACTTTCAGATTTGCAGCATTCAGGAGCCAAAACGTTTGATTTGCAAGGCGTTTGGCATCCAAGGTATGACTTTATATCCCATTTTTTCTCCTTAAGCCGTTACCTGGGTGTGGCCACTGTTGCATTCTTACAGCTTCTAGGTGCCACAGATGAGACCTGAGGTAGTCAAAGTACCCCAGAAGGAGCATGATGTGTCCCTCACCAGGGGAACTGCCCCTCTCCTTACACCCCATGCACCCCATCATGGAGACAAATTTCATTGGCTATATGACTTTTTCATGGTATGGCCCTGGCTGTGAGTGCCCAGAGAAATTTGGCTGGACTTTGTTGAATACAAAATGCTGGAGTAGACCGGTCTTGGCAATTCCTGTGGTGATGATCTGACCAGTTGCAGATGCCGGGTGTTGAGGCGAAATGTTCTCCATGTTTGCCGTGACATCTGATCCCAGTTTCTTACCCAGCCTGACTGCTGTCCTATTCATTCACAACGATATACGTTAGCAAAGTTTTGGCCCAAGCAATGAGGAGAGATTCAGTTGAATACATCTTGAGATTGGTTTTCTTCCCATCTAGCCGAACCTGCTGTGGGTTTTGAATTCATCATGTCAGCTAATCACTGAATCCACCAGTGGAAAATAAGTTTCTGATTCCGCCACTGCAACAGTGCACTCCAGAGCTAATTCCTGGGAGGTTTCACCCCCCCCCATCTTCTATTCAACCACTGCATGTAGCAGTTTAGGGCTATTCCACCAAGGCATTAGAAGGTACTTACAGTCAGAAAGCATTAGTGAGAATTTCAGTCATGTTAATACTTGGCTGAGCCCTCTCTTATTAAATATGAATGAGGTAGATTAGTTCCATTAATGCTGAAATGGAGACTGCTATGGGGGCTGGTTGAGCCCAAAAGGCTTTAAAAAAACCCCTCAAAAAGACAGAGGACAAAACATAATTTCCTTCCTCTGAGCAAAGCACATTATGAATTATTGCCATCATATTGATATCAACTGTGAATTTTCCTGTTTTCTCCTTATGATCATGGAAGGTGGATGATCAAACCCTGAGCACAGTAAGCAAAGTCCGGTTTCATTGTCACCATTTTTCTTTTTATTAGAACTATGACATGAATGACTTTACCACAGACCTTCACACCCTAGCAGGTACATAAAAAAACACCCCTAATTTGACTGACAGCAATTTGACCATGACTACACAACAACTAAGAATGTTGGTTCCAACTGAATGATTTGGATGGAGGCAGAAATGCTTCTTTAGTTATTTGGGAAGGTTTATATTACTAACACACATTGGCTTTCTAAGAACTCAAGAGGATCCAACTGGTTGCCTAAGAAGTTGGAACAAAATCAGAGTTAGATGCTTTAATCAGCATCCAACTCTGATTTTGT
The DNA here is from genome assembly GCF_965113315.1 of Podarcis vaucheri. Taxonomy (NCBI): domain Eukaryota; kingdom Metazoa; phylum Chordata; class Lepidosauria; order Squamata; family Lacertidae; genus Podarcis; species Podarcis vaucheri. The sequence continues at coordinate 74,854,723 of NC_138766.1, forward strand.
TTGCGGGCTTTCATTGTGGGGCATTGTTGCTGTTTGTTTTTTGCATCTCTATTTTAGAACTTGTGATTTATGTGGGAATTTTTCAGTTTGGTTGTGTATTTTTAAGTATTTCATTTATTGTCTATGACTACTTTTGGTATGTTGTAGTTATGTATTTTTTTCCATGTTGCAAGCTGCCTTGTGCATGGTTTGAACTGTGGAAAGGCATACAAATAAAATTATGTATACTGTATATGTATGCATGCAGACCATCCAACGTTCCTCAGATGAAGATAGGGACATTTCTCACTCCCCCCCCCCCATTGACCCTCCTCAACCCCCCATTTTTGTCCTCCTCCACGGATCATTTCCTCCACCATTAAAGATTTCCATCACCACTACAGATTCCTGCATTGCAGGAGGTTGAACTAGATATTCCTTGTGGTCCCTTCCAACTTTACAAATCTTTGATTCTATGACACACCAACAGGACACAGCACACACACCTTCTTCCATCCTGAGAAAATTCCTCCATACCAATTTTATTTTACTTTAAATACACACCAATAAATGAATTTTTAGAAAGGGGCAAGATTAGATGTGGATGCACAAAGCATTTTTTTTTAATAATAAAAAATCAAGACCCCTTGTGCTCTACTCGGTTTCCCCTTTCTTCCTGCCCAGAGTGGTCCTGCCCTCTGCCTGCTCCTCAGAGCTGGGGCAACATGTGGAGTTGGGCCTTGGCAGCCTCTCCTCCTCCTTGCCCACTCTCCAGCAGCCTCTATGAGCTGCCTAAGGGAGAAGGCCAGCAGGGACAGCCTTGGGAAGGCTATGGAGAGGCAATGAGATGCTCCCTTGCAGCTGTCATTGCTGCCACTACCGCTCAGGACAAGGGCCAGCTCACCTTCCTCCCCAAGCAGCTCTAGCAGGGGAAATAGGAACATTCCAGGATGATGATGATGATGATAATTTATTTATTATTTATACCCCACCCATCAGGCTGGGTTTCCCCAGCCACTCTGGGCGGCTTCCAACCGAATATTAAAAACAATACAGCTTCAGACATTAAGAACTTCCCTAAACAGGGCCGCTTTCAGTTGTCTTTTAAAAGTAAAATAGTTGTTTATTGTCTTGACATCTGCTGGGAAGGCATTCCACAGGGTGGGTGCCACTACCGAGAAGGCCCTCTGCCTGGTTCCCTGTAACCTCACTTCTCGCAGAGAGGGAACTGCCAGAAGGCCATCGGCACTAGATCTTAGTGTCTGGGAAGAACAATGGGGGTGGAGACGCTCCTTCAGGTATACAGGACCAAGGCCATTTAGGGCTTTAAAGGTCAGCACCAACACTTTGAATTGTGCTCGGAAACATCAAATCAAATCAGAAGCCGTGGTGACTTTCGTCGTTCCAGACTGTCCCTGGGAAATAGGGACACTTGCAGGGTATATGTGTGTATTAGTCTTACTGTCTGGTTAGAACTAACAACAACCCTCTGATCTACACACATTGATGCTAAAATCTGTATTTATGCCTTGACTTAAGCATGCTAGCTGCTGAAAACCTTCTTTCATCACCTCTTTATTTAATGGTCTGACCTAAGCATGTTCATTTCTAAAAACCTGTGTTCATCAAATCCTTATTCAAAGATCTTACCCAAGCATAATCACTTCTGTGTCAAGAGTCACTTATGCTTATTTTCTGTACTAATGGCTTTTAGCAACGATTTTCCGGTAGGCCTTTTGTTACCCAAAGCATAATCTGTCAGCCACATATATTGTATGGATGTTTGCATGTTATTCTAGTCTTAGAAACCCTCTCCAATCCTTGCCATTCAGTCAGTCGTTGTTTCATAGTATTAAAATGTAACAGTAAATGGATAAATCAGGAGAGGTTTTGCATAACCTTAACCCAAAACTCTCCTGTTCTCTCAGCAGGTTTGCAAAATCAGCGTGGGTAGGTAAGCTCTAATGCTGTTGCATTTTTATGCAACAATTATATAATGCTTTCTAGAATAAAAGACTTCTAATGTTTGGTGTTGACTGTACTGAATGTTTTAATTTGCTGAAAGCTGCCCAGGGAGTCTGGGGAAACCCAGTCACATGGGCTGCATATAAATAATAAAGTATTCTTATTCTTACCATTATTATTATTCTTATTACTAGATTTACAAGACAGACTAAAGAATTCATAAATATTCCCCCCTCAAAAGAAAAGCTACATAAATATTAAAATCAGTAATTTTAAAACACATATCTATGTATATGACTTTTTTTCCAGGTGAACTCACAGGAACTCGGTTCCAGCACCTCTCAGGCGGATGCCATTGCCACTCTAAGAGAATGAGGGAGGTGTTCATAGTGAGTTCTGGCACCTCTTTTTCTAGGAAAAAAAGCAATGTTTACTTACGCACTTAGGCAGGGATGTAGGAATGGGGGGCAGGGGGGCCGGGCCATCCCAGGTGCCCTCACTGAGGGGGATGACATTTGGCGCGCCGCCCACCCACGACTCCCAAGCCTACCCCGAGCCGTCAGGTTAAGGGGGGGGGAGCTGTGCTGCATTGCCAGCGGCAATCCCCCCTTCCCCCTTCGTTTTGACAGCTTGGGGGAGGCTTGGGAGTTGTGGGTGGGTGGTGCGCCAAATGTCCACCATGGGCGACTTGCTCCGCCCCCGTGAGCGGCTTGCTCCGCCCCCATAGGTGGCTCGCTCCTGTTCGAATTCCTGCTCCATGATTGCAGTCATGGGATTGTTGTCTTTCACATGACGGTGTATGTTTTGATTCCACAAAGTGGGAAGTGACGGAGACAGGATGTTTGTGTTACTGTGTTCTGTAGGACTATTGTCCTTTGTTCTTTTTCTCTTTGCTGTCTGATGCTAGAGAGAGAGAGAGGGAGACATGTTGCAGTGCTCTGTGTGTGTTCATATGTAAATAAAGTAGATTAGCCAAAATGTTGGGTTGCTGAGTTCTGTTACGCAAGCTGCAAAGACACTGCAGATCCCTAAGTGTGCTGATGTCTGTTGGCATCAGTCGCTGTGATGTTCAGGCTGAAGAAAGCTTTTGAAGCTCCAAAGTGATTGACCGGGAGGGAGGGAGGGAACATGCCAGTTGGGCATGTGTCTCTGCCAGGGTCCTACTCAAATGTAGGACAAGCTCCTGACACCTCTGTCCCCGGCTGCAGGGCATGTGTGCTGCTCCTGTCACCTGAGAGGCTATCCCGTGGCCAGCCTCTCAATGGCAGAGCCAGTGTGGTGTAGTGGTTAAGAGCGGTAGTCTCATAATCTGGGGAACTGGGTTCGCATCTCCGCTCCTCCACATGCAGCTGCTGGGTGACCTTGGGCCAGTCACACTTCTTTGAAGTCTCTCAGCCCCACTCACCTCACAGAGTGTTTGTTGTGGGGGAGGAAGGGAAAGGAGAATGTTAGCCGATTTGAGACTCCTTAAAGGGAGTGAAAGGCGGGATATCAAAACCAAACTCTTCTTCTTCTTCTTCCCGTGCCTGGGAGGGCACCCTCTGTGCCACACCCCTCTCGGGAGTCCGCCCGCCCTGGGCAGCGCGGGCATATGCTCTGCCGCTGCACTTAGATTCCCTCCCATAGGGGCATCAACACTGCTTCTGGCAGCCTATCGCTGAGGCTGTGCCTGACCATGTCAGGTGCTTGTGAAAACACCACCCTTATCTTCCATTGCAGACCTGGCAGGGCTTTGGTTTTTGTGCTTCCTCCACTCTGGAGCCTCCCTCAGACTCCCTCCCCACAGAACAGTTCATAAATTGAATTCAGGAGAGGTAGAAACCCAAGCAGATCACCATGAAACAGAAAAAAAGGAAAGCCTGCTTAGTTTTACAGCCTTGGATTGCAGTGTCTTAAACACGCAACACAAGCTATTAAACAAGGAGTTTGGAAACCTACAGAGCAGCTCCCAGGGATGTTATGAAACACATTTTTAAAAGAAGATTTACTTTTCCTGGCACATGAAAGAAGCGCTGGTTTGTTCAGGAAGCAGCTCCTCAGTGGCCTGTGATTACAATTCCAAACCACTGTGCTTAAGAAACCATTACATTTATACATTCCCTGTTGCATTTATATATACTATTCATTGTTGGCAGTTTGGAGTGTCTTTCTTGCCTTTATTTCGTATATAATTCTAAAGGTATTTTACAATTGATAGAAGGTAGTTTCTATGGTTACACAGTTTCCCTTGTAGTGTTTCTGCATATTTAGAGTGGTAGGTTTGCCCAATATTGAGTGAGAAGCAGATTGATTGGCATGTAGTCATCAAATTTTTGCTAGGGTTTTTTTTTATCCCCCACCTTACAAAAGCTATATTAATAATAATAATAATAATATGTATTTGAAGATTATCTAATTAGAAAAATGTTTGATGTTGCCTGTACAAAGTTTCTCTAAACTAGAATGTTGTAGAATTCCAATGAAATCAGAAACAGGAGTGGAGATTGCCAGTTTGGTTATTTGTCCCATGTTTGGAATGGAAATCAATTCAATGAATATGTGTAGGTGCTTTCAGTTCACAAACAATATGCAACTGATTACACATACACACACCCATTTGTGTTGTGTCTCCTTTGCAGAGTGTAATAATGCAGTGAGATGAATTGGGTGGGTAAGTGAGAGGTTAGGAATGGATCGGAGAGCTGGGAGATGGATCAGTCTTGTTCTGCTGCTGATCTCAACTTTCGAACAGCGGTTGAATTCAAACTAGGGACACAGTGCCATTTTGGGGGGAGTGTTTTCTTTTTCTAGCAAACAGTTCTATTTTCCAACCCAGAGCCTGATTTTCAGGGGTGGGATTCACTCTGTCACTAGATTTTGTTCATTTCAAAGAAGTGCAACCACAAACTCAAGTCAGTAAGTTGCTCACCCTTGAAGGGGTTGTAATCCCCTCCCCCAAAGGAGCAGCTGCATAGCCTGGTAAAAAGGTAAAGGGACCCCTGACCATTAGGTCCAGTCACGGACGACTCTGGGGGTGTGGCGCTCATCTCGCTTTATTGGCCGAGGGAGCCAGTGTACAGCTTCCGGGTCATGTGGCCAGCATGACTAAGCCACTTTTGGCAAACCAGAGCAGCACACGGAAACGCCGTTTACCTTCCCGCTGGAGCGGTACCTATTTATCTACTTGCACTTTGATGTGCTTTCAAACTGCTAGGTTGGCAGGAGCAGGGACCGAGCAACGGGAGCTCACCCCGTTGCGGGGATTCGAACCGCCGACCTTCTGATCGGCAAGTCCTAGGCTCTGTGGTTTAACCCACAGCACCACTCATGTCCCTGCATAGCCTGGAGTAATCCTAAATCCAACTCTGTCACAGGAAGCTCAGGTGCCCTTCATGGCTATGAGTGCCTTTTTTCAGCTTTGGCTGTGGCCATTCCTGGACAGGGATAGGATGACCACAGTAGTCCATGCACTGGCGACCTTAAAAGTGCATTACTGCAATGCTGCCGATGTGCTGCTACCTGTGGAATCATAGAATTGTAGAGTTGTATTCATTATTTGGTTGCAAAACTGCATTGCAAAATTTAGAGAAGTGGAAATTCTAAATGCTGGCTTGGACTATTGCAATGCGCTCTACGTGGCGCTACCTTTGAAGGTGACCCGGAAAGTACAGCTAATCCAGAATGCGGCAGCTAGACTGGTGACTGGGGGCAGCCACCGAGACCCTATAACACTGGTCCTGAAAGACCTACATTGGCTCCCAGTACATTTCCGAGCACAACTCAAAGTGTTGGTGTTGACCTTTAAAGCCCTAAACAGCCTCGGCCCAGTATACCTGAAGGAGCGTCTCCACCCCCATGGTTCTGCCTGGACACTGAGGTCCAGCGCCGAGGGCCTTCTGGTTGTTCCCTCACTGTGAGAAGCAAAGCTACAGGGAACCAGGCAGAGGGCCTTCTTGGTAGTGGCGCCCACCCTGTGGAATGCCCTCCCATCCGATGTCAAAGAGATAAACAACTACCAGACTTTTAGAAGACATCTGAAGGCAGCCCTGTTCAGGGAAGTTTTTAATGTGACATTTTAATGTATTTTTAATCTTTGTTGGAAGCCGCCCAGAGTGGCTGATGATGATGATGATGATGATGTTTCATTCACCTATTGGTTTGTAAACTGCAAATTAGGTAGGCTAACTGTTAAGAGCATGGTGCTGATACAGTGGTACCTTGGGTTAAGAATTTAATTCGTTCCGGAGGTCCGTTCTTAACCTGAAACTGTTCTTAACCTGAGGTACCACTTTAGTTAATGGGGCCTCCCACTGCCGCCGCACGATTTCTGTTCTAATCCTGAAGCACAGTTCTTAACCTGAGGTACTATTTCTGGGTTAGCGGAGTCTGTAACCTGAAGTGCCTGTAACCTGAAGTGTTTGTAACCCAAGGTACCACTGTAATGGCAAGCTTGCAGGTTCAATCCTCGCATGGGACAGCTGCGTATTCCTGCCTTGCAGGGGTTTGGATTAGATGCTCCTCGGGGTCCCTTCCAACTCTACAATTCTATGATTCTATGAAATGTGAACTGAATCAACGCCCTCCCCCCTGTAATCCCAATACTGTGCTTTGCACTTCAAGCAAAATTAATGCATTAGGTGACAGGAAAGGAGAACCAGAAATTCTGATAGATTTTTACATACTTCATGTCACAGAGACATGCATCACTCATTCAGATCTGAATCGTGCTGTTTTGCCTATAAGACATCTTATAATAATCACTGCTTAATTCTGTGCATCTAGAGTGGTTGAATAAGTGCAGAAGGAGATTTTTGGGCTGTTCTTGATGGGATCTGTTGTGAGAAGTGGCTTCATTTCTCTCTGCTTACATTGTTGGGGAGCTCTCAACTATATATTACAGTAGTTTCTTAGTCACAATTTAATAATTGATGTTGAATAAAGTTGTCTAATACAAAATAGATAATGATGATGATGATGATGATGATGATGATAATATTTTTTTATTTATACCCTGCCCTCCCTGGGCTCAGGGTGGCTAACACTGAATATAAATACAGTAAGAAGAAGAAGAAGAAGAAGAGCTTGGATTTGATATCCTGCCTTTCACTCCCCTTCAGGAGTCTCAAAGCGGCTAACATTCTCCTTTCCCTTCCTCCCCCACAACAAACACTCTGTGAGATGAGTGGGGCTGAGAGACTTCAGAGAAGTGTGACTGGCCCAGGGTCACCCAGCAGCTGCATGTGGAGGAGCGGAGACATGAACCCGGTTTCCCAGATTACGTGACTACCGCTCTTAACCACTACACCACACTGGCTCTCCCAGTAAAAAGAAAAAGAAAAAAGGGAAAAGAAGAAGAAGAAGAAGAAGAAGAGTTTGGATTTGATATCCCGCCTTTCACTCCCCTTCAGGAGTCTCAAAGCGGCTCACATTCTCCTTTCCCTTCCTCCCGCACAACAAACACTCTGTGAGGTGAGTGAGGCTGAGAGACTTCAGAGAAGTGTGACTAGCCCAAGGTCACCCAGCAGCTGCATGTGGAGGAGCGGAGACACGAACCCGGTTGAAAAAAAACAGTTGATTAAAATATAAGTTAGAATACAGTTTAAATACAGTCCCTACTTGCTAGATACTAAAAGTATGATGGGAACATTTAAGAGGCAGCTTGTGCCTCCTTTATCATTTCTCTTGACTTACTAAGTACATGCCTCATGCCTCATAATCTGCATGAACAATTGCCATCACTGCCTCTGAATTATAGTAACCACCGGATGAAAACCTACTGACTTCCAATGTTTCTTTTTCTTTTTCTGCAGAGGCACATTAAACTTCCTGTTATTTCATGTGGTCAATATTTAATGCCTTCAAAAGCCCAATCTGTTTTGCTGTATTGGCTCAAGGGTACATCTGGTTGAACACAAGACCTGTGGTCAATATTCCCATGAATAAGTAAACTTGTGTGTGACTCAAACGCCGTATGGCTACCTCACCTGACATGATCTTTGCTTGGGAAGAACCTCACAAAAGGGCAGAGCACCTGCCTTCTGTCAAGGCAGATGATGTCCCCAAATTCTTTGACCTTTTTCGAGTGTGCACATGCTATGGATTATGCATGAAATACTTTGGAGAGTTTCCTAACAAACAATAGGAAACATTAACAGAAAAAAGTTCTAGCTCCCACAATACTTGCTTGTCAGGGAAGTCTTCTTTAATCGTATACCTCAGTAACCAAGTCAGCTCAGAAATTAGTCCTATTGAATTCAGTGGGGTTTGCTCCCAGGTAAGTGGGAATTGTGGCCTTAGTATATAACAGAAACGTTCTAATTCTTTTTAATGTATATTGACTCAGACCAGTGGTCTGTAAAAAATAAGATTCCTGGAAAACTCTGAAGTCCTTTAAATCTTGTTAGTTACCATTAAAGAACTCCCATGCAATGCACAGCTGTACAGAAGTGTTCACATGGAGTATCAGGAAGGCCTAACCATAGTATTCTTTCATGCACAGATGCTCTGTGGCAGACATATAGGGAGTTCTTCCTTCAGAAGACAAGTTGATGTGGAAAATGTTGTCCAAGTGATGGCCAAACGTGGCCCTCCAGCTGTTTTGAGAGTACAATTCCCACCATCCCTGACCACTGGTCCTGTTAGCTAGGGATGATGGGAGTTGTAGTCCCAAAACAGCTGGAGGGCCAAGTTTGGCCATCACTGTCCTAAGGTAGCAAATTTGAAAGCCATTGACTTAGAGCTTGTTTGTGGGAAGACTTGGTTATGCTGCCTACTTATGATTGATTAACTTAAATGCCAGGCACTGGCTGTCAGATCATTTCCAGGCTCAGTTCAAGGTGCTCACATTCATGTTTAAAGCCCTAAATGACTTAGGGCACAAATGTAAAAGAGATCATCACTCTCCACCAATGACCCTTGGAGTAAAAGAGGTCACATTCCCTCCCAAATCTGCCCCCCAATGATTCCTATTCTACCCACCCCCGAATGGTAAAGTGGCAGAATCTCTATCATTCTGAAATTTGCAGACTGCATCCCCTTAGAAAGGGTGGCTATGCATGCAAATGAAAATCAAAAAGTTATAGTTTTTCCTCCGTTTTTTAACCCAAAATGTAAAGATCCCCTGCACAAAAAACACTTGGGTGTACTTGTTTACACTCTGGCAGGCTTAATCCGATTTGGAAGGACTCTGTGCTTATAAATTCCATCCACTTTGGCCAAAAGGAGAAAGAGTTGTTGTCATGTTTGGATTTCCCATTGTCGTGAATGGGAAATACAGAACTTCATTTTAAACAGAGCAACCTGGAGCACAGACTGAAGCACAAGTGACTCAAAAAATAAGATCAGCTCTCTCTCTCTCTACACACACACACACAGAGAGAGAGAGAGAGAGAGAGAGAGAGAGAGAGAGAGAGAGATAAAATGTGAATCTTTGGGCACATCTCTAGTACATTCCCTATAGCATATTGTGCTACAAAAACCACAAAGCTGCATGCAGCCCAGCAAGGTTTTGCAAAACTTCCTGGCTTTGATGCATGCCTAGAACAGCAAAAATAGAAGGATGGATAGCAACCAGCAGGCAACAATGCTGGTTGATAGGCCGTGTTACTTTTAGTAAGCCACATCTTGTGTAGGCTTGTTCTGTGCAGAGGGTAGACAGGCCTTGACATGCCAAGTGAAGGCAAAATTTGTCAGAACTTAATGTTATGTAAGTCAGGAAAGTATTCTGCTGCTTGGATGAATGACAATGAACTGATGTGGCTTTGCTTGATGAAAGGTACTTTACTAAAGCTTAACTGATAGTACCCGTTCTGTTCCAGGAATTCTAATTAAGTGCTCAAATACAGTAAGAGGTCACTGAATTGTGACCTGGATTATCTCGCTACGTATGGAGAGCAAACTTAACCTCTGAAAATGCTCTTTGCAAAGTCCTCTATTCCCGCATTCTACAGAAACCTATAACCGTGCCACATCTAATCAATGCAAGGATGGCACAGAAGATTAGGATAGAAAATGCAGTCAGTCTTACCAACTTCCATTTACTTAAAGTCAATATTTGATTATCACTATCTATGGAGTTAAATATGTGCTAAAGTCTATGCCAGCAGAACTCTACCTTGTGATTCACATTACATGTGCAAATGACAGAAATTATACAGATTTGCAATACTTGGGAGTGCAGAATAGGACTCTTTCCTTTAGTTATATATAGAAGGTATATAGACATAGATCTCTCTCTCTCTCTGTGGTTTTTTTCTATCCCACCTAACTTTCCAAGAAAACTCAAGGAGCCTAAAAAAATAATAATCAAATAACAACAATATAAAACAATATCCCCTTCTAAAGCTATCAGCTGTTTGTTTTATGCAACTGTTACTTTGTGGCTACAAGTGAACCAAGGCTTAGTTGTAAGTGAGATTATAATTTAGTTTTATGTGCCAAGTGATGGAGATGTCTATTTAGAGAGAATGCTTTGATGCCCACTGAGATTTTGCTTCAATATCTGCCACCATTGGCATGTTTATGCACTTTTCCCCTTGCTTTCTACAGACTCTACAAATGCATTACAACCTGCACATGTTATTTTCTTGCTCTTTTTGGCCATCTCAGAACTGCAAGCATTTGCTATGGCTGATATCATTATTTATGTTCAAGGTTTGTATGTGTGTGTGTTTGTGTGTTTCTTTCTTTCTTCAGGATAAAATCAGACAGTGGCTTGTGAATCAAAATATGTGCAATCACCACAAAACTTGCACAATATTTATAGCTTGATCTCTTGGATAGGCTGCCCAGATGCTTATATTTAATTATATTTATTTCCTGTTTCTCCTTCAATGGTTTATGTTGGAAAAACCTCTGATCAAGGCACTGGTTAGGGTATAATAATGTCACCATGTACTAAGGTAAAGTAAAAGTTTAAAAATAGTTAAGTGATCTACACATTTTCATCTATGAAAAATTGTATAACTTCAGCAGGTTGATATTCACATGTTGAGAAGTCCTGAATTGAATGAAGACTGATCAGTGCAGTGAAGATGTGTTCTGTGAGTCAGATTTTGTAGCCACAGATCAGCAACTCAACATCCTTTTGAGCAAAGAAATCACTTTAGCTTTCTGTGTTCTTTTGCTGCAAGAGTGAAATCCTCCAGTTGCTTTCTTTGGAAAACACCATTAATCCCAAGATGCTTCTCCTCAGCTGGATATGCTTTGATGATTGCCTGCTCTCATGTAGTTTCCTCAGGCTCCTGCCTAGTTCAGACCCCCTAGTTGGCCACACTTTTAATAGGTACAAGTGTTGGATCAGCATAGTCTGTGAAGTTTGCAAAAGGGGATTCTCACAGTTGGTGCCCAGTAAGTCCCGAGGAGTTGAAATCAATGAAATGTTGACTACTTTTCTTCCAGTTGTATGAAACCACATTAAAATGCATGCAGTTGCCTGAAAGTGAAAACAGATTCTGTCTACCTGTGCCTTTAGCTCCGCTACCATAAATATAAAAAGCAGTGTGGTACAATGGTTAGAGCATGGGTGGGCAAACTAAGGCCTGGGAGCCGGATCCGGCCCAATCGTCTTTTCAATCCGGCCCGCGGATGGTCCAGGAATCAGTGTGTGTTTTACATGAGTAGAATGTGTCCTTTTATTTAAAATGCACCTCTTGGGTTATTTGTGAGACATAGGAATTCATTCACTTTTATTTTTATTTTCAAATTATAGTCCATCCCCCCACAAGGTCTGAGGGACCGTGGACTGGCCCCCTGCTGAAAAAGTTTGCTGACCCCTGGGTTAGAGTGTCAGACTGGGACCTTGGAGACCAGGGTTCAAATCCCGAGTCAGTGCTGATGCTCATGGCATTACTTCAGGCCTGTCACTGTCTCTAAGCTTCACAGGGCTGTTATGAGGATAAAATGGAGATGTGGAGAATCAAGGTATGCCATCCCGAAGCTGCTTGGAGGACAGGTGAGATATTAATGGGATAATAAATAAAACATAAAAATAGACATGGAAGTAAAAATATGGAAAGACTAGATTTGCCCAACAATTTGATATTAATCAGCTGGGGAAAAATATTTTAAAGGCCAGTAATTAGACTGCACTGAAAAATAGATAAGACGCTGGCAGCTAATTGTCCAAAGAGAGACTGGAGTTCACCTTGAGACTCCTTAGCATATCTTGCGGCATAAGAAGAGAAATAGCTCCTGCTGTATAGCAATCATCTTTCACCTTAAGTATCTAAACATTTGTTTTCTCACTGATGCTCAGAATCCTTAATTGCCAGTTGTTAATTCAGGCCCTTCTACAAGAGCAATTAAGTTGAAATATTTACACCAAAAGCTCCAGGAACAAAGTTAATATAAGAACATGAGAAGAGTTCTGCTGGATCAGACCAAAGGCCCATCTAGTCCTGTATTCTGTACTCACAGTAGCCAACTAGATGCCCAGGGGAAATTGAGAAGCAAGAACAGGAGACCTACACTGGAGATTAAAGAAAGCTGAAATATAGACACCAGTTCTGCAAAAGGAAAGGGGGAAATCAACCACCTCTTTGTATCCTGTCCATCTTGTTCACATACTTCAGGGCTCAATTAAGTCTTTTGATTTCTTTCATCCTGTATGAGCCCCGCAGGAAAATTTATCTTCAGACCTTTTCATTTGGTGTCATAACTTTATCCATCTTCCCCTTTATTGAAGCTTAACAGAGTACTGTAGTCCATTTCTCTCACACAAAATACTTGAGCTGCTTATATAGGCATGTGAGCTGTCTAGTAGCCTTCACTATGGTAATGGGTCTAAAACTAAAACGGCACCAGAGATAATGTAACTGCATCATTTGTTTGCAGATCACACTGTTGTTTAACCTATTTCTTGGTGCGGCTGCAAAAAGCAATGACTGAATGGTTTAGGCAATGGGATTTGCCCTTAAATTATATGAGGGATGAGAGTGGAGCAAAACAGAAACTCTGAAGTGGGAAGGGGTGTGGACATATTTGCAAAATGTACTACAAGACTAAGCAGGTTTAGGAATAGTTAGGCTGATAGGAACAAGTTATGGCCAAATGATTGCGCAGTTTGGATCGTGTATTTTTTAGGAACATAGGAATCTGCCCAATACAAAATCAGTCCATTGGTCCATCTAACTTACTGTTGTCTACAGTGACAGGCAGTAGGATTTTTGGGGGTTTAGACAGGGTTATCTTGTTGGGGTGTGTGTTTATCTTTAATCTATTAATCTTGCTCTCTATGTGTGCACCGTGGAAGCTTCAGTAATGCTTTTAGGGTCACCAACATGAGACAGTTGTTGTTTGAAGCAGAGTTACTTTGCTTGACACATACGAACATATACTGTTTACATACTACATACAGGTTACATGAAAGTTTTTCTCCCTCTGGTCCCAGAAGGCTTTCTGTAATTCACAGACCTTGTTGAACCAAGTCGACACACAAGTTCTAAGTCAACTTGCACACAGTCCTGAAGTCTGGCAATTCTCAGACAAGTTCTTCTCAAAGTCTTCATCTCAGCTCTTCTCTTCAGGTAACTCCACAGTTCCACAACAATTCACTTCTTCTTCTTCTTCTTGTTGTTTAGTCGTTTAGTCGTGTCCGACTCTTCGTGACCCCATGGAGCAGAGCACGCCAGGCACTCCTGTCTTCCACTGCCTCCCGCAGTTTGGTCAAACTCATGCTGGTAGCTTCGAGAACACTGTCCAACCATCTCATCCTCTGTCGTCCCCTTCTCCTTGTGCCCTCAATCTTTCCCAGCATCAGGGTCTTTCCCAGGGAGTCTTCTCTTCTCATGAGGTGGCCAAAGTATTGGAGTCTCAGCTTCACGATCTGTCCTTCCAGTGAGTACTCAGGGCTGATTTCCTTCAGAATGGATAGGTTTGATCTTCTTGCAATCCATGGGACTCTCAAGAGTCTCCTCCAGTACCATACTTCAAAAGCATCAATTCTTCAGTGATCAGCCTTCTTTATGGTCCAGCTCTCACTTCCATACATCACTACTGGGAAAACCATAGCTTGAACTATACGGACCTTAGTTGGCAAAGTGATGTCTCTGCTTTTTAAGATGCTGTCTAGGTCTGTCATTGCTTTTCTCCCAAGAAGCAGGCGTCTTTTAATTTTGTGACTGCTGTCATCATCTGCAGTGATCATGGAGCCCAAGAAAGTAAAATCTCTCACTGCCTCCAATTCTTCCTCTTCTATTTGCCAGGAGGTGATGGGCCCAGTGGCCATGATCTTCATTTTTTTGATGTTGAGCTTCAGACCATATTTTGCACTCTCCTCTTTCACCCTCATTAAAAGGTTCTTTAATTCCTCCTCACTTTCTGCCATCAAGGTTGTGTCACATGCATATCTGAGGTTGCTGATACTTCTTCCGGCAATCTTAATTCCGGTTTGGGATTCATCTAGTCCAGCCTTTCGCATGATGAATTCTGCAAATAAGCAGAGAGACAATATACAGCCTTGTCATACTCCTTTCCCACTCCTTCTTGGTAATGGCCAATGATCCACAACAAACGCTGTAACCTGAGCCCTTTAATAAACAAAGTTACATGCCTAATCTTTCCAGTAACACTGATAAGGAAGTAAGGAGATTCAGCCAGCTGCTTTTCAGGAATGAGTCAGAATTAGCTCTTTCCTCACTAATGGAATTAATACATGAACTGCATTCCTTAACATCTCTTCCATCCTTACCTGGAGATACCAAGAGTTGAACAATAGAACCTTTTGTATGCAAAGCAGATGTTCTACCATGGAGCTACAACCCTTTTAGCAGTTGATGTGACAGACCAACCAACCAGTAGATTCCTAAACAAATTGTTTCAGCTGTTACCACTTAAAAATTTGTGATAGGAGTAAGTTGGACAAACTCTAAAGAATCATCGCTTTTATTACCCTTAACCTCTCAGAGTAGCTAAAAAATGTATGAGCTAATGAGAGACGGCAGTTCAGACATATTAAAATAAGCTAAGTACAGCAAAAGGAAGTGGTTACAAGGAACAGCTTTCCTGAATTAGCGTGTCAGCACGAGGGGCAGACACTAAACCTAGTGGTATCTTGAGTATGCTAGGCCAAAGGCAGGTTGAGAAGCCAAAGCATGCCGGAGGCTACACAGCTAAAACTACTTAAAACCATCTAGTTATATCTTCACACATTTTGACAATTCCCTCGCATGCATAGTTGGGGGAAGTGTGTGTGAAAGAGCAGGAGGGTTATCTCCCCAACCTGTTCAATGTAGATTTATTGGGGAACTTGGTATTATTGTTGCCCAAGCTGCTGGCTATCAAGACAAGTTTTCATAACGCTTACTGCTTCTAAGGGTGGGTGTAAGACAGAAATAAAATATCATGATAGCACAGTAACCCATATGCATCTGCCAATCTTAAGCAATCTTAACTCCTAAAAACTCACAGGGGTATTCAAAAGGGAAACTGAACAATGTCATAATCAGTCAGTGTCCCTGCCACCCAATATTCAGGAGTCAGGGACAAACTATAGATGAAGAATGGACCAATTCATTCCACGTGCGAGCTTCTTTGAGATAACCAGCTGTCTACTGCTGAAGACATAGAGCTAGTCAAAACTGATCTTCTGTTTGACCCAGCATGGCAGTCAGTATAGACTTATGCGTTAATTCAGAAATTCCCCAGCCTGGTACGTTCCAGATGCTTCGGACTACAACTCCCATCAGCCTCAGCCAGCACAGTCATGCTAGTTGGGGTTGATAGGCGTTGTAGTCCAAAATATCTGAGGGCACCAGGCTGAGGAAGCTAATGTCAATATTCTTCCCATGAATGAAGGTGCAACAATGCTCATATCGGTCTCACGGCAAAAGCTGTATATGTTTTCTGAAGACATGTGGCTTGCTTTTAAAGGTTCTAAGGCCACGTTAAGAGCACTCACAAAAGCATTAAAATGTTTCTGTCAAATATGTGTTTGTGGCCCATGACCTTTGACCTTTAAAAATGTTAATGTGATTTTTACATTGCTCTAGTACTGGCAAATTGTGTTCCTTGGATGGGCATTTTAACGTGTAACAAGGTGTAACAAGGCAAAGTTGCTAATACAAAATCTAATGTACTTGGTAATAAATACAATTTGCATATATTAGAATGGTTCCTGGGGGGGAAAGCACACACATACGCAGGGCAGAAGTGCAGAGTGACACACTAGTGTCTCATTCGTTTCCAGGGAAAATAATCAAAAGCAGCTTTATGCAAATTCAGGGAGGAAGCAGAATGGAGGGCAAAACTAGTGCTTAATATTCTCAGTCGGTATAATTATCAGTTTTAAAATGCAATGCCCTTTCTACTGTGTAGATAAAAATGTTTACCTTCCATTTGCTGGCGCAAGCTGCTCTGTGATGAGGTGCTGCTTGCTCTCATACAAGAGGCTTAAGCAGGAGCAAATTGAATAAATATTGCTTGGGCTGCTCACTACATATCAACTAGGTGACCCCCAAATGCTTTGGAAAAAAGCGCCTACAACAAAGGCCATGCAGTGAGTGTGTGTGGTGGTGGTGGGCATGTGTGTATAAAAGTTTACTCCTTATACAGTGGTACCTCGGGTTACATACGCTTCAGGTTACATACACTTCAGGTTACAGACTCCGCTAACCCGGAAATAGTACCTCGGGTTAAGAACATTGCTTCAGGATGAGAAAAGAAATTGTGCTGTGGCAGCGCGGAGGCCCCATTAGCTAAAGTGGTGCTTCAGGTTAAGAACAGTTTCAGGTTAAGAACAGACCTCCGGAACGAATTAAGTACTTAAGCCGAGGTACCACTGTAGTTTTATTCATATAAATCAGCCATCATAATCTGCTGCAGTGGAACCTCTACTCACGACCGCAATCCATTCCGGAGGCCTGTCCTTATGGTGAAACGGGTCGCTGGGAGAGGTGCCGTTGTGCACAGGCACTGGCAGCGATTGCCCGCTTCTGCACATCTGCGAATGGCAATCACCACTTCTGCATAGGCGCCGCTCCTGCATGTGTGCGAATGGTGATCGCCACTCCTGAGCATGAGTGAATGGCGGTAAACCTGCCGGTTACTTCCGGGTTTGCTACGGATGCAACTTGTAACATCTGTGAGTGGAGGTGGTTGTAAGTAGAGGTTCTACCAACATTTTTGCATGTGATAACATTCCCCTTACCTGGGTTACGACCACACTAGGGGTTGTATTCCATGAAACACTAAGTATGCAGTGCCATGAGTGCAAGGGTTACTGCTAGCATGATGGGACTCTCCCATATGCCAACTAAATCTGTTCTAGGGACTTTCTGAACCATCTGGAGCTGATTTGGGCAAGGTGCGTGGCACATGTTGTTAAGTATAATTGTTTAATAGTACATTGAAATGAAAAATAACTCTGTATATGTTTAACACTAACTGAGGAAATTCCATTGACACTAAGAAGAGCTCTCATGTGGTGTTTAGCTTTAAATCACGTGAGGGGTATTCAGCTGCAAATCTCCATTTTGAAGGGAGTTGCTTTTGGGTCTTCCTCTGAAAGCCACAGATGTGACACAGATGTGACAATGAGGTCTCTCCTGGAGAGTAAATAACTCCAGGCTGATAGAGTCTGTGTGGAAAGAGACAGACCTTCTGATTTTAGGTCTGTTTGGAGTTATGCCAATTTTGTAAGAAGATGAACCTGTGCTGGACATGCACATATTATACAACCATTTGGATGTATGGTTAATTGTTTTTTGTATCTGTTTGGAACAAGTTCTGTGAGTATAGCTTTTGAATCATATCTATGGGTCTGGGGGGAAAATCATTCCAAGAGGAGTCAGTTTTTGTACATCCTTTTGCTTCAAGCTGCACAATACTAATATCTGCAATACAGTGGTACCTCAGGTTACATACGCTTCAGGTTACAGACTCCGCTAACCCAGAAATAGTGCTTCAGGTTAAGAACTTTGCTTCAGGATGAGAACAGAAATTGTGTTCCAGTGGCGCGGCAGAAGCAGGAGGCCCCATTAGCTAAAGTGGTGCTTCAGGTTAAGAACAGTTTCAGGTTAAGACGGACCTCCAGAACAAATTAAGTACTTAACCCGAGGTACCACTGTATCTGTAGGTAGAGAAGAGGGGCAGGAGAGAAGAGCATGTCCAGTGGGTGGAGATTATGGGAGTTGTAGACCAGCAATATCTGGAGGGCCACAAGTTATCCATCCCTCATGTAAAAATAAAATAAAATCTCCCCCTTCCCCAGTATAGTTTGGTGCCATAATTTCCCCTTCTTGTTGCCACAAGCCTTTATGTCTTACTTGTCCCTAAACTAGTAATTTGGGTGATAATAGGCAGCTGAATCATCTGTTTGGTGTAGGATTTCCACTCACACTGAATTGATGGGAAGCTTTAGTTTGTATGGTGAAATCTTTACCTGCACATTCAATCCCAGAAGCTTCCCCTCTGCCCTGAGAGGATCAGGAGTTCACACTTCCTTGTATTAGTGGCACCACTTTCCTTTATACCTGCAAAACACTTTGGCGCTGTGTCACGTTGCATGAATAATAAATACAGAGTGAAAAGAATTATCCTAGCAAAATATCCAGAAATTATGGACCAGGTCAGAGGGATCTTTGACGCAAATTCCATTTCTTAAATAAGGACAATTGTTCCTTACATGCTTCCCGGCAAAGAGCTTCTCATTTTTGGCCTGCTTGCAGTTTGGAACCAGCCTTGTGGAAATGGAAGAAGGTGTGTTTCTGTTTCATGCATAAAAAAATAACAATTCTCTGTCAAGCTCATTGCAAGCTCACCCTTAAAGAAGACTCAACAAACCATAACTGCGGGGAAAGAGTATATTTATTCAAATATAACAACATAGAGGATCTGCAAAGAACCAAAGGATCATAATACTCAAATCGAAACATAGTCCAAGCAGGGAAGCTCCCTAAGATGGGAGGGATTGGTCCCCCCTCCCCAACTCTTGGTCACATTTACAGGCTCTACTTGTAGCCCTGTAGCAAAGGATTGGAAGGAATTATTCCTCCTTGCTACAAAAACATTGGGTATATGAACCTGATTTGGGACGCAGGTGGCGCTGTGATCTAAACCACTGAGCCTAGGGCTTTCCGATAGGCTTGAATCCCCACAACAGGGTGAGCTCCCGTTGCTTGGTCCCAGCTCCTGCCAACCTAGCAGTTCGAAAGCACGTCAAAGTGCAAGTAGATAAATAGGAACCGCTCCGACAGGAAGGTAAATAGTGTTTCCATGTGCTGCTCTGGTTTCGCCAGAAGCAGCTTAGTCATGCTGGCCACATGACCCCAAAAACTGTGGACAAACGTTGGCTCCCTCGGCCAGTAAAGCGAGATGAGCGCTGCAACCCCAGAGTTGTTTGCAACTGGACTTAACTGTCAGAGGTCCTTTACCTTTTTTTATGTGAACCTGACAGGCACACTGTGACCCCCCTGGGTTGGTGTTCACCCCAGCGTACCTGCCAGGTCTAAAGGGCATCCCAAAGGAGCCAACAGGGCCAATGTTCAGGGATGATGAGAACAGTAGTCCAGCAACTTCTGGAGACATGTAAGTTAACCACCTCAATATGAACTCATTGGTTTTCTTCTCCTCCCCACATTTGTTTTGTTTCATTTTGTAGGGAGGGAAAGGTTAGTGAGGATTTTATTTTCCTGTTTTCTAAATTCTCCCCTTTCCCCTCTTGACCTTTAAATGGTAGGAAGATGAAAAAGATCAACACATTGTACAATGGGAGGAGATTTGCTCTAGTGTGGTCCAGTCAGCTTTGAAGACTTATTTCAATTCTTGGCTGGGACGTGGTAAGGGGAAGGAAAGTGACATTTGTAATACAGGTGATTAATAAAAGAAATGGGCTGTGCTTTTGAGATGGCCTCGCGTCTGAGTGAAGGCAAAGCTGCTTAAAGCGCCTCCACATTTCAGAACTGCTCATTTAATGGACATGTAAAAATCCATATAAATGCTCAGTGCATAAGTTACAGCTGCCTGGGGGGAGCAGTAACTTTTGCAACTCCTTTTTACAATCTGTGTTAACCTTTCATAATGAATACATATATCTAATTGGGCCCTGTAAATCTTTCACACTCATATTTGCTTGTTAGTTCCCGTCTTGATAATGCCATGTCTCTCCCCTCCAGCTGCGTATGTACAAAATAAAGAAGCCACAACTTTACATTAAGGAAGTGATATGCTTATTTTGAAATGGGTAAGTATATATTATTGTGAGCTGTGCATATATCTTCCAGTAAATCTGATTTGACCTAAATTTGACTGGAATCGTCGAAATCCCTTGACCTGTTCACACAGTAGCTAGATCAAAGTTTCTCCTGTTTCATGTTCTAGACAGAGTCTGGCAGAATTTTCATTTGGAAGCAAAAACCAGGTGTGTCTGATGTCAGGGATGCACACCACAATTGCCTCATTATGTAAATCATGTTCAGAATACCACAACACACACGCAACTGGCTGTAAAGTAACATAGCATTATATATAATGAAACTGTAATCGTCGTATCAAAAAATTGCAAAGCACAGTTCCTGATGGCAATAACATATCATATTACTATTAACCTATATGTTTTAATTGTTGTAAAGTCCAAGGATAGTCTAGTCCAAAGATTGTCAAGTCCAACAATTACAATGTACAGTTCCTGTTGGCAATGCCATTTCATACGGATATCTTCCTTCTGCATTGTCCTATGTCTTAAAAGTGTAACAAACAAACTTGCCTTCTGCATAGTCCTATGTCCTGAGAGTGTAACAAACAGAACTACTTAGTAACAATAAGGCAGCTGGTGATAGACTAGTTCTCAGGATACACCCTGACTGGCAACTTCTGTGTTCCTGTGGACTATTTTGGTTGAAAAAACCTACCGAAAAAATCTCCTGGAAACCTTGTCGCTGAAGAAACCCAATGGGCAAAACAAGGGTGTATCCTGAGTGCATTGCAATTTTTTTATATGAAGATTGCAGTTTTATTATATATAATGTTATGTTACTTTACAGCCAGTTACGTGTGTGTTGTGGTATTCTGATGTCAGGGGTGGGCAACCAATGATCCTTCAGTTGCTGCTGAACTCCATCTTCCATCAGCCCTGTCCAACTTGGCCAGCTGTCAAGGATGATGGGAACTGTGGTTCACCAAGATATAGAAAGCCACAAGTTCCTCCACTTCTGTACTAAGCCCTTTCCTGTGATTTTCCTTGATTTTTCCTATACTGGGGGTGGGGAACCTGCTGCCCTATTGCATAGGTGATGTAGTAATCCCCCCCCATGTGAGGGTAGGTCCCAAACAAAATTCAATTTATACAAGATAGGATTTTGATTCAACATTAGGAAAAATTTCCTGATGGTACAAAGCTGTTTGAAAGTGGAACAGACTGTCTCAGGTGGTGAACTGTGATCTTATGTTTCTATGGCTGGCCTCTGACAGAAGGAGTCATTACCATTTTTACCATTACAGTGGTACCTCACAAGACGAATGCCTCGCAAGACGGAAAACTCGCAAAACAAAAGGGTTTTTGGTTTTTTTAGTTGCTTCGCAAGACAATTTTCCCTATGGGCTTGCTTCGCAAGACGGAAACGTCTTGCAAGTTTGTTTCCTTTTTCTTAAAACTGTTAATACAGTTGCAACTTGACTTCGAGGAGCAACTCATAGCATACGGTGTGGTAGCCTTTTTTGAAGACTTTGGTGATTTTTGAAGCTTTTCCAAAACTTTTCCGACACCGTGCTTCGCAAGACAAAAAAACCGCAAGACGAAAAAACTCGCGGAACGAATTAATTTCGTCTTGCGAGGCACCACTGTATTGTATAGACCTACACAGCAAAACACAGTGAATGAAATAATACAATTCAAGAATGAAGGTTGATCCTTAGTTTAGTAAGGCTCTTTTTACATTCTTTAATCCTGTTTGAAGCTTAATGAGAAACTTTTAAAAGTAGTTTGGTAGATGCATGTTCACTTCCCAGCTGCTGTTATTCTCCAATTGCCGTCACTGTGCCACTGTTTAGAATTCCACTGAACAATCTTCTCTCGTGGACACTTTCAAAGACTATTTGCAGATTTCTTTGAAATCTTCCCATTCTTAATACCACCAGCCTGTTCTAAATACTGCTCCACAAAATGTGGTTCATTTTTCAATTAGAACAATGATCTCACCATGTAGGGGGGAAACGGGATATTATTATTATTATTATTTTAAAGAAATTCAAACCTGTGCAGTGTTACTTGGAGTGTTTGGAATGTAGATCTGAACCCAGCCACGTTTGTGTGTGTGTTATGATAGGGCTGGTTGAATTGCAATTACAAAGCTTTCCATAGTAGACTTGCTGAAATGCATGCATGGCTGGATATCATAAAGAATTTATACGGAGGTGTTAGGAGTGATTTGAGATTCCCATTAAAAGGAATAGCCTTAATCATCCACAATAACATTGCATTAATTATTGAAAGATCTAATCAGTAGTCTGAAATTGCTTACATGAAATATTAATCAGGTGTGCAGATGAATTCTTAGATTTGTGATGGGTGTACAGGCACCAGGTACACTTTGGCTGTTATTATTTACAGTAGCAATATGCTGAGAAAGTGTGCAAAAATGTGGCCATAAAGATGGACTGCAGCTGAATGGGATTGCCTCATCTCAAAACAACACCCCCTTGCAAAACAAAAACACACACACACACAAAAACCCCACCCTTAATTTCAGGGGGAGTGACAACACTGCTACATGAGTGAACTGGATTTAGTGCGTTTGTGATATGAGCAGCCAGTAAAGCAATCACCTATGTCTATTTACACCAATCTGCTAGACTCCACTAGCTGTAATGGGCAAGTGTTCTTAATTCTGAGTCAAAGGGCTCTGAATAATCATCTAGGCCTACACATTGGCCCAAGCCACTCACATTGGATGATGGCCAAGCTCTCCTCAGATCAAACTAGATTGGCTCAGAAATGGATTTTCCCCAAATTGCAGGGGAAAGCTCTACTTTCTTTCTAATAGCAAAAAACCAAACCTACCCCTTGACCCAAGTCCCCAATCCCACCCTATGCTACAAGGCTTTACCTGGATGCTACTAGTATTCCAGTAGTGACAAGTAAGGGCAAGTGAGGGAGGATGCTCCCCTTTCCATGTCCAGCACCTGTGTTACAGCAAACCAGATGCCACAGCAGGGAGAAGGACCAGAGTCTTCCCTCTTCTTACTTACTACTGGAGCATCAGCAGTAGCCATGTAAGTGGATGAGAGAGTAAGCACTGCAGACTTAATGATGGGGAAAGGAAGGGAATTCTTCTCTAGTTCAGATTAAGATCCAAGCCGCAGAAAAAATTAGGGTTCCAATGTGCACATAGTATTAGAGGCAAGCATTATGATCCTCAAAATAAAGGTAAAGGAACCCCTGACCATTAGATCCAGTTGTGACCGACTCTGGGGTTGCGGCGCTCATCTCTCTTTATTGGCCAAGGGAGCCGGCGTACAGCTTCCGGGTCATGCAGCCAGCATGACTAAGCCGCTTCTGGCGAACCAGAGCAGTGCACGTAAACGCCATTTACCTTCCTGCCAGAGCAGTACCTATTTATCTACTTGCACTTTGTCGTGCTTTTGAACTGCTAGGTTGGCAGGAGCAGGGACCGAGCAATGGGAGCTCACCCCGTCGCGGGGATTCGAACCGCCAACCTTCTGATCGGCAAGTCCTAGGCTCTGTGGTTTAACCCACAGCGCCACCCGCGTCCCAATCCTCAAAATACAAGTCTGCAAATATGAGTTTTTAACATCATCTTTTCTTGCATCTGCTGAGGCCTAGTGCCAATTCCACAGTAGTGACAGATTGAGCAACAAGACTGCTAACAATGTCAGTTGCAAAAAGGGATTGGTCTTTTCAGAGGTCTGAACTGAAAGTTTGCAGAGGGATTTTTGAAATTAGGCTGCTGCTTGCCCATCGAGGTCTTCAGCAATTAAAACCAGAACTTTGCAGTGTCATCTGAAAGAAATTGTGACACAGTGTAGTCATTTTAAAACTGTCAAGCCATGTTCCTTTCATGAGAGGTCAGCCAATTGTGTCTAGGCTTGGTAACTGAAAATTATTTCCTCAACCCAGTTCTACACAGAGCTAACCCCCCTCCCCATTTAGGATTTCTGCTGGAGAGATTAGGTTAGCCAGATATAGCAGGCACATCACAGTGGTGAGAACTTCATTCACATATTTGCTGAAGCCCTTGGAATATGAATACATTGGCAACTAGATCACAGACATGCATTATGCATGCCGAATATTACTAAGGTTTTGCTTATGGCCATGCAGGCAAACCATCACAAAAGAAAAACAATGAAAATTAAATACTTCCTTCCGCATTGGAGCTCCAGAATTCTAACAGCGAGTTTTCACTATCAAAGGCTCACTTCCGCCCTCTTTAGGTATTTTCCCACACATGGTTACTACTCTCTCTCTCTCTCTCTCTCTCTCTCTCTCTCTGTGTGTGTGTGTGTGTAGGGAGAGAGTGGGGGGAATAAGTGAGTGTACTGCCTGGTCCCCCTCCCTCCCTCCCTCCCTCCCTCCTGTAGCCTTTCAAATGCTGGTAGCAATGAGGATCCTGCTCTACACATGCAGAATCATGGAAGATCAGGCTCGTATAGTCCAAACTAAATTCTCCTGGGGCATTTACTGGGAATCTAGTTGAGAAGACACAACACAAATGTACCCATCCATTCAATAATATCTCACATTCATGTGAATCAATAATCAATGGCCTGCAATTCAGGTTCTTTGGATGATCTCAGGCCCTACAGTTATGGAAGAGAAACTCTTTCCATTTTGTCTATGCAATGCAAAATTGTAGTCACCTCTAACATGCCCCTTGCAGTCACCTTTCTTTTGAACTTAGAGGCCCTAATTGTTACAACCTTTCCATATAGGGGAGTTCCTCCAGCCCATTAATCATTTGGGTTGCTTTGTTCTGATTGCTTAGTATCCCTCTTCCAACTTATTTTCTGGTGTCTGGCTCTCCTCAAATTGCAACATACCTATAAACTGACAGACAGTCAACAGAGATAGTCAACACTCCACCATTCTCCCACCCCCAGAAGCCCATAGCATCCTTTTTGAGATACAGAAGCAACTCAGGTTTATGCAGGGGCCCCCTAGGCCAGGTCCTCTGAAAATGACAGTTGTTTGCAGCATGTTCCCTATGAATGAAGGTTGTTTTTTTTAAAAAGCATAATTCTATTTTAAATGCTTAACCTTAAGTTTCCTGGCTTCATAAGAGATGGAAGAGACCTCCATGTTCACCTGT
Source organism: Podarcis vaucheri (assembly GCF_965113315.1). Lineage (NCBI taxonomy): Eukaryota > Metazoa > Chordata > Lepidosauria > Squamata > Lacertidae > Podarcis > Podarcis vaucheri. Next base: position 74,879,907 of record NC_138766.1, read on the forward strand.
TGAAGAAGGAAAGATTGTTGTCATATCCTTGAGAGGTGGCCATCCAGTTCCTGTTTAAAAGCCTCTAACTACCTTCCAAGCAGGGATGGAGAAGATATTTGATTCAGTTTACATGTAAAGGTAGACCTATTTCATTTATGCTTTTTGAAACACCATGAGAACTGAAACACAGGACTCAGCTATGTTAGGGTTTTTTTCTCTTTAAGCATTTTAAATTTCATTATAACACTGTGACACCATACGGCGCTGTAGAGTTTTGTCTTTCAGAAATTTCTTAATTTTGTGATACAGTGAACTTCAACCAAGGTTTACAAAAATGCATATATGAATGTATTCATGAATATAACATACAGAAATGCATTGTATTAAGGGGGAAACTCCTTGCATAAATGTGCCCATTAGTCCAAACTGTATACAAAGTGTTTATTTGGGGAAATTTGCACTAAAATGCTGAATAAGCTTCATAGGTGGTTTTTTTTATTTTTAAAAAAGGGCAAATTGCTTCAGAAACATGGAGAACTGCATTTAAAATTCAGAAAACGAGAGAAGCAAATTTGACAGATCCATCCAGTCCTATGTACTGAGCAGTTTGTTCCATTGCTGGAACTGCTTTTGTTAAAGCATCATAAAAACCAACCAATTTTTTACTTTAAAACTTGGTATTTTTCTTGCTGCTCTACCAAGTTATCCTATTGGCCATTGATCAACTGTATATTGCCTCTTTGTTCTTCTACTGATCACATGACTGACTGCTTAATTAATTCATTAATAATTGCTATCAAACTCATTCCATAACTGAATTAATTTTCCGCCTGCTTAATTCATGCAGTTCTTTAATGGTTTGTCTGCATAGTGGATTAATCGCTGGCCTCGTTTCTTTTTACTTTTTTAAAAAAATACCTCTACCATACTGGTTTAATTTTTCTCCCTTAAAAAAAAAATTAGTTCACTTTTAGTAGGATAATCTTTGTAATCCACTTTTGAATAATTCCACTGATAGTCTAATTACATAACTAAATTTATTTATACTGTTAAATATCTTCTAAATGCAAGCCACTAGCCCATATCTCCAGGTGCCAGTGCCAGTTAATTATTATTTTCGGTCCCTCCCACTACTATCTCTTCATTGAAAATTAAACCCAGTGTTTATCCCCCTTCATAGTCCCAGTTTCATTTCATTAACCTTTGGGGGGAAAACATATGGTAAATATACTAGATATCTGCAACCCGAGATTTGCTTCATTATTTTTAATCCTCAAGGGAAAACGTGACTCATCCACACGCAGTAACATAAAGCTCTTCTGTACCTCAATCATGTGTGAAATTTTCCTTTCAGTCAAAATCTCCCAGGTTGCATTGCTTTCTAGCTTTGTATAAATGACTCTTCTTCCTCCCGCCTGTTATAATATTTGTGAACATTCTGTGGCATCACAGCAGGTTCGGCAATGGTTCATGGGGCTCATGGTCAGCAAAGAGGCAAACGGTTACCTGTTTACTTCAAACCCATGCAAAGAGTGTGTCAGCAACAGGAGGCAGATCAAGAAACATGCCAGAGGTCAGGATTCGTCAGGCCCAAAGGACAAACCATGGGGACAAGGCTGAGGACCAGGCCAGAAGTTAGGACCCAATAGCTAGTCAGTCTTGAAGAACAAACAAGGAGGCAGGACCAAAGGATCACATAAGAACTCAAGAACATCATGAGCAAGAGATGCTCGAGCAAGACATACTGTACAAGGAGCCCATTCATAGCCTTTCCTGTCCAGAATGATCCAGTAGACAACATGGAGTCAATCTAGGACCTGAGACATACAGTGATTGCAGCATGCACTTCAGTGCATGGGGCGGTTTCACAGATTGCCAAGTACAAGCCACCCAGCTCTTCACAGTCCACAGCTCCCTTTTCAGTCTCTTTCTTTCTTTCTTTTCTTTCGGATGAAGAAATTCATTATTGAAATTCATTAATGGCATTACAGATTTAACTTCACACATACACATAATACATACATATATATATATATATATATATATATATATATATATATATATATATATATGCTTTCGTAGATTTTCACGGGTACAGGAATGCAGGTTTTGGTGTCTTCGGGTGTCTTCCCGTGTAAGAATCGGGGTGTCTGGGCGACGTTTCGACGAGGTCTCACTCGTCATCTTCAGGCTGGTGCTTTCGGCTTCTTGTTACTGGAACAGAGCAGAATCTGGTGTTTGAGTTCCTATAAATACTGTTGAGGGGTGTGGTGTATAGCCTCCAACGTTCTGGGCAGGGAGGAAGTTCCTAGATTAGTGTGCCTTTTCTTCTTTTGTTCCTTAATTACTTGAGGGATATCTTGGGTGATTTCATGAGTGATATTCTGAATACCACTGGGTGGGTCATTAAGTGTAGATTAGTTGCTAAAGCTTTCGTGTCTTGACCTCTTGAGCTTGTGAAGAGTTTTTCTGAGAAGATGGCTGTGCTGCATTTAGTTGTGCTCTGGCTTGGCTTCGTGTATAGGGGCGAGCTGTGATTTTGTGCCTTGTGCCAGCCAGATCTGTGTAGGGATTGCAGGGGGGTGCAGCATCCGGAGGTGCCACTATAGTTTGGCTACTGGATGGAGTCTGTAATATGTCTGTGGAGAGGGTCTGGGTTTGGGTCTGGTGTGGTTGATTGGTGACGGCGTTCTGTGTGCCTCTGGTTCTGGTGTCGGTTTTTGTGGGGAGGGCTAATTTCCAGATGTCTGGCAGGCGGGACGTGTCGTCACGCTTGTTCATGTTGTGAGGGTGTTTCTCTATCTCGATGGCTTCCATGATTATTCTCTTGTGGTGATGTTCCATGTTAAAGAGCAATTTGGAATCTGCAAAATTAATTTCGTGTCCTGTTTCTTTCATGTGTTGGAAAAGAGAGGAAGTTTTTTCTTCTTTTTTGACGGCATTCTTGTGTTCTGCGATACGTGCATTTATTCGTCTGTTTGTTTGTCCAATGTACGTGGCTGGGCAGACTTTGCAGGGTATTTCATAGACCCCTTGGTTTTCCAGCTGGATTTTGTCTTTTGGGTTTCTGAGGATTTTGGCTATTTTTTGGTTGGTGCAGAAGGCTGTTTTGATATTGCGTTTATGGAGGATTTTGCTAATTTTGTCTGTAGTGCCCTTGATATAAGGAAGGAGGGCCATGCCATTGTTTTCTTCTGTGTCTTGGTTTTTGGGGGGTGTTTCTTTTTGGATTAGCTTCGTAACCCTGTTTTTCTGGTATCCATTGGCGATTAACACATTTGAGAGATTCTGTAACTCAGTTGTCAAGTGGTCTTTGTCAGCCAGGCGTTTGGTTCTGGAGATGAGAGTCTTGGCTACGGAGTTTATTTGTGCAGGGTGGTGGTGTGATTGTGCATGTAAGTAGCGGTTGGTGTGTGTTTTTTTCCGGTAGATAGTGTGTCCTAGGGAGCCATCAGGTTTTTTGTAGATTAGGACGTCAAGAAAGGGGAGTTGGTTGTTGTCTTCTATTTCCATAGTGAATTGTATTTTGGGGTGTAGGCTGTTGAGATGTGTGAGGAAGCTATCTAGTTTTTCTTTCCCGTGTGGCCAAATTACAAAGGTGTCGTCAACATATCTGAGCCAAAGTTTGGGTTTGTGTTCTGACTTGTCTAAAGCATTGGTTTCAAAGTGTTCCATGTACAAATTTGCGATGACCGGTGAGAGGGGTGATCCCATAGGTGCTCCTTCTATCTGTTTGTATCTTTGTCCATTGTGGATGAAGTACGTGTTGGTTAGGCAGTGGTTGGTCAGGTCCAGGATGTATTTGGGGGGATTGTATTTGTTTTGGATGGCTGTCAAGGCTTCATTAATGGGTACTTGAGTGAAGAGAGATACAACATCGAAGCTCACAAGAAGGTCATCGGGATGTAGGTATTGCTTCTTTATTGTTTCTATGAACTGGAAGGAGTTAGTAACGTGTGAAGCGATGGATTCTGCATAGGGCTGAAGTTGCTTAGCGAGAAATTTAGCCAGACACCCCGACTCTTACACGGGAAGACACCCGAAGACACCAAAACCTGCATTCCTGTACCCGTGAAAATCTACGAAAGCAAATATCTCACCTCTACGGGGAGGAAACCTTCCAGCTGACAAGAACCTACGAGAAACTAGAAATCCGAAGAGCCACCATCTTATGTGATCTCCTGTTCCTACGCAACTGCCGAGACAACAACTTAACTCCCACATGCTTCCAACTTAAATTCCACTCTAAAACCCCAGCTACCGAAAGGATCCTGAAACGAACTGAACTATCCCTAATCAGAAACGAAATACATAAGAAAAGATACCTACTAAACCAAACCAACAAAGATCTGCTCACTCTTCACCTCAAACTATGTAACAAAATCCACCCTGCACTCTGGGACAAATGCAAACAACTAGCCGTCTGGAGAGCTGAAACTGAGACCTCACATAAGACAGACAGACACACCAACAAACTCTACAAACTAGAGAAACGCCAGAAGCCCAGCCACCCTCCACAACAACCCATGAAACAAACAGTACATAACATATCAGACAGGATCCTCACCCCAACTGAAACCAAAGTACTCTCCAAAGGTTTCAACTTTGCAGTCGCCCCGAGACGCATCCCCACGGAAAACATCATATGCGGAGTCGAAGCTAGCCTGACCAAAATCGACCCAGATGAAGCCAATAAAATCAGACTTGAAGTCACCAACATCCTCTGCTCCAGCAAACCACCCAGAAGCAATTTACACAAAGAAGAACAGAAAGCACTCACCAACCTGAGGAAAGACAACAACATAATCATTCTCCCAGCAGACAAAGGCAACGCCACTGTTGTGATGAACACATCGGACTACCAAGCAAAACTATCAAATCTACTCCAAGACCCTACCTACCAACCTATAAAAACAGATCCCACCACCTATCTGGAAAAAACCACCAAATCCAAAATAAAAGCCTCTCCTATCAGTGAAGAAATCCAGCTAAGAATCATCCCCAGAGAAAAATCATCCAGATGCCCCAAACTCTACGGTCTCCCCAAGATACACAAAGAAGGAACACCACTCAGACCAATAGTCAGCTCCATAGGCTCACCTCTACAAAATCTCGCTAAATTTCTCGCTAAGCAACTTCAGCCCTATGCAGAATCCATCGCTTCACACATTACTAACTCCTTCCAGTTCATAGAAACAATAAAGAAGCAATACCTACATCCCGATGACCTTCTTGTGAGCTTCGATGTTGTATCTCTCTTCACTCAAGTACCCATTAATGAAGCCTTGACAGCCATCCAAAACAAATACAATCCCCCCAAATACATCCTGGACCTGACCAACCACTGCCTAACCAACACGTACTTCATCCACAATGGACAAAGATACAAACAGATAGAAGGAGCACCTATGGGATCACCCCTCTCACCGGTCATCGCAAATTTGTACATGGAACACTTTGAAACCAATGCTTTAGATAAGTCAGAACACAAACCCAAACTTTGGCTCAGATATGTTGACGACACCTTTGTAATTTGGCCACACGGGAAAGAAAAACTAGATAGCTTCCTCACACATCTCAACAGCCTACACCCCAAAATACAATTCACTATGGAAATAGAAGACAACAACCAACTCCCCTTTCTTGACGTTCTAATCTACAAAAAACCTGATGGCTCCCTAGGACACACTATCTACCGGAAAAAAACACACACCAACCGCTACTTACATGCACAATCACACCACCACCCTGCACAAATAAACTCCGTAGCCAAGACTCTCATCTCCAGAACCAAACGCCTGGCTGACAAAGACCACTTGACAACTGAGTTACAGAATCTCTCAAATGTGTTAATCGCCAATGGATACCAGAAAAACAGGGTTACGAAGCTAATCCAAAAAGAAACACCCCCCAAAAACCAAGACACAGAAGAAAACAATGGCATGGCCCTCCTTCCTTATATCAAGGGCACTACAGACAAAATTAGCAAAATCCTCCATAAACGCAATATCAAAACAGCCTTCTGCACCAACCAAAAAATAGCCAATATCCTCAGAAACCCAAAAGACAAAATCCAGCTGGAAAACCAAGGGGTCTATGAAATACCCTGCAAAGTCTGCCCAGCCACGTACATTGGACAAACAAACAGACGAATAAATGCACGTATCGCAGAACACAAGAATGCCGTCAAAAAAGAAGAAAAAACTTCCTCTCTTTTCCAACACATGAAAGAAACAGGACACGAAATTAATTTTGCAGATTCCAAATTGCTCTTTAACATGGAACATCACCACAAGAGAATAATCATGGAAGCCATCGAGATAGAGAAACACCCTCACAACATGAACAAGCGTGACGACACGTCCCGCCTGCCAGACATCTGGAAATTAGCCCTCCCCACAAAAACCGACACCAGAACCAGAGGCACACAGAACGCCGTCACCAATCAACCACACCAGACCCAAACCCAGACCCTCTCCACAGACATATTACAGACTCCATCCAGTAGCCAAACTATAGTGGCACCTCCGGATGCTGCACCCCCCTGCAATCCCTACACAGATCTGGCTGGCACAAGGCACAAAATCACAGCTCGCCCCTATACACGAAGCCAAGCCAGAGCACAACTAAATGCAGCACAGCCATCTTCTCAGAAAAACTCTTCACAAGCTCAAGAGGTCAAGACACGAAAGCTTTAGCAACTAATCTACACTTAATGACCCACCCAGTGGTATTCAGAATATCACTCATGAAATCACCCAAGATATCCCTCAAGTAATTAAGGAACAAAAGAAGAAAAGGCACACTAATCTAGGAACTTCCTCCCTGCCCAGAACGTTGGAGGCTATACACCACACCCCTCAACAGTATTTATAGGAACTCAAACACCAGATTCTGCTCTGTTCCAATAACAAGAAGCCGAAAGCACCAGCCTGAAGATGACGAGTGAGACCTCGTCGAAACGTCGCCCAGACACCCCGACTCTTACACGGGAAGACACCCGAAGACACCAAAACCTGCATATATATATGCAGCTCAAGAGGTCAAGCTCAAGAGGTCAAGACACGAAAGCTTTAGCAACTAATCTACACTTAATGACCCACCCAGTGGTATTCAGAATATCACTCATGAAATCACTCAAGATATCCCTCAAGTAATTAAGGAACAAAAGAAGAAAAGGCACACTAATCTAGGAACTTCCTCTCTGCCCAGAACGTTGGAGGCTATACACCACACCCCTCAACAGTATTTATAGGAACTCAAACACCAGATTCTGCTCTGTTCCAGTAACAAGAAGCCGAAAGCACCAGCCTGAAGATGACGAGTGAGACCTCGTCGAAACGTCGCCCAGACACCCCGACTCTTACACGGGAAGACACCCGAAGACACCAAAACCTGCATTCCTGTACCCGTGAAAATCTACGAAAGCAAATATCTCACCTCTACGGGGAGGAAACCTTCCAGCTAACAAGAACCTACGAGAAACTAGAAATCCGAAGAGCCACCATCTTATGTGATCTCCTGTTCCTACGCAACTGCCGAGACAACAACTTAACTCCCACATGCTTCCAACTTAAATTCCACTCTAAAACCCCAGCTACCGAAAGGATCCTGAAACGAACTGAACTATCCCTAATCAGAAACGAAATACATAAGAAAAGATACCTACTAAACCAAACCAACAAAGAGCTGCTCACTCTTCACCTCAAACTATGTAACAAAATCCACCCTGCACTCTGGGACAAATGCAAACAACTAGCCGTCTGGAGAGCTGAAACTGAGACCTCACATAAGACAGACAGACACACCAACAAACTCTACAAACTAGAGAAACGCCAGAAGCCCAGCCACCCTCCACAACAACCCATGAAACAAACAGTACATAACATATCAGACAGGATCCTCACCCCAACTGAAACCAAAGTACTCTCCAAAGGTTTCAACTTTGCAGTCGCCCCGAGACGCATCCCCACGGAAAACATCATATGCGGAGTCGAAGCTAGCCTGACCAAAATCGACCCAGATGAAGCCAATAAAATCAGACTTGAAGTCACCAACATCCTCTGCTCCAGCAAACCACCCAGAAGCAATTTACACAAAGAAGAACAGAAAGCACTCACCAACCTGAGGAAAGACAACAACATAATCATTCTCCCAGCAGACAAAGGCAACGCCACTGTTGTGATGAACACATCGGACTACCAAGCAAAACTATCAAATCTACTCCAAGACCCTACCTACCAACCTATAAAAACAGATCCCACCACCTATCTGGAAAAAACCACCAAATCCAAAATAAAAGCCTCTCCTATCAGTGAAGAAATCCAGCTAAGAATCATCCCCAGAGAAAAATCATCCAGATGCCCCAAACTCTACGGTCTCCCCAAGATACACAAAGAAGGAACACCACTCAGACCAATAGTCAGCTCCATAGGCTCACCTCTACAAAATCTCGCTAAATTTCTCGCTAAGCAACTTCAGCCCTATGCAGAATCCATCGCTTCACACGTTACTAACTCCTTCCAGTTCATAGAAACAATAAAGAAGCAATACCTACATCCCGATGACCTACTTGTGAGCTTCGATGTTGTATCTCTCTTCACTCAAGTGCCCATTAATGAAGCCTTGACAGCCATTCAAAACAAATACAATCCCCCCAAATACATCCTGGACCTGACCAACCACTGCCTAACCAACACGTACTTCATCCACAATGGACAAAGATACAAACAGATAGAAGGAGCACCTATGGGATCACCCCTCTCACCGGTCATCGCAAATTTGTACATGGAACACTTTGAAACCAATGCTTTAGACAAGTCAGAACACAAACCCAAACTTTGGCTCAGATATGTTGACGACACCTTTGTAATTTGGCCACACGGGAAAGAAAAACTAGATAGCTTCCTCACACATCTCAACAGCCTACACCCCAAAATACAATTCACTATGGAAATAGAAGACAACAACCAACTCCCCTTTCTTGACGTCCTAATCTACAAAAAACCTGATGGCTCCCTAGGACACACTATCTACCAGAAAAAAACACACACCAACCGCTACTTACATGCACAATCACACCACCACCCTGCACAAATAAACTCCGTAGCCAAGACTCTCATCTCCAGAACCAAACGCCTGGCTGACAAAGACCACTTGACAACTGAGTTACAGAATCTCTCAAATGTGTTAATCGCCAATGGATACCAGAAAAACAAGGTTACGAAGCTAATCCAAAAAGAAACACCCCCCAAAAACCAAGACACAGAAGAAAACAATGGCATGGCCCTCCTTCCTTATATCAAGGGCACTACAGACAAAATTAGCAAAATCCTCCATAAACACAATATCAAAACAGCCTTCTGCACCAACCAAAAAATAGCCAATATCCTCAGAAACCCAAAAGACAAAATCCAGCTGGAAAACCAAGGGGTCTATGAAATACCCTGCAAAGTCTGCCCAGCCACGTACATTGGACAAACAAACAGACGAATAAATGCACGTATCGCAGAACACAAGAATGCCGTCAAAAAAGAAGAAAAAACTTCCTCTCTTTTCCAACACATGAAAGAAACAGGACACGAAATTAATTTTGCAGATTCCAAATTACTCTTTAACATGGAACATCACCACAAGAGAATAATCATGGAAGCCATCGAGATAGAGAAACACCCTCACAACATGAACAAGCGTGACGACACGTCCCGCCTGCCAGACATCTGGAAATTAGCCCTCCCCACAAAAACCGACACCAGAACCAGAGGCACACAGAACGCCGTCACCAATCAACCACACCAGACCCAAACCCAGACCCTCTCCACAGACATATTACAGACTCCATCCAGTAGCCAAACTATAGTGGCACCTCCGAATGCTGCAACCCCCTGCAATCCCTACACAGATCTGGCTGGCACAAGGCACAAAATCACAGCTCGCCCCTATACACGAAGCCAAGCCAGAGCACAACTAAATGCAGCACAGCCATCTTCTCAGAAAAACTCTTCACAAGCTCAAGAGGTCAAGACACGAAAGCTTTAGCAACTAATCTACACTTAATGACCCACCCAGTGGTATTCAGAATATCACTCATGAAATCACTCAAGATATCCCTCAAGTAATTAAGGAACAAAAGAAGAAAAGGCACACTAATCTAGGAACTTCCTCTCTGCCCAGAACGTTGGAGGCTATACACCACACCCCTCAACAGTATTTATAGGAACTCAAACACCAGATTCTGCTCTGTTCCAGTAACAAGAAGCCGAAAGCACCAGCCTGAAGATGACGAGTGAGACCTCGTCGAAACGTCGCCCAGACACCCCGACTCTTACACGGGAAGACACCCGAAGACACCAAAACCTGCATATATATATATATATATATTCTTAAATTAGTTTAACTTAGAATGTTAATCTGACCTTCTAATTCCACTTAGATATCAGCTAAACTAAAATCATATAATGGTACATAAAATAAAATAAAACAACAACAGACTGAAGTAAAATAAATATAGACTTCCCATCATTTCCCAATATACAGTGGTACCTCAGGTTACATACGCTTCAGGTTACATACGCTTCAGGTTACATACGCTTCAGGTTACAGACTCCGCTAACCCAGAAATAGTGCTTCAGGTTAAGAACTTTGCTTCAGGATGAAAACAGAAATCATGCTCTGGCGGCGGGGTGGCAGCAGGAGGCCCCATTAGCTAAAGTGGTGCTTCAGGTTAAGAACAGTTTCAGGTTAAATACGGACCTCTGGAACGAATTAAGTACTTAACCTGAGGTACCACTGTAGTTGACATTTGTGATTTTGAATGTACTTATAATTATTACCTTACATTTAATATACTTTCTAATACTTTCTTGCAACCTAGCATACCGATTTTCCTTTATTTCTTAATATTTCATGTACACAGGAGTCATTCAAACACTACCATAGATAATTTGTCGCTGTTTTTTTCTTGTAAGTATCTCTTAAACATTTCCCATTTTTGAGAAAATAATTGTTTGGTGTTACCTCTTAACCTATTTCTTAGTTGAGCCATTTCCACATAGTCTAATAATTTATTTTGCCATTCAGTTAGTGTTTGTATCTTTTCCCCTTTCCAATTAGATGCCATCAATAGCTGGACAGCCACTGTTGCATATAAAAAGATTTCTCTTATATTTTTCGGAATGTCTCTACCTAAGATTCCTAACAGAAAGGCTTCTGGTTTCTTTAAAAATGTTAATTTGAACATTTTTCTTTATCATAAACAATATTCCAAAAATCTTGGACTTTTCTGCATGTCCACCACATATGATATGTCTAAATCACTCCTAACAATAGCAACTAACAGCTTAAAAGATTAAAAAGTGCACAGCATTTAGTCTGTTATATATATATGCAAAATAAGATAGGTTTGCCAATTAGATGAGCACTGATTAGATAAAGACTGGGTAAGGACAAGCAAATTCATAACAGTCCTAGTAAGGAGAAAAACAATCCTATTAAGGAGGGAAAAAAGGTAATGTGTAACTGCTTGGCAATATATGTTGCTCCTAGTTCAACTGAGTATAAGGTGTATATATATATATATTGGCAAGCAATTAATTGCTTGATTTATTTATTCCTCATTAAACTGATGCATGATTTACCACCTAATTTGTCCTTTGCCTCATCATGTTGTCACTGACCTTGACTAAATATCTAAATTGCTAACTGTTTTGGTGTTTCTTACCATGATAGTATAAGGTCCTGGCGGCTAACCACAAGATTGATTTTCTGTCTGTACTTTATCCTCCTTTGTTTCGTACATTCCAGTTTCCTGCTATTAATACTTCCCCTTTCTGCTTCCCTCACACGACCCAATCAGCATTCACTTACAATTGTTCCAAAGCTTGATAAAGAAGTAAAAATTAAGGTGACAATCATAAACTGACAAATCCATTTGTCTTCAGCAGAACCTATTTCAGAAATGATGCATTTAAATCTGGTTGAAAGTTGCTTTTCATACCTCAAGCATGCTTCTCTGAAATTATCCCTGCATTAAGCTGAAAAAAACCCACACAAAAACCTCCCCTGGGGAATCTGTACTCTGATCAAAACTTTCTGAGATTTCTATGAAATTCTTAAGATGTTTTGTCCAAGTAGGAACTTATAATAATAGGTTTTTGTTGTTGTGTTGTTTTATTAAAATCTGCCCTTCATCAGAAGGTCTCAGGACAGGTTACAGCATGTAAGAACACAATTTAAAAAGCAAAGAATACACTCCATTCATAATCCCAAAATCAACAATGCCCATAACACGTCACATGATTTAGCGGCAATGAATTTAGTAGCAATGAAAAGGGGACTCTCCTTATGAGCCAGTGTGGTGTAGTGGTTAAGAGCGGTAGACTCGTAATCTGGTGAACCGGGTTCGCGTCTCTGCTCCTCCACATGCAGCTGTTGGGTGACCTTGGGCTAGTCACACTTCTTTGAAGTCTCTCAGCCCCACTCACCTCACAGAGTGTTTGTTGTGGGAGAGGGAGGGAAAGGAGAATGTTAGCCGCTTTGAGACTCCTTCGGGTAGTGATAAAGCGGGATATCAAATCCAAACTCTTCTTCTGCTGGCAGATGCAGCTCATTGCTTTTCTAGCTACCTGGCAGGTGGATTGATGCCACTTAGTGATACAGGGAGCTGAGAGGCAGCAGGTAGGTTGTCTTTTTTTTATATAATATTTTTTATTGTGTTTACATTATTTTTACCATAGTCACAGTCCTTTAAAATCACAACATCACCTATAGTCTTGCTCAAACTGAGCCTCGACTTCCCCTCTCCCATTACTTGGCTTTCATAAATATTCACTTACAACTTAGCATTTCTATGTATGGAAGTGAGAGCTGGACCATAAAGAAGGCTGATCACTGAAGAATTAATGCTTTTGAATTATGGTGCTGGAGGAGACTCTTGAGAGTCCCATGGACTGCAAGAAGATCAAACCTCTCAATTCTTGAGGAAATCAGCCCTGAGTGCTCACTGGAAGGACAGATTGTGAAGCTGAGGCTCCAATACTTTGCCCACCTCATGAGAAGAGAAGACTCCCTGGAAATGACCCTGATGTTGGGAAAGATTGAGGGCACAAGGAGAAGGGGATGACAGAGGATGAGATGGTTAGATAGTGTTCTCGAAGCTATGAGCATGAGTTTGACCCAACAGCGGGAGGCAGTGGAAGACAGGAGTGCCTGGCGTGCTCTGGTTCATGGGGTCACGAAGAGTCGGACACGACTAAATGACTAAACAACAACAACATTTACCTTCTTTCATGCTTATAAAATTTACCTTATTAATTGTAAAGAGATTCCAAAAATTAGCATTACAAAATATTTTAACTCAAACCTGCAAGCGTTTTCAAATGATTACAATGTTCTCTCATATATTGTATAAATTTACTCCAGTCCTTTTCAAACAGCTCGCCAAACAGCTTCGCCAGTTCTGCACTGTCTGCCATTCTTCCAGTGCTGGAACTTCCTGCTGCTTCCATTTCTGGGCTAAAAGTATCCTTGCGGCTGTGGTAGCATACATAAATAATTTTTTATCTTTTTAAGGAATTTCTTTTCCAATTATACCCAACCAAAACGCCTCTGGTTTTTAAATAAATGTATTTTTAAAAATCCTTTTCAGTTCATTATATATCATATCCCAGCAAGCTTTAACCTTAGTACAAGTCCACCAGGTTGGTGTGGTTCTCATGCACCAGCGTGAGTGCCAAATTGGCTCTAACTGTCCACCTGCACATACTGCACATAGTGACTTCCTGATCACCTCCTTCTCCCCACTCCCATTGCATAACAGCAACCCAACTGATAGGAAGCCTAGTGTAGCAAACCATTTCTGGGTTTTGGGGGTCACTTTGTTAAAAAATCCCAACACTTGGAAGGGGGGGCAAACATATATTTTTAAAAATAATTTGCTCATTGTATGTAAACAATGGGTACATGGTACAGTGAGTGATGAAGAGAATGAGCATGGATAGAAGCTTAGAAGGCTGTGATGAGGGTGGAGTCATGACTCAGGAATCATGTGCAATAGAAGACTTGGAGAAGGTTGAGGCACTGTCTCCTTCCTTGGAGGAAGAACTGCCAGGACCTTTTTCAGGACCCTCAGCCACAGTACCCCTGTCTGCTCATGTGGCCCAACAGGTGAGTGCCCTTTAACAACCAGTCAGCTCCTTGGGTAAGTGGGGCTTACTGCATTACAGATCTGGTTGACATATATAAAGCTTCAGTTGAGGGAGTGCTTACAGAAACACCAGTTTGTGTGCAAAAAAAGAAATCCAATAAAAATTATTTCAAAAAAAAAAAAAAGAAACACCAGTTTGTGTAAATGCCTTAGCAGGACCCTGGGAGCTCTCCAAGGTCCTTCAGGTGTGCTGGCTGCCATGGGTTTCTGCTGTGGATATTTGCCTTGAATTCCTGACTCCAACTATTGACTCGGTCTCCTGATGAAATACTTCCAGGCATTTTCTGTTAGCCCTGAGCTCTCACAGAACAAGACAGATAACAAGTTCCATCTTCAGTGCAAGGTGCATGCACCCACTTTAATGGAATTCTGATGAGCTTCACAATACAGAATGGAATGTATCTACATCTGCATTTACATCTGGGGAGACCCAGAGTCAAATCCTCCCTCAGCCATGAAGCTCACTTTGGTCAGTGGCTATCTTTTAGCCTAACTTACCTCACAGGGTTACCATGACATTCAACAAAGGGATGTGAGGATACTGCAAGGGATGAGAAAGGAATGAGTATTCTTGAACTAATTGGTGGAAATGTCAGATGAATGCAATAATAATTAGGTACTACTATGTGAAGAGCTCCTTTTCCAGATTGGGGATGCAAAGAATTTAAGCACTATTTAGAAACCTATGTAAACTTTCTAAATTTTCCTCTTTCCAGATAAATTTCTTTGTGGTTCTACAGCAATGCAGTATGCAATATTTATGTATATGTGTTTGTAGGCACACAAGCGTGTGCACACACGCATACCAACGCATAAAATAGCACTGATATCACACCAAAAAGAACCGCATATATGGAAAAAGCAAAAGCAATTAATTTCCCTTTTCAACTTGAAGTTCGGAGATGCAGTCAATGCCCTTGAAGCAGACAACACATCAAACATGTTGCACGCCTACAAAGAAATACATCCAGAATAAAAGAAGAGCAACAAACATTAAAGGGTAAGTTTTTACAAGCCCTGCTGGCTGTAATCTTA
This sequence comes from Podarcis vaucheri, assembly GCF_965113315.1. NCBI lineage: Eukaryota > Metazoa > Chordata > Lepidosauria > Squamata > Lacertidae > Podarcis > Podarcis vaucheri. The sequence continues at coordinate 74,895,127 of NC_138766.1, forward strand.
AATAAATGGAAGGGAGAGTTCTCTGACGCAGCTGAACGACAATGCGGAGAGATCCCAAGGGTCAAATGTGCCATAGTCCTTCAGAATTGATCCATGTCAACATTAAGAAGGGAGGACAAACCCTTTAACTGCTCATTTCTCCCCTTTCACAAAGAAGAATCTCTCCCAAATCCAAATCCATAGGAGATATCTCTCCCTTCTCTCCATCCTAAGCCAACGACTCTGAATATATGTGAATGTCTAATTGCTGTCTATCCATGTTGAGGTGACCCAGTAATAAGGCTAATTCTCTGAGAGTTTACATGGCAAAGGATGAATTTACACTTTGCACCATGTGGGAGAGATGCTGGGTGATTCTTTCATGTGACAACCTGTGGGGAGAGAGAGACAGAGAAAGGGATGTTTGATTGCATTGATTCCCCTAGGGACACTGAGAGCCCCCATGAGTCTGACAAAGTGGCCAAGAACATGTTGCTCTCACATAATTCCTTTGACATACAGTACGGTTTCTATGTTCATGGATCTTTTTTTAAAAAAAATGGAGGAATACTCATGTGGGCTGTGCATGTGCATATGTTGGAGGGCATTAATATGAGGCCAGGGACATCAGACACTACAAAGGGCTTGGTCATATGTGCTCATAAAGCTTTTAATGACTGCAGACTCAATGAATGGCAGCAGAATAATTACAATGATTTCAAATGCATTTAAGCCCAACATGCTAAAAAAACATTATAAGTTGAGGCATATGTGTGATCATCTATCTGCTTATTGAAGCCCTTGAGAGCCCCTGTCAATCAGCATAGACAATAACAGAAGCTTGCTATGTTCCTATTCCACTGGGGGTAATCTAGTGGGGGGGGGGAGGCATTTGTTGGTGATGGGCAGGGGCTGGAGCCAGTGGTGGGCACAGCCAACCCCCCAAATGATCTAGGCGTTTCCTTTCTCTCTTCCTGCTCTTCCCATTTCACCCTCCCCAGCATTTCTGAAAACACTTTCATTTGTTCCTACTCATATTGTGCTTGTTTCCCTGCCTATCTGCATCTCTCCTAAATGCTTGCTTTTCAGCTATCGTTCTCTCCTTCTTGCTAGGACCCCTATGAATGTGCACATGTAGATATCAGTTTTCTTTATGAGCCAAGGAGAGAAAAGATGATATTGCTCAGAGGCTGTAGGCTGGCTTTTTAAGTATATGCGTGGGCTCTCCAAAGCAAATGAGGCATTATGCTCCAATTCAATAGCAGAGAGGTAGCAATACAGCCACCAACACGTACACTGCATAATGGGGGAAATGGGCATTATAAAATGAAATTGTTTGATTAGCAAGCTGTGGCCTGTTTAAGAGCTGGAGGTTAAGTCGGGCGATGGGAGACTTTCAATTTGTGCATATTCAGCCGCACAAGGGCAGAGTTACTAATTCACTCGTGCAAACAAAGCAAGGGAGAGTGAAACTTTTTGTCATCTCATTATTGTTGGATCAGTCCATAGTAATATCATTTTTTTAAATGCAGTGAAGTGAGAATGTTGCTTGTGAAAGAGAGTGTCTAGTAGACCAAGTCATGTTCAAAGGTTTAATTTATACAGTAATCAGATTTGGAATCACTGTAAAGCTGGGAATGCCCTTTGCTTCAGTGTTCCCTTCATACGAACATAAAAGCATAGCAAGTTGCCTTATACTGGGATCACATTCACACCATACATTTAAAGCCCTATGATATCACTTTAAACAGTCATGGCTGCCCCCAAAGAATTCTGGGAGCTGCAGCTTGTTAAGATTCCTGAGAGTTGTTAGGAGATCCATATTCCTCTCACAGACCTACAGTTCCCAGAGTCCCAGAGTCTGAAATCAATCCCTCTTCACAGGGAACTCTGGGAATTGTATTATGAGAAGGGAATTTAATTTTTTTTTTTTTATAAAATTTTTATTGGGTTTTCACATTTTATATAGACAAAGACAAAAACATAAACAAAAACAAACACATAAGCAAAGAAAAAAAAAAAAGAAAAAGAAAAAACAACAACAAACATATATACTTTCCCGAAAATGTTATTTCCTAACCCTGGTCATTGACTTCCCCCTACCCCCTCCCTTGCATCCCCATTTCCAAATTTATGTCAGCAAATTAGCATTTCCCTGTCTTAATATTAGTCCTTTTATGAAAACAAAACAAATTCAATTTTTTCTAAGTTGGACCTCAATTCCCTTCCATCGATTTCCCATCTTGTCTTGAATAATAATCTTTTTAACCTAATCCCATAATCATGAGTGTTGTTAAAACTTAATTTTTTCCCTCCCTCCCATCCCCGGTTTGCGTCCCTTCCCAAAGCATGTCCAAAATGACAGTTCCTAGCCCGGGTTCCTCACGTCCGAGGCCCTCCAGTCTCTTTCAGTCCCTCTCCGCCGGTCTTGTTGGTAATCCTTTATGCCAGTCGTCACATCTCGAAAGAGTTCTTTCACCATCAATCCAAAGTCTCTTCCCATATTTGCAAACAGCTGCTGAAGAGTTTCCATAAGGCATAAATCTTGAAGGTAATCAAAGTCAGAGTCTATGTGAAGGCCCCAATTGTATTTCTTTATTTTAAATTCCTTAATTTCATAGACTCCCAGGGCCTCCACTTTCGTCTTCTGCATCTTTTGTAGATTTATAGTAGATTTGCTCCAATAATCTCCTTGTTTGTATTCCACAAGCGTCAGCTTCTGCTCTGTATTTTCCCACGTCACTTCTCCTCTTTCTTGTTTTGTCTTCTCCTCTTCTTTGATTATCATTTCCGGCTCAGCTGTGGATTCTTTCTCAGCCAGGTTCTCATTACATTGAACAGAACTACTTGTTTCAGGATTCAAGGTCATCAATTGTTCACTCATAGCCGTAGTCTGTTCCTGTAAGATTCCTACCAAATAAAACATCCTTTCGATTTCTCTCAGTATCTTTCCATCCACAGCCATTGTAGTTCCACAGAATTCCCTCTAGAGGGAATCTGGTTACTTAGTATTCTTTTCCCCAACAATCCTTTATCTTGTTATTGTTTCTTTATTTCCAACAATTTTAGATCAATTGTAGCTCTTTTTAATCCAGAGGTAACTTAGGTAGCAATTTTCCACTATTAACAGTCCGTTTGACAGCTTTGACAGCTGTCAAACTCTGCACTTCTTAAACCAGCTCCAAAGCAGGACGCTCCCGGGCCCGGGAGGGGGGGTTGTTTACAACAGAACACAAAACATCCAACACTCCTCTCTCCTGCTCAAAATTTCCAAATCTTGGAAGTTACTATCTTTTTTTAAAACTCACCCTTTACAGGGTAGGCACTCCAGCTTAGTTCTTTTTTCGTTGCTCTAGATCGTCTGCGAGGTGGGGGGTGCGGACTTCCTTTTAGCACATCCCCCGATCGTCTCAAATTCAGTGGATAAATTTCTTAAAAGCCAAGTCCAAATTACTCACGGGTTGTTTTTTCAGCCGAATTTCAAGGAAGGAAGTCAGCGCTCTCCGGTCATGGCTCGCGGCTTCGCTCAGCAGAGGTAGCGATGGACTCTCAGTGCCACGCCACCCCCCGTATCCCCTCCGTAGCCTTTAAAAAGGCTCTTTGCGAATCAGGGGGGGCGCTTAAGGCACCCGCCGAGTCTTCAGTCCGCAGGCACCGTGCCTGCGGTTTTAAGGGTCCCCGTGTCGCCGGCACGGCAAAGACCCGTCCCCTGCTGAGCCGATTCCCTCCGGAGCTCGGAGGGAATCCGCCATTCCCAGATCGCGTCAACCCCGGAAGTCCATGAGAAGGGAATTTAAAACACACAGAAAGTTAAAACCACAATATAATAGACTAAAACAAATAAAAACAAATACAGACTTTGAGGGTTTGGGGAAAACCAATCTGGACAATATCCATGGGTTCTTTCCAAACCTGTGAGTCTGCGTTTGTGTCATGGTGTGATCATAGGCGCCGACTCCATGGGGCTTGAGGGGGCCCGAGCCCCCTCAAAAATTCGTTTGGGGGGGCTCAGCCCCCCCAATAATCTCGGGCGGCGGTGGGCGCGTCCGCGGCTTTTATAGGGCGCCCGGCGCGCACCAGCTCGATAACGGGCACCGGCGCGGCGGGGGGCGCCGGGCCGGGGGAGGGGGGCGGCCGGCCTGTCTCCTTGGCAACCCCATTGAGCAGCGCCGGCTCCCCCGGGAGGGCCATCCCCCCGCGCCGCCGATCGCCAACACCGCCGACGCTGTGGCTGCCCGAGCCCGAGCCTGAGCCTGAGCCCGAGCCCGAGCCGAAGCCCGAGCCTGAGCCGAAGCCCGAACCCGAGCCCGTCAGTCAGGAAGGAAGGAAGGAAGGAGAAATGGGGAGGGAGACGAGGGAGGAAAATTGCGCGCAGAGTGAAGAAAGGAGAAAGGCCAACGAGACGAGCTTCCAACCCAAAAAAGGGCTGGAAGACTCGGAGGATGAAGGATCGGGAAAGAAAGCGACGCCTTCCCCGCCCGCGACGTCGCCCACTTGTCATTGGCAGCGCAGCGGGCGCCCAGAGGGGCTGGGCACCGGCGCAGGGCCCCTCCACAGCCTCGGAGGACAGCTGCGCGGCTAGCAAGGTGCGCCGCGTAGAGCGCGGCCCTTGTGTGGCCCGGTGGCCAGGCAAGCTCAGGCGGGGACCCCCATGCGAATCTAAGACGGGAGAAGAGGGCAGAGCAAAGGGGGTCCCTTCCCCAACCTCCGGCTCTGAGACTTCCCTGAGCCCCAGAAAAGCGAAAGGATTTTCTCTTTTTTTATATATATAAATATTTTATTAAGTTTTCAAATACAAAGTTAGAAACATACACTGAAGAAAAAAGTAAAAGAAAAAAAGAAAAAGAAGAAAAGAAAACCAACCATTCAACACATTTTTTATATAACTAACTGGACTTCCTCGCATCTCCCTTACCCTGCATTCTTTATAATAAAGATATCAGCAAATTATTACCTTGTTTCGTACCAGTGTGGTGTAGTGGTTAAGAGCAGTAGTCACGTAATCTGGGAAACCGGGTTCGTGTCTCCGCTCCTCCACATGCAGCTGCTGGGTGACCTTGGGCCAGTCACACTTCTGTGAAGTCTCTCAGCCCCACTCACCTCACAGAGTGTTTGTTGTGGGGGAGGAAGGGAAAGGAGAATGTTAGCCGCTTTGAGACTCCAGAAGGGGAGTGATAAAGAGGGATATCAAATCCAAACTCTTCTTCTTCTTCTTCTTCTTCTTCTTCTTCTTCTTCTTCTTCTTCTTATTTTGTACTTTTCAAATACTATACCTCTAAATTTAACATACTTTTCATCAGTTACTTATATCTTAAATTAAACATAGTATTACCTTAGATTTTGACCTTTTCTTACTTAAAATATAATTTCCTGTTTCCCAAATCTAATTGCTGAAGCTATAGTTTCCGAATCGTGTAAATTTTTCATACAACTTATATTGTTTTTGTAAATAGTCCTTAAATTTTTTTCCAGTCCTCTTCCGTTGTTTCTTCTCCCAAATCTCGGATTCTGCCAGTCATTTCAGCCAGTTCCATGTAGTCCATCAATTGCGTCTGCCACTCTTCCAGTGTGGGCAAATCTTGTGTCTTCCAATATTTTGCGATAAGTATTCTTGCTGCTGTAGTTGCATACATAAAGAAAGTTCTATCCTTCTTTAACACTTTCTGGCCAACAATGCCCAAGAGGAAGGCCTCTGGTTTCTTGGGAAAGGTATACTTAAATACCTTTTTTAACTCATTATAGATCATTTCCCAGAAGGCCTTCACTTTTGGAAAAGTCCACCAGAGGTGAAAGAATGTCCCTTCAGCCTCCTTACATTTCCAACATTTATTATCAGACAGGTGATATATTTTTGCAAGCTTGACTGGGGTCATGTACCACCTATAAATCATTTTCATAATATTTTCCTTCAAGGCATTACATGCCGTGAATTTCATTCCGGTGGTCCATAACCTTTCCCAGTCCTCAAACATGATGTTATACCCAATATCCTGAGCCCATTTTATCATGGCTGATTTGACTATCTCATCCTGAGTGATTTTCTCTTCAACCTGCCCTCCATCCTCTTGCAGAAAACTCTTTGCCTGCCCTGCCCGTATCTCGTTTTAGCTTTTTAATTCCACACACGCACCCTTCGGACTTCGTGGCAATCGGGCGCGCGGGTGCGTTTCCTAAGAGAGTGAGGACCCCCGCCTCCTCCCCACCTGCTCCCTCGCCAGCCAGCCAGCCGCGCGCCCTAGCCGGAGAGCCCCGGCCGTCCCCGTCGCGCAATCGGCTGGATCTCCCTTCAGCAGGCCGTGCTCACAACTCGGCCCAGGGACCCCCAGCAGCGGATCTCCGGCTCAGCTGAAGAATCCGGCAACAAGCCCCCTCCTCCCCAATCGCTCCGCCGAAATACGCTCCAAAACCCCCCAGATAGGCCGCCGGCCGCCAAGTCTAGTGGCGCCCTGAGCGAGCGTCTCTCCCCAACACCGCCACCTCGAACTGCGTTCTCCCGGCTACCCGAGCGAACCAGCGGCAGGACCCCGGTATGGGCCCCCCCAATATTTTTTATAAGTCGGCGCCCCTGGGTGTGATGGCCTTGGAATCTGATTCAGAGGCTGAACCGGAGGAATCCCAGCCTGCACAGGAGTCCCCGCCTCCAGGGCTGGGGGTTGCACCTGAAGGGCCCTCACCTGTGCTGGATCCTCAGCAGACACCAGCTGAATCCACTCTGGCTCCGGAGGTGATCGAGGACCCATTGCCTGCAGGTGCTCCTCTCCCAGCACTGTCAGGGGAAGGTGAGGTTGCCTCTGGGTCCAGTAACCCTCCAGCCTCTCCTGAGCTGCAGAGGCTCAGGGCAGAGAGGCAGAGGGAACTAAGTTCTCTCAGGAGGAGTGCTCGCCTTAAGGCCAGGGGAGGTGAGTTACCTGTGGGCCGGGACTGCCCCAGGCCTCAGAGGAGATAAAGGCCAGTCAGCCCAGTCCCAGGTTGCAGGAGCAACATCGTTGGAAACCTGTTCCTGCCAGCACCCTGACCTGCTCTTCTGGAGTTCCTGACCACGCCCAGCTCCTTGCCTTGGATCCCACTTCGCCCTTGAAGGACAGCCTCCATACCCTTGACCGGACTCAGACCACGCCGCACGGTAACCCCCCTGGGACCAGCACACATGGACTGGTTGAATGCAGAGGAATGGTGGGGGGAATCAGCTAGGGAACCACCAAGGGAAGAAAGTTCAGACCCACAGACTGGTGATAGGACAACAATGAGTGGTCGGGGGGGGGGAGAGGGAAGAGGAGGTGTCAGAAGCTGTAGAGGTAATAGGGTTTAGTGAGCTGGGAGAGTCTGTGGCAGATAGAAGTTCAGAATTGGAATCAGAAGCTGAAGCAGGGGATGAGGGAGACCAGTAGGCAGAAATGAATCAGGCTAGTGAAGAGTCATGGGTGTCTCCCCCTCCTGCTATGACAAGCTCCCCTCCCACCCTCGTCTCCCAGAACCAGAAGAGACATGAAAAGGGCGGGGGAGAGGTTAACTTCACAGAGCTGCAGTATCTGATTGCTTGGTGGGAAAACCCTGGAGTGGAGGGTACTTAGCCAGCTGTGAGGAGGCAGGAACTTTCAGTCTCAGAAACTGATCCATTGGGCAAGAGCTACTGGGAATGAACTGCTATGTTCCTTAGGCCTGAGACTCCGCCAAGTCTGTGCAGATAGTGTTCTTGCTAATAAAGAGTTAATTCCAACTTGAACAGTGTGATTTACTGTTGGCTGGCTCCTGACATCATCCTAGGAAGGAGAATAGGTGAAGTGGGGTTGTGTGTGAGTGCATTTTGTCTGATGGTGGAAACCGGAGACAGACACACATCTTGCTCAGTGCTGGACTCAAAGTTGTGACTTGGGAGTTCCCTAGAAAGCTAATGGGAAAGCAAGATCTTTTGTGAGCATCAATCTATGCTCGTGTTATATATGCATGAGTATAGAAAATCATATATACTAAAGATAGCACAGTCTCCATTGACCTTACTTCCAATGACACTGAACCCTGGGAAAGTGCAGGCATGCCTGGAGTCTCTTGCTGCTCAGAGATTGGGGAGTGTGAAACAATATATTCCCATTATATTGTTGTATCTAGTGTATTGCTAAATTTGTACCCTTGCTATGTTGAATATATACTTTTATCACAATTAATAGGATTGTAAGTTCAAGGGTTTTGGTTTTGGCAACATTTTGTTCAATGTCATTTTAGGTAGTAGGACTATTATACGGACCAATGGTATATAATCTTTTGTTTTTCTGGAGGAAAGCAATTAAATGATTGCTGCTCTGTTTTATGGAGTAAGCACACCATCATGTGAACTATTTTTTGAAGCTGGGAGTACATGTAATCAGGCTATTATGCAAAAATATATATATTCTCCATCCTATTAAAATGAACAGGACATTCCACGGAGGTCAATGATGACACTTTGCTGAACAGCAACGTTATCCTGATGTATTGAGTAAATATGTCATGATACAGCATGGAAAGATAATACAGAAGAAGATGGATGCCTCTGTGTGTGACATTTGGTAGATAACACTCTTTTTGTCTAAGCAATTACATACCAGGCTGTGAGCAACTTTCCTATTTCAAATGAAACTTGGAACATAGACCTTGCAGTAATGCTCTAATAAATCCAGTGGTCATTAGAAATGTGTATCTTCCAAAGAACTCATATATTTGATCAACTATTCTTTCCTTTAACACAACTGCACCCCGTGCAAAATATAGTATGCTCATTTTGCATTTGTTTTCAGATAGGATACCCACTAGGAATTAATTTAGAAATACAAATGGCTGGCCCCCAAGTTGTGAATGATCCTACCTCTAGCTTGTAAACTGCTATAATCTCTTATTTCAAAATATTTTAAATATGGGGACTGAAGTTCAGTGGTACCTCGAGTTACAGACACTTCGGGTTACAGACGCTTCAGGTTACAGACTCCACTAACCCAGAAATAGTACCGCGGGTTAAGAACTTTGCTTCAGGATTAGAACAGAAATCGTGCTCCGGTGGTGCGGCAGCAGTGGGAGGCCCCATTAGCTAAAGTGGTACCTCAGGTTAAGAACAGTTTCAGGTTAAGAACGGACCTCCAGAACGAATTAAGTTCTTAACCCGAGTGTCAGGGAACTGTTGGCTGAGGAGGGGAGAGAGAGTGGAATGTACAGGGAGCCACCTCCTTTAATGAGCAGGTGCACTTCGTCAGAGAGGGAAGAGGAGGAGGGGTTGTGAGGAAACAATGAAACAGAGAGAGAGGAACAGCTTTCGATGCTTCACTCTTTACGTAGGGGGAGGAGGAAAGGGGGGGGGCTTCAGGAAGTTTCTATGCTGGAAAGGGAAGAGGGAGGAGCCACTGCCGGCAACTGACACTGACTGAGAAAGACATGCTTTTATGACTGGCAGAATCCGAGACCAGGGAGAAGAGATGGTGGAAGAAGAATGGAAAAAATTTAAAGACTATCTACAGAAATACTGTAAAACTAATGAATGTTAAAGGGATGTTGGATTGAAAACAAGTGATGTTGGTTAAAAGATTAACAAGAATATGTAAATATGGATTGATAATGGTGGAAAATATATATTTATTATAGGTTAAGATGTTGAGTAAGGATAAATGATAGAGGGTAAGGATTTGCTGAACTAAATATCTGAACTGGAATACAAAAAGGGAGGTGTGAGGAGGTCAAGAAACTAGTGAATGAATATAAGATATGAAAATAGTAATCCTTTTTCTGTTTTGTTTTTTGGTGTTTTTTCTTTTTTTCTTCTGTTCTGTTAACTGTTTTTTATTGTGTACTTTTATGTGTTTTGTTTTGTATTTTCTTATCTTTGTAGTTTTTTTGGCTTTTGTATTTTATGTTTAAATTTTGAAGCTTTTGATTGTTCAATAAATATCACTTAATAATAATAATAATAATAAATAAATAAATAAATGTTGTAAAGCTGGCTGGAGTCCTGGGCTGTCATCTCGGCTAGCACCCACCAATCATCCTGACACCGAGGTACCACTGTAATAGTCTAGAACCCTTGGTCAGTGTACTGATTATAAAGTAGTGGTGAGGCTCCAAGCTCATCACAAACATTCAGACTAGTTGCAGGGCAGTCCTACAGTTTGGTAGACCGAGGGAGCTGCCTCAGGTGGCAGATGCTGGGCAGCAGGGAATGGCATTGAGGTGTTGGAGGACAAAGCTGTGTGAGCAGTGCAGCCTATCCTGCACCCACAAAACTAGTCCATTGACTTCAGGTATGGTAGAGGATGTTGCTCCATCACCATTGTTGACGTAAGAGTCAACTGCCAATCCAGTTACTTCTTGTGCATGGAAGAGTGTGTGTTCTCTCCTATGGCTTAGATCAGGGCTCAGCAACCTTTTTCAGCCGTAGGCCGAACCATTGTCCCTCAGACCATGCAGTGGGCTGGACTATATTTTGAAAAAAAAAGAATGAATTTCTATGCCCCACAAATAACCCAGAGATGCATTTTAAATAAAAACACACATTCTACTCATGTAAAAACACGCTGATTCCCTTGTACCACAGGCTTGCCTATCCCTGGCTTAGATACTAAAATGTCTTGCACCAGCTCTGCCTAGTTAGTTCAAATATATGTATCATTACACTCTACTTCTTCACTCATTCCTCTCTACTTGCACTTTTTTAGACCTTGGTACACAAAAATGAACACTGACTGATTTTCTCTCTCTCTACTGCGTGTAGATAGAGGAGGGGTTCCTAAGCTGCAGTGTACTGAGCACCAGGAGCCCACGACATGTCCACATAAAATATCTATATGGACTTTTCAATTGTATTTTTATTGTTTCTTTTATTTCTTATATTGTATTTTGCTGTGTTGTACATTGAATTTTATTGTATTTGGTTCTTATATTGTAATACAATATAAGAACCAAAAGAAGCAATAAAAACACAATTAAAAATAATAGATTCACTAGCATAGTGCACTGTCGTTAAGTGGTCCACCAAGACCACCAGCAATTCTTAGGTGGTCCATGGGGGTGGGGTGGGGGTGGGAGCAGAGTTTGGGAACCACTGAGATAGAGAACATGAGATCATGTTACTCTATGAGGTTTCCTTCCACCCACCTCTGGAAGCCTGACCGGCAAGCAGAGAATCATAGACTTGTAGAGTTTAAAGCGACCTTCAGGGTCATCTAGTCCAAACCCCTGCAATGCAGCTGTGTATTTATATTTGATCCCTACATAGGAGTCAGAAATCTATTTCATTCTATGCCAAATTGTTGGTGGCAGGTAGACAGGGCAACCCGCCCATCCCGGCCCTAATTTCATCTGGTATTATGCAAGATATAATAGACTATGTGAGTGGTTCCTGATTCATCCAAGTACTTTTAGTACACATCTCCTCCAACCTGTGACTATGATGCCTTTTGACATTTCATTAGACTTTCCCCAGCTGCTGTTGAACCTGATCCCTGTCTGTAGTCTCTGATCCAGGGAAAGGAACAAACAATTAGCATAAATACAGGGTCAACTATTGATTAACATGGCAGACATATAAAGTGTGGAGCATTTGAGAATAGAGGAACAGTGATCAGTTGGGCAGCTTTGCAAGACCTCAGAGCACAGTCATGGAGCGTAATAGAGGGCAGCATCTGTTGATCTATATAAAGCTTTTTCACATTCTCAGCTTGGATTTCTGCTTCAGTACGAGTTGTTCTGTTAATTGTCCCTGTCTGGGCACAAGAGAAGCTTTTTTGTTCCAAATCAGTGCCGTTATTCAAATTTGTCTAAGTGGCTTTAAGTATTACTAGCCACCCTTGGTATTATGGTATCGGCTGTCCGGTTATTTACGCATGTAAGAGCCTAAATAAAAATGTCCACAATTAAACATCATCTCCTCTATTTCCAAAGTTCGGGTTTTGAGGCCGTTTACAGGCAAAGACCTTTTTTTATGCTGACCTGCCTATGCAGTTGTTTAAACCTTTTATTAGCCAGTTAGTTTAATTATTAATTTTTTACCGGGTTTTTAATGGTGTTGTAAAGCTTTGTTGTATACATTTTGTTGTACTCCATTATGATATTTTAACGACCTGTATATAAACAGACACACACACAAACACATATTCTAAATAAATAAATAAATACATAACATATTTCTTATCTCAGACAAGTCCTCCAGTATTTATCAGAGGGAGAAAAATACACATGCTGAAGTACTATTAGGTAGAGGTGTTGTTCACTGCCATGAAAACATGTTTTAAGAACATTTTAGACTCACAACTGTCCATGGAGGCACAGGTCAAATCTGTATCCAGGGCAGCTGTTTACCAGCTCCATCTGGTACGTAGGCTGAGACCCTATCTGCTTGCAGACTGTCTCACCAGAGTGGTGCATGCTCTGGTTATCTCCCGCTTGGATTACTGCAATGCGCTCTACGTGGGGCTACCTTTGCAGGTGACCTGGAAACTACAACTAATCCAGAATGCGGCAGCTAGACTGGTGACTGGGAGCGGCCGCCAAGACCTATAACACTGGTCTTGAAAGACCTACATTGGCTCCCAGTACGTTTCCGAGCACAATTCAAAGTGTTGGTGCTGACCTTTAAAGCCCTAAACGGACTCGGTCAGTATATCTGAAGGAGCGTCTCCACCCCCATCGTTCTGCCCGGACACTGAGGTCCAGCTCCGAGTGCCTTCTGGTGGTTCCCGCACTGTGAGAGGCCAAGTTACAGGGAACCAGGCAGAGGGCCTTCTCGGTAGTGGCGACCGCCCTGTGGAACGCCCTCTCATCAGATGTCAAAGCGATAAACAACTACCTGACATTCAGAAGACATCTGAAGGCAGCCCTGTTCAGGGAAGTTTTTAATATGTGACATTTTAGTGTATTTTTCATCTTTGTTGGAAGCCGCCCAGAGTGGCTGGGGAAACCTAGCCAAATGGGCGGGGTATAAATAAATTATTATTATTATTATTATTATTATTATTATTATTATTATTATTATTATTATCAGGAGAGTCTGCTGAATCAGGTCAGTCGTCTGTCTAGTTGAGCATCCTGTTCTCACAAGCAGGTGTGCAAGGGAAGCCCGAAAACAGGACCTGAGCACAGCAGCATTCTCCCTACTTCGGATTCCCAGAAACCAGCACCGAAAGACATCCTTTAAAGGCTTGTTTCCCCTCTGGCAGGCTCGGATTAACTCAGCCAACAACAACCTTGCTCCTGCACAGGGTTCGGATCTGGCATAAATTTACACTGCCTTAACATAGGCCATATTGCTTTACAGCAGTTTCTGCATAGGACTGCTCCTGCCAGCTGCCTTGGTTTCATTACATCTCCCGCAATCAGTATTTTGAGGTGCGTGTTACGATTGAAATTTTGTCTTTTAGAAGTTTTCTTTCAGATTGATGTTTAATAATTCAGGATATTCTTGAGCACCCAGTATCCATTCTGTGTGTGACATAGTTAAGTTACATTTTGTTAAGCCCTCTTCCCATTTTCTCTTATGCCATGGGTGCAATTGTTCCCTTTTCAACTGGGAAAGAATTAGGTATATTTTTAATTGCCTTCTTTTTATCAGCGATAAAAGCTTCCCAAATGGAGCATAAGTATGTGGTATTCTACATTTTATCTGCAATTGTTCCACTGCATGTTTCAACTGAAAAAAAATTGAGACAGCAGTGGACGCCTTTGATTTAAACCTGTCACATTTAATAATAAGTTTGCCTTCCTTTATGCATTGCTACAGTTGCACGACAGGTAGAAAATCACCAGGTGCAGTCTTATCTAGCAGGGAGATGTCGCAGGGATCTAGAGATCTAGCAGGAAGTTGAAGATACAGAATCCATGCAAGGAAAAAAGGGTGGAAGTCCTGCCATTAGCTTCAGCACAGAGCTTGCTAAAAAAACACAAAAACCACAACCCAGAAAACAAGAAACACTGGGTAATACATCCAAGACAATTCTGGGGGTAGCATAAAGAGTTTTGATATATGACTGTGAGGAGGGGGACCTGCCACTGAAAAAAAGAAGAAGAAGATACAGATTGCCACACAAGCTGTTCTGTGGATAGTTCTGATTTCCAGTTGGGAATATCTGGGAGTTTTGAGGAAACGCAAATCCAGTTGTTTAGAACGTGAAATATGTTCAGCAGCCAACTTCACCAAAAAGATATTGGGCATCTGAAAATAAGGGCACCCCCACCCCCCTGATAATAATATGTAAAGAGTTTGAATTGGCTCCTTTTCAAGATTGTGGCAAATGTCAGCCAGAGTCTTTGGAGCCAGATTAGTTACATTAGCAATCAAGGGTATAATCTTTTTTTTTTTTTTGGTCTCCCATTTAGGTCAATGGTGTCATTGATTTTTGACATTTCTCAGAGTAACCTTTTAATACAGCCTCATGGAGTAAAATAATTATCAGCAGTTTGACCAGAAGGTCAAAAAGATATTGCTCATGCTTTCAAAGCTGTAACCGAACAAAAAGTTAGCAATTTCTTAATTTTGCAGACTGAAAAACAGCCATACTCTCTATTCTCCTCATGGCATGGTTTGTTTGGGGAGTCATGCACAGAACTCGGCTGCACAGCTATAAAAAACGCTCTGAAAAAAACGTAAAGCTCACCATGGAAAATTTAATAGAATTCCGATTTCAGCTCTACAGCACCATCTGGTGTCACAGTGTTATAAGACATTTATAACGTTTTATTTTTACTAAGGTAGCTGAGTCCTTGGGCTGAGTGGGACTGTGCCTCTGCTCCAGAGATTTTGCAGTAATCCCAAGTCAGGAAATAGGAAGTTGTGTTATAACATGTCAGACCACTGACACATTTAATTCATTTGTGTCAACATTGACTTGGCTTGCATGGAGAGGTGTGGGGTTGAACCCGGGACCTTCTGCATGCAAAGCATGCATGCTACCATGATGCTATTATGCCTCTTCAGTGTTCATGCACCAGGACTGGATTTCTGCAAGCAAAAGCCTTACCCAATTGATGTTCCAGAACACAGAGAAGACTGGCATGTGTAGAGGTTTATGCTTGTAGGCATTTATTTGCAGATGCATGCATGAGAAATGTGTAAAAAGGGGAAGACTAAACTTTACTTTGTAATCTTGGGGGCAGTAACAAAGACACATGCATAAAATCAGCCTGCATCTTGTGTTTTCTAGTCATGATCTGGCCAAAGCTAAGCTGTTGAGTTCAATATGTATTTAAATATATCCTAGTAAAACCAATGGGAAGTGTTTGGCTGGAAAACTAACACTTCATCAGATCATATGCATGTTTTACTTGCATGCTAGTTAATCTACCTTGAGGTCAATGGGACTTAATCCCAGGTAAGTGCACAAAAGATCACAGTCTTCTCGTCTCCCCACAAAAAAAACATTAACCAACTTATTGGGCAACATGTCCATTCAGATAATGTTGTTCAAAGGTAGTACTGGAGTTAAGCATCTACTTCAATCTCTCCTATTGAAATAAATTATTAGAGGTAAATAGTAATGCAAACCACTTCAGGATGAAGAGTAGACCCATTCTGCAATAACCCAATAAAAAACCCGCTGCATATTAACTTTAAGGATAGTTATACTTGCCCTTAAAGCTACCAAATTGATGACTAGAGCCCAGTGATTGTGTTTATAACATAAAGCATGCCATTCCCAAGGAATGAGAAAGACATAATGCTAAGACATTATAATGTGGGCAGCAAGTGGAATGTATGGGAGTGCATCAGATTCAGACTAATTCCAAATTGTGACTGAAAGCAGGGTGCCTCTGAGGGATTTCTGCCTTTTCATAGGTGAAGCAGGATCGATGAGAGGCAGCACGAGTCAAGGCAAGGACCCCTGAAGTGGTTTGAGCTGCTTCAGCAATCTAGATGTAAAATAATCAAATAAATATGCTGTTGAGAGAAATGCCTGAAAAAAGCATGACTAGATGTCTTTAAACTTACAAAATAAGGAAAATGTAAGGGTGATGGGGAAAGGAAGAGTCCTGTGTAGAGAGAAGGAACCCTCTATTGGGACTGACAGGCCAAGCTCATAACCAGAGGGAATGATTTTGCCAGGAAAGTGAACCCCTTTCAGTTCTTCTCCTTCAAAATCAATTTTAATGTGCATAGCCCTGGACCTATTTGTCTATAATTTGGCAATTTTCTCACCCTGGGGCACTTCTCCCATATCGACAATTTCCACAACAATTGCCCACAGGACACTGAGATCAAGTGATTATTTTAAATATATATATTACAAAACTTCTGCCTTTGTGGGGAAACCACTGCAGACATTCTTTTGACATTTAAAATGATTTATGTCTTCTAACAGGACCTTTGCCTGCAAATTTCATCCACTTCTGCTCTGATTTTTTTTTAAAATAAAAAAATACTATGTTTTCTTTTCCATCTTTAAAAAAATAACAACTTTAAATGTGCCTAGAGCAAAAAACAACAATCCAACTCTGAATGTACTTGCTTGTACTTTGGAAAGCTTTGCAGCAACAAGCACGTATGCAAAAGTTACAGCCATTTTAAAATTTCTACATCGTGAACAACATAGGGATGGGAGTTGATGAGGACTTGGACAGATGCTGAGCTGAAGCAGCCAGACTACAAAATGCTTTGGACCAAGGCAGGCTGTTTCCTGAAGCACCGAATCAGGGTCCAAACCAAATATTGTGCATGATGTGCAGCCACCAGAATAATGCCCTCCAATTAGCCATTTTGCCCATTCTGTATTAAGTCTCTTACTGACTGCAGTCTCTTACAATTTCCTCTTCGTCAGTCTGTTCTCTTCAACCAAAATAGCCAAATTCACTCTAATGTCACTATCAAATTCTGAACTAATTAATATAAATTGAGGTGACAGTCCAAAACAAAGGATGAAATATACTGTAATTCAAAACACACTTACCTGTGAGTGGGTCATATAGAACACAGTGGGGCTTACTTCAGGGTAGACTGGTATGACTGTCGCTGTGTGGCAGAGTTATCCTTCCTCCGGCAGCTCAATCTTGTTTTATTCAAGGCTTTGGGGAGCTAGTTGCTTTTAAGGAAAGCTGCTGCATTGTTTTCATCTGTATTTGTTTTTATATCATTTTAATTTTCTCATCCTTTAATTACGTTCTAAGTATTTAATTTCTATTTAGATTTCTATCTTTTATTCATGCCTGTTTTAATTTTGGGGAGCTGCCTAGAGCATACCTTCCAACATTTCTCCGATGAAAATAGGGATGTCCCATTCCATAACGATAATTTTACTGTTTATACCCCACACATCATCCTGGGTTGCCCCAGCCACTCTTGGCAGCTTCCGACACATATAAAAACATAATAAAACATGAAACATTTTTTTTTAAAAAAATACTTCCCTATACAGGATTGCCTTCAGACGGCTCAAGGGTTGATCATACTCTCTGATGAAAACAGGGACATCCTAAGGAAAAGTGGGACATTCCAGGATCAAATCAGAAACCGGGACAGCTTCTCTAAATCACGGACATCCCTGGAAAATAGGGACACTTGGAGGGTCTGCTAGAGTCCTGGTTCTGGGAGTAAATAAATATAACAACAAGCTACAGTTCCCAGGATTCTTTGGGGGAAGTCACTATTTTTTTAAAGTGGTATGATACTGCCTTAAATGCATAGTGCGGATGGGGCGACCTGACAGCCATTTGAGAGCGCTGCCTGCTGCTATTGGCCTTGTTTCCTGCCAAGAGAACATTCTTTCCATTTGCTACATTAGCCCTGCTGCTGCCCCTTGACTCCGCAGATGCATTTTTAACACCACATGTGGGTTCATATCAACAGCGCAGACAAAAGCCATCCTGGCAGCGCTCTTCTTTTTAATCCAAACTGTACAAGCTTTCACAGAATAAGAGGAAGAACAATAGGGAGGAGAGCTAGCCATAGCAAAGCCTGGAGGATAAGCACTTTGGGAGCAAAATATTAATTATAGCCTTGGAAAAACAAACACAAGTGCCATGAAAGGATTATTTGATATATATAGTCCTTTGATTTTCTAGCTTTGTGTGTGTGTCTGTGTGCATTTTGTTTCTATAAGCTGTCCAAAGGCTTTTTATATTTCCATGAGGTTTATTAATCATGGTTTGACATTATATTTCTCTCCCCACCCTGGAGGAAAAAAAATCTAGCTAGAACACATCCTTCTCTCTGTAGGGTTCTCCTCACAATGTTTATTTCCCGTGTAAGTCTAAACAGGCTTCTAAAATTATTTTGCTGTCTACATAAATATACTCAAACTTGTTTTCAGGAGCAGAAGAAATCTTGCGAGTGTAGAGAAAACAAGACATAGATGAAACAAGACTGTTTCAAGTGCTGCAAAGTGGGATTCCTTGCCATTTGAAGATCACTTCCACTAAATAAGGGCTATTTGGTACAATAAAATGTCCTGACTGTGGTCTTTTTGTATGCTCGGACCCAGTTCCAGTAGTGACAACTTGTGTTTTTCCTGAAGTGGTTGAACACTGGTTGTGCTGGGTGAAACTGATGGGCCACATTAACAGCACCATACATCCAAACCACTATGACACTACTTTAAACTGTCATGGCTTCCTCCAAAGGATTCTGGGAGCAGTAATTTGTAAAGGGTGCTGAGAGTTGTTAGGAGATACACATCCCCTCACAGGGCTACAATTTTCAGAATTTCCTGGAAAGAAGGATTGACTACTAAACCACCCTGGGAATTTTAGCTGTGTGAGGGAAACAGTGGTCTCCTAACAACTCTTAGCATGCCTAATAGACTACAGTTTAAAGTCGTATGATACTGCTTTTGCGGTATAGTGCAGATGTAGCCTGTTTCTCATAAGATTTAACTTAAAGACCTCTTGGTTGCTCTCCTCTGGACATTCTCCAGTTTGTCCAGGTCCCTCTGAAAATGTGGCACCCAGAATTGGACAGAAGTGGGTGATGTTCAATTAAGCCATACTCAGTGTAGGCCCATTAAAATGGTCCTACTCTGAGTAGGAGTAACACTGGATATCACCAAGTACTGTGGATACGGCCAAACGAAGACAGTATAGAATGGACCTGTTACTCCTTGTGTTCGGGACACTATGTTTCTGTTAGTACAGACGAAGGCTTCTGAAGTTACCTTGCTGGAGTGAATGGTCTATTTTAGGAACTGGACACAAACACCATCTCTTTTCTCCAGCAAGTTCTTTCACAATTATGAAAGGAACATTAGTAAATCCAGCAGCAGGAAGAGAGGGGGAGAAATTATGCAAAGTTCACATTGATTCCACCAATTTCACTTTATTAAAACATGGAGGCTAAGGTGTGCTTTGTCCTACCATTATCGGGACTGCATTAGTTAAGATCTGAGGCATGAACTGTTTTTATGACATAATTAATGGGCCTTGTCACTGTTCTTGTTGTAACTAATGGGCAGGTGCATTACCCCTTCTATGGAAAACTGTTATCATATAATCATCTACTTTCATTTTACAGGGCCCCTTTTTAGATGAATTATTCATATGAAAGTACATAATTGTGATTCACTAATTTCGCTGCAGTTATAAAAATGAAACCTGTGAAGGGGCTGCTGAATCGAGGACTTTGAGCAGACTTTAATGCACTTTGCATAATGAATAGCTGATATGGAAGCAAGGGATGTGCTGTAAAAGTGAGGGTCAAGTAGCCACCCAGGAGCCGGATGCAGCCCCTTGTGCCAGTTTAATTTCACCCCGCCCCACAAGCATTCCTACTAAATTTTAATGAAGGATAGGATGAAATGTTTATCCACAGTTTCATTGGTAAGGGGAATAAATGTTTTCAAGATGGTATGCAATAGAGATTCCACATGTTAATGTTAAATCTCCATGTAACCCTTTCTATGGAAAACTATTATCATATTATCATCTGCTTTCCTTTTACAAGGAAATCCATAGCCATAGCTGTCATTTTCAGGAACAGTTACAGATAGGTAGCCGTGTTGGTCTGCCATAGTCAAAATAAAAAAATTCCTTCAAGTAGCACCTTAAAGACCAACTAAGTTAGTTCTTGGTATGAGCTTTCGTGTGTATGCACACTTCTTCAGGTACACATGTGTATCTGAAGAAGTGTGCATACACACGAAAGCTCATAGCAAGAACTAACTTAGTTGGTCTTTAAGGTGCTACTTGAAGGAATTTTTTTATTTTCAGGAACAAGTTGACTGTCTTATCATGATGTCTACTTTCATCCTAACTCTTCCCTTTGTGCAAAAGATGCCCAAGAGGAAGATGAAAATAAAAGACAACTCATGTATTTTGGAGAATATACCCCGGCCCCTACCCCTGCCCCTGCCCCCCCCATTCTGGATTGGGAATGCACAACCAGTTTATGGGATCTGTGATTTAAAAAATCACCTGAAAGTACTTGATATAATTATTGCATCAGTCCTATACAAATTGTGCCTTTCATACGCTCAGAATTAATCTTTTCCCCTTCATTTTCAAAAGATGAAACACTAGAAAAGGAGTTCATTGTTTGCTATTGACATTAATGATTTTGCTTTATATATATATGACTCATTTGAACTGGGAAGAGCATCTTCAGACTCATCTAGAGT
Source organism: Podarcis vaucheri (assembly GCF_965113315.1). Classification (NCBI taxonomy): domain Eukaryota; kingdom Metazoa; phylum Chordata; class Lepidosauria; order Squamata; family Lacertidae; genus Podarcis; species Podarcis vaucheri. The sequence continues at coordinate 74,915,655 of NC_138766.1, forward strand.
ACTACCCTCCATCAAGGTAGAATGAATTTAATTATTTCTGAACTCTCTTCAACAAAAGTATGTTCACACTCAGCCTTCAGTATGTCTGATGAAGACAACTACACAATCCCCTTTGACAGCTTGTTCTTTTGGCCATGAATGGGAATTAAGTAAGTGTATGAAGAAGGGGAAAATAGACATCTGCATTTAAATAACATTAGGACTTTAAGTCAGACTGATAAAAGCCAGGTTATTCTGTTAAGCCTGTCGTTGCCTATTACCATAATTGATTGTATTGTGTGACTTCGTCTTTCTTTCTTGCAAGGTCTAAACTCAAAAAAAGCCCAAGTGTCTGCTTTGAATTTCCTGGCTGTGTCAAAACGGCAAAGAATTTCTTGGTAATTTCAACACTCCAGTTCATGGCATTTTGTTAAGTAAAGGGCAGACTCAATAGGATGCAAAAGTTAGAACTATGTATTAAGGGGGAAAGACGCCTGCTCCTTGGGAGAAAGGCGATGGCAAATCTAGACAACATCTTAAAAAGTAGACACATCACCTTACCAACAAAGGTCTGTATAGTTAAAGCCATGGTTTTCCCAGTAGTGAGGTATGGAAGTGAGAGCTGGACCATAAAGAAGGCTGATCGCCGAAGAATTGATGCTTTTGAATTGTGGTGCTGGAGGAGACTCTTGAGAGTCCCATGGACAGCAAGAAGATCAAACTATCCATTCTGAAGGAAATCAGCCCTGAGTGCTCACTGGAAGGACAGATCGTGAAGCTGAGGCTCCAATACTTTGGCCACCTCATGAGAAGAGAAGACTCCCTGGAAAAGACCCTGATGCTGGGAAAGATGGAGGGCACAAGGAGAAGGGGACGACAGAGAACGAGATGGTTGGACAGTGTTCTCGAAGCTACAAACATGAGTCTGACCAAACTGCGGGAGGCAGTGGAAGACAGGAGTGCCTGGCGTGCTCTGGTCCATGGGGTTATGAAGAGTCGGACGTGACTAAACGACTAAACAACAACATTAAGGGGGAATGCAGGGCTGCTGTCCATAAGAACAGCTGTGTATCTCTTTTTTAAAAAAATGATATTTATTGAAAAAAGATTTTTTTAAAAAATTTCAAAGAAAAGACAAAACAGAAAAAGAAAAAGAAAAAAGAAAACCATCATTTTCAAATTCTCCACTTTCATTACCTTCTTTCTATGACCTCCTCCTCCTCCCTTTTCTTTTATCTTTATTAATAGTTGTCACAGCAAATCCTTTCCATAATTCATAGTACTCAGTCATTACATTACCTTACTCTATTTTCATCTTATCTTATAAAAACCTTAAAGCTTAAGACTTAAATCTTATTTTTATCAACTTCTCATAACCATTACCTTTTTACCTAATTCTTTAAACATTTTTACAAGAGCCTAGTAATTTCATTTCAACATTTTTCTAACATTCATCAATTTTATAAAGCATTCCTAATGATAGAAAAAAGAAATAAGAACAATCCAATCTTCTTCCAGCGTCCCTTCCTCCTGGTCCCGGGTTTGTCAGTCCTTTTTATCCCATTAGTCTGGCACATTAACCTGGTGATCTTATATCTGAGGCTTTCAAGTCTCTTCCATGTCCCTTCCGCAGCTCTTCTTCATATCTTCCTTTCACTCATGGGAACTCCAGTTTAGTAGTGTTTTTGACCCTTTTCAAAAACTCAGCCCCTTTCCCATAGTCCAGACTAGACTCCATGTGGTATTTTAAGACATGTTTCAAATTCCCTCCAAAATTGGGAGCCCCCACAACTCCAAACATCTGAAGGCCCATTGCCAGACTCGGAAAGTCCAAACATCTCTGCATAGGGGGTCAGTCCAACCCCCCATTTCCAAATCAATCCAAACTTTAGCTTTCCAAATCTGGTTTTTTCCAAGTTCATTTGTCAAATCCAAAGGCTCATTTTCCTGCAGGGCCAAAAGTTCCTCCCTTTCTGGTGCCCAAAATTCAGCAACATCCTCTTCTCTCAACTGTTCTGTCATGGCACACTCCTGTTTAAGTTCCTGGGTGGGCTCCATATAGTTTCCCACTACCTGTTCAAATGTTCTGGCCGCATTAGTCATCAAATCCGTCTTCTGACTTAACTGATCCAATAGGGCATTTATTTTACAGAAAGCAGCCAACAGTGCTTCTGAAAACATTGTCCTGCAAGGTCACAAGTCCTTTCCCACGGTTGTAATCTGTGGCAGCTGCAAGCTCCCTAGAATTAGTTACAGTTTCACAGTCCCCCTTTAGGGGGAAAACTTCTGGTTGTTCTTTCTTTTAAGGACAATAGCAACAAAGTTTCTTTTTTAAAGATATTTTGTCAATATTTGTTCCTTTAAAATGCGAAAGGAAACAGTGGAATCACAGTGTTACTCTTCTTTTAACTGTCTGTCAAAAACATTTGACTCTGGTCAATGAGCTTCAAACGTCAATTCTGACACCCCGCTCCAGGATCAGGACGGTGGAAAGTTACTTTACTTTAAACTCACTTCTGCAGGTTTAAACAGTCCAAAAAAGATCCCCCTTCTTCTCCTGCTACCGAAGGGGGGTTCAACAATTTTAAATGGTGAAAACCAATCCTTTGAAAGTGATTTTCTAAGCTCTAGTTTATGTTGTCTTTGCTTTCTTCTGACTACAAGGAAACGGAAGGCTGACTTCCTGTTTAGACCTTCCCGTTTCAGTACCAAATTAAGGTAAATTTTTAAGTCCAATTCCTTTCTAATCACCAGTTCTTATTTGAAGTCCAATTGTTCAATGTTTAAGTACTCATGGGTGATTATTTTAGATGCCAAATTGTCCCAGGAAAAAGGTAGCGCTCTCTGGCAACGGCTATGCGGCTTCGCTCCACGGAAATAGCAGTTGACTCACAGCACCGCGCCACTTCCCCCTCTTCGCTTCGGAGCCAGTTAGTGGGTTCCTTTGCGGGTTGGGGGGGTGCTAAGGGTGCCCGCTGAGTCCCACGGTCACAGGCTTCATCCGCCTGTGATTTCTAAAAGGGTCCCTGCTTCGCCGCAGCGGAAAAGACCCGTTTCGCGCGGAGCTGGTCCCTCTGGTTCAGAGGGAGTCCGCCATTGCCGATGGCACCACCCCGGAAGTCCCAGCTGTGTATCTCTTCCTCCTAATAGGAAAAGAGATTCCAAGTTTCGAGCTAAAATTTTATTGGCTAAATTGGAGTCACAGCAGGGAAACGTGCAGTAAGAACATAAGGCGATCCCTGTTGGATCAGGCCAAACATCCACTGAGTCCTGAATCCTGTTCTCACAGTGGCTAACCGGGTGCCCATGGGATGCCCACAAACAGAACCTGAGCACAAGACCAATTTCTTCACCTGTGAGTCCCAGCATCTGATATTGCAGCCTATCAAAGTGGGCATAAGACATAGCCATTGTGGCTGGGAGCTGATGATAATCATTTTATACCCCAAGTGTTCAAGGCTCCCCCTCCTCCCCAAAATGCAATCCCAAAGCACCAGGTTGACATCACTGGGTTCAGGGTTGTCATACACTACATTTCCCACCTCTGCAAAATTGGTATAACAACACTGATCTACTTTCAAGGGATGGCATAGCCCCTACTCATTCAGATAAATGCCTGCCCCTGAAATATAGACAGCATTGGCCATAATTGTGATTTTTAGAGTCAGAAAAATCACTCTGGGGTGAGGATGGTATGAAATGAAACCTGGATCAGAAATACTATGAGCTCTCTAGATACCTGAATTATTTTCTATTGGGTACCAATCACTTCCCCACTAGATAGAATAGCAGAAAAGGCTTAGAAGCAAGCCAACAATCTGGCAAGGGCTTCCAAATTACCAAGATAGTGGGTGTTTCACTCTAACATCTCTCTTTGTAATGGGATAGAATTGCTTTCCTAAGTACCAGTCGTTGCTATGGCTTCATTCATTGGATAAAAAGACTGAATGGTGGGAGCAGGCTATGTTCTCGTGCAACAAATGGGGAGAATAGTGTCTGCATATTTAGCCACATGACTCAGGTTCTACAAATACTAGAAACTTATTTTTAAAACAATAAAAGCTGAGAATCTGATAATAATGATTCATGGTGGGTGAGGAAGATGTGGAAGACCCCCCTCCCATGGTCACCCATGTAAGCAACCACTTAGTTTTGTCTAAAGTGGGTTAACACCTGTGGAAATGTCAAAGGAAGTTCAAAAAATGTTAATGTATGTGAGTTATCTCACTGGAAAGCAAAGCTTGTACATATCTAGAGGTACTTCGTTTTCTCCGAGCTAAGCCCATCCTTTAAATCTTTTACAACATTCTTACAAGCGTGTTGTCTGTAGCCAAACACTTTTAAAGAGGGGCACAATTAAAATCCAATCAAATATTCACATTTAAAAGCTGCAGTAATAAGCATTAACGTTAATTGCCATAGTTAATCAATTCACAGTGTGTCTTTTGGTTGGCCATCATCATCAAAAAAGAGAGAACTATTTCCTGAGTTGATTTCTTAATAATATGATAATTTAAGTTTTGTGCCTCAGTAGCAGGGTTACTATGCTATAAACGAAGTCAACTTCCACATGCATCCAGATTACATTAGATGTTATTACTTCTGACTGAATGAATGAACAAGGTGAAAGACGTCTCATTGCCAGGTGTTTTCCCCCCCAGGACTTGAATTTTGATTTAGACTCACCATTGCGGAAACTGGCTTCCCATAATGTTTTTGCCAGAGGTTTCTGAATTAACTTGAAGTGACTTACTCTACTTTAGGCAGCTGCAGGCTGCATTTCCATACCCTATTACAGCATTTTCAAGATTGGGAAATAGAACACTTCCTATGTGATGACGAAGGCAAATCGGTTGCTGTGGCCTTCATTTGCACTTATCTGCTGAAATGAGTTCATGCGGTTGTAATAGCCCCTCGACCAAGCATTGAGAGAATTAACGTGATATGTTTCAACTCAACATTTAATAGCTTGGTACTACAAACCCAAATGGGTTCCCCTGTACTATATAAGCAGGAGGCCAAACTGAAACGTTGCTCAACAACCGAGAGTGGGTGAATAAAGTCTCCATTGCTAGAAGGAACTAAATTGGAGTAAGCCAAAGGTTAGACAGGTGTATTTATAGTTAAGGGTGATGGATGTCAATCCTCTTATAATGAAATCCATTACTACAGCAGAAAGTGAACATTGATTTCTTGTTCCTCAGATTTGCACTGTGAACTCTTTCCTTTCCTTTTTTTTTTTGATTGACTTAACACATCGCCTGAAATCACACTAAAGAAAAGAGAAGTCCTTCCAATTTTTCTAATAGGCTTGATCAGGCCTTTGATGACCCATGAGAGCAAGACATTCTGTCCTGATGGTATTTGTCATGGTAGAGCTCATTAAATCTTCATTGCAGATTCACGGTCTCTTCCTTTTTGTAGTCTCCAACCAGTGGGAAAGAAACCAATAGCGTCTTACCCCTTTACAACACTGGATTTGAGTTTTAAAATAATGGAGCTTGAAGCTAAATGAGGTGTACTGATATATAGGCTCTTTAGTGCAATTCATCTCTCCCATTCAGTGCATTGGCCTGAAATACATCAGCTGGTTATAGATTAGTTGTTCATTACACCATGAAGCAGCAATTATTGAATAACAATCTTTCCCTCACAAGATTATCAACACTCCTGGGTCACAATCTGTCAGTTTACACACTGTTCTTTGATTGTCAGGTGAAGGATGAGTGCCTAACTGAAGAATACAATATGGATCAACCCAACTGGGCTAATACCTCAAACACAGATAGAATTTAGTTCCAACATCAGCTTCCAGTCTTGAGATTTGACCACAATACCTTTCAGATTGCATCCCTGTAATCTGTCCAAAATTCTAATTTCTATGATATTTTTTTTGTCCTGTTAGGAAAAAGAGTACCAAGAATCAACTATCAAGCAAGAGCAATAAATGAATAATGATCTTAGAAATTTAAGTCATTCAGCTTTGCATAAGAATCAAAGTAGCCTAAATTGCACTAATTGGATTCCCTATATGAGAGGCATACTGATTAGGTGCTGTGACCTTGCCCCACGATTATCCATCTTCTGACAAGGTCTCACAACCAAAAATTTTACTTGGTGAGTTCTGCAATATAGCATGGTTAGAGAACATAAAATTAATCATAGAGATGGCATCTCCAAACCAAGAGTAACATAAAGGCCAACTTCTGATGTTGTGTACACTATGGATAATGTAGAGTTGACCTCCAATGCTTTTCAGGGGCAAGATGCTCATCCGTTGGTAACTAAGGGTTCTAAGCAGTAAAATGGTTTTATAGCCTAGTGGAGAAAAATAAAATAAAACCCAACATCTGAAAAGAACCCAAACAAAACATAAAGTAAAATGGCATATATTCTGAAGAATCCGTCGTTGTCATATGACACCTCAGAAGTGACAAAATATTTTGAAAATCAAAGGGAAATGTTTCGGCATGTGACAGTAGAGAGGCTTGAAGATATCTAAATTTCAGAACTGCTTTGTAAGACAAAACCATTATTTTCTCATAGTGTTCTCAGATTTGTCAGCTTGAAATGATGGTTTCTGGGTGTAGCTGCCTAAACACACAAATGCTCAAAGTGCAGATGGGACAGGGGTGCGCACCAAAGTTATGTTCCCCAAATTTTTATGCTTTAGATGACTGGTGTATCATTTTTTAAAAAATTGCCTATGCATTTTATATTATTTCTGGTAATAAGATTTTTAATGCTGCTATATGCCATTTATTCTTTTATGTCATTGGTTTCTTTGATTTTATTGTTATTTCATGATTCACCTTGAAAATATATAATTGAAATACAGTATAGAAATATTTTAAATCTTAACTGGATATGAGCCTATCTGGATGCTCAAATGTTCACCTGAGACCTTTCCTCAGGTTCCTTCTTTTCATGAGGCTCAGAATATGATGGCATATATTTTCACTTGTGGCTCCCCATTTGGGAGATTACTCTCCCCAGTGAGGCCTGACTGGTGCGTTTCCAGTACCAAGTAAAAACTTACATTTCCTCCTGATTTTTAATGGACAAATATGATGATGTTTTTGCTGTCAGTGTGCTGCCAAAACTTCCTGTGGCTTTTGGGTGAGTGGGACTGTTTTGTATAATTTGAACTGTATTTGGTTTTGTATACGTGTGTTAATATAATTCATTTTTGTTTTAAAATAGGTTGTAAGTCACTTGGAGACATACATCTCTGTGACAAGTGACTAACAAGTCTAATAAATAACAAAATAAACAAATAATAAATTCAGATGGGTCTATCTTTAAACTGTGGTTGAGGAGTATCGACTTGTACTTGTGAGTTTCTTCCTTACCATCACCTCACCCTTGTAGGGTTGCCAACTGATTAGGGAAAAACCCACCATATCCTGATATTATGCCATTACTAGTAACCTGATGTGCAGAAATCAACAGGCGATTCCTACATATCAACGTTCTATTGCAGGCACAGTTGTTTGAAAAGTTGGTAACCTTACATGACATCCTCTCCTTAGCACTTCTCCCTAAACAAGGTGGAATAATTCTAACATCATTATTCTGCCCCACTAAGATAATATGTATGTTGGGTAAACTGAGAGGCATGAACGACAGGAGAATGTAAAATGATTGAAAAGAGATTACAAACCTAGGCAGATATTCATTAAAAGTTGGGCAAGAGAAGCTAAAACACCAGGGAAGAAATAATCCAAGATACAGTTATTGATGTTTGGGAGAAACCTGAGAATCAATAAGGTTATAAAAATTTTTTTAATGTGAAAGTGAACAGTAAGCTTGGTAGAGTTTTGTAATGGAACAGGCTTTAGACCTGACACTATAGCAAATCAGTGTTAAAACTTGTTTTTTTCCCTGGTACTTGCCAACACTGAGAAAAGTCCTGCATGAAACTAACAGAGCAGATTCAGTTTCTGGTGCCATTTTAACTGCTCCCTATTGGAGATATAGGCCAAAAATCCATAGACCAGTTTGAATTCTGGCAAGCTGCCTTTTCATTTTCACTGTTTCAGCTGTCTTGCAGTGGTTGACTTTTATAAATTGAAGGCTCTGTGTGTTTTGATCGCAAATGTCAAGTGAGTCATGAGAGTTGCCACCTGATAGAGCGATCAATGTCTTTCTGGTCCATGTTAATTTCATATGTGATTATTAATGAGTCTGTTCTGAGATTTTTATTAAAGTGATTAACCTATGCTTTGGAAAAAAACTGTGCAAAAATTCATATTTAAATACCTTCAGTGTTCATTTTGTCACAGAATAATATCTAAATTTGTGTTTCATCTCACTGTACACAGCTCACAGGCATTTCATCATAAAACACAATTTTTTATGCACTGTGGTACATATTCTGAGTCAATAATTGTATCACAAAATTACAAGTGCAAACATGAAAGGAAATAAAGTTTTGCTGAATGTATTAATTCAGGAGGCATGAATTAGTTCAGTTCACTTTAATGTGCAGACCAAATGGAATTTTCTTCCATACTTGCTTGGAAGCTGCAGACAATTGGTTCATACCAACACAGAAACATTTGTTCTGAATATATAGGCAGTTTCATCTCCCATTGTGGCTATTTCCTCTGGCTATATAGAGTAACTCCACTGAAAAGCATTGTGACAGAGGTACAATGCATGTTCTGTCAGTGAAGTTTGATCTGCGATGGTACACTCCCCCTTGTCAGCTTTGGGTGGAGGTCTCCTCACTTAGCTCAGCAGCCTCCATGCATGGGGGATCTCTACCATAGGTGGAGACGCCTCTCTGGCAAGGAATTCTAATGCACTTACCCAAATGGTGGTGGGAGCCAGTGGAAATAGAGCATTTGGGCATTGGAGTGTGGAAGAGGCACAGGTGGGGTGGCTTAGGATCCACTGGAGCAGCCCTACTCACATCATATGATGGTGTTGAACTTGATCCAGGTCTCTTTCAGTGGTGTGCAGTCAGTGGACTAGGGGAACTAGGCTAGTCTCCAAAATGTTCCTGGTAAATTAGAGTATTAAAGTATTAAAGCCTGTTGCCTCCTTCCCAAAGCCTGGGAAGCTTCTGTCTGGCTTAGGGAGGGATCCTCCCACTACCTTCCCAAAGCTTGCTTGGTAGGTGTCAGGCAGCAGAGAAACCAACCCCCACAGCAGGTTGCCAGGAATGGAGAAGACAATGAAAAGTCCTTACCATCTGCTTTTATTCAATATTCACAGAGAGAGGCTTGGGAATGCAGCCTCTTGGAATAATGGCATTGTCCCGAGTAAATCTCCACCCCTCTTCTCTCCCACTTCCTCATTCGTCAACAGCACCACTACCCCTACGGTTGCCACTTAGGGCCATCTGACTCTGAGCTCTTTGCTCTCCTACTTTCAAGGCCGGCCAGATTCTGGGAGATGGTGAGTCTGGAATGCTTTCTAGTGTTAACGTGTCAGCCAGCTGCTCTGGCTCTGCCTCCTCCTCCTCTCCCATTATTTCCCAACTTCCCCCCTCATCTTCCTCTGAGCTGTGACCTCCCTCTAACCCCTGTTGTAATTCTGAATTGTCTTCTTCTCTGGAAGGGTCAGGCTGAGGAGGCGGTCTCCACCATTTCTCCTCCTCTTCCCAGTTGCTGACAGTAGGAGGGCTCCAACATCCTGTCAGGGAAAGTAGGGAGGGAGGCATGATGTTCACTCACACAACATCAGGATGTTGTAGCATCCCCCCCAAAAAAAAACCCCCTCAAAACATTGATCACAGAAGCTGACACCTCTGGCCCTTACTTTTCCCCTATGAAAAATTTCGCTGCACACCACTGGTCTATTTGCTGCACCATCCTGAGAACTGGCTCATGGAATGGACATCTTTTTCTTGCACTCACCTTCCACCTTGGGCTGGCGAAAATGTCAGTTGCACTGCTCCATCAAGCCCCACTACTACTGGCCAGATGTTAGGATTGCAGCCTGAAACTTCAATCTTACATGTGAGAATAACGTCTATTCAGACTAGTGGGACTTTTTTTCTGAGTGCACATGAATAGAAACAGGTTGTGTATCACACAATACCATAGCTGGTCATCTTAAAACTGTACAAATACTTGAAAATGCTCAAATGTGTATATTTTGCTCAAGATCACAGCTGTTGTCATCATCATGAGAATGGATAAAATTACTGGAGTTTTGTTGACTGCCCAATCAACATAGTCCTCTGAGAGGTTCACACAGAGTTCAAACACTATAATATACCATCAAAAAATTAAAACACTGAAATTCATTCACTTACTCATATAAAATCCAGCAGAGCAGTATAATATTATGTTAAAACATTTAAAACCCAGCTAGATAATCTGTTCCAGGGGCTAAAAAAAAAAACCCTCTAAAAGATAGAGACAGTTTTGGGCAAAAAAAATTAGTCATAACGGAGAGCGAATGGGTCTTATTTCTATGCATGGCAGCAATCCTGTGCCCACTTAGCTGGGAGAAAGACCTGTAGACTTTTGGGACTTATGGTATAGGCTGAAAGAATTTATAGGACTTCAGTGTACTGAGCCCTGTGGAAGAAGTTAGTAATAACTAACTTCAATCCCACTGCTTTCTGTGGAACTTTCATATGACCCATCTCAGCTGTGACATATCTCATGGATGCAGCTCTTAGTGATAACACATGTTACGTCTTTATGTAAATGTGATCACAAGGAAAGCTTTTTCATCCAGAGTTCAAAGGGACAGACTTTCAAAAAACAACAATTTTCAGAATTGCCACTGGAACTTTGGAGCAGGATTTAGAATTCCTGGGTGCATTTTTGGGCTGGTCTTGCATTACTACAATGCAATGCAGCAACTGTGCTGTTGCCTGAGAAAGTCATGGTCTAAGACAAGGATGGGGAAGCTGTTACCCTCTGCTTTTGGAGTCAACACTCTCATCAGTCAACGTGAACAGTTTTCAGGAATGATGGAAGTGTAGTCTGGAAAAAAACTAGAAGGCCACATATTCCTCATCCCTGGTCTAATCATCAACTTACCAAAGCCAGTAAAGAAATGCTTGCACACCGGGTAAATTCATGATGGGGTGGATAGGAACAAGCTAGAAATAAGAGTGTAGGTTAAACATGACCACAATTGTATTGATAGAAGTGCATTTGGTTTGGTGTGGCATAGGGCAAGGATGTGCTGATTGGGCAGCCCAACTGTCAGCCAATGTCACACCCCTACCCACAGCCTATCTGATGGGATAACTGTAGGACTTGCCAAGCAGGAGGTCCCATGTGGTGTGGACTGGGTATATGGGTCTTGGGAGTATGGCTGCCAGCTCTGGTCTGACAGGCACAGATTTTTCAGCACGATTCCAAGCCCCCTCATGTGGATCCCCTCATAATCCATGGGTCCTACTCAATGCCCTCCCTGGCCTGGGGTAAAGTTGTGACAGGATTGACATAGCCAATGGCCAGCCCAGGCCAGATCCTGCAAAATGGACACAGGGCCCTATAGCGGGGTAGTAGAGCTGAAAAAGATTTCACATCTGGCAACCAATGCACCCCTTCAGTTTCAGATACTACATGGGCAGTTGTTGTTTAGTTGTTTAGTCATGTCCAGCTCTTCGTGACCCCATGGACCACAGCATGTCAGGCACTCCTGTCTTCCACTGCCTCCTGCAGTTTGGTCAAACTCATGTTAGTAGCTTCGAGAATACTGTCCAACCATCTTATCCTCTGTTGTCCCCTTCTCCTTGTGCCCTCAATCTTTCCCAACATCAGGGTCTTTTCCAGGGAGTCTTCTCTTCTCATGATGTGGCCAAAGTACTGGAGCCTCAGCTTCAGGATCTGTCCTTCCAGTGAGCATTCAGGGCTGATTTCCTTAAGAATGGATAGGTTTGATCTTCTTGCAGTCCACGGGACTCTCAAGAGTCTCCTCCAGCACCATAATTTAAAAGCATCAATTCTTTGGCGATCAGCCTTCTTTATGGTTCAGCTCTCACTTTCATCACTACTGGGAAAATCATAGCTTTAACTATACAGACCTTTGTTGGCAAGGTGATGTCTCTGCTTTTTAAGATGCTGTCTAGGTTTGCCATCGCTTTTCTCCCAAGAAGCCGGCATCTTTTAATTTCATGACTGCTGTCACCATCTGCAGTGATCATGGAGCCCAAGAAAGTAAAATCTCTCACTGCCTCCATTTCTTCCCCTTCTATTTGCCAGGAGGTGATGGGCCCTGTGGCCATGATCTTCGTTTTTTTGATGTTGAGCTTCAGACCATCTTTTACACTCTCCTCTTTCACCCTCATTAAGAGGTTCTTTAATTCCTCCTCACTTTCTGCCTTCAAAGTTGCGTCATCTGCATATCTGAGGTTGTTGATATTTCTTCCGGCAATCTTAATTCCAGCTTGGGATTCATCCAGTCCAGCCCTTCACATGATGAATTCTGCATATAAGTTAAATAAGCAGGGAGACAATATACAGCCTTGCTACAGTTTTGACTAACCTGGAGCAGGAACCGGCAAGCCACTCCAGTATCCCTGCCAAGAAAACTCAATGGACAAAAACAACTACATGGGTAGATGAGCCTAAAAAGCTCGGGACACAAATTTTAATGGCCCTCTGGTGGCTATGGTAGGGACACGGATGGCGCTGCAGGTTGAACCACAGAGCCTAGGACTTGCTGATCAGAAGGTCAGCGGTTTGAATCCCCGCAACGGGGTGAGCTCCTGTTGTTTGGTCCCAGCTCCTGCCAACCTAGCAGTTCAAAAGCACGTCAAAGTGCAAGTAGATAAATAGGTACCACTCTGGCGGGAAGGTAAAGAGTTTTTCCGTGTGCTGCTCTGGTTCACCAGAAGCAGCTTAGTCATGCTGGCCACATGACCCGGAAGCTGTACGCCGGCTCCCTTGGCCAATAAAGCTAGATGAGTGCCGCAACCCCAGAGTCGGTCATGACTGGACCTAATGGTCAGGGGTCCCTTTACCTTTACCTTTAGTGGCTATGGTGGTTCATTTGCCATATGTAATGTATTTAGTGTTCTTCAAGTGTATACTTGATTCTGACCAAAGTAAGTCTCGTAATGTATATTGTGCTCTGGCAGAAAGGGCAACAAGGTATGTCTCTGAATACCAGGTGCTGGGAACTGCAGGGAAGGAGCTGCTGCACTCAGGTTGTGCTTGCAGGCTTCCAGTGGGCATTTGGTTGGTCACTCTGAGAGCAGAGTACTGGACTAGATGGGCCTCTGGCCTGATTCAGCAGGATATTCCTTAAGTTCCTAATTACATTCTGATCTTCTCATTAGTCCTGGAGGTGTGGATTAGGTCCGTTGGACCTAATGCCTTGGACATTCACAACAAAGCTAACTCCTCAAGCATTCCTAACTTGAACTGCTCAGGAAAGGTGGGCAGCAAAACAAAATCATTATTACTCAAGTTAGCATCCTTTCTCATTTACAGCTGTTTTCCTGCCACGTTGCTCCATCACTGCATTTGCATTTGCAGTATTTACCTGGGTGCAATGTCGCTGCCATTCACCCAAGTCCTACACAGCTGTAGAATATATTCTCTTTCTTCTTTGCAACAGTAGCTGTAAGCATCACTTTTCTGCCTTCCGAAATAACTAGAAATAACTAGATCTGCACATTTTCCCGAACAGCAGGGGCCCTCATTCTAATTGCCAGTGTTGTTGCTGTAGTTTCTAAACACATTTCTCCTTTAACAAAGAATCCTTACTGTAATGAAGGTAAAACCTTTGTTATTAAGGGAAGGCAGATGTTAATTGGTTATGAAGAACACAACCAAAAAAAAGATCCCAGTGACTTGCCTGCCTCTTGGCTGTTGCCAGACATGATAAAGACAACATTGTTTCATTTTGATGCAGGCAATTAGGGGATAAGGTTCTTGCAGCTGTTTAGAGGTAGCAGGGAAAGCTTTTATTTCACCATTGTTTCACCTTAAAGTAGCTTGCAAATACTTCCAGACATAATTATTTTTCCAGCATGTTGTCTGCCTGCATTCATAAAATAAAGATGTGGAATAATGCTTGTTCAGGATAGGGGTGAAGGTGTCAAAGGTCAGAAAAGACAGAAGGCCAAATATTGAGAGCCAGGGTGGTGTAGTGGTTAAGAGCGGTGGACTCGTAATCTGGTGAACCGGGGTCGCGTCCCTGCTCCTCCACATGCAGCTGCTGGGTGACCTTGGGCCAGTCACCCTTCTTTGAAGTCTCTCAGCCCCACTCACCTCACAGAATGTTTGTTGTGGGGGAGGAAGGGAAAGGAGAATGTTAGCCGCTTTGAGACTCCTTAAAGGGAGTGAAAGGCGGGATATCAAATCCAAACTCCTCCTCCTCCTCCTCCTCCCCCTCCTCCCCCTCCTCCTCCTCCTCCTCCTCTTCTTCTTCTTCTTCTTCTTCTTCTTCTTCTTCTTCTTCTTCCTCCTCCTCCTCCTCCTCCTCCTCCTCCTCCTCTATTGCTTGCTGTGATAGTGATCCTGCAGAATCATCTCTTGTACAGCACCTTGGAATAGATGTTGTGGCTTGTAAAGAACCAGGAAGGTAAAATAATACATTTGGGAAAAGTACAGATGATGATGACCTGCAAGAATTGCACCCTACAGCTCATCATCTCTGGAAACAGAACTTTATCTTCCCCCACTTTCTGATAACGCACAGCACTTTCTCGAGATGTACTTTTTAATGTGTGAGCACGCATATGGAATATACTTAGGAGAGCTCAGAAAACTGGATAAGTTTCATCCTAGCTTCCAGCAGGGGTTTTGATAGTTAGTGGGAGATTTTCAGTTTCTCATGGGCCAAGTTAACCTACTACAGAGCAGGAATAAATGGACAGTTCTCACAATGGACACATGTGAATTATATTCAAGGTGATAATAGCAAGAAGGGATTTTGATGAGTTTCAAAGAGATCTCTCCAAACTGGGTGAATGGGCAACAAAGTGGTCAATTGTAGTTCAGTGTGAAGAAGTCCTAACTTCATAGTTACATTGTTGGTGTCTCAATGGGTGGTGACTAACCGGGAACTTGGGGCTGTGTTGACTAGCTCAATGAAGATATCAAGCCACTGTATAGCAGCAAATTTAATATTGGGGATCTTCAGAAAAAGGATCAAAAATAAAACTGCATTTAAGCAAATATTTTGAACAATTAGACTTACCATACTGTGTACAGTTCTGGTTGCCATATCTCAAAAAAGGGTATTGGAGAATTGGATTTGTTTTTTTAAAAAGACACACTAAAGTGCTGGCAACTGGTGTTCAGAGGCTAATGCCTCTGACTTGGAGGTAGAAGACAGCCATCATGACTGGCAGCTGTTTATAGGCCCCATCTGCAGTATGAATTCAAAGCAGTATTGTAACAGTCGTGACTTTTCCTGAAGAATCCAGGGAATTGTAGTTTGCTAAGGAGTGTTGAGAATTGTTAGGAGATCCTTACTCCCTTCACAGAGCTATGAGTCTCACAGCTCCTCAGGATGGGATTAATTGTTAAACTACCCTAGATAATTGCAGCTTTATGTGGGGAATAGGGGGTCTCCTAACAACTCTCAGCCCCTTTAAGAAAGACTCCCATGAGTCTTTGGGGAACCCATAACTGTTTAAAACTGAACGATACTGCTTTTTATGTATAGTGCAGATGAGGCCAAACTTTCCTCTTTTTAATGCAAACAACCTAGGGCTCTGTAACAGCAAGGAATAGGGGTGGATTAACTGGCACAGATCAATCTTTGCCAGAAATGTTAGAAATCTGCTTTTGTTAGATTGAAAGAAAACAAAAAGCAACTTTTCATGAGAATAAATCAGTGCAGGGCTCACATTTTCCTATGGCTGCAGAATGCAAGAGGCCAGGCCCAGAGTGACCTAGAAATAAGAAAAGTTTCCTTTTGCTTTCACAGTGACATTTATAACTTATATTAATTTTTTAAAAAAATCTACAGAATTTCAGTGGAAAGTTATTGTTCGCTCTAGTGCTCACTTCCTGGGTTACTGAGCAATGGATAGCAAAATAAAAAGGTTGTGTTTGCTCAACTTTCATTTGGCAGACAAGAAAAGTTGCAAAAGTAGCACAAATAGTATAAATCAAATCCTTAATTATGTTACATCACAATTGGAATGCTGAGCATGCTGGGCATGAAATTCACATCCAGAGAAATCTGATTGCTTGTCAGTGACCTCATTAACTGCATTCGGTTAAGGTTACGAATACAATTCATTTCCAAATTAGTAAGAACATATGTAACAATCTCCAAGGTGAGGGATTTTTTTCAGCTGTGTATTTCAATATTCAGCCTGAGTTCTCTTTTTTTCAGATCCTGAAACGTCTTCATTTTCCCAGTAAAGCTGATAGAACTTGGCACATACAGTGGATGAAACTCTTACTCATCCACTATAAACAGCTGGTGGCCTACACTAGTGATGGAGAACCAGATATTGTTGGATTCCAACCTCCATCAAACCCAGCTAACATGGTGAATGGTCAGAGATGATGGGACTTGTAGTCCAACATCATCTAAAAGGGCCACAAGTTCTCAGTTTCTTACCTATACCAACAGATATAATAATTTGTAATGACATCCCTCTCCCATCCTAGCTTATCATCCGACGACTCTCTGCATCATTATGCCCATGTCTCTTGGGGTGGCCAAAGTGATGTCTTTCAGATGCTGTTGAACTACGGGTCCCATCACCCTTGACCATTGGCCATGGCGGATGTGGCTGCTGAGAGTAGGAATACAGGAACACCCGTTGAGCACCACATTGGCTAACCTAATATATGACATTTGATATATGATAAATTCAACATCTAAGTACACAATGATTTATTACCATGTCCCTTCCCTGTTCTCTCTGTTGGCTTTTTTAGGGTTAACCTGACTACATAAATGTGTATGCCAATTCACATAACTAGTTCCTCTCCTCCATTAAATTATTTTGATAAGAGCTACCAATGACCATGGAGCTATTTAGAAAATGAATGGGCTGAAGACATATTCAACTCCTTCACTTCAAAACACAACTTTGGAAGCAGAGGTTCAGTAATGTCTTTGCATTGCTGGGCTGTGACACTATATCATAGAATCATAGAATCATAGAGTTGGAAGAGACCACAAGGGCCATCGAGTCCAACCCCCTGCCAAGCAGGAAACATATCAGAGGACATGGGAAAATCATTGTAAACATGAGGCAGAATGAGGTCAATTCCCAGAAGGCAGTCCAGGCAGGTGACTGTGGAAAGAAATGGACTGACAAACTAGGGAACCGGAAGTTGCTTGGGGATTCAGGGAAGCATAGCATGAACAGGCTCAAGAACAACAAGGAACTGATTGTGGAAGCTACATGTGAAACTGCTTTGTGGGACAGACAAAGGACCCTTTGCCCCTCAGAATGGGAACTGATTGCATATAACATGGCAATACTAACCATGTGGGCCACTTGTGTCCCTTCCATGCAAAATACAATGAGATCTGCTCATATGGTGACAGTAGCCAGGCTGCTGTGTGGGATCTATGAGACTGAAGCAGGTCATATTTTGCAGAGCAAGCATGTGAAAATGGCAGGAAGGGGAAGTTATACAGGGCAAAAAAGGGTAGAAACCAAATTACATTGTGGAGAAATGAAACAAGGCAAAGAAAACATATAGCTCCTCGGGCCCAGAAGCAGACATTGTCTTCTAAAGATTTGTGCTTAATATAATGTGAAAACTCTTATCACAGCTCCTGAAGATTTGTAGTTAGAGACCACCTGTCATTGTTCACCTGGATGCCTAATTAAACCAGCCTTAATCAAACTTGCTCAGCTCCTAATGGCAGCATTTTGGATCATACGTTGTATTCACTTAGAAGACCATCCTAAAAAGAAAGTAAACATTCACATAGTATGAGCAAATTAAAGGTGCAGTATACCATGCATTGGGAAGCGGGTGGCGCTGTGGGTTAAACCACAGAGCCTAGGACTTGCTGATCAGAAGGTTGGTGGTTTGAATCCCCGCAACGGGGTGAGCTCCCGTTGCTCAGTCCCTGCTCCTGCCAACCTAGCAGTTCGAAAGCACAACAAAGTGCAAGTAGATAAATAGGTACCGCTCTGGCGGGAAGGTAAATGGCGTTTCCGTGCGCTCCTCTGGTTCACTAGAAGCGGCTTAGTCATGCTGGCCACATGACCCGGAAGTTGTACGCCGGCTCCCTTGGCCAATAAAGCAAGATGAGCGCCACAACCCCAGAGTCGGTCATGACTGGACCTAATGGTCAGGGGTCCCTTTACCCTTTACCTTTATACCATGCATGGTTTTTACCCTCTTCCACCTTCTCATCTGTCCTTCCTTGCTTTTATCTTCATTATGTATACCAAAAGTAAGCACAGGACAATCTTGAACTCAACAATGTCAGACAATTGCTTCATTTGCTAGCAGCCTTGACAATGAGGGTGTCATCTCTTGCCCTTCAGATGCTTTCTTGCCTTCATGCACCAGGTTAGAGCAGAGATGCATCCTAAGGGATACTTTCTTCCCACTGTCTGGAGTACCTTCAGTGGTGACATGCAGTTGTGGCAGCTGCTTTTGAGAAGCATTGCCTAGGGCAGGTAAATAATGAGGTCATGTTTCAAAGCTTTTGCCCACAATCATGACAGCTGGAAGCTTTACTCTTTGTTTTTAGAACAGAAATCGGGTGATCTAGGATTCTTAACGGGCAAGGGCAAAGTTCAACTGGGCAAAACACCATAAGTCCAAGTTGAAGGATCTAGGCACCAGTTAGTAAGTGCCAGCACAGTCCTACAAATTCAAGCCTTCTTCCATCATCGTAATATAAGACACACATAGTTTTTGATTTAAAATAATGTCAAAACAGTTTATGAAAAAATTGAGCAATGCATTAAAGCACATAGTTATAGCACCAAGGTACTGATAAAAATATCAGGAACCTCAGAATTCCTGAGCAAATAAGTAGGTTTTCAGCAACTGGCAAAACACCAGAGAAGTTGGTGCCTCCAGGATGTCCAAGAAGAGATCATTCTACATGGTGGGTGCCACCAAAGAGAAGATTCTGCTCCTAGGGGACAAGAAGGACCTGCAAGTCTTACATTGAAGTGGGCATACAGGTTATATGCATGAAGATGTTCTCTCAGATAATGTAGTCACAAGCTTAGGGGTCATATTTCAGTGGCAGAGCATCTGCTTTGCAAGCAAAGTAATAGGTTCAAACCTTAGCACAGGCATAGGCAAACTCAGCCCTCTAGATGTTTTGGGACTACAACTCCCATCATCCGTGACCACTGGTCCTGTTAGCTAGGAATGAAGGGAGTTGTAGTCCCAAAACATCTAGAGGGCTGAGTTTGTCTATGCCTGCCTTAGCATCTCCAGGGAGGGCCAAGAAATCACCCTTGCCTGAAACCCTGGGAGCTGCTAAAAAAATTGACAATAGTAAGCTAGATGGACTAATGATCTGATGCAGTATAAAGCAGCTACCTACCTTCCCCTCTTTAGGTAAAGGTAAAGGTACCCCTGCCCGTATGGGGCAGTCTTGACAGACTCTAGGGTGGTGCGCTCATCTCACTCTATAGGCCGGGAGCCAGCGCTGTCTGCAGACACTTCCGGGTCACGTGGCCAGCGTGACAAGCTGCATCTGGCGAGCCAGTGCAGCACACGGAACACTGTTTACCTTCCCGCTAGTAAGCGGTCCCTATTTATCTACTTGCACCCGGGGGTGCTTTCGAACTGCTAGGTTGGCAGGTGCTGAGACCAAGCAACGGGAGCGCTCCCCGCCGCAGGGATTCGAACCGCCGACCTGACGATCGGCAAGTCCTAGGCGCTGAGGTTTTACCCACAGCGCCACCCGCATCCCTATTTAGGGCTTCCCCTATTTAGGGCTTTCTAAATCATTATCAGTACCTTCCTGGTATCAGTATGTGCTACTTGGCTCAATAGCACTGGGGAACAAAAATGGCTATAACATGTTGCTGTTGTTGTTTAGTCGTTTAGTCATGTCTGACTCTTCATGAACCCATGGACCAGAGCATGCCAGGCACTCCTGTCTTCCACAGTCTCCTGCAGTTTGGTCAAACTCATGTTTGTAGCTTCGAGAACACTGTCCAACCATCTTGTCCTCTGTTGTCGCCTTCTCCTTGTGCCCTCAATCTTTCCCAACATCAAGGTCTTTTCCAGGGAGTCTTCTCTCCTCATGAGATGGCCAAAGTATTGGAGCCTCAGCTTCAGGATCTGTCCTTCCAGTGAGCACTAAGGGCTGATTTCCTTAAGAATGGATAGGTTTGATCTTCTTGCAGTCCATGGGACTCTCAAGAGTCATAACATAGGTACATGGAATTAAGTTCCAGTAGGTCTGATAGAGGAGATTTTCCTTTCCAAATTTCAGACAAGTAGCTCCAGCGGGTTTATGATATCCACTTTGACAACCCCCCTTTTTTTTTTAAAAAAAGAGAGAGAGTGTATTGTACTGAGGTTTGTAATATTATGGGAACGTGGGTGGTGCTGTGCGTTAAACCACAGAGCCTAGGGCTTGCCGATTGGACGGTCGGCGGTTCGAATCCCCATGATAGGGTGAGCTCCTGTTGTTTGGTCCCTGCTCCTGCCAACCTAGCAGTGCAAGTAGATAAATAAGTGGGAAGGTAAATGGTGTTTCCGTGCTCTGCTCTGGTTCGTCAGAAGCGGCTTAGTTATGCTGGCTACATGACCTGGAAGCTGTATGCCAGTTCCCTCGGCCAGTAAAGCGAGATGAGCACCAGAGTCGTCCGCGACTAGACCTAATGGTCAGGGGTCCCTTTACCTTTATGTAATATTATACTGTATGTGGGCTGCTTGTGCATTGGGCTGTGTACAATGTGCTCAAAAGCACACAAGACAAGGTTCTAATGAAGAGAGACACTGAAAACAGAAAACAGCTATAAATAAAATGCAAACTTAGCCTAAAAAGCAAGATCCCAAACTGGGGGAGGGGTAAGGAAAGTGATACTGCCTAAGTAACTAAGACTAGACTCAGAAAACAAACTTTTAAAAGAAAAAGTATAAGGATGGGACTGGGATTGGTTGGGAAAGGGTGGAGAACAAATAGGTCTAAGGCTGGGTAGAATGTTGTAAAGCAGGGGTTGCCAAGGTTTACCTTGCCTGGGCCGGTTCACTCCAGCAGAGATCCCTCCGTGTGCTGGGCCGCGATTTCTGGCATCTGTGCGGAAATGCAATTTCCGATGTTGTGAAAGTGAGTCCCTGCACTGCACTGCACCAGTTTAGCGCAGTGCATGGGGACTAGCCGAGCAGGCAGCTCAGTTTGGGGGTGACTCATGGGCTAGTTAAATGACCCCCATGGGTTGCTTGTGATCCATGGGCCTTAGGTTGCCAACCCCTGTTGTAAAGGAAACAAGACACAAGCAGAACAAATGACATCTAATCTTTTCTAAAAGGACTAGACCTTACAAAAGAGTGAAGGCAGCATGAGCTTCTTGCATTTTAAGACTTCACAATTCATTCCTCCAAGCTCTGTGATTGGAGAGTGTTGGGAGAGATTCTAGGCCGGCATTGGAAGCAAGAGCTCTCAGGGAGCAAACTCCAGCTCCCTCCTCTCTCCAACTTGACATTCTTCCTATACTTTGGAGAAAGACTGTCTGACTTTAAAGAGTTTTTTCATATTACATTGGAACAAATTGCTATTACTACTATTCTTTGTTTTATTTGTATTTTTGTTGGAAGTCACCCAGAGTGATTGGGGCAACCCAATCTGATGGGTGGGGTATAAGACATTTTTCTTCCTCCTCTTCTTCACTTGAGCTTATGGTTCTAACTTCCTTGACCTAATATGGATTTGGCACAAATCTGTACAAATTGGTCCAATTCTGTTCAGGATTTCGACAAATATGTTGTACACCCCTACCCATAACACACACAAAAATCTGAAACTTAAAATCCAGCTGTATCATTATGAACTATCTCTAAACCCTTTTTTCCAACTGGACATGTTCTGGACTCATTAGCCAACTTCAATGAGAAATCTAAGTAAAACTACCAAATAGGGATGCAACAATGAAACAAATGTTCATTTTGTTCTTATTTTCATTTTCAAAGCCACATTTGTTTCATTTTACCTTCATTTTAATGGCATTCATCCTCCTTTCATCTTTGCTTTCATTTCCCCACTGATTTTAATGGAGTCCTAGGCAATTCTCCCACTGCATGCCAGGATTGAAAAACAAATGTGAAGAAATAAAAATTATTCTTTTTTTCACATTTGCTTTCTTTCTTTTTTTGCTTTTGTATTAATGTAGAGCAAACATTAACATGGGTGCATTTGTTTCATTTTCTATTCCTTAAAATGAATGTACAGCCCACCATGTATAGGGCAATGTGTAAGAGCTAAGCCAAGCAAATAATTATTGCTGCTTGCCAAAATCTTACACTTAGTCTTAGCAGTTCTTGATTCTCACAGGGGATGTGTGATGAAGAATGGACTTGATGATCTAGTGGGGGACAATGGAAAAATCAGAACGGATATCATTTGCAGTTAGATAGACCATTGTGTTCTCAAAAAATCCTCCCTCCCTCTTCCTACTGGTACAGTTTTGGTTTATCTTAATATTGGGCAAACCAATAAGCTCACAACATGGACTGAAGCACACCAGGAAGCTATAAGATTGCCCTCAAAGAGCTGCCATCTCTGATCAAAAGGGATTGTTATTCTAAGCATGAATTCAGTGTCTGTTACCAGTAGGTGCCAGTCTTGCTCCATCCAACTCAGATTCCATTTCAGCACATTCCATAATAAGGATTTCAGCGGAAACTAAAAGCACAGAGTTGTAGTGTCAAGGGGGGAGGCAATTAATGAACTCTGAAGGTGTAACACAAAACAAAGCTCCAGAACAAGAATAAGACCAGGGTAAAAACTGGATACAAGATTAATCACTTCTAGCTGATTTTCACATTTGATATAACAGAGGGGGAATGTCCCAGGTTATGAAAAGAAAGAAAGTGTTCATGCAAAAAAAGAGGAAATGCTCGTGTAATGCTGGTGCTTACTGAAGTTATATACGCCTTCCTGCTATCATTCTCAGCTGTCTTGTTTTTTTTAATGGACATAGAACAAAAAAGGAAGAGGTAGTTTGCAAGTTAAGGTGGACGAATACTTTTGCAATATGTTATTGCAATACTTTAATTGCAATACTGTAAAGCTCACTTCCTGCACTCTCTGATACACTGAAAACATCAGCAGGGGCAGTGGGGATGAACCCACCTACTTGACCTGATGTCATTAGTTGGAGAGCAGCTATATCTGAGGTGGGAAGCTCCAGGAGTAGAGGAACAAGCTCTCTGCTTCAGACAATTGCCCTTTAATTTTTGAAGACTGGTGAAAATGATGAGAGGGGGTGGGGATACAGCGCTGGACCCTACCACTTCCTTGTGTATTTAGTTAAATGTTTGGCTGATAGAAGGTTAACAACAGGAAGATTTAAAGGAACTATTGGAAAGACTATCTAAGGCAGCAGAGATATGAGAGGATCAGAGCCCTCCCCCTCCGAACTTGAAGCATGGGAAGTCCCAACAAAAAAAAATATAATTTAGGCAGAATATTTGGACTATTTGATATGTATTTGTATAATTTGGAACATTCAATGTGATTTGAATGGATTGAGGTCCAGCTCCGAGGGCCTTCTGGCGGTTCCCTCACTGCGAGAAGCCAAGTTACAGGGAACCAGGCGGAGGGCCTTCTCGGTAGTGGCACCCGCCCTGTGGAACACCCTCCTATCAGATGTCAAAGCGATAAACATGTACCTGACATTCAGAAGACATCTTAAGGGAAGTTTTTAATATGTGACATTTTAGTGTATTTTTTATCTTTGTTGGAAGCCGCCCAGAGTGGCTGGGGAAACCCAGCCAGATGGGCAGGGTATAAATAATAAATTATTATTATTATTATTATTATTATTATTGTTGTTGTTGTTGTTGTTGTTGTTGTTGTTGTTGTTGTTGTTGTTAAAATGGAAAACTTAATAAAAATGATTTAAAAAAAATAAAAATGTTTGACAGATAGCCTGTAATTCTGGGTGAATTCTTGACACAGCATATATTCATCTTTACAGTGTTATTTGGTTAAAAAATAATAATGAGTTACTCCTATCTTGATAAGCATGTCATGGTGCTAAGCACATAATACAGTGGTTCCTTGATTCTCGAACTTAATCTGTTCCGGGAGTCCGTTCAACTCCCAAAACTGTTCGAAAATCAAGACATAGCTTCCAATTGGCTGCAGGAGCTTCCTGCGCTCAAATGGAAGCCATGGAAGCCGCATCAGACATTTCGCTTCCAAAAATCTTTCACAAACCAGAACAAATCAGTGTTCAGGAGCTGATTTGTTCGGGAGCCAAGCAGTTCAAGTACCAAGGTACCACCGTAGCTGCCATGGTCACCAAACAAATAGTTGATTGTACTCCTTAATGGCGAGGACCATCATTAAAAAGCACTTCATCCTCAACTATTTTTCATCCAATAGCTGTGAAGCTAGTTGAGAGGTCTTGCTTCTTTGAGAGGTAGTTTTCTGGGTAACCTTGTCGGTGGCATTCAGATGACTGGCTACCAGGGTGGGGGACATTTCCATGGTTGCCTCCTTCCCAAAAAAAATAAAATAAAAATCTACTAACTTAACCCTAAAATTGCTTTTTAAGAATTAACCTTTAGGTTTCAAAAGAGGGACATCTGTTTACCTAGGCATTTGATGGTTAACAACGTAATTCTACACATATCTTCTCAGAAGTAAACCTGATTGAGTGCAATGGAACTTAATCTGATGCTAATGGAAAAACTGATTTGGGAGTTTCAGTTCAAGGGGAGGAGGCACCAAATGGCACTTGAGTTTGCATATTTGGTGCATGTGCTCATTTATATGTAGAGATGCACATTTAAGAATGATTGCATAACTTGAATAGAAATACAATGCATCTCACCATACTGAAGAAAACTGAACAGGTCACTTGTGTGCCCCCTGAGTCTGCAGTCTGTGGGCTGATGATGGGCCACTTCAAAGCCACTGCTCTCCCATCTTACAGTTCTTCATATTTAAACTGGATTTGGACCAGACTGTGAATGCTTCAAATAGAAAATGCAAAAGAAGAAAAGTGCGGAACACACATTTCCTTCTTTCCCCACTTCTGTGTGACATACAGTCCAAATCTGAGAGGTTTGTTGAAGAAGAAGAAAAGAGGATAGTTACTGTGCACAAAGGTTTGTCTAAGGATAAGTTGAGGCTTTGATAAGAAAAATCCAAAAGCTACATTTTATTCTCTGAGTCAGTCTTGAACTGATGGCCTCAGCAAGTCTCAGTTAACATGGCACTGCTGGAACTCTGACTTCCAAATGAGATGTGAAGCTAGTTCCTTCAACACACTCATAGTTAAGAAATGATCTGACACAGATAATCCAAGGTCCCCAGTCAAATTTCAACATGGGCTTTTGGGTTACTGGCTTTTCCCAGGAAAAACAAAACAAACTTATTCTCCAGTAGCTTCAAAACCATTGAACAAAAGTTTTTGATATTTTACCCCCCTCTGAAAACCACAATTCACAGATTAAAACTTCCTTAGGTTACTTCTTACCATTTCTCCTGATGTTACTTCAGGGACCAACAATATTATACCCATGACTGGGTGGGAGAAATATGAAAGGATAAGGCTAGCAATGGCTGCTAGCTATGTCAGCTTTGTCTAGCTCCACAGTCAGAGGCAGTAATGCTTTGAATATCTATCAGTCTATCTATCTATCTATCTATCTATCTATCTATCTATCTAATCTATCATCTTTAAAACATTTCCAAAACAGATGCAGGCTGGAAAAGATCTCACCTTGAAAGGCTTGTGGGCAGAGAAAGGTCTTCATTAGGCACAAAAAAGACAACAGGGTTGGTGTCTTTCTAATTCCAGAACACTAATGGCCCAGTTCTTACATTCCTACATTTTGTGGAATGGCCCTCCAGACAATAAGGTATTTGCTGGAAGCCCTCACCTGAAGAGTGTCATGATGAATTGGGTATATAAAGGGGTGAGATGATCTTTCAGGTATAGTAGCAGCTGTATCAGTAGCCTGCCCACCATTTCACATCCTCCACAATGACTCAGCCCCGGCGCCATTCTGGAACATTGTGGAGTTAAATGGCAGCGCCACCAAAAAGATTGTGGGGGTGGAATCTGCCAGGTGGACTTCTTTTTCCTGGTAGGTGAGAAAAACTAAAATCTCAGGCATTTTTTTCTAGGGTAAAAAGTCTTTTCGGAAATTTGAGTTCAGTTTTAGTAAAATGCAAGGTGAAACATGATGAAACCCATTACAACCAACTTGAACATATTTACAAGTCAGCTTATGAGTCAATGGCCTGTCTTAGGCCACATCCACCCTTCACATTAAAGCGGTATTATACCATTTTAACAGTCATATCCACACACCCCTCCCCAAGAATCTTTGGAAATGGTGTTTGTTAAAGGTGCTAAAAAGACCACTCAGAGAGTTTTAATTCCCAGAGTTACCAACGAAGAGGGATTGATTGGTAAACTGCTCTGAAACTTATAGCTCTGTGAGGGGGTCTCCTAACAACTCTCAGCACCTCTAACAGACTACAGTTGTACCTCTAGTTATGAACTTAATTCATTCTGGAGGTCCGTTCTTAACCTGAAACTGTTCTTAACTAGAGGTGTGCTTTCGCTAATGGGGCCTCTTGCTGCTGCTGCACCTCCGGCACACGATTTCTGTTCTCGTCCTGGGGCAAAGTTCTCAACTTGAGGTAGCTCTTCCAAGTTAGCAGAGTTTGTAACCTGAAGCGTTTGTAACCTGAGGGTTTGTACAGTGGTACCTCGGGTTAAGATGCTTCAGGTTACAGAAGCTTCAGGTTACAGACTCCGCTAACCCAGAAATAGTACTTTGGGTTAAGAACTTTGCTTCAGGATGAGAACAGAAATCGCATGGGAGCAGCAGGAGGCCCCATTAGCTAAAGTGGTGCTCCAGGTTAAGAACAGTTTCAGGTTAAGAATGGACCTCCAGAACGAATTAAGTTCTTAACCCGAGGTACCACTGTAACTCGAGGTACCACTGTATTTGTTTATTATTTGCTTCTTAAATTTATATACCACTCTTCATCCATAGGTCTCAGGGCGGTTCGCAGGCTAAAACTAGAATATAGAAACACAGAATGCATAATAAAAAGAAGAATTTAAAAAATCCCACAAACCAATAACCCACTCCACCCCCACCCACAAACACATTTAAAAGGGGTATGAGATGTTATAAGATATTAATCAAAGGTCCTCCACCCTTCGTACGCCACTGGAGACAGGGAAGCCTCTAGATCCTGTCTCTGCATGAACTGAAAGCATCTTTCATTTGCAGTTTAGCAAGCATTCCATGGTGTATCCAGAGGAACGAATGGTCAGTCAGGTGGGTGAAAAAAGTAAAACAAACCAACCCATGGGCTTAGGCAAGGAAGCTCTTTGCTTTTCTCATCCAGTTCAATCTCTCAAAGGGAAAAGAGCTTCCTTTCTGCACAAGCCTTCTTAACATTCTTCAAGAGTTCAGAGGTGCATGAGAATGCCAAGCTCTATAAACAACTATGATTTCAGCAAGAAGCACATCATATTTATGTGGATAGAATTGATTCACTGTCAGAATGGGCTAAGAGCCTCCATGAATAAGCCAGACACTAGAATGTGGGATTGACCAGCATGTTGACTGAGTATAGGGAGGCATGCTTCAAGCACGAATATGGAACATCATTTCCAAACTGAATCATGTCAACCTTTAAGGCACAGAAGAGACCATATATATTTATGCTAGTTAGTTGGATTTCTGAAGTTAACTGATTGGGGTATTAGTCTACATGTATTACGGTGTAAAGCTATACACATCTACTCAGAAGTCCCACTGGACTATGAAAGAACATAACAAGCTGTGTTATATTGAATCACACCATTCGTCCTTCTGCTGTCTGCATGGAGTGACTTCAGCTTTTCAGAGTAATAGTCAGGAGTTTTCTCCACCACTACCTGGAAATACCAGGGATATTTTACATGCAAATCAGACGCTCTCCCACTGAGCTATGCAATTCCCTATGGACAGGGAAGATACACAGTAACGCTTTAATGGATTGCATTGTTTACATTTGCATGAGAAACTACCTAATTCATACTTCTTGCACCAATTCATGAGCCAAAATACTCCTGTCCTGTGAAAGTTACAATTATCTGAATTTTGCATTGCAGTTCTCTAACCAAAGTTATGTATGTTGTTTAGTCGTTTAGTCGTGTCCGACTCTTTGTGAGCCCATGGACCAGATCACGCCAGGCACTCCTGTCTTCCACTGCCTCCCACAGTTTGGTCAGACTCATGTTCGTAGCTTCGAGAACACTGTCCAACCAAACCAAAGTTTACAAATGTATATATTAGGGGCAAGTGTGCATGAAAATTCATGCACTAAATTCATTAGTATGAATAACATACAAAATGCATGGTATTATCCAAAATGGCCTACAAAGGGAGAAATTCGCATTAAAATGCTGATAAATTTTTGATGGTATTTTTTTAAAAAGTTGCATATTGCTGCAGAAATGTAAAGAACTGAATTTAAGGATGGAAAAATAGGGAGAACTGAAACACACAGAGCCAGCCATTCCAATTGGCAAGGTGCATAGAATTAGGTATTTGGTTGCAATTCCATGTGCATTAACCTAAACAGCACCCGACACAGTGAGATTTCACTTTTGAGTAAATACACACAGAATTATGCCTTACAGATTGTAGCCTTTACCTATAATACTATGATCTCCTGCAAACAAGCAGGGTCTTCCTTCCTGGAGTTCTTTCATTTTTACTACTGCTTTATATTGTATCTATTTAATAAGCAGATGCAGTTCTTTTACCTGTACGTAGCCTGGTGAGTCCTTCTTGCTAATGGGACTCATTATTTCACCATTCAAAGCAATGATAATGCAACCAGGTTGATATTTTTTAAAGTTAATGAGCCACTTATTAGCATCTGACTATTTCAGCTAACAAGATAGGTGGTTGTTCTTTCTTCCTTGTGATTTATGATGCTAAATTAACTAATATAATGAATACGTCACTCCCATTTTTCAACTCTTCATGCGCGGTTTAAAGAAGGCCTCTGGGTGGTTCCCCACTGTATCTTTACAAGATTCGCTGCAGAAATATTTCAACAGATCTGCTGTGCATGCGTCAACTAGAAAAGAAAAGGTCAAAGGATGATTGCCTTGTCATTTGTTTGTTACATTTCTAGCCTTCCTTTCCTCCAAGACAGGTAGACTGGAGATTGCTTTGTCATTGTATAATTTTTAAATTACCTAATCTACCTCTCCACCAAGGAGCTCAAGGTGTTTCTCCTTCTCCCCATTTTATCTTTGCAACCAGTGCTTTTTTTTTGGGGGGGGGAGGAAGGGGAACCATGAAGTTTGTTTGTTTATTGAGGGCCCTGTCGCAGTGTCACCCATCCCCCCTGGGCAGTGGCTAAATGTAATATGTGATTAGTAAACTTGAGCAGACAATGATCTGAATTAGAAATGGCCATAACTTTATTGATTACAGATATGCTCAAATCTCCCACCCGTAGGGTGGGAGCAAACCTGTGAGATGCGTTAGGATGGAGGCAGTGACTGGTCCAATGTCACCCAGTGAGCTTCTTTGCTTAGTGGGGTTTTGAACCTTGGTCTCTCAGGTCCGAGTCTGGCTCTAGCCATTTACACCACACTGGCTGTCAGATCAAGGAGCCCTGATCACAAGGCACATGTCTGTTCAGATGACTGGAACAAGGCAGAATGTGTGAGAGACATTGGGTAGATGGTTACTGGCATGTCTCTGCCTCTGGTTTATGCCTTCAAAGAATATGTGAGGCCTAACTTCTGAAAGAAGGGACGTGGGTGGCGCTGTGGGTTAAACCACAGAGCCTAGGACTTGCTGATCAGAAGGTCGGCGGTTCGAATCCCCGCGACAGGGTGAGCTCCCATTGCTCAGTCCCTGCTTCTGCCAACCTAGCAGTTCGAAAGCACGTCAAAGTGCAAGTAGATAAATAGGTACCACTCCGGCGGGAAGGTAAACAGCATTTCTGTGCGCTGCTCTGGTTTGCCAGAAGCGGCTTAGTCATGCTGGCCACATGACCTGGAAGCTGTACGGCGGCTCCCTCAGCCAATAAAGTGAGATGAGCGCCACAACCCCAGAGTCGGTCACAACTGGACCTAATGGTCAGGGGTCCCTTTACCTTTTTAATTCATGAAAAGGGTTAAAAGGTATGTCTCAACCTGAAGCCCAAGTATCCTGTGATGCAATGGAGCTGTTTCTAGATACGGTAGCTTTTGACTGCTAGAGAGCATCAAATTATTAAACTCTTTAGCAATCCAGTTTAACTCTACTTCTTCCCCTCATCTTTCCAAACAATGTATTTGGAGTCTTCTCCGCTATAATATTTTGCACTTCAAATGTAATTACATCAATTAAATGTGCAAGACACAAAACAGAAATGAATGAAGTTTAATTTTGTTTTTCTCGTCCCAGTTCACTGTTTTGGATCCCCTCCCTCAAAAAATAATAAAAAAAATAAAATCATCTGAATTGTGTCCAAGAACTTTGCCAATTTGCTTGTGAGACAAAAAAGGGAAAACAAGCCCTTGTGCTTTTTTAAAAAACCAAATGCCTGATCATTAAAGTGTCTAATTAAGTTGAGCTTAATATTTCTATGTTCCACTGTATCCCCTGAAGCTTTTCAAGATGTGCAGCTTTATTTTGCAATTTGGATGAGCGAGAAGAGAACAGCAGACAATTCACAAAGGTCAGATATCTGGATGCAATCCATAAATATAACCCAGTTATGGAACTAATTAATTTTCTAAAAAAATACTAAAGAGAATACCTTATTTTGGGGTAGGAGGCTATCTAGACTTGCTTTATACAGAGATGTCTACAACTCAAAAAACTCGGCTCTCTTCTAGGTTGCAGCTCCATGTGTGGTAACAGCACGCTGCAGTGTAATTACGAGGACAGAAATGTCTGTAGGCTTGCTGTCTTGGTGTCACAGTAGATCAGCCCTTCCCAGATGGTGTCCTGGAACTCACTAG
Organism: Podarcis vaucheri; assembly: GCF_965113315.1. Classification (NCBI taxonomy): domain Eukaryota; kingdom Metazoa; phylum Chordata; class Lepidosauria; order Squamata; family Lacertidae; genus Podarcis; species Podarcis vaucheri. Next base: position 74,946,688 of record NC_138766.1, read on the forward strand.
TGCGCTATGAGATGAGAAGCACAAGAAATAAGTAAGTAAATCTGCTGTGAGCTCAAACCCCCACACAGGAGGCTGTTCACAGCCTGCCTTTGCAATCTGCATGATGCTGGCTTTACATCATTCCTATCAGAAAACATGCCTAGATCCATGGCTCATTGAGAAACAAAGGGAGAAAGATCCTTGCTGCATGGATAATATTACCTTTAGTAGCACGCAGCAGGAAAGCCAGTGTGGTGTAGGGGTTAGAGTGTTGGACTAGAATATGGGAGACCAGGGTTCAAATCCCTACTCAGTCAGGAAACTCACTGGGTGACCTTTGGTCAGTCACAGTCTCTCAGGCTGACTTACCTCACAGGATAAAATGGAGAGGACAGAGCTGTGTGTGAACTCCACCTTGAACTGCTTGAAGGAAAGGTGGGATATAATGGTAATAATAATAATAATAATAAAAATTTACCCATGCAAACATGTAATGGAGTCACGGCTGAAGAGGTCTTGATTCTTCTTTACATGGTGGGTAGTAAAAACACTGTGCATGTTCCACAAGTGCGGAGCAGTCATAGGATACAGGAACATGGGCAGCTGCCTTATATGGAGTCAAACCATTGGTTCATCCAGCTCATTATCGTCTGTACTGACAGGCAGCACCTTGCCAATGGGTTCTGGCATGAATCTCTCCCTGCCCTAGCTGGAGGTGCCAGGGATTGAACCTGGGAACTTCTGCATGCAAAGCAGAATGCCGCGGCGAGACTCCTTACGGGGTCCTTGCTGTGAGATCACATTCACCCGGTGCTATACCAGCTGCACTGGCTCCTGGTGGGGTACAGGATCAGGTTTAAGGTGCTGGTTTTAACAAATCCCTATATGGCCTAGGACCCTCATACCTATGGGACCGCCTCTCCTGGTATGTCCCACAGAGGAACTTACGGTCTTCAAACAAAAACATCCTGAAGGTCCCAGGCCACAGGGAGGTTAGACTGGCCTCAGCCAGAGCCAGGGCTTTTTCGGCTGCGGCTCCAATCTGGTGGAACGCTCTGTCACAAGAGACTAGGGCCCTGCGGGACTTGACATCTTTCCACAGGGCCTGCAAGACAGAGCTGTTCCACCAGGCCTTTGGCCAGGGCGCAGCCTGACTCCCTCCTTTGGCAGTTTTCACAGAACTTTAGCCTAATGGTTGCCATCAATTTGAGTTGAATTAATTTTAATGAAATGATTTTAGAATGTTGTATTTTATTGTTGAAGCCCGGCTTCGGCTGGGGAGGGTGGGATATAAATAAAATTATTATTATTATTACTACTACTACTATTATTTATTATTATTATTATTATTTTTACCACTGATCTCCACCCCTCCCATCACTGAGATACAGGCACCCTTCATGCAGGAAGTCAGCAGCAGATCTCAGCACACTGGCTGGAGTGTGGTACTTTTACTAGATATTTCAAGTAAAAATGAACACACTTCTTCTTTGGTGATCACTCATAGCCAAGTAAGATTGTCTTCCATGAACACGGTCTTAACAGTGAGTCTGTAAGTGACTGTAGAGGCCAATTCTGAATCCACATGTCCTTCCATAGTGGGGACATAGGCTTCCAGGTGGGAGTTGATTACCGTGAGGGTTTGCCAAATGCGCCTTCCTCCTAGCACATTTCTCCCTTTCGTTCTGAGTTTGAGCGTCTTCAGAGTCCATGACACCTTTGGTAAAGGCTGTTCTCCAATTGGAGCGCTCACAGGCCTGTGTTTCCCAGTTGTCAGTGTTTATACTACATTTTAAAAGATTTGCCTTGAGAGAGTCTTTAAACCTCTTTTGTTGACCACAAGCATTACACTTTCCATTTTTAAGTTCGGAATAGAGTAGTCCAATGAAGTTGATGTCGAAGAACCAGCCACTTCATATAGTAAAAAAAGGAGTAAGCACTGCAGTCCTATCCAGGGTGGAAGAAGGGTAAAGCAGCCAAATTGATGAGGTGGGAGGAAGACATCTGGTTCAGGGTCCCCTCACGCCTTGAAGTGCCTCTCTTTGGAGCAGAGCAACAGTGAGAAGGAAGAATGCTCTCAACTTTTTCCAAGCCAGCCATTTTTCTGCTTGAAATTCCTACTCTTCAAGCTATAGAAAGCCCAGAGGACAGTACGGGAGGGGGCAGTAGCTCAGAGTGATTTTGAGCAGAGATATGTGTGGCAGAGGAAGGGGCTTTTTCATTTTTTGATTTTTAGAAGCCACATCCTTTTGATCTGCTTTTCATTGTTTTTTAAAAAGAAAACCTCCATTCTTCACGAAATGCATTTGCCTGCAATGTGTTTTTTGCTTATGCTAAAAAGCAAGCCATTTCTAAAGGTGACTCTTTGGGGATGCAGAAATGAAGTGCTTCCAGTTTTCATACAGGGTGGGGAGGAAAGGTGCTTAGTGATCAGATGTTTGGGAAATAATATACTTAATCATTGCTTATATACAAGTCCCCTGAGGACCCCACGGACGGCTATGAATTTCACTTGAGGCAGAGCATGGTGGCACTTCTAAACGCCCACCCTTGGCAATGAAACCAGATTGGATGCATCTATCTTTCTGAACAATATTGCATCTTATAGTGGCAGGGGGTCTTTGGCTCTGCTGAAAATGTTTAGCAGATGCCTCCCGAAAAAGCCGAGAACGATATTTCCCTCACTGTTTCAGTTTCTTGGCAGCCAAATTCACCGTTGCTTTAAGCTGTTGTGGAGGCACGTGGTCTTTTGCATTCCTATCATAATTGCACTGCTGCAAAGTGTTGAGGAAACTGACACCAGCAAGATAGTTTCATAAGTCATTGCATTTTGTATGCATTAAGTATGCTTTTAAAAGGGCAGCGTGATACGCTGGCACAGCTCTGTAGCTCTGTCCTTCTGTCCTTTTGGCCAGAAAAAACGAGGCTGTATCCTCCCCTTCCTCTCTTTCGCAGTGATTGCCCATCCTGCTGCAATTATAGAGGGCATGTGGAGTGTGCCTGCTATTGTATCCACCTCCACTACTGTCAAACCCCAGCTGTGACATGTAGCCTCGAGTGTGGCGAGCAGCCCAAAAGTTCACTTGCTTTTGTAGAAGTGCAGACACATTCAAACAAACACATTCAAGGAGACTCTCCGAGAGCGGGTTCTTTCTTTTCTTTTCTTTTGCTTCCTTGGCTTAGCAGCTTCTCAGATTGTCAGGAGCTGCCAAAGCTCTCAACTTGCAGACCCACAACTGAGGTACAAAGATACGGAACTGTTGCCAAACCCTAACAAACAAGCTCTCAAGGGAAGGACAAACACTCCATTCAACAACACCTTCATATTATTGGCATCTTTTCCCTCCATCATACATGAAAATCACCTCCGGAGTGCAGACTGTCTGCAAAAGATGTTTAAATGTGCGAGATGTATTTGGGCGTCCTTCCCTTAAATTTGCCCCGTAGGCCCCAATCCGGCAGCTCCAAGGTATGTTGGGTTCTTGTGTACAGTGGTACCTCGGGTTACAGATGCTTCAGGTTAAAGACACTTCAGGTTACAGACTCCGCTAACCCAGAAATAGTACCTCAGGTTAAGAACGTTGCTTCAGGATGAGAACAGAAATTGTGCAGCGGTGGTGTGGTGGCAGCAGGAGGCTCCATTGGCTAAAGTGGTGCTTCAGGTTAAGAACAGATTCAGGTTAAGAACGGACCTCCAGAACGAATTAAGTTCTTAATCCAAGGTACCATTGTATATGCTAGGGCCTGGAAGTGGTTCTGTGTGTGGGCAAAAAATGAGGTGAATTTGGGGGGATTAGGGGGTCTATCTCCCCTCTTGAGTCAAAGCACAATGTCAACAAACCTCCTGAGTTAAACTGGGACTACCACAACACCTCATGTTGGTCTGTTGCTGTGTTTATGTGCTTTATTATGCTGTATTTTCTATTTATATCTTTGTGTCTCTAGGTTCATGAGCTTTGTAAGAAGTGAGGCTGTCCAAAATGCTTCTCGTGGAGCACTAAAGAGCTGTGGATTGTTGTTGTTGTTTTTAAAGCACAGCAGCAGATATAAAGTATATATATATAAGCTTCACCTATTTTTGTTTAAATCCTACATTACTCTACTTTAACAACATCAAAACACCAAGAGCTGTTCAGAATACTGCAGGCGGTATGCTAGGCAACCTCACATTGTAAGGCATTGTTTGACAAGTGTGTGAGGATGTCCACCTGCCAATCACCTGATGCTACAATGACTTCAGGTGATCCATTTTTTGCTTGCACAATTTGAAATCAAACCATGTGGGGTGTGCAGTGCTTTGAAGCCCCTCAGATCAGCTGATCTTTGGGGTTTCAAAGAACGAATCAGGGCTCTATGCAAGCATCAGTGGTCAGCTGATTGATGGAACCCTTTTTGGTTCACCTGCATCTTTTCCTGCCTCATACTTGATGTCATATATGATGACAGGTGCAGGACAGGTGGGAATGACCTGGCCAAAATGATCCACAGGCTGAAAGTTCCCTGACACTCTTTAAGCCTATTGAACGTCACAAGCAACCCCCGGAAAAAAGACTGGTGTGTAGCTGCCTATCTTTAAAAAGCTGGGTAAGCAAGAATACACACCCTTTGGCCACCTGTTAATTATTTTAAGGTAAGAAAGCAACACACATCCTGCTTCCAGTCCCTAAAGGGATTGTGGAGGGAAGTGAATTCCCTTTACTTCCCCGCCTCCAAAATCCCCCATACCCTCTTGTCCACAATTTGGCTGGCTTAAGCCATGCTAGAAGGGCTCCTGTGCCAGTAATTTACAGTACATTCACTTTGACCAAAAGGAAAAAGGGTTATATCCATTTTTAGATTCTCTATTTTGATGAATAGGAGAACACGGAGCTTCATTTTATACAGAGCAGCTCAGAACCTGAAACATAGATTGATGTGGGGAGAGCACAATGTGACTCAGAAACAGAGTGGATTTCTTTAAAAAAATGCACAGATACAAGTCCAAGGCAAATCTCAGGGCCTGCACACACCCCTAGTGCATGCAGAGCTCTGCAGCTACAAAATTCTTCTGTGTACAGTTTGGTTCATTGGCAAAGCTCATTGTAGGCTTGCATCTGCATTCCATTAACAGAGCTGTCCCTGACACAGAAGTTAAGAGGGGAAATCCCTCACTTTCATCAAAGCTTTGCTGCACTTCAGATGGTGATAGTTCCCCTCCTACTTCTTTGATGATCAGGGAGTACAGTTGCTGGAGTTATGACCCAGAGCCAAACCCAAGGGAAATAGCAGTTGGATTGCACTGTGTTACATGCTGTGATGAAAGCCAGAGCTCTAACCCACTGCCTTTTAAAGACTATTGGCTGTAGTTAAAGCTCTCCCTCCACGAGGTCAAGGCAAACAACAGACCTAGGCACTCTTCTTTGCTTGAGCACATGCAAGGAAGCTCTCACCCCATTTTAAATCCTTCTCCTGGGAATCAATGGCAGATCATTTCCTATTTACACCTTCCAATGCTATTTCCATGGCTGAAGGATGCTAAGTACAGCCATACCTTGGGTTACAGATGCTTCAGGTTGCGTTTTTTCGGGTTGTGGACCGCCGAAACCCAGAAGCAACGGAATGGGTTACTTACGGGTTTTGGTGGTCGCACATGCGCAGAAATGCTAAATCGCACTTTGAGCATGCGCAGAAGTGGTGAATCACAACCCGTGTGTGTGCAGACGTGGGTTGTGAACGCTGCGGGTTGCGAACGTGCATCCCACATGGATCACGTTCGCAACCTGCGTGCCCACTGTACTGTTGCTCAGCTACATGTTGGATTTTGCAAGCCGCAGAATCCTATTGGGTGCTTGTTTTTACCTTCTGAACTCAGCTGGTGGAGCATGGGATCTCAGGGTCAGGGGTCTGAGCCCTACGTTGGGCAAAAGATTCCTGCATTGCAGGGGGTTAGACTGGATGATGCTTGTGGCCCCTTCCAACTCTGCAATTCTATGGTTCTATAATTAGAGTCCATGTCCACTTGCCCTATACTGCCTATTCAGTGGCCTTGGTCTGCAGAACTTGTGCTTTCACAAGAGTCACATGTCCATTCTGCATTTTCAGAAAGTGAATCCTTTACTGCAGCAGCATCTGAACTCTGGAACTCCCTGCCTATTGTTATTAGGTGGGCATCCTCCCCAGATCGTTTTAGACACATGGTTAATAGGTGAGAATTTAAAGTTATAATATATTCAGTTAAAGGACTAAGACAAAAACAAAGAGGGAAAGGAATTGCTGAACTAACCAATTGAACTGGAATACAAAAAAGGGAGGTGAGAGGAGGTCAGGAAAGGAAGGAAATGAAATGTAAGATATGGAAAGATACAGTTGTTTCTAAGTGATATATATATATATATATATATATATATATATATATATATATATATATAATCTATATATATCTGCTTTCGTAGATTTTCACGGGTACAGGAATGTAGGTTTTGGTGTCTTCGGGTGTCTTCCCGTGTAAGAGTCGGGGTGTCTGGGCGACGTTTCGACGAGGTCTCACTCGTCATCTTCAGGCTGGTGCTTTCGGCTTCTTGTTACTGGAACAGAGCAGAATCTGGTGTTTGAGTTCCTATAAATACTGTTGAGGGGTGTGGTGTATAGCCTCCAACGTTCTGGGCAGAGAGGAAGTTCCTAGATTAGTGTGCCTTTTCTTCTTTTGTTCCTTAATTACTTGAGGGATATCTTGAGTGATTTCATGAGTGATATTCTGAATACCACTGGGTGGGTCATTAAGTGTAGATTAGTTGCTAAAGCTTTCGTGTCTTGACCTCTTGAGCTTGTGAAGAGTTTTTCTGAGAAGATGGCTGTGCTGCATTTAGTTGTGCTCTGGCTTGGCTTCGTGTATAGGGGCGAGCTGTAATTTTGTGCCTTGTGCCAGCCAGATCTGTGTAGGGATTGCAGGGGGGTGCAGCATCCGGAGGTGCCACTATAGTTTGGCTACTGGATGGAGTCTGTAGTATGTCTGTGGAGAGGGTCTGGGTTTGGGTCTGGTGTGGTTGATTGGTGACGGCGTTCTGTGTGCCTCTGGTTCTGGTGTCGGTTTTTGTGGGGAGGGCTAATTTCCAGATGTCAGGCAGGCGGGACGTGTCGTCACGCTTGTTCATGTTGTGAGGGTGTTTCTCTATCTCGATGGCTTCCATGATTATTCTCTTGTGGTGATGTTCCATGTTAAAGAGCAATTTGGAATCTGCAAAATTAATTTCGTGTCCTGTTTCTTTCATGTGTTGGAAAAGAGAGGAAGTTTTTTCTTCTTTTTTGACGGCATTCTTGTGTTCTGCGATACGTGCATTTATTCGTCTGTTTGTTTGTCCAATGTACGTGGCTGGGCAGACTTTGCAGGGTATTTCATAGACCCCTTGGTTTTCGAGCTGGATTTTGTCTTTTGGGTTTCTGAGGATATTGGCTATTTTTTGGTTGGTGCAGAAGGCTGTTTTGATATTGTGTTTATGGAGGATTTTGCTAATTTTGTCTGTAGTGCCCTTGATATAAGGAAGGAGGGCCATGCCATTGTTTTCTTCTGTGTCTTGGTTTTTGGGGGGTGTTTCTTTTTGGATTAGCTTCGTAACCTTGTTTTTCTGGTATCCATTGGCGATTAACACATTTGAGAGATTCTGTAACTCAGTTGTCAAGTGGTCTTTGTCAGCCAGGCGTTTGGTTCTGGAGATGAGAGTCTTGGCTACGGAGTTTATTTGTGCAGGGTGGTGGTGTGATTGTGCATGTAAGTAGCGGTTGGTGTGTGTTTTTTTCCGGTAGATAGTGTGTCCTAGGGAGCCATCAGGTTTTTTGTAGATTAGGACGTCAAGAAAGGGGAGTTGGTTGTTGTCTTCTATTTCCATAGTGAATTGTATTTTGGGGTGTAGGCTGTTGAGATGTGTGAGGAAGCTATCTAGTTTTTCTTTCCCGTGTGGCCAAATTACAAAGGTGTCGTCAACATATCTGAGCCAAAGTTTGGGTTTGTGTTCTGACTTGTCTAAAGCATTGGTTTCAAAGTGTTCCATGTACAAATTTGCGATGACCGGTGAGAGGGGTGATCCCATAGGTGCTCCTTCTATCTGTTTGTATCTTTGTCCATTGTGGATGAAGTACGTGTTGGTTAGGCAGTGGTTGGTTAGGTCCAGAATGTATTTGGGGGGATTGTATTTGTTTTGAATGGCTGTCAAGGCTTCATTAATGGGCACTTGAGTGAAGAGAGATACAACATCGAAGCTCACAAGTAGGTCATCGGGATGTAGGTATTGCTTCTTTATTGTTTCTATGAACTGGAAGGAGTTAGTAACGTGTGAAGCGATGGATTCTGCATAGGGCTGAAGTTGCTTAGCGAGAAATTTAGCGAGATTTTGTAGAGGTGAGCCTATGGAGCTGACTATTGGTCTGAGTGGTGTTCCTTCTTTGTGTATCTTGGGGAGACCGTAGAGTTTGGGGCATCTGGATGATTTTTCTCTGGGGATGATTCTTAGCTGGATTTCTTCACTGATAGGAGAGGCTTTTATTTTGGATTTGGTGGTTTTTTCCAGATAGGTGGTGGGATCTGTTTTTATAGGTTGGTAGGTAGGGTCTTGGAGTAGATTTGATAGTTTTGCTTGGTAGTCCGATGTGTTCATCACAACAGTGGCGTTGCCTTTGTCTGCTGGGAGAATGATTATGTTGTTGTCTTTTCTCAGGTTGGTGAGTGCTTTCTGTTCTTCTTTGTGTAAATTGCTTCTGGGTGGTTTGCTGGAGCAGAGGATGTTGGTGACTTCAAGTCTGATTTTATTGGCTTCATCTGGGTCGATTTTGGTCAGGCTAGCTTCGACTCCGCATATGATGTTTTCCGTGGGGATGCGTCTTGGGGCGACTGCAAAGTTGAAACCTTTGGAGAGTACTTTGGTTTCAGTTGGGGTGAGGATCCTGTCTGATATGTTATGTACTGTTTGTTTCATGGGTTGTTGTGGAGGGTGGCTGGGCTTCTGGCGTTTCTCTAGTTTGTAGAGTTTGTTGGTGTGTCTGTCTGTCTTATGTGAGGTCTCAGTTTCAGCTCTCCAGACGGCTAGTTGTTTGCATTTGTCCCAGAGTGCAGGGTGGATTTTGTTACATAGTTTGAGGTGAAGAGTGAGCAGATCTTTGTTGGTTTGGTTTAGTAGGTATCTTTTCTTATGTATTTCGTTTCTGATTAGGGATAGTTCAGTTCGTTTCAGGATCCTTTCGGTAGCTGGGGTTTTAGAGTGGAATTTAAGTTGGAAGCATGTGGGAGTTAAGTTGTTGTCTCGGCAATTGCGTAGGAACAGGAGATCACATAAGATGGTGGCTCTTCGGATTTCTAGTTTCTCGTAGGTTCTTGTCAGCTGGAAGGTTTCCTCCCCGTAGAGGTGAGATATTTGCTTTCGTAGATTTTCACGGGTACAGGAATGTAGGTTTTGGTGTCTTCGGGTGTCTTCCCGTGTAAGAGTCGGGGTGTCTGGGCGACGTTTCGACGAGGTCTCACTCGTCATCTTCAGGCTGGTGCTTTCGGCTTCTTGTTACTGGAACAGAGCAGAATCTGGTGTTTGAGTTCCTATAAATACTGTTGAGGGGTGTGGTGTATAGCCTCCAACGTTCTGGGCAGAGAGGAAGTTCCTAGATTAGTGTGCCTTTTCTTCTTTTGTTCCTTAATTACTTGAGGGATATCTTGAGTGATTTCATGAGTGATATTCTGAATACCACTGGGTGGGTCATTAAGTGTAGATTAGTTGCTAAAGCTTTCGTGTCTTGACCTCTTGAGCTTGTGAAGAGTTTTTCTGAGAAGATGGCTGTGCTGCATTTAGTTGTGCTCTGGCTTGGCTTCGTGTATAGGGGCGAGCTGTAATTTTGTGCCTTGTGCCAGCCAGATCTGTGTAGGGATTGCAGGGGGGTGCAGCATCCGGAGGTGCCACTATAGTTTGGCTACTGGATGGAGTCTGTAGTATGTCTGTGGAGAGGGTCTGGGTTTGGGTCTGGTGTGGTTGATTGGTGACGGCGTTCTGTGTGCCTCTGGTTCTCGTGTCGGTTTTTGTGGGGAGGGCTAATTTCCAGATGTCAGGCAGGCGGGACGTGTCGTCACGCTTGTTCATGTTGTGAGGGTGTTTCTCTATCTCGATGGCTTCCATGATTATTCTCTTGTGGTGATGTTCCATGTTAAAGAGCAATTTGGAATCTGCAAAATTAATTTCGTGTCCTGTTTCTTTCATGTGTTGGAAAAGAGAGGAAGTTTTTTCTTCTTTTTTGACGGCATTCTTGTGTTCTGCGATACGTGCATTTATTCGTCTGTTTGTTTGTCCAATGTACGTGGCTGGGCAGACTTTGCAGGGTATTTCATAGACCCCTTGGTTTTCGAGCTGGATTTTGTCTTTTGGGTTTCTGAGGATATTGGCTATTTTTTGGTTGGTGCAGAAGGCTGTTTTGATATTGTGTTTATGGAGGATTTTGCTAATTTTGTCTGTAGTGCCCTTGATATAAGGAAGGAGGGCCATGCCATTGTTTTCTTCTGTGTCTTGGTTTTTGGGGGGTGTTTCTTTTTGGATTAGCTTCGTAACCTTGTTTTTCTGGTATCCATTGGCGATTAACACATTTGAGAGATTCTGTAACTCAGTTGTCAAGTGGTCTTTGTCAGCCAGGCGTTTGGTTCTGGAGATGAGAGTCTTGGCTACGGAGTTTATTTGTGCAGGGTGGTGGTGTGATTGTGCATGTAAGTAGCGGTTGGTGTGTGTTTTTTTCCGGTAGATAGTGTGTCCTAGGGAGCCATCAGGTTTTTTGTAGATTAGGACGTCAAGAAAGGGGAGTTGGTTGTTGTCTTCTATTTCCATAGTGAATTGTATTTTGGGGTGTAGGCTGTTGAGATGTGTGAGGAAGCTATCTAGTTTTTCTTTCCCGTGTGGCCAAATTACAAAGGTGTCGTCAACATATCTGAGCCAAAGTTTGGGTTTGTGTTCTGACTTGTCTAAAGCATTGGTTTCAAAGTGTTCCATGTACAAATTTGCGATGACCGGTGAGAGGGGTGATCCCATAGGTGCTCCTTCTATCTGTTTGTATCTTTGTCCATTGTGGATGAAGTACGTGTTGGTTAGGCAGTGGTTGGTTAGGTCCAGAATGTATTTGGGGGGATTGTATTTGTTTTGAATGGCTGTCAAGGCTTCATTAATGGGCACTTGAGTGAAGAGAGATACAACATCGAAGCTCACAAGTAGGTCATCGGGATGTAGGTATTGCTTCTTTATTGTTTCTATGAACTGGAAGGAGTTAGTAACGTGTGAAGCGATGAAGACCGTAGAGTGCATTAATGGGCACTTGAGTGAAGAGAGATACAACATCGAAGCTCACAAGTAGGTCATCGGGATGTAGGTATTGCTTCTTTATTGTTTCTATGAACTGGAAGGAGTTAGTAACGTGTGAAGCGATGGATTCTGCATAGGGCTGAAGTTGCTTAGCGAGAAATTTAGCGAGATTTTGTAGAGGTGAGCCTATGGAGCTGACTATTGGTCTGAGTGGTGTTCCTTCTTTGTGTATCTTGGGGAGACCGTAGAGTTTGGGGCATCTGGATGATTTTTCTCTGGGGATGATTCTTAGCTGGATTTCTTCACTGATAGGAGAGGCTTTTATTTTGGATTTGGTGGTTTTTTCCAGATAGGTGGTGGGATCTGTTTTTATAGGTTGGTAGGTAGGGTCTTGGAGTAGATTTGATAGTTTTGCTTGGTAGTCCGATGTGTTCATCACAACAGTGGCGTTGCCTTTGTCTGCTGGGAGAATGATTATGTTGTTGTCTTTTCTCAGGTTGGTGAGTGCTTTCTGTTCTTCTTTGTGTAAATTGCTTCTGGGTGGTTTGCTGGAGCAGAGGATGTTGGTGACTTCAAGTCTGATTTTATTGGCTTCATCTGGGTCGATTTTGGTCAGGCTAGCTTCGACTCCGCATATGATGTTTTCCGTGGGGATGCGTCTCGGGGCGACTGCAAAGTTGAAACCTTTGGAGAGTACTTTGGTTTCAGTTGGGGTGAGGATCCTGTCTGATATGTTATGTACTGTTTGTTTCATGGGTTGTTGTGGAGGGTGGCTGGGCTTCTGGCGTTTCTCTAGTTTGTAGAGTTTGTTGGTGTGTCTGTCTGTCTTATGTGAGGTCTCAGTTTCAGCTCTCCAGACGGCTAGTTGTTTGCATTTGTCCCAGAGTGCAGGGTGGATTTTGTTACATAGTTTGAGGTGAAGAGTGAGCAGATCTTTGTTGGTTTGGTTTAGTAGGTATCTTTTCTTATGTATTTCGTTTCTGATTAGGGATAGTTCAGTTCGTTTCAGGATCCTTTCGGTAGCTGGGGTTTTAGAGTGGAATTTAAGTTGGAAGCATGTGGGAGTTAAGTTGTTGTCTCGGCAATTGCGTAGGAACAGGAGATCACATAAGATGGTGGCTCTTCGGATTTCTAGTTTCTCGTAGGTTCTTGTCAGCTGGAAGGTTTCCTCCCCGTAGAGGTGAGATATTTGCTTTCGTAGATTTTCACGGGTACAGGAATGTAGGTTTTGGTGTCTTCGGGTGTCTTCCCGTGTAAGAGTCGGGGTGTCTGGGCGACGTTTCGACGAGGTCTCACTCGTCATCTTCAGGCTGGTGCTTTCGGCTTCTTGTTACTGGAACAGAGCAGAATCTGGTGTTTGAGTTCCTATAAATACTGTTGAGGGGTGTGGTGTATAGCCTCCAACGTTCTGGGCAGAGAGGAAGTTCCTAGATTAGTGTGCCTTTTCTTCTTTTGTTCCTTAATTACTTGAGGGATATCTTGAGTGATTTCATGAGTGATATTCTGAATACCACTGGGTGGGTCATTAAGTGTAGATTAGTTGCTAAAGCTTTCGTGTCTTGACCTCTTGAGCTTGTGAAGAGTTTTTCTGAGAAGATGGCTGTGCTGCATTTAGTTGTGCTCTGGCTTGGCTTCGTGTATAGGGGCGAGCTGTAATTTTGTGCCTTGTGCCAGCCAGATCTGTGTAGGGATTGCAGGGGGGTGCAGCATCCGGAGGTGCCACTATAGTTTGGCTACTGGATGGAGTCTGTAGTATGTCTGTGGAGAGGGTCTGGGTTTGGGTCTGGTGTGGTTGATTGGTGACGGCGTTCTGTGTGCCTCTGGTTCTGGTGTCGGTTTTTGTGGGGAGGGCTAATTTCCAGATGTCAGGCAGGCGGGACGTGTCGTCACGCTTGTTCATGTTGTGAGGGTGTTTCTCTATCTCGATGGCTTCCATGATTATTCTCTTGTGGTGATGTTCCATGTTAAAGAGCAATTTGGAATCTGCAAAATTAATTTCGTGTCCTGTTTCTTTCATGTGTTGGAAAAGAGAGGAAGTTTTTTCTTCTTTTTTGACGGCATTCTTGTGTTCTGCGATACGTGCATTTATTCGTCTGTTTGTTTGTCCAATGTACGTGGCTGGGCAGACTTTGCAGGGTATTTCATAGACCCCTTGGTTTTCGAGCTGGATTTTGTCTTTTGGGTTTCTGAGGATATTGGCTATTTTTTGGTTGGTGCAGAAGGCTGTTTTGATATTGTGTTTATGGAGGATTTTGCTAATTTTGTCTGTAGTGCCCTTGATATAAGGAAGGAGGGCCATGCCATTGTTTTCTTCTGTGTCTTGGTTTTTGGGGGGTGTTTCTTTTTGGATTAGCTTCGTAACCTTGTTTTTCTGGTATCCATTGGCGATTAACACATTTGAGAGATTCTGTAACTCAGTTGTCAAGTGGTCTTTGTCAGCCAGGCGTTTGGTTCTGGAGATGAGAGTCTTGGCTACGGAGTTTATTTGTGCAGGGTGGTGGTGTGATTGTGCATGTAAGTAGCGGTTGGTGTGTGTTTTTTTCCGGTAGATAGTGTGTCCTAGGGAGCCATCAGGTTTTTTGTAGATTAGGACGTCAAGAAAGGGGAGTTGGTTGTTGTCTTCTATTTCCATAGTGAATTGTATTTTGGGGTGTAGGCTGTTGAGATGTGTGAGGAAGCTATCTAGTTTTTCTTTCCCGTGTGGCCAAATTACAAAGGTGTCGTCAACATATCTGAGCCAAAGTTTGGGTTTGTGTTCTGACTTGTCTAAAGCATTGGTTTCAAAGTGTTCCATGTACAAATTTGCGATGACCGGTGAGAGGGGTGATCCCATAGGTGCTCCTTCTATCTGTTTGTATCTTTGTCCATTGTGGATGAAGTACGTGTTGGTTAGGCAGTGGTTGGTTAGGTCCAGAATGTATTTGGGGGGATTGTATTTGTTTTGAATGGCTGTCAAGGCTTCATTAATGGGCACTTGAGTGAAGAGAGATACAACATCGAAGCTCACAAGTAGGTCATCGGGATGTAGGTATTGCTTCTTTATTGTTTCTATGAACTGGAAGGAGTTAGTAACGTGTGAAGCGATGGATTCTGCATAGGGCTGAAGTTGCTTAGCGAGAAATTTAGCGAGATTTTGTAGAGGTGAGCCTATGGAGCTGACTATTGGTCTGAGTGGTGTTCCTTCTTTGTGTATCTTGGGGAGACCGTAGAGTTTGAAGCGATGGATTCTGCACAATCACACCACCACCCTGCACAAATAAACTCCGTAGCCAAGACTCTCATCTCCAGAACCAAACGCCTGGCTGACAAAGACCACTTGACAACTGAGTTACAGAATCTCTCAAATGTGTTAATCGCCAATGGATACCAGAAAAACAAGGTTACGAAGCTAATCCAAAAAGAAACACCCCCCAAAAACCAAGACACAGAAGAAAACAATGGCATGGCCCTCCTTCCTTATATCAAGGGCACTACAGACAAAATTAGCAAAATCCTCCATAAACACAATATCAAAACAGCCTTCTGCACCAACCAAAAAATAGCCAATATCCTCAGAAACCCAAAAGACAAAATCCAGCTCGAAAACCAAGGGGTCTATGAAATACCCTGCAAAGTCTGCCCAGCCACGTACATTGGACAAACAAACAGACGAATAAATGCACGTATCGCAGAACACAAGAATGCCGTCAAAAAAGAAGAAAAAAGAAGAAAAAACTTCCTCTCTTTTCCAACACATGAAAGAAACAGGACACGAAATTAATTTTGCAGATTCCAAATTGCTCTTTAACATGGAACATCACCACAAGAGAATAATCATGGAAGCCATCGAGATAGAGAAACACCCTCACAACATGAACAAGCGTGACGACACGTCCCGCCTGCCTGACATCTGGAAATTAGCCCTCCCCACAAAAACCGACACCAGAACCAGAGGCACACAGAACGCCGTCACCAATCAACCACACCAGACCCAAACCCAGACCCTCTCCACAGACATACTACAGACTCCATCCAGTAGCCAAACTATAGTGGCACCTCCGGATGCTGCACCTCCATCCAGTAGCCAAACTATAGTGGCACCTCCGGATGCTGCACCCCCCTGCAATCCCTACACAGATCTGGCTGGCACAAGGCACAAAATTACAGCTCGCCCCTATACACGAAGCCAAGCCAGAGCACAACTAAATGCAGCACAGCCATCTTCTCAGAAAAACTCTTCACAAGCTCAAGAGGTCAAGACACGAAAGCTTTAGCAACTAATCTACACTTAATGACCCACCCAGTGGTATTCAGAATATCACTCATGAAATCACTCAAGATATCCCTCAAGTAATTAAGGAACAAAAGAAGAAAAGGCACACTAATCTAGGAACTTCCTCTCTGCCCAGAACGTTGGAGGCTATATACCACACCCCTCAACAGTATTTATAGGAACTCAAACACCAGATTCTGCTCTGTTCCAGTAACAAGAAGCCGAAAGCACCAGCCTGAAGATGACGAGTGAGACCTCATCGAAACGTCGCCCAGACACCCCGACTCTTACACGGGAAGACACCCGAAGACACCAAAATCTATATATATCTATATCTATATATCTATATATACTTTGTATTTTGTATGCTTTTTCCCTTTTTCTTTTCTATATGTTTTCATTGTCTTTTATGTAATTTTTTGTCTTTGAAATTTCAATAAATATTATTATTTTTTTAAAAAAAATAGACACCTGTTGAAAACATATTGTTCTAGCAAGCATACAAAAATATAATTAACTACCCTTGTGTTTCATTGGTTTTACCATTATTTTATTTATTACGTAAGTAGTCTTTACGAGGTGTAAAAACTCTGAAGGGAAGGGACAGAATGAAGTTCTGTCACTGTTATTTTATTTATTTTTTATTAAATTTATATCCCACCCTGTCTCCCAAAGCTGCACATGGAAACAGGAGCCAAGGTGTCATACTTTTGAAAGGACCCTGTCCTTCAAACCCATCCCTGGTTCAAATCCAAAACAGGGGCTCCTATGAAGCTCTTCATTTACAAAATAAGTTCACATGGTAGAAAGCAGAACTTTAAATGATGTAGCCTCAAAGCTCTGTTTGAATCCGAAAGCCAGGTGGCAAAATGGCCCATCAAAGTTTACACAGCCTCGGTTTACAAAGCACGTATTTCAGTTTGAATACCATCAATATCCTATTAACTTATGTCCTAAAGCGAAATGAACTGAAATGTAGATTCAAATAACAATCATTAATCTGCCGTGTATCCTGTCACTGTAAAGAGGGGCTTAAAAATGCCTCGCATGTTTACAGCAATGTGGAGATGATGCGATGTGTTTTGCATTTTGTAATTTTCGTAAAGGGTTGAGCTACAATTAAGAGTGCTGCAGCGAAGCAGCTCACCCGCTAGAATCTTGTCATCGACTAAAAGTAATAAGCTTACTAAAATATAAAGGAAATACCTGGTATACTTTGTCACCTCCTTGGTTAATCCACAGATTAATGTGGAAAGTGTACAGAAGAAATAGGGGTGGGAGAATCTGTCAATTTTGTTTTCTCTCAGATTCTCTCCCCACCCCCACCCCCCACCATCTCAAATTCAGTTCTCTGTATTTCCACATTAGTTTGCATTAAAAATAAAAAGTCCTCCTGAAAATTCATCAGCATTTTAGTACAATTTCTCTTACTATACACAAGTTTCACTGCAATTTTGCAAAATACACACATTTTCATAAGCTAATTTCCCTCCTAACACATTTTTGCATGTTTTTTTCATGAATGTACATGTTTCTATGACCACTTCTCCCTAGTTTATGCATTTTTTTTGTACACACTGCTTGGCTGGAGAACTACATTGCAAATTTCAGAGAAGTGCAAATTTTGAAAGGTGGTTGTGTTTCTGTTCACATGCTGTTTTGGAAACTGCAGATCAGGGCAATTTGCCTTCAAATGCAAACTGATTCAAATGTCTCCCCCATCCCTGCTGATGAATAAACACATGTGAAATCAACATGGACTGTAAACGGAGAGATCCATTAATCCCTAATGCTAATTGAATATAGAGGTCACTTTTCAGCATCCAGATTCAATTGAGCCCTTCATTCAGACTAGTTCTCTTGTACCAGTGTAGAATCCCTGAAGACTCTTCTAACCTACAGAGCTCATAAAGGTCTCTCAAGGAGCTGGAGATCAGCCAAGAACCAGGCTTTTCTATAGGAGTCCAGGCTGAGCAGCCAGTAGCTGTACAAAGCTCAGGGCTCAGACACCTTTCCACTCACATTGTCTATCCAGCCTCTGCATTGTCCTAACCTCGGGACTTGCCCTTTCGACTCTGACTGGAGTGCATCCTGGGTACATTCTAACTCATCCTGACACTTGGCAGTATGTTGGCAGTCCATACATGACACTTTCAGTTAGCATTGCTGTCTAAATAAATGCTTGTCAGGGATGAACATGATTTTCCCCTCCATAAGGAGTTTTACACCGTTTGAAGTCATTGTTCACCCATCAAGGTCGGTCATGCAATAATATGTTGCAAAACTTTTGGGAGGAAAACAAACAGCCTTCATGCAGTAGATTCTAGAAATGATTTCTTTAAAATGGTCTCGGTGTGATGTGATGTGCTTTGTTAAGCTAAAGGAGATACAATGGAGCACTGAATGATCTAACCGAATGTTATTTAGTTATTCAATTTCCTTTCTATCCTTCATCCCAGAGGAGCCCAGATCAGCAAACAGAAAGGATGTTAAATGAATGCTATTATAAAAGAAATAGAAACATATTTTAAACAATCAAAACATTGAAAACATGAGAACATCGAAAACAGGTGTGGGAAACTTTTGACCCACCAGGAGGTTCTGAACTACAAGTCCCATCATCCCTGGCCATTAGCTATGCTTGCAGGAGCTGATGGTAGTTGTAGTTGTAGAACAATCTGGAGGACCAGAATTCTCCAAACATGATCTAAAATGTATAAAATATATTTCAAAGTATTTAAGATCTAATGGAATTGGTTTATGTTTATTATGATTATGACCTTATTACTAATGTCACTTTACAGAGTAAGGCCCCATCTGTAATTTGAGAGGTGCTGAGAGTTTTAGAAGTCCCCATTCCCCTCGCAGAGCCACAATTTCCAGAACTCCCTGAAAAGAGGGATTGATCATTAAACCACCCATGAGAATTATAGCTCTGTGAGGGAGATAGGAGTTTCTTAACAACTCTCAGAAGTCTTAACCAACTTCAGTTCCTATTATTCCTTTAGTTCTTTGAGGAAGCACTTTTTAAGAAGTGAAATTGTTCACAGGGGAGTTCCATTAAAAACCAAAAAGCCAGGCATTATTGCATATCAGGATCCAGCTTTTTACAACTACATCTTGGTATGTATCATCACAAAGCCTTTTAAAGCAGAGACACACGGATGTGGACAAAGGTAGGTAGGTAATAATTTTATTTGCTTAGCTATAAACCATAACAAAACAGTCAGAACAAGGGGAGTGGAGACAAAGCCACTTCCTTTGCTGTTGGTCACTGATGTCACTAAATGGCCAAATCTGATTGGTCATAGAATCATAGAGGGACTACAAGGGTCATCTAAGTCCAACCCCCCAAAATGCAGGAATCTTTGGGCCCATGTGGGGCTCAAACCAACCACCTGGAGAATAAGAGTCTCATGCTCTGCCGACTGAGCTATCCCAGCTGGTCATGTGGGTAAATGAGATCATAATGCTCATTATGTGATTCTCAAGGTCCTAAAGGCCAGTTGAACCATCATCCCAACTTGTTACCAGTTGTCCTGCCAGCCAGGATGCTGTTGCTGATTTGGGAAGGATTCCAGAGGAAGAGGACAGTGGAAACAACCGTGGCTAATTCACTTGAATCTGAGCTCATAGACTAGATAAGGGTGTTGCTGCTGTGGTATCCAAGGCAACACCAAGGGATTTATCACTAGTTGGATGAAGGTGTTACTTTTTAAGTTTGTGTTGTTGAATGTAGTTATTTGGAAGGAAAGAAAGAGGAGAATGTAAGGGATGTAATACTGAGAACTGGAATTTTGTGTGTGTGTGTGTGTGTGTGTGTGTGTGTGTGTGTGTTTTAGTGCCCAAGAGTGAAGGTCTCAGTTGTCATATTTTTGTGTGTCAAGAAGTGTGGGGAGATGGAGACAGAGTGGCTATGTTGCTGTTTGTGTGGCACTGCATTATCATAGATGGAGGTGGGTGAATGAGCTGGTAGTGAATTATGTTTAATGTTGCCAGAGATTTTTGTACACCAGATATATACTGTGACAAATGGTTGGCTGACTGGGGATTAGCTGTGCTATGATATGGTCTGCAGGAATGGTAGAGTATGTGAGAAACTACAAGGGACAGTTGTTTTGTTTGGATGCAAATGATGCTTTCATATCTGATTTTTTATTTTTTATTGCACCTGATTCTTACTTAAAATGCTTTTTGATGTTCAATAGGATAGTTTGGCTCCTTCTTAATTATGCCACTCAGTGTGGATCTTTATGGTATTTTGTGTTTGCTTTTCATTCGTAATATTTTATTTTAATATCTCATAATGTTGTATTCAATGTTTTCAGATATGTTGTAAGCTAGTCCAGTTTATTTCCTATCTGCTTTGGCCTGTTATTTTCATTCTGTAACAATTTATGTATTCAGCAATGTTTTGATTTTGTAGTAAAACTGCACCTTCCTTGATCCTAAGCTCTGGTTTACTGTCTAAGAAACCAATTCCCCCATATATTAGGCTAAAGTATAACCTCCCTCTCAGCATACTGTGACTCTGAGCTGAAAAGTCCTATTACACATGTGGCTCACATGTTCACATGCATGCTAGATCATGTGATCAAACACATGCAATGAAAAGTAGGGCTTTCGTGATTCCCCCATTTTCTTTCCTACATTTATGTTCTGCTTTTCTTCCAGTGACTTCAGTGTGTTCCAACCAGCCTTCTCTTCATGACAACCTTTTTAACTTTGTATGTTTGCAACAGCAGCCAGGACAACAAACATGGATGACGAGGTGAAGTGGATTAAACATGGGTCACATTTATTGAATTAAATACAACTAAGATCTACAGCAGGGTTTCCCAAACTTGGGTCTCCAGCTGTTTTGGGGCTACAGTCCCCTTCAGCCTGAGCAATGGTCCTGCTAGCTAGGAATGATGGGAAGTTTGGGAAACCCTGATGTTATGTACTGAGTTGAATAGGATCCAAAAGGCAGCAGTCTGATTGGTCCTAGAACAATAGGATTCAGAATGCAGTAGTCTGATTGGTCCTAGCACAATAGGATTCAGAATGCAGCAGTCTGATTGGTCCACAGGAGCCACCCAATCCAGCTCCAGGTGGAAGTGAATCCACAACCTGATTGGCCTACAGGTGAATCCTGGAATTAGCTAATCACGGGAGGCTCACTGAGTAAATAATGTATATAAAGCAGACATTCTGGGTGGACTTCCATTCCTCCTCACCACTATGTGCTGAATAAAGAGCATGAAATCCACTCTCGACTCCCAGTATATTTCACCTGATCTACAGTGTAATTAAGGCTGCAGGAAGCTAGCCATAAACCAATTTGGTGAATTAACTCTGGCAATCAGAAAATTGGGCTGTTTTAATGCCACAGCTCATGGAAGACCTATCCCTAAGTGTGAATAGGGAGACCATCTTGGCCCATTCCCCTCTCATGGCCACACAACTCTGAGTGGGTGTTACAGAGTTAGCTTCAGAGGTGATCATTAACCTACCAGCAGGCCCCACAACTTTTGGAAGGAAAATTGGGTCCCACCTTTTCACCTGAATGGATGCTAACCAACCTGACCTTGCCTGCAGAATTCCTGCCTTGAGCTTGCCTTTGCAGATGTTTTGTGTATGGTCCTGATCTCGCATTTGTCACTCACAAGCTCATAAAATTCATGCCATACGGGCTTGTGGTTGCTGATCAGTACTTAACTGCCACATTTGTTACTTGAATAATCCAAGTGAAAAGACATGTTTTGGCACAAGAGCCATAAAGTTGTTCCCTGCCTTTTTCCAAAAGTTATATATAATAAGCGTTGCTAAGCAGAAAGATAAACTCCAACTTTGTGCTTGCTGATGGGCCATCTGGTTCACGTCCTCTTTAAGTCAGCTTTACAATGCTTCCATTCATCTCTCTTTATGATAAGGTAACTGTCAGCGATGGCTCTGCAAACCATATGTCTTCCTGGGTGGCTGCTGAATTAAAGATAATCAGATCCACAGCAGAAAAAAAATCCAATTAATAGAATAGAGGCTCGATAAAACTTTCAGACAAGCTAGCTAGGTGCAAAAAAAGGTAACTGCTCTGTGCTGGATAGTGGCCATATTATTTTTAAAAAATGTATGGTAGGAATAGCAGAGACATTTGATTCACTTCACATTTAAAAGTGAGCTTACCTAATTTGCACTTTGCAAATGCATTCTGATACACAATCATCCTTCAACATCCACACTTTTCAAAATTGTGCAATGCAGTTCTCCAGCCAAGTCAGGTGCACAAAAATGCACACACTCGTGTTCTGTGGGAAAACATCCCTCTTGAGATAATGGCCCGTGCCTCACTATTTATTCTTCTTAGAAAAAAGTGTCAGCAAAGGCCCATATAGTTAAAGCTATGGTTTTCCCAGTACTGTAGTGATGTATGGAAGTGAGAGCTGGACCATAAAGAAGGCTGATCACCGAAGAATTGATGCTTTAGAATTCTGGTGCTGGAGGAGACTCTTGAGAGTCCCATGGACTGCAAGAAGATCAAACCGCTCCATTCTTAAGGAAATCAGCCCTGAGTGCTCACTGGAAGGACAGATCCTGAAGCTGAGGCTCCAATACGTTGGCCACCTCATGAGAAGAGGACTCCCTGGAAAAGACCCTGATGTTGGGAAAGACTGAGAGCACAAGGAGAAGGGGATGACAGAGGATGAGATGGTTGGATAGTGTTCTCAAAGCTACCAGCATGAGTTTGACCAAACTGTGGGAGGCAGTGGAAGACAGGAGTGCCTGGCGTGCTCTGGTCCATGGGGTCACGAAGAGTCGGACATGACTAAACAACTAAACAACAACAACAAAGAAACAAGTGGAGGATTTTTTTTACAAGGTTTTCCAGTTTTTCAAACCTATCTTTAGTTTTAAAATTGTTTTAAAAATCTATTTTAGTTGTGTTTATTGTGTAGTAAATCACCTTGAGACTCATGTGCAAGGGGACTGATGATGATGATGATGATGATGATACAGTTAGGATAAAACTTTTCACTATTTCTCATTGCTGGTTCAGGTTTCCAACATTTAAGCATGTGGGTTGCACACACTCTTTAAGCTCATAGCTTTTGGAAGGCTTTATTCTAGTCTTCTTGCATTTTGCTATCTTATAATGTTTGACTGACGAGTGCTCACCTGTTATGTAGAATGAGTGTGCCATCTGTGTACCTGTGTACACAAACAGAGGAGCTGTACACTCTGTTATTCACATGTAATGTTCAATGTGTGCACACTCTGTGTACATGTGAATAAAACAGTTAACTTGTACAAATCAACAAGTATATACTCTCCTGCAGAAGCACTTGTAAGTACAAGTGTAGTGTCAGCACGTACTTGTGTTCAGGGCAACATGTGTAACAAGCATTGATTTAGAGCAATTGTTCTGTATATTTTCTTTTCATGTGCTACTCACCACTTGGGCAGCCTTTGGGCTCAAAAGCAGTATATAAACAAACTGCATTAAACAAGCAAGCAAACGAATAAATGGCTTATATATGAATGTATTAATTTATTTCCATTTAAAAGCACTGTGCTCCAGGTGACATCAAGAGATTTGAAAGCTGTAAGACAGATATGCGATATGCAAATCATCAAAGGACATTACAGAGTAATTTGAGCACTGAATATACATGTGAACTGCTCTTGAAACTGCTCTAGAATAGCAACAATATTTCAGTATATGCTTTATTATAGTCTGCTATTAATAGAGATGTCATTATGATTTTCCTTCTTTATACTCACCCTGAGCCTTTGAGATAGAAAGAGCTTAAAAACAAAACAAAACCTCAGACCAGATAAAATACAATGTAAAATTGATGTAAATATTTGGTTATGGAGCAATTTCTGCATGTCCTGTATCACTACAGTTTCCCTTTTAGGATTTGACAGTGCATTTTGCTTGCAATTTATTTGCAGAAATCCATCTTTCGGAATTCACCGGGGGCTCTGAAAGCGTGTTTTTGTGTGTGCCTGAACCCCAGTTCAAACCAGAAAACCCCTAGAGGCCACCCTGTTCTTTTAATTGTCTGTAAAAGCTAACGTACTTTATCATGCCTGCTGTGAAATGGCTAACTTAATACACAAGTGAACTCTATTAAGCACATGCCTATTGTCAAAGTCAGCTGCTCCGGGCAGTGCCATTCCAGAAAAGCCATGGATCAAAAAAGGTAATCAGAAGTGACAAGCAATATCTTCAGCACTCCCTTGTAAAGAGGATGCTTGGCAAGGATATAGGTGGAGGCTGCTGAGGGCGCATTCCAATAATAGTAAAATTGTACAAAAATGCAGAATAGCATCTCCCACGTTGCTTGCATGTTTTTATGACTACTAGTGCCAGCCTGTAAAATATATTTGAAATGGTCAACTACCATGGAGGGCACAGATAAAGGACCAGCTTTTCCTAATAGAAAGTATTATTTCATGGACTCTGTGACTTTTGTGATTTAGTTGGATGCACAGAGCTATCTAGTGGATACAAGCGAGTGGGGAGGACATTTGCCTCCTGTACTCACAGTCCAGATCAGTGGCAAACCATAGAGGGTCCCAGACTTGCCAAGTTGCCCCCAAATTGAGGGGGCCTGGTGTGTGGTGCACATGTGTGATGTCACACAAGTGCTGTGTGTCACATGCATGTGATGTCATGCACACCACACATTGCTCACCACACATGTGTGATGTTGTCAGGTGTGGAGAGTCCTCTCCCCCTCTGACTGCATCAAAGGCAAGAATAACAAGCAGCTCATATTTCATAGTCCTTTTTATTCAAACATCTGGTTGTAAGACAAGAATCCATGTCTCCACACAAAGAGAGACGTTGGTTACTCTGAGGCTCTCTTCTTCTGTCCCCTACAACATCCTGAGCACCAACAGGAAGTCTCAGGAGTCCCACCCCTCTGCCTTCTCTGTTTTAGAATGTGGAGGGACCAACGGGCCCATGGAGATGGAGGATACCCCATACTCTCCAAGGAGATCTGCCGGCTGCACCCTCCCCTCCCCTTCCTCCTCCACTATCTCGTAACTAGGCAATTCTTCCTTGAACCGTATAGCATCCCTCTTTCTCTCTCTCCTCCTGAAACTGCAGTAGATAAGGGTGGGCGAAGCTTCCCCCTCTTCCTCTTCTTTGGAAAGCAGCTGACCAGACTCAGTGCACATTTCCCAGTCTTCCTGTTCCGACTATTCCCTGACAGATGTCATGCAAGCAACATGCATGAAGAAGAAGGAGAGTTTGGACTTGATATCCCGCCTTTCACTCCCCTTAAAGAGTCTCAAAGCGGCTAACAATCTCCTTTCCCTTCCTCCCCCACAACAAACACTCTGTGAGGTGAGTGAGGCTGAGAGACTTCAGAGAAACGTGACTAGCCCAAGGTCACCCAGCAGCTGCATGTGGAGGAGCGGGGAAGTGAACCCGGTTCACCAGATTACGAATCCACCACTCTTAACCACTACACCACGCTGGCTCCCGTCATCACATTGTCTGGAGGAGCCAGCCACTGAAGCTGCAACTCACAATGTGTGTGACATTGCTCACTGGGTCCCTCAACACTGCGGCAGCCCGGCCCCTTTCCAGTAAGTACTGAGGGGGCTGAAGACATGCCTGCCCTCTAGAGTTGGTGTGCCTTAAGGGCCCACAGGTAAGTGGAAAGATAGTTCCACGTCATGGATGGGAAAACAATGGCCCTCCAGACACTGATCTGTGCAAACAAAAGTCATTCGCACTGGGACTTCCCCCTTTTCCATTCCCTGCACACCCTACAAATCTGTTCTCCAGAGCAGATTTGGGAATGCTACAGGGCACATGCAGAGAGAAGATTGGGAAGAAAGCCCATTGTGCAAGTGGTAGATACTGTCCATTGCTGAATACATGGGATACTGCCAATTGTTGGATTCCCAATTCTCACCATCCCTTGCCATTGGCCATGCTTGCTGAGACGGATGTGAGCTGGAGTCCAACAACATCTGGAGAGTCACAAATTCCACACAGGGGTGGACTTTGGTAGTCTTTCATAATATGGCACTCTGTGTGAGGCCAAAATTTGTTGCCCACAAACGGATCTTCTCAATTTTGCCCCCCTCCCCTGGCTCAGAGCCCTATGTGAGGGAACCACCTGTATCACCCTAAATCTGGCACTGTTCCACAATCCTGCTGTACAGGGTTCGAAGTTCAGTCATGGATATCAGCAGTTAAAGTATCCTGGGCAGTTGGTCTTTGGCTGAGACCCAGAGGGGCTCTTTCAGACAGAGACAGAGTTAGGTAGACTTGAGTTGGAGGGACTCAATATGAGGCTTAGTACAGATGAACTTAATATAAGGCTGCTTTCATATGTTCACAGTTATCTGTATTTGTATCCAGCCACACAGAAATAGTGGGTAGCATGTCATTTTTCAAAGGCAAAATTCCAAAAGAGTAGGAAAGATTAATTGTTACCAGAGTGATATATCACTTCTGCATGGCTGAATACTGCACCACACAATTGCGATTTAGATGAAGAAGTTATAGTTGATGGATGGATCACATGGGAAATAACCACATAAGCACCACAACTTCAGAAAGTAACCGAGAGGGTGTGAGTTGCTGATGTTACTTCCCAAATGATTCAACTATCCTATTTGATTCCTTCATTTACGAAATCCTGTGGCACATTCCTCACATCCACAGGCTTCCTCTTTTTCTCTTTTACACTGGGGAAAGCCCTGTTTGCACAGAGGGAAATCACTACATACACAGTTTGCTTCCTTTCATAAACTGTGCAGCGGTTCCTTGCATGGCACGAGATTCCGACTTAAACTGTGCAAGCATTATAAGAAGAAATTTTCCTCAATAAGGTTTTCAGAGTGTCTTAACTCAATACCTATATGTAACTGCTGGATTTTATACATTTATTAGAATTTCATTTTACATGTTAGGCTATGATCTATTTATTTACTGCTTTTTGGCCCAAAGACTGCCAAAGCAGTCAACAGCACAAAGCATACAATGAAAGAAACTTACAATAAAATTGGAGTAAATCCAATACAGTGTGGTGGCTACACTCTCCGCTAACCCAGAAATAGTACCTCGGGTTAAGAACTTTGCTTCAGGATGAAAACAGAAAATGTGTGGTGGTGGGGTGACAGCAGCGGGAGGCCCCATTAGCTAAAGTGGTGCTTCAGGTTAAGAACAGTTTCAGGTTAAGAACAGACCTCCGGAATGAATTAAGTACTTAACCCGAGGTACCACTGTAGTTGGATTCAGAATAAGGTTGTTGAACTTAATTCCAGTTGAAATCAGTAGGACTGAAGTCATGGCTAACTTGTCCCATTGATTTCAATAAGACCTAGGTTATACTAACTCAGGGCACAGTTCCAACCCCCTCGGCACCAGGCTCCGGCAGAGGTGTCTCCTCCACCCAGCCTGCTGGCCTCTAGCAGCATCTGCCTGCACCACTCTGCTGGTACAAAGCTTCCTGTTCCACTCACTGGATATGCGATTTGCCTGCCTCCACACCTTCCATTCTGCCTGGCATGCTTTGCAGTACTGCAGATGCAGTAGTGTCTCCACCACTCCATTAAGCCCTGCCATAAAGCAGCCAGGGTTTGGATCTCATCCTCAGTCAGGATTCAACCCAATGTGTTTCTAATAAGCAATTTAGAAAAAAAAATCCCATATTTTTCTAAATCAGATCAAATAGCAAGTAGAAAAGGAGGGGCAATAGGAGGGGGTGGGGATATGGGAAAATCCCAAAGCAGTGACTTTTTCAGATGAATTACATATGCCGTGCAAAGGCAATGTTTTGCCTGACATTTTCCATGCAAACAAAATACTTGTCCAAACTGAGTGATGAATGTGTCCTGGTCTTTGACAGAACAGAATACACATTTCTGAGCTTCTTTTCTTATTTCGTGGCTGCCGCTTTCTCCCCCAAAATCCTGATATGTTAAAATAGCATTCCACTGATCAACTAAGGCCACAATCTTAACACCCATTTTAAGGAAGCAAATCCTGTTGAACTCAGCACCGTTTGATACCATCACCTGTCCTCCTGGAGCAATTATGTGGGGTGGGAACTGGTGTCACAGTACTGCTGTGGTTCCATTCTTACCGGCCAGACTATTCATACAGACTGGCCTTTGGTGACTGTCTATCAGTGCCCTGCTATTTGCACTGTGAGACACCACTGTGTCCCCAACCCTTAAACATCTTATTGAAGTTGTTGAGAGTGGCCATCTGGAGCAAGGTGTCACCAGTATGATGGGGTGGATGGCAGCCAACAAACTGAAGTGGAATCCTGGTAAGACAGAAACTCTTTGGGTGAGCAAGTCTGGAGTTGGGGAAATAGGCAGGTTGCTTGTTTTTGGCAGAGTTGCACCATCACTGAAAGAGCAGGCACATATCTTGGAAGTACTCTTAGATCCATCACTGCCACTGGAGGCCTAGGTGTTCTCAGTAATGAAGAATGTCCTCCCTGCCCAGCTTTGGCTGTATGACAGCTATGGCCATTCATGGACAGGGATAGCATGGTCACAGTGGTTCAGCTCTTAGTAATCACTAGACTGGAATACTGTAATGTGCTCTAAGCAGTTGTTTCAGAGGTTGTTTCAGAAATTGCAGCTAGTGAAGAATGTTGCAGCTGGACTCTTGGCCAGAGCTGCTCTGCATCAGTGTATTACACCAGAACCTCAGCGGAAGTAGAAATAAAACTATACTTGCAACGGCCGATATAAATGTGATTTCATAAATGATTATTTTTAATCAGTCAGCATTTGTCTTCATTAGCCATAGAAGAAGCATCATCCTGGGAAAACAGAGATGCTTACCCACATTTCAAGTAGCATGATCCGTGATGCCTCCCATTGATCCTTTTAAACCACAGTCTCGGCCTTTAAATTCTGGGAACAGCCCAGAAGATAGTTTGATGAAATAAGTATGGGGCCCTATTCAGTGTCCCTGTTCTTTAGTAGGATGGTTTGCCTACTGGGGTCATGGGAAATCTATAATGCATGCTGCCTTTGCCGGTACAATACCGTTTCTGCTCCCTCAGCATCTGCTCTAACTCATTTGTCCTGCAAAATTCTTTGAGATATATAGAGAAGCCAGACTGAGATAAATTTAAGCCTACTATCTTCTTTCTCACTTCGAAGATCAATGAGAGGATGAGTAACCTGAGATTTGTTTCATCCATTAATTTTAGGGCTTTTTGAGGGCATTTTTATTGGTGTAACTTTTGAGTGTTAATTAAGGAGCCGTCAGAGAACAAGAGCTAAGACAGGGATGGAGATCCTGCAGCTCCCAACTTCCTTGACTTTTAGCCAAGCTGGCTGGGGATGTTGGGAGTTGGAAGATTTGCAGGTTGCCCATGACGGAACTAAAATATATTCAATGAATCTTCTAGTCCATTGTTCGATTGGCCTTCAGCGGATGGGTCACAACCCACACTATGTATCTGCCTTACCTAGGGATAGGTTGCATCAAGTGCATCCTGAATGGAGCTGGGACTGGTGAATGGGAAGATGGACAGTGAAGGTGGCAATGACCAAGAAGAGAGTTTTCTCTAGTTCTGCTTACTTCAGTATACCTGAAGGAGCGTTTCCACCCCCATTGTTCAGCCCGGACACTGAGGTCCACCTCTGAGGGCCTTCTGGTGGTTCCCTCACTGTGAGGTTACAGAGAACCACGCAGAGGGGCTTTTCAGTCGTGGCACCCACCCTGGGTGGAATGCCCTCCCATCAGATGTCAAGGAAATAAACAACTATCTGACTTTTAGAAGACATCTGAAGTCAGCCCTGTTTAGGGAAGTTTTTAATATTTGATGTTTTATCATGGTTTTAATAGTCTGTTGGGAGCTGCCCAGAGTGACTGGGGAAACCTAGCCAGATAGGCGGGGATATAAATAATAATAGATTTTAAATTATTATTATTATTATTATTAGTAGTAGTAGTAGTAGTAGTATTTTAAAAATTGCTTTATTGCTACATTGCATTTGATTATTTAAGTTGTTTGTTTTGTGTGTGTGTGTGTGTGTGTGTATTGTATCATATGATATGTTGTACACCACCTTGGACATACAGGCAGCTCCCCACATATTTAGGGGTTATGTTCTGGCACCCCACACTCACAGGTGAAAATTGCATAAAAAATGCTGTGCCAAAAATATTCACAAGTGGAAATGAAGCTCTAGGGCTATCAGCAGACTGGAGGGCACACGGGATAATGGCTGCTGCTGCTGTGTTATCACAAACACCAGCTTTATGGCAGGGAGGATGGCAGCCTAAACAAAGCCCTGATGCGCCTCCAGTCTCTTCTCTGCCCTCACTGAAGTCCCCTTTGGGCTCTGGGGAGGGCCTCCGGGGAAGGCCTCCTTGTGAGCTACAAGGACTCTCTTGATCTCTTCCTCCATTTCCTGGTATGAATTAAATAATTTAATTATTTCCTGGCACTGCACGCATCCATGGCCGCGTGCGAGTCAATCGCATGCAAGTGGGGAGTTGCCTGTATATGCTGCATTGGTTCCATAGTGCATTGGGGTGTGTGTGGCTAAAGGTAGGTCCAGAGTCTACAGATTGCTATTCTAATCCAACACCTTTCTACAACAAGTCTTCCCTTGAAATGGTACAGAACCAAGGAGTCACACAGAAACAATTATCAAGGTTTCATTTTATCCTTAGTAGAAATTGCTCATTGACTCTGAAGTTTTGTTTTTTTACAACAATGTGGCCTCGATATGCTTTTGGAAATAAAATTTAAGAACCCAGGTACTCTGAATTCCATAGCAGCTCAGCTACTAGTTTCTGGGCAAGACTTTGCGTTCCATGCTTTCCAGTGAATTCACAGATGTGCATCCATTTGAAAATAGTCTGCCTTTCCAGGGGAGACTCACAATGGCTCTCCATAAATCATCGGTGGGGAAGCTTTGGCTCATGGTCCTAATTAGGCTTGATATGGGTCTCAATTTGACCCATGAGGCTGTTCCTCATCCACCATGTCCAGAAATACAAAATGCAGCAAAAATTACATGAGACTATGATATTATTTATTATTATTTATGGGCTAAATAATCATGAATCATAATACAATAATGTGCTGTATTTTTTTGCATAAATATACCACAAGAGCCCAGGAATATAAGATCACTTGTGGTGTGACTGGATGTGTTCCTGATATGCATCTTGCACTCACAATCCACGCTGTACCTGTCCTTAGTCCATACCATTCCCTTTTGATGTCTGCTTCTCAGAAGCAATATTTTATGCATACAGCAAAAGCACTTCTTTCTTGTTACATTGACCCTGCCTCCAAATATGCTGTTTGCATCAGAACACAGCGAGGTCCTTTGCAGATGGGCACTATATCTTTGAAGTACTGATTGCGAATGAAGTCCAAACCCCAAAGCAGAACTATGCCATGAGAATTCAAAGCTACATGTTCAAAAACCAGCTTAATTCATTTATATATATATATGTCATGGATCTGTCTTAGGATGGCATGAACTCCTTCCACACAGAACAAAGTGATGATGCCTTTCTTTGCCGGACAGACGGGAATGTAATCCAGTTTTCCATTCCAATGTAAACACAGCTGGCCATAATTGCCATGGAATATTGATGGCTCCAAATGGTCGTGAGCATTTGGAATAAGAAGGAATGGAAATAATTACCTTAAAATTAATCCCTCCTCTGTTCTCTCTATCCTGAAAGCCCCCTTGCACTTGGTTTGCTGTTCATATTTAGCTACCCTCATGGGGGGGTGTGTGTTTGAGAGTGGTGGTGGTGGTGGTGGAATCATGTGCATCTGACATAACATAAACTGACTTTCAAATGTAAATTACACTTCAACAAGGAATTTCAAGGCAATTATTATTATTTTAATTTGGACACCCCTTTCACACTCACCTTCTGCAAAGCATGTTAGAAATGTTTGGTGTTGGCTTCTGATGTGGCAATTGGTGAGCGTGGTAGGTCTGCCCCAGGGTTTTCTATGGAAATTTCTAAGGAAATTTGTGTCCATTTCTTCTTTCTCAGTTCCATTGTGCAAAAAAAATGTGTATTATGCAGACTATTACTGTAAGGCTATTCCTTTGTTCATACTAATGCTCTGATCCTGTGCATAAGAATAAATCATACTAGGTTCAATAGAATTTATGCCTAAATTAACATGAACATGACTGTGACATAAATTGCAGCCTAAGGAGGTTAATAATAAAGGAAGAGTCGTGCTGATTCAGACCAAAGGTCTACTTATCACAGGGTGGTATTCAGCTGAATGTTACTCACAGTGGACTTTTTAAAATAATGGCCCTAACTTAGTCAAGTTCATTCATTTCAGTCGTTCTGCTCTGAGTAAGACTTAGTAGAATACCACCCTAAGCGAAACAGCAAGCATCAGAAAAACACTGAGTTTTAAGTGAACTCTAATCTGTCACTTTTATCTTGTGTTGTTACTATTTCCATTTTATCTTTTAACTTTTGTAAACCACTAAGAAATTATCAGCTATATGGTAGTACAGAAATGTTTGCATTAAAGAAATAATGAACAGACTCTGAGGAATATTGGTTTTAATCTACGAGGCTCCCTCCACTAACTAGTGGTCTAGTGACTGCACACAATGAACCAAATCAACCTTGGTTTTTGTGTGGAAATCTAACAAGAGATGGCAGTCCAAAGTCCAGTCTTTAATGTTTGCATTAAAGAAATAATGAACAGACTCTGAGGAATATTGGTTTTAATCTACGAGGCTCCCTCCACTAACTAGTGGTCTAGTGACTGCACACAATGAACCAAATCAACCTTGGTTTTTGTGTGGAAATCTAACAAGAGATGGCAGTCCAAAGTCCAGTCTATGATCCAGTGTATCTTAAGGAGGGGTGGAGGACCTGTGGCCCTCCAGATGTTGTTGTCCTCCAGCCAGTATAACCAATGGTCACAAATGATCTGACTTGAAGTTCAACAACATCTGGAGGGCCATAGGTTCTCCATCTCTGACTGAAGGAACTCTTCATGGCATTACAGGCTTCCACGAACTAGTGTGATGGTTAAAAGCACCTAACCCTAACCCTAACAGACAGAACCCCTTGTTCACATTTCTGCTTTGTTCATTAATTCACTAGGTGATTTATGGCAAGCCATTAACTCCCAGCCACAGCAACCTATCTGTAATGGAGCGGGATGATGCTATTACCCATACATTACAGGAATAATGGAAGGAACACTAAGATAAATGTTTGTGACCTGTGGCATAGCAGTTGGCTTCCAAACCACTACAGAGTTGACCCCACCATGTGTCACATGCACAAAGGGGATTGGTGCAATAAAAAAAAGGCATCAGGGTCACATGTCTTCCTTAGTCCCAGCTATGCATTGGATGTCTATGCATTGAGCATGGACATTTGAACAGGCAAAGTCTATGTGCATCAGCTTGACCCCTGCAGACCACTATGTGAAATACAGGAATCATGGGGACTGAGGAGCTGTGCCACTTCAGAGGTGGGGCTTGTGGTGGGACCCCTTTAATTGCATGAAGAATGAGTATCTGCTGTGTTGATTCTACCACCCTATACTGACCTGACCATTACACCAGATCATTCGCCCTTGATGACTTTTGGATAATATTAATTGGGTCAGTATCTGTGCAATGTAGGGCATGGGGGCAGATTGCTGAAAAAGTGCATGAAACCCCATTCTCCTTTATCCCCCCCACCACAAGAAACAGTCTGTGTAATAATAGAACTCCACTGGGTTTATCTTTGGAAACAGAAATTTGAGGACATTTCCTCTTCTCTTGTACATTTAAGATGTATTGTACTTGGAAAACTCCCCCCCCCCAAAAAAAATACTGCTTCCTCATCTGCTATTTTGTGGTTAAGTAGCAGATATTTAATATCTTCTCTCTCTCTGTGTGTGTATTATGCATGTATTATATATGAACGTATTAGTTGAAGACAGCAGTACTACTCACACAGATGAAGGCTGGGAATTTAACGATTTTTATCTCAAATATTTGCAAGCATGGAGAACAAACAAAACCTATAATCTTTTTGCGAAGTCCCCCAGGAATTAAACCAAAGCAACAACATTAATACAATAACGGCAAACTTGGTCAGTGCTGCCAACATTAGAAGTGAAAGCAAATTCTTCATATTCAGTTGCATGATTCAGTTGCTGAGAAATTAAAAATTAGTCAGTGATAAGTGCTCCTCCCAAACCTGGCATGGCCTCAATCAACTGCTCTTAAATTGGGACCTGGCCAGACTCTTTTTGTCTTTGTTTAGGGCTGTTTGGCATTGACTACAGATAATGTTTCTGTTCACGAACCTCATGCTAAACCTGCTCCCAAGTGTCTGCCCCTTGATTCCATCCAGTGGAGGCTGGCCCATCTGGGCAAATGGGGCACTTGCTCTGTAACCTCTGATAAGTAGAATTGTTTAATGCACATTGAAATGGAAAATAATTATAATGTGTCTGCATGTATACTGTGAAGCATGGCACGGAAATTTCAACTGAAGCTGAAGTCGAGAGCCTAACAGTTGATCATTAAGTGGGGTTGTAGGTCTGTGGCTCAGTCACAAGGTGTTTAGCTTAGAATCACATAAAAGATATACTGTACTGTTACAGGTCAATGCATATGCTAATCTGTAGGCATCCATCTTGAGTGTGTAACTTCCTTGTTTTCCAGCTGCTGAAGAGAATGGACATGTTTATATCTCTTCTCTAGGAAAACAGCCTCCAGCTAAATGGAGGCTATTTTGAGGAAAGACGGAGCTTTGATTTATGCCTTATACTTGGACAAGAAGAAGAAATATACAACTATCTGAATGTAACTTTTATTGTTTTAAGTTGTTTGGAGTTGAAGTAGTGTAAGTAAAGGTTTTGAACCATATTTTTATACTGGAGAATTTTCTATTTCAAAGAAGAGTCAGTTTTTATTCATCCTACTGCTTCCATATGCACAATATTAATAATCTCAATAACCTCTGTTTGCCATCAGCCAGCTCCCAATTACCTTCTTATTTATATCTAGCCCAGTGGGGTGATGGTGCCTGTCAGCTTTCTCCTCCTCCTCAGTCTCAATGTTGCCCCTGGAAAATTCAGTAGGGAAGAAGATGGAATTAGAGCTATAATTAATTGTCTCTGCCT
Organism: Podarcis vaucheri; assembly: GCF_965113315.1. Lineage (NCBI taxonomy): Eukaryota > Metazoa > Chordata > Lepidosauria > Squamata > Lacertidae > Podarcis > Podarcis vaucheri. The sequence goes on from NC_138766.1 coordinate 74,981,337, forward strand.
GAAATGGGCTCTGACTCCACCTACTGGTGACCTCCTTGAATTCTGAGTCACCCAGAGTGGCTGGGGAAACTCAGCCAGATGGGTGGGGTATAAATAAAAGAAGAAGAAGAAGAAGAAGAAGAAGAAGAAGAAGAAGAAGAAGTCCCAATGAGCAGCAGCCATGACTGGCTTCTCTGCTGAATCAACTCTTAGCTCCCTGCCAATACAAAGGCCTGTGGCAAAGTACCCATTTATCCCAAGAGTTGGTGACCCTAGCTGATAAACAAGTTTTTTGCTGTAACAGAAAAACAAATTGTTTGCATTATTTTAGCAAAACCTTGCCATAGCCTTGGTAGAAAAACCATGCCTAGGATGAGACAATATGAATAATTCAGATTAGTGTCTGAGACGAAAGATACACAGCTCCTTAAAAACTTGTACTATATATTTAAAATCTTGTTTTTGTTTATGGTGTGGAAGAGAGATCGAAGGGAAAAAAGCCCTTCGTGTTAAACGACATGCTGTAGCAGATTGGATTTTCAATTTATCTCAGATCACGGTATGTTTTGCAGAGCTCACTTCTGTAACAAAGCAAAATCTTTAATATTCAAAAATATTGGCCCTGTTTCCATGGAAACCGTAACTTGTAAGTTCAAACCGTTTGGCATAAAGCTAAACCATTGTATTCCCTTTAAAGTGGGACAAAATGGCCAGTCTTTACTCTTTCTTTGAAATATGTATTCACATACCAATTAATATATATGTCTTTACTCCTAGATTTGTGGGCAGAAACCCACAATTAAAGCAGATAAAGGAAGATGGTATCTCTCAACTAAGAAATGCAAGTAAGTTTTATACTAGTTTGAGTCTCAAGACTTCTCACAAAGAATCATGACTGCTGAGGATGTTGACGATTCTTTCCTTGATATTCCTATTAGTTTCCTCACAGAACTAATTCTCAGTGTTTCCAAATGGAAAACTTCAGTCCAACCATTTTTAACCCATTTGTTGAGGGTGGGTGAAATCAAGCCCCCTACCTCAGAAAACTGAGAGGGGAGGTAGACATTTCCTTTGCATGCATTTGTGTGTAGGGGTGGATAAATCAGCCATATTTAGTTTTCTTTGTTTCCAATTTTTCCAGCCATGACCTTAGTTTGCCGTATTTCTTCATTAGTTTGTGATCTGTTTATTAATTTTAAAATCCTCACATATATAAATTGGCATTTCAGTTCATATTTCTCATATTATACATACTTTTGCAAACAGTTCTCCCTAATGTGTATCATTTTTGGAGGTCATTTTCCTTAATATTTACTTTACTTACTTACTTATTAACTTATTAAATTTGTATACTGCCCTATACCCGCAGGTCTCAGGGCAGTTCACAAGATAAATTCACAACATAAAATACATAATAAAAATAAAACAACCCAATAATCAGATCCACACTGAAGTGAAGAGAGAGTTAGGCATATAAATCAGAGAGGGACCCAATTTGCCTCTGAAGGATGAACAGACACAGCTTCAAAAGAAGCTCCCCAAGATGATTATGCCATCCCTGGAGCCACACAAGCAGGAATTTTGGAAATATTTTGGTACACCTCTCAATATGCTGTAAAAATAAGTTTGCAACATCATTTCCCTGGGAGGTCCCTTGTGCATTTCACAACTGGATGGTAGCAGGCATTCAAGAGGACCATTATCCCCCCCCCCAAAGAAAAGTGGAGATGTGGTGATGAAAGATACACCTGTTGCATTTCTGCCTCTGACACAGCTGGTGGTTCTGTAAAACTGGAGCTGTCTTTTGGGACTCCCATAGCGAGCACTGTAGATCTACTTGTTCGAGAATCTAGCTGGAGAGTCTGTGGTGGATTCCGGATACATGGAGCCCAGCCTTCCAGTTCACGTTTTATCAATACCCAGGGGTGATGGAGGATGGACAGGGGCTGGGGGTCAGTGCACAGGAACCAGAGCAGCAGGACCCATCACCAGAGCCTTTCTCCCCAAACACGGCGGGCTCTAAGGCATAGGGAACAGCAGGAGGGAAGCTCTAGGAGGCTGGGGAAGGCAAGGGCACACAGCCTAGCATTTCAATGCATGCTTTCCCATAATATACATTTGCACACTTTTTCATTGAAGAACTGCATTGCAAAATTCAGAGGACTGCAAATTTCAAAGGATAGGTGTGTTTCAGGCCACTACCACCCTTATCTCCTTCTTTGTTGTGGCGACAAAGCAAAAATTAGAAGCTTTCACTTTCAGTTTCAATCAAACCACACTTTAGCATGTCTACCGAATCTTGTATTGTGATTTATCTTAACTATGGTTTGTTTAACCAAGCTAGCTCCATAACATTCAGTTTGAAGCTGGCTCATTTCCAACAAACTATAGTTGAGCAACATGACAAACTGCAGTAAATCTGAAACAGAAGCTAAACTTTCCAAATTCCTATTTATGACTCTTCTTGACGGGAGAACTCAACTAGATGCAGGGGTAGAGATCTATAAAGGAGATATATAAAGCTGCTTGGGGAATCTCATGCAGTTCTGCTGCCTGGTTTCCCCCTCAACTATGCTTTGCTTGAATATTTGTAACTAAAGAGATGTTACACTGAAATGTAAAATCTCCAGTTCTTTTTAATATCACAAAAAAGAGTCCAGTAAAGAGGACTTAATATCAATTAAAGTGCAGTGAGTTGAATCCATTTATGGTAACTATACCTTACAAAAGAGCTTCATTAAAGTTAGTTAAGAATGAACGATGTATATGCTAGATCAGGCCCAACAGGGAGGGTCTTTGGTAATCCTCCGTAATATGAGCTTGTGAGGCCAGAATTTGGCACCTCCAAATGGATCTTCTTAGTTATGGTTCTGTTCAATTTTGTGCCCCCTTGGCTTGGCGCCCTGTTTGGGGGAACAGCTCACACTGCCCTAAAACCGGCATGGGGCTGAAGGACCATCTAATACAGTAGTACCTCAGGTTAAGAACTTAATTCGTTCTGGAGGTCCGTTCTTAACCTGAAACTGTTCTTAACCTGAAGCACCACTTTAGTTAACGCCCCCCCCCTGCCGCCATGCTGCCGCCATACGATTCTTGTTCTCATCCTGAAGCAAAGTTCTTAACCCGAGATACTATTTCTGGGTTAGCGGAGTCTGTAACCTGAAGCATCTGTAATCTGAAGCATCTGTAACCCGAGGTACCACGGTACAGCATTCTGTTTGCACAGTGGCCAACCAGATGCAAGGAGAACCACAACAGCACTCTCCCCACCTGAATTTCCCAGAAACTGAAGTTGTTTTGTGTGCTTTAAGAGAAAGAAACATTTACTATGGCACAGAAGGCAAAGGCAGCACATCCCCCCCCCTTAAAACCCCAGATTGAAAGTCCCATAGTGGTTCTGCTTTAAGTAAAGCAGCGATCTGTTTCTACCACCACAATCATGGTAGGTGTCTCTTCCCCCAAATGCTTTAAAGCCCAATTCCCCAAAATTTACTGGGCTTCTAAAAGAACCCCCTGAAAATGGTAAAACTCTTCTAATGATATTTGTGGTGTCCGTGCTTCCTTAATGCAAATCTGTAGCCTCACAGCAGAGAATATTTCTTGAGCTTATTCATTTAGTATCCCTAATTTCCACAGTGCACCATAATCCACCATGGGTTCACTTGTGCCCAGGTACACGGATGACGCTGTGGTCTAAATCACCGAGCCTCTGGGGCTTGTCGATTGTAAGGTTGGCAGTTTGAATTCGTATGATGGATGAGCTCCCGTTGCTCTGTCCCAGCTTCCCCCGACCTAGCAGTTTGAAAGCACACCAGTGCAAGTAGATAAATAGGTACTGCTGTGGCGGGAAGGTAGACAGCATTTCTGTGTGCTCTGGCTTCCGTCATGGTGTCCCATTGTTCCAGAAGCAGTTTAGTTATGCTGGCCACATGACCTGGATAAGCTGACTGCAGACAAATGTTGGCTCCTTTGGCCTGAAGCGAGATGAGCGCCTACCCCATAGTCGACTGGACTTAACCATACAGGAGTCCTTTACCGTTACCTTTTACCTCAATTGTGCATTTCATGCTGGGTCCGGGTGATGGTGATCCTATCAGACTCCCTTAAAGATCTCTTGAAAGGAAGGCAGAAATTGGGAAGCAAAGCCATTCCAATTATTCCCCACAAAGTTCAAGCTAGCAATGAGCAAGTGAATAATTCAATTTCTGAATATTTCTGCCTGTTAGATCGTGTGTGTGTGCGTGCGCGCGCGGGGGGAACAGTTCACTGCTTCTTGAGTTGCTTGAAAAAATGCATTTGGAATCGCACATTAGCTGGTGCCCCCATATCCCACCTGCTGAGATTTTCTTCTGCCTGCCTGCATCCTGTGGCAAGTCAAAGAATGGAAGAAGACATTGCCTCTCATTTCCACCCTACTGACAATTACATGAACTTTGGAGATGGTTCTCCTCCCCTGTTAACATTTCCCCTTCACACAATATCCTTGAGTTTTAAGCAGGGAGCTCTGCTGGAGATAGCCGAAAGCAACTCTACCACTGTTGTCCTGCTGTTTGACTTCTATTGATCAGCGAGGGGAGGACAACGCCTCACTCTTTCAGGATAATCACCTTCCATGAAGGGTTTTTCTTTAAAAATATAACATCAGGTCCTAAACCTTCCTAATGCAGCCATTTTCTTAATAATTGCACTCTTTTTTTTTCATGCCATATGAAAAAAGAGCTCATCTTAATAGCTCCAGATTGCTTCCCTTACAGAAAGGAAGAAGACCAACAATATGATGAATGGCTCAAAACTCTCAGCTGAAATCAACTCCATTCTAATTAGGCTGAAAACTTTCCTGCCTGTCCTGATGATATATAAAGATTAGTTCTCCACATTCCATCCCGTTCTTCCAAAATTAGCACTGGGACTTCAGGATTAACTGTTATTCTCCAGTTATTTGCCAACACCAAGTGCAGAGAATGCACCAACTGCATCATCTGTCAATCTTTATAGATTCAGCCCCAGACATTAGAAGGCTCAAACTATTCTGTCATTGCTGCAGCTAGTTCAGGCATAGGCAAACTTGGCCCTCCAGATGTTTTGAGACTACAACTCCCATCATCCCTAGCTAACAAGACCAGTGGTCAGGGATGATGGGAATTATAGTCTCAAAACATCTGGAGGGCTGAGTTCGCCTATGCCTGTGCTTGTTCCTAGCTCAGTGCTGTCTATGGACTCAATCAAGCGTGGTCAAGTATGCTTAAACCCATTGATTTCAATGGACTTAAGCATGCCTAACTCTGTATTGGATTTAGGCCTAGACTTTGGGAATCTCCATCTGCTTCTGTTGTTGCTAAGCAGCATTTGAAATCTTTGCATGGATAGTTATCACACACACACACACGCACACACACACACACAAGCATCCTGTTGTACTAGCGCTCTTGACAACTTGATAAAGAGATGAGTGCATGTCAGTTATATTGTGTACTGCTGAGAAGTTGAGCATTGAACGTCTGCTTCAATTCTGTTGGGAAAGCTTTTCAAATTATGGTCAGCAAGAGCCAAAGGTTGATTACAAGGGCTCCCATGTGGCCTGACTGCAAAACCTTAACAATCATTGCTCAAAACTGGTTTTTGCTCCAAAAGTGATACTTGTTGCTTCCAAGGCCTATAATAAGAGCTTGACATTTTTGATAAGCTACTGGAACAGACTGCCCCATTCCTCATTTCAGGATGTGTGTCATTTCTGCTGGGTACCAATTCTCCATCATTCTGTTTATTTAAGGAGCACAAGACATGAATAATGAAAATCGCTTCATCTCTCCCCCCTCCCCCCCCGCCCCATTCATGTTATGAAGGATTTCTGCCAAATTCTATCAGATTCCTGTCCACCCCACCCCAGTGGTTAATGCATTAGGGGACATGAAAATTAAATGTTTTGATAATGAAAGACTCAAAGAAGGCTCTCTTCACACAAAGAAATCCTTTTATGAACCTCCCGTAGAACCCTTCATGTGTGAAACCCTCTCATAGAACACCAGTGCAATATCGCCTCTATCCTTATTAGAGATGGAGAAGAAATTTGGTTTGGTTTCCACTTTAATGCACAACAATGCATACTTTTAGGGAAAGTGTGCATAAAAATCTGTACATTAGTGAGAATAACACACAAATACACATCATTAGGGAAGATTGCTTGCAAAAGTCTGCATATTAGGTAAAGTTACTATAGTATTTTGTATACAGAAATCTCTATATTAGGAGAAATGCTCAAGAAAATGCTCTCAAAATTTCAGAGGGCTTGAAAACAATCACAAATATGGAGAACTAAAGGGAGAAACTGAAATTGACACCATCCCTACTTCAGTGTTGACCTCAGGAGCTTCAGTTCTCAAGTGAAACGCACAGCGTACTCTCTGTATAGTTGTTGGAGAAATTTAAAGGGGTTCCTAGACTGGCGATATCCCTCCCAGAAACCCAAAAGAAAAGGACACAAGCTCCAAGTGAAAATATAGCCCTTTATTGAAATACAAATGTTCATTGGAACAGTTTCAAAAATAAGAAGGCAGAAAGGATCACATTCAAAGCAATGTTTCTTATATGCTTTACACACTTGATTTCATTTCACTACTCAAAGGACCATAGCAATCTTAACTGCTGTAACCCAGTTTCACTATCCTGAACCAATCAAAACCATTTAGCTCTTCAGATTAGCACTTTCATCTATGTACTAAACAATTCAAGATTAATCACATCTGCCATGTCTAGCCAATTCTCTTTTTATGCATACAATGGCCACTATAGATTCTAACAGTTAATTCTTTTCAGTGTTCTGGAATGAACATTTGCTATACATAGAACTTGAAAACAACTAGCTCTGTACTGTAAAAAGGTAGGCATAGGCCTCTTCAGTTTAGCTAGGCTATAGGCTCAAACAAAAAATGGAATCATCAAAATGATACAGTTTTATGAAATTATTATTTTCTCCCTTTCTAGTTGACTACAATCCAGCAGAATAGCTCATTGGCAAGGGGGCAAGAGATGCAGTCCTCTGCTCCCTCTCCCACACAGTTGTTCAAAAGTCTGGGCTGCTGGATCAGGGAAGAGAATTACATGCACAGAAGCTCATGGAATGATCTTGGGACAGTCACTGTCTCTCATTCTAGCCTTCCTCAGAGGGTTGTTGTATGGATAAAATGGGAAGAGGAAAAAGCACGTATGCTACCTCAAGCTCCTTGAATGGATGGTGGGGTCTAAATAAATAAATAAAATGCATTTTTTTATTACTGTATTAGATTTATGATGATGAACTAAAATGACACAAACTGACATTCAGCCTAAGATTTGGCAAAGGGTAAAGCAAAGGTGGATGGGACGCAGGTGGCGCTGTGGTCTGAACCATTGAGCCTAGGGCTTGCCGATTAGAAGGTCGGTGGTTCAAATCCTCTTGACGGAGTGAGCTCCTGTTGCTCGGTCCCTGCTCCTGCTAACCTAGCAGTTCCAAAGCACGTAAAAGTGCAAGTAGATAAATAGGTACCACTCCAGCGGGAAGGTAAATGGCATTTCTGTGCACTGCTCTGGTTTCGCCAGAAGCGGCTTAGTCATGCTGGCCACATGACCCGGAAAAACTGTCTGCGGACAAATGCCGGCTCCCTCTGCCAGTAAAGCAAGATGAGCGCCGCAACCCCAGAGTTGTTCATGACTGGACTTAATTGTGAGGGGTCCTTTACCTTTACCTTAAATCAAAGGTGATGGACTACTCTGTGACCTGGGATTTGTTCCATGCGTAAGTCATTGATCCACCTTGGACATGTCAGAAGCATTTCTCAAATTCCGGGACACAGATTTAAACATACCTATAAGAGAAAAAAACATACCTGATCATAGAAGCAAACTCCTAGGGGTCAAGGTCCATTCATCTTACCTGCCCCCTCCCCAATATTTTATTCAGGTTGGCACCCCTGTAGGTGATATGAGGTCACAGAAAGGTTCTTCAGGCTTGTAGTCACCTAACATTTACTGAGAGTAAAACCCTTGAAATTAAGGACAATGACTCACTTAGGTTCATTCATTTCAATGGATCTACCTGGAGTAAAAGTTAGTGGAATGCAACTCACAGTTGTCAAGAGCATGAGTGTTCAGAATAAAAAAATTCCTTCCAGTAGCACCTTAAAGACCAACTAAGTTAGTTCTTGGTATGAGCTTTCGTGTGCATGCACACTTCTTCAGATACCATGCACACGAAAGTTCATACCAAGAACTAACTTAGTTGGTCTTTAAGGTGCTACTGGAAGGAATTTTTTTATTTTGACTATGGCAGACCAACACGGCTACCTATCTGTAACTGGAACCATGAGTGTTCAGGTGACCCTTGCCAGAAGTGTATGTGGGGGTGTTACTATGTCTCTTAGCTATTATTGTACTTACCTTTTTTATACCAATTGCTCACCTGACGTTCACAGTGACAAAAATAAAAATGTTAAATAAAATAACACATCACAATGTGGTGAGAGGTAGGCATATTTCGCTAGACCTCTGCTTCTGACTGAATGTTACACAAAAACCAAACCAAAGAAGTTTTGATATATAATAGAGTCAGAGACTGGATATACTGTACTAATTGACATTTTACATCTCTACAGTCTTTGGTATGGATGACTTGCACACACATCCTGGAAAAAGACGGAGCAACTCTGGATGAAATGAATCCCCAGTCTGAATAACGTTGCATATTTTATATCCACGGGACTGAAAAAATATTGTCAGAAGAATATAGCACCACTCTCCAGAGCATCTTACATTCATTACTTGCTATAAAGAAAGTCCTTCTAGTCGTTCCGAGCTAGTGTTTTTAAATTTAGCTCCTTTTTTGTGTGGTTTATATGAAGCTCCAGACTGTTTCATTACTCCTTTTCCCGAAATGTTCTTGCTGTACAGCTTATGTCTATAAGAATAATGTACCTGGAGTTTTTAATCTACCCAACTCTTTTTTTCCCTATTAAAAGGAGAATATGCTAGCACGCCAGGAAGACTACTCTCTATTTTTTTCACCAGTTAATAACACTTATTCAGTTTCTTTTTGTAATATCCTTTGTATCTCTCCACTTTAGATTAATATTGTTGCAATTCTTAAAAAGTAACATTTCACATGATCTTTTCACAGAATGGCAATAATCCACTACCAACTAACCTGAACAAAAACGGATATGAGGACATGATGATGGAAGCGAAATTACTGTGAGCAATTCTGCAATTCTGTGTTAACATTAATCTGTACAGTGGCTACTTCTTAGATACAGAGTGGGATGAAAGATTCTCTCTTCCATTAACTTATACTGACGGGCATGTACAGTTCATTCATCTGCATACATTCTGTTCTGAAAATGTATTCTGTATTCATTCTGTATTTTACACAGAGTGAGTTGGTAGAATTCTGGACCGTATTATTTTATTATGTTCTTCCTATACTGCACATCCAACCAAGTTCTCTTGTCAATTTGGTTGGCATCTGTCTGTCTCAGGAGACAAGGGAGGAATGTGCCTTTGGGAGTGAAATCAAACTGTTGGAAAGTTATAGCATCTGCTGTGGCTGTAGACCCTGATACGAGAGAGACATGTTTTGTTGCAGCTGGGGCAGATAGCGGTGTCTGGTTGTGCTGCTGCAAATGCACAATGGGATTTCTTCTCTCTGCACTCCTCCCGGCTGTCATTCATCTTCTGGTCATTGCTCTGGATGCATGAACCATGTGTCTTCACGCACTGCAGTCATCTGCAAGGGATTCCTACACGGTGGGTTTGATGTTGCCATCCTTCATGTCACATTTGCTGACAGACCCCTTTGTAGTGCAGAGTCAGCCGTTTGCTTAAACAATAAAATAAAAATACATTTCAATCACTAAACCAAAATGAAATAAATCACACAAGTGAAATATTCAGGAAATCAGCAGAAAACACTGCAAATAAAAAATAATAATCAGCAGTTTAGAACCAGCCAGGGGAAAATTTGGTGGTCCAGGTAAAGCACCCAATGGATTATAATTAAAATGCTTAGAATAGCAAGAAGGTAGTGTAGATATTAAAGGAGCATATCTAAAGAGTATTTAGAAGAGTACTGTCAAAGGTCCATCTAGTTTAGCCTCTTGTCATCACGGTGCTCAGCCAGATGTCTTTGTGAAGCCGGCATGCGGGACCTGTGAGCAACAGCACCTGTCAACTTGTGATTCCCATCAATTGACGTTCAGGTGAATACTGCCACCAACAGTGGTGGCATAACATAAGCATTGTTATGTCACCACTGCATTGACAGCCATCAAAGTTGGTGGCTAGATCTTGTGGGAGCAGATTCCATAGTTTATGTTGTGAGAAGCAGTAGTTTCTTTTGTCTGTCTTGAGTCTTCCAACATAAAGCTGCATTGGTCTTTCATCAGCCTCATCCAACATGAAAAAACAACAACAACTGGTCAGGGATTATGGGAGTTATAGTCTAGGAACACATGGAGGGCACCACAAGTTAGTTATCCCTGATCTATTATATATTACAGAACAAGCATTCTAGCCACCACCCTACAGTAGTTTAAGCAATATAAATAACCTTGCCCATCCTTTGCCACCTTATTTTGATGCAACTGCCTTTTGTACAATATACTCCAGAGCTGTCTTTCAATCAAGGAGATCCTAACAGGTCTTAATGAGCGCAATCGTATTCTCTCTAACCGAATAGTCTAACCCACTAATGGTTCTTTTCACCAAACATGCTTCTTTTATGGTAAAACTGTGAAGTGCAACGAATCCCCCAGAGCACCGCCATCATGCAGAGCATCAGTCTATTTCAGACAAAATAAGAAAGGGAAAAAAGACATCTACGATAGATATACAGCTCATCTAACAGAAGCATCAAAGCTAAGCAAAACCCCAGAGAAGTTTTGTAGACAAACTGCATTTTGTGTTAAAGAAATAAAGCTATCAAAACTTTTCAAGCAGCTGAATAATACACTCCAAAAATTCAGTCTGCATTTCATAGAGAAAACAAAAGTTGGAAAATGCCAACAGCTATTCACTCAATTTCCTCCATTCAAAAGAGAACAAGATGCTATAACCAACCAGTGTGTCAAATGCAGTATTTTGCTCCCAAGCTAGCCTTCCTTGAGGAAGGGCAAATCCACCAACTGTTAGCAGATTTAACCCACCAGCAACTCTTCATGAGTTATGCTACATACATCAGTGCACAACTCATGAAGAGTTGCTGCAGGGACGTGGGTGGCGCTGTTGTCTAAACCACTGAGCCTCTTGGGCTTGCTGATCGGAAGGTCGGTCATTTGAATCCCCGCAATGGAGTGAGCTCCCATTGCTCTGTCCCAGCTCCTGCCAACCTAGCAGTTCTAAAACACACCAGTGCAAGTAGATAAATAGGTACTGCTGTGGCAGGAAGGTAAATAGTGTTTCTGTGCGCTCTGGTTTCTGTCACAGTGTTCTGTTGTGCCAGAAGCGGTTTAGTCATGCTGGCCACATGACCCGGAAAACTGTCTGCGGACAAACACCGGCTCCCTCGGCCTGAAAGCGAGATGAGCACCGCAACCCCATAGTCGCCTTTGACTAGACTTAACCGTCCAGGGGTCCTTTAACTTTACCTTTACCTTACTTCAGTGCACAGAAACTCTAGGCCTGGGTCACTTTACATATTATTGTCATACCATGAATGACCAAAACAGTGCCCTCCTGATATTGCTGGACTACAGCTCCCAAAAGCCTTGACTACTGGCTATTGTGAACAGAGTCCAAAATAATTAGAAGGGCACAACATTAGGTACCCCAGATGTCTCTAAGCAAGTGTGGATTTAATTGGATCTTATACTTTCTCATTCCAGTGGCATACAAATAAACTCCATTTTCAATAAAGTTACTGTCTTCCTGTCTGCCTTCTCTAATTCTAATAAAATTGGATAATTTCACCATGTAAGCCATTTTGCAAACTTTAGTTCACCAGGAATCAAGAGATTGTGGCATGCGGTTGTCCCCATTTTTGACAGCTCACCATCCTGGCCACCATTGCTTCCCCAATCATCTTCTGGTATAATGTATTGGGCCAGTCCTTCACTTATCCGTGGTTACCTTGGGCCTTTTACAAACTCTCAGCCTAACCTACCACACAGGATTCATGTAAGAACAGGAAGACTTAATTCCACATGTTACTCAGAGCTTGCTGGAGAAAAGGCTGGATGAGTGTATGATAAAAAGCATTTGCAAATTAAAGCACAACTTTGTTGCTTTTCAAAAACCTCAGCAATATTCTTTGCTACACGCTTCATGATTTGGAATCAATACCAACGTGGAATGAGAACATTCTTCTGTTGTCTGACTGTTGGGGATGATAAAGGAGCTCGCAGTATAGGCTTTGATTTATAAATATCAGTGGTTTTGGGTCAGTTCCTTAATGAGAGTCTATATAGACTGGAGAATTGTAAAATGCACCAATAAAATTGCAATGAACCTTGCTGTGAAGACAGTCTTCTTATATGTAGGTTTGATCCTTCACAGCTAATAAAATATATGTGCCAGTATCCTAATTTCCCCCCATTAGATTTTTTTTTTTGAGTAGGTTGTAGACTGACTTTTTTAAAAATAGAAAACCTTTCCAAAAAAATTTCCCCTTAGCAGCAAGCTGATTCCTATAATATCACTACTGTGAGATTAAAACCCCCTACACTTTCCATTTATAATGAACCACTTATTTTTAGGGGAGGAAAACCCCCATCTTCTCTCTTGTTCTATTCTCCTCCGTCCGCTAAGCCAATTACTACAGAAAGTATCTCATGGTGGACGTGTAATAGATGAAGTCACCTCTGCCTACTTGCCCTCTTTCTGACAATCGTTTTCTGACAGATGCTTCTCTCTGATTTATAACTGTTGAATCTGACTCTTGACCCTTTATTCTCCCTCTAAGACAGATATGGCATGGCATTGATTGGGGATGGTATGCCATTGCACTAGTTAATGGGAACAAAGTATAGCATTCTGTTCCATATTTTTCCATTTCCTATCTTTGCTTTTAGACTATTCCAAATCAGTTTTCTTTATCTGCATCACCAGCTTTTTTTTTGCCTTGTTTCGCCCTAGTCTCTTCAATGCCTCCTTCCTGTCCATGTGCTTTTTAAGAAGGAACGTGTTGTTGCTGTTGTTGTTTAGTCGTTTAGTCGTGTCCGACTCTTTGTGACCCCATGGACCAAAGCATGCCAGGCACTCCTGTCTTCCACTGCCTCCTGCAGTTTGGTCAAACTCATGTTTGTAGCTTTGAGAACACTGTCCAACCATCTTGTCCTCTGTAATCCCCTTCTCCTTGTGCTCTCAAACTTTCTCAACATCAGGGTCTTTTTCAGGGAGTCTTCTCTTCTCATGAGGTGGCCAAAGTATTGGAGTCTCAGCTTTACAATCTGTCCTTCCAGTGAGCACTCAGGGCTGATTATCTTAAGAATGGATAGGTTTGATCTTCTTGCAGTCCATGGGACTCTCAAGAGTCTCCTCCAGCACCATAACTCAAAAAGCATCAATTCTTTGGCGATCAGCCTTCTTTATGGTCTGCTCTCACTTCCATACATCACTACTGGGAAAACCATAGCTTTAACTATACAGACTTTTGACGGCAAGGTGATGTCTCTGCTTTTTAAGATGCTGTCTAGGTTTGTCATTGCTTTTCTCCCAAGAAGCAGGCATCTTTTAATTTCGTGACTGCTGTTACCATCTGAAGTGATCATGGAACCCAAGAAAGTAAAATCTCTCACTGCCTCCATCCCCCCCCTTCTATTTGCCAGGATGTGATGGGACCAGTGGCCATGATCTTAGACAACGATTTTCTAATTTCCTTTCCCCACCCCCATTTCTCAGAATTGATCCAGACATCCTGTAAAGATGATCAAACATCAGTTGTCAACTCTATTGCATTCTGTCTATCTGGTACAGTACGAATAGGTACAGAATCTACTTTATCCCCAATTGAACAGGCTGTTGATACATATTGAGTAATAGACATTTCCAGGCAAATTGCACCTCATATCAAATTAAAGCCAGGTCACATCACATAAAATATGCAATAAAATTGTCACTGCAACATACAATAAAACAAGCCTAGCTAAGATAAATAAATTCAGCAGAGTAAATTTGGTACCTAAAAAGCAATGCAGATATGTTTATTCAATGACTTATACAAATTGTTGTTGTGTAACAAAAGGTAAATTTACAAGAAGGGTGCACTGGGAAAAGGGACCTGTCAAAATTCAGGATAGGTGAAGGGTTTTAAGCATTTAAGGGGGAGGGACAAATAAAAGGGTTTTGCTTCATTTCCTGTGGTTTTGAGGTAAATTATTTTAGCATGAAAATGGCATACATCTTAGAGGTGCCCTCAGCAAAGTAACCTATGCAATTTCAGTAGAATCCGTATAGGGGCTAGAGAGTAATGTGGAATAGAAAGAAAAGTTAGAACAGATTCAGGCTTATGTTCGGCTCAATAAGCACAAAAAGTTGCAGAAACTAACTGCAAAGCTGATTTGACAGGACTGGATATGTGAACATGTGTCAAAGGCTGAAGAACATGTAACATTTTCCAAGTAAACACCAGTACAGTATCTGAACTAGCAAAGACTACTGAACTGAAAAAATAAAAATAAAAGAAAGAACGCAATATATTAATTCAACATCCCACCCTTCAAAACACTGTGATTGGAGAGTTGCGGTAAAATAATTCCTTCTGAATAAAAAAAAAAAAAAAAAAAAAAAAAAACCAAGCAAACACACTCACCAATTTCTCTGAATCATTTTGGTAGCCCTGATTCAGTTAAAGATTATTTTTGGAATGGATGCTACTTTGGCTCAGACCAGATCTGGATCAGACCGTTTTGACTTGTGATTTGTAAATCATCTGCACACCCTTATTGAAAACCAGACCAAAATAATTGCACATCGCTTCCTTTATGGGAGGACTGACCTTTATACATCAACACAATGCCATATAAGGCCTTTTTGTGTATTTATGTCATAGCATTGCAGTGACATTAAATACTTGCAAGAGATTAACTACATCAGTGCCTCCATAAGAACAGCTGTGCTGGATTAGACCAATGGTCCATCTACAAACTATCCTGTTTCCCACAGGGGCCAACCTGATACCTTGGGAAAGCCTACAAGAAGAGCAATAAAGCAATAGCCCTCTCCTGCTGTGGTCCTTCAGCAGCTGTTATTCAGTAACAAATTACCTCTGAACATGGAAGTTTCATATAGCTCATTGTCATTGACAGACTTCATCCTCTTTGAATTTTCCAATGACCTTTTAAAGCCCACTAAGCTGGTGATCATTACCTCATTGACATGTACATGCAATTTGCAAATAATTGTTGGGTCCTGAATGTGTGGCTAAAATGCTTTTCTGAGGTCTGGGTCCTTCTGGAATCTGCTGTTTTAAAATCAATCACCATAAAACACAACATGGAATTTATCAGAGAAAGTATTTTTCTCTTGCCACAAGCCTGGTCCACTAAGAATGTCTGGCTAGTAATGGTATCCATCACACAGTTTTTCTTCCCTTCTAATCAGCAAACATCTCAGTCTCCCGTTTAATCTAATCAAGTTGACAAGCTATAGGCTAAAGTGACAATTCTGCAAACACCTGTTGCTGAAGGTATGCACTTGATCAGCCTAATTGAATTCCTTCCTGCACTGGGTAAGGCCTGTCCGCACACACCCTCCCATTAGCAACCTTCTTTTAAATCCACATTCTAATTAAAAGGAGAAAGGATCCACACAAGAGACTTATAAATCCATCACCACAAGCTTCAGTCCATCTCTTCCTCCAACTGAGGACAACTGCAATTAACAGTAGGTGGAGTGATGCTGTGGCTACTACAGCATAAACATCTGCCAAGGAAATGACAGAAGTAGAGCCAGTTGACTCCTGATTATTCTGTTTACAGTTGCGAAGATCTTCACCTACCCAAATAATGTTGGGAAAATCTTCAGAAAGCTAGAATGTCCATAGCCTTCTACCTCCTCCATGATGTGACTGGGTTTGGTTCCAGTAGCATAGAATGTAGTGGAAGGTGATGGTTATCTGACGTCTGATCTGTTGCATTGCTACTGCTCACTAGGAGGTAGATGCAAGATGAGGCAGCAGCAAGGTGAGCAGAGTGAAAAACCTAACTCCTACAATTCTCAGAGTGAAGAAGGTTGACTCTTAAACAATCTGGAAATTGTAGCTGTGAAGGAAACTGGAGTCTCCCATGAATTGGAAGCGCCCTTAACAAGCCACAGCTCCCAGGATTCTTTGGGGGAAGCCATGACTGTTTAAAGTGGTATCACAGTGTTTTAAATGTATGGTGTGAATGTATGCGTCTCCATTGAAATTAGAGACACTTTTATTTCTTGAGTAATAATTAGTTTTATTGCTGCTGGTTTTAATGTGCAATATCTTGCAGACTAGCTGTTGTTAGGCTGATTGTGTTAGATGTTCTTAGTTATTGCTTTTAGAAACGGTCTGCTAGCTGTATTTTAATGATTGCATTTGTACAGTTTTATGGCTATGCTGTACACCTCTCTGAGTCCCTATAGTAGAAGAGCAGGATATAAATAATAATAATGGTAATTTTGCGCCTCCACGTTGATTTGTGAGGCATTGTGCAATATACCTCCACTGTAATGGTTCTGGCCAAAGGCCTGGTTTGGGGACAGGAAAATACATTAGGAGAAGTTGACTGAGAAAGAAAGATTGAATAATATACCCTGTTTTCTGTTCTGTGACATGGAAGACTTTGACTTAGGCACTATAGAATTCATTGCATGAAGTGCATACACAGTTAAAATTATACATGTGGAACAGAAACAGAAATTGGGGGCTGAATGGGTATATAGAAGCAGTGGAGGACAAAGGCAGGAAGCAAAATCTATCCAATAAATTGGTACTACACCCTTTTCAGGTGTTCAAACTTCATGGGATGCAAAGGACAGCAGGGATTAGCCCCTTGACTCACCACACCATTGCTTCCATGTTTTGGGAAGGGAAACTATCACAGCTAGAAGACTGAAGATCTCTAAATCATGTGGAGATCCTTCAGGATTACAGCAGGCTACTTGGTGCAGAAGTTCCCTGCTCAAAATAAAAAAAAATTCCTTCCAGTAGCACCTTAAAGACCAACTAAGTTGGTCTTTAAGGTGCTGCTTAGTTGGTCTTTAAGGTGCTACTGGAAGGATTTTTTTTATTTTGACTATGGCAGACCAACACGGCTACCTATCTTCCCTGCTCAAGTGTTCCTTCCATTCTAGTGAAGCTGGTGACAGGGATATGACAGAGAGGACAGGGTCAACAGGATCACCACCACCCTTCCACCTCATGCTGTTGCAGTTGAATGGGAGGAAGGACAACTGAAGAGGGCTAGTGTGTGGATGGAGTCAAGGTGGCACCAAGGCTTTAGCTCCTAGCTCTTCTGGTCAAGGCTGCTTCGGAGTAGTTTGCCTGATCCATCAAAGAACACAAGGACAGCCTTGCTGGGTCAGACCAAAGCCTTGTTTCTCACAGTGGCTATGCAGATGCTTAAGAAAAGCCTACAAACAAGGCATATGCATAAGTGTAAAAACCTTGCCCTATTCCATAGCAGCTGCCACTTTCTATTTATTATTAGTCAGCTGAATTTTTCAGTAAACAAAATTTGCTTGTATCCTTTTGCAATCCTCTTAAACCCTCATACAGATGTGCATCAGCTCTTACAAGTGATGGAATAATCTTCAATATTGAAAATCTGCCTGCAAATAGAAAAGATGGATGGTAGAGAGAAAAGTTCATGACAACTTTATTCCAAATGTACTAGTTTTGTATATTTAGGGTCTCTCATAGTGAAGTCTTCACTTATACAACCTTCCACTTACAGTCCAAGGTAAAAATCAGTAACGGTTTTACCACTTATTTTGTTCTTTCTGCAAACAAAGTCAACATGTGGGAGATGTGCTTTGAAGTCTAGGATGTCAGCTTTTCTATGGAGGCTCTGGGGGATAGCAGTAGCTCATTGGTGCCTTCTCCTTCCCAAAATGTGGTTTTATCCATCAAATGTGTCTCACATATTATGAGCAATAAGAGTTCAAACAATGTTGTACTGATCATTTATAGACAACAACCAAATGCATCCAAATAAATTGAACTGTTTGCCTAGTCTTCATGTTTATATTCCTGAACTGAGTTTATATCTAAAAGGGAACAGCCTCTGATTCAGAAAATCATACAGCCTCTGATTCAGAAGTTTTAAAAGAGCCTTAGAAACTTTGTGGGTTTTCTTTTTCTTTTCTTCTTTTAAAAAAAGATCATTAGGAAGAGGCAAGCAGTCTTGAAGGATAATGATCTGGTGTAAAGTTGTAAAAGGGCTGGAAGAAATTAAAGTGAAGTGTAACTCCAAGTCTTCAATAATTAGATTATTAGTTTTTGAGGGAAGGTCGATTAAAGATGACCAGTAGAAATCATTGGATTGCAGGTTGTGCTCACCAGGGGAAATTGGATATATTTTTCTAACAGTGGGAGAGTGTTGGGATATAGTGAGTCACCATGTGCAAAGTTGCATTCGGAATCACTGAAAGAATAATTAACTTCTGGAGAAACCATGGTGACTTACTACAGAAGGTAATTGGATGTGATATGCTCCGGTTTCCAACACCCTTTTCCACCTGCTACACATACATGTGACAAACATCTCAATCCTAAACTTGTTTACTTGGAAACAAGCCACACACGTTCTCTCTCCCCTTCCCCGAGACACCTAGAGGTCATTGCAACAGCAGTGCTCTAAGCATGTGTGAGATCTATGAAGTCTTCTCCAGGGCTCCCGATAGTATAGTTCAGGGGTAGCCAGCATGATATTTCTTTGTTGGACAACAGTTTCCACCATCCCTGGTCATTGGCCATGCTTGCTGCCACTGACCTACAGTCTGATTCAGTACAAAACATGCACTGTCCATTCCTGATCTGCTACAAGCTACTGTAGCTATATAGATTCTGATGTGTCTAGAGATGTTGCTGAACTCCAAGAGAAAATGCCAACAGATTAATGACATGTTTTTTGGCAGGAAGTTCCTTGACAAGCTTTTGGCTGATAAAATTTGAGATCTGCCACCCCGCCAGTGAACTTTATCACTCATCAACTGAGTTTCTTCACAGCTGCAATATATTAGTGTAATAAATAGTTGATGCTCAAGAAATGTGCAATACAGTATTTCTAAATATTTCTTGGATGTTGTGACTGAGAACAGAGGCAAATGTGGACAGAATCGGCTTCTACTATGATCTGCTAACTGTCCCCAAAAGACTTGCAGGCAAAGTGAGTCACGTCCCACCCCCTTATGCAAGACCCATTTGGTTCTCCATAAAGGATAGCAGAACATGAAAGGCTGTGCATAATGGGAGCATCTGGTGACTTCTGAATTATATATCACAGTGGCCATGCTTGTTGTACAGAGTCAACATTTTTTTGAATGAGCTCTTGTCAGCACAAAAGAATGGAAACATACCAAGACTCCTGTTTTCAGCCAGATTTTACAGAATGGCAATATTTAATTTATTTCTTACACCTGCCTTGCGTTCTTCCTCCAAAGCAAGGAGAGGACTTTGCATACAGTCTCCAGATGGTTTCCCCTCCAGGCAGCTGATGAGGCCAAACTTGTTTAGAAGAACGTCAGGTGCCTTCAGACTGCTTTCTGGTCCTCTGGTACAATTAGCATTTGTAGACAGATTTCATATGTGTAAACTTTGTCTCAGAATTTTTTACAACAGATCTGTAAATCACACCAAAGCTATTAATCCCATGTTGCAGGGATGAGGCTAAAAAGGAAAGTGTCTTGCCTAAGGTCACCAAGTGAATCTGTGCTGAAGAAAGATTTGAACCCAGATATCCCCCAGTCCACTGCTTTAAACCATAATACGCTCAGCCACACCAGTTCTCAGGTTGAAGAAATGAAGGCCACATGATCAATATTTTCCCCAGTATGAAGAAAAATACCTTAAGTTCCCAAATCATTGGTTATAACACATGAAAAAGCTTTGTTTCACTGCTTCTGATGTACAATATTGGATGTCCTTGCTGCATTTGTGGCATCTAATGGTAGCCATTTAAAAGTATTTTTCCTTAATGTTAGTTGTGTGTGAAACCTGCACAACCTCTGACCCAATAAGATGCCCACTAGTCATGTTAGATGTTTGATCCACCCACCCACTTTAAAAAAAAAGAATCCGAGGGAGACAACATAAGCAGGTGTTGGCAATATGAGGTGAGCCTGCCTTCCAAATTCAGGCACAGTCTCCTATGGACTCAGTTCCTTTTCGCACCCGTCAATCTTAAATCTATCTCATTTTGGTACAGGGAGCAACAACAGAGTATCTTCCTCAAGCTTCCCAAAACTTTCCAATAGCATCATCTGAGGAACAAGGAGGGCTTTGGAGCACAGTTCTCCAGGACTCCTGATTTCTTGTGCTTGGCATGCTACCAATGCAGACTTACAAGTGCTGAAAAGAAGGAAGGTGAAGAGAAGGCACAGAAAGAGATTTCATTGCTTTTACTGCCACCAGTGTCTTATTGCTAAGAATATTTGGGATAAGGAAAGTAATCATCAGGTATAGGGCTTTATGAGTTAGGGGGGCAACCAGCAATTTCACTTACTTTTTGACCTCTTCCCTTGCAACTCCCACAAAAACACAGTAGCCACCTTGAGTCTCGTTGGTCACCCCAAGTGAGTGAAAAGAGCCCCAGTGGCATTGTTCATCACTAGTGAGCTGTCAAATCCCTCATGAGCCATTGTAAAATGGCAGCGTTCAGATAGTCAGGAGTGGGAGTGAAAATTTTAGTTTCACTGGACTCGGCATGTGTACATTCCAGAGGCATTGTGCAGGAACCCAGCCCTAACGATCCCTGGAATACTCAATGAAGTATTCATCAGCAGCAAATCATCAAAATTCATTAGCAATGGGAAGCTTATCACCAAACATTTATCTGTGCATTTGGAAGCTAGCTGAACATATTGGTGGGCTGCTAACTGCTGTTGTGCTCCTGACCACAAAGGCCATTCGCAGAGGGGCAAGATGGTCAGCTGGATTCATTAGGTGCACCTGGGACTCGGTGTCTGCCAAGAAACTGCACTCATTAGTAGGGCTGCCTGGAGTTTGTATGGCTATTAAAAACAAAGTGGCTTTTTAGTGCACTGTTCCTATTAAAGCCTACAAGTTGATTGCAACTCTCCTACCAGATGGAGGCTTGGACATTAGCTGCTACGCCTACTGGCCTGCTGGACTTAATTCTGATCACCCTTTCTCTTCTGCTCACAGCATTTGTAGCAACTCGGACCCCAAAGAACCCAAAACGTGACAGATAGCATTTCTCCATATGTGTGGTAGGATGCTGGCTTTCAGCCCCACCCCCAGCTGCTACTCTCTATGCATTTGTCTAAAAGTCATCTAAGCTAGTGGTCATTATTGCACCTCATGGTGATGTATTTCATAAGTTAATTATGTGTTGTGTCAGGCCTGAAAATGTCAGTGCATTTCATTGGATGGTCTGTGTCGAGAGTGAAAAAGCTTGGTTTAATTATTCCCTGTGCCTTTTCATATTCTTATATAATGCTCCTGTGTCCTGATTAGGATTCCAAGACAGAATCTCCCTCCATCCCTAGTCCATACAAGTGGAAGTTTTATTCATGCTCTATCAGTCAAAGAGAATGAATTGTAGAAACCATTTTGGATTCCATGGTACAGAATAAAAAGCACCCAGTCTCTTCCAGAACTCAAACCTGGTGGTTCTACCCATTATTATACATAATTAAATTGTATCTCCACCTACCTCTCAACTGCTTTTCAGTTTTGACTATTGTAATATTTACCCCCCCCCCAAGGTCTGTAACTTTGCATTGATCTAAGATAACTTGGTGTCCTCTATTTATTTTGGACTATGACCCCCCAGCAGCCCCAGACAACATGGTCAATGATATGGGATGGTGGGAGTTGTAGTCCAGCAACACAGGACTTTGCAGCTCAATGTCATGAATGCTTACTCTTGGAGCAAGAAGTTATTCATGGGTAGGGTTGCTCCCCAATAAGCTTTTTTGGGGGTATGCAAGAGGTATAAATCAGCCTTTTCAAATTAATGTTGATGCACCAATTTCAACCACATGTTGCTTTTTGCAAGTACTTGAAGATGCTCAACTTATGCGATCCTTTCTTTTCCAAAAAGAGACAAGACTGTTCAAATCTGACACCTGTTTAAAAGAGCATTCATGTGACATTAGGTTTGTGGTGAAAGGGAAAGGTTGGATTTGCTTCTCTACCATGCAAAGATCCTTGCTGGCCTAGTAACTTTCTAAATGGGGCACTGATGGAATGTACTCAGAACCAATTCAGGTCGCACCATTGTTTTCAGCCCTCGAGCTAAAGGAGTCTAT
Source organism: Podarcis vaucheri (assembly GCF_965113315.1). NCBI lineage: Eukaryota > Metazoa > Chordata > Lepidosauria > Squamata > Lacertidae > Podarcis > Podarcis vaucheri. The sequence continues at coordinate 75,003,744 of NC_138766.1, forward strand.
CTATTGACCTTTCATTGCCCTTCTTTCCCATCCTTCTTTTTTTTTTGCAATTGTTAAAGCTGCAGTTCCCAGTGTGATGATCCCAGTATGATGATACTACTGCTGTGAATATAGTCTGGTAAATTACCATATTTTTCCGTCTATAAGACTCCTCCATGTATAAGACACCCCCTATTTTGGGGGACTCTGATTTAAGAAAATGGGGGGGGGGGAGATGGCCCAGAGTATAAGATGCCCCCTAATTTTTGACATTATTTTTTAGGGGGAAAAACCTAGTCTTATACATGGAAAAATACGGTAATTGGACTTGCTGATAATGGGTGGATGTCAGATGAGCAGTTCATTATGAAATCTACAACAAACTTTGTTTCAGGTTCTGCTTCTAGATCAAATGTCCTGTAGCATCTGCTCTAGAGGGTTTGCCCATGAGTAAATATCTGTATATTCTGAAGCAAGAGCATGCAGCTCTTTCCTCTTAGCTTTGAGGAGAAGAGTTGGCCTCTTGTTTAGATGAAATATGTTCCTTCAGGTCTTTGCCACCATCATCCAATGAAGGACATGCAATCTGGAACTGTGTAATACTCTTCACTGAAAGTGCATATTACCATAGAAGATATATGGCCAATATCAGTAAAAACCACCCTGTTAAGAGCAGCTGGTGCTAAAAAGAGATTATTTTAGTAGCTCCTAAAAGCTCTCCTGAACTGGAGATAAGGATCTGCCAGAGTTTCCATTACACATTTAATGATACATTTCAAAAGATTGTAATTCATTCCCTTTGAGCCTCAATAACTCATTGGGCTAAAACTTGTATAAGTTTTTAGATTAGCAACTTTTCTCCCCTGCCAGAAGTTGAGAGGCACCCTTACCATGAAAAATAAACTAGGATAGAGGATCAATACACAAACACACAGGAGAACATCGGAACTATCACCATGGAGATATAGGCTGACCAGCAAATCAGATATATCCTTCTCTCACAAAAAGTAAAGCTACCCATATTGGTCTATAACCATTTCCCCCCAACCCAAATCAGTATTAGGCCAGTAACCTTCTATTTTTTTCTGCATAGCACCGAACAGAGTTTATTTGAATGAGTGCTACTTCCTTTCACCCTCCATCATAAGATTCTTTCAGATGTAGACATGTATGGCATTTTCTCCCCCAATACACCTTCATCTAGCCTAGGCTTCAGCAACCTGATGCCTTCAAGATATTTCAGACTACAACTCCCATCAGCCCTGGCCAACATGGTAATGAGAGTTATGGTCTGAAATGTCTGGTGGGCACCAGTTTGGTGAAGACTGATCTAGTCTGATAAAGAGTTCTGGACAACTTGAACGCTTATACAACATCATGAAACGTTTTTGGTTGTCCCAAAAAAGGTATCACTCTAATATAGATGTTGGAATCGCCCTCTCATGTCAGAGCATCTTGTCAGGATCAGTTCACTAGTTACATTTTTTTCTTGCAGTTCTGCACCATGGAAAGAAAGGGTAAGGTGGTTTAGTAAATTGCGTTAATTGATTTTACTATTGCGCATTTATATTGTTGCAGCCTTCACCCTGGGACTGTGTGAAGGGGAAGTAAGAAATACAATAAATAAATACTACAACAATTATAGGAACATAAATCTGTTGCATTATATAAAAATATTTAAATACTCATTTCATCCCATTTATTGCGTATATCCTGCGTTTCGGTCCTGAGAGGAGCCCAAAGTGGCTAGCAGCAAAGAGAAGGCAATGTAATTAACAACAACAAATCACAATAATCAATATTGCAAAACATAGCACATAGCAAAGCACACTAACAAGACAAATGAAAACTTTCAGGACAATTTTTCCACTGTAAATGGATTATTTCTAATGAAACTAGGGGAATCATTTTTCCTGGAATGCTCGAAACTAAGGGAGAATTTTCTCCAGAGAAATGTATCAGTCCAGAGGAGGGCTATGTCTCTTCATGAATAAAGATGAGCAAATGTGAGCTTCTCTTGGTTTGTTCATCTTCTGGTAAAAGGAAATCAATGAAGCTGAGCTAAGTATCACAGATAAACAACATCTCCTATGGATCAAAGTTTGACTCAGATGAACTGCTGAGAGGGCAATCTGAAGGAATAAATAAGCGGTGAAGCCATTATGAAGTCTCTTGTTTTTGTTGTGTAACGGTGTCTGTTCATGTGAATACTTGGGTGCATCACAAATAGCTCTGTGCTTTTCCCTGTCTACTCAAAAGCAAGTCCCATTGTGCATATTGGGCTTATTCCCCGATCAGTATGCTAGGGGCTGCAGTCTTAATCTGGATCTATTTCATTTATTTGAAATGTTCTTTAGGGCCAAACTAGGTGATAAGGCACCGTGGCACGTGTTGAACTCTCTGTTCATAAAGAAAGTAAAGTCTGACTTAAAGCACTACCACCACTGTTAGGGTTGCCATATTTCAAAAAGTAAAAACCGCTACCCCACTTCCCCTCTGTCTCCCTGGTTGGAATAGCCCCATGTTTACTTATATGAAGGATTCACTCCTTTATCAGGCTTCTGTCCGGACACTGAGATCGTATTTCGGGGTTCTCCTGTGGGTACTCCACCATCTCAAGTGAGATGGCTGATAGCAGGAAGGAAAGGACATTCTCAGTTGTGGTCAGAGCCGACCCACCCATGAGGCCAGGTGTCACCTGTCCCAAAACATCTGACCTGATTTGCTCATTTCTGAATAAATTAATCCGCAAAGTTGTTCCTGGTTTGGAGAGAAGCATTAAAGGTAAAGGTAAAGGGACCCCTGACCATCAGGTCCAGTCGTGACTGACTCTGGGGTTGCGGTGCTCATCTCACTTTCTTGGCCGAGGGAGCTGGCGTACAGCTTCCGGGTCATGTGGCCAGCATGACTAAGCCGCTTCTGGCAAACCAGAGCAGTGCATGGAAACACCGTTTACCTTCCTGCCAGAGCGGTACCTATTTATCTACTTGCACTTTGATATGCTTTCGAACTGCTAGGTTGGCAGGAGCAGGGTCTAAGGAGCGGAAGCCCACCCAGTGGCGGGGATTCGAACCGCCAACCTTCTGATCGGCAAGTCCTAGGCTCTGTGGTTTAATCCACAGCGCCACCCTACTAATGAGCAGATTCCTCAGCTGAAAAGCAGAGGAGCTGTGCGCAGATTGGAAAGTGTCTAGATAACCCTTACCACCCAAGATTACCTTGCAGACGTCTTGCCACAAGTCTCTCCACCATGTTCCCAAAAAAAGGGAGAGGGTACTTGTGGCTGCAGGCCTATGGAAATCAGAATGTAATTTTTCGGCTTACCATGTGCTACGCCTTCTGTTAAGTGATATGAACAATGAATCACATTCTTTGAGACTCAGCTCATTCATTATGCAGAGCATGCCACTTTCGGATGTGTGTGCCTTTTGTCAATGCTGCAATGTGCTTTTTAAATGTTTTTGTGTGTGCACACTCTTTGTCTTAAAATGGAACTAATTTGTTCCAGCGGAAGCACAATTGCTATTCTTTTGTTTCAAGTAGCACAGTGACAAGCAGCTTCCTAGTCAGCTATCGCTCCTCCACAATGAATTCATCCGAGAAGCCTATGCCATGGTCCTAGCTGGTGAGTTTGAGTTCAAATCAATGTGTGATTTCAGCCCTGCTAACTTTTTAACCCATTGCCTCTTGAAGGTTACAATGCAGTGGTGAAGTTGAAGGCACAACTAGCATATGCCATGAGATAGACGCAAGATCTATACATTTTGCATCCCCATGACTTTCTGGCCAACAGCCCCTGGGTTTCCTAATTTCATTTTTACCACTTTATCCCTTCATGTACCTAGGTGCTATGTGCCTGTCCCTGCAGCCCTCATTTACGTTGTCTCAGGTTAAGTTTTTTTTAAAAAAATAATTATCATTGTGAAATTCACCAGAGTAATTTATATGGAAACAACTCTCATTCTCTTTTTTTTTTTAAAAAAAAATGATATTTATTGGGAATTTAAAGTTACAGAAAAGAAAAAAGAAAGAAAAGCAAAGAGAAAAGAGATTAAACAATACAAATCAATAAAAAATAATTAAAAAAGAATAAAAAGTACCAAACATACCATACACCAAAATCAAAAACAAGAACAAAAAAATAAATTTAAAAACAAATCCAATATTCCCATACCCTTATCTTCATTAACTTATCTCTTCGACCTCCTCACACCTCCATTTTTTGTATTCTAATTATTAATGATCTCAGCAAATCCTTTCCATCTTTCACTATATTCTGTCCTTTAGTTGTCTTAATTTATTTTATCCTTATCCTACCATAAAAAACCCTAAAACTTAAAAACTTATTTATGCATAACTCCTTATAACATTTCTACTAAAGCCTAATAGTTTCATTCCAAGATTTTCCTAACAGTCGTTAATTTTGCAATATTTCTCTAAATGAATTTTTAAACTTTCTGCCAATCTTCATCCACCGTCTCTTCTTCCTGGTCTCGGGTTCTGTCAGTCCTTTCTATCTGTTCCATCTAGTCCATCAACCTAGTGATCTTATGTCTGAGGCTCTTAACTCTTTTCCATGTCCCTTCTGCAGATCTTCTCCATAATTGTACCTGCACTTTACTTTGTCTTCTGCTGGTCTTGTTCTTAATTTCCTTCCTTTGTCTCTGAGGCGTAGATCTCGGGGGAACAACCTAAGAGTGTCTTTATCCCTTCTTGGCCGGTCAGCCCGTTCTCCATGGTTAGCACTAAAATCCAACAAATATTCCAAAACATACTTCAATGCTCCTCCAAAGTTGAGTGCCTCGACCACTCCAATTTCCTCCTGGCCCAAAACCAAATCCCAAAGGTCAGAGCATCCCTGCATAGGAGGATCTGACCAACTTGCCATCTCCAGTCCCGACAGGACTCCGTCTCTCCAAGTCTGCCTCACTCCAAATTCAGTCCTCAGAAACGACAGCTTATGCTCCTGCAGGGCCGCATCTCTCTCAACTTGTATTACTTGAGGTTCAACAACAACCTCCTCCTTTGTCTTCTCCACAACTTGCCCTGTCAGGGCAGATTCCTGGGTCAGTTGTTGAGCAGGTTCTATATCAGTGGTCACTGTTTGACCGAAATTATCAATTGCAGTAGTCATCAAATCCATCTTCGCATGAAGCTGCTCCAACAAAGCACTTGTCCTGCACAAAGCAGACACTAAGGTTTCCTGTGTCAACATTCTTATCCAAGGTCAGAGCCTGTTTCTCACGCTCTCTAATCTCTACAGCTGTAGAGTTCCCCAGGTCCACTCCAACAACAGTTCAAAAGCTCCCTCTAGAGGAAACAATTTATATTTGTATCCATCCTTTTACAAACAGATCCAGCAACAAAATTGCTTTCGTTTTTCAAATCTTTGTTCCTTTTTAGTGCAAAAGGAAACATTGGAATCAATATGTTTCTCTTATTTAACTATCTGTCAACATGCATTATTATTCACAGTCAACGAACTTTCCCCAAACGTCTATCTTTGACAGCCCGTTCCCAGGTTCAAGACGATAGAAATTTATCTTTCTTTACTCCCTCTCCTGCAGGCTTGAAAAATTTAAGATTTCCCCCCTCTTCTCCTGCTTCCAAGGGGGGTTTGTAGTTTTAACCTATGGAAATTTAGTCCTTTACAGATGACATTCCAGACTTTAGCTTGCGATGTCTTTGCTTCAAGCTGTTTACAAAAGTGGAAGGCGGACTTCCTGTTTAGACCTTCCCGCTCCGGTGCCAAATTACGAAGTTTAATAATCCAATTTTCCATTCTACTCACGGGTACTTGTTTAGAGTCCAATTGTCCACAGGAAAAAAGTCAGCGCTCTCCGACAACAGCAATGTGGCTTCACTCCGTGAAAAGAGCAATCGATTCAAAGTACCGCACAGCTCACCCCACGTCGCTCCGGATCCCCGTAGTCGGGTTTCCCCGCGAGTAGGGGAGGCGCTAAAGGTGCCAGCCGAATCCTGGGTCCACAGGCTTCTCCCGCCTGTGGTTTTTGATGGGTCTCCGCCTCACCATGGCGGTCCAGACCCTGATTTTCACGGAGCAGATTCCTCCAGATCAGAGGAAGCCCACCATTGCCGATGGTGCTAACCCGGAAGTCCAGAAACAACTCTCATTCTCAGGCCACTTTTCCTTTGCTGGGCTTTTAATAGATCAGATATAAACGTTTGGGTATTATGAGTAGAGATATATAAGCACATAAAAATATTGAAGAGGGAAAGAAACAGAACTAGAATAGCTAATGATAAAGTCTTATGGAAGGTAGCCTTGAGAATAGTAGTTCTTACCACACCCATTTTCAAATTTTGGTCATGCCCCTTTGGATATTTGCTGTTGTTGTTGTTGTTTAGTCGTTTAGTCGTGTCCGACTCTTGGACCAGAGCACGTGACCCCATGGACCAGAGCACGCCAGGCACTCCTGTCTTCCCTTTGGATATACAAGCCCCATAATATGCAGCTTCAGAAGGAATGGCCACTGTGCCATAAACCTTCCCTTGCCCTCACTAGCCCACCTCGTTTGATGGTCCAGTACATCCATCTGTGAATCTTTGTTGCGACCACGGGAGATTTTTTTTTTTTTTTTTTAAAAAATACATTTGATCAGCACACTCTATCAGATATAGTTTAGACTAATTTAACTTTCTGTTCTCTTCACATTTTCATGACAGGGAACAATTCAGCAGGTCATGGAGTTGAACCTGAGCACAATGAAGGAGCTGTTGCTTCTTCTCTTGTGCTCGCCCTCTGCCCTTTCCACGCCTCCCTCATTTACCAGCTGCTTTCATTACCATCTGAGAGAAAAAGGGCTAGTCCATCATTTTTCCTCCTTCCCGCCTCTGTCCAGCTTCACTCCTACAGCTCTAGAGGTAGTGAACATAACAGGCTTTACTGAGAACAGGACTTTCCATGTCCCATGAAAGAGAATGTGCCCATGGACACTGCATGGCCCAATGGGAGGAATGGAAGATCTGTGGTTTCCAAACTGTGGCTTGGAAGAGTGGTGGTTAGAGTCCTGGACTAGGACCAGGGGTCAGATCCCCACTCAGACTTGAAGCTCACTGGGTGACCTTGGGCAAGTCACAGGAAAGAAGTATGTATATACCCCTTTGAACGCCTTGCAGGAAAGGTGGGATATAACTGTAATAAGTAAATAAATAATAATAATAATAATAATTTTTATTTATACCCTGCCCTCCCCGGCCAGAGCCGGGCTCAGCGTGGCTAACACCAGTAAAATTACAGTAAAAACATAATAGGTGGGGAAAAAACACAATTTAAAATACAGGTTAAAATGCAATTTAAAATATAGCCTCATTTTAAAAGTAGCTCATAGATCAAAACCGTAAGGAGAGGGAAACATAAGGGTCAGACTGAGTCCAAACCAAAGACCAGGCGGAACAGCTCTGTCTTGCAGGCCCTGCAGAAAGATGTCAAATCCCGCAGGGCCCTAGTCTCTTGTGACAGAGCGTTCCACCAAGTCGGGGCCAGTACTGAAAAGGCCCTGGCCCTAGCTGAGACCAATCTAACCACCTTGCGATTTGGGACCTCCAAAATGTTGTCATTTGTGGACCTTAAGGTTGTCTGCGGGGCATATCAGGAGAGGTGGCCCCGTAGGTACATGGGTCCTAGGCCACATAGGGCTTTAAAGATAAATTAATCAGTGTGTGGTTGTGGGCCTATGCTTTATTTGTTGAGGGAAATGTTGTTCTGACAGGGAGGTGCTTGCTTTGTCAGCTGCTGCCAGTGCTCCAAGACTTGGAAATGTTGTGCTATACCGACTGACCCCTGTCATATAAGAATGCTCAGTTTGATAGTCTTCAGAAATATAGTTAGCATGAGGGAGCCAGCGTTATTAATCACTGCCTTCATTTTGGTGGGGTTTCCTTGAATATACCTAGTTAATAATTAATGTCACTCACTTGATATTTCCAAAGAGACACGATGAAAAGGTTTTAATGACTTTCCTTTTAAATGGCCCGCTGAGGTCTCCGGAGCTATTATAATAATTAATGCCTCGCTGGGAAGCCAAACATGTTTCAGCTTACCTTCTTATAACATGCCCTTCAGATAAATAATGTTTACAATAGCGGCGATTAATCAAAATGATAACTGCACATCTCTGTTTGTGAGGCAGAGGCTCACAGAACGGGGACTTTTTGCTTTGTCTCGCCGCAGATAAGAGAAACCTGCGGATAAGGCAAGGAGTGAGAATCACTAGCTGTAGAAACTCACTTCTCCGAAGCCAGCAACACCATTGCAAGCAGAGTGATGTATTTCTGCCTCTGGGGCGAATGTTCTGCCATTATAGTGATATAGGATCCACTCTGGCGCGATGCTCATAGAAATGGAGGGAGGTACTTTAGCTTTCCAAATAGGGCCTGCTTTTCTCCCCCCCCCCCTCTGGCAAGATTTAACGGCGCCTCACATCATTTTGCTGATACAATTGTCCCACGCGAAGCGTACCCTACCCTAGCATTAATTAGGTATGTGTCACACAGAGAAGTGACTCTCTTGACCCATTTGTCACAGCCGAATGGTAGAAAGTCTTCCTTCTTTAGCATTGGCAATATAATCCCTGAACTGTTCTGGAACAGCAGCTTTCCCCTCAACTGATTTACGCAGTGGTAGAGGCACATTTGAGCGCCCCACCATTCCTTGGCATAAGCATTTTAGGGGCAGGAAGAGGGAATTTGTTTGAACATCAAGTGAGAAACCAAGCTGTGCTCTCCAAAGACGCAGGTTAACCAGATAACCAGACTGACCCTAAGAAAAGGTTCCAGATCAATTGTAATGTTATCTTATGAATAGAAAGTGTCACATGTAATTTCTAACATCACAGTTCTCTGGATGACATTTGAGCTGAATTCTGTGAATACAATGGGTTTCCTTTTTTTTGGGGGGGGGGGTTGACTGAAATAGTTGTCAGTAAAGGTTTGGGGTTTTTTTAATGAAATGTTTTGCTGAACTATCCTCTTCCCCAGTCACCTTATTTGTTTTCTGTTCATTTCTTTTTCAAAACCTTGCCCAGTATTTTGCTGCAATCGATGGGCCACAGTGCAAAGGCAAAGGCATTCCATGCTTATTGGGCATGGAACTAAGTCTAATCATCTTTATATCTGCTCTGTTGTTGTTTTTTCTTGCTACCTGAAAATCAAATAACAATGATAATTTTAAAATTATTTTTCATCTCAATGCATTTCCAGGGCTTTTTTTTTTTAGGCAGAACTCAGCTCTGGCACATTTCACATGGGTGTCATCACCATTATAAGAGAACAAGGAAGGCGTTCGTGATGGGTTCTGGCACCTCTTTTTCTAGAAAAATAGCACTGTGCCTTTCTAAATGTATTTTGTATTGAAATGTGCATGTTCAAAGGCAGGTTGTTAAGGGTGAGTTGTGGATTTCTGTATGGGAGAACTGTATTGGAAAATTTGGAGAAGCTGAGTTCCAAGGAAAATTATATTCTGATCTGCATATTAGTTCAGGAGGTTTGGGACCCAGTCAAGTCACCTCAGAGTCACGTTCCCTAAGCATCCCCATATAATGCAAGTTTAACTCTACAATGAAAGTACAGGGGGATAGAAGCAGACTCTTCTTCATTTTCCAGATGTCACCTTAGCCTCCAAGAGTAAATTTTAATCTATGCTCTTTGCTTTCAACAACATAGATGGCCTTCAGGGCAGAGCTGTTATATTTGCATCCATATACCTCTTGCCTCCAATGAAGGTTAATTCCTTTAGGATTCAACACCTATCATTTTAGACATACATAGAAGCTGACTGCAAGGCATGACCTGACACTTTTAACAGAATTCCTTGCATCACCAGGTACCAATTTTTCTTCAAGAACAAAATGCAGGTAGTTTTCTCACTACCTCAGCAATGTCCAAAGAGATTCTTAATCATGGATTGATATTCTTCAGTGTCATTCTTCCTGGGAATTATTAAAGCTCATTATATTCAGAATAAGAGACCACCTGTTAAAAGATGTTCTCTGAATTTGAAATATCATCTGCTCTGTTTCTGGTCTCTTTCTCCCTGCCCCCCCTTTCATTTTTTAAATACCAAGCATCAGAAAAGATAAAGTGTTTTCATTCTGGTTCTTTTTCAGGCAGAAATCAGGACTACTGAGAAAGGAGGGAAGTATAATAAGAAGTCACTTGTGCAGTTAAATTATTTTCCAGGATTGCTTTGCATGATTTGTTGAGGAACCTCTGAACAAAGCAGAACTGCAATTGGATCGACAGAGGGAGTCCCCCCAACCCCAAGCGACCCTCGAGTGGAATAATGACTCGAGACAACATGATATGGGATTAAAATTTGCCACAACTTTATTAAGTTTCAGATGTAGGGAGACCTTGGCTCAGGCATTGGGCATTTATCCTTCCCATTCCCCAGCCGGGGATCTGGGAGACATCAGGGTTATCCAGAATGTGTGGGGATTGGGCTGGCTCTGGAGAACATATGTTCAAGCAGAGAGCTCGCCCCCCATTTTGCCGCCATTGCAGGGGAGAGCAATGACAACCTCTCGGCGTATGGCCAATGCCTCCCCTCAAGACCCCTTTAAAGGGGAACCCTGGGATCACCGCCGTAAGGGGGGCATGGGTCACCGCCTCACGCCCCCCCCATTTAGGAAGATAGACTAAATATTCCGCCCAAGGCCTGAAACACCAGGAGCCGCACTGGGATCCGGGGGGCTGCGCGCAACCACACAAAAGGCGCCCCCCATTTGATGTGAGGAGTGGTCATTCTGTGCCAATTTATTTGGAAATAAGGCCCGCTGTGGTCAATGGAACTTATATCTGGGGAAATGTGTCCCTCAAAGGACTCATTCAGCATAGTGCACAATGAGAAAGACCTGTAAATATTACAGCAGTGTTGTGGGGATAAACTCCTGCAATACTGTATGAATGCTATCACTTTATGAGTTGTCTTTATGTACCTCAGACTTTACACATCACTTAAAAACCCCAGGGTTTCCTGTGGATGATGCTGATCTTTATTTACCCCCGAAAAGGGGGGGGGGAGGGACAGCTTATTTGTAGAATAAATCTAATTTAAAATATGTTCGCTCTTCAGAGTGTTCATCCTGCCCACATGGTATTAAATCTTTATAGTCAGTTGGAATCTTTCTAGATCTTTTAAGAGAGAAACTGTGATAGCGTGGCAGCTAAGCAAATGAGCTACAGATCAGAAATACCCTGGTTTAAATAAATTTCACCCCACCTTGATTTCACTAGGTAGCCTTAGGTCAGCCACTCTCCCTCAGTGTTGCTTCTGCAATATGGGGGTAATACAACTGGCTTACATTACAGAGCTGCTGTTAAGGATTACAGCAGGCATGTATAAAGTTGTCTAGTGGCTTCCTGAAAAGACCCAGACTTGCTCACTTTCTGCAGGGCTACTGTGTTGGGCATCTTTGATAGTTCTCAGCAAAATCCTGTGTATGCCTAAGGAACTGTACACCACCTAGTTGGTAATGTTGATGGTGAAGGGGCCTCATTTTCCTTCATTTGCCACCAAAGGGCCATAGGACCATTTTGCACAGAAGCGTGAAGAGGAAGAATACAAAATAGCTTGGGCAGCTTCCATCACCAGTCTACAGATGGTCTAGTGTAAATTCACTACCAGTGTATTATTATTGCATTGACATGCAACACTGGATCTGGAGGGAACACTAGTTTTCTAATTTTGTTGTATAGTTTTTTGATACTTTTAAAAAGATTTTTTTTTTGGGGGGGTAAACTTTCTGTGAGGTTCAGTAGAAAGGAGTATAAAAATCTTAAATAATATTGCAGGCTGCATTCCTAACCCTATTTAACTGAGAAAAAGCCCCTCCGAATTCAATGTGACTTACTCCTGAGTAGAAATGTTTAGCATTGCACTGTAATTGGCTTCCTAGCTAGTGCTCAGAAATATTACACACAGGAAAATGGTTCAACAATTTACAGCTGTACTTTTACACCAGGAGTGACCTGTTGTTTCGACAGATTTTTTATGGCATGCAGAGTTTTCAGTAAGAAAAATATTTAAAGGAATTAACTAAGTAAAGCGGGTTGAACTATGCAAATACTGTAGGGAGAAGAAATGATTGTGTGTTCATCAGAAACACCAATATTTGGTATCTATTTGCTACATAATGATTATATACAAAGCCTTTTTTTAAAACAGGAAATGAGATTCAACTTCTCGATCAAGCTTCTCCTTTGACCGGGTCACTGAATTTCACAGCTCGAAAAGTGACTGTGTTTAAAAGGCATCATAAATTAATGAGCCATAATGAGTATTTCTTCAGTGCAATCTTTTAAAAGGCATTGCACTCACCACATTGCCTTTGAACTACCGGAGACCCATGATAGGATGATATGCAGTTCAAACAGCTAAAATTGCGCTGACTGCTTTGTAACTCAATTCCAGATTTCTCAAGGACAAAGATAACCAGGATCACACAAAGCAAAGTTTGCAGGTTGAGGAAAGACTTTTCTAATTAATAATCCTGGTAGTATAAAATCAGCTGAACTTCTTGCATTAGTAAATCTTGGGCAGAGTGTGCATGGCTATGGCTTACCAACCAATTGCCCTGAGTATTGAAAAGCATTTTTGGGGGTGAGTGGGGTGAGAAGTGGGGTGTCTTCCAATAGGAACCAAATCCAGAACTTGAACACACAAAAAGTTATTATTTTATGGTATATGAAAACAAAACTGAGGGGTGGTTTAACGGTGGCTTACAGGTAGAGACAGAATCTGCCAAAAGTAAAAGCATCCAGGACTTGTAAATTGGTAAATTGCCTGCCATGGATGGAGCCACGCTCTCCTTGGTGCAGGTGTTCGGTTAAGGTTGCTCCTGAATCCAGCTCTGTCACTGGACGTGCAGGTATCCTCAGTAGCTAGGAATGTCTTTTACCAGCTGGTGACACAGCTATATTCATTCCTGAATAGGGATAGTTTGACCCAGTGCTTTTTATCTGGGGGGACGCAGGGGTACGCATGCCCCCTAAACATTTTGCGAATCTAAGTTTGGCTTCATTGAGGGGCAGTATTTCAATATGAGTAGAAAAAAGAGAGTACCTCTGAACTATTTTTTTTAAGAAAAAAGCACTGGTTTGACCACAATTGTCCATGCACTGTTAACCTCACAGTTGGATTACTGCAATGTGCTCTATGCAGGCTACCCTTGGGGTTGGTCTGGAGGCCGCAGCTGGTGCATAATATGGTGACTAGGGTGCTTGTGGGGACAAACTACCACTAGCACATGACACCCTGTTTGTGGGACTTGCGCAGGCTGCCAATCCACAACTGGGCAAAGTTCAAGGAGTTGGTACTAACATATATGGTCTTATATAGCTTGGGGCAGGTTACTTGAGAGACTTCCTTATCCCTTATACGCCCAGTATGTCACTGCACTCTTTGGGAGAGTTTCCTCCAAAGATATCAGAAAACCACCCCAGAATAACTTAGAGCAACGGGGCTGCCCCTGTTAGGTGGGATAGCAGTCCTGTTGAAATCTGATAGGCGCCCTCTATCTGCACTTTCTGGAAACCATTGTTTCAGCCAAGTGATGCCCATCTTGCTCACCTCCCCTGTAATGTCAGGCAGGGACAGTTAAAGATGGGGCTTGGTGAAAAGGGGGTTGGCAGAGTCTGCTGATCAGCTGGTCATTGGGGCTTGCAAACCCTGGCACATGAGCCACGGTGCGTCTTGCAAAGCCCTAAACCTTTGCCCGCATGGTTTGTTTTCAACCCACGAGGCCAAAAAACAGATCACCAGATGCTATTGTGACACCAGGTGATGAACAAACCCGGTCCATAGTGTTGGGGAGACAAGGATCTGACCTGCCAGCCAGATCCAGTTCCCTTCCCCTGGTTTATTGAATGCTCTTCTTAAGCATGTTTGGCAGAAACCAACACTTGTATCGTTTGCTTTATCATTTAGGTAAAGGCTAAGGCAGGGATGGGGAATCTGTGGCCCTCCAGGTATTGCTAGATTACAACACCCATCTTCTTTTATTCTTGGTCATGCTGCCGGGGCTCATAAGAATTGTAGTCCAATACCATTTGGTTCCCCATCTCTGTGCTAAGACCTTTTTATTCTTCCAGTGTGATTTGATGGCTGTTACTTTTATGGGTCAGTTTTCATTTTTTTTTATTTTGGACTACTTTTTATCTTGGTACTATTGCTTTACATTGGTTCTGATTTGTATGATTTTATACACATTTTTTAATTGTAACCCACTTTGCATTTCCTAAATAAACAAGCAGTGCACAACACACTGTTTAAATTATTTCCAAAGAAATAAATTTATTAACATACATACAGTGGTACTTTAGTTTGCGAACGTCTTGGTTTGCATACGTTTTGGATTACAGTCATACCTCTGGTTGTGAACATGATCCGTGCAGGAGGCATGTTCACAATCCACAGCATTCGTAGCCTGGAGCGCTGCATCTGCACACGCAAGTGACACAATTCAGCACTTCTGTGCATCACATCATTTTGTGCTTTTGGGCATGTGCGAGCGCCGAAACCCAGAAGTAAACCCGTTCTGGTACTTCCAGGTTCGGCACGGTCTGCAACCTGAAAACGCGCAACCCGCAGCATTCGTAACCCAAGGTATGACCGTACAAACACGTCAAACCCGGAAGTGCATGTCCCGGTTTGCAACCTTTTTTTGGATTACAACACCTTTTTTTTATTACAAACAATTTTTTTTGGAGGCCCCATTGGCGAAAGCGTGCCTTGGGTTACAACCTGTCTTGGTTTACAAATGGACCTCCAGAACAGATTATGGTTGTAAACCAAGGTACCACTGTACTTTTCAAGATTCGTGAAGATTCCTTACCAGCCCTGAAAATTTTTACTCTCTCTGTGTTGTTTAAATCATGCTGTTGTTTTTTTCCAAGTGAACCTGTTGACAGCAGTAATTTTCACTTGACTCTTGCTTTGAAAATGCCTGAATAGCACAAAGGCATTGTGACACACAACATAACTCAATTCTATGAGACCCTGACGGTATCAACAGTATTCACAGAAATACAACATTACTTAGGCTGAAAGAGAGGGGGGTGGAAGAGAGAGAGAGATGGTGAGACAGAGAGAGAGAAAGAAAGAGAGGGAGGGGGGAATATGAAACTGCTTCTTTCTCCAGTGGGAATATTAGATTTTAAAAATCAGTTCAAATAATGCTGGTTTTGTGTTCTATCCCCCCCCCCAATTGACAATGCAATCATTCTAGTTCCCTGAGATAATGCTGGTGTAGAAAAAAAAATAGCGGGGAGAACTAGTCCCAAATGTCATTTCCTAGATAATGAAATCTGTCCTTTCCCCATTTTGTAACACAATTGATTTGCCAAAAACACACACCAAGTATATGGTCTTGTGAAATATACCACCCTCTGCAGTGATGTAATGAAGCCAGAATGAGGGCCTGATCACAGTTAGAAGGCCAGCCAAAACTAAGACCTCGAGTTATCAAGACTGATTGACTATTTATACATTTGTTTGTCTGTTTAATAAAAAATAATTATAGGCTGCTAGCTCCTCAAATATATCAAGGCAGTGTACCGTAAAATCATTAAAACATGATGCAGATTTAAAAATCTTAGGACTGCAGAATAATGAAATACTGAACAAATGACTCTAAGTGAATCAAATCCAACACTGATGTATCTTCAGCTTCTTCTGAACCAAGCACCATGGCTAAGTTCTGCATCCATACTTAAAAGCAAGATGCTTCTGGATGCTAGGAGTCACAAGTGGGGAGAGTGCTATTGCATTCAGGTTCTGTTTGCAGGCTTCCCATGGGCCTCTGGCTGGCCAATGTGAAAGCTAGATGCTAGGCTAGTCACTAGATGGGTTATTTATTGGCCTGACCCAGCAGCCTCTTATATTCCTATGTTACGCACATATGGACTTTCTTTTCTCTGGGGGTAAGTCCAGGTGTCCTCATCTTTCCTCTCAGGTAATTCATTGATGATACAGTATTTGTCTGGCAATAGCCACCATGTTAGCATTCCTGAATTATCCTCCATGAATTTGTTTAATCCTCAACCAACCAAGTTGGCGGCCATCACGATCCCCTGTGGAGCTGAAATCTATAATTGTCTTCCTAGAGATTTGAGCTGGGAGCCATGGATTTTGGCTCTCTGTTGCAATAGTTAAGCTGTGCCTCCTGTATATTTGTCAATATATACAGTATATAAACATTTCAGAATGCCAATGAATCTCCAGTGACCTCCTTTCAAAGGAAAGGAAGCCTGGCAAAACACTGAACTGCTAGATCTTCTCACCACTCAGAGAAACTGGGGGTGAGCATAACAATACTTTCAGCCATAATCTCCTATCTTGCCCCGTTCTCATCCTACCCTTATGTTAACTTCATTTGTTTTTAAATTACTTTGCTGCTGTTATCTTTCAAATATTAGAGCACATCTACTGCCTCCAGACGACTGATATTTGTTTAATTTAAAACAGCTGGATTCAGTACATCAAGTGATTCTGGAGACTATATTGGCTTGATAATATTTTACCTTTTCTTTTTTATCAGCCAGCAATTTTGACCATTGCATTATCGCACTAGCACAGGAAGGCTCGTTATTATTCCCGATTGAATTATAGCAAAGTTTTCGTCTCTCTCTCTCTCTCTCTCTTGAATGAGCCTCCACATAGTAATGTAACCACATCTCAGGAAATGTTAATTTTCCTTTGCTTTTCAGGATGTGCTTTAATATTTTTCAATGTATGGGTGTGCATTCATAGAAGATAGTGCCACCACAGGAAAATAATGGGGAAAGCTTCAGAGTTTCTTTGTCATCGGCACATTGTACTCATCAGTGTGGGCAATCATATCAAGTTATATACCTGCAGGTTACCCTGACTGAAAGAACTTCTTGCTCAAGTTTGGTATGAGGGGGCTTGTTGTGGATTGGTGTGACTAACCCACAGACCAGGAGCCAGATAAGGTCTCCCTAAGCAGTTTTCTTCTGGGCCAC
Source organism: Podarcis vaucheri (assembly GCF_965113315.1). Lineage (NCBI taxonomy): Eukaryota > Metazoa > Chordata > Lepidosauria > Squamata > Lacertidae > Podarcis > Podarcis vaucheri. Next base: position 75,020,727 of record NC_138766.1, read on the forward strand.
CCATACCCCATTCATTTCGGTAAATAATAGTAATAATAAGAATATTTAAAAGTAGATTTAGTGGGCTAACCAGTTTAATACACTGATGAAGATAGTGTAATTGGGTGAAGCTGGGCCAAATCAACCTGCCTCATTGTAGGCCCAACACACAAGTGAATTGAAGGAAATCTCTTCCTGCAGCTCAGTGGAAAAAACAGGCTCAGATCTCATTACTTAGAAAGTAAAATGAAATATTGGAGCAGGTAGAAGGGTCTTGACTCTTTGCTTTGTTCAAAGGCTAAATTTCACAGCCAAACTGGCCAAGGAAGATTTCAATGTTAATTAGGAAGAACCTACTGAACTTGGGTACAAAAAACATGAATCATTATGTTACATTGAAGAAAAATCTTATTTAACTTCAGTTTTGTTTCCTGGGGTGGGGGAGTAGTCCTTCCCTCCCCACTCATATTTTCTAAGCCCTTTATTTGTAAAGCTTGGTAACTTGATATCATATATAAAAAAGAAAAACCCTGTATATATTTTTAAATATCAATCACACGTAGGCCCTCAGACTGCAGAAAACATCAATCATTAATTTTACCAACATACAGAGCTGAATTGCCTTTGGAGGCCATGTAAATTTCAAGTGGGTGGAATTCATGCTGCAGTATCAGACAGATTCTCAAAGTAGAAAACCCTGTCAGAAGTCAAGAATTTTGTTAAACTAGTTAGATGGATTTAAAAAAAAAATCAACCAAACATACATACATAAATACATAAAATTTAGAAAAGTCATAATAAGAAATGTAAGGATGTACATCAGATCTGTGGAATAATGAGATGAATTGAGGTGATTTGGGGTAGTCTTTAGTGATTTGCGGGGCGTGTGCTGTTTATATTTACATTTATATTTATATAACCTGCCTTTCTCCTAGAACCAGGACTCAAGGCTGCCTACACAAATTGGACTCAGTTAATAAGCCTATAAGAATAGATATCAGTTTGTTCCTAATTGATAAACATACAGTTACAAGGCCAATATTGTGGCTGCTGCACATCCCTGATAATAAGCAGTTGTATATATCTTTTCAGAGTGTTTGGTGTTTTGCCTAGATTATCTTGCTGTGAGGTTATAAGGTAGGCAGTACTACTGACCCCATCTTTCAGGTAGAGGTTTGGAGAATTGAAGATGTATGGTTTTCCAGAAACCATCTATTGAGTTCATAGCAGCAAGATTAAATTAGGCACACCTGGTCTGTAGTTTAGGGCAAAACATGGACGAGCTCTTCCAATGCCCTCTTGGATTAGCTCAGAAATCAACTCCATTCCTCCAAAAACCACAAAAATGGTTCCATAATTCCTATGGAGGTATGAACAAGACCTCTGCTGGAACAAAAAAACAAAAAATAATAATGGAGGGAGCAGACAGGCAAATTCATGTAGCATGCTAATCAATGAAAGTTCATGTGATTAACTGATAAAAATTATTTGATCATATTACCGCCCTAATTTTTAGCTCTTATAATTTAGCACATTTCAAGTATTCCAAGTGTTTCACATACAGTGGCACCTTGGTTCTCAAATTTAATTCATTCCGGGAGTCCATTCGACTCCCGAAACCACTTGAAAACCAAGCAGAAGCCATGTCGGACGTTTGGCTTCCGAAAAGCCAGAACACTTTGCAAACCAGAACACTTCCGGGTTTACAGTGTTTGGGAGCAGATTTGTTTGACAACTAAGCCATTCGAGGACCAAGGTACCACTATACATAGTTTCAGTAACTATATAAGCCTTCCATGGTAGGCCAGTTTTATTATTTCTCCATCACAAAAAGCAGACTGGGTGTAAGAATACAGAGGTTAGCTGAAGTGAGATTTGAAGGACTTCTTTCATCACACTTTTAGCCCTCATACGATGACTCTTACATGAGTGATTTGCCTTCCCAGTAATGGGAACAGCATTGCATACATAGCTATAAAGATGGTTTGGTATCAGATTGTAACAGTGGCGTAGCGTGGGGGGTGCAGGGGGGGCCGGCCGCACCGGGCGCAACATCTGGGGGTTAGGGTTAGGGGGCGCAAATCCACGGGTTAGGGGGCACAAATTACTTGCCTTGCCCCGGGTGCTGACAACCCACGCTACGCCACTGGATTGTAACCTTGGCTTTCCTTCCTTCAGTTTCTGTTTCTCTCAGCTTCTCATGACAAGCACTGTGGTATTATTTCTTGCCTTAGGGCAAGACATGCTGGTTGTTAAGCATGCAAATAGCTCTGAGGTGAAGGCAGAGATTGGGGATAATGTCTGATGTTACTAAGGCACCAATTCTGTTCATGTTAATCACTTAAATAAGATAAACATGGTGTCCAGCTGTGGGCGTCCTGCATACTTAAAGTCACACCTCCACTGTCACTGTGTGAATCATAACTTCTGCAGCAATTAGTTTCCTCTCATTATGCCGAGTGGCCCCATGTGATGAGAGCAAAGCTGCCAAATTCTACAGATAAATCAGTTTAAAATGGGTTTATCCTGCATCCCTATCTGAAAATGGACAGAAATTTGGTTCAGTCTGCAATCAAAGGAGAATTTACCTTTGTTTCATTTTCTTAAACAATTCCAGGACGGAAACGCAGCCATCCTTCAAAACTGGTACTCATCTGAATTTGGCAATGCTGTTCTTCAGTCAAGTAGTGTGTAAAAATGTGCATATACTTGGGCAAAGTATGCACCTAAATTGATAAATTAGTGAAAATAACATACAAAGATCCAAAAATTGCTTTTGTCGAAAATGTGTATATTAGGTAAAATTTCATACTAAAACATACTTTCAGGAGGACTTTTTTTAAATTAAAAAAATCAAACTGATGAGGAAATCTGGAGAACTAACTTTAAGACTGGAAAAATTAGAAACTGGGAGAAACAAAAACTCACAGATTCACCCACTCCTACTTATGACGTAAGGAAACCATAGCTGTGAAATATGCCGTAGTCACTGAAGAAACGAGCAATTCCTTTCTGAGAAACACTTAACTGGCAGCTCACGCTGCACAGATAAGGGATGTGAGAGGAGGACAAGGCAAAAAGTTAAACAACACAAGCAATAAAATGGAAATATCCATAAATGTAGAAAATTTCCATTTAAATGTTATAGGGAACAGCGAGGCAAGGGGAAGAATAGCTGCAGTCTTGACATACTTTGGGGACGTACGTGAATTTCTAGAGAATTATAACAAAATCTGTGTTTGGCTCCCCTCAAAAACATTTTTTTTTCTAAATAATTCCTTCTATTGTCAAGGATGTCAAAGAGATACAGATGAGTTTTTGCCTGAGATGGGCTTTGAGATTAGAAATTATCTAGATTCAACCGTATGTGAAGTTTCAGCTCCTTTCCACCTAGATGAGTCTCCTAAAAGCAACCTGGATCTTGAATTAAGTCCCCATGGTAAGATGTGTACTTCCTTTGAGAAGCACAAGTGGTTTTGTGACATCCACAGCACCAATTACTTATCATTTAAGGACCTTCGGGACTTAACTGTGGGGGGGGGGTGCTGTGGAACCCAGCAACTATTATTTCTTGGCAGTCCAGAATATATTACTTGTAGAGTTATTTTATTTTATTTTATTTTGGAGAGGAAACTTTACATGCAGTTGGATCTATGCCTGATTAATTGCCCTGGTTTCTGCAGTTCAACATCACACAGATGGGCAATGAAATTAGCTGGAGAAATATGTAGCAATTCCCCCTGGATGTCTTGCAGTAGTTAAGCCAGTAAGGATAAGCATTTAATATATTATACTATAAAGCACAGTGGTGTTTGTTACTACCGTGTTTTCTTTCTTTCAAATTCAAAAATTGGAAAAGATACTTCCTTAGAGATCAAGAAGGAAGAGTCAGTATTTTAATTGGGGATTTGACCCCTTGGTAACTTTTCAAAACTAACTGATATTTTGATAGGAAAACGTCCTCTCAGATTTTCTTTTTTTCTTTAGAAATCATATGCTTATACATTAGAAGAAACCCAATTATCCATTTCTCTGCTTGCTGATGATTTTGCAATAACTAAGTTTCTCTTTCTAACAAATTAACATCAGCTTCCCTAGCCTATTCGCTCCCTGTCTACTGCACCCAATTATCTGGGCTCTTGATTATCCAAGCATATTTGGTTTTACTCACACAGATCTGTTAATTGGAATTTCCCTGTATTTCTGTAGTGTTTGAGTTCTTTCTTTTTCGAACCTTTTGTATGCTGACCACATGCATAAAAAGGTATGTTCAATAGGTTCAAGTGGTAAAGCTTTCATGCATATTCTGCCATTTCAGGTTGTATGTGAGGACACTGTAGGTGATATCACCAAGTGATAGCCCCTTCTTTCATCTTCTTTCTGCACTGTGCCTCGGCATGCCTTCTAAATTTGCTTTGGAAAGTTGAGGGAATCTCCAGAACAGATTTTGGGAGGCATCAGAAGCTTCCAGGGTTGGAGAGGATGAGGGAAACCCCATTACACCTGCTCTATCATGGTTGAATATCACCTTATTTTAGGGTATTCAACATGGTGCCATTCAAAGGCTGCTGGGCTACAACTTCCATCAGCTCTGACCATTGACCATGTTGTCTGGGGAAGATGAGAGCTGTTGTCCAGCAACATCTGCAGAGCACCACATTGGCTATCTCTGCCCTATATATTTGGAATATTCTACATAGAATGCAGGAAGCCGCCCCCCCTCCACTCCCCAATACATCTTGATTATTAGAGCTACACCAAATTTTCATGTGGTTTCTAGGTTTGTTTTGCAGTGAAAGGTGACCTTTTGCCAAGGGAGGAGGGGAGGCATTGTGATTTTGCAGGAAAAGGCAGTGTTTTCTAGGGCACTGCTACTCTTGCAGAGAAAAATGTACTCCCAGAAATGTCATCTTTCATCGAGAAAAATGTACCTCCCAAAAAATCGGGGCAGCCCTAATCAGCAGAAGCAAGTCGTGTGTTGTAAGAAGTCTATGCATGTAAAAGACTAGCGAAGTAATAAGGCTGTGCTGGAAGACTCCTTTGCTAGTATTCCACAGACAGGCTTTTAAATGAACATTTTCTACATTACTACCCTTCTTCAGAAACTAGATTGTATATTGTCAGAGGGATGTATGAAGGGACCTCCCCTCCACACACATCATCATCCCTCCTGGTTCATACCTGGAACCTTGGGTGTTTGGGTGGGAGGTCGGAAGGATGAATCTGCCCAGGTTAGTCCACATGATTGGAATCACAATGTGTGAAGGTATAGAGCTTGCAAGTGAGTACCATGGAAGTGTTATGGATGGGGTTGGTTGGGTCGTGAGGAGAAATGGGAGGAGCTCAGGGGGTTGGAGATTGATGACTCTGGGGAGCATCCTAGTAGGCTTGGGGAGGTGAAATGCGGATCCCAAGAGGTGTCTGAGCCTGGGGAGGAAACTACTAGCTTGTGGAACAGATCTTGTGGATCTAAAGGTCAAGATCAAGGTCAAGGACAGTTAAATCCAGGCAAAGGCAACTATGAGGTTGTGGTGCTCATCTCGCTTTCAGACCGGGGAAGCCAGCGTTTGTCCACAGACATGCTGGCCACATGACCAAACCGCTTCTGGTGCAATGGAACACCATGATGGTGAGTGCATGGAACAGAGTGCATGGAAACACTGTTTACCTTCGCACCACAGCAGTACCTATTTATCTACTTGCACTGGTGTGCTTTCGAACTGCTAGGTTGGCAGGAGCTGGGACAGAGCAACGGGAGCTCACCCTGTTGTGGGGATTTGAACTGCCAACCTTCCAATCAGCAAGCCTTAGAGGCTCAGTGGTTTAGACCACAGTGCCACCCGCGTCCTTGCTTGTGGATTTAGGAGTGGGTTGGCAAAGGAATGTTCTGACCCTGTGACATTGGGCACCCCTAGTCAGATACCTCCTGTTGTGGAGCTGCCCCTGGCATCTCCTCCTGTCAGTGAAGAGCCTCTTCCTTTGGGGGAGGTGACTGAGAGTAAATCAGATTCCAGCACTAGCACCGCTTCCATCTCCAAGGACACAGAGACACCAGCGCTGGTGCAAAGAAACTTCACAGACCCAACCTACTCAAAGGAGTTCCTGCTTGTTTGCCCAGTTCTGAGACTTTGGCCACTTACTGTGCTAAGAGCTGTGCTCACCCCACTCTTTGAAAGAAGGGTTCAGGGGGCATGTTGCTTGTTGGATCAATGTCTTAACGTGTCATTCATCCATCTATCTGCATCTTGTAACCTTTGCCTTGCCTATGCATTGATCTGATTTATGCAATGAAGCCTTTGGAAGAAATTGAGCTGGGAGTTTGACTTCTTTGTCTGGCAGTGAGGCTCAGGACATTGGTGGCACCTCCCTTCAACACATGCTTTGAATGAGTATAAAGCTAATTTAGGCATGTGATTTTGAACTGTAGGCTGCATCATAGGCCACTTATGAAGTGGAGATGGATTCTTAAACATCTTCAGCTGCAAGATTGACTTGTGCGGATGGTCTCAGGTCTTAAAGCTTTAACGTGTGAAGCACCACTGAGAAGATCTTTCAGATCCACATGTTATGAACTGGGCTGCATCATTATTTTCCAAGTAGATCTGTGGCTTCATTTAAGGCATATTTAATCAATTCCCACTTGGCCTACTGCAGTCAATAAGTATGTGAGATTTGACAGTCAAGATCATTAGGACGATGGTTTGTTTATCATGTTGACTAGGTGCTTAGATTATCAAAGTGATAAGCATCTCTGAACCACTCTAGGCAGCAGAGACAGTAATCGGATAATGAGGTTTAATCAAAAACAGGTGGCAGCTGGATAATATTGGTGATGGCAAAACTTTATAAAGTTAAAGTCTAACTCACCAAGCTGTGTTGAGCTACCTTAAAAATAATAACGGTAGGATTCCAGTAATAACAATTCTATATCCATGACTCCAGAGACAAAGAACAGGATGAAATAAAGGATAAGATTCTGTTGGTTTGAGGGGATGCATTCAGTTTTTCTCTCCATGCAACCAAGACCTCAGAATAGATAAATACCTCATGGGCAAAGACATGGGGACTAACAGCCGGGAGAAAATATCAGACTATGTTAGATCATATGAGCCCAAGCAGAGACCTAGATAGCATCGTCTGTACTTAGAAATCTGTCACAAACAATTGGTGTCTTGGCTCCCCTGAGGCTGTGTTCCAGGAAAACACAAACTTCTGAAACTTCTGGAAAGGTATTGCAACATAAAGCTGGTGTAAGGGGTGTGTGTGTGTGTGTGTGTGTGTGTGTGAGAGAGAGAGAGAGAGAGAGAGAGAGAGAGAGAGGTGGATATTGAAGAGAAATATATATTTGAGAACAAGAAAGTAACTGAGGTTGCTTCACACATTATTTTCTTATCAACTGAAGCTCCATGGCAGCCTTTTTTATTAGGACCACATTCACACCATACATCTAAAGCACTTTGAACAGTCATGGCTTAGCCCAAAGAATTCTGAAAGCTGCAGTTTGTTAGGGGTGCTGAGAGGAGGCGTAGATCCCCTTCCCAGAGCTGCAGTTCCCAGAGTTCCCTGTGAATAGAAAAATTACTCTAGAAAATTGCTGACTTGAACACCTACACATGACATACACCCTAATGCCAGCTGAACTAGATAGCCTGAACTAGAGGGGCTTCTATCTCCACCACTAGCCAAGCCTCTGTCTCGACTGCCTCATGCTGTACAAGGTAGCTCAGCCTCAAGAATCTGTGGGCTGGAATATAGCTGCTGCCATGATGGAGTAAGTAACCCCAGAGTGGGGTATGAATTTGCTCAAGATTCCCCAGGCAGTGGACTACTGTGAGGCTCCTGCTCTAAGTTCTGTTGGTGCAGACAAGAGCAAGTAGGTTTCCCTCTGTGAAAGGCCTTTGCCATGAGTCTCTGGGATCTGGGGCTGGAGCCCGTCACCATTGTGCTGCTCTTCTTGGAGCACTTCCCATCGCCGAGCTTGAGCACTTGCTCAGCACCCAGCCTTAGCACCTAAGCACCTATTGTTCCCTTAGCCAGACCTCAATCACCATAGCTAAGCACTAGGAAGAGCTTGGGTCACCACAGCAGCAAGAGGAGGAAGAAGAGGAGAGTGAGCTGTTGCCATGGCTCAGACTAGCCATTCTTGATGTTGCATATCACTTGCTCTCTGACAGCCTTTGCATCTGAGTGATCCACCTGGGAAGGAAGAGTGTCTGAGGAGCACCACCTTGATATTTAATGGTATGGCAGCATAATACTATTTCTATAAATAAAATAAACAAACTACCTTTTTGGGGGTTGAATCCCTAAGCATACCGAAGAAGAAGAAGAAGAAGAAGAAGAAGAAGAAGAAGAAGGGGAGGAGGAGTTGGAGTTTGGATTTGATATCCCGCCTTTCACTCCCTTTAAGGAGTCTCAAAGCGGCTAACAATCTCCTTTCCCTTCCTCCCCCACAACAAACACTCTGTGAGGTGAGTGACACTAAAAGACTTCAGAGAACTGTGACTAGCCCAAGGTCACTCAGCAGCTGCATGTGGAGGAGCGGGGAAGTGAACCCGGTTCACCAGATTACGAGTCCATCGCTCTTAATCACTACACCATTAATCTTGGTAAGATGCTTTTGAGTAAAAATCATGAAAGGGAAGGGGCTTTTATGAAACTTGTTGAAGGTAGGTTTGTTTGGGAATCTGTCTTAATTCTTTTCTCATCTTTCAAGACCCATTCTTTCTCACACACCTTTTGGGGTAGAGAGGAGAGGGGAGGGTCAAGACAGATCATTTCAATTTTTTAGTTGCAGACCTGTGGAAAAATCAAAAGCTTCTGGAACACAGTGTACGACGAGCTTAAAAAAATGTTTAACTTTATGAAAAATACAGAAGCTCTTCTACTAGGGATAACGGACACAGAGAAGATCAGAAAATATTCCTCTATGCCACAGGAGCGGCAAGGATCTTAATTGCTAAAAACTGGAAAAAAGAAACTGTGCCAACAAAAATAAAAAAGGAATAGCAAGATAAACTGTTAGAGTATATTGAACTGGCTAGATTAACAGAGGCAATTAGAGATCACATTAGACAAGTGTTTCAAAAAGCATGGGGGAAATGCAGAGAATACTTCACAAAACAGTGCCCTAAAATACATACCTGGATTTGTTTCGATTAACGTCTGCAGGAGACTTTGTGGATATTTAAGTTATAATTAGGAAAAGAAACTTAATAATTATTCATAAAGGAAACAGATTATAAGAAGTAAATAAGGAAGCCAGATACAGGATAAAGGAAGTCTTTTATTTGGTTGTTTGTATTGTTATATGTTATGTTCACTGTATGTTATGTTCACGTTTAATGAGGGTGGATTTGTGTATTGGGGGGTTTGTGTTATGTTGTAAATAAAATTCCAATTTTTTTAAATAAAAAAAATAGTGGCATTTGAGTAAACCTGGTTAGATGTTATAACAATTCATTTTACACCATCAAGGGATTAAATGTCAACAGTGAAGATTTCCGGAGAGAGATTGGCTCACTAAGCACCCTTTGAAAGGGGCTTCTGTGCCATCGATTTCATCACAGTCCTCTCAAAATCATCGCTGCATCTAGCAACCAGTCCACAGCTTAGTTTCTGCCTGAGAGTGAAATGGCAGAAGAAGCAACAGTAACATCCACTGTTTTAGCAGTCTGTCAAATCACTCCTGTCAAAGAGCTTATTTCCCTCAACCTGAAAATACCATGACTCCCCCAGCTTCTTTTAGTTAAAGGGCAGACTTCCAGTGAATTTCGTTGCACAAAGGTGACACTTCCTTTCACTTAACAGATAAGACAGGTATTTTTTTTTAACCTAGTTATTTTCATCTTGATTTTATTTTAAGTGCAATGAATAACTGTGAGATTTCTACCTCATCCGGAGCATTGTTAGTTGACAGGTCTTAAGCACTCTATGTTTCTATGGCGTCCTCTGCAACTTTAAAACCTGACACAATAACTAACATATGACACATTCCTTATTATAGGTGTCAGACTGCTGCAGAGTAGAGCTTGTGCTGCCTACTTTGAAAATGCCACCCAGTCTGAAATTCTAGTCTAGAAGCAAATTGCACTTGGCTCATTATTAACCATGTAAATGTACACTTTCGCTAGCTGAACACCATGTCTTCTGCGTCACCTTGTGCACATAGAAAGGTGCGTTGGAAAGTGTTGCATTATTTGTGCTTGTCATGGCGTTCCTTCTCACTTTGTCATGGGTACTTCATTCTCTGCATCTCTGAATGGTCACCTGGGTGGGAACCAGAGGAACACAAGAATTAACCAGTTGATCAGGCCAAAGGTCTATCTAGTCCAACATCCTGTTTGCAGGTTAGACCTCAGCTATGGTCTTAGCTATGGTGGCAGGAGTGTGTGTGAAACTATTCTAAATTTCACACGATGCCCACACAGGTAAGATGCATAAATGCTCCAGGAACTGCCCATACATCATAACAAGCAAACCCTTCCTGGGGAATTATACAGAGAAAAAAGATAGATTACTCCCCTCGCCACCACACACGTAAGTTCAAGGGACCAGCTATTTTCCCTCATACAATTCCCTAGGAAAGGATTGCACAAAATGGCCAATTCTTGGAGCATTTTAATATATATCTATTTTTCTCATATGGTGCATTTAGAACAGCTTGTTCCCCCCATCCCCCAAGAAATACATAAACAGGCAGTTCTTGGATCACCTCACAATCACTCTCAGTTGTTGGATTGTGTGCAGAAAGATTTAGTATTGTGGGATGTCAGATCATTGACCTATCTATAAAAAAAAAAGGTAAGGTAAACGACCCCGGATGGTTAAGTCCAGTCAAAGGCGATTTTGGGGTTGTGGCGCTTATCTCGCTTTTAGGCCAAGGGAGCCAGTGTTTGTCCACAGACACCTTTCGGGGTCATGTGGCCAGCATGACTAAACCGCTTCTGGCACAACAGAACACTGTGACAGAAACCAGAGTGCATGGAAACACTATTTACCTTCGCACCACAGTGGTACCTATTTATCTACTTGCACTGGCGTGCTTTCAAACTGCTAGGTTGGCAGGAGCTGGGACAGAGCAATGGGAGCTCACCCCGTTGCAGGGATTCGAACCGCTGACCTTCCGATCAGCAAGCCCAAGTGGTTCAGTGGTTTAGACCACAGTGCCACTCGCATCCCTGTCTAGTTCAGTATTGTCTACTCTATACTGGCTAACAGCAGCTCTCCAGGATTCTCTCCCAGTCCTGCCTGGAGTTGCTGGGAATTGAACATGGGAGCTACTGCAGGCAAAACAATTGAGCGATGCCCCTCCCCAAAGTTCATAGCTATGAGGGCCATTCCACACATCTGTATTCTGATCTGTGCACTCACATCCAGGTGAGGCAAATAAGGCGAGTCTGTTCACAAATGCAAAGTGAATGAAAGCCTCTCCCATTCCTAACTTCAATAAGTAAATTCATAAATAGAGATCTGTGACTAATCTTGGGTAGTAATGTGCCTTGTGCCCACAACTGTTTCTTCCCCTTAAAAATATTTTATGAAGAGCTTTGTAAAAGGCTTTTTTGAAAATTCACCGTGAATTATGTATGCATTCACTTCCCATTATTCTCTGTTGTCGGCTTAACTTTCCTATTCCTTGTAGAAAATGGTTTATCTCCTGCCCAGAATCTTTGGGCAAAACTGATTTGATCTTATCAAAATTCATAATGGTTATAATTAAGGTGCACATTATAGGAATAGACATTAAAACCGTGTGTGGTCGATACTTGACTTAATCTCCTCTACAGGAGTCAAAGAAAACACTAGTAAACAAATGCAGAAGTGTCACATCAGGTAAGATTATATGCTTTGTTTTTGCTTAAAGCAAGAACAATATCTACCCCCCCCCCAGTGAGTCATAATTTGGATTGAAGAAAAAGCGTAAATAAAGTATTAATAAGTGAAAAATCCTATGTGGGATTAGAGACAAATCTCTCAAGTTGTTGAAGCCCATTGCTATAGTTCCAAACGTGTTCTGAGATGCAAAATCTTTTAAACAACTCCATGGCAGAATGATAAAATATGCTGCAGCCATAATGTGAATGTTAAAACATAAAGAATGTTTTAATCAGAAAATGAAAGTTAAGGGAAATGAAAGGGACAGGATGGGAGATGAATAAAATGCATGCATAACAGTTGAAGATGGTTTACTTCATTGATGGCCTGTTCCAAAAGATCAACTGCAGAACAACCAGGTATAATTTTGGGCGCTGCATAAAGAATTCTCACTGCACAGATCACTGCAAATTCTGAGTCAAACTGACCTGAGTGTCATCTCCCAGACAAATGTATGGATTGGAATTCAGAACTTGGCTATCTTCTGTTTTCGAACTTTCCAGATGTTCTGGTTCAATTGTCAGCTAAGAAGAAGGATAAAGATGCACGTAAAATGCATATTTTAAGTGAATATACATTTAGAATAGTGTACTTGGATAGAAAATACATTTACTTTGTGGTCTTATGGTCCCTAGGAGAGTATTTCAGTGGTCATAAGATAAAACAGACCTCCCTCTCAGTGAGCAGAGAATTTTTTTTGTTATATTAAGTTCCCTCCCTGCCACTCTACCCCCAACTCTCTCTGTCTCCCTTCCAGCAGGCTGCCAGGGAAGGGGCAGGTTTCTCTTGACAGAGGTCTGAAGTGATGCTCATTACACTTGCTCATTACAAAGGATAGCCCTGATGATTACCTAGAATTTGCACCTCAGCTGCATGCTGGAAGGTTCTTAAAGGGCCAAACCTTCCATTATGATGCCTTTCTGAATCTGCTGCTATCAGGAGAAGGGATGTTGGGGAGAGAATTTGCAGGTAATTGGAGAAGATAGCTCAGGCTCTATGCTTGAGAGGTCCAAGCTGCTTGTTAAGCATAATTGGTTTAATTGCTTCTGAGATGGGAATGCCTGTGTGAATTGGTGAAAGGGTTTAACTGGAAGATTCCATTGAAGCTAAAGAACAACAAGAATATCTCTCTCTCTCTCTCTCTCTCTCTCTCTCTCTCTCTCTCAGCTTTAACTGGTTAATAATTATCTGATGTTGTTCTCTAGCAGCTAACATGTGAGTGTTTAACCTTAGATCATGTGAAAAGTATTGAATTGCTAATTCGCCATCTTAGAAGTGTGGTGGCTAGTTTCTTTGTTCTCAAGCTCTTTGAGAGTGAGGATATAAATGAAGATCTCCAGCCAAGCAGCCTAAGACAAGATGCAGGCTGAAATGCAGGCAATGGACCCTCAGAAAGACACACAGAGAGAGCTATGTTTGTCAGCCCTGATTTCTAAGGTGCTGAGCCTGTGCAAGACAGCCCGAGACATTTTATAGACATTTTGGATGTATCTTTGATGTTTCTGTTTTGTTTTGAAGAAACAAAGTTCTGCCAGTAAAAGTTTGAATAATATCTAATCAGCCTGGGCAATGTTTTTATTCCAAAATGACTCAGCTTTTATGCTTCAAACTGTGCAATATTAATATTGGCAATACTGCTGACTTCAGAGGCATCCATCCTCTTCCTCTTGAAAGGCTAAGAATGTAAGATGAGCCTCTTGGATCAGACCAGTTGCCCATCTAGTCCAGTATCCCATTCTCACAGTGGCCAACCTGTAGGAAGTCTGTAAGCTGGATATGATCACAAGAGCCCTGTGTCCACCTGTGACTCCCAGCAGCTGGTACCCAGAGGCATAATGCAGAGTATCTTATTGCACAGTGGGTAGGCTTGAAAAATAAAGGATTTCTGAGACAGGCACCTGCTTTTCAAGATTACCATATCGTGTGTTTTGGGTCATCTGAGGCTTGCCTACTTCCCAACAAGGCAATGCCTTTTACAACTTGGCTGAGAGTCGGCTTTTCATTACAGAGCTGAGGTTTCGGTAGTCCTGAGGGCACATATCTATACACTGATTGACTAGACTTCAGAATTTCTACCTAAGGCTGAACCCTTCCCCTCTCCAAGATTCTGTACAAAAATAATAAAGCTTCTTTGCTCCAGCACAAAACATTGCTCTGGGATTTCTCACTATACATATAAATTGGATGGTAAATTTTAAAAGAGGTTGATACCAGCAGGGTAAGTGTTGCAGCTGAAAAAAGCACCTGGGAAATGTTTGCATGTAGGGGTTGTCACCATTTCCAGAGGCATGGCTGTGTTTGTTTCATCTTGCATCTGATGAAGTGGGCTGTAGTCCATAAAAGCTTATGCCATAATCAAACTGGGAGTCATAATAAAAAGGTTTGCCTTAGATTATCGACAAGTGTAGGAAGTTGCCTTATTACAAATCAGGCCATTGGTTTATCTAGCTCAGTATTATCTAGACTATAGGGATGTGGGTGGCACTGTGGTCTAAACCACTGAGCCTTGGGCTTGCAGCAGTTCGAATCCCCGTGACAGGGTGAGCTCCCATTGCCTGGTCCCAGCTCCTGCCAACCTAGCAGTTCGAAAGCACAAAGTGCAAGTAGATAAATAGGTAGTGCTCCGGCAGGAAGGTAAACGGCTTTTCCGTGCACTGCTCTGGTTCACCAGAAGCAGCTTAGTCATGCTGGCCACATGACCCAGAAGCTGTACGCTGGCTCCCTCGGCCAGTAAAGCAAGATGAGCGCCGCAACCCCAGAGTCGTCTGCGACTGGACCTAATGGTCAGGGGTCCCTTTACCTTGATTATCTAGACTGGGTACATGCATGCACACAGATCTACAATTTCTAGATACCTGAGATGACTGTTGCTGTAGAACAGCTGGTCATGGAAATGATCAGTGCTCAGGTCCCGTTAAGTATAATGGTTTGACACAAAAATGAAAAATGGCTAAAGACATATTGCAGAAAGTTTGACATGGGGTTTTTCCAGGGGGCTATATTAAAGCCAAGGAGAGCTCTTGTTGAGTTAATGATTAACTAACTGATGGTTGTTTCTCTGGTAGCTAACATGTCAGTGTTGCAACTTTAGATCATGTGGGAGGTATTAGGTTGCAAAATCTCCATTTGGAAGGGAATTGCTTTTGAGTCTTTTCTCCCAATATAATGGAGTGAAGACGTAAAATGAAGCTCTCCCATATTTTGTCAGATGCTGAGCCTGTGCTGAACAGCACAAGACATTGTATGGACGTTTTGGATGAATCATTTACTGTATTCTGGGTTAGTTTAAAGAGTTCTGCCAGTAAAAGTTTGAATAGTACTTTTGTGGGTCTGGACAATGATTTATCCCCAAAGGAGTCAGTTCTTGTGCATCCAGTCACTTCAAGCTGTGCAATATTAATATCTACAACAGCTCCTGCTTGTAGACTTCCTATAGGCACCTGGCTGGCTGCTGTGAAATCAGGATCCTGGACTAGGTGGGTCATTGGCCTGATTCAACAGGTTCTTTTTACATTCTTATGGCTTAATCTTAAGTGGTCCCTATGACCTACTGTGACATAGGAGCCAACTCCTAGGGGTCGCGGAGGCTTCAGCCTCCACAAGAAAATATTTGCAGGGGGCGGGCCCCCACAAAGTTCATGGGCATTCCCATTCACATGGTGTGTGTGCACTGTGTCATGTGATCAATTATGTGGGCAGGGGTTACCTGGGCCCCAACAATATTTTATTCAAGTTGGCACCCCTGTGCTGTGAGATGTGGCTGTTTGCCATGCATGCCCCAATTCTGAATTGACCATAAGCAACTGGTTGGCCACTGTGATAACTGAATGCTGGACTAGATGGGATGCTGGTCTGATTCAGACGTTTACACTCACTGGCAACATCTCTCCAGAGTTTCACATAACAATCTTTCCTAGCCCTACCTGGAGATGCAGGGACTGAACCTGGGAACCTCTGCATTCAAAGTAGATGCTTTGAGACTAAGCTAGAGGCCCTGAACTGCTGCAATGCTCCATTGTTTCAGTATGATGCTACATGGAGTCTAGAAGCCGAGGAGGGTAGCTGAGGATATTTGGGCACTGTGCTGATCAAAGCCACTAAAAGCATGGAGAATATATTTCAATGTTAGCAATAATAATTCTTGTATAATAAAACTGGAATACCATCAGGTTGTGGACAAAGGGTTATGTGCATAGTTAATGAATTAACATTTCAGCCTGTACGCTGAAAGACACGGTTTCTACCTTGTAAGCCTGAAACACCTTGGAGTCATTATTGTCCCTGTTGACATGCTTTTGTAATAGCATAATTTGCATTTTCAAGGAAAACCAAATGTTCCATATAGTCTTAAAGATGTAATTTAATTCATATCGTTTTCAGGAGGTACAAGCAATGCTTAATGGAACAATATGTGTGAGCATAAAAATAAAACTTTCATTAGAGAGAGAGAGAGAGAGAGAGAGAGAGAGAGAGAGAGAGAGAACACAAGAGTTTAGCTCTGGAGTGCTTTAAGATTCCATTATTTAGATACCTAACCTTCATGTAAAGCATATATATATATATATATATATATATATATATATATATATATATGCAGGTTTTGGTGTCTTCGGGTGTCTTCCCGTGTAAGAGTCGGGGTGTCTGTGCGACGTTTCGACGAGGTCTCACTCGTCATCTTCAGGCTGGTGCTTTCGGCTTCTTGTTACTGGAACAGAGCTCTGTTCCAGTAACAAGAAGCCGAAAGCACCAGCCTGAAGATGACGAGTGAGACCTCGTCGAAACGTCGCACAGACACCCCGACTCTTACACGGGAAGACACCCGAAGACACCAAAACCTGCATTCCTGTACCCGTGAAAATCTACGAAAGCATATATATATATATATATATATATATATATATATATATATATATGGATCCTGAACTCCCATATATAATATACAATAGGAGAGAAAGCAGAAAAACCATAGCAATCCCTCAGCAACATTGCAATATTCTTTAGAAAACAGGGTATCTTGGGCTGCATGGTTGTAACAAAGGTGTCAAATCTCTTGAAAATTGTAACCCTGTGCCATTGACTTTAAGTAGTCCACACATTACATATATTGGGGGTTATCAGGCTACAGGCTTGTCAGATCTGCTGCTAGTCAGAGCAGACAGCACTGAGCTACATGGACCAATGGTCTGAGTCAGTATAAGGCACCTTGTCGTGTTCCATAGCATCTCCAGTTTCTACTGTGTGTCTGAAAGCCAGGTCTCATTTATAAATGCTCACTGTGCAATTCACATACAAATTTGTCTCTTAATGCATCATTAAGCCCCCTCCTTGAAGTCACAGTGTTAGGAAAGCCTTTTCTAATCCTGCTGCAAATGAGGAAGCAGATTCACCTTCAAGCGCGTGCCTCTTGTAAAATCAGAAACCTAATCAGGGGTTTTGGTGATATGCGCTGCTGAAGTATTTGCAACTTTCTTTTGGAAAGCTTTGCTCGCAGGAGTCTGTGGAGCAATTAAAATATTACACAAGACTGTAAGATATTCCTCCCATAATACTAAGCAATGCTGCTACCCCTTCCCTGCCCAGGAGATTCTCATTTATGTAAATAAACTTCTGCCGGCTTTCTAAGTATTTAGGTTTTTCTTCCACAGCCCTTATCAAATGTTAACATGGTCTGCCACATCACAATGCTTCATAGTACTTTGGGAGTTATGGTGAACTGTGGTCTACTCAGATTAGACCCAATGAAAATAATGGGTGTAAAGTAGTCATGTCTGCTCATTCCAACAGGTAGAATTAACACCTAAAGCAATCCAGAGTCCTGTTGCATGCAAGATTCTGAATCGTACTTTTGTCACCAATCATAAGAAATTTGGCTTGGCTTGCACCTTTTATTTTATTATTTATTAAATTTGTATACTGGCCTATACCTGCAGGTCTCAGTTCTCAAGATAGAATCGTAATCTAAAACCACAAAATACATAATCAAAATATGAATGTGAATAATTTGAATGTGAATCTAACAAATCTGCACTTCCTGAAATGACAGAGGACTGAAAATGCAGTTAAAATGAGGTCAGAATTATTTGAAATTCACACTTGTCTATATTTAGGAGGGGCGCGGGTGGCGCTCTGGGTAAAACCACAGAGCCTAGCACTTGCCGATCGCATGGTCGGTGGTTCGAATCCCCGCGGCGGGGTGCGCTCCCTTTGCTTGGTCCCAGCGCCTGCCAACCTAGCAGTTCGAAAGCACCCTCGGGTGCAAGTAGATAAATAGGGACCGCTTACTAGCGGGAAGGTAAACGACATTTCCGTGTGCTGTGCTGCTTCGCCAGAGCAGCTTCATCACACTGGCCACGTGACCCGGAAGTGTCTGCAGACAGGTCTGGCTCCCAGCCTCTAGAGTGAGATGAGCGCACAACCCTAGAGTCTGACAAGACTGGCCCGTACGGACAGGGGTACCTTTACCTTTACCTTATATTTTACAATGCAGTTTTCCAACCAAATAACATGTAAAAAAAATGCATATGTTACGGGCAACGTATTTAAAAATGCATGTGTAAGTAACATACACAAATGCACAATATTAGGGGAAATTGCTTGCAAAAAATGTGCATGTTAGGAGAGATGCTGTGGCGTTTGCCCGTTCTTTTGGAAATGTCTGTACAGGGGGAGAGAATGGGTTAATAGGTATACCAATAGAAAAGCCCAGAGGCGGAGCCTACCTGTTTTTAAAAGGCTTAGCCAGAGGTTTAGACAGTAGGGAAAAAGGAGTTGGCAGACAGTTGGAAATAGATAGACAGTTAGTGCTGTTGGTTCTTGTGTGAGGGGAGGTAGAAGAGTTAGAGACAGGATAAAATAAGACTAAGAGGGTAAAGGGTAACAGTGTTTTGAATGCATTTAAAGTTTATTTGTGTTTGCAATAAACTACAATCTTCATTGTTAACTTGAGAACCCGACTGAGATTAAGTGTTTTACCAGGGAGAACATGGTTGGTGGCAGTGGATTAGTGGTGAACGGGTCAATAGTCCATGAAATGACCGGGGGCTCTGTATGAATGCCACAAATGCACACTAAAATGTGTCTGCATTTCAAGAGAAGCCTCCATTGGTGTCTATGGAGACTTTCCTGAAATAGAAAGAGCAGCTGCAGATAGGAGGTTGCTTACAAGATCCGAAAGTAATGTCCTATGTCCCTCCTGTTTTGTCCCATGTCCCTCATCCCTCTTCTGCTTCTTGAGATCCATTAACTGGAGATACTAACTGGAAACACTGTGGGAAAGGACATATCATATCTGCTTTGCATGCAGAAGGTATCACATTCAATACCCGGCATTTCCTGATACCTTGAAAAGTTGTGACCACTCAATGTAGGTGATACTGAGCTAGACAGACCAATAGTCCAACTCATTATATAAAACACTTTCCAAATGATTGAACTTGAGACCATGTGCTCTTCCAGTGAGCTATAGCTCCATCAACCATTATAAGAGTATGCAAGCAGGAAGATCAGATCTCGTGTTCTCATTGTGCTAGGCTGTCCTTCTTATTTTCCATTCTTAAAATGGAAGCATTCCTTGTTCATATTACAGACAATTAATGTAATTTGTTTCTCCTGTAAAAAAGCAAAAACTTGGAGACATTTGTATTTCAATGGGGGAAAGGTTGGGCTGTTTTGTAATTGGATCGTTTAATGGTCTGGGCCAAAAGTGGGCCAGGTACTGTACTTGACATTAAATAAGACCTATTAAAATAAGTACACCTGAACCAGGACTCTGGTGAGATGAGTCATTTCAAGATCCCTCATCAGCACTTTTCCAAAGCTGAGACTTTGCATGAGCTAGAATATAAGCTCTTTGAGTCAGCATAATGTGTCAGTTATATGTGAGTTCCCATAAATCTGTTCAAAGAGTAAGAGAATGGGAAGGCTACATCCTTGTGACATACTCTGCAGTTGCAAGGAGGTCTAATGTCAACATGCAGAAGGAAGGGTGGCAGTGATGGATTAACCTTTTCTGTTTCCCTTGCCTGAAAAGCGGAAACATCCCCCCTCCACCAGCTTCTTCCATCTGTGCACAGATGTGTAAAATAGAAAGCTGTTTTTGGTCTTAGGTCCTTGGATCTGAACTTGATGCAGAAAGCCAAGCGGACTTTGTAGAAGTCTCTTGAAGTTGACACAGAGATAGTAGCACCTTAGAGACCAACTAAGTTTGTTCTTGGCATAAGCTTTCGTATGCATGCACACTTCTTCAGGTATCTGAAGAAGTGTGCATGCTCACGAAAGCTTATGCCAAGAACAAACTTAGTTGGTCTTTAAGGTGCTACTGGATAATTTTTTTATTTTATATAAAAAAATTGGCCGACTGTGTCAGACCAACATGGCTACCTACCTGAATCTAGAGATAAAAGCAATTCAATATCTCAGAGGATAAAACCAGAGATGATGTGGGGCTATGGCAGGGACACGTGCTATTGTAGAAAATGATTCTTATTGTGGTGAGAGAGTTGTAGTTGCAAGGCCAACTCTTAGGTCAGATATAGAAGCCTGGAGTGCTACACTTGCTCACACCCCACCCACAGCCTAAGGCTCCCCAACTCTGGCATGGGAGGTGCAATGAGCCTGTATTTTTTCATTCAGTGGGCATTTTTATATCTTATGCAACATGCTGACAGGATGTAGGGGGTTGTATCCAAATTTTGCCCTATGCACAGCAGGTCCATTTCATAGACTTATAAATTCCAATGGGTCTACTCTGGATACAATCCCTGGTCATGAACTTGCTGCATTGAAATATCATGCAGATTCGTTTCTACCTACGGAACGGTGTGTTATATAACCCTAGAAATTGCTACACAACTCCATCTGTCCTAAGAAGAACATCCTACATTGGGAGGGAGAGGTAGGATTTCTCTGGAGACGCAGAATTATGGCTATCACAACATAATGTGCAAACAAGCCTAAGGTATGTTAGAGACTTCTTTGCATTTTTGAAATTACTGTGGTAATTTACCTTCATTTCCCCAGAGTGTAATTGAAGAATTCCCAGGGGTCTCCGTGCTGGGAATGGTACGCCATATGTTTACCCTTAGGAGGTCATGCAAAACTCTATTCTAGCTCTTAATTGATAGAATTACTTTATCACTATCTCCCAGAGCCATTAAGAATAGTTACAATCCATCTCAAAATGGGAAGCAGAATTATTTTCACTACATTAAGGCTAGAAAGAAGAAGAAAATCAAGGGAAAGTACCAGAAAAACCATGAGGAAAGTTACACATTTCTCTAGGAGGCAGAGGCGCCATCTTCTTAGGGGGATTGAGGGGACCCATGTGTGACACCCTGCACTACCCCCATGACATCATGGGCACACCACTATGACATCACGCATGTGGTGCTGTGCGCCTCTGTGCAATGTCATGAGGTGTGTGTGGCATTGCATGACACTCTGACATGGCATATGTGATGCTGTGAGGAGCCAGGGGGCAGAGCCAAACACCCCCTGAATATTGAGGGGACTTGGCCCCCTCAAAAATACTTTGGGGGGGCTGACACTGCCTCAGCCCCTAGGAGTTGATGTGTCTGCTAGGAGGTGAGGTTGTAGATGGGACCAAGAATGAATACAGCCCCCAACACACTTTGAGGTTCCTCAGAATGCCAGGTCACTCTTTGGAGCAGATCCCCATAATTCCAAAACAAACAGAAAAAGGAGAAGAAATGTTTTCCCATATAGTGCGCAACAGTCCCTACAAGCAAAGTCCACTTCCTTCATAATCCATACTGTCATTCTTTCACCACAAGCAACCATTGTAAATGAGCTTACTCTTAACAGTGATGAACCAGTGCTGGCTTTTGTCCTAACTTAATTATAACTCTGAGCCCCGGGACTTCAGATGCAATGCTAGCAAAGGGGTGGTATTTCTTGCTGAGCTTTCCATTCCCTTCTTCTTTTTGCTGGGCGTATGCTAGACTGTGGCTTTCTGCAACATTGTAATTAATGCATCAATTATTAGGGGTCGCAAGCTGTTCCCTCCCACCTTCCCATGTTGGAAGCCTATTGCAAAACCGCTGAGGACACTTGGAGGAAAAATGGGACGATGGACGTGTGAGCGAACAGAGACTTTAATCTCAGTGGTTTGGAAAAGCAGCTGCATTTCGGAGCCTAGATTTGTTGTTGTGATTTTAAATCCTTAACCATCTCAGTAGCTGTCAAATGGAGTCATGTTTCGGGGGGGGGGATGTAAATACAGATGAGTGATGAAACTCTGGTTCCGAATTTCTCATTAATTCCCCAAGTGTTTTAACAACCAATCCCTTTTCAAAGGGAACTCTGGGAATTGTAGCTCTCGGGAGGAGAATAGGGTTTCCTAACAACTCTCAGCACATTTAGCAAACTACAGCTCTGAGAATTATTTGGGGGCAGCCATGACTGTTTAAAATGGTATCATAGTGCTTTAAATATAAATGCAGCACAGTACTCCAGCCTTGAGGCTATCAGTGCATGGACTTGACTGCCCACTCTATCCCTATCCATAAACAATCCCAGGTGGCAAACCCAACAAAACTGATAGATTTTATTGACATCCCAGCACCTCTGAAAATATACAGGAAGGATTACAAGTAGCACACAGTCAATTTATAGCTTGTGTATTTCTGTAGCTATTGGCACTATCCCTATATCAAACAACTGGTTGCAAAATATAAAAATTCAGGTTTCATAAAATGTTCCGGAGGATTTTTTTTTAAAATTCAAATGCTAGTATAAGTCTGAAACATGGAACATCATATCTGATACAGATCAAAAGCAGAATAGAAACAGATGGTTTGGAAAACGTGCATTTCCTCCTGCTAATTCAAATATTTATGTCTCCTCTTGGGAAGCTTCTGTTGATTGTGTCTGGCATCTAAAGCAAAAATTTCAAAAGGGGAGGGGAATTCATCTTCTCCCCAGAGACAGTTCACCAACACTGTCCTTTTAGACAAAACAACCAAGTCTCTGCCATTAACATCTTAATTAATCTCCAGGCACAACTTCCTCAGCAGAGATGCATGTCGCATGAACAAGACCAAATTCACTCCAAAGGACAAGCAGATTTTCGAAGAGATCTACCTAAATGGCAGGATGAGCATGGATAGACCCGCCAGTCCTTTGTTTTTTCATCAAACAGAGAACCTTTCAGCACAGCATATGGCTTATATTCTCAGGATGCTTATCCAGCATAAAAACAGCAACAACAACACTTCAAGTGACCTTTCTGTTCATGCAACACTAGATTCCATTATTTCTCAACACAGTTTCATATAGGCACCTTCCTTTTCTTTATTTATTACAAACACCTTCAATCCCCAGCTTCAAAACCATGCCCTTACCAAAAACCACCAGAGAAATCCTTTAGAACCAGGCAATTAGAAAACCTGGCTTTTGATTGCTGCTCGCAGCCCAGCCCTGACACAATCTGAATAGGGATGGAGGAGAAATTTGGTCCACTGTTCTTCAGCCTAAGAACTGCTGGATCATTCAGGCCAATTGCCCATCAAGTCCAGGATCCTGTTCTCACAGTGGCCAACCAAATGCCTGCAGGAAACCCACAAGCAGGAGCGCTTTCCACTCCTGTAGTTTATGCCTTCTTTTTTTGCCAAGGTGGCATCAGGGGAACTAGAATGACACCAAAGTATTATGGTTTATGGGTTCAACTTTATTGGTTACAGATGTGAGCAGTTTGGCTTAGGCATTGGGGTGAAGCCAGGCTATGTCTTGACTCCTGTCCATCTGCAGGGAGTCCACTTAAGGGTAAACCACTGTGGTTTTTGTACAGAGCCCCCGGTCGTCTCACCGACTATTGACCCATATACCACTAATCCGCTGCCACCAACCAGGTCCTCCCTGGTAAATCACTTAGTCTCAGTCAGGTTCTTAAGTTAACAAAGAAGAGTGTAGTTTATTGCAAACACAAATAAACTTTAACTGCATTCAAAACGTTGTTATTCTTTACCTTCTTAGTCTTATTTTATCCTGTCTCTAACTCTTCTACCTCCCCTCACACAAGAACCAAGAGCACTAACTCTCCATCTATTTCCAACTGTCTGCCAACTGCTTTCCCAACTGCCTTTCCCAAGCAACCAACCAATTAAAACCTCAGGCAAGGCATTTTATAAACACGTTTTATAAACTGGCTTTTCTATTGGCCTACATATTAACTCTCTCTCTCCCCCTGTACAGACATTTTAAAAAAGAACAGGCAAATGCCACATCCACCAATAGGTGGCACCCTATGACTTACATCAAATAGGGGCACCCCAAGGGGTCCCTGTAGGGGCTGTGACATGGCCCTAGCCCATGTTCAGGCATCGGACAGGATTCACACCCCAGATCCCTTTAACAGGATACTCTTACTGGGGAAGGGCAGGCAAAGGCTACAAATTCCCCTCCATCCAAACGAAGGCTTATCTAATGCCTAACCTCACAAAAGTTGTGATGATTGCTACTAGCTGGGCAAAAACCAAACAGCCAGTGCCAATTTGCCAAGTGGAAAAATTCCTACCCGGCCCCAACTATATGGTGACCGACAATTGTCTGTAGCAAGGCCATATCTGAGCAAAGCATGAAAAGAGGGCGGGTGGGTTGGGTGATCCGGGGATGGGGCGAGTGAGTGGGTGTCGGCCAGCCGCACTGTGGTTAAATCTCCCGCAGCCACACACACTCTGGAAGCGGATTGGCTGGGGGCCGTCCCACAAGGGGCAGATCCCTCAGCAATGATGATGCGGCCGGCATGATGTAGGAAAGAGGCGGCAACCTTCCACCCTTAGGTTGGTATGCTGTTGGGACCTGGCTGCCTGGCCACAATGCTGCCCACTGGGAAAAGGTGAGCGGACCTAGCAGACTAGCAAATCAGCTCAATGCAACACTCCCAAACTTGCTGGAGGAATGCAATGTCTTCTTATGTACACCGTATCTTTGTTTTGCAAAAAAAGTGAGCATCAGAACCCACAGGATGCCCACAAAATGGATGAATCAAAAAGCAATGTAAAGTGTGTATTTCTGTAAAAAGTGCATACAACATGTGGGCAAATTAAATGTGGCGTTTTTGTGGATTCTTTTGAAATAATCCACAAAAAAGTAGAACAGAATGGACCCACGGTTGATCGACTGAAATGGGACAGAATAAGCTGATCAGTGCATCCCAAGTCTGCAGGAAGTGAACCAGGAGTAGAGATGGAAGGAAAAAAAATCAATTCTTGATAGACTCATGCAGGGTTTCTGGCCGTTCCAACCCATCTGTTCTCATCTTGCATTGACTAACTCTTGCATTGAGTGTCCTCTTGTTTTGAGCCTCCTGTGTATTGTCAGGGTTTTTTTTTAAGTCCACTAATGATGTGTAAAATTGTACACCTAAAAGCACATATATTCAACATATGCTGCATATAAAAGAGTCAAGCCCTATGAAGTACTATCTTTCTGCAACATAATTTTATATGTATCAATATGCAAATGTTTTTATACTGCTATGTGCCTTTTTGTACGTATGCTGGTTACTTTAGGACACCTGGAATGTATATACATATAATTTTATACATATAAAATGTTTACAATATGTGAATTATTTGTATTTTTAGGAGAACCAGTAAAAAAATAATATCTCACTTCTTGTCAAGCTCAGTGAGTGAGACAGGAATGGGGCGGGGGGGAATCAACATGGGTAAACTGAGGCCTATTTTTTTCAGAAAATTCCACCCTTAGCTAAGTCAGGAAGCAGAGGCTGTGGGACAAGTCAGCAGACAAGCTTAAGAATAACTAATACAGGAACACACCAGAGATCAGGAAGATCTTGTTGCTCATCCAGACTTCCATTTTTGCTGCATTTATAGCCACAGGTCTGCAATTTAAAGTGTCGTATCTGGCCACCTTTACTGCTGAATTGGGGCCAAAACAAAACACTTGGTCATGATGCTTTAAAATGCGGACTTGTGCTTAGAAGTTGCAGGGCAAAAGGTAGGTGTGGTTGAACCCCAATATCAGAACAGGAGACCATTTTATAGTCCCCTTTTCTGGGCTGCTGCCTGCAGGTCAATGGTTCACCACAAGGGGCACTAACACCTGCAGCATCTGTCATGGAACCACAGAATTGTACTGCTGGTAGGGCCCCCGAGGGTCATCTAGTCCAACCCCCTGCAATGCACAGAGCGCAACACACAGTCCCACATCCAAATGAAAACCATACCGGACCCTGCTTTGCTTTGCTAGCTGTTTTATTGCTGCATCTTTAATATGCCACATATTGCAATAGAAGATTTATTCTGCCTGCCGACGTTTCAGCAAATGTTCAGAATGGAGGGACCCTGTTCTACCTGGTTATTCTCATTTATTCACAACACTGCCAAACATTCAAAGGTTGTGGAAAAAGGCCCCCCATATCATGTTTATTGGATTTTCTCTTGAAAATGTATTCCATTATGAAAGTTGGTGGGTTGGGTGAAGGGGCAGAAACTGAAGATAACAAGGAAAAAACAGACAGTCTTCTGTAAAGGAAAAAGCACCATAGATCAATGTGTCATTTTAAACCATCAAAATATGTGATAGAAACAACAACAATTTTATGTTCCTTCTGCATCTTGCCTTTCATCTAGTTGACAGTGAAGGACTTTGTTTTAAATTACAGAATGCGGATATCAGTAAGGGATCTCAGTGAAAACTCTCTCTGCTGACATTGATCTTGGAGGTAGAGTAAGAACAAATGACCTACACTGATTCTCTTCTGTCCATTAAGACTTGAACACAAGGAGTGTTGCTTTCATATTGGTGGAAGTCACAGCAGATGGAAGAAGTGAGACTACCAAAGAAATGCTATATTAGGAGCAGATTGCTAAAATCTACAGAGAATAACTGGGCCAGGAAATGTGAAACCAATATGCTAAATTATGGATTTCTTCCAGACAAACGGAGGGTTTTTGGCACTAATATAGCTAGGTAGAGGATAAAGCACAGTATAAGAGACACTGATGTTCACTCAACTCTGATATAGAATCATGCAATTTTCTCAGGGCTGTTGCTTTCTAAAATTATATCATGTCCTTCTTTGCATGATCTAATATTTGACTCTTCAAATCATGTCTGGACCATTCTCTGTTTCCAGTTTATGCCACTGGATGACCTGGAAGAGGTCTCATGGCAATCTATATTTGAGCATCATGGCGTTCTTGAGCCAATTACAGTGAGAAAAAATGCTTCCTGTCCTCAATTTAGGAGATAGTTGAGTGAAAAAGCCGCTTGCCACCAAGACAGCAGGGAGCACACCCACCACAGGAATTATGACCAGCTTTTGACATTGTTTGTCCTCTAGAGGCCTCACCACAATTGCAATGTCATCACCTGTGAATGGTTTGGTAACATTCAAGAGGGCACGTATTATGGTTTAACCATTCAACAGCCAGGCCATTAGCAGCATAGCTGGATCACTTGTAGTTCTGCACAACACCTTTCTGATTGACTGGGCCTGCATAGAGAAGAGGCCAAGCCACACACTGCTACCAACAATCTACCCAAACTGTTGTTCCAAGCACAGTGATGGGCCTCTTCTAAAGATGAAGAAACCATGCTTCTTATCAGAGTGAATCTAGAGGCAGATTAAGTCAAGTAATTACAGGAGTCTATCTTGGAGAGTTGTGGGACGTGCGTGGCGCTGTGGGTTAAACCACAGAGCCTAGGACTTGCCAATCAGAAGGTCGGCGGTTCGAATCCCTGTGACGGTGTGAGCTCCCGTTGCTCGGTCCCAGCTCCTGCCAACCTAGCAGTTCGAAAGCACATCAAAGTGCAAGTAGATAAATAGGTACCGCTCCGGCGGGGAGGTCAACGGCATTTCCGTGCGCTGCTCTGGTTCGCCAGAAGCGGCTTAGTCCTGTTGGCCACATGACCCAGAAGCTGTACACCAGCTCCCTCGGCCAATAAAGTGAGATGAGTGCCGCAACCGCAGAGTCGGTCACGACTGGACCTAATGGTCAGAGGTCCCTTTACCTTTACCTTTATCTTGGAGAGTTAAAGAGATGATATAACAGTGGTGGGTAACCTGGTTCCCTATTAGAGTTAAGAGCTGCTTGCTAGGAAGGATGGTGGTATGCACCTGGACACTTGGGAGTGTCATCATTGACGCTTACCAGGAGGAGGTTGGAAGAGGTGAAGTGGTGGGGAGGTCAGCGCTGTGCTGGTGCACCATGGGAAATACCAGAATGGCTCAGCCCCTGCACCCACACTGCGGCAACCTTTCTGCTGCCTCGCTCCTCCTCCTGGTAAGCAGCAGTCATTCCATTCCAGAAGGCCAAGTGCATTGATAGCTACTCCTGATCAGAGTCCCACTCTCACTGGCCCCTTCCAGCATGGCCAATGGTCAGGGATAACAGGAATCTTAGTCCCAGAACATTTGGAGGGCCACAAGCTCCCCCTGACCATGTTTCCCACTTGCAATTCAGACACAATATTCTGCTGAGGATTGTGACCCTATTTTTACTGTGTGTGTCTGTGTTTAATGGAAAAAGCCATGGGGTGGGAAGCAGACTGAGCTGTCTTAAAGTCTTGCTGCAAACCTGCATTTCATTTTTTGAAAAGCTGTGCTCACTATTACCATTACATTTAGCATCCATTAATATTTTCTGATGTTATTTAGCGCTCCTTTTTCTGGTATTAGTTGCTATCTGCATGCATCTCAAAAATGTCAGTATCC
This sequence comes from Podarcis vaucheri, assembly GCF_965113315.1. Classification (NCBI taxonomy): domain Eukaryota; kingdom Metazoa; phylum Chordata; class Lepidosauria; order Squamata; family Lacertidae; genus Podarcis; species Podarcis vaucheri. Next base: position 75,049,285 of record NC_138766.1, read on the forward strand.
TATTTGCTCAGCAGTTGAGATTTAATACCAGGCTTTCCAAATACTCTTTACATTGTAATTCTTCCCCCCTCCATGCAAGTACTTTTAACATTCTTCCCAAAAGGTTTATGGGAAAGACTTTATGTCTCATTCTGAGTGAGGATCCTCATATCTTTCTCCTCTGTTTTGCCATTTTGAGAAAAATAGGGATGCAATTTGATGTTACCATTTGGGATACCATTCATCAATATAAAGGAAAGCAAATAAAGGCTAATAAAATGCTAGGACAGGAGAAGAAACCAAAGTGAATTGCATCATTATGGGATGGCTGGGGCTGAACTGGCTGTGTACTGTAACCCCATTCAATTATATTATGGCTGTGAAACAGAGAGTTGCATAATAACTGTAAATTAAGTTTGAGATGAATTTGGGACACATCTTAAAAACACTCCTTCTGAAATGCATCCCCCTGCCACTTATTTTAGTTTAATAGTTGGGAGGGCTGATGAACAGGGCAAAAAAAGAGAGAAATCTTCTGTTTAGAGTGGTGGCAGGAGAAAAGATTAAGTCTGAATCGTAGATTCACTCAATGATTCTGTCTTCTACACAACTGAATTTATTCACGCCACCATGCATGTTCATTTGCATGGAATATGTTTAGAGTTCAATCCTATTCTTTCTTGCTTACCTGGGTATAAGCCATTGATGCCATGATGCACATCTTCTTCTGGTTTGTAGCAGGAGAGATCAGGCAGGTATCTTCATGCCTTGCTCATTTAAGGGAATAATCCTATGCAGCGGGCATAAAGCAAGTTGGTGTTAAATTAAGCCAGTATAAAGTAACCCGGTCCGTATAGTTAAAGCTATGGTTTTCCCAGTAGTGATGTATGGAAGTGAGAGCTGGACCATAAAGAAGGCTGATCGCCAAAGAATTGATGCTTTTGAATTATGGTGTTGGAGGAGACTCTTGAGAGTCCCATGGACTGCAAGAAGATCAAACCTATCCATTCTGAAGGAAATCAGCCCTGAGTGCTCACTGGAAGGACAGATCCTGAAGCTGAGGCTCCAATACTTTGGCCACCTCATGAGAAGAGAAGACTCCCTGGAAAAGACTCTGATGTTGGGAAAGATTGAGGGCACAAGGAGAAGGGGACAACAGAGGACGAGATGGTTGGATAGTGTTCTCGAAGCTACCAGCATGAGTTTGACCAAACTGCAGGAGGCAGTGGAAGACAGGAGTGCCTGGCATGCTCTGGTCCATGGGGTCACGAAGAGTCGGACACGACTAAATGACTAAACAACAACAAAGTAACCCGTTTCAGTACCAGGGCTGCTGCTGCTCTTCCTAAGCCTGGCAGAGGGAAAGCAAGCCATTATAATAATGTTCTACCTTGGCAGGTCACTTGACCAAGATGACTGAGTTTAGGATTCAGCTTAAGTCTCCCTTTCTGGTCCACTGTGAGAACAGGATGCTGGACTATGTGAGCCATTGCATCTTGAGTCCTACAAGGCTAGAGTTTGAGGAAGGGACAAAGTGGAGACATTTTTCAAGAGGTCTTGCACCTCAAAACTGCCACAAAAGGAGGCCTTCAAGGCAGCATTTTTTTGGTGTAGCAAACACTGTGCTGAGATTGAGGTCCATGCCGCTGTTAGCAGTTAATGGTAGCCCAGTCTTTTCTGTGCCCTCGGGGAAGATGTTTTAATGCGAGCCTAGACATTGATGTATTATAGCAAACACCCATTTCCAGTTAAATGTGAAAAGGATAGTAGCCCTAAGCAAGAGCAGAGCATATTTTCAGACAGAGGATTAGAGCATCCATGTAAGACAGGTTTTTCATTCCCGAATGTAATTACAATGTGTCATTGATTTTTCTAATTGGAATCCCCCCTCTAAGACTGGAAACCACAAAGCCTTGGGCAAATCTCCTGTGAGTGCACAGTAGGGCTTCTCTGCCCCTCCCTTCTCACACAGCTCTCATGCTACCAGAGAGAAAAGCTGCTATGAAAAATCAGGGGATGAGGTCTTTAACTGTAGTTAGAAGGAGGAAATACTAGAGGGGCACAACATTCTTTGAATTCCATCCTCAGATTTTTGAGAACCCTAGGCAAACATCCTAGGACCCCTGAAGCATTTAATATTACCACTTAACAGGGAAAATGCACATGATGACAATGACTGGAGCATATAGAGAAGAAGGGATTGTATAGCAAGATACCTTTTTCTTCAATGATTTATTGTGACATTTATATCCCATCTCAAAGAGCTCAAGGCGGTGTACATGGTTGCCATTCTCTCCATATTAACCTCACCACAATCCTGTGAGGTACAGTAGGTCTGGCAGGAAGGTAGTGACTGGCTCAAGGGCACTCAATGAGCTTCACAGCTGAGTGGAGTTAGGAACCCTGGTGTCCCAGGTTCTAGTCTAGCACTCAAAGCACTATACCAAACTGGCTCTCTATGGAACATGGATGGGTAACCTAAGGCCCAGGGGCACATGCATATCTTAAGGAGGGGTGCACAGGTGCAGATGCTCCAGGCACAAAATTGTTAGGGGGCACAAAATTTCAACACCCAGTGCTGCCTCAATACAGCTGCACACTTCTGTAGCTGGACTCTGTTGAAAACAGCTTCTCCCTGTGAACCAGGAAGTGACCGTTGCAGACAACAGAATGACTCTTCTTTTCTTATCTTGGTGGCTGTGCTCTTCTGGATGACACAGATGACATTAGGCAGTTGAATGTGCATGCATATTCCTTCTGTTACCCTCCCTCACACCACCCCTCCCGGATGCTGGCAATCCATGCTACGCCACTGGAGGCAAGTGGGGTCTGCCTGAGGACAGATGAAGCATGGTGGGGCCATACCACATTCCCCCTAATAGACTAATATCTGCTGGAGAGTTCCAGTGGCTGTGGTGACAGACAAGCTACATCCTCTGTGTATGTACTACCAGCAAGGTCTGAGATGCAGGTGCTTCCTAAGCTTTCTTCAGGAACCCACCTGCATATGAGTGGGTTAAATGTGGGGCACTGGACGTTACACTGTGGAGCTTGCAGGCAGTCCGCCCGCCGCCTCCCCCTCAGGAGAGACGCGTGGCTCAGGCACGTTGCAGGCCCTGTGGTGTGACTTCCAGTGCCCCCCGCCTCACCTAGCTATGCCTCTGGATTAGGCTGATTCATGGAGGAGAGGACTGTTGAAGGCAACTAGCCATAAAGGCTGTGCTCTGCCTACAAAGTTGGAGGCAGCAGTTCTTCGGGTTTCTGGAAATCAGTCGAGGGGAGAGTGCCCCTGCAGTGGTGTAGGAAGGGGCGTGCAGTGGGTGCAGGAGTTATTTTTTCAAAAACACATATTTTTGCCATTTTGTCACCCCCCCCCTTAGTGATGACACCTGGGGAGGTCTGCACCCACCGCAGCCTACGCCACTGCCTCAAGGAACCAGGTGACAGAAAACAAAAGTAAACAAAGGTTTGTATACGTCATCTTCCGTTACCTGAGTACTGCAGTTTGCAGTACCAACATCTGTAAAGGCAGTGGCTTTGAAGTACCCCTAGATGCATTAAACCTCTTTGGTTTCCTAAGCATTGGGATTCATTGCCTTTTCAAATGTTATTTCTCCTTTGAAAAGATAGTGAGGGATTTATTTATTAAATGGGTCATATAGGCTACATGACAGTGCTTGAAACCACATCAAACGTAATCTACCATTGAGCTGGTTTGAAAACAGTTTTATACCTTTTGTTGATAAAAGATCAAGCTGTATGTTCAAAAAGTGAGTGTGTGTGTGTGTATATATATATATATATATATGTGTGTGTGTGTGTGTGTGTGTGTGTGTGTGTGTGTGTGTATATATATATATGCAGGTTTTGGTGTCTTCGGGTGTCTTCCCGTGTAAGAGTCGGGGTGTCTGTGCGACGTTTCGACGAGGTCTCACTCGTCATCTTCAGGCTGGTGCTTTCGGCTTCTTGTTACTGGAACAGAGCAGAGTCTGGTGTTTGAGTTCCTATAAATACTGTTGAGGGGTGTGGTGTATAGCCTCCAACGTTCTGGGCAGAGAGGAAGTTCCTAGATTAGTGTGCCTTTTCTTCTTTTGTTCCTTAATTACTTGAGGGATATCTTGGGTGATTTCATGAGTGATATTCTGAATATCACTGGGTGGGTCATTAAGTGTTAATGACCCACCCAGTGATATTCAGAATATCACTCATGAAATCACCCAAGATATCCCTCAAGTAATTAAGGAACAAAAGAAGAAAAGGCACACTAATCTAGGAACTTCCTCTCTGCCCAGAACGTTGGAGGCTATACACCACACCCCTCAACAGTATTTATAGGAACTCAAACACCAGACTCTGCTCTGTTCCAGTAACAAGAAGCCGAAAGCACCAGCCTGAAGATGACGAGTGAGACCTCGTCGAAACGTCGCACAGACACCCCGACTCTTACACGGGAAGACACCCGAAGACACCAAAACCTGCATTCCTGTACCCATGAAAATCTACGAAAGCAATATATATATATATATATATATATATATATATATATATATATATATATATGGTATAAAGTACAAATCTTCACTGCCGCCAAGTGCTCTTCCACTGCAAGCCTGATCCATATGGAAAAGATGCTTAGATGAAAATCAAATCCTCACAACCCACGCAAATGGTATCTTAACAAACCCCAGAAGAATATGGCACAGGAAGCTCAGAGTCCTTTTAATGATTTCGCATGCAGCAGCCAAGCACACTATTGTGGGTCTCTTGATAATACCAAGTGCCAAGAAATGTGCATGGAAAGTTACAGTCCGTTCTACCAAATCCTCTTCCAGACACTCTCACACAAACATTAGTTATAAAGAAACCAGGGTATCTTTTATAAATGAATGCCCTTAAGGTTCAGAGAAAAGAAGCATGAAAAAGGAGTTTAAAAATTATTGACTGTTTCCAACTCTGAGCCGACACTGTCTGCTGGTGGGATTTACACCAAACTGGCACAGTTTCTAATTCCAACTTGGCCATAAAAGTGATACGGATTCTAGTTCCAACTTGGCCATATGGGGTTGACTATAGTTAGTTACTCCACTCTTAGCCCCTACATGTAAAATGAGAATGATACTCACTTATGGCAAAGATTTGCTGAAGAGATGAAAAGCATGAGTATGCCAATGAACTAAAGCATAAAGATGATTCTCTGAAATTAGACTCAGCTAGTCATGATTTAGTCCCACTGAAATCAATGGGAAAACTTTAGCCATTAGTTTCAGTGGGACTAAGGTGCATGCAAACTCAGCCTGGATGAGTGCTGTGCTGAAAATTTATTGCCTGCTTTCAAAAAACCCCAACAACAATGGCAACAACAACAACAAATGCCATTCCTCACCCATTTATAAGAAAAGAATTTCAAAAATTATGAAATGGGAGTGAAAAATACGGTGAAATTCACATGGGTGGGATACATAGATTTTGTCGTGCTTCTTGTACCTTCAAGGTGGTCTGTAATCTGAAATAGTTTGTTGCTATTTAGACAACCAGCTCTCACATTTACACATACTCATACCAATACACACACCACAAAGCAAAACTAAGCAGTAGTGTATGTACATATGGTATGCATGACCATGAAATACTGTTTATAAGCATTGCCTCCCAAAAGCAGGGCAATGAATTTATTTTAATCTGCGTGATCTTTGGATGCAGTCAATAGCTTTCACTTCTCCACGGTCTATTTAACAATTTTGATATTTCTGCATGACATTTAATAATCTGTACCCAATAGAAAGAGGATTACTATGACATGCTGTTAGGGGCTCCAGATAATGGATCCTTAGATCTGAGTATAGTGGGCAGTCTATCAAGTCTCTTCCCTAAAGCAGCCCATTTGGCAATATCTAATTACCCTGTTCTGAGCCCTATCATGCCCCTTTACCTGTGCCAGCTGCATACAGTTTAACCTACATTTAGTCAAAAGCCATTGCAGCTCACATAAATGGAAAGGTGGAGACGGGCACATTCCCTGGGGGAATGTCAAAACCTTTGTACATTGGATTGGATCTTCATCCCACAGCAAGAGTCATCATGGTCTGATGATGATGATGATTAAAATTTGTATACTGCCCTTCATCCACAGATCTCAGGGCTGTTCACAACAAAATATCATAATCAGTATCACAAGATATTGCACAATCATCTGGAAATTATCTGCCCGGGCATAACCATAGCTCATTGCTATTTGATGGGTTGGAAAAAGGAAATAACTCATAACCTCCAACATCCTGGGAGGGCAAATTGGCCTGGCGACGCCACCTCCTCCAACACCCCCATCTCACCATCGGCCACCTTTATTCATCACTGCCACCTATTGCTTACTGTCATGTGCATGTGTGCACTTAGACATACACCACACACGTCTACTTCCAGAGGTGGCACAAAAAACACATGTCTTTTGGTTTTCCACTCTTTTGGTTTCCGGGCAAGTGCAGAGCTGGCTTCCAGAAGCATGTCAGTGGCTGCAGCTGTGAAGTAGTTCAAGCTGTGAGTGGGAACTGCCCTTCTGAGGGGAGGGGGGTGGGAATCAGAGGGCATATTTTCTCTAAACTCATTCCTCTGCTCTCCACCCCTATAATTTTGATGAATTCCCACTCATTTTATATTGGCCGCCACCATACTTGGAATAAGACAGAGTGTGTCACAGAAAAGTCTGCATTCTAAGGGCAACTGATGTTTATTTCAAAGGAGAGGAAAACACAAGGAAAGCACGTTAGCTGGCATCCATTTAAATTTTTTAATTAACTTAATTCTTTTGTCTTGCCCAGTCAGTCTGAATATAGAGGTGAAGGTGCAAGACTGCTAATTCACTGAAGATTCTACTCCTAGAGGAGGAAGCCATATAACCTTTCCTTAATGGATCAGGAGGAAAGCTTCTAAAATTGAAAAGTGATCCAAAGGGCAGGCTTTGGCTCTTGTAGAATTCAAAGCAAGTTGATATATGCACATAATTATTTCATGAAAGCTTCTTTAAACAGGACACACATATCTCAAAGCAAGAATTCCAAAGACAATAATTTCAGGTAACTTGGAATTTCACAATCCAGTGATAAATTTGAATAAGGGCAATTTTAGAAGTTTTCCTACTGCTGTGTAGGGATGGAGGAATGGTGGGAGCCACCCCCTCCCCCTCCCCCTGATCCTAATCCTGATCCTGAATCTTCCCAAGAGCAAGAGGGCAGTATAGATATGGAACAGTGGTTTGCAGAGGGGCATAATTCAGAAGGCAGAAGCTGGGAAATACTGGATGGGGAACAGCTAGGAGAAGAAACACTGGAAGAGAGAGGGTTAACAGATTAACAGTCGTTGGACAGCAATCCTCTGCTCTCCCCAAGGTCGTAAAGAGCTCCGAAAGTCTCAGAACAGAAAGTGCAGAGGGTACTAGCTCAGATTACAAGACGTAGGAGTGATGTGGATTAATAGGGATGGAATGGGGTGTGAGCCTTAACTGGGAGCACTGCCATTGAAGGAGACATGTTCTTTGTTCTCTCACTGTGATTATTAAAGATTCTAACTGGTAAGACGTTCCTTTCATATGATCCTTTGTTTACTGTCATGGGGGAGGAAGCTGATTCCCCAAAGCCTGATATATATCAGTGAAAATCACACACAAAAATATATGAGAATAATTTTTCATGAGGACTTTTGTAAGAATACCATATTTCACCACATAATCATTTTTATGCCGATTTTTCTTTTCAAAAAAAGGAGGCTGTGATCATGATGCTGTGAATTATGTGAAAGGTAGGTGGAAGCCGGTGAGGTCTCTGGAGGCCGGCATGTGGGGAGCAAAGGGGGAAGGGGTTGGGCTGGTAGGCAGCTTGGTAGTGCTACTGCTCTCTCGCTCTCTCGCTGCCACTGCCACCTGTCCACGTACTGAAAATGTGCACACTGAGAATTATACCCTGTGACGATTCTGTGGTAAAAGCTTTGGGACCAATTTTAGGGCCAGGAAAAAGGGGTGTGGCAATTATGTGGTGGTGATGATTATGCAATGAAATATGGTCATCATCATCATCACAAACAGATAAAGAAATGTGGAGAACTGAACTTAAAACTGGAAAACTGAGAAATTTACAACATGGTGAACTTTACAGGGGACGACACAGTTCCTTCAACTATTTCTAGGATGAATGCAAACTACAAATGCTGGAGCCGTTATATGAGATGATTTCTAGTGACCTGCTCCCAACAGGACACATGCACTGAGTTCTGCTTCAAAGCTCACTGAATTGCCATCAGTAGCAGCTATCCATAGAGAGCATTATTGAACAACTCTTACCTTCCTTCCATTTTAAACTTGCTTTCAGGTCCATAGAAATATGGAGGTGCCTAATCTCAAATCTGGCTCCATCACCTCCTGGTCCCATCACCTCCTGACAAATAGAAGGGGAAGAAATGGAGGCAGTGAGAGATTTTACTTTCTTGGGCTCCATGATCACTGCAGGTGGTGACAGCAGCCACGAAATTAAAAGATGCCTGCTTCTTGGGAGAAAAACAATGACAAACCTAGGCAGCATCTTAAAAAGCAGAGACATCACCTTGCCAACAAAGGTCCGTATAGTAAAAGCCATGGTTTTCCCAGTAGTGAGGTATGGAAGTGAGAGCTGGACCATAAAGAAGGCTGATCGCCGAAGAATTGATGCTTTTGAATTATGGTGCTGGAGGAGACTCTTGAGAGTCCCATGGACTGCAAGAAGATCAAACCTATCCATTCTTAAGGAAATCAGCCCTGAGTGCTCACTGGAAGGACAGATAGTGAAGCTGAGACTCCAATACTTTGGCCACCTCATGAGAAGAGAAGACTCCCTGGAAAAGACCCTGATGTTGGGAAAGATGGAGAGCACAAGGAGAAGGGGACGACAGAGGACGAGATGGTTGGATAGTGTTCTTGAAGCTACCAGCATGAGTTTGACTAAACTGCGGGAGGAAGTGGAAGACAGGAGTGCCTGGCGTGCTCTGGTTCATGGGGTCACAAAGAGTCGGACATGACTAAACAACTAAACAACAACAACAACAACCACCTCAAATCAGGCTTTTGAAAACAAAAGGTGGCGTTTGCATAGACGTTCAGCAAAACATCAAAAACCCCAAGCAAAATGGTTTGCATTAATGTCAAGTGGGGAGAGAGATATGTTTCCAGATCATCATGGACAGTTCTTCTCTCTTATATGCAGACTTCTTGTAGGCATCTGGTTGACCATTGTGGGAACAGGATGCTAGATTAGATGGTCCTTTGGCCTGATCCAGAAGGTTCTTCATATGTTCTTGCATTCTTACGACTGACTGTATTTGAATAATACTATGTCCCTTGAATTTTTGGGTGGGAGATGGGGAGTGATATGCCATTTTCTACTCTGCTTCTGGCAGCAAAATGTTTTGTGCTGGCCCTGGGAACAACTGCCGTAGGGGAGCAGGTAAGAATGTGATTCCTATCTGTAGGCTGAAGTGGTTCAATCTATTTTGTCATCTCATCTTTCTGTGGCATGAGTAGACCAAACCTCTGGCTTCTCCACCTTCTCTCTGAGCTCCATCTGCACTACTATGGTACTATTTTAGTCTCCTGCCGAAGTTCACTTACTCAGCAATCTTTACCCTGTCACACTAAGGAACTAGATGGTACGTCTTAGACATAATGTGTCAGCAGAAGACTTTTGGAAAAAGAACTTCAACACAAAGGGACCAAAAGTTCAAAAATAAAATATGCCTGGCATTTTACACACATTTCTAAATGCATAATTTAATAGCTTAACACTTTTAAAATGTGGAAGGAGTATATTGTCATGGTGATAGATTTCATTTTATTGTGTCAATAATGGATGAATTCAGGGTCCCTAACATTTGCTTTTGCCTTGAGAAATTCCAGAAAGCAGACTGACAGGAAATTATATCTGCGAATTTGAGGAAAAGATCCTGTTGTGTAGGGATTTTCCAAACTTTTTCTTCTGAGAAATGGTGGAGTTTTTCGATTAGAGACCTTCAGTAAGAAGGGAATAATGGCAGTCAATGTCTCAGGAAGATTGCTATTTCATTGGTATTCTTATTATTTCTTCAACCTCTAATTGCACCATGGACTTGCAATTTTCATTCTAAATTTATTTGAAATTACTATATAACATATGAAACGAGAATACAATGAAGTTTGTTAAATCAATTCCTGATGTCTTTCCAGGAACACCAGGCTGAGCCGAAAGGGAAAGTGGCAAGCAGATTTGGGATTCAATATATTCCCAGTCCAACTGAAATGTCTTACTTGAGATGCTGCAAAACACCATCATTCAGAACAATTAGATTCCCTACCGCATTTGCTATGAGAATAACCGAGAGTACTTTATCATTACATAAAAGGGAACAGTGGTGTGTGTGTGTGTGTTGTGTTGGAAAGGAGCAACTGAGAAGCTATATTACAACACAGCCCTTCTATATCCCTAATCAAGTTATCACACAAGAAAATTTTTAATATACTACAGAATTGTCAGTGCACTAGTCATAACAGATACCACAGCAGATATAGCAATAATAAAAGGACTCCTATCTCCCAACAAAAATGATATTACTTTCTCTTGGACTGCATCCAATATCAAGCTTTACTTTGGCTGCAGTGAGACTCTGAAGTCATTTCCTTTGGTGTAGTTCCACTGAAGTCGGTATGGCTTTACCAATGTAAGAGGTTTGTACGAAATTGAAATATTCTCCCATTGTCTTTTAAGGCCCATGCTAATGTTAACAATGTATCATTTATGCATCTCTTTTATTTTGATCTTACCCTTTCTTCCAAATGAGCCCAGATCAGCAAACAACAAACCATAACTAACTAACCAAATAACTAAATATTCTGAGCAATTAGTAACAGCTAAAAATTGATACTTGTTCTCACAGCTAATAATTTCAAGATTTCCCAGAACAGGATATTTCAGCCATTAAATGCCAGGGTGAACAGAAACTTTTTAAAATTCTTGAATGTTAATACTAGTGAAGGCATTCCATAAATGTGGAACCACCTGCCATGGGTCAATGCCAAGCAGACAGCTATTATATTATAATAATATACAACATAATAGATATACAACATATAGATATATATATAATAATGCAATATAGTTCCTGGTTTATTTTGGCAACATAATGCATTTGGCATACTTTGTAAGATGGGCAAATCATTCATGGATGCCAGCTTGTGCCCTTACATGGAACAACGTGCCAAAACATGTTTCACATAGTTGACTAGGGTCACTTTAATTTTAACACAACAAGATCTGCAGCATTCGTGTTGTTGTTTAGTCGTTTAGACGTGTCCGACTCTTCATGACCACATGGACCAGAGCACGCCAGGCACTCCTGTCTTCCACTGCCTCCCGCAGTTTGGTCAGACTCATATTTGTGGCTTCGAGAACACTGTCCAACCATCTTGTCCTCTGTCGTCCCCTTCTTCTTGTGCCCTCCATCTTTCCCAACATCAGGGTCTTTTCCAGGGACTCTTCTCTTCTCATGAGGTGGCCAAAGTATTGGAGCCTCAGCTTCACGATGGGTTAGTAAATGCATTTTATAGACATTATATGGCTGGAGGACTGCATTGCAAAATTCAAAGAAGTGAAGATTTCGTATTTTAATTTTTTATTAGATTTTTTCCAAAGTTTCACATATTGAGGTCAAATCAAAAAATTACATTATTTTATATATTAACTCCCTGCCCCCACCTCCAGAGTGTTCAAACTCTTTCTACCACATTATATATCAAACATCTATTACAAAAATCCCTGAATTTTTCTTCTGTTGCTCCTATCTTGAATCCTGCCTGCAATTTCATTTGGCTGTGATACTTTTTCAAATAGTCCAAAAAAAAGACCTCCATTCTTCTAGTAAAATGTCATCATTTCGACCTCTTAATATTGCTGTCAGCTTCGCTATTTCCGCATAGTCCATTACTTTTAAAAGCCATTCCTCTTCTTTCCATTTCTGTGCATATAACATTGTAGCTGCTATTGTCACGTACATAAATAATTTGGTTATATTTTTCGGAACATCTGTCCCTATTATCCCCATAAGAAAAGCTTTGGGCCTTTTGTGAATAACCCATTTAAACACCTTCATTTCATTATGTGGATTATTATTTTGGAACACATATTATTTTGGAAATGTGAATTAGGTAAGCTCACCTTCAAATGCAAACTTAATGAGATTTCTCCCTCTCTCAAGAGCAGGAGAGCAGTGTTGTGCAGTTTCAAAGTGCACGTGCATCTGACATGGGGACAAATAGAAGAAGACACCTTCACCCTGGTATGGCTCCCCTTTATCACATACACAGCCCAACAAGACAACAAAAATCCGCCAACAGCATACAAATCAATATGGCTAACCTGATCCAAAACACCCACCCACCCCACTCACACATGAAAACAAAGACCACCACAGCCAACCACAAATAAATAACCACACCATAGGCCAACCCCAACCTCTCTCACCACCAAAGGAACACAAGTGAACAACAAAGAACCTGCACAAGCAACACTATGACCAAACCCTACATATAGTAAGTAAAATAGAAATACCGCCACCCAACCTCACCCCCACCCATCTTTCCCCCTGTGCTGGTCCTGGGGGCTAACTGAGAGGCCAAGTCCAGTCCGAGGTCAATGGTGCGTTATGGAGGCTGACTGTCAAAGCTGTAGCTGGGTCCAAGGCAGGGAGTCGGGTGGGGTCAGGAACTCTGGCAGAAGAGCAGGACAGGGTGCAGCCAGGAACAGGCTAGCAACAACATTGCTCCCGCAACCTGGGACTGGGGCTGACTGGCTTTTATCTGCCCCGAGGCATAGGGCGGCCCCGGTCCACAGGTGACTCGCCTCTCCTGGCCTGGAGGCGAGCACTCCTCCTGCAGGAACTTAGTTCCCTCCGCCTCTCTGCCCTGAGCCTCTGTAGCTCAGGAGAGGCTGGAGGGTTACCAGACCCAGAGGCAACCTCAGCCTCCTCTGACGGGGCTGAGAGTGGAGCACCTGCAGGCAATGGGTCCTCCATCACATCAGGAGCCAGAGCAGACTCAGCTGGTGCCTGCACCTGAGGATCCAGCACAGGTGAGGACCCTTCAGGCTCAGGCCCCAGCCCCAGCTCAGCTGGTTCTGGAGGCGGGGACTCCTGTGCAGGCTGGGATTCCTCAGGTTCAACCTCTGAGTCCGAATCCCAGACACACCTCTTTCCTCCTTTTCTTCCTAATGTCTCAACAAATGAAACTGATTTGTAAAAATGTTACTTGAGAGCAGTACATGTGAAAAGGATCTAGGAGTCTTGGTTGACCACAAACTTGACATGAGCCAACAGTGTGACGCGGCAGCTAAAAAAGCCAATGCAATTCTGGGCCTCATCAATAGGAGTATAGCATCTAGATCAAGGGAAGTAATAGTGCCACTGTATTCTGCTCTGGTCAGACCTCACCTGGAGTACTGTGTCCAGTTCTGGGCACCACAATTCAAGAAGGACACTGACAAACTGGAACGTGTCCAGAGGAGGGCAACCAAAATGGTCGAAGGCCTGGAAACGATGCCTTATGAGGAATGGCTAAGGGAGCTGGCCATGTTTAGCCTGGAGAAGAGGAGGTTAAGGGGTGATATGATAGCCATGTTCAAATATATAAAAGGATGTCACATAGAGGAGGGAGAAAGGTTGTTTTCTGCTGCTCCAGAGAAGCAGACACGGAGCAATGGATCCAAACTACAAGAAAGAAGATTCCACCTAAACATTAGGAAGAACTTCCTGACAGTAAGAGCTGTTTGACAGTGGAATTTGCTGCCAAGGAGTGTGGTGGAGTCTCCTACTTTGGAGGTCTTTAAGCAGAGGCTTGACAACCATATGTCAGGAGTGCTCTGATGGTGTTTCCTGCTTGGCAGGGGCTTGGGCTCGATGGCCCTTGTGGTCTATTCCAACTTCATGATTCTATGATTCTACATGGGGGGGGGGAATACGAGAGAGACATTACACACACTTTTGTAAATCAAGAAAATCTTTAATAATAATAATAATAAGAAGAAATCAAAGTGCATGTGCATGTTAACAATAAAAAGGGGAGGTATATTTGTTCTTTCTGGTAATCTTGATGGCAATTAGCTCTTTCTCTCACCTCCACCCTGCCATCTGCATGCCATTGAGCACATCCCAAATATTGCAGAATCCCGAATACAACACTTGCGTGGGGTCATTTTCTGCTTTGCAGCTTGCATTTAAGAACATAACTGCATTGGCAGGATGGGGGAGCACTGCGTTCAGAATACATTTCCAGCATAACAACCGTTTGTATGTATGCAAAGGTTTGTGTTGTGTTGTTTTTTTTTAAATGTGTCATATGGATGATTTTGGGTAGATTACTGCAGTTTAGAGAAGCAGATTAGTGTGCTTTTTCCACAGGAGGACTGGAATAGCTGTCTTGCAACTGTAGCCCAGCTGGAAACCTGCCTGATTCAATATTTTCTAAATTCACCCCAAGCAGCTGCAAATTTAATTTATCTTTTTTTTTGGGGGGGGGATGACTTTTATTATCTCAAGCTGAGGAGATGAGAGCAAGCCTGGAAATGAGTTCACATTTTAAAAGAATTTGGTCTCAGGGGAATTCCACTGAGGACATATTAAGCGTACTGTCATTGAAGCTTGGTGTTGCTGTTTGTTACTGTTCACTTTGTTGTAGGGTGATCACGTACATTGAGTCAATTAACATCAAGAGCAGGAAAGGAGAAGCACACAATAAGAGGCAGTCCTTGCCTGAAAGGATTATTCAATACCATGTTTCTGTACAGTTGTGGTTTTCCCAGGATGTGTATGTGTGCTTCCAGGGCATTGGATCCAACAGAGCAGAAATCTCACAACACCAAGATACACAGACTTAATGCCTGCACCAGCCTGCCCTTTTCTACTAGCCATGGCGGCTGTGTTCTGCATCTACTGTGTTCTGCCGGAGGAAGCATGCCTTTGAATACCAGTGGCTGGAAGTCACAAGCAGGAAGGGAGCTCAGGTCCTTCCTTCTGGTTTCTCAAGGCCTTGGGTTGGCCACTGTGAGAACATGATGCTAGACTAGATGGGCCATTGGTCTGTTCCAGCAGGCTCTTCCTATGTTTGTAACATAGTAGGTGTTCATTAATGTCATCATCATCATCAAACCTTTTATTGGCATCACATACAAAGATCCATAGCAAATCAATACAGAATTACCGCCTTCCCAGTGACACAAAACATTTGTCAAATGAAAGAGGCAAAGCAGTCTAACATTACATCTCTAGGTCTCCAGGGAGATCAGACGTTTGCAATGTGTTTCGACGACAAAAAAACAGATAAAGATCTTTAGCCACTAACTTGGTGAGCTCCTGATTTCCCCCCAATAACAGAAAATGTATGACCTCTAACTCTGGTTTCCATTTGGGGATGCAGAGTAGATCTAGGAACTGCTGGTGGAGATCAACATATAGTTTACATTTAAGAACCATATGTGTAAGAGTTTCCACCTGATAGTCTTCACATGGGCAAATTCTTTCTCCTGTTCATTAATGTCTATGAGAGTAGAGCAGATCATCTCATATAGTGGTTTTCAAAAGAAAAGAAAAGAAAAGAAAAGAAAAGAAAAGAAAAGAAAAGAAAAGAAAAGAAAAGAAAAGAAAAGAAAAGAAAAGAAAAGAATCTAATTAGTGCGGCAAAGGGGGGTGTTGAGCTTGGAACTTAACAGGTTAAGTTCTTCCCATGATGCCACAATTAGGGAACGCTTTCTGCATTTCTCATGCCTAGGGAGGAAAACAACCAAGTCGGCTATGAAGCCCATTTGAATTGCAGAAGACTCCAGGGTGTTGTTTGGGGTTCACAGCTGTCCATGGAGGTGGAGGTTAATTCTGCATCCAGGGCAGCTGTCTACCAGCTCCATTATATTCAGGTAAAGGTAACTTTGTGATGGAACTCCCACCTCAAAAATTATCCTGCAAATCAACTCAGTCCCCCCCCCCCCATTGCGGTTGTAAATTTGATTGCTATAATACAGGTGAACAGCATTACATCTCTGCCAAGATGGAGATAAGGAAATGAGCAGTCAGTCAGAGACTCCTTGCTTTGTTCTGAAATGTAGCGGAAACCTTCTGAATTGACAAATGGAATGATAGCTCACCAGGAGAAAATGAGCCATGAGCTCACACACACCAGGTCTTTGTAGTAGGCAGAGAGCAATCTGAAAGCATAAAGTGATGCTGGGAGACTCTGTGATTAGGGTTTGCCTCATTTTTCAGCACAGACATTGATGAGAAAATATCTATCTGGAGGGCTTCCCTTTGCAAGCCAATAGAGGTAAGGGACTGTTTGATTTGGCAAGGTAACAAATTCTGCTCATGGAACAACTCAAGAAATTAAATTGCAATAGATCACCCTGAAAAAGAAGTGTTCATCTGAGATGTTTCAGGAAACTTTACAGACTCCCCAATGTGTGTGTGTGTTTCTGTGTGCACACAAACAATCGCACACACTCACGAGCCTCACTACTTGCCAGAGATTATTATATAAGAAATAACATAGAATTGCATATGGTATGGAAAAGTACAGAAACGGAGAGGCATCAGGCTTCGGGGGCATGGAGATCACCCTGTTTCACCTCATTCATCAACCCCAGATCTTTTATTGGCCAGCATATCTTCCTTTAATGCACATTAGCCACCTAACATGGTTCAGTGGAATAGTTCTCACATTCCAGGTAGGCTTGAGTCTACGAAGTTGGGAGATTCAAATCCCACACAGTTCCCCTTTGTACTTTAGGTCAGGCACACTGCTTAGTAGAGCAGCACATTCATTATACACGGTCCCAAATACAAATAGTCTACACTGATTGGCAGGAACTCTCCAGGGTTTCAGACAGAAGAGATTCCCCAGCCCTACGCAGGATTGGACTTGATACCTTCTGCATACAAGGCAAATGCTCTATAGCCCTTCCCCTAATCAGAAGGGAAGGTTTTCCATTTTAGTTTGTAAGATAAAGGATAATGCTTTTCTTGGGAGCTTTCATATATTCCAACAGAGAGACAATGTCTTCTGGTTGTTATGTAATAATACTGCATAAGGCTCTTTTCTTCCTGGTGCATTTTCACCACATTGAACTCCCTGCTACCATACCCCTTTCTCTCTCCCTCCAGGAAGCAGCAGTAACTTGGTTGTTGGAAAGTCAGGTGAGAACTGCCACCCCACCAAACCATCCTCTATTGATTCTGTCTGTCAGAGCAGCCTATAATTGTGAAACTCTTCTCTCACAGTATGGTTTACCCTTGGAATTTCATAGCACACTTGATAAGATGACTCAGAAGAGGAAAATTAATGAGACAGTTTTTGAGAAGGCTCACAACTTTGGACTGAAGTGATTTCTAATTCCCAGTTTTCCTTGCAATATCATTTCATTAACTCTGGCCATATTGAACAGCCATGCTTAAACTTATCTTACATTCCAACCCAACACATCTCTTTTAAAAGGCTGCACTTCAAAGCTACGCTGTCTGCGTTTCTTTAGCAAATAATAAATAAAACGTGAGCAAAGTTTGTGTAGCTATAGCAGGGAGGAAACAGAGGATATTGTACCTTATTTATTAATCTGCCCATTATATGGTGAGCCAAGAACTGCTGTTGTTTTTAATGGTGAGGCAATAACTGTTTTTTAAAAAAATAAATAAGTAGTTAAGAGTTCATTCTGAGTTTTAAATTGTGTTTTGCTTTGAAGATCAAGATAAATGTGTCACCAACAGGACATCTTTACTTGTTGTGACATAAAATTCTTTATAAATGTGTTAGTCTTATACTAATGATAATTTGATTTAATTGCTATGCTTTAAGCTTAGAAAAAGGTGGAAGCTCATTTTCTATCTTTATGTCCAAATTAACCTTCATATTTAACAGAATGTTTCGTTGGTGCTTTGTGATGCAGTGTAATGATTGATTTCATCTTCCATTGTTGATGAACCATGATTATAAAAAAATTAACAAGCTTAAATTTGAACTTAGGAATGTGCTACAGTGAACATAATATTAGAAAAGCTTAAGAGCAATGGCCTGCTGGATCAGGCCAGTGACCCATCTACTCCAGCATCCTATTCTATAGTGGCCAAGCAGATGCCTGTGCAAAACCAGCCAGCAGGATCTGAGTATAAGAGCACTCTGCTCTCCTGTGGTTTCCAGTAACTAGTATGTGGCAGCATTGCTGCTTCCAGCTGTGGGAGCAGAGTCCTGGTTGGCAGCCATTGATAGCATACTCCTCCATGAATTTATCCAATTCTGTTTTAAAGCCATCTAAGTTGGTGGTCATCCCTGCCTCTCGGAGTGTGTTCTGTAGCTTAATGATGCACTGCATGAAGAAGTACCGTCTTCATCTGTCCTGACAAACCCTATATCAGTGGTAAATTTCATGCGGGCATTTTCAGTTGGGACAACCTTTCCTAATCCAAGTGCCCTCCAATTGTTCCAGGCTGCATTTCCCATCAGCCCCAACCAGAATTACCAATGGTTAGGGACGGTGGGAGTTCTAATCAAAATATTTGGAGAGCACCAAGCCGTGGAAAGATCAGATGATGTAAAAAGCCTTGCTTTCAAACATTCCTATCCTTCATCACTGGACCCAAGGTAGCACACTTTTGGTGGGGAGGGTCAGATTGCTTCTGGAATCTGATTTCATTGGTCTATTTAATGGATATTTTATATAATCTTATCATATGGCAATATGGTGTTGAAGCCCCCACTGAGTCCCATTGCTGAGGAACATTTGCCTGAGAGTAGAATCCACCTACAAAGTTTAGACAGTCCAGAGGTCAGGGAACCCAGATGACCACAGACCCAAGGGTCCAGTTCAGCAGTCAGGGAATCCACTGTCAGGAGCTCGTCCTACACTCGAGTAGGACCCTGGCAGAGATACATGCCCAACTGGCATGTTCTCTCCCTCCTGGTCAATTGTTCTGGAGCGTCAAAAGTTTCTTCAGCCCAAACATCACAGCAACCGATGCCAACAGACATCGGCACACTTAGGGATCCGTAGAGGCTTCACAGCTTTTGTAATGCAACTCAGCATTTTGGCTAATCTACTTTATTTACATATAAACACACACGGAGCACTGCAACATGGCTCCCTCTCTCTAGCATCAGACAGCAAAAGGAAAGAACAAAGGACAATAGTCCCACTTCATGGAACACAGTAACACAAACATCCTGTCTCCATCACTTCCCACTTTGTGGAGTCAAAACATATACCGTCATGTGATAGACAAAAATTCCATGACTGCAGCCACGGAGCAGGAATTCTAACATCCACATGATCACAGAGCCAAGGGCCCAAATGGTGAACAGGAAGCACCCAGATAGGGCCAGGAACCACAGGCATTGTTTCCAGCATCTGACAGCTGCTGAGAGTTCAGTTTAAGAAAGCTGAAATCAGCTCGTTCTCATCAGTGCCTTTTCCTCCTGTCCCTGAAGGCTGATCACCTGCAGGTGGAGTCATTCTGCCTTCTCCCCCTTCAGGCTGCCATTCAGCAGGTGAAACGGATTCTGGCCCATGACACTTGCACCTGGCTTAGAATGCAATGGCTTTCTAGTATAAATGTGGGGGGAGGGGAGTGTCCACTACTACTTTGCAAGGCAACAGATGCGGGATATCAGTGTCAAATATCAGTTTGTATGGTTATGAGTTTGGTGCAGGGCAGACTCTCTACAATCTCTAGAGTCAGTAAAAAAGCTAGAATTTGAGCAAACTGATGAATGTTGTTGCATTCAGTTTAGGATTGCAAGCCCAGGCAGCTTCACATAGCTGGCTGGGGATAAGCCGAGCCATTAACATGACAAAACCTTGGGCCTGGGTAGACAGACGTTGCCAAGGGGTATGTGTGAGAGGTGACAGGTGTGCTGGGAACAAGAAAGGAGAACCAAGACAGAACCATCTTTGGCTGGAGGAGACTGAAGCTGTGAGGGGGACACTGAGGGACACTCTTGAGGTATAATGTTCTGCACCCCCTCCATGGAAGACTTTAGATGGAAAATAAACCAAATATCTTAAAATGCTGAAGCCTCTGCTGTTTCTGAACCCACAAAGGAAACACAACCCTGGAACCCCTGGAATCTTGCTACTACTTGGCAGAGATAGGGGGGTGGTGCCCAACCTTTGCAACGTATTTTCTTTGGCAAAGAGAGCCCATTTGTATTCTGTGCCTTCTGCAAATACTGTTTCCTTTATCAAACCACTTCTCTTATCTTCTGTGATCCCATAACTTTCTTTCTAATGCTTCTCATTTCATATGCATCAGCTTCTTTCTCCAGTCATGTAAACAGTCTATTTTCTCTATAAATCCAGTGGCTTTATTATTTATTTAAATGCATTGTATTTAATTGGCTGGAGGGAGTCAGGAGGACGGTGGATTTCAAACAGTTGTTGGGCTGTAATACGAATGTTTCCTCTGGGAATGAGGGGGAAGGTATTGCTCTTGTGTAATTTATGGCTAGAAAGTTCTTTTTTTTCTGAAGCGCTCTTGTAGTTTTCTCCACTGGGGAATTCCCATTTTAAAAAATGTATTTTAAGGCTTCTGATATTTCCCCGTCTTGTTTTTATGTGTTGTTCAGCGCAGGGTTTGCCTCCTCTTGAGGATTTTGCTGGGCTGATGTTGGGAAATAAAATTTTCAAAGCAGATTTGGTTTCTCTCAAAGTCTGAGGTATGTGAGGGGTTTTCTTTGTAGAATGAAATAAAAGTTGAACTGAAGTTATGAGGATCCCCTCATACAGGTTTGATATATTTGCATATCTGTGATGCATTTGAAGTTCTGCATTTCTTTTTCTTAATAATGCCCTGCCTGCTTTTCTGTTTGCTTTGCGCTCGCACGCTCTCTCTCTCTCTCTCTCTCTCTCTCTCTCTCTCTCTCTCTCTCTCTGTGTTTTCATCAGAGGTGGGGAGCCCCAGGTCCAGAGAATGAATGTAGCCCTCCAAATCTCTCTATCATGTACTCTGGAAGCTCCCCTAGGCACAAAACATCTCCTCAGAACAAATACATGTTATATGTGTTTGTGTTGTTATATTGTAAACTGCCCTGTGATCCTTGGGTGAAGGGCAATATAGAAATGTAATAAAGAAAATTTATTGTTTATTTAATAATCAATAACAACAAGAATAAAGTTCTCAATGAGTCTGCTGCAGTCCTTCCTTTTGCCTGGCTGAAATGTATCCTTGAAGGGCACTAATGAGGCCAAAAACAAGGGAATTGGTGAGGTTGAGAACAAGGCTCATGGAGCAAACTTCCCAATTGTACCTGGAATCTGGCTTGGCAATCTGAACTGTTTACCCCAAAACTCAGAAATTTACTTTAGACCAGATTCTTACCAGACTCCTTTGTCCTTGCCTCCTTTTTAATGAGCTGCAGCTATGAGCCTGGCAGAAGAAATGCTACAAGTATAGTCTTCCTGGTAATACTGGATATTCCCCTTGCTTTTCTGGCTCCTGATTAACAATTGGAACGTGTCCAGAGGAGGGCAACCAAAATGGTCAAAGGCCTGGAAACGATGCCTTATGAGGAACGGCTAAGGGAGCTGGGCATGTTTAGCCTGGAGAAGAGGAGGTTAAGGGGTGATATGATAGCCATGTTCAAATATATAAAAGGATGTCACATAGAGGAGGGAGAAAAGTTGTTTTCTGCTGCTCCAGAGAAGCGGACACGGAGCAATGGATCCAAACTACAAGAAAGAAGATTCCACCTAAACATTAGGAAGAACTTCCTGACAGTAAGAGCTGTTCGACAGTGGAATTTGCTGCCAAGGAGTGTGGTGGAGTCTCCTACTTTGGAGGTTTTTAAGCAGAGGCTTGACAACCATATGTCAGGAGTGCTCTGATGGTGTTTCCTGCTTGGCAGGGGGTTGGACTCGATGGCCCTTGTGGTCTCTTCCAACTCTATGATTCTATGATTCTATGAATTGTGGCAACATACCAGGGGCGAGATGAGGAGGGAGAGCAGAAAGAGGCCTTTCTTCTGTCCAGCCACAAGGAAGGTAATTGCCTGAATGGAGAGACAGGGGTTGGATAGAGGCAGAGAGAAAACTGGGTAGCTGACTTATTCCACATCAGACCATTGCTCCATCTAGCCCAGTATTGTCTACACTGACTAAAAACAGCTCTCCAGAGTTTCTTGTAGGACCTTTCCCAACCCAGCTGGAGACATCAAGAACTGAATGTGGGACCTTCAGCATTCAAGGCAGATAGATGCTCTGCCATTCCATTGTGGTCCTTTGCATTAAGGGGAGGGCGGCATAACTTTCCCTCTGGCTCAAATTAAAATCCAAGCTGAATATGAGGAATAGAGTGTCATACTTGGCTTTGTAATTTGGATTTCTGAGCCAGGAAATATGACTCGACAACACTAAAATGAGATCGAACAAATTAGCTGCTGCAAAACCCTTTATTGTGGTTCCACAGCATATTTGCTTATGACTGTTTTTCATGAAATCTTTTCAAGTTATTGGTATACTCTTGTGAATTAGTAATGCCTGTATCCTTGGAAATGCATCCTTATCTGTTTTGTAGAGAAAAGCAGTGTATGGCAAGATACTGGAACACATTTTTGTTGCCTAGCCTCCCCCTCCTCTCCCCCACCCCCTTCCCTATGTATTCCATCCTTTCTGCACTGTGTATGTGTGTGTCACTGATAGGAAAGAGACTTTGGTCTCAGCCAAGCTATTGCTGTTTTCATTTTCCTCTACACAGCAGGAGAATGTCTTATATGAGAGATGAAAACACATGTGAAACTGGTCCAAAAAGACAATGGCAACTTTTTCTTAAAGTTTTACTCTTAAAACAAACAAACTTCCATACAGTTACACACACACACACACACACACAAACACACAGAGAGACCATTGTGTGCAATGCATTAATAGCAGTAAATTGTGGTGTCCTGCTCTTGATCATTATTTTCTTAGGTCAGAGTTGGAACATCTTCCAGACATTAAATGACTATAACTCCCCTTATCCCTGAACATTTTTAATCCCAATTTTTTTTATTGGTTTTCATTTAATACAAGTACAACATATAAATACAGTGACTTGTCTGGTGGTACATTAAATTTCATATGCTGCTGCTGCTTCTTCTTTGATGATCACTTGTAGCTGAGCAAGATTGTCTTCCACACGGTTTTAAAAGTGAGTCCGTAAGTGACCGTGGAGGCCAATTCTGGATCCACACGTTTCTGGATCCACACGTTCTTCCACAGTGGGGACATAGGTTTCCAGGTGGGAGTTGATCATGGTGAGAGTTTGCCAAGCATGCCTTCCTCTTAGCATGTTTCTCCCGTGCGTCTTGAGTTCAAGTGTCTTCAAAACCCATGACACCTTTGGTAAAGGCTGTTCTCCAACTGGAGCACTCACAGGCCAGTGTTTCCCGGTTGTCGGTGTTTATACTACATTTTTAAAGATTTGCCTTACAGAGTCTTTAAACGTCTTCTGTTGACCACCAGCATTATACTTACCATTTTTAAGTGAGGAATAGAGTATTTGCTTTGAGAGCCAGTGTGATGTAGTGGTTAAGAGCAGTGGACTCATAATCTGGTGAACTGGGTTAGATTCCCTGCTCCTCCACATGTAGCTACTGGGTGACCTTAGGCCAGTCACACTTCTCTGAAGTCTCTCAGCCCCACTCACTTCACAGAGTGTTTGTTGTGGGGGAGGAAGGGAAAGGAGAATGTTAGCCGCTTTGAGACTGCTTAGGGTAGTGATAAAGCGGGATATCAAATCCAAACTCTTTGGAACATGATAATCAGGCATACAAACAACATGACCAGTCCAACGAAGTTGTTGTTGAGAATCATTGCTTCATATGCAGCACACAGTAGACAACTAATACATTTATTTATGCTTTGTCAATTCAAGTATCCCTGAACATTGACCATGACAGCTGGGGTTGATGGGAGCTGGAGTCTGACAACATCTGTAGGGCCATAAGTTCCCCACCCTGCCTTATGAGAAGAAGAATGTAAAAGTACTACAAACGGATGTAGAGGCTGCAATCTTATAATCCTGGGGAACATGTTCCAATGTCATAGGTTTCCTGGCTTCCAGTTGTTGAACAGGAATGCAGAGAAGGATTCTTTCCAATGGCTTTAATGTTTAGATTGGTGTGATAGATATGCAAATCTCTAGTTTAAGGCACAGCAGGCAATGCACATATCCAATGCATGAATATTCACAAACAGGTGATCTACCTACTCAAAGCTGAGATGCTGATCCAACACTGATACGCACTTATATAAAGGAACGGGGAGGGCTCATTATAGTGTATCCTGTTTTTCTGCTGCTTAGCAAGCAACCTAGTATTCTGTCTTGAAGGCAGGTTCTACTTCATCTCTTCACACCTCCTTTGGCGCCTCTGGGACAGACAGGAGGGGAGAGAGAGAGGTGCCTCTATCCCTCTGGGCTGTTGTTTTTATTCTGAGAATTCTGTTTCTTGAGATATTTTCTTGAAGGCGTTTCTCAGTGTTTTATTCCAATGCCTAATAAATAAATAAATAATCTTCATTTGTATCATTGACCGGAAACTCTTCAGATCAATTTTTCTTCAATAAGAAATGAGGTTGCAGTTTTTGATTATTAAACTGTAATCAATGCTTGGTGTTTCGCTAACGGAGAGTCTAAATTTTAATTAATTATTTTTTTCTAAAGCCTTTTGATGATTAAAAACAACAGACTAAAGCGAGAAAAGGTATTAATTAAAAATAGTGATGGTTACCTTAATCGGGATAGTGAAGCTTTCTATCATTAAAAGGCGATTCTGCTGTGGTTAATTTGTTCAGAACCATTCTCTGGGTGAAGTAATTACATCCAATCAAGGTCTGTCAATACAATTTGTTATCAATTGTCACTTTACATCAAGTATAATCAGTTCAGCTGCATGGAAACAGTCATTTGGACTGTTAACTTGTGTGTATTTTCCCCTCTAAAATAGGCAGGGAGACAGGAAAATTAATGTCTCATTTAATCTATGTCCAGTTTGTCATAAGCATTTTTAAAACTTTTTTTCAACTGGGCTAGAACATTTTAATAAAGGATGATCCTAAGGTATCTTCACACTCCATTTTTATTATACAGAAATAATTTATAAATTACAACTGTGATAGCAAGCGTGAACACTTTCCTTCATTCTCTGCCATGGAATTGCAGCTGCATTCTGCAGAGGTCCCAGGCAGGAATCTACTTGGTTAATGATCTAACATCTTTGGCACCAATGCTTTCACTTTGTCCAAAATTACTCACATCTGTCATAGTATATTTTGGCTTCAGGCAAAGTAAGAGAGAACTAGCATGCGTGCCTGGTGTGTTGGCATTCCTGAACAAAGCAGGGTTCATTTCCTTTTTTCTCTGCGGATGTGCAAAGAGAAGCTTCGGGTTGCATGTGCAAGCTTTTCCTATAGCATACCCAGGGACGTGGGTGGCACTGTGGTCTAAAGCCACTCCCGAACTAAGGAGGGGGGGTTGCGGGCTCACGCCCCCATCCACATTGTTGCGGGGCTGGCACCAGCCCCGTGTGATTCAGCGTTGCCCGTTAGTATTCATCTTCCACAGCACCAGCCAATCGGATGGCGGAAGGGGCGGGCCTATCTAAGGGCACTTAAGGTCAGGGCAGCCCTGGCTCGCCCCTTTTCCTTCTTTGCAGCAACCGCGGTTTCCCACCCACCCGCCCTTTAGGTGTGCATTTGGACTTTGCTATGGGCTTCGGCTGGTCGCCGCAAGGGGCCTGGTAGGAGTTTTTCCATTTGGCTAATTGGATGAATTTTGAAGCCACTTGGTTTTTTCGCCTACCTCGTAGCAAAACGTCACAACTCATTGGTTTTGGCAGTTAGGCATTGGCAGGGGTATTGTTATGCAAATGAGGTCAGGGGGGGAGGAGCGCCATCACCTCCCCCAATTCTTGAAGGGTAGTTCGTTAAAGGACTCCGGGGGGCGTCGCCTCGTCCGAAACCTACGGAGGCTAGGGCCTAAAGCGCCCCCCCCCGAGCAGTAACCCCTTGGGGAGCGCCTAGGGATGTGCATCTTGGGGGCTCCCCCTGTTGGTGCTTTAACCCTTCCTGGTTAGACCGGATAGTCTGTTAGGGCCAATGCCTAAGGCCATACCGCTCTTACCTGTAATCAATAAAGTTGTGGCCATTTTCCGCCCATTAACCTTAATACTGGTGTCCAGTGTCTTTATTTACTCCATCTGTGGGAGGGGGGCGGGAATCGCCACGCGAACCAATGAGCCCCTTGTGATGGGGTGAGCTCCCATTGCTCTGTCACAGCTCCCGCCAACCTAGCAGTTCGCAGTGCAAGTAGATAAATAGGAACCGCTGTGGTGGGAAGGTAAACAGCGTTTCCATGCGCTCTGGTACTCATCACAGTCCTCTGAGTGCACCAGTAGTGGTTTAGTCATGCTGGCCACATGACCTGGAAAACTGTCTGTAGACAAACGCCGGCTCCCTCGGCCTGAAAGCGAGATGAGTGCTGCAACCCCATAGTCACCTTTGACTGGACTTAACCATCCAGGGCTCCTTTACCTTTACCTTATAGAATATCCATTGCTTCTAGATACCTTTTGTGTTGAGCAGGAAGGTGTGGAGGGGAACTGTTAATTGCATTTAACTTGCAAACTTTCCCTTGGGTTTACTTGTCGATCCCACAGATACAGATGTAGGCACATTAAGCTAATTGAGGAAAGCTGCATTGAGGAATTTTTAAAACAAGCAGTGATAAAAAAATTCATGAAATTAATGATGAAGGTGGTGGTGGTGGTGGTGATGATGATGATGATAAAACAGCTGCTGCCACTGTCCCCTCCCCAACTTCCCTGTGCTGGGAAGATCCTTCCTGTCCACCATTGCCACCACTGTCCAGCCCTGACAGAGGGTGCAATACTTGCCTTGTCCCGAGCACTGACAACCCACGCTATGCCACTGACTGCAGTGTCCCCTAGGTTTGGCACCCAGTGTGGCAGAACCAGTTGCTATATCAGGGATGGGAAATCATTTTCAGTCTGAGGGCTACATTCCCTTCATGACAACCTTTGGAACGGTGGGTAGGGTCATGTCTTGGAAGTAGAGACAGAAGAAAAGGTGGGTGTAAATGGCTGTAAATGTTACCTTTGTACAGTAGGGTACTTTGTACACACTCTTATCTCTATTCTCTATTCAGGCAAACAAACGTAATTAGGAGTGTTCAGGGACTCATTCAGGTCAGGCAAAAGCTCTCAAGGTGGGTGTGAAACAAGGCCAATGATGAGAGTAGCCTAGGAAGAGAAGGCATTCATGGGAAGGGTGTTTGGCCTTAAGAGAGTAACAAGGGCTAGGTCAGAGCTCCTTTTTGGTCCAAAATCAGGAAGCCAGCAAAGATTGCCAAACTACCCTAGGGTGATATTTTCCAACCATATTATCCTGCCAAGAAATAAAAGGGTCTCACCAAATGTCATGTACAGTGGTACCTTGGTTGTTGAACTTAATCTGTTCTGGGAGTCTGTTCGATTCCCGGAACCATTCGAAAACCAAGGCACGGCTTCTGATTGGCTGCAGGAGTTTACTGCACTTTATTGGAAGCCATGGGGAAGCTGCATCAGACGTTCGGCTTCCAAAAAAACGTTCACAAACCAGAACACTCAATTCTGGGTTTGCAGAATTTGGGAGCCGATTTATTTGGGAGCCAAGCCGTTCAACAACCAAGGTATCACTGTAAAAGCTTTTAAAAAATTTGTTTTAAACCATAGGTTGCCATCTCAAAAATCTCAGCATTATCCACCCAACAGTATGCCTCAAAGGATAATTTTAAATATATTCCAGCTGCAATAGGTAAGTATAAACACTGTGACTTCATTTTCATACAGAAATCAGCTTTGTAACCTTGATGTCAAGGGATGGTTAGCTGCTTGTGCTTAAAATTGTGCCCCTTCAGAGTTTGTGCGACCCCACAAACCTCTGTGTGTGACAGAGCTCCTCAGACATGTCTGCTCTAGTCACTAGTAGAGTCTGACAGTGGCTGTCTGCGGAAGCGCTTCCAGCAAAGAAGTTCCTTAACGGAAACACGTCTCCTGGACTCACGACGTGGCAGCTTCCGGCGCAGCATGGGTCTCCCTGCAGTTGCTTCTGACACCTCCCCGCTATTTTCGCTCGAAGTGTCTCTCACCCCTTTCTCTCCCCTGCTGCTTCCTGCCTGGGCTGCTGCGTCTCTCTCAGCATTACTGAGATCCTCCTCCAGAGACCCCGCGCTCCCCCTGCTGGTCCCTGCTTTGGCTGTTGACTCTCTCCCAGTCTCTGGGAGCCTTACCACTTCCCTTTCCTCCGATGTCAGTTCCCTGACATCCACCTCCCCTCCAGGGCCCCCCTCTCCCCCGCCCCTACTTTCTCCTCTGGGCGGTGAGGAGCTGAAACCCCTAAAAGAATCCTCTTCATCTTCAGACGTCTCGAACAATTCCCTCCATCGGTCTTCGTTCCGACTCGCTGAATCCTCCTCCACCTCGGAATCAGCGAACCCCTCCAACTCTTCTTCGTCGTCGGTGGTGGCGAAGTATTCCCTCCGGAACCTCGCCACTGGCTGGGGTTTTCTAGGGAATCTCTGATGAAAAGTTTCAATCAAAACCTCGTCATCTACCTCCTCTGCCCTGACCCAGGTGTTTTCCGACTCCGGCTCCCCTTCCCACATTACCAAATACTCTACTTGCTCTCCCCTCCACCTGGAATCGAGAATCTCCGCTACATGGTAGCTGTGTTCTTTTTCTTCCATAGCTGGTCCCCTATTGACCCTCCCCTCTCTGTCCCCTATATACGGTGACAGCAATGATCTGTGGAACACTGGGTGCAACTTCATGTGGTTCGGTAACCGGAGTCTGAAAGCCACTGGGTTGACCTGTTGCGTGACTTCAAATGGGCCCAGTCTTTTGGGTCTTAACTTCTTACAACCTCCTTTAAATGGTAACCCTTGGGTGGACAGCCACACCTGGTCCCCCACCCTAATGCTTTCCCCTTCCCTTCTGGTTTTGTCTGCCTGCCTCTTATATTCCTCCTTCGCCCTGTTTAAATTAAGTTGGAGCTGGCGATGGATCGCTTCCATTTCTTCAACGAACTGTTCTGCGGCAGGAACGCTCCAGTTCTCCCCCTCCCCCCCTGGGAAGGCTCGGGGATGACACCCGTGATTGGCCAAAAAAGGGCTCATCCCCGTGGACACGTTCTCTGCATTGTTATAGGCAAATTCTGCCAACGCCAGCTTCTCCACCCAATCATTCTCTCTGTCATTCACATAACACCTCAAATATTGCTGGAGGACACCATTAGCTCTTTCCGCCTGCCCATTGGTTTCTGGATGACGGGCAGTGGAAAAATTTACCTCTACATGCAATAAGCTCATGAGCTTCCTCCAGAACCTGGAAGTAAATTGTTTCCCTCGGTCCGAAACCACCCTCAAGGGGGCACCATGCAACCTAAACACATTTTCCACAAACAATTTAGCGGTTTCTTCTGCTGTGACCGCATGTGAGCAGGCTATAAAGTGGGCCATCTTGGTTAACAGGTCTACCACAACCATAATGGCTGTCTTCCCTTTGGACCTGGGCAGATCCGTCATGAAATCTATTGCCACTGCCTCCCATGGTCTTTCCGGCGTGGGTAGTGGTTCTAATAAACCTGCCGGTGCCCGCCTCTCCCCCTTGGCTCGTTGACATCGGTCACACCCTCTCACATATTCACGCACATCTTCCCTGACCTTGGGCCACCAGAATTCCCTGGTAACCAGCCACATGGTTTTGTGTTGCCCAAAATGCCCTGCTGTGGGGCTATCGTGCAGTTGCTTGAGTACCTTTTCCCTCAATTCCCCTTCAGGTATGTATAACGCTCCCTTGTAGTACAACGCCCCGTTTCTCTCCTCAAAACCCCCAGGTTTGTCTCCCTCCCTCCTGAGACCCCTGAGTTTGTCCTGGGCGTATTCATCCTGCACCGTTCCCTCTACCAGTTCCCTTTGCCCCACCAAAGCCGCCCCACACACCCAGCGGTCCTCGGGAATAACATGGGTCTCTTCGGGTGCACCCTCTCCCTCCAAATATTCAGGTTTGCGTGAGAGAGCGTCCGCCCTAACGTTCTCCGGGCCTGGTACGTAACAAATCTCAAAGTTAAATTTGGAGAACTCCTGGGCCCATCTCAACTGCCTTTGGTTGAGCACTCGCGCAGTTCTCCAATACTCTAGATTCTTATGGTCCGTGCACACTTGCACCTTCTGTTGTGCACCAATTAGTAGATGCCTCCATCTCCGGAAGGCCTCATAAATCGCAAGAAGTTCCCGGTCGTGCACCGTGTAGTTTCTCTCAGATTTGTTCAGCTTTCGCGAAAAGAAGGCACACGGTCGCCACTCTGACCCCTCCTTCCCCGGCTGCAGAAGAAGCACCGCCCCTATGGCTCTGTCCGAAGCGTCTGTTTCGACCCTCAGCTTTTTTTGTAAATCCACATGTAGAAGTTGTTCGTCAGAGGCGAAGGCCCTTTTCAGTTCCTCAAACGCTCGCTCCGCCTCCCCCGTCCAAACAAACTTCTTTTTGCTGCTGAGACAGTCCGTGATGGGCGCCGTCAGGTGGGCGAAGTTTCGGATGAACTTACGATAAAAGTTTCCAAACCCTAGGAACCTCTGCACATCCTTCTTGGTCTTGGGTGTTTTCCATTCCAGCACCGCTTGAACCTTGCCGGGGTCCATGGCCAACCCCTTGTCTGACAAGCGGTACCCCAGGAATTCCACCTCCTTGGTATGAAACTGACACTTTTCCAGTTTCACCCACAGTCTGTTGGCTTGCAGCCTGCTCAACACTTCTCTGACGTCTCTCACATGTTGCTCCTCATTCTCCGAATACACCAACACGTCATCTAAGAAGGCCACGCAATTCTTGTAGAGCAAAGGCCCCAGTACATGGTTCATAAAGGCTTGAAAACACGCGGAGCCTGTTTGTAATCCAAAAGGCATAACGAGGTATTCAAATGCCCCCAAAGGGGTGAACATGGTGGTCTTCCATTCATCCCCTTTCCTTATACGTATCAGGTTGTACGCCCCCCTTAGGTCCAGCTTTGTAAAAATCTTTCCTTTTCGCACCCTGGTCAAAATATCATCAATCCTGGGCATAGGAAAAGCCGCCGGCTCTGTCACTGCATTTAGGGCCCGAAAGTCACATACCAGCCTCGGCTTGTCCGTGTTTTTTTTATCCACAAAAAACACTGGGCTACCCCCCCGCTGCCTTGGACTCTCTGATGAAGCCTCTCTTCAGGTTCTTGTCAATGAACGCTCGCAACTCCTGCATCTCCCTGTCTGACATGGCATACAACTTGCCTACAGGAAGCTGTGCTCCAGGGAGTAAATTGATCTGGCAATCAAAGGGCCTATGCGGGGGTAGTTGGTCCGCTTCCTTCTCGCTGAACACGTCGCTGAGATCAGCATACTGTGGTGGCACCTTCCCCTTCTCCATCACTTCCGTCCCTGCTAGGGTGGCTTGGGCCCCTGCTGACCCCTTTTCCGCCCTGCAATGTTCTAAGCAGTGTGCGGAACCGAAGGAAACCACTCTTTGATGCCAGCCCACCAGCGGATCATGTAGGGCTAGCCAGCTCATTCCCAAAATAATGGGAGCGCCTCCCAAGGTGGCCACATTAAACGCTATCAGTTCTGTGTGCCTTGCCACCCTCATTATCATTGGGACGGTCTGCAAGCTGACGCCTCCTCCCAACAGTTCCCTGCCATCAATCGTGGTCACCTGCAGGGGGTTGCTTAAAGGGATAGTCTGTATCTGGTGTTCAGCAGCAAACTCCTTGCTCATGAAATTGCAGGAGCTGCCTGAGTCCAACAGCGCCTTTATTTTTAGGGGGTGTCCATTTTGCAGCTCTAGCGACACTTCAATCACTAGAGCAGGTCGAGGAGCTTCTGGCACTGGCACTTGGGGAAGGGGCACTTTCACTGCTCTTTGGCCTGGCTGCAGTGCCCTGCTGGCAACCAGGCGTTGGCTTTTACCTGCTCCGTTTCTCCCTGCTCTTCCCCCTCAACAGCTCCCACCATCCCTTGCCATTCCTTCCTCTGGGGGCAGACTCTGGCAAAGTGGCCTGGCTGTTGGCAGAGATAGCATTTCCGGGCTCCCTTTCCCTCCTTCTTCGCCCCCTCACTGGGCTTTGAAACTGCGCGCGCGCGGGCTGTTCCGATTTCCATCGGCTCTGCCGGCGGGAAAGCTGGCTCAGGAATGTCTGGAATGCGTAACTCCTTCCAACGTTCCCCTCTCCCTTCCCGCCTCTCCAAGGCTCTTGCCTCCTGGCGCGCTCCAATGGTCAGCGCAGATTTGGTCAGCTGATCCATAGACCCCGCCCTGGGGCTCCTGGCCAGCTCGTCTTTCACAGCTGAAGAAAGACCTTCTTCAAATAGCATCTGAATGGGTGCCGCCGATAAATCCCACCCCAATCTGTGAATCAGCATGGTAAATTCAGTCCAGTACTCACGGACAGATCTGCTTCCCTGCTTGCAAGCCATTAGCTGTCTGCGTACCACCCCTTCCTCAATATCGCTGGAAAACATGATATCCATTGCACGAAAGAATTTCATAGTGTCCTTTAGGATATCGTTGTGCGTTGCCATCAGGGGTCGAACCCAGTCCCGCGCCCCCTTCTCAAGATGCCCAATTACAAACGCAACTCGCGATTCCTCATCAGGGAACTCATCAAACTGCACATTCAGAGCATATTGCATCTCAGTCCTAAAGGCATGGTAATCCTTGGGGTCCCCCCCAAACTTCTGCACCAATCCTGGTACCTTTCTGGGGAACTGAGTGGTTCTCCCCTTTTTGTCAGCATCCTGAGCCCTTCTCTCCTCGAGCCTCGCCGTCTGCAGCGCAAGTTGGACCTCCAGAGCTTGATACCTTTCTTCCAAGCTTGGACCAGCTCCAACCCCTGCGTCTCCGGTTCCGACTGGGTTGCTCATGATGCTTTCTCCTGCACAGGCAGCGTACAGAGACTGTCAGACTGCTGTCAAGGGATGGTTAGCTGCTTGTGCTTAAAATTGTGCCCCTTCAGAGTTTGTGAGACCCCACAAACCTCTGTGTGTGACAGAGCTCCTCAGACATGTCTGCTCTAGTCACTAGTAGAGTCTGACAGTGGCTGTCTGCGGAAGCGCTTCCAGCAAAGAAGTTCCTTAACGGAAACACGTCTCCTGGACTCACGACGTGGCAGCTTCCGGCGCAGCATGGGTCTCCCTGCAGTTGCTTCTGACACCTCCCCGCTATTTTCGCTCGAAGTGTCTCTCACCCCTTTCTCTCCCCTGCTGCTTCCTGCCTGGGCTGCTGCGTCTCTCTCAGCATTACTGAGATCCTCCTCCAGAGACCCCGCACTCCCCCTGCTGGTCCCTGCTTTGGCTGTTGACTCTCTCCCAGTCTCTGGGAGCCTTACCACTTCCCTTTCCTCCGATGTCAGTTCCCTGACATCCACCTCCCCTCCAGGGCCCCCCTCTCCCCCGCCCCTACTTTCTCCTCTGGGCGGTGAGGAGCTGAAACCCCTAAAAGAATCCTCTTCATCTTCAGACGTCTCGAACAATTCCCTCCATCGGTCTTCGTTCCGACTCGCTGAATCCTCCTCCACCTCGGAATCAGCGAACCCCTCCAACTCTTCTTCGTCGTCGGTGGTGGCGAAGTATTCCCTCCGGAACCTCGCCACTGGCTGGGGTTTTCTAGGGAATCTCTGATGAAAAGTTTCAATCAAAACCTCGTCATCTACCTCCTCTGCCCTGACCCAGGTGTTTTCCGACTCCGGCTCCCCTTCCCACATTACCAAATACTCTACTTGCTCTCCCCTCCACCTGGAATCGAGAATCTCCGCTACATGGTAGCTGTGTTCTTTTTCTTCCATAGCTGGTCCCCTATTGACCCTCCCCTCTCTGTCCCCTATATACGGTGACAGCAATGATCTGTGGAACACTGGGTGCAACTTCATGTGGTTCGGTAACCGGAGTCTGAAAGCCACTGGGTTGACCTGTTGCGTGACTTCAAATGGGCCCAGTCTTTTGGGTCTTAACTTCTTACAACCTCCTTTAAATGGTAACCCTTGGGTGGACAGCCACACCTGGTCCCCCACCCTAATGCTTTCCCCTTCCCTTCTGGTTTTGTCTGCCTGCCTCTTATATTCCTCCTTCGCCCTGTTTAAATTAAGTTGGAGCTGGCGATGGATCGCTTCCATTTCTTCAACGAACTGTTCTGCGGCAGGAACGCTCCAGTTCTCCCCCTCCCCCCCTGGGAAGGCTCGGGGATGACACCCGTGATTGGCCAAAAAAGGGCTCATCCCCGTGGACACGTTCTCTGCATTGTTATAGGCAAATTCTGCCAACGCCAGCTTCTCCACCCAATCATTCTCTCTGTCATTCACATAACACCTCAAATATTGCTGGAGGACACCATTAGCTCTTTCCGCCTGCCCATTGGTTTCTGGATGACGGGCAGTGGAAAAATTTACCTCTACATGCAATAAGCTCATGAGCTTCCTCCAGAACCTGGAAGTAAATTGTTTCCCTCGGTCCGAAACCACCCTCAAGGGGGCACCATGCAACCTAAACACATTTTCCACAAACAATTTAGCGGTTTCTTCTGCTGTGACCGCATGTGAGCAGGCTATAAAGTGGGCCATCTTGGTTAACAGGTCTACCACAACCATAATGGCTGTCTTCCCTTTGGACCTGGGCAGATCCGTCATGAAATCTATTGCCACTGCCTCCCATGGTCTTTCCGGCGTGGGTAGTGGTTCTAATAAACCTGCCGGTGCCCGCCTCTCCCCCTTGGCTCGTTGACATCGGTCACACCCTCTCACATATTCACGCACATCTTCCCTGACCTTGGGCCACCAGAATTCCCTGGTAACCAGCCACATGGTTTTGTGTTGCCCAAAATGCCCTGCTGTGGGGCTATCGTGCAGTTGCTTGAGTACCTTTTCCCTCAATTCCCCTTCAGGTATGTATAACGCTCCCTTGTAGTACAACGCCCCGTTTCTCTCCTCAAAACCCCCGGGTTTGTCTCCCTCCCTCCTGAGACCCCTGAGTTTGTCCTGGGCGTATTCATCCTGCACCGTTCCCTCTACCAGTTCCCTTTGCCCCACCAAAGCCGCCCCACACACCCAGCGGTCCTCGGGAATAACATGGGTCTCTTCGGGTGCACCCTCTCCCTCCAAATATTCAGGTTTGCGTGAGAGAGCGTCCGCCCTAACGTTCTCCGGGCCTGGTACGTAACAAATCTCAAAGTTAAATTTGGAGAACTCCTGGGCCCATCTCAACTGCCTTTGGTTGAGCACTCGCGCAGTTCTCCAATACTCTAGATTCTTATGGTCCGTGCACACTTGCACCTTCTGTTGTGCACCAATTAGTAGATGCCTCCATCTCCGGAAGGCCTCATAAATCGCAAGAAGTTCCCGGTCGTGCACCGTGTAGTTTCTCTCAGATTTGTTCAGCTTTCGCGAAAAGAAGGCACACGGTCGCCACTCTGACCCCTCCTTCCCCGGCTGCAGAAGAAGCACCGCCCCTATGGCTCTGTCCGAAGCGTCTGTTTCGACCCTCAGCTTTTTTTGTAAATCCACATGTAGAAGTTGTTCGTCAGAGGCGAAGGCCCTTTTCAGTTCCTCAAACGCTCGCTCCGCCTCCCCCGTCCAAACAAACTTCTTTTTGCTGCTGAGACAGTCCGTGATGGGCGCCGTCAGGTGGGCGAAGTTTCGGATGAACTTACGATAAAAGTTTCCAAACCCTAGGAACCTCTGCACATCCTTCTTGGTCTTGGGTGTTTTCCATTCCAGCACCGCTTGAACCTTGCCGGGGTCCATGGCCAACCCCTTGTCTGACAAGCGGTACCCCAGGAATTCCACCTCCTTGGTATGAAACTGACACTTTTCCAGTTTCACCCACAGTCTGTTGGCTTGCAGCCTGCTCAACACTTCTCTGACGTCTCTCACATGTTGCTCCTCATTCTCCGAATACACCAACACGTCATCTAAGAAGGCCACGCAATTCTTGTAGAGCAAAGGCCCCAGTACATGGTTCATAAAGGCTTGAAAACACGCGGAGCCTGTTTGTAATCCAAAAGGCATAACGAGGTATTCAAATGCCCCCAAAGGGGTGAACATGGTGGTCTTCCATTCATCCCCTTTCCTTATACGTATCAGGTTGTACGCCCCCCTTAGGTCCAGCTTTGTAAAAATCTTTCCTTTTCGCACCCTGGTCAAAATATCATCAATCCTGGGCATAGGAAAAGCCGCCGGCTCTGTCACTGCATTTAGGGCCCGAAAGTCACATACCAGCCTCGGCTTGTCCGTGTTTTTTTTATCCACAAAAAACACTGGGCTACCCCCCCGCTGCCTTGGACTCTCTGATGAAGCCTCTCTTCAGGTTCTTGTCAATGAACGCTCGCAACTCCTGCATCTCCCTGTCTGACATGGCATACAACTTGCCTACAGGAAGCTGTGCTCCAGGGAGTAAATTGATCTGGCAATCAAAGGGCCTATGCGGGGGTAGTTGGTCCGCTTCCTTCTCGCTGAACACGTCGCTGAGATCAGCATACTGTGGTGGCACCTTCCCCTTCTCCATCACTTCCGTCCCTGCTAGGGTGGCTTGGGCCCCTGCTGACCCCTTTTCCGCCCTGCAATGTTCTAAGCAGTGTGCGGAACCGAAGGAAACCACTCTTTGATGCCAGCCCACCAGCGGATCATGTAGGGCTAGCCAGCTCATTCCCAAAATAATGGGAGCGCCTCCCAAGGTGGCCACATTAAACGCTATCAGTTCTGTGTGCCTTGCCACCCTCATTATCATTGGGACGGTCTGCAAGCTGACGCCTCCTCCCAACAGTTCCCTGCCATCAATCGTGGTCACCTGCAGGGGGTTGCTTAAAGGGATAGTCTGTATCTGGTGTTCAGCAGCAAACTCCTTGCTCATGAAATTGCAGGAGCTGCCTGAGTCCAACAGCGCCTTTATTTTTAGGGGGTGTCCATTTTGCAGCTCTAGCGACACTTCAATCACTAGAGCAGGTCGAGGAGCTTCTGGCACTGGCACTTGGGGAAGGGGCACTTTCACTGCTCTTTGGCCTGGCTGCAGTGCCCTGCTGGCAACCAGGCGTTGGCTTTTACCTGCTCCGTTTCTCCCTGCTCTTCCCCCTCAACAGCTCCCACCATCCCTTGCCATTCCTTCCTCTGGGGGCAGACTCTGGCAAAGTGGCCTGGCTGTTGGCAGAGATAGCATTTCCGGGCTCCCTTTCCCTCCTTCTTCGCCCCCTCACTGGGCTTTGAAACTGCGCGCGCGCGGGCTGTTCCGATTTCCATCGGCTCTGCCGGCGGGAAAGCTGGCTCAGGAATGTCTGGAATGCGTAACTCCTTCCAACGTTCCCCTCTCCCTTCCCGCCTCTCCAAGGCTCTTGCCTCCTGGCGCGCTCCAATGGTCAGCGCAGATTTGGTCAGCTGATCCATAGACCCCGCCCTGGGGCTCCTGGCCAGCTCGTCTTTCACAGCTGAAGAAAGACCTTCTTCAAATAGCATCTGAATGGGTGCCGCCGATAAATCCCACCCCAATCTGTGAATCAGCATGGTAAATTCAGTCCAGTACTCACGGACAGATCTGCTTCCCTGCTTGCAAGCCATTAGCTGTCTGCGTACCACCCCTTCCTCAATATCGCTGGAAAACATGATATCCATTGCACGAAAGAATTTCATAGTGTCCTTTAGGATATCGTTGTGCGTTGCCATCAGGGGTCGAACCCAGTCCCGCGCCCCCTTCTCAAGATGCCCAATTACAAACGCAACTCGCGATTCCTCATCAGGGAACTCATCAAACTGCACATTCAGAGCATATTGCATCTCAGTCCTAAAGGCATGGTAATCCTTGGGGTCCCCCCCAAACTTCTGCACCAATCCTGGTACCTTTCTGGGGAACTGAGTGGTTCTCCCCTTTTTGTCAGCATCCTGAGCCCTTCTCTCCTCGAGCCTCGCCGTCTGCAGCGCAAGTTGGACCTCCAGAGCTTGATACCTTTCTTCCAAGCTTGGACCAGCTCCAACCCCTGCGTCTCCGGTTCCGACTGGGTTGCTCATGATGCTTTCTCCTGCACAGGCAGCGTACAGAGACTGTCAGACTGCTGTCAAGGGATGGTTAGCTGCTTGTGCTTAAAATTGTGCCCCTTCAGAGTTTGTGAGACCCCACAAACCTCTGTGTGTGACAGAGCTCCTCAGACATGTCTGCTCTAGTCACTAGTAGAGTCTGACAGTGGCTGTCTGCGGAAGCGCTTCCAGCAAAGAAGTTCCTTAACGGAAACACGTCTCCTGGACTCACGACGTGGCAGCTTCCGGCGCAGCATGGGTCTCCCTGCAGTTGCTTCTGACACCTCCCCGCTATTTTCGCTCGAAGTGTCTCTCACCCCTTTCTCTCCCCTGCTGCTTCCTGCCTGGGCTGCTGCGTCTCTCTCAGCATTACTGAGATCCTCCTCCAGAGACCCCGCGCTCCCCCTGCTGGTCCCTGCTTTGGCTGTTGACTCTCTCCCAGTCTCTGGGAGCCTTACCACTTCCCTTTCCTCCGATGTCAGTTCCCTGACACTTGACATCATTAAGTCTTATCAGTCTATATGAAGTGATTCCCCTAAATGAGACCCAGCCACTTACTGCATGAATTTACTTCAAATTTCCTCTGCTCCTATAGTGAAAAAGCATGTCCAATAAATGACAGCTTTATCCTGATTTGACAGCTGAGAACAAACTTCAAGATCTGTCCATCCCAGATGATTCACGACTAATTGTAGTAAGTATCCAACACTTGGAATATTATTCACAGAACAGTGCCAGATATAATGAAATATATTGTCAATTATCTGCTGGACACTAACAAAGAGATGAGTGGTTTTTAGCGTATTTACTATCCATGTAAACTTTGTTTGAAATTGTAAACTCATGGATGACTTCCTCAAGCAGTCATCCACTCTTGAAAAATATTTCTGCTGGACACCATCCATCTTATTGTGCTCATAACATGCCAGGGACTGAGTGTTATAAACAGACAAAACATTTAAATGGGGGCTTTGCCAAATATATTGACTTTGATTGACTTCTTTAGATGTTTGCATCGTGTTGCACTTAAGATGTTCACAGACGCCTTGCTAGAAAACAAGGCTTCATGCTACTTACTCTAAACAATTAATGGATATTTTATTTGTCCAATAAAAAAGCTTTATCCAATACCTTGGAAGTTCTTTATTTAATCTAGGTTTTGTTTAAAGGAGAGCATGCAACATGGTAGCAGGAAATGGACAACATGCTTTTTAAGGAAAGGATTCATATTACCCAAGTCCCATATTTCAGCTCCAGATATTATTTGGATGATGACTTTCTCTATAAGATTTGTGGCTACTGGAAATATCAAACTTCTTCCCTTGGCAGTGAAAAAATATAGACTTGCTTGTGGTTTTCTAAAAGTTGCTAATCTAACAGTTGATCTGTGCCCATTCCAGGAGCCTCTGAGTACATAAGGCTTTTAATGTGTTCGATATTGTCATAATCTATTCTCCATTACAATCTGTCTTGGTTTACATTAGTTGTTCTTTAAAGCAGAATATACCCAATTCCTTCAGTAAACATCTCAGTCCTACATCAGTGATTGACAAGAGGGTTATGGTATAATAATAGTGGCCCTTTTAGAATGTGAAAGGATAACTGTTTTAACTGTTCATGCACCATATTTCTATTACAGGTGAAGAGGAAGGTTGCCAGCAAATAATCCTCTCTCATTCCTATAAAAAATAAGTAATTATAGTTGATGCCAGCTATAATTCTGAGAAATGTACAAGGTTTTGATCACAAACATGCATCACAACCTGGTGCACAAAGGATTCATCTTTACTGGGTTTATAGCTGATAAGCCTTGTCTAAAAAAACCCCTGCATATATCTACTGTCTTGGGGTTACACTTCAGGTAAGGAAGACTTTAACCTGTCACTTTATTTTCCTCACAGAACTATTTCTGTAGTTTAGCAGAGACTTAAAACAGGGCTCAATGGTCCCAGAACCCCTTCTCAAGTGCCTTAGAAGTCTATGCTTCTCCTTCTTTTCCCGGAGTTATTGGTTTTTACTTTAAACAAAAGTTTAAAGAAGACCATAAATGTACGTAAGAATCAGGCAAGCTCAGGTTACCTTTCACATTGGGCTGTTTGGATGTTCTGTAACGGAATAACACAAAGCCAAGCACTAGTCAGGAGCATTCTTCTCTCTGGAAGCCAGCCTGCTCCTCAGCAATCAATTGGCTTTGCTTATCCCAATTTTCCAGTTCACTAAATAGAAATCTAGTACAGATTTCAGAGGTCGCATGAAACAGTCCCTCTCTCTCTGGTTTGGGAACAACACATTCCTCAATATCTCTTTGAGTTTTGGCTTAGCTCATAACTAAGCATAGATCTTTCCGAGCTACCCTTGCCTCTGTCCCCCCCAAAAAAATTAAGTTAGCTTTCAACATCAGCCGTTGAGAGGAAGCAATGAGAATGCAATGTTTCACATGTCTTCATTAGGCCCTAAAGTCTTACTGATAAGAAGATCCTGAGGGAAAGACCTCTGAGAATTTTTTGCCAGGGGTTTGGGGCTATTAGTCAGCAACCTATGAAATAAAAGAATTTAAGGTAGGTTTTAACAAATAGAGGAGGATGTGAATTGCAATGTACTGGCTAAATCATTAACCCATGACAACTCCCTTCTTGTGATGTTTGATGAGAAAACAACAACAACAACAACATCCCATACATTATCACAATGCTTGACTGCTTGGCATAATCAAAACACAGTTGATTAAATACTGTATCCTGTTTCACATTTCCTGGACCATCACGAAATTAGCATTATTTTAAAACTGTAAAAGGTAAAGGTAAAGGTACCCCTGCCCGAACGGGCCAGTCTTGACAGACTCTGGGGTTTGTGCACCCATCTCACTCAAGAGGCCGGGGGCCAGCGCTGTCCGGAGACACTTCCGGGTCACCTGGCCAGCGTGACAAAGCTGCATCTGGCGAGCCAGCGCAGCACACGGAACGCCGTTTACCTTCCCGCTGGTAAGCAGTACCTATTTATCTACTTGCACCCGGGGGTGCTTTCGAACTGCTAGGTTGGCAGGCGCTGGGACCGAGCAGCGGGAGCGCACCCCGCCGCGGAGATTCGAACCGCCGACCTTTCGATCGGCAAGCCCTAGGCGCTGAGGCTTTTACCCACAGCGTGCCCCATCTTTAAAACTGTACTGCAGTTTAAAACTGTACTGCAGTTTAAAACTGCAGTTTAAAACTGTACTGCAGTTTTAAAACATTTTTTAAAAAAACTGCAGACCCCAAACATCTAATCTCTATTGAACTATGTAACACAACAATGTTCTAAAGCAGGGATGGACAACCAGTGAACCTTCATACTTTGTTAGACTTCAACTCCCATTATCTCTGAGCATTGTTCATGCTGTCTGGGGCTACTAGGAGTTGGAGTCCAACAACACCTTGTTGGTCATGAATGCCCCATGCCTGGTCAAAAAGATGGGGATGGAAACCTGAAGTGAGTGTTGTTGTTGTTGTTGTTTTTGTGGCTCTGTGAGACATGGAGGTTGCAGCCGACACCTTTCCTAAACAACATTGAATTTGATGAGTTAATGCAATCAGACTATTCTATGGATAAGTAGTAAAGTTGTACTGCAACTTTTGAGTTAATGATGATTGCTGAATTTGG
Organism: Podarcis vaucheri; assembly: GCF_965113315.1. Taxonomy (NCBI): domain Eukaryota; kingdom Metazoa; phylum Chordata; class Lepidosauria; order Squamata; family Lacertidae; genus Podarcis; species Podarcis vaucheri. The sequence continues at coordinate 75,091,020 of NC_138766.1, forward strand.
TACCAATTTTGACTGTGCCCAACTGTCTCAAAATTAATATCAAGCAGCCACAGTACATTTTATTGGAGGTCCATAGAACTCAAAATGGCTCCCTGCAGTTTGAGCTTTCTGAAAATATGCTGTGATTTATTGAAGGAAACACACAGAGACACAGGCAGAGGTATACCCTTATAACCACCTGGATTATTTCCTGTTAAGTAGAAATCTTGGTAGATCATTACAAAGCAACAGGGTGGGGGGGTGGGGGAGAGGAATGCATATAATTTGCATGAGATTGCTATTTAAAAATTCAGATTTTTTCCAACATTGCCTTATTTCTGTTAGCCAATGTTCCATCCACATTGTAAAACATGCTAGCAAATGAGATACATAGAAACCTATTTATTCTAAGTCACAGCTGCAAATTTTTAAATTATATTTTAAGGAATCACCATGCCTTCAGGACATGCAGCATTCACATCAGTTTACAATACATTAAATTAAAGCAGTTTATCATAAGGATCATCCATATTCATATATTTCCTGAGCATCCAGTCCTACTGGATCACACCAAAGGTCTATATAGTTCAGCATCCTGTTTGCTCCAGTACCCAATTGGATTTTGCTTGGGAATTATGCAAGCAGGATTTGTATGCGGTAGTGGGGGTCCATCTGCACTATACATTTAAAGCAGTATCATACAGCCACAGCTTTCCCCAGAGAATCCTGGAAACTGTAGTTAGTTAAGAGTACTGGATGTTGTTAGAGATCCCTATTGCCCGCCCAGAGGTACACTTCTCAGAGCTTCCCCAGGAAGAGGGATTGATTAGTAAGCCACTCTAGAAAGGCAGCATGCAAATAATATTTATTAAGTAAGTGAGCAATCCTATGCACAGGAAGAATGGCATAAAGCAAGTTTATGCAAATTATGCCAGCATAAAGTTACACCAAATCCAAGACCCGTTCATCAGCAAGGCAGTGGCTGCTATTTTGCCTTTAAAATTGTGATCTGAGGCAGGTTCTCAGGTTATGTGACCGCTGAATTTCACTCATCCTTTCTGTCCTGAAACATTTGTATTCCGTTGATTTATGCTTGCATCAGCTAAACAAAAAATACCATTCCTTCTTTTTGCATAAAAGGCAAAACAAAAACAAAAAACAGCAGTCTTGAGCGTTATTTTCCCTGAAAAATAATCAGTTGCTCTAAAAAGAAAGGAATCCAATAGTACACTTAATACCTAGAGATTATGTAGGAATCTGTCAGTTTTTGTTTTGCTTTGTTTTCTCAGGGCAGGACCATTCCCTGACTGCGGCAAACTGCAATGGTAACGATTTTTACACCCTCTCGGAGGCTGGCATTTAGAGATTACTTCATTCACCTTTGCATGAGTTGCTGGTCACAAGTTTGACATTTGATGAAAGTTTCCAGAAGGCTTCCCCCCTCTAGCCCCACCCTTCAGTCAAGGAAATAAATATTTCTCAGCAAGTGGAGCCTGTAACAAAATGTTGCAGTATAGAATACCCCTGTTCAGAGTGCCAGACTCTTACAGACTCTTCAAGAATAAGCCACCCCTATGGTTTTCAATCACCCTTTCAATAGCCAATCAGCAATCTGGAGGTGTGGTGGTGTGGGACAGGGCTGGTGGCGGGAGGGATCTGGCTGGATCCTAAGCCCATTCAGCTCAGCCACATGACCTGGTGCTGAATACTCAGGGCCAGCCCAACCATGAGGCAAAGTGAAGCAGTCACCTCAGGCAGCAGATGGGCACCGTTCCCTCCCTCTGTTGAAGCAGTGCCAGCATTAGCATAAATTTCTAGTGAGCTCTTGCAAGATGTCGCCCAAATCTTGCGACATCTCACTGGAACCTGCTGCCAACGCTTTGTGCCACCTAGGTAAAGGATGCTTCAATGTGGCAGTAGGGCAGGACAGCACTTCTCAATTCACTTCAAGCGGCAAAATGGGATGCACCATCCCTGAGAATACTATTGGACAATTCTGTGCTGTAGGTGTTACGATATAGAAGCAATGCGGCCGTGAGCTGGTAGCTTGAAAACAAAACATAATGGGAATGTTGGGACTGTTCCGTGGGAAACAGTGGGACAGTCTATTCACAGTGCAAAGCACCGGAATTAGCTCAGAGTGTAATATGAGCTGTACAGGAAGTACAGGAGGAGTTTGTCTCTCTGCTGTTGGAGTTTGAAGAGAGCAGTCGTGTTTTTCTGTAATGCTGCAAAGACAGAAATAAAGGCATGTAAATACATTTCTGTCTATCTCTTTTCCCTGCCCGGGGGGGGGAACAGGAAAGAGGGGGGTGTTCTTCTCACGCCGAGAAGGATCGCCTATCGCGACCTAGCCTGTATCCTGCCAGGGAATGCAGACAGGGAGGTCAACCAGAGATCAAGCCGGGTGCCTGGAGAGTGACCAGTTTCTCCTGATAAAGGCTTGGTTCCCAACAGTAGGGACGCGGGTGGCACTGTGGGTTAAACCACAGAGCCTAGGACCTGCTGATCAGAAGGTCGGCAGTTCGAATCCCCACGACGGGGTAAGCTCCCGTTGCTCAGTCCCTGCTCCTGCCAACCTAGCACTTTGAAAGCATGTCAAAGTGCAAGTAGATAAATAGGTATCATACCACTTCCGGCGGGAAGGTAAATGGCATTTCCATGCACTGCTCTGGTTTGCCAGAAGTGGCTTAGTCATGCTGGCCCATGACCCAGAAGCTGTCTGTGGACAAACGTCGGCTCCCTCGGCCAATAAAGCGAGATGAGCGCCACAACCCCAGAGTCGGCCACGACTGGACCTAATGGTCAGGGGTCCCTTTAGCTTTACCTTTAGCTCAGTGGTAGGCAGGGCTGGATCTAGGTCTGATGAGGCCCTAAGCTACTGAAGGTAATGGGGCCCTTTATATGTCCAGCTGTCCTTTGTCAACTACAGATTTGCTGTTTTGTGCTGAATATATGCTGTATGTTAATTTATGGACCTAACAGGAGCCTACACAACACAAAACACTGTTGCTGTATGTAGGTTTTATTTTATTTGATTTTTATCTTATATTTTGGAAATGCACATCCAGTCTTTTCCCCCTTTAAATTATTTCGGGGGCCCCAAGAGAGTGGGGCCCTAAGCTATAGCTTGTTTAGCTTATACGTAAATCCGGCACTGGTGGTAGAGCACACTCTTTGTACTGGAGACCTTTCCCAGTCAATCTCCAGTATCACCCAGTAGGGCTGGAAATGTTGCTTGCTTGGAACCCTGGAGAGTGAAGAGAATACCGGCCCAGCAGAAAGAAGTTTCCTATGTTCGTATGATGCTAAATCTTGGCAGGAGTCCTGCAAACTTGTGATTGTGAAGGGAGGCAAATTATGGAAATCCCAAATATCCTATTTGTGGGATCTAGGCAGCAGCATTCAAGTCTGTGTCTAATAGCATTTTCCCACACCTTATTGATTCCTGCCTGAAACTTTCTTTCTCTACTCATTACATTAAAAGTAATTATATGTGAAATGCCTCTTGAAGAAGTGAACTTTTAAGGACCCTCGGATGGCTGCAAGTTTTCGCCTAGGCTCTAACCGGCTGTCTCTTCATTCTATCACCAGTGACACTGCACAGACCAACAGCGTAAGTGTGCTATTAGTGTGATCCATTTCTCTCTCTCTATATATTTTTGGTAGCGTGGTAAAGGCCCCTCTGTTGGGGAATGCAATCATATGGAGCCATTTAAAAAGAAATTTACTGCTAGGTCTCCTGATAGAGCAGTTAAAATTTACGGATGGCAATGTATTTGGTCAGGCTCAATAGACTAACTATTCTCCTCTTCAAATTGGTGTTTGGAGCCAAAATGAATTGTGTAATGATACTGTTGACTCTACGGGGCTCTTGACCTCTTTCCCAAATGGTTTATTTCATACAGCTGATTTTTTTTATTTTTAAGAAAAGCATGGCATGGGAAAATATCAGATTTTTCCATGGGTTCCCAAAGTCACGGAGAAACAGTAAATCACACTGATGAGGACAAATGGATAGTGCACAGGTGCCTTTTAAAACTGAATAGATCAGGACCTTGGCTTAGCTACATCTGTACCAGTCCATTGGAGCCAGCTGAAAAAATTGGCCAAGGGAAGAAATCTTCTGAAAGTGCTGGTGACTTTGAGATCCTCTGTACAATTACAGAATATTTGCATGTTATATAACAAGCACATAATGAAGGAAGAAACTTGATATTGACAGGAACAGAGTGCAACATTTTAAGCACTGTGTTGCTATGAGTTAATGCAAATAGAATATTTTGTACTTTGCTCAGTCTTTATACACTTCCCATTTGAAAGAGGATTTCCGATAAACAAGGCCATGGTATGGATTTGCTATAACCCAGAACAAGCATATGGTGTGCTTAAATGATCGTGATATTTATTACTGCTAGGATCCACCTGAAAATGATTCAGTTTGGAATTATTTCCTTGGCCTTTTCTAAAGTCAAAAACCATTATGCCAACAATTCAGTTCACAGCTATTGTTCTTTGTTAAATTTCTTTCCTGCAATCTGAAATATTCTGTGCAGCAACTGATACACAGTCAAAAATATAGGTTGGATTGGATCACTTGAGATTAATGTTACCAAGCTCAAGAAAAGGGATAATTGGAGGAGTATGGTGATGCTTAGCTAAGGCTACATTTCTATTTCTTGGATATTCTTTCTATTTCTTGGATATTATAAAAAGCAAGAGCTGGTTCATGACAATAATGCTAGACCGGTGTGGTGAGCAAGGAGACTAAACAGAAATGCCACGGTCATTCCCATTGCTGACTCTTCAGATCGTCAGACTTGACTTCAGTTCAGAAACACAGCTTGGTATAGATTGCTTCTGGCAGTTCCACACTGAGCACCCCAAGATAAAGTGTCTGTGCACATATAGTCTCAGGTTAAGATACTTGCAGTCTGGAATGTAGAATGGCAATACAAGAATGAACGAATGAATCCTATCCACAGTAATCCTGTTATGTATTGCTAATATTGGTATGCTGATTTTCAAACAACGGCCGGTGGAGTTTACTGCTGATTGAGGTTGGCAGAAAGTGTGTGTGTTGTGTGTGAAGATGATTCATACTGAACAATTCCTATCCTCAGTGAATCAGTATAGTATACCCTTCAGGTTCAAGATCCAGCATCTGATCTCAAGTAAGGTTGTGTAGTTGCAAATGACAGGCATCATGATATCTAAGTACAAACTGAATATGTTATATAACAACAACAGCAACAAAAACAACCACCACCACCATAATATTTATACCCCACCCATTTGGCAGGGTTTTCCCAGCCACTCTGGGCGGTTCCCAACAGAATATTAAAAACACGATAAAACATCAAACATTAACATCTTCCCTAAACAGGGTTGCCTTCAGATGTCTTCTAAAAGTCAGATAGTTGTTTGTTTCCTTGACATCTGATGGGAGGGTGTGCTGCAGGGCGGGTGCCACCACTGAGAAGGCCCTCTGCCTGGTTCCCTGTAACCTCACTTCTCACAGTGAGGGAATGTTTTTGTTTAAGAGCCTTAAAGATAAGACGAATGGCCCGCATCCTGTTCTCACAGCACTGAATATGTTGGTAGAATAGAAATATCTTGCAAAAAATATTTTGCTGAGAAATCTCTCCAACTAAGCATTCAGACAAGATCTCATGATAGCATGCATAGCCAGTCAAATTTGGTCATGTGGTGACATCCCTGGTGGCAATTGTAGGCAATTTAAATAAGCAAACAAACATTTTCGTAAGGAGCACAAAATATCATAAAGGGGAGACAAAATAGTGTTGAAATTAAACTTTAGCTCAGACTTGGTTATAATAATTTCTCTCCAATGCATATTTTTAAAACGAAAGTTAGAGGGAGGGGAGAAAGAGTAATAAGAAATATATATATATGTCCACCTCTCTCTTTTGCTTTGTTTCTCAATATTCAAATATTGCTTTGGACTCATTTTCATAATCTCCAGGATACTTCTAGACCATCTTTTTGTTTTCTGAATACTTTGCATTTGAAGGAAAGACAAGTAGCTGTGCCCATTCTGCTATTCTGCTGCACTAAAAAAGAAGAAGGGGGCACTGATAAAAATAATGTAGAGTTCCATTTATCCTTCACAGACAAATGGATTGGAAAGAAAAGAATGAGAGGTGGGGGAGATGGATGACTGTGTTAACCAAACACAGAGCAAAGATGAAAAAACAACCCTAGAAATGAGAGGTGAAGATTCTGGGAAAGGTCTGAGAGCATGTGTTGTAAGCACTATGCTTAAAATAAGACATCTAGGATCTGGAACCTCATAATTAGGAGCTATCAAAAGCTTGCATGTGTCCCGAAGGACTTGAAGTAGTCCTTTGCCCCTTTGCCATATCACAACGGCCTTTGAAACTCCCAAGAATTTGTCATGTCAGGCTGAATAAGGCCATCCATGCGAGGTGCTTCCGCTTACAAGATTTACAAGCTTGATTATTTCAGGCACAGCAGGATGTGTTTCTAAATTGTAATCTGGCTTAAATGAAATGCCCTGAAACAAGCAAAAATAATTAGTATCGGATATCCAATCTAATTAGTAAAGCAGCCTTGAACCACGCAGCCTCATTCCGAGGGAAGTCGATAAAATAGGATCCCTCTGAAGTGAGGTGGCTTAAATGGAATGCACGAAAGCAAGTTGTAAGACTTGGTTTCAGGTATTTGAAGTAATTAGCAAGGTAAGCTTGAGGCATGAAGTCTGGTTAAGAAAAAAAAATCAATGGCAAAGGAGTCTGGTTAAGAAGAAAATCAATACGGAGTTGCAGTTATTTCTTTGTGAAACTCGGGCACTCAGAACGTGTCAACAGCAAGGTCCCATGCTCTTAGAAACTTGATGGATGTTGAATTACTGAAGCCAGTATGAGTTGTGGGTTGCACCCATGCCATACATTTAAAGGACTCCTACACCAATTTAATTGTCATGACTTCCCCCAAAGAATCCTGAATACTACGGTTTGTTAAAGGTGCTGACCTCAAAGAGCTAAAAATCCCGGCACCCTTAACAAACAGCAGTTTCCAGGATTCTCCATGACTGCTACAGAGATATAACATTGCTTTAAAGGTGAGCATGGCTTCTGTCAAAGAATCCTCAGAACTGTAGTTTCCCAACACAGAGCTATAATATCCAGATCCAAGAAGAAGAAGAAGAAGAAGAGGAGGAGGAGGAGGAGTTTGGACTTGATATCCCGCCTTTCACTCCCCTTAAGGAGTCTCAAAGTGGCTAACAATCTCCTTTCCCTTCCTCCCCTACAACAAACACTCTGTGAGATGAATGAGGCTGAGACTTCAGAGAAGTGTGACTAGCTCAAGGCCACCCAGCAGCTGCATGTGGAGGAGCAGGGAAGCGAACCCAGTTCACCAGATTACGAGTTCACCACTCTTAACCACTACAACACGCTAGCTCTCTTGAACAAACAATGGTGTCCAAGATTATTTAGGGGAAGCCATGATTTTAAGGAGGTATAAATGTGCTTTAAAAGTGTGGTGTGGATGTGGCCCAAGACGTAGTGCATTCCTTGGTTGACAGAACAATTCTCATCATTCTTCTCTTTCTCTTTCTCACAGGATTTCACTGCATGACATTTCCACACTTAAGCATATGTACATAATTTTATTTGTATGTCGCCTTTCCATAGTTCAAACCATGCTCGCTCAAACCAGCTCAAACATGATCCAAACTGACAAAAATGAAAACGGGTTAGAGTGATAATAATGTCCTTAAAGTTGAGATCCTAGTCCCCAGAAGCAAAACTGTTTGAAGTGCGATGCCCGGACCGACGGTAACCAACCCTGAAGGGAAAAACAAAATACAAAGTACTAAAGGAGGCAGGGCACAAAGATGATCAGGTTTCAGCAGAGCTGTGCAGAAGATCTAATTTGAACTGGATTGGTATTCAATCGACTTGATCCATAACCCAGTTAAGATGAAACACTTAAGCTGATTTGTATACCATTGAAATCAATAGCTCTAACCTAAGCAAAATTCAAGTACCTCAGCATAACTGCATTACTAAAGGGTTCTGCCCCTCTGTTTGGATCAATCTGTGTTTCGAATGCATCCTGACTCAGACTGCAGTTGCAGGTTAAGAAAGTTCTCTGTATTAAACAGTAGAAGTTGGTGGGGCAGTGAGGGTGCGGTTGCATTGGCTTCCCAGTTTCCCAACACTGTGGGCCTCTGTTGCGTACCAAGAGGGATAGGGCTGAGGCATGGGAAACTCAGTGCAGTGCATGGTGGCAGGTGCACTGAATTGTATCCACCACAATGCACTGTGCAGTGCCAAGCTCATCACACCTCATATTTCCTCTCTCAATAAGCAGCAGAAATCTACGGTGTTGGGAAGCTCAGAGAGCAGTGGAGCTCTCCCTCCTCATTCCACCCCACCACCTACTACTTGTATTAACATCTCCTTACACATAGAAAACTAAAGTGTGTTCTAGACCAGCCTGCTCCCTGGTGTGGAAGTTTTCTCTTTGCAGGGATTTTTTTTGGGGGAAGACACAATGAAGCATATTGTTGCCCTCCTGCTTTATGAAGCAGCATAATCCCCAAAATTCTGTTACTATGCAGTAATACTCAGAAGTAAGTTCTACTGTATCTAATGGAGTTTATTACCCATATCTAGGCTTGCAGCCTTTGTCCATTTGTGTTGACTGGGAGTTTTGATCAGTTCATTTGTGTGTGTCTGGGCATGCAGTGTTTATTTTTCAACTTGTATATTTATTAACAGTATCTATCTAAAGTTTGGATCCAGTCATCCTCAGTAAAAGACAAGAAACATTTCAAGCCATTATATATAAAACTGCATCTTTTACTCTCCATCCTTATTCTAGAAAGACCTTTCTTTGAGAACACATTTCAAATGGCCTCCCCACCTCAGTTTGGGAGAGGGATTCTGCTTTGGTAAACAGATCTGGAGCAGTGATGTTAATTTAGTATTTATTTTAGGGAGTGACACATTCATTTTAGCCACCATCTAGCTTATCAGGACAGACAGCCACTCACACAGAAAAGTACACTGTTATTGGATTTAGATACAAGTGAAATATGACTCTCCTGAGCTTTTAATCCCAAAAGGGACTGTTGTTATAAACCAATCTGAGAGCCATAAAATGGGAAATAGGAATTCACTGGAAATTCATGACATGATATCTTTATCTTTAAGAGGGAATCAAATTATTTCATGTCTTGCAAAAGGACAGGCATTCTTGATCAGGGGTAAATGCATTTTTTATATGCTAAGTGCTACAAGTGTTATGTTATATAGGTGGGCTCTATCAAAGGGAATTCATCCATGTGCATAGAAACATCCATGGGCATATAAGCCAACACAAATATTCAACATTTCTGCAAATCTGTGGTTTCTTCCATGTACTGTTCAAATGCAAGTGCCACATCATATGCCACTGGATAGAGCTAAAGTAGGGACGAGGAAGCTTTTGCATGCCAGATGTTGCTGGACTCCCAACTCCCATCAGGCCTAGTCAGTGCTGCCAATGGTCAGAGATTATGGGAGTTCTCCATCTCAGCTATGGTTCAAGCCTAGTGTGCAATTGACAATGATGATAACTGTGCTATTTCTGTCCTGTGCCACCAAGTCTTGCCACATTTCTGCTCACTCATTCCTGATGTGGCAAGACTTGGTGGCACAGGACAGAATTAGCATAGTCATCATCATGGTCAACTGCACAGTTGGTTTTAATGATACTCTAAGTTTACTTGGGTGGAAACACAATGAAGAGGCAAAAAGCTTACTGAAAGGCAAAAATCAGATGCAGCATAGATCTTTGTGCAAATTCTCTGAAGAAGAATGTAGACCAAAGCAATGCTGGCAGTAAATTAGGATGATGTGTTGGCCTAAGCCTTGGGATTCTGAAGGAAACAATGACAACAGAGAATAAATGAAGTAGAGATGTATTGGCAGACAACAAGGCAAGCTCTTACTCGGGGGAACCCTGAATCGGGTTCAGGGATGTACATTTTAGCTTGCCTCAGTTTCTTAAGGTCAGCTTCCCAGATTTCAGTTGCATTTATTTATTTATTTATTTAACCTTATAAATATTTGTCATCATTTTGGTATGCATTTCTCCTTAACAAACAGATTGTTGCAAGCAATTTCCCCTAATATAATTATTCCTGTGTGTTATTTTCAAGAATATAAGCTACATGTTATGCAGACTTTCACTGTGCATGTTTTTCTCAGACATATTTTTAGCTGTGTGATGGTTTGCATCTTGTTTTGCGAAAGGCAGATTCGGTAGGTTCACATTACAGTGGGAACTGACGAAGGCCAGCACAGTTCAGTGAGGGGAAAGGCAAAACAAAATGGTTCTGAGATCGTGTGAAATGAGAAAATGCTAGTCGACTGGTTATCAACTGTGCTCGCTGTTTGCTTACATGAGTAGACAAGTGTACCCCGCAAACACTATTGTGTGATGGCTATGATATCGAAGAAGAACCAAAAACAACCAGCCTCAAAACCCCACTGAAGGTTCATTCAGATGTGGGGGTTATTGTGCTGCTTTCCCCAATTATATTGCTAGTGTTTCCCTCAGTTCCGAATGCTCCTTTTACACTGCTTTACCTATTGCATTCTGGAACTGTGGCTGTTTGACAGAAATATTGCTATATTCCATTAATTCCAGTGGACATGGTGGAACACAATAGCAGATATGATCAGACAAGTTGCTGCCACCCCACACTTTATGTACATGTATGCTTCTGTTTCCCCATGATTTATCCATGAAAACATTGGGGAAGAACTGGATGCCTAGGATACCGTCCCAATTCTCACCCCACAATTTCCTGTTTAACTCGATTTCAAATTGATTGGATGGATGAGTCAGCAGGCTCCCCTCTGTGCATGTGGGCTGGATCAGGGTGAGAGGTTGCCCAGTCTGGTCCTTTATGTTTGGATGAATCTGCCCAGCAATAATTTGTGCTTCCTTTTCATAGCCCTTATCTTCCGAGGCAAAGATGTACACTGGGCTGGAAAGTTATCATAACCTCACACGAACAGCTGCACATTCTATTTTCTGCCAGCACTCCTGTTCATCACTTAGGCTGACACACTGCCAGTTCTCAAATTAGCTGAGGCGATGTTCTGCACAATAGCTGCCAGTCAATTATGAGTTTATTGGGCAGTCCATATATTTTAAAGTGTGATTTCAGAGACAGAGGAGGTGGGTTGGGGGGGGATTTATAAGCGAAAAAGGGGCATGGATTTGCATTAAATTTGCATATGATAATTTATATGCACATGTGGGTGCAAATTTAGAAATCATTCCTATAATCTAAATTTAAATACAGTACATCTCAACATTGTGCTCAGGCTCCTTCAAACAGCATAGAGACGGTAGTCTTATATAGATCAGGAGCACTGGGAGGGGATAATCTTCAGCCTCTCCCTAGCTTTCCTGATCCTGCCATGTTTATTACTTAACAACATGGCATATCTGACCGCTTTTATATATGGATAAATCTATACAAATAAACAGGGCTTTTTCCAGTGGGAACTCACCAGAACTCAGGACCAGCGCCTCTCAGGTGGGCACCAGAGCCATTATAAGAGAACAAGAGAGGATTTATGGTGAGTTCTAGCACCTCTTTTTCTAGAAAAAAATATCACTGCAAATCACCCTCTTAACAAATCCAGCTGCCTCTGATACACAAGTACATATATAGAGGCCAACATTTTATTTTTTTGTAAAAAACAAGAATAAAGAAAGATATTATCTCTAATGCCCTATTCCCACACAACTCACAAGGGAGGGAATAAGGGTGTAGAGAGAATGTAAGCCTGCTAGATCTGGCCAATGACTCATCTCATCCTGTATCCTGTTCTCACAGTGGCCAATCAGATCCCTGTGGGAAGCCTGCAAGTTGGAACGAGCGCAATAGCACTCTACCCACTTTCAATTCACACCAACTGGTATTCAGAGGCAGGGTTCCTCTGCCAGTGGAGGTAGAACTTAGTCATCAGGGCAAGCAGGCATCAATAGCCTTGATCGCCGCGGATTTGTCTTACCCTTCTTTAAAGCCGATCAAGTTGGTGGAGGAGGGCTGCAATTTAACTCACCATGCCTGATGCCACAATTTTCTCAAAAATCACATGCTGCATACATTTGTGTGAGAAGAAAGCCCCCACCCCACAGGCTCCTACCTGTGTGGAGTCATACCACATGAGCAGGGCACCTGCAGGTATCCCAGCTGTGCAGAGATCCCTATTCACAAGCAGGGGCTCCCATGTCGGGCTGTCTTCTCATATAGCAGCATGCAACATCAGGAAGTGGGAGAGGGAAAGATGCTCTATCAGAGGCAGGTCTAAAAGCATAACCCTTCTCCTCTGTCCGCACCAGTGGTGGGGAACATCCAGTGATCGGGAACCTCCTTCTGGTCTGACGGGCCATTTTTAATTTTTTTAATGTTTTTATGGAAAATATTTCAGTTAAACAAAGTGAAAAGCCAGCAGAAAAAGACCATTTTGATCAAGCCATGCGTACCTACTCTACACCTGACAACATCTTGTTGGAATTCATCTGTCTTGGGAGACAATGGGGGAGTGCACCTTTGGAGATGAAGTCAAACTGTTGGAAGGTTGCAGCACCTGCTGTGGCTGTGGAGACCAATATGGGAGAGATGCATTTTGTTGCAGCTGCGGCAGATGAAGATGTCCAGTTGTGCTGTTGCAGATGCACCATGGCGTTACTTCTCTCTGCGCTCTTCCCAGCAGTTATTCCTCCTCTGGTCATTGCTATGGATATACAGTGGTACCTCAGGTTACATACGCTTCAGGTTACATATGCTTCAAGTTACACACTCCGCTAACCCAGAAATAGTGCTTCAGGTTAAGAACTTTACTTCAGGATGAGAACAGAAATCATGCTCCAGCAGCATGGCAGCAGCAGGAGGCCCCATTAGCTAAAGAAGAAGAAGAAGAGTTTGGATTTGATATCCCGCCTTTCACTCCCCTTCAGGAGTCTCAAAGCGGCTAACAATCTCCTTTCCCTTCCTCCCCCACAACAAACACTCTGTGGGGTGAGTGGAGTGGTGCTTCAGGTTAAGAACAGTTTCAGGTTAAGAACAGACCTCTGGAACGAATTAAGTACTTAACCTGAGGTACCACTTTACTACCTGATTGTCTATCTCCAGGCACTGCAGTCATCTGCAAATGATTCCTATATGACTGGGTTAATGTGGCCAGCCTTCATGTCATGTTTGCAGACATCTTTGTAACACAGAATTGGTCTGCCAATGGGCTTAGTGCCTGAAGCCTTATATGATGTCAGCTGTAGGACTGATGAAGATGTGGTTGAACTGAAAGGCGGGTTGCAGGCACGGCCCCCATTGGGGCTTGCAAACTGCTGTGCACCAGGCTTTGCAAGTGCTGCTAAACAGCTGATCATGCATACGATCACTTATATCATACCCGAATAGGATTTAGATATGTCATCCTTGTTGACATTAGGAATTGCGATATTAAGAAATTATTAAATTAGGGAAACATAATTAGCATTATAAGGAATGTGCACAATCTTCTCCTTAGAGTCTGTAATCCTGGGACTTTCAGCAAAGAGCAGAAAGTGCACAGCGAATAATGTGCAAGTTTCAGGAGGATATTGAATATATCAATTGAAGTTTTTGCTTAGTAGTTTAGCTCTGTGTGAGACAGCCCAGTATGTCATAGGCTCCGGGGAAATTTCAAGTTTTGCAGGAGGAAAAGAATGATTACATTCTTTCCCCAAATTTCATTCCTTTTCCATTTTTTCCCTGCCCTTCAGATGGGACAGTCTGTATAAAGGGAAGTGACCCCAAAGTGAGATGAAAATCTCTTTGTTGATGAATGATGTTTGTGTGGATCTTTGGGAACTCATCAAAACTGGCTTTGGGTGAAGAGGACATAAAAGGAATCATGCCTGGATGGCTAACGAGAGAAGCAGTGCTACCTGTGTCACCATCACCTCTTTAGCCCAAGAAGGAAAATAATAATAACATTAAGGGTCTCTCTCTATTTCAGAATGTGAACACAAATTGCTGTTCACATCAGTCCACTGAACTTTGAGCTCTGGCTTTCAACAGCATGGCAAAAGAAGAAGATTCGTAGGTAGCTGAGCAGTGCCTATGCTTGACTTTTACCCAGATGGCCCTCCTCCTTCCAGTTGTCTGACAGCTATGCTATTTATTTTCCTACCACCTTTCTATGTCGCCCAAGAACTGAAGTTCTCTGGGTTGCGTAAATGAAAGTCATGCAAATAAAATAGAAAATGCATTATAATACATCATAAGATGTACCATTGCAGAACTATACACCCATAAAACCTCCAACATAGTTGAGTCCACCACTGCTCCCTTTTCCAATGGCTCTTACAATATGACAATCTTACAATATACAGTAGTACCTCAGATTAAGAACTTAATTCGTTCTGGAGGTCCATTCTTAACCTGAAACTGTTCTTAACCTGAGGTACCACTTTAGCTAATGGGGTCTCCCACAGCCGCAGCATGATTCCTGTTCTCATACTGAAGCAAAGTTCTTAACCCAAAGTACTATTTCTGGGTTAGTGGAGTCTGTAACCTGAAGCTTCTGTAACCCGAGGTACCACTGTGTCCTAAAACTTCATTTGGTCTACCTTTGGTTCTCCACACATACTAGCCAAGTAGTGCTAATGCAATGGTTCATTTCCAGAGGTACACTCCATTGTCTCTCAAGACAGAGGGATGCCAAAAACACTATACCCACAGAAATGCCTGGGGGAGGTGCAGCAGGAGAAGTTTGAGGGGTGTGTGCATGTGCCAGAGGAGCAGCCAGAACCTACAAAATTGGGTGAAGTTAAATCCTCATGACGCTCGCTTCTTGGAGACCAGCCCTATATTGGGTGAAGCCCTTAAGCAAGTTCCAGTAGCAAGGGACACCCTGGGCCCCATGAGTTTTGAGGGCAAGAGCCACTGGGAGAGTTCCTGCCTTTGTTTGGGCCCATGATGTGTATGAGAGATATTGAGAGTGAGCAGACAGGAACAACCTTACAATATATGTATATCTTCTGTAGAAGGGGGGAAGGAAATGGGCTGTTCCAAAACAACAAAACTACAGCTACAACCAATTTAATGCTTCTATTTCACCGGCATGCTCTGTAGGAAGTGAGAATGGCTCTGGATGAATATATCACCTGTAGAAAATGGCCTTTCATCACAAGCTTTTTCCAGCTCAATAAAGCCCTTCAGTCAATACAATCAGCATTCTCAGCTCTTCCTTTTTGTGAGAGTCACACATGTGGTTGGCTTTCCTTGTTCCTCAGCACTCTTTTACCACCAGCAGGATACAATTAATCTAGTTGTGCAAAGAAGTTCAGAATGCTGAATATTCCTTAAAGGGTATGTCGCAAATAGAGGACAATATGAAAGAAAGGGAAAATAATACTCACTTTCCTAATGGAGAAAACATTAAAAAGCCTGTTACAATGAGACAGCACCAGATAGCATTCTGAAAGTCAATTATATATATTCTTTTTAAATGCAGTTTTGAAATGTAAAGGATACAAAGCAGCAGCATGACTTCTCACTCTGGAACTGAGAAACGGAGGGTAGCGACCTCCATAAGGTGGAATGCCGTGATGTTGAACACTGCTTTGAAACCCATATCTACTATGTGTGGGGTTTTTTCCACTTGGGATGCAAATATTCTGAAAGAATATTTCTTTCTAGCTAGCTGTTCCTCGGTCTCTAACCACTTTTATCCTTGCAGAGACTAGAAAGCCAGTCATGAACCTGTTTGAAGTTCTATCAGACTTATGATAAAATGCAGGACTGTAGAACACAGTCCTTATGGGAGTCCTTTTCGCTTGCTCTTTATCAAATGTCTTAGGAAGTCAACTAGAGATTGTCAATCAGCACTCTCCTGACCTTCCCTGTGGATCATCTTGGAATCCATTCCTTTGTTTTGAGCTTTCTCAGATGATGTCTATCCAAGTCAAGATGGGGAGCCAATTTACCACACACACCTCTTTCTGAGAAACTTCAAGTGGTCCAGCATCAATAGGTTGTATGTCACACTACTGGATGTTATGACTGGGTTGCCCTAAATTGAAGTGGTAGCATTTAAATGCATGTTTTCAATTTGTTGGTTAGCTTTTATAGTAGGGCTGTTTCCCATACAGTTTGTTATCAGTAGTCCATGTTTACTCCTTACATGTCTATCCAGATAAGACTCTATGAACTGAAAACAGAGATGTTATATGTACCTTTGTTATCCATGAAGATCTTTCAATAAAAACAATTAACTATGTTTTCATGTATTTGGATAGTATTGATTTCAAGAGAGCAGCCTGCGTACAAAATCTGAAGAGGGAGATGGTAAACCTTGTTGTCGCTGACTTCATAGGAAAACAAGACAAAACAACAAAAAACCCACAGCCCTCCAACATTAATGATAAGTGTCTGAGTCTCTACCAAAGGAAACTGGACTGAGAAAACATGGGCTTAAAAAGACCTTCAGAATTCTCAGTCTGTCCATGGTTTGTATATAGGCCTTCAGAAACTTCCATGTAATTTCTGTTCTTCGGTTTTCTTATGAATGCCATAAAATGGGGATAGTACATACCACTCATGGGAATGATAAGGATCGGTTTGTCAGCCCTTGTAGAGTGTCCAGAAAATGTATGGCATTGAATAAGTGCTGAGTACTTTTTATATAGCTGGAATTCACTATATATTTGAGACCAATTTTAGCATTCAATAATTCAGAGGGCCTCTTGGGTTTTGTGTAGTTGACTTGTTTATGATACGTGGAACTTTCATGTCCAGGGATAGGAGTGGACTCGAAAGAGGGTTGTTTGAAGGTTAAGGAAATAAATGTGTGTTCTTGCTTCTATTGTTTGGTGAGGGAGCAGTTCACCATAGAACTGCAAAATTAGGAAGGCTACTACTCCACTGAATTGAGATAGGGATGGGAGAGATTGAGAGCAGTCATCTATAAATAAACATCCCTATCAAAAATTAGGAAATGCTTTGCAGCATCCATAGAGCATGCAAGAGATTGAGTAAAATGCATACATATGACTTTGACAAGTTACATTCCTATTTTTGTTTTTCATGTAGAGACTGTTCCACTAATGGAAGGACTCCCACCTACACAACATGACTTCCTCTTAGAGGTGTACGAAGGGGGGGGGTGCAGTGGGGGGGGGGAGGGAAGGAGAAAAGCAAACACTCCCTCAACTCAGGACCCCTGGAACGCACAGAAGGAGAGGTGGGGTGTCAGAACAAAGTTAGGGAAACAAAGTTTTAAGTGCTTATGCTCACAATGTTAAGTAAATAACCCAGAAAATAACACTTGCAACTATTAAGTATCTTATTTTTCTTTCTTTTAATAATTTCAATGTAGGGGTGTGGCAAAAAAATTCTGCACTGGGTACCACCTGACCTTGCTACATCTCTGCTTCCTCACTTTATCCTCTCTCCATGCCTCATCTGCTTTGGGTTTACTTCTAACCTTCTGAAGCAGGAGAGAAGGGTGGGGACCATGGAGTTTTTTTGGGTGGGTGCACAGGGAGAAAGGAGAGGAAGTGTTGTTGCACAAGCATAAGTCCTTGTGCCAGCCAGGTGAGTTGGTTAGATACAACTCCTGTCCCAAACTTTAACAGAGTAACTTGGCAGACTCTCAGAACTCAAAGGGATTTTTCGAACACTATTATTTAACTGTGCAACCCTAAGACTAGACAGGGGCCACCTGAAGGCAGTTTAACATCCAGGTTCTTGCCAAAAAGGGAAGAAGCGTTGTCCATTTCATCTCCTCACTCACCTTTAAATAATTCCCCTCTCATTGGGAGGAAAATAATTGAGGGAGATTTAGAACAGTTCCCAGATGAAAAGAGTTGTAGTCCAACATTTTTGGAGGACTCCAGGGTGAAGCAGGCTGCAACAGTTCATCCAATATCCCTTGAGATATCTCCCCCCTTTGATTGATTGCCATATTTTGAAGAACGAAAAGAGGACACATTTGCCGTCTTCTGCTTTTAACTGTGGATCACTACAATGACTCTACCCATGAAAAAGAGGACGTGTCCTGGAAAAAAGGACACATGGTTCAACATGCTTTTCAGCTGCTGTTGGTTCCTTGTTTAGTAAAGAAAAAAGTGCCATGAATTATGCTATTGCTAAACATGAATTTCTAAACGTTGCCATTTTGTGATAATACGTCTTTGATTTCTTTTGAATGATAGTCCAAAATAGCCTACCAATTCATTCATTCAATTTCTAGCCCCCACTTTTTATAATTAAATTTGCATCCCATCCTTCATCCAACGATCGCAGGATGGTTCATCATATGAAAACACAAAAAAACTTTCAAATTAATGGCGCCAACAAAACAGAAATTTTAGTCACAGAGCAGATAGGTAATTCACCTCCTCTTCCCAGTCTTCTCCCTCTTCTCCCTCTGTCCATTCATCATTGTCCCACCACACACACACCCCAGGCTCTGAGCCTTCTTCTATTGATGGTTCCCTAGCCACCTCCCACCACTCCTTTGTGTCTGATCAGTCCATGACATTGGCAGACTAGCCAGAGCTGGTAATACACCTTCTAGATAGATCAGGGAGTACCTGTCCTTTGTGGCAGTGTATTATATACAGCTCCCTTACTCAATTCCTGAACCCTAAAATCCCCATTCCACAGTACCTCCATTTTGTTGGGATTTGGCCATACTGTATTTAACCATCAACCAAACCTTTCCTGCCTCCAGGCAATGGTCCAACTCAGGCAATGGTCCAACTTCTTCAGACCCTCACCTGATTTAGATGGTAGTCATTCACATCATAGAATCATAGAGTTGGAATAGACCACAAGGGCCATCGAGTCCAACCCCCTGCCAAGCAGGAAACACCATCAGAGCACTCCTGACATGTGGTTTTCAAGCCTCTACTTAAAGACCTCCAAAGAAGGAGACTCCACCACACTCCTTGAGGATTGATGATAAATTGATGATAAATTGTTCTGTTCAACAGTGATGTGGTTAAATTGGAGAACATAATAGTAGGATAAGGCTACATGTTGACCTCCCCCCCCCCCGATGTAGCTAGTTTTTTCAAGTTAGGAGTAAGGAGAATGAGTTTCATGCTGCAAGTAATTATCCCTATAAGTGCCCTTCATGGGTCAATGCTAGGGAGACATTCCTAAAGGATAGTGTTTAGCAAATATTTTAATTACCGCTCTGCATATCATTCATGGGTCAGTGGTGAAGAAAGGCTCCTTGGGAATCTGCCTGACACACAGAGAACATTCGCAAAGTGACATGATGTACAAAGTTGGAGCCAAACTTCTAAAATTAATAAATGTGCCTGAAAGTTCATATCATGCTGGGGTCCAATCACATCATTCATCTCAGTGACATAACAATCACAATGAAGTCAGAGGGAAGCTTTCTCTGACCTTTTAATGTTTATTCTGTCGATTTGAAAGGTGCACTTACGATAGAAGGTGGTGCTGATTGCTACTCTGCAGGCCCAGAAAGTGTGAAAGTTGCACCATCTTTGCAAATCCAGTAATAGTTATGAAAAAAAAACCCACTTGTGCATAATTTGAACAGATAAAGGAATATAAAGGAAGAGTTATAGAGAGAGATTCCGTGTATCCATAGCAGCAAGGGCTTTAACTCAGCAGCAGACCACATTTACTGTGTGTATTAAGTCCTGAGGTCAATTCCTGCCATCTCCACTTAAAAAGATCTCAGGTTGTACGTTTTGGGAAACCATAAACCTCTGCCTGAGATCCTTCAGTGCTGATATCAATCAGATGGGCCCTTGGCCACCATGGTGTTGATTGTTGGTCAAGCAACACCATGGTGGTCAAGGGGTTGGGGTGGTTTGGTGAGGCAATTGAAAGTGAGTTACTATTGGCCGTTTAGATGGGATTGCAAGGGTCTTACTGCATCTTATATGAATTCTACTGCACCTGGCCTTCAAGTAAGCCTCCTGAAGACATCATCTTCCCATGTAGAGAGCTAACCTATAGAGAGGGACTAGCAGGAACAGACAATGGGGAGGAGCAAAACCTCCCAGCAGTGGCATTGCTCTCCCTTACTGGGAGGGGTAAAAAGGGTTTACACTGTGTAGGTACACCAGTGGAATCACTAGAATGGCTTCACCAGTATCCCAGCACAGTGCTGACTTCACACACAACCAGCCACCTTCTACCCTCAGATAAGTGACACTAGCATCACTTCTGGAAGGTCAGGTGTCTGGTACTGCCACTTTCTGCTGACCGCTGCCAGCCCAGCCCCTTAGACTGCACATCACCTGGCTCCATCCCTTCACCTCTGTGCGTAAGACAAATGTCTGAAGGGGATACCAGCTGGTCTCCTGCAGGCTCTTCCATGAGATTCAAAGTCCTAAACATCTGAAGCTCCCAGTTGCATGCAGGAAAGAAAACAACTACAGTGACCTCTCATTGGTATCTCCCAAAATGGCTGGTAACAACCCCTTTCTGAAGCCCATTCAGTGGACCCATTCAGATGTCTTTAAGTGCTGATTTCTCCTATACACATTTTGTATGCAACTTTGCATAATATACACATTTGTGCAAGGCATATTCCTTATAATATTTCTTTTTCTCTTAGTATATTACACTTTTGCATGTTATTTTCATTAATAAATGCATTGTTGTTGCTGTTGTTTTTGCAACCTTGCCTTGTATTTGCATTATTGTACACATTAATTGGCTGGCAAACTGCATTGCAAATTTCAGAAAAGTGCAGATTTGGAAGGGTGACTGTGTTGACCAGATGGCACATTTCAGACAGTGGAAATTTGATAGGTTTCCCTTTAAATGTGAACTGAACTGAATTTCTCCCTGCTCCCTAATTAAAAGTCCCATCAGCCCCAACCATCCCAAGTTGGGTGGGAATTAGAGTCCAGAATATCTGGACCTGGCACCAGGTTGGGGAAGCCTGCTGGAAGATGATACATTATGCATTTTCTCAACAAATCCCTTTGTTAAATAATGTAGCGTTTGATGAATGTCAGAAAAAAAGAGGTCAAGATGGATTTTTACTGTTAGTTCACAGTTAAAAAGAAGCACAGCTGACAATATGAGAAGGCTTCGCTGGCTTGTCAAATGTATTTATATCTTACATTCTTGATTGCAGACAAACGGCTTTAGTGTGCTGGTAATATTATTGTTACAACAATCCCTGACAGCCTCAAAAGCTTATTTCTGAATAATAAATAATTTTACATACCATGCCTCTTAAGATTCCGTTTGTGGCTTTAAGCTGTAAAAATGGCTTCAGAATTTAATAAATAGGCACATTACACAAAACTGCTTATGGTTAGTCACATAGCACCCGTCGCAAGTGTCAGCAATCAGCAAAACTTGCAATTACATGTAACAGTTCTGACTCTTTGTGACAGTGATATTAAGGAGAAGCTAACCAAAGTGGAGAGGAAACTTGACTTTTGCTTCCTCCCGCCCCCGTTAGGAATAATGCAGGGAATAAGAGGCTTCTCAAAAGGCTTAGAGCTAGCAAACCTGATATTATTGGGATTTTAAAATGCACAAAACATACAATTTTTAATATGTGGACACATACGCTACCCTCCTTCTGCCATAATGCTAAAGCCAGTGGCGCAGTTTCCTCGTCCTTCTGTGTTTCTCTTCCAGTATGGTAATGAGGAAGACTTTAGAAGCTTTTTGATAGGTCAGGTCAGAGTGACAAAGGGCGAACACAGTCCTTACTCCTTTTATAACTTATGGCAAATGTTTCTTGAATACATAAATGCTTCAGAATCTATCCAACACTCATGGGAAAATGTGGCGTGATTTTTTTACAGTAATCAAACGAAACTTTATTCAGTAGCATGGCAACAGTCTGTAATTTTATCAGGACAAGCTATTTGTTGTCTACTGTTGTAACAATTGTTTTCTCAAAATGTATCTTCTGTACCATGAATTATTATTTTTTTAAAAAAAAACCTTATCAAAAAAGGAAGAAGCTTTTTTGGGATTCAGCTCAGCTTGACATGTCATCTGAACCTGAACAAATAGTGGTTAATAATAATAACTACGGTAAGGTGGAAACAAGCCCCCTTCATTAGTCATAGTTAATATTAACCACAGTTTAGTGTGCAGTGACACACTAAACTTTGGTTCATCTAATATAAAATGAAACTTTGGTTCATCCAAATCAGAGAGCACTATCCCTCTGATTTTATTTTTATTTTTTAAGGATCCAGGAAACTGTTCAGAAGCCCAGCAAAGCCTTGCACTTACCTCTTGTATTGCGAAAGTTGCTGTAACTGGTAGAACTGTGGCTCAGTAACGCTGACAAATTATCAGCCAATCATTTGGAATCAGCGGGGTAATCCAGGAGAACAATAGACCTCTCCAATAAATGAACATAATATCAATTAAACCCTTCGAAAGGAAGCAGTGTTTCTCTGCAACTTGTTCCAGCCTTCAGAATTCATTACCTCGGGAGGTCAGAATCCAATATTGTAGTACACATAGTAAAAGTCATAGATAATTTTATGGCCGAAACCAACATTCCTAATTGTGCTAGAAGCAATTAAATCCTCAGCCTCAGGAGAAAGTCTTGTTGATTGCAGGGATCCAAACAGCTTTCCTACCCCAGGGACGGACCTTGGTGCTTCAAATTTCAGAAGTGTCCTGTGTGAGCCTAAAATTTGACACTGCCCTGCCTCTCGCCTTCCATTCTGTGAGTACACTACGTCAGAGTTGCAACACCCTGCAGTGACCCACTCAGCTCGAAACCCAGTGTGGGGTAACTGGTCGTGCTGCCCAAAATCCACCTCTGCCTACCCACAGAAATGGCCGGAATCAGCTGTTTGCACAATTCCCAGCATCTGTGACACTGGGGCATACAGAATGAACACCACCACTCCTTTCTGCTGATTGTGTTCATATAGCTTTGATTTTCTGCAGACCCGAGGACTTCTTGTCTTCATCTATGGAACACCCTCCCCAAGGAGATTCTCATGGTGCCTACTTAAAAAAACCTAGAAGATGCTGTATACAAAGTCACTTCTGGCCTGTCTAATGCAGTTGTAGGTCTCAAGGATTTCAAATGGGATTTCTCTCAGAGCTGCCTGGAGATTCTGAGTCTTGAACCTCAGACTTTCTACATGCAAACTTTGCTGCAGAGCTATAGCCTTTCCCTTACAGTGGTACCTCAGGTTGCACACGCTTCAGGTTACATATGCTTCAGGTTACATACTGTCAGGGGTTCAGGAGCAGAGACGCAGAGAAGGGAGGAGACAGAGAGCGAGGGGGAGGAATACGAAGGAAGGATGAGTGGGGATGACGACCCGAGATCACCGAGCCTGTCCAGTGAATCCGAGGATTCCCAGAAGGGAGCGCCAGCGGTCAGAGCAAGGGGGGAAAGCAGGGGGACACCCCAGGAAGAAGGGGCCAGAGAGGGATCAGAGAGCAGCAGCTGGAGATCGGGCCCCACGTGCCCAGCTGGGAGCAGCGGGGAGAAAGTGGACCAGACATCGGGTTCCGGAGGCTTTCAGCAGGAGGGAGGGCATGAGTCAGGAGTAGTCACGCCCACCTCAGGGAGCGACGAAACGGTCAGGAGGAAGGTAGAAAGTTGGGCGCGTGCGCCAAGTTCAAATGCAGCGGAAGCTGGCGCAGTGAGCAGCCCGGAGAGTGAGCCAGGTCCCAAAGCCCGCCGCAAGGAGGCGGAAGGGTCCGGGGGGTCCGCGTCAGAAGAGAGTAGGAAAGAAGAGACCCCGGGGGGCAGGAGGACCCAGAGACGGAGGGAAAGGCGCAGGAGGTGGAGCAAGGCTAGGGTATTAAGCTGGTGTGCTAGAGGCGGAGACTCAGACGGGTCTTCGCCGGTCTGACATAGAAGACGTAGGGCTGCACATTGCAGTTCGGAAATGGAACCTGTAACCCAATAAAGACTCTTATAACGTGAACGCTGGCTAGCGTGGTCCTATGTGAGCTGGGACTGGGTGGCAGCCCTGACAGTAAGACCCGTCTGAGAAAAGCTTCGGACACCTGAAACCTCGCAGCGGAGGCAGAAGCAGCGAGAGGAGGAAATTGGTGTTTGGGAGCAAGCTCACAAAGGTTAGCAGAGATGACGGAAGCCGAGAAAATTTCAGCGCTGCAACAGGCAGTGACCCAGTTGAACGCAGAGGTACTGGCATCCAAGAAAAGGGAGCAGGATGCTGCGGCCGCCTACAGAGATCTCCACGCCAGGTTTGAAGCGTTGGTTAAGCAAGGGAAACCGGGACCCAGACCGGAGGGGGTTGGGTTGGCACGGAGAGCAGGAGGGCTTGTGGCTCACTTCGATGGGAATTTACAACAGTACCCCAATTTTCGAGCAGACGTAATGTGCGCACTGCAACTGCTGGCAAAAGACTTTAGAGATGAGGAAGAGAAAGTGGGGTTTATACTATCCCATTTGCATGGGGATGCTAAAGCGTGGCTGCGCAATTTGTGGAGGGATAAAGATCCAGCGCTTCAGAGTGCAGATGCCTTTATCAAAGCGATGGATGCGTGCTTTTTATCTACCATTGACGTGGATCTTGCTCGACGGGAGATACATGGACTGAGACAAGGGAGGGCGAGCGTACGGCAGTATCACGCCCGCTTTTTTGCGCTGGTCAGTGCCTTGGAATGGGACCGAGATTCACCTCCAGTCAGAGACCTGTTCTGGGAGGGTCTGAGCAGTGCTGTTAAAGACGAAATTGCGAGGGGGGAGAGGCCCCGGAGCACGCAGGAGGTGGTCCAGAGGGCGCTGACTGTGGGGGTGAGACTGGAAGAACGCCCATGGTGCAGAGACAAAGGACGCGGAGGGCGCGAAGCAGCGAGAAGTTTCTCCTTCGTTTCCAGGGAAGCTGCGTGTGCGCAATCCACACCTCCGCCAGGAGGGGGGGTGGAACCTATGGAGGTGGGAGGCGCCAGGGCTCAGTCGGCTACCAGAGCCCCAGCACCGGGAGCAGTCAAGACTAAGCCTCCTAGAGGGAACCGGAAGTGTTACATCTGCGACAGCCCTCAACACATGGCGAGAGAGTGTCCCCAGAGGAACTCCAAGCACACTGCAGCCTCCGCAACGGTGAAAGCAGCTACGCAGCACAGCGAACCCCAGCAGGGAAACGACGATGTCTGGCTGGAGGCAGAGGCTCTGGGGCCCAGCCAGACGAATCAGTGAAGCAGTCCCCAGAGATCTTGCAACCCACAGACCCCCTCCCACCCAAACCAGTAGTGCAGCTCACCGCATCACTCCAGCTACCCAATGGCATCACTATAGACGTGCCACTTTCTGTGGACTCTGGAAGTAATGCAGACTTTATAGCGCAGGATTTTGTGGAGCAGCACGCTATACAACTACTGCCTGCCACTCTGCCCCTGCAAGTCGTCACAGTGGATGGCAGAGAGTTGCTGGGGGGGGCAGGTGGTGAAGCAGACGCCGCCAATGGTGATGCGACTTGGTAACCACAGGGAAGTCATCAGTTTTAATGTCACCCGACTGTCGGACACGCCCATTGTTTTGGGCATGAGTTGGCTGGACAGGCACAGTCCGACGCTGGCTTGGTACCAGCGACAGCTGATCTTCGGCTCTTCTTATTGTGCCGAGCACTGCATCCTGCCCAGACAGGAGGGAGAGGAGGAGGAATCACAGCTGCAGTTGGGAACGTTGCAAGCGGTCCCCCACAAATACGCAGACTTTCTGGAGGTCTTCTGCGAGAAGGAGGCGGACAAGCTACCCCCTCACAGGCAGTATGACTGCAAGATTGACCTCCTACCAGGGGCGACGCTGCCGAAAGGGAAGCTGTATTCCATGTCTGAGGACGAACTACAGGAACTCAAACAGTTCATAGATCACAATTTGGAGCGCGGTTTCATCCGGGAGTCCAAGGCAGTGGGGGGCAGCCCTGTTTTCTTCGTGAAGAAGAAAGACACGCCCCAAAAAAGGCTTGTAGTTGATTACCGCCTCTTGAACAAGATGACCAAGCCCTCCGATTTCCCCATGCCCAGGATTGACGACCTCCTAGCGACGGGGCGCAAGGGACGCGTGTTCACCAAGTTGGACCTGCGAGGGGCGTACAATCTCATCCGCATGAGGGAGGGCGATGAGTGGAAGACAGCCATGTTCACGCCTCTGGGCACCTACGAATACAGAGTGATGCCGTTTGGATTGCAAAACGGTTCTCACTGTTTTCAAGCTTTCATGCATCATGTGTTGGCGGGACTCCTCTACAAGAAGTGCGTCTGCTTCCTGGATGACATCCTGATATTCTCTGAATCGCAGCAAGCACACGACCAAGACGTGCGGGAGGTGCTGAAGAGGCTGCAGCAGCATAGACTGTACGCCAAGCTGGAGAAGTGCCAGTTCGACGCGACGGAGGTGGATTTCCTGGGCTACAAGTTGTCGGACAAAGGGCTAGCCATGGACAGCGCCAAGGTTCGCGCGGTGTTGGATTGGAAGAGCCCGCGCAACCGGAAGGAGGTCCAGCGGTTTGTGGGCTTTGCCAACTTCTATCGCAAGTTTATCTTTTTTTTTATAATAATTTTTATTACATTTTTCCAAATTACAGAAAGAGCAGAAGAAAAAGCAGAATAGAAGAAAAAAAGAAAAAAGAACAAAAAATCACATCCATTTCAACAGCTTATTTCAAATTTCCATTGGACTTCCCCACATCTCCCGCATAATGCATTCTTGATAATAAAGTCATCAGCAAATTATACCCTTATTTCGTGTGTTTCTGTATATTTTCAGTTGCAATTTAAGTTTAAATCTCTTATTCTCCATTTACTCTAAAAATATAACATGATATCATTTTTACCCATTTAAACTTTGATTCTTTCACAAATGTTAGCAATTTCATAGATAATTAAATTTCATTGCTGGGGCTAACGTTCCAAATCATACGACGTCTTATGTTTCATACAACTTATAATACTTTTGCAAATAGTCTTTAAATTTTTTCCAGTCCTCCTCCATTGCCTCTTCTCCCAGGTCTCGGATTCTTGCAGTCATCTCGGCCAGTTCCATGTAGTTCATCAATTGCGTCTGCCACTCCTCCAGTGTGGGCAAATCTTGGGTCTTCCAATGCTTGGCGATAAGAATTCTTGCTGCAGTTGTAGCATACAGAAAAAAAGTTCTATCCTTTTTTAACACCTTCTGGCCGACAATGCCCAGAAGGAAGGCCTCTGGTTTCTTGGGAAAGGTGTACTTAAACACCTTTTTTAACTCGTTATAGATCATTTCCCAAAAGGCCTTCAATCTTGGACAAGTCCACCAGAGGTGAAAGAATGTCCCTTCAGCCTCCTTACATTTCCAACATTTATTATCAGACAAATGGTATATCTTAGCGAGCTTGACTGGGGTCATGTACCACCTGTATACCATTTTCATAATGTTTTCTTTCAAGGCATTACATGCCGTAAACTTCATACCGGTGGTCCATAACCTTTCCCAGTCCTCAGACATAATATTGTAACCAATGTCTTGAGCCCATTTTATCATGGCTGATTTAACTGTCTCCTCCTGAGTGTTCCATTTAAGCAGCAAGTTGTACATTCTCGATATTACCTTGGTCTTTGGTTCTAACAACTCTGTCTCAAGTTTCGATTTTTCCACCTGGAATCCTATTTTTTTATCTAGCTTAAAAACCTCATTAATTTGGGCATAATGTAGCCAATTTTGCACCTTATCCTTTAATTTTTCAAAGCTCTGCAACCTCCAATTACCTCCAATGTTTTCTATTATTTCCCAATATTTCGGCCAATATGCCTCCATATTGGATGTTTTCCGAGCTTTGGCCTCTATTGGTGAAATCCACCTCGGGGTTTTACTTTCCAATAAGTCTTTGTATTTTTTCCAGACCATAAATATTGCTTTTCTGACAATATGGTTTTTAAACATTCCATGTGTTTTCCCCTTGTCATACCACAAATACGCATGCCAACCTAACGAATTATTAAAGCCTTCCAGATCTAGGACATCAGTGTTTTCCAATAAAATCCAATCTTTCATCCAGCAGAAGGCCGCAGCTTCATAGTATAACCTTAAGTCCGGCTCTATCGCAAGTTTATCAAGGGGTTCGTGATGCAGACGGCGGCTATTACGGACACGCTAAGCTCCAAGAAAAAGAAATTCATCTGGACGGAGCAGGCGGAGCAGTCCTTTCAAGCACTCAAGCGTCTCTTCGCGTCGGAAGAGCAACTGCTGCATATCGACCCCAGCAGACCGATGCGGGTAGAGACGGACGCGTCCGATAGAGCCGTGGGAGCTGTCCTGCTGCAGAGAGACCCGCAGGGGGTCTGGAGGCCGGGAGCGTTCTACTCCAGAAAGCTCAGCAAGTCGGAGCAGAACAACACCATCTGGGTCAGGGAGTTGCTGGCCATTCATGCAGCGTTCAAGGCGTGGAGGCATTTTCTGATCGGAGCCAAGCACACAGTGCAAGTCTGCACGGACCACAAGAATCTGGAGCACTGGCGCACGGCGCAGTTCCTGAACCAGAGGCAGATACGTTGGGCAGAGTTCTTTGCAGACTTCGATTTCCGAATAGAGTATGTCCCAGGCGACACCAATGTCATGGCGGATGCACTGTCCCGCAAACCGCAATACTTCGAACAGGCGACGCCAGCAGCAGCCATGCACATATTCGCGCCAACAGCGTGGGCGTGCGCTTCGGCCACCGTAGACCTGGATGCGGTGCGGCGGGCGTTGCAGGACGACACATTCGCGCAGGCGAAGATGGCCAAGGTGCACAAGGGCACGGCGAAGAGCGACGAGTTCCAGATACGAGACGGCTTGCTCTTACGTAAAGGGGCCATCTACGTGCCGGGAGACGAACTTCGCGCCAAGGTACTGCAACAGTTGCACGACGCACCCACGGCCGGACACTTTGGCACAGAAAAGACGGTGGAATTAGTCGCAAGGGACTTTTGGTGGCCCAGACTGAGAGGGGAGGTCGCGGACTACGTCGTGAGGTGCGACACCTGCCAGAGGGCCAAGCCGGTGCACAAACCGCCGGCGGGACTGCTGGAACCGCTGCAAACGCCGTTTGAACCGTGGGAGAGGGTGGCCCTGGACTTTGTCACGGATCTACCCAGCTCGAGAGGCAAGACAGCTGTCCTAGTGGTGGTGGACTTGTTCACCAAGATGGCACATTTCATACCGTGTGCAAAGGTGGCCACGGCGGAACAAACAGCCAAACTGTTCATAGATCACGTGTTCAAAGTGCACGGTCTGCCGCGGTCTATACTGTCCGACCGCGGACGCCAGTTCATCTCGAATTTCTGGCAGAAGCTGATGGGCTTCCTGAACGTCAAGATCAACCTGACATCAGCGAGACACCCGCAGACCAACGGGCAAGCGGAGAGGGTCAATGCCATCATGCAGCAGTACCTGAGATGCTATGCCAATCAACAGCCTGCGATGTGGGTGGATTACCTGCCGCTCGCCGAGTTCGCCTACAACAACACGAAGCACGTGTCCACAGGGGTGACGCCGTTCTTCGCCAACAATGGGAGGAATCCCAGAACCTTCCCGGGACTGGAGAGAGTGGGGGAAGGGGAACCGCAGACGGCGGATGCTTTCGCGTCAGAGTTGCAGGAGGTCCACGATCAACTCCGACGGCAGCTGGAGCTGGAGAAGCACGCATACAAGGTGCAAGCTGACAAGCACAGGCGGGTTGGCGAAGAGATCCGAGTAGGAGACTGGGTCTGGTTGGCAGCCCACGCAGTGCCGACCAGATCGTTAGCCAAGAAGAAGTTGGGGCACAAGCAACTCGGTCCATACCAAGTCGAAGCGCAGATCAACCCGGTAGCTTTCCGGCTGGTGCTGCCGGAGGGTTCCAGGATGCATCCGGTGTTCCACAGGTCGGTGCTCACTCCCTACAAGGCACCTCACAGATTCCAGGAACCAGGAACGGCACCGAGTCCGTCCCAGGAGCGGACGGAGCCGGGGAGATTGCCACAGCAGGACCCCATCAACGAAGTCACGGAGATTTTGGACTCCAGATGGGGGGAAGAGGGAGTAGAATACCTCCTAGCCAGAGAGGGCACCCGGGCCAGTGCTAATAGCTGGGTGCAAGACTACGCTTTGGAGGAACCCCTGCTCAAGGACGAGTTTCATGCCCTTTTCCCACACAGACCCATGCCAGCAGGCTTCTTCGACGACTGGCTGTTCACGCCCACACTGTCATCCAGCACGTTCCATGGATTCGACTCGGACGGGGAACCCGCACCGGGCACCCGTTCCCCAGAGGGGTCACCGGAGGGTTCGGCATCAGACACCTCGTATTGGTGGGACGATCGACCAGAGAAGCAGTGGCGCCGGAGGTGGCTGGAGATGCCAGGTCGAGCGACCGACGCAGAGACTGACATGGACGTGTTCGGGGAGGATCTTGGGTTCGAGCACGGCGGCACTGAAATGGAAGCGGAGCAGATCAACGTTGACGAACGCGAGGAGGAAGACTCGGAGGTCTTCAGTTGGCGGCCAGCGAAGGGGAGCGAACTGTATCCGGCATTCACTCCCGTGATGAGGGAGCACCCAGCACCCACACCTGAAACCGGGGAGGGGGGAAGGGGGGGCTTCGAGGGGGGGATGGATGTCAGGGGTTCAGGAGCAGAGACGCAGAGAAGGGAGGAGACAGAGAGCGAGGGGGAGGAATACGAAGGAAGGATGAGTGGGGATGACGACCCGAGATCACTGAGCCTGTCCAGTGAATCCGAGGATTCCCAGAAGGAAGCGCCAGCGGTCAGAGCAAGGGGGGAAAGCAGGGGGACACCCCAGGAAGAAGGGGCCAGAGAGGGATCAGAGAGCAGCAGCTGGAGATCGGGCCCCACGTGCCCAGCTGGGAGCAGCGGGGAGAAAGGGGACCAGACATCGGGTTCCGGAGGCTTTCAGCAGGAGGGAGGGCATGAGTCAGGAGTAGTCACGCCCACCTCAGGGAGCGACGAAACGGTCAAGAGGAAGGTAGAAAGTTGGGCGCGTGCGCCAAGTTCAAATGCAGCGGAAGCTGGCGCAGTGAGCAGCCCGGAGAGTGAGCCAGGTCCCAAAGCCCGCCGCAAGGAGGCGGAAGGGTCCGGGGGGTCCGCGTCAGAAGAGAGTAGGAAAGAAGAGACCCCGGGGGGCAGGAGGACCCAGAGACGGAGGTAAAGGCGCAGGAGGTGGAGCAAGGCTAGGGTATTAAGCTGGTGTGCTAGAGGCGGAGACTCAGACGGGTCTTCGCCGGTCTGACATAGAAGACGTAGGGCTGCACATTGCAGTTCGGAAATGGAACCTGTAACCCAATAAAGACTCTTATAACGTGAACGCTGGCTAGCGTGGTCCTATGTGAGCTGGGACTGGGTGGCAGCCCTGACACATACGCTTCAGGTTATAGACTCCACTAACCCAGAAATAGTGCTTCAGGTTAAGAACTTTGCTTCAGGATGAGAACAGAAATCGTGCTCCAGTGGCGCGGCAGCCGCAGGAGGCCCCATTAGCTAAAGTGTTGCTTCAGGTTAAGAACAGTTTCAGGTTAAGCACAGACCTCTGGAACGAATTAAGTACTTAACCCGAGGTACCACTGTATTTCCCTTTTGTCAATATACAAGGAAAGTGTAAAACAAATTAATATCTTGATAACTATGCTATTTGAACTGTGCTGTTTCTATGCTGCTTTAATGTTTTTGCTGCTTTCTTATGTCTTTTGTATTTACAGTTTTTATTTTTTTTATTTTATACACATATACACACCCACATAAATAATAAAACATGAAACGACTAACAGAGAAATGGGTCACTGGGGAGTAAAATGCTAAACATATTATTTTACAGTGCACTATTATTATTATTAATTGAATTTATATGCTTCCATATACTCACAGGTTTCAAGGCAGTTCACAGGATAAAATCAGAATATAAAACCACAAAATACATAATCAAATAAAAACAACATGATGAGATTATTGCAGTAAACAAGTAAAATGATTTTTTCAAGAAGTCAACTTAGAAAACCCAGGGCAAGAGGAGCGAGATAATGAGTAGTACCTGCTTATCTATGTCATATATTGTAGGTATTTCTCATCTCTGTGTTGTTTCATTTGTATATTTAATAAAATCATGCCATACATTGTACGAATTGTCTTGTTTCGTCCTCTCTCCTTGCTGCCTTCAATTTTTGCAACAGCTTTTCCATTATGGCTGTTTGCCAGACTATTTAATACCAGCGATCAATATTCACTAATTGCAAGGTTCTCCAAGTTCTGGCTAATACTGTTCCAGGGGCTGTTAATACATGTTTTATTAATTCCTTACTTCTTAATTGGTCCATATCTGAAGTACATAAATTAAGTAAGGTTAATGCTTGGGTTATTGGGATTGTCTGCGCTGTAATCTGAGATATCATTTTGTATTTACATTTTAATTGCTATATTTCTTTCTTTCTTTTTGGCAAAACGCTACGGGAAAATGTATGAAGGGCAGTGTAAAGTTACTTATAATTAATAGATGCATAACTTTTTTCAGTGCTATTTTTCTAGAAAAAGAGGTGCTGGAACTCACCATGAACTCCTCCTCTGTTCTCTTATAATGGCAATGGCGCCCACCTGAGAGATGCCGGAACTGAGTTCCGCTGACTTCAGACTTATTGCATTCATATCCCACCTGCCCTTCAAAGAGGTCAAGGGGGCACACATTGTTCTCCTTCATCCATTTCATCCTCACAACAACTATTTTGAATTGGTTTGCGAAGAAAGAGAGTGACTGGCCTAAGGTTACACAAATCCACTCCCCATTCCAGGGGGCAGGGTTGCAGTTGGGCCACGCTCTCTCCCTGTGTACAGCAGGTGGCGTGGCAGTGCCTCCCGCTTCACAGGGAGTCCCGGCTGAGTCCTGGCCCCCGGCCAACCAATCCAGTCAGTCGGGGTGTGTGCCTAGGGCTAGTTATACTGCTGCGCAGCCAGGGTGTGCTAGGCCCGGGAGTAACCTGTGAAACACAGTCCAGGACCAGTCCAGAATCCGAAGGTTCTGCTAGGAGTCAGTCTGACAGGGCCAAAGCAGGACACGAGGCAGGAAACCAGGCAAGGACAGGTACAGGATCTCAGACAGGATCTAGCATACAGCAATGTTGCTACCGCAACCTGGGGTGGGGTCCAACAGCATTTTATCTTTGTCGGGGTAGCCGCTAGTCCTGATCCCCTGGTGACTCACCTCCCTGTTTCGCCTGAAAGCAAGCACCCCTCCTGCGAGTACTCAGGTCTCTCCTTCTCTCAGACCTTAGTCTTTGCAGCTCAGGACACGCCTGTGGGTTACTAGACCCAGGGGCCGCTTCAGCCTCCCCTGACCAAACCAGTAGTGGAGCAGCTGTAAGCGATGGCCCAGCTGAAGGCAATGGTGCAATCCCTGCATCTGGAGCCAGGGCAGGCTCAGGCCCCTGACTTGGCCCAGCTGGTGTTTGTTGCAGGGGAACCTGCGGAGACTGGAACTCTTCAGGATCAGGCCCCAGACTTGGTTCAGGTGATGCCTAAGGCAAAGGATCTGATGCAGACTGAGTCTCCTTTGGTTCTGAGTCCGAGCCTGAGTCCCAGGCCATCACACAGGGGAGCGCTCTCTTCCTCCTCCTACGTCATCAGATCTCCCACCCTCCCGCCCTATTTTCATGCGTTCACCATCTTGGCCTTGCTATGGACCACAGCTGGTTGCCTGTTGAGGGAGCCAGGTAGGAATTTTCCCACTTGGCAAATTGGCACCAGCCATGTGGTTTTCGCCTGCCTCATTGCAATCGTCATAACTTTGTAGGGTTTGGCGGTTAGGCATCAGTAAAACCTGGTTATGGGAGGGGAGGTTGTGGCCTTTTCCTGCCCCTTCTCTTTAAGGGTATTCCGTTAAAGGGATCTGGGTGTGTGGACCTTGTCTGAAGTCCGGGTATGGGCTAGAGCCGTGCCACGATGGCATTGGGGACCCTGGAGGAGCTCTTAGTTGATGTAAATCAGCAGAACTCCCCATATTGGTTAGTTGACCCTTACACTGCATGGTGGGCAGGAGTCAGATATAGTCGGTTCACTTCCAATGCCTAAGCCAATACCGCTCACATGTGTAACCAATAAAGTCATGACTTTAATTATCCCATTAACCCAAATTATGGTGTCCTTGTGATTTATTCTCAAGAATGGGGGAGGGCTTGGGGCTTTGACATGCAATGTGGTTTATGACTAGCTGTTGGTGTCTATACATATCTCCCTAGTACAAACAGAAATCCTTATATTTCATGTCAGCTGAAACTTTGAGATCTACCACAAAACAATCATTTTATGCTAATATTAATAATAAAAACAGGCAACTCTGAGAGAGCAAAGTCTAATCCTTTCCCTAATTAGAAAAATAAGCCCCGGCCCCCAAGAAGGAGCATAGATCCATTTGAAAACTGAAATCTGTACTGTTTTTCTTGGAGTCATTTCAAAGTTGATAATAAATGGCTTCCCAAAGTCCTCTACCCTATTTGTGGGTAGTGAAATTGTGAGGGGCCATAGGGGTGGGCCATGAGGAGAAAGAATTTGTGTGGAGCTTGTGGGATGCCTGAAGAAGAGATTCCAGTTCATTTAAGATGGAATGAATATCTTACGGATGAAAGAAACAATAGGACACAACAGGCCGACTGGAAGGAATAAGGGTCCAATCCCATTGCTTCCTTCAACAATATTAGCCTCATATTATTAAAATGAGACCCACAATTACGCCTGAATTTACTCACCCTATTTGCAGTTGATGAAACTGGGAAGAGGCTGAAATTATCCAACAGTTCAACGGAGTCTGCAAAAAAGCTGTGGATTCAACCACAGCATCCTGTTAATTTCTTTTTCTTTGTGTCGCAAAACGAATCGAGGCCCACTTCAAAACAAAATCAAAGCAAAACGATGTGTCGAAGGAGGGAAGCTGACAAGGGAGCTCTCAGCTGCAGGAGAGTGCAACTGACCTAGAAGTTGCCCCCGAACTGCTGGCGTGAATGGCCCGAGGAAGCTGCCAAGGAGTCAGATGGGGCTGCCGGAGAAGTCCTCCTCCCAGATGTGACCTGGGACTGCTGTTTAAAGTAGCACTGCACTGAAATTGCCTCCTGTGTTCTGCTCTTTATCCATTAATGAGAAAGGAAATTGCATTTGAAAATTATCAAAGGGGAGAGAAGTATCCCCCCCCCCCCGATGGGTGAGCTGCAGGGTTTTGTTTTTGGTTTTTTTGCTGTGGTTAGCTTCAAGGTGACCGAGGGCTGTTTGCTGAATGTCCATTCTGTCATCCAGAAAAATCATCTCTCCAGTGGTCTGGATTCTGAAGCCTTCCCGTTTGCTTATGGTTTTTGAAAACCCCATGGGGTCCTTTCTTGAGCTTTCCTCTACGTGCTGAAGGCAGAGAAGCTGTGTACCATGTGCCCGACTGCTATTTGTTGTTTTGTTTCGTTTTTTAAGTGAAGACCTTAAAGGGAATCAGTGCTGGAGAAACGCTTAATGTGAAGAAAAATCCTCACACCATTCACAGCATCCTCACAGTGATAAAGTTCAACATTAGAAGAGCCTTGCTTCCTCGGACCAAAGGTGAACCTAGTTCAGCCTCCTGCCCTTACAGGGGCCAAGCAGATGCCCATGGGAAGTCTGTAAGCAGCAGCCGTGTGCAACAGCACTCTCTTCACTTGAGATTTCCAGCAATTGTTATTACCTGTGTTCACTGGAAGTCTGAAGAGAGCCTGAGAAACTCTGGGTGAAAGGAAACAAGCCACTTTTGCAGACGAAGAACACTTTTGAGAAATTGGAGGTCAGGTTTCAGCGAAGCACTAGCTTAAATAATGGTGGAGAAAGCATTTACATTTGCAATGGACATGGACTCTCCCCCAGGGTGCTTTGTTTGGTATGATTAAAAAAAATGTGAAAAGTGGTCTGAAAATATTACAGCAAGGGACAAACATAGGGAGCTGCCTTATACAGAGTCAGACCATGGGTTCACCTACCTGGCTTTTGTCTATCCTGATGGGAAGCAGCCCTCCAGGATTTCAGGCGGGGTTCTATCATAACCCTACCTGGAGATGTTGTATTACTTTATTGTTGTTACCCACCCTGAGCCCGGCTTCGGCTGGGGAGGGTGGGATATAAATAAAAAATAATAATAATAATTATTATTATTATTATTATTATTATTATTATTATTATTATTATTTTATACTGGGTCTTCAGCCTGAGACCTTTTGCATGAAAAACAGATGCTCTGCCATTGAACTATGGCCCAGTCTACTGTTTATGGCTTGCAGAAGAGCCTTGCTGGATTACAGCAAGGATACAGTGGTATCTCGGGTTACAGATGCTTCAGGTTACAGACACTTCAGGTTACAGACTCCGCTATCCCAGAAATAGTACCTCGGGTTAAGAACTTTGCTTCAGGATGAGAACAGATATGGTGCGGCGGCGGTACGGCGGCAGTAGGAGGCCCCATTAGCTAAAGTGGTACCTCAGGTTAAGAACAGTTTCAGGTTAAGAACGGACCTCCAGAACGAATTAAGTTCTTAACTCGAGGTACCACTGTACATCTATTCCATATTGTGTTTATTAATATTGCACTTTTGGAAGCAATAGGGTGAATAAAAACTGACTCTTCTTGAAATAAAAAACTGTCCAGTCAAAATATATCGTTCAGAACTTGTTCCAAAACAGACACAAAACAATCAATGTTACATGCAAATAGTTGCATAATATCATGTGCTGCTCCTAGCACAGGCAGAACATCTTAGAAACATGAAAACTTTATCCAGAGCAGAAAGCAAAGCTCTGCCTCTCCTGAAAACAGACTCTATTAGCCTGGAGCAGTGTTTCCCAAACTTGGGTCTCCAGCTGTTTTGGGGCTACAACGCCCATCATCTCTTGCTAGCAGGACCAGTGGTCAGGGATGAGGGGAACTGTAGTCCAAAAACAGCTGGAGACCTAAGTTTGCAAAATACTGGCCTTTCTCTTCAGCTGCTAGAGAGATCAAAGACTGACTCACATACCCAAAATGAAGATTTGCAGTAGAATACCCCATGTGATCTAAGCTAAATACCTGACAGAGCTAACAGAGACTCTGCTACTTTCCAAGGCTTTGCCTTTATCAGTAAACATACAGACACATACAGAGTTGTTTTCCATTTCAGTATACAATTGAATATCCTAGCATCCTGTTTCCAGCAGTTGCCAACTAGATTTATTCCTGAGCCCACAAACAGGACATTGACAATAGCCTTGTTCCCCAGCAACAGCTTTTCAGAGGCATGTTGCCTCTGATCCTGGATGCTGCTCAAAGTCATTATAACTGTAAACCATGGTTAGATAGAGTGAAGGAAAGCCAACTAAGTTGGCACCAATCACCAGATCTTGTGTAAGCCAGTTCCATTGGTTGACTATGCTTCTGACTCTCCCACCAATGAGCCTCATTGGCTGCCCCCAAGTCCTGATGTGAAAGAAGGAGAATATCTCCCCTCATCCACTTTTGCCACATAATGCATGTTTTTATAAACATGCATTTCTCCCAAATGGAAAAGACATCTTGATGAAGTTAATTGGATCTGAGCACTAAACAGCATCCTGCTAGTGTGGGGATTTAATGCAAAAACACTTTGAAATTTTCATTTTTCTCTGTTCTGTGTGTGGATGCAATATGCCATTTACCGCCTTTGATCCTGAGGGTACCAACAGAGGGACACCACCCCTCTCCATCCCAGACGCACACCTTGAAACCTTACATAGCAAAGTGTTCTTTATTCTCTGACATATGTCATTGCCTCATATACAGTTCATGACATGATGCGACATGACAGCTAACATGACAAGTTGCTGTTTCCTGGATCAAGCACAGTTTTCTAGTGGAAAAACCTCCATCTACATTTCCTGGTGCTTCAGTAAAGGGTGATGGAAATGTTTCTTGGCTGCAGGGGAGAATTAACTTAGAAAACTTCCAGAAAAATGGCTTGAAATACTGGTACACTGTGGGCTCTCTACTGTGTACATGCTGATCCTCATTCTCAAGGGCAAAGGTCTGAGCATCCCTACGCATCAGTCTACTGCATCTATTAAACATGAGAAGGTGCCTGCACTAGGCATGCACAGAGCTCAGAATGAGAACAGATTTTAAACTACTGCAATAAAGTCAACTTGGAAATTTAAGAGAAAATAGAAAATTACAATAGGCAGAATATAAATACAGTGGTACCTCGGGTTACAGACGCTTCAGGTTATGTGTTTTCAGGTTATGGACACACAGAAACCCAGAAGTACAGGAATGGGTAACTTCCGGGTTTCGGTGTTCGCGCATGCACAAAGAAACTAAATTGTGCTTTGCGCATGCACAGAAGCACCGAATCACGTCACGTGTGTGCGTAGACACGGCGCTGCAGGTTGAAAACATATGTCCCTAATGGGACACATTCGCAACCTGAGATTCCACTGTACTGAATATTATATGGCCTTTCAAACATGTTTGTGGTTGTTGATTTGCTTTTGTTTTATTGTGCATTCTGTGTTCTCATTTTGTGCTATCCTTTGCTTTGATTTGATTTATATGCCGCCCTTCATCAAAAGATCTCAGGGCAAGATTAAAAATACAAGATGAAAGCACAAATAAATAGTTAAAACAGAAACAGCAAAACAATAAGCCCCCACCAAGCACATTTAAAAGGCTGTAGAATATTACTCAGCCAGATGTCAAAATTTACAGACAAATGTCATACTCAAGATCCTTGTATGACCATGTCAGCATACAACTGCATATTCCTGCACTGCAGGGGGTTGGACTAGATGACCCCCAGGGTCCCTTCCAACTCTATAATTCTATGATTCTTACACCTGAGGTCTGCTCCTCCATTGAAATGAATGGGTAAGTGGAAAAACTCCACAGGTATACCAAAACCCCAACACCTGCAGCAATTACTTAGCTGTAGCAAAAAGTCTCCTAAGGTGTTTTGTGACCCAATTTATTATTTGGTTGTTCATTACTTGTTAATCCTCAGTTCATTAACTTGATCTATAGGTATATTAGGTGTTCACATTGGGGAGGTTACTGGAGAAAGGAAGTGCTCTTGAACAGAACTGAGGTTCAAGCTAATACTATATATCAGGAAGCCCCAAGAAATCAATGTAAAACAGGCATTGAGTTAAATGACCACAGAAAATTACAGCACATTGGAGAGCCTTTGTAATCAAGGGGTGTTTTGCACCGACTGAAAAAGCTGCCAAATCTATCCAGCACCATGTGCTATTTATTCCCAGGAACATGCAACCCCACTCACCATGGCAATGTGATGATCCAGCTGGCCTGCGAGCACTCCAGTTGGAGAACAGCCTTTACCAAAGGTGTCATGGGCTTTGAAGACACTCAAATTCAGGACGCAAGGGAGAAATGTGCTAAGAGGAAGGCACGCTTGGCAAATCCACACCGTGATCAACTCCTGCCCAGAAACCAATGTCCTCACTGTGGAAGGATGTGTGGATCCAGAATTGGCCTCCGCAGTTACTTACGGACTCATTGTTAAAACTGTGTTTATGGAAGACAATCTTACTCGGGTACAAGTGATCGCCAAAGAAGAAGAAGAAGAAAGAAGAAGAAGCTATTTATTCCTTCAAAAAGTTGTGCAACTTCCACTTGCTACATGTGACGATCACTTTTGACAAATGATGCCTGCTTTCAGGCGTTACACAGTC
Organism: Podarcis vaucheri; assembly: GCF_965113315.1. Lineage (NCBI taxonomy): Eukaryota > Metazoa > Chordata > Lepidosauria > Squamata > Lacertidae > Podarcis > Podarcis vaucheri. The sequence goes on from NC_138766.1 coordinate 75,130,702, forward strand.
GAAACAGGTTTAGAAAACAAAAACAAAGAAGAGATCAGAGGAATAAACAAGTCCTTCCCAGTTTTATCCAAGAAATCTCAGAACATTTATTCTGGGTTTGTATTGTGAAGTTTTTGTCGTGTTTCATATTTGGGGATTGTTCTGTTTTATTGTTTTTTTCCCTTTGTTGTAAACTGTTTAGAGAGCATTGGTTATTCTGCAGTGTAGAAATGTAGTAAGTAAATTAGGCAGGAATCCTGTGCACAGGAATTTGGTGAAAAGCAAGCTGGTGTAAATTAAGCCAGAACAAAGCTACACCAGATCTCTGGCTGCTGCTCTGCCAAAGTCTTGCAGAGGGAAAGCAAGCCTTTAAAATAATGTTTCCAGGTCACATAAACACATAAAACGGACTTAGGATCTAGCCGAAGTCCCACCTCCCTTGGGCTGCACCTGCCACAAACCCAGAAGACCAATTTGGGGAACTTACATTGGTCTTGGCTGAGTCAGGATGGGCAAGTTATTCCAGTTTATCTGCAGCTGAGCCAGGGTTGGGGACAAAACACCAGCTGAGCTGGAGACCTGCTGTACCCTAAGCTGCTCATCCTGATGGATCCTGCCATAGGATTGCCCCATAAGTAAATAAGAAAATACATTTGTGCTTTGTACCTAAGATAGGGATACGGGTGGCGCTGTGGTCTAAACCACTGAGCCTAGGGCTTGCCGATCGGAAGGTCGGCGGTTCAAATCCCTGTGATGGGGTGAGCTCCCATTGCTCGGTCCCAGCTGCTGCCAACCTAGCAGTTTAAAAGCATGTCAAAGTGCAAGTAGATAAATAGGCACTGCTCCGGCAGGAAGGTAAACGGCGTTTCCATGCACTGCTCTGGTTTCACCAGAAGCAGCTTAGTCATGCTGGCCACATGACCCGGAAAAACTGTCTGCGGACAAATGTTGGCTCCCTTGGCCAGTAAAAAGAGATGAGCACTGCAACCTCTTAGTCATTTGTGACTGGACTTAACTGTCAGGGGTCCTTTACCTTTACCTAAGATACTGCCTTCCAAATACTGAAGAGACCCCCACTTCTTCTTTCATAGTAAATGAAACCTGGTAGCATGCTCCAAGATATATAAAAAATGTACTAAACAAATGATTTTTTATGGGGGGAAAAATAAATTGCACCTATTCATCTGACTTTCTAGTCTTTCATTCCATCTGAAGACTATTATCTTGCTTTATTCTGATTTGCTTGCAAGTAACCTACATTAACAGCCTACGGTTTTGATCCAGAAACTAGCTGTCACTCTTACTTCTTTTTCCTGTGCATCAAAATGAATTCTTCTATTAATGAAGAGATACATTTTTGACAGCTCGAACCCCACCTATTTCTCTTTGATCCTCCTTTTGTGAAACGTGTCCTATTTTCCTTCGTGTTCTGCTAAGCCTTTCCCTATTGATTCCAGGGCTCAAAGATTTCTTTGAATCAAAGCAAAAAAATCAAATGGAATTTATAGAATTTCTGAATCAATGTTTTGTTTCTTTTTAAGTGCAGTTGAATTTTTTGTTTTTTGTTTCACTCTTTTGGGGAACTTCAATAAACTTTGGCTTTTAGTTTCTTTGCGCTGCTGCTTAACATGATTTTTAGTACATAAGAATAAATAATTGACTGCAAAATACAGTTGCCAAGGAGTTCAGGCTTGCTGTGATACTAAATTTGTTCTCAGCACCTTGATTATCTAAATCATCATGTTTCCTGTAAGTTGTATCCCAAGTAGAGCTCTGCTTGAGGAGCCCAGGACAAGAGGTTTGCATTTGTATTTGCTGGCTTCAGTTTAGATCAGGGGTTGGGAACTCTACAATCCTATTATAACTTCAGGCATGGGCCCAAATGCTGTTCTTCAATGCTCTCTATCTCCAAGCTTCTCTGTCCATAAGCCAGGCATCCCCAAACTCGGCCCTCCAGATGTTTTGGGACTACAACTCCCATCATCCCTAGCTAACAGGACCAGTGGTCAGGGATGATGGGAATTGTAGTCCCCAAACATCTGGAGGGCCGAGTTTGGGGATGCCTGCCATAAGCAATCCCCTTTCCCTGGGCTACGTCCCTCATTATTCTTGCTTTGCACCTTCCTCTTGTGCTGTAGTGGAAATGCGGAAGACAATTGTATTTCGATGAGTTAGGTGGCATGTCCCTTTCCCTTTAACATCCCCAGCTTGATTCTTATGTTTCACACACCTCTCGGGAGTTTCTTGGGTTCTTCTGTGTTGCAAGTGCTGGCTGGATGCCCGGCTGCAGGTAGTGGGAGACTCTCAGCCACTCTGTATTAATTCCATCTCAGGGTCCTGGGCTAATCATGAGCAATGCCGGGTGCACTTGATAACATCAAGGCAGGCTAAAAAAGCCATAGGTGGGAGGGGCCTGATGACCGTCTGCCCAGATCAAAGGACCTGATGCTGGGATACCGTTGGTATTTGGCAGCACATGTGCTTTTGTATGTCTGGAATATATCCTTAATCTGTGAGAATGCATTTTCCTTGCAGGATGGAGAAGTGAGAGTGAGTGTGTGAGTTAGGGAGTGTGTGAGTGTTGCAGGGAGTTAGTCTAGATGACCCATTGGGTACCTTCCAACTTTACAATTATATGAAATGTTGCCCTGCCTACTTTTATGTGTTGCCTTTGCCCCCATCCATCATGGGCACCCCATTCATGTTCGGAGGGATGTTCACACATTACATTCAACATGTGTACTATCTGTGCATACAAATAGTTGAATTCTACACTTCATAAAACCATAGAACTGTAGAGTTGAAAGGGACCAACCCCCTGCCATACAGGAATCTTTTTTCCTGCTGTGGGGCTCAAACCCATGACTGTGAGATTAAGAGTCTCATGCTCTACCAACTGAACATGATAAAATTGCATACATAGTACATTGTATATGAAGGGAACACAGCTGTAGGAATTGCTGAAATTTTTCTATATACCATACAAAAATCATCATCATCATCATCTTTGATGATCACTCACAGCCGAGTAAGATGAACATGTGTTCCATGAACACGGTCTGTCCATAGGTTACTGTGGAGGCCAGTTCTCGATCCACATGTCCCCTTCCTCAGTGGGGACATAAGTTTCTAGGTGGGAATTGATCATGGTGAGGGTTTGCCGAATGCCTTCCTCTTAGCTTGTTCCTCCCTTTCGTCCTGAGTCTTCAAAGCCCTTGACAGCTTTGGTAAAGGCTGTTCTCCAATTGGAGCGCTCATAGGCCAGTGATTCCCAGTTGTCTATGTTTATACTACTTTTTTTTTTAGATTTGCCTTGAGAGAGTCTTTAAACCTCTTTTGCTGACCACTAGCATTATGCTTTCCATTTTTAAATTCAGAATAGAGAAGTTACTTCAGGTATCCGAATAACATGACCAGTCCAACAAAGTTGATGTTGAAGAATCATTGCTTTGACACTGGTGATCTTTGCTTCTTCCAGTACTCTGGCATTAGTTTGCCTGTCTTCTCAAGTGATATGTAACATTTTTTGGAGGCACCATTGATGGAATCTTTTGAGGAGTTGGAGATGGTGTTTACACTTGGTCCATGTTTCACAAGCATACAGTAAAGTTGGTAGTACAATAGCTTTCTAAACAAGCATTTTGGTTTCCCTGCAAATGTCCCAGTCCTCAAAAACTCTGCACTTCAATCAGGAGAAAGGTGCACTCACAGAGCTCAGGCAATGCTGGATTTCAGCATCACTGTCAGCCCTTGTGGAAAGATAACTGCCAAGGTCAGAGAAGTGATCAACACTTTCCAACATTGGATTTGTGGCATTGATCCCACTGTGAATGGTTCACTTTGAGAGCCATTGTCATCTGCGACTGTTGCTGTCATATTATGGTGGAGGAGGAGCCGAAGGATGTTCACAAATTTATCTGGGCAGCCAATTTTCAGAAGGACAGTCCACAGGGCATTACAATGTACAGTGTTGAAGGACTTAAAAATACCAAGCAGAAAAGGATTGGGAGTTCGTTTCCACCTATTTTAAAGAGAAACACGTGGGTGTGATTTGTATGTATTTTGTACTTCCTGAGCATATTCCTGAGTATAAAAGGTGTCTTTGGAAGTAGTCTTTAGTATGCACTGTAATCAAAGAAATAATTATCTTAAAGAAGTCTGATTAAGCTCAATATTGTTTTTTAAAAAGAATTAACTAGTTAGGGCACAGAAATATGAATAGACAGTCTGAAAATGTTGTGTAGAACCATGGCTAATTTGCACAAGATAATTTTCCTGTTTGTGCATGTATTAATTTTTTACATGTTCATTTCACCTTTTCAACCCACTTAGGAGCCCCAAGGAAGCTAACAACATAAGAAGTATAGAAAGAGATTAAAAACACATTTCAACGATACAGTGAAAAACCAATCAACAATGTCAACTGATTTTACACCATTAAGAATACAGCAGCAGCAGCAGACCAAATTCAATTCAGCCAAACCAAAATAGCTTGAATATGTTCACGGAAAATAATAAGTTGGCACACATTTCCTATGCACTTGGATGAAACTGGTGGGGTTCCTGGGGAAGGGGACTGAGTGAATACTCTAAAGAAGAATTCCACCCCATGGTGCCCACTGCAGTTCAGCGTTAGAGCCTGTCTTGAAGGCAGAAGATCCCAAGTTCAATCCCCAGTATCTCCAGTTAGTGCTGGGAGAGATTCCTGTCTGAAACCCCAGAGAACTGCTGTGTGGACAATGTTGAACAATATGAACTTTTCCATAACCGATATTGTCTTAAGAGAAGTGCTATATATTATCTTTGTAGTCAGTGTAGCACTTCAACATTGGCCTCTGGCTCAGTTGCTGTTTTTCTTTCTGTGGACTGCAGTAATACAGCTGTGCTGGATGCATCCCGACATTCATGCATGCTAACACAGCAGACGTTTGAGAAAAGACATGCTTTTGCCGCTTTTCAGGAGGGTTTCCATGCCCCTTGTAGACCGCATGTAGGTGATGAGTACATTTTGTTTGGTAGGCTTCATGCTATGAAAATAGCTGTGAAACAGCCTTACTAGAAAAGCTAACCAATAGACTGAAACTGACACAGGGAAAAATAGAGGAAGGTGCTTTCACCCCAGTATGGCTCCCCTTTATCACATACACAGCCCAACAAGACATGTACAGTGGTACCTCGGGTTACAGACGCTTCAGGTTACAGACTCCACTAACCCAGAAATAGTACCTCAGGTTAAGAACTTTGCTCCAGGATGAGAACAGAAATCATGCGGCGGCAGTGGGAGGCCCCATTAACTAAAGTGGTACCTCAGGTTAAGAACAGTTTCAGGTTAAGAACGGACCTCCAGAACGAATTAAGTTCTTAACCAGAGGCAGGTTAAGGTAAAGGGACCCCTGACCATTAGGTCCAGTTGTGACCAACTCTGGGGTTGCAGCACTCGTCTCGCTTTATTGGCTGAGGGAGCCAGCGTACAGCTTCCAGGTCATGTGGCCAGCATGACTATGCCACTTCTGGCGAACCAGAGCAGCGCACGGAAAAACCGTTTACCTTCCCACTGGAGTGGTACCTATTTATCTACTTGGACTTTGACATGCTTTTAAACTGCTAGGTTGGCAGGAGCAGGGACCGAACAACGGGAGCTCACCCTGTCACGGGGATTCGAACCGCTGACCTTCTGATCGGTAAGTCCTAGGCTCTGTGGTTTAACCCACAGCGCAACCCATATCCCTTAACCAGAGGTACCACTGTATAAAAACCCACCAACAGCATACAAAACAATCTGGCTAACTTGACCCAACAACTCCCCCCTTCCCCCCCTCAAACAAACCTCACTGGAGCCAACTAAATACAACCAACCTTGCCCTGGACCCCACCCCACCCAACCATTTTCACTACCAAACAAATATAATTAACAAACAGAAACAGAAACTACCTATACAATGCTGACATAAAAACCCCACATACACACTAAGTATAAGTCCCCCCCTTTCTTCTTCCCAAATCTTATTCTGTATACAATACTAATGCCTCACATCATATGTAACTGATATATGGAAAAGACTTCCATAGCTGTCAACTTTTCCCTTTTCTTGCGAGGAATCCTATTTGGAATAAGGGAATTTCCCTTTAAAAAAAGGAAAAAGTTGACAGCTATGAAGACTTCACAACCTGAGAAAAGAGACAATGCACGTACTTTTGTAAACATAGAAAATCTTTATAAAAAATGTTGTTTTGAAAACGAAATTAGCTGTGAACCTATGACTCAATGGTACTCCACATGCCATTTGAACTTCCCAACAGTAGATGTAACATGTAACATTGCCCATCAACAGGTAAAGCTTCAGTGACCTGGCTTTCTGTAGCTTTTTTGGTGCACCAAGATCTTTGCTGGGTCACTTCATCTGTGTACATGGATGGGCATGCTGCATGTCATATCACCCGTGTGTATTGATCCACAGGGAAAGGTGAAACTGTTTCACGTTCTGATCCACCAGAATGAAATGGCCCTGAGCATGCAGTTCTATCAACGCAACCTAAAAAATGCTGGTTGAGAGACCTGTCTGGAAACTTGCAGTATGCAAAGCTATCAAATAGTCTATGCCGGGGAGTTCTTACGAGAACTGAAAAGTACAACTGCTGAGCTGCTAACAAAAATATGCAACTTGACACTAAAGTTAGCCTTCTTACTGGAGTATTGGAAAGTGGCCAAAGCAACACTGATGTTTCCAGAAAGCAAAGCATCCAAGTGGAAGCCAGAAAACTGCAGGTCAAATAACATGAACAACGACAAGAAGGCAGTATTCAGCTAAATAAGTGTTTCCCAAAGTGTGGCACGCATATCCCCTGTAGTGCAATAAAGGGTTACAAAAGGTACATGATAGAATTCTTTTATTTAATTTATTATAGTGTTTCATCTGCAGATAAGTATTCAAACATAAAATAGTATTATTAAAACTACCTCCACATTATCTTTAGATACTTCAGTAAGACTCTTCCCCCCCTTTCCTTTTCTTTTATTAACATATAAAACACATACATATACATTTGCACATTACACGTACACAACACACTACTTAGTTTTCATAACATAAAACCTACCTGCATTACTCTATATAATACCTACCTATACTATACATAAAGGACGCGGGTGGTACTCTGGATTAAACCACAGAGTCTAGGACTTGCCGATCAGAAGGTTGGCGGTTCGAATCCCCGCGACGGGGTGAACTCCCGTTGCTCAGTCCCTGCTCCTGCCAACCTAGCAGTTCGAAAGCACGTCAAAGTGCAAGTAGATAAATAGGAAGGTAAACGGCGTTTCCGTGCGCTGCTCTGGTTCGCCAGAAGTGGCTTAGTCATGCTGGCCACATGACCCGGAAGCTGTCTGTGGACAAACGCTGGTTCCCTCGGCCAATAAAGCGAGATGAGCGCCGCAACCCCAGAGTCGGCCATGACTGGACCTAATGGTCAGGGGTCCCTTTACCTTTTTATACTATACATATCAACATACCTACACACCTTAGGTATGTCAGTAAGACTCTCAAAAGGGGTATGAAATTATTGTAAGTTTGGGAATCGCTAAACTTAATAATTGTGCTTCTTCCAATGGCACAGCAGGATTCCCTCCTCCCTCCTTCCTTTAAACCTCTTCTAGGTTTTCCCCAAACCTCTTGAGCAGATTTGGGATGGAAAAGGGTGGAGAAGGAGAAGCAGGGAAAGTCTCATTGTCTTTCACAATTATTTAGTTGAGCACTGCCCACCATTCTTCTCCTCCTTATAATTATATAAATTTGTATACCACTTTTCAAGAAAAAAATGCTTCCAAAAGCGGCTTATAAAGCACCACCACTCTGCCACATACACATATGTGGAATCCAGAGGGGCTCCATTTTATCCTTTGCCTCTGGCAGGAATATGTCTGAGATATTTCATATGCTTACAGATTAGTGCTACATTGCTCAACCAATCGTGCAGGAAGCTATAGGGTGGCTACACACTGAGTATTTCCAAGTACAAATATAATCTTTTTCTTCAGCTGATTCTTTTCCTAAAAAGAAAAAAATTGGAATCGTAATCCTGATTTCTTAAGACAGCCTGTGAAAGAGAGCCAACCACATGTTTGGGGGGCATTCTCCACAGATTCCTCCAAGGTCAGCTCCTAACTTGACTCATCCCATAACCAACAAGCCAACTAACCTCTTGTAAAATCTCCCTGACTATAAAACACAATTTGTCAGCTCAAATGTGGCTGCAGCTTGTCAGGAACTGAATGCTGGGAAATTTCACAGAGAGAGCTGCAAGGCTTACATGGACATTCAGGGCTTCGAAGCTGGCTCAAGGAAGATAACTCCTGCCTTACTGATGCACAGAAGCATCTTGGCCAGGCATCTGTGTGTACCTGGTTTCTTTGTATTATGTAGGATTGCAGTCACGTCAATGAATGTTCAGTGGTACCTCGGGTTAAGTACTTAATTCGTTCCGGAGGTCCGTTCTTAACCTGAAACTGTTCTTAACCTGAAGCACCACTTTAGCTAATGGGGGCCTCCTGCTGCTGCTGCGCCGCCAGAGCACGATTTCTGTTCTCATCGTGAAGCAAAGTTCTTAACCTGAAGCACTATTTCTGGGTTAGTGGAGTCTGTAACTTGAAGCATATGTAACCTGAAGTGTATGTAACCCGAGGTACCACTGCATTACAAAGAAGATATGGACATTTGGCAAATATGTTTTGCAATGTGTGTTGGCTCCAGACTAACATGAGTAGAATGATGCTTACCCGAGGCATCTTTATCATCTCCTGTTCCCCCCAAAACTAAGGCCACATTCGTCCCATTCATTTAAAGCAATATGATACCACTTTAAACAGTCATGTGTCCCTTCAAAGTATAGTGGGGACTGCAGTTTAATGGTGGTAAGAATTGCTAGGAGACCCCAGTCTTCCCCCAGAGCAGTTGAACAATCAATTGCTCAAATCCAGCTCTCTTCTACTCCAACATGATGATATTGGTTTGGAGCCAAATGTAGTCATGTGTAGAGTAGACTCAAGCTTCATTGATTTCAATAGGTACCAGTACATTATAGGCATGACTAAGTCATAATCCAACCAATGAGATATAAACTTCAAAGGCTTTCCAAGAGCATTTCTGTATTTGAACTCAAGAGCATTTCTGTATTTGAAAAATTGGGTTAAGAGGAAATAACCCTCTTCCTGCCAAGAAAGGGCTCATTCATTGCACTTAATGGCATGTGTGATAGCAACTATGAATTTGTAACAAGAATACTAGTAATCCAGATTTCCCGCATTATGGGTATATTGACCAGTGCTGTCTTCCCTCAAAGTTTTAGCTGGAATCAATTTTGTGCCTGCCGATTACTTATTCAGTGAGCAGTTTTAGGCATGTCAACCTGTCAAATGGAAAGGTATCATAACCTCAATTAGCCATTCGGCTGCCTTTGCAGCATAAATTGGTTGAACAAAAAATGATTTCCGCTCAGCACATTCCAGTTTCCCCAAATGTCAGACATTCATGATGGTTTTTTTTAAAAAAAAAATTGAGGTCTTGCCAGAAGTGGAGTCTCTTTTGACAGATTTGTGCCATTTAAATGAAGATGGTATGCATCACACTCTCAGGGAGAATATGCAGTTTTTCCTTTAGATTAAGCTCGAATGAAAATGTGATTGCCTTATCATATATATAATAGCAAACCTGCCAGATTGTATGAATGTAATATTAAGGCATTTTACCAGGGATGCATAGGCTTTCTTCAATATGGCTTAATGAAACAGTGCTCTGTAGATGAGGAGAAAGTAAGTTTCGGGGAGAAAACACATTCTGGCATTAGATTCCAATTTAAGGGCAAATAACTGCAACACTGACAATGGTATATTGACAGAAGTAGGTGAAAAGCCCAATAATTCTTACATGAAGCCAATCTTCAGAGTTTCAAAGCTGGAAGGGAGGATGTATAAGGATGTGAAATATGGATGTAAAAAATTGACAGTTGGAGTGTGTGTGTTGACACAGCACCTGGTTAGACTATGGAAGTTGTTCCCAAAATATGTAGGGAAGTTCATTGATTTTGAGAACTTTAAAGGGGGATTAGATGCATTCGGGGAGGCTAAGGCTGCAAATGGCTACTTGTCATGAAGATTGTGTATGGCAGGGGTCAGCAAACTTTTTCAGCAGGGGGCCGGTCCACTGTCCCTCAGAACTTGTGGGGGGCCGGACTATATTTGGGGGGAGGTGTGAATGAATTCCTGTGTCCCACAAATAACCCAGAGATGCATTTTTTTTAAAAAAGCACACATTCTACTCATGTAAAAACACACTGATTCCCAGATCACCTGTGGGCCAGATTTAGAAGGCAATTTGGCTGGATCTGGCCCCCGGGCTTTAATTTGCCTACCCATGGTGTATGGCATCAAAAATGGGAGACACAACACTAATGGGGACCAGGCAAACAGAAGGAGAAGGTCATTAGTTTGAGATTGCCATAGCCCTGCGTATAATTCAAAAATGATATTGCAGATCTGGAAGTAATTCAGGAAAAGGGCACCCAGTGATCAAGGTACTCTGGTGACTCCCTGACATCTTACTCTCACAGAGCCTGGGAACAAAGACTCCAGCCACCACACTTCCAAGATGGCAAATTTGCAATTCAATAGCTTCCCATGTGATCTAAAGTTAATCTCTCATGTGTTAGCTTTCAGAGAATAACAACAGTTAATTACCAACCCATCAAGGAACTCTTCTTGCTTTCTTTAGCTTCAATGGAATATTTCACCAATACACATAGGCATTCTCCATTTCAGTGTGAACTGAACAATTAACTTTCTCTCTCTCCTCCACTTTGGTCCCTTGAGAAACAGCCTCCAATGCAGAACGTGGTTCTAAGCGTTTACTCTAGCAGATAGGAAATAGTCCCTCTTACTGGATTTTCTACTGCTTAGCATTAATTGTTAATGGCCAAAGTACTAAACTGTACCTATTCATAATATCTGCATATTTCTGTTCCAAAATGTGATTCCTGTCAAATCTGCAATAAGTCTTTGCTTTAGGTATCTCAGAGGTCATGCAGGCAGACCAGTAATGGCATACGATTAAGCAGAAGTATCATATGGCTAGATACATTTGCCTTTTATCACCTCGATATAGCTCAGGATTTGGAGATGAAGGAAGGAAGGACCCTTATTATTCCTGCATCTTGGAACTGTTAAATAGTAATAGCCACAACTAATATGACACATCAGTGTTCTTCTCCATTGCACATTAACTAAATGCTAGACTTGCTTCAAAAGACAACTTGATTCCATGCCTCCCTGTATTTCTAGGTGTTGTAAGGCCACATGTTTGTAAAAGACAGCAATGTGAGGATGTTTGCTGCGATGAGCTTTACTGTGATACAAACAGGGGATCCTACAGAAAAGGAGCTTTTCTTTAAAAATGGAGCTTTCGCTGTGATATTTGAAACAACTGATGCTTGAGGGCATGATCCCATGCTTGGTGTTCCAGACACCTGCTGTTTCCCATTCCATACCCTGGGGTGCTCCTGCAGTCCCCACTGTCCAAGTGTCCTCTGGTATGCGCAGTTCTGGAAAAGGCATTTCCCTTCTTCTCCAGTCCACTCAGCGACATATACCAGATGGTATATGCACACTAATCTTCTAGCATTACACAGCAAGAAGTGTGAGACATCGTAGAGCTAATCTATGTATTTATTTACACACTATGTACAGACAATGAATTATGGCGTTCTCTCTCATCAGCTCCGAGAGAGAACAGAGAGAAGTAAAAGCAAAAGTACAGTCCAACAGTACCCACAACAGAAGAAAGATGAGGATGTCTTCCATTCCCACGGTCTTCCCAGCATAGCTGCCAACTTACAGATTTGAAAATAAGGGACCTGCAGCCTCACCTGTTCCAGGCACTCCAGTCTTCCTGTCCTCCTGCAGTATGGTCAAACTCATGCTGGTAGCTTCGAGAACACTGTCCAACCAACTTTGTAACCTGAGGTTCAACTGAATAGAATCTGAATCACATGCACCACAAGGCCTATGCAGCCTCAACTTAAGATGGCTCCCCGGCCTGGCTTTGCACTGCAAAGTTTGCAGCAGCACGTGCAACAAAATGGCATCCAGCATTCAAAAACCCCCTCAGCTTGCATTAACTAGCCGCACACAAGGCATGCAAACTCCACCCCCAGTCGTTCTTAGACTTCTTATTGGGTGAGCAACACAGCTAAGCAATACAGTTGGAGCCTCCCTCCTCCCTGGCCGGCAGGGAGGGAGGGAGAGAAGCTGCTTCCTTTGAAATTTAAGGGACATCATTTAAGGGACATTTAAGGGACATCTATCAATAAGGGACAGCAGCGGGACATGGCGCTGGAATAAGGGACTGTCCCTTCAAATAAGGGACACTTGACAGCTATGCTTCCCAGACAGGCATCAGCAGCATCGGATGCATGAAATACTAACACATGGAACATTTCGGTCCTTCCCATTAGACCAGCCAGAGGGCCACATTCACTTGCAGGTAACCTTCCCAGTTGGATTGATTGTGGTGCTGATAACGCCAAGGTTGCATGTTTTATCCCCATATGGGCCAGCTGCAGATTCCTGCATTGCAGGAGGCTGGACTAGATGGCCCTTGGAGTCCCTTCCAACTCTACAGTTCTATGAATCTCTTGTTCCAGGGCCCTCATGCCAGTGGGGCAACAGGTGTGACTCTTATCCTAGTATAGTAAGCTTTAGTGCAGAGGTCTCCACATAAACACCTTTCCATCCACGCATGTAAGCAAGAAGCATTATTACAATTCAAGGACATTTTCCTACCAGACAAAATAACTGTAGGAGAGTGCAGACCTGGGCCAGTTAAGAGTGTGGCCTTGAGAGAAAGGTTATGTCCTGAGAAGGAGGCCTAGACAGACACATTTGGCCATGGGGGTCTGATGTTTCCCACCCCAAAATTAGAGTTAGAGTCTAACAGTTATGTATAAGGACATATCTGGAACCCTCAGATGGGCATTTGACAGCATAGAGGGGATGGCTGTGTCACAGATGGAAGAGGTGAGGAGAAGGTAGGAAACTTTGAACATCTCTTCACCAGTTCTCTGCTCCAAATCATTCTGTCCCCACAATGCTTTGGGGATTTTGTTATATGTAGTCATGGGAACTACTTAGTGGTGTCTTTGTTGATTAAGCAGCATATAAATCTTGTTAAATGAATAGATAATATAAATATCAACATTGGTTTCTCAACCAAACTAGCAGTCATCCATCCACTTGATCCATTTCTACATCTTCCTAATACTTTGAAAAAATGGTACAAAGGGCTCCGGGGAAAACCAGTCAGATGTGCAAGGTACAAATATAACAATAATAAATTACTACTACTACTACTTCAGAGAATGTGGGCTACAAGCACCAGACATTTGTAAAGATAGAAAAGAGTTGGATGTTTTTAAAGTCTTGGAAGAAATATTAAGCATCAAGAACAGCACAGACACAGAGATCCCATGAATAACTTATAAAAGATCAGGGGGAGAGTAATATTTAAAAAAAATCAAGGAATGTTTTAGTAGAATTGGCCTCTAATGAAAATATCTAGTTTTTCTAGGCTGCTGCTAAAGTTATGAAATTGCTATATGAACAAACATGGTGTTTTGAACTGTCAATAAATGCACTGTTAAAAAACCCCCCAAAAACAACCCCTGACTTTAATTGGGCAGATGGCTGAAGACTCCTAAGGGAGGCTATAATTAAAGTATGATACACTACAATTGATTCAACATGTTCAGCCACCGTGCCACCTGATTCTATCTAATGATATTCGTTCTTTGCTTTCCCAAACACTAAATTCACCCTGGCAATTAAAAAATGGTGGGAGGGGTAAGGGAGAAAGAATGGATTAGAAAAGGAGAGAGGAAAATGTACGAAAATGTATTAACTGCAAAATGTATTAACTGGAAAATGTACGAAAATGTATTAACTGCAAAATAAGTTAACTTAGAGCTTAAGAAAAGAGTACATTTGGGGGTTTTGTAAGCTTCCCGCAAACTGGAGTTAGAATTGTTCTAGTTGTTGTTGCAAGAGGGCTGCGTATTTTCAATTGCCAAGTCATGTTTTGGACAATTATCAAATTAACTATATTCATTGCTACTTATTTCTTAATTGGGTACTTTCCTCTTGTGCTCTCTCCTAGCTTAGCATTGCTGAAACCACCATCTGTAACAGCTCAAGTGTTTGTAGCATTATTCTAAATTGCCTCTTCAAGATTAATGAGCTGCCTGCCATGTTTGCTTGAATATGTGAGATAGATAGTCTATTTTTAGTGGCAACATCATACTTGCATGGAATCTTTCCAACAGAAGACTCTGCACATTGGTTCAAGCTTGGATGGACCAATCTGTCAATTTCAGTTTCCCTCTGGTACTAATTTTTCCAATCTGAAGTTCAGTTTGTCCCATTTCCATGTCACTTTGAGAACTTTTTTTTTTTTAAAAAAAAGATTCATATGAAAATTCCCACCAAGGTTTCCTAATATATCCACATTTGCAAACAATTTCCTTTAATATAATGGATTTTATTTTTTTTTTTGGTACACTTTCCCATAATATATTCCTTTGTCTAGAAAACTTTTGCTTGGAGGATTGCACTGAGAAATTATTAAGGATAGCTGCATTTTGGTTTGAGAACTGTGAATTAAGTACATGAAGTTTGTGAAACCAGTGAGACATGTGACCAAACAACCTTTCTTTTAATGAGTATATCCACTCATCAAAAGGGTGCATTGTTTGATAAGGTTCTTATATGCCATATAGGTCTATACCCCAATCCTGTCCCTGGTGTGTTTGTTTTGGAGTTGGACAGAATCATAGAAGTGTAGAGTTGGAAGTAACCCCAAAGGTAATCTATACTGAGGTTATTAATGTGCATATGGAAGCAAATTGGATGAATAAAAAAAGACTCTTCTTTGAAATAAAAATTCTCCAGTCCAAAAAAATGGTTCAGAAGCTTTACTATAAAACTTTACTCCAGAACAATACTGAAACAAATAAAGTTACATTCAGATAGCTTCATAATATATTATACTCACCCCAGCATAGGTAAAATACAGTGGTACCTTGGTTCTCAAACTTAATCCATTCCGGGAATCTGTTCGACTCCCAAAACCGTTTGAAAACCAAGGTATAGTTTCCGATTGGCTACAGGAGCTTCCTGCACTCAATCAGAAGCTGTGTTGGACATTTGGCTTCCAAGAAAAGTTCACAAACCAGAATACTTACTTCCAGGTTTGCAGCGTTTGGGAGCCGGTTTGTTTGGGAACCAAGCCGTTTGAGTACCAAGGTATCACTGTATGTCAGATTATGAATATCTTCCATCCAGAGCTGAAAATCAAAGCTCCATTCCAGCCTCCATTGGCCTGAGACTGTTTTCCTGAAAAGAGATTAACACATTCATTCTCTTCAATAGCTCGAGAACAAATACTACTGCACCCTAGATGGAGACCTGCAGATTAGCATAGCATAAGCAATAGTATATCTTTTTAATATGACTGTGCCAGCAGAGATGCAGTCTCATGATACAGCCCCACTTAATGATTAACTGTTAGGCTCTCTACTTCAGCTTCAATGGAAATTTACACGTCCTGCTTCACAGTGTATACACATTATGGAGTTATTTTCCATTTCAATATACATTTTACTTAACAATCTAGTCCAACTGGGCAAACATCCAAATCTGGCAGTCCTGCTTTTCTGTGTCACGTTCTTCCTGGGGTTCGTGTCCTGCCATCTGTCATGTATGATCTAAGAGCTGTTCGACAGTGGAATTTGCTGCCAAGGAGTGTGGTGGTGTCTCCTACTTTGGAGGTCTTTAAGCTGAGGCTTGACAACCATATGTCAGGAGTGCTCTGATGGTGTTTCCTGCTTGGCAGGGGGTTGGACTCGATGGCCCTTGTGGTCTCTTCAACTCTATGATTCTATGATTCTATGATTCTATGATTCTAGTTGAGATTCCTGAATTACAGGGCTTTGGACTAGATGAATATTGAGATCCCTTCCAACTCTACAATTCTATGATTCTAACCCCATGCAATGCAGGAATCTCAACTAAAGCATCCATGAAAAGGTGATCATTCAACCTTTTCTTAGAAACCTTGAGTGAAGGAGAGTCCACCCCCTTCCAAGGGAGTCTTTTCCACTGTTGAACAATTCTTACCATCTGAAAACTCTTCCTGCTGTTTAATCAGAATCTCCTTTCTTGGAACTTGAATCCACTAGTTCAGGTCCTACCCACCGGAGCAGGAGAATACAAGCCCTGCACATTATCCTGGAGAGAAGCACTTAAAATGGCCATGGTCCAGAGAGATGAAGGGGAATGAATTTAGAATAAAACCATTAGAATGAAAACCTTGATGATAAAAATGCCCATACATTTTTGTGTCGGATGCGGGAAAGCCATTTCCCGTTCCTGGGGAAATGACGTTGTGGGCTGGGAGCAAGCCCTCCCCATGCACTTGGGTGGGATAGCCCCTGCGCTACTGGAGGATCCTCAGCCACATCAGAATTAGGCCATCCAGGCAGTCCAGGGGCATGGCGCGGGCTATTTAAACTGCCCGCGGCCGAGGACTCACCCTCCTTTTTCTCCCTGCTAGGCGTTGGAGTATTAGGTTGAAGGGGAGGGGAAGTAGTGGCCATCGCTTACCCCTCCTAATTCAAGGGTATTCCGTTAAAGGAATCTGAGGGATGTGGTCTCTGTCCGAAGCCCCAGATGGAGGGCTAGGGCCATGGCACGACCCCTAGCGGTGACCCTGGGGGAGTTCCCAGTTGATGTGCATCAGCAGGGCTCCCCCCTAC
This sequence comes from Podarcis vaucheri, assembly GCF_965113315.1. Lineage (NCBI taxonomy): Eukaryota > Metazoa > Chordata > Lepidosauria > Squamata > Lacertidae > Podarcis > Podarcis vaucheri. The sequence goes on from NC_138766.1 coordinate 75,147,532, forward strand.
TGGTGGTTAACCCTTCCAAGACTTCCTGTAGACGGGCAGGAGTCAGATGAAGTCGTGTGGTTTCCACTGCCTAAGCCAATACCACTCATATTCTGTAACCAATAAAGTTGTGGCCTTTTTCACCCATTAACCTAAAATACTGTTTCATGTGTCTTTATTACACTTCCTGGGAGGGTTTGGGACCTTGCCACGCAACTCGGGTGCTGCTGGAGGCATCTGATTAGCCGCTATGAAAACTGGATGCTGGACTAGATGGGCTTCAGCCTGATCCAGCAAGGCATCTCTTAGGTTTTTATTTCATTTGATGAACACTGCATTCCTTGTGTGAATTAAGTGGCCATCTCAACCCAATTAAAGTCTTCGCCCAGAGGCTCGATGCGTGCAACATCTTGTTATTATTTTATTACTAGTCAAGAAAATTATCTCTAAGATTATAGGTTCTGCAACGCTGGGGAAAGAGACAAATAGTCAAGATAAAAGAAAAGAAAAGAAAAGTACATATGCTGTCATGAGTTTATAAAGATGTGCCTCATGATTTCTTAAAGAAACATTATTTGTGTCAGGGGAAAAGATGTATTTTATTAGATGTGTGTGGTTCAGAATAATGGACTCTCCATTTACAAGGACAGCTCCTCAAATTAAGGAGCAATCATAATTTTCATCAGGAATATTAGCAGCTCACCAAATTGCCATAATTTGTATTCCAGCTGAGTATAATTCTCTTTAAGGATCTCCTCCTGGTATAACGATAAGCAAACTGTTCAAGGTCCAATGTGATGACTGATTCAAAATTCTGTTTTATTCCAGCATTTGGGATATTGAATTCCTTTGCTTTGCCTGTTAAAATTGCCACATTAGGCAAGACGATAAAGTATTCAAAAAGTAATTTGAAAACTCCTCGCTCACTCTTGTGAGAGACGCCTCGGCTACTTCAGAGCAAGAGCTTTTCTTCTTTCTCCCGCAATGAATTCAAATTAGGCACTTGGCTGTCTGAAGTGATAGAGCGGCTCATATTAAAAATAGGAGTGCTTTCCCCTTGTAGTTTAGCCAAGCGGTGTCATTAGTGTGCTGATGCTGTTATTTTACTCGCTAAGACTTCCTTCCTCCAGATGCAGAAGCAGAGCTTCTGTTGATTTCAGTGACAGTAAGACTAAGCCACTGGGATCATTTATCTTTGCGCTAATAGAGAATTTGCCAGGTTGTGTGGATGTAATGTTAAGGCACTAGTTAAGATGGCATGGACTTGTTGCGGGGCTTAAAACTGAGCCGTAAGATTTGCAAAAGAATAATTAGCTTTGGGTCACAATGTTCCTGCCCACCAGTGTTCCATTCTGTCCACATTACTGCATTGAATGAACACGTGTGCCTTCTGAGAACAATTACTTGAAGCTAACCTGGAGAGTTGCAAAGTGGGCAAGGGATGATCCAACTCACAACCAAATAGCAAAAAAGAAGGAGGGGGTGAGAAGGCCTGAAACAACACCAGCTGTGAGTATCAAAAAGAAATAGGATCTAGAAACAGCAGTTTAAGGGGGTTGGAACATTTTGTTCATCAGCTGATTGTCAGGAGCCATCAGCCACTTGAAGTTTACCCCAAACCCTTTTGAGCTTCAGCAGAACAAAAGGAAGCTAAAACCCCCCTGCATGGAGCCATTGTCAATTTGCATAATCCTAAAGTTTTGCTGTCACCACACCCGTTACTTTCACTGCTGAGGGTTTCCTGGGTGGTGTTTTCTTTTAACCCGCTCTTTTGTGCAAGTCTACTATAACAGAGAGTCTCATGGACTGCAAGAAGATCAAACCTATCCATTATTAAGGAAATCAGCCCTGAGTGCTCTCTGGAAGGACAGATCCTGAAACTGAGGCTTCAATACTTTGGCCACCTCATGAGAAGAGAAGACTCCCTGGAAAAGACCCTGATGTTGGGAAAGATTGAGGGCACAAGGAGAAGGGGATGACAGAGGACGAGATGGTTGGACAGTGTTCTCGAAACTACCAGCATGAGTTTGACCAAACTGCGGGAGGCGGTGGAAGACAGGAGTGCCTGGTGTGCTCTGGTCCATGGGGTCACGAAGAGTCGGACACGACTAAACAACAAAGTGTAACAGAAAATGTGTATCTTGTTATTGAGTTACTTTAAAAAAGAAATGGTTGTGTGCATGTGTATATATTTATACACACACACACATATATACCTGTCCACATGCCCACAATGGACCTCAGGTATCTGGAACTCAGGTAGGGTGTAAATACATTCCACCAAGAAGCACCTAGTAGTCTATGGGAAACCATGAGGCTCTTTTTTAAGCCAAGGTCTGTCATGTATAATCTAGTTGAGATTTCTGCATTGCAGGGAGTTAGATTATCCTTGGAGTCCACCACCTCTTGTGGGAGTTCGTTCCACTGTCAAACAGCTCTTACCGTCAGAATGTTCTCCCCCATTTTAGTTGGAATCTTCTAACTGGAATCCATTGTTCGGGTCCTAGCCTCTGGAGCAGAAGTAAACAAGCTTGCTCCATCCTCCATATGATAAGGTTTGGTTTCCAGACCCATTATCATCCTGGTTGCCTTTATCATCCTGGCTCTTCATCCCCGCCCCCTGTCATAGCTGTCAACTTTTCCCTTTTCTTGCGAGGAATCCTATTCAGAATAAGAGAATTTCCCTTAAAAAAAGGAAAAAGTTGACAGCTATGCCCCCTGTCCCCCAGTATCTCACCTTACGATGTAGAACTGTGAAACGATATTCTTATTTTTTCTCAGATTAACATGTTACACACCAATCACTTTTCCTCCTATGTTAATTCCATTTGGGGAGCAATGGGTATATTGGTTTTCCAGCTATATATAAAATATAGTCAACCCATAGTTAGTAGGATGCATATTCTTCATTAGATGACCCAAGCCAAGCAGTATTCCTAGGATTTGATAGCATCCAGGAGAAAACACCCCCAATGAACTGTCAAGCAGGCAGCCTCTCTCACACACTTTTTGGCAGTCTCAAACCATGAAATAAATTGATGAAGGCTGCACTTTGAATAGCTTCACACAGCATTTTCCTCAGCCTTAAGGCTGCTTCAAAGCTTGCAAGGAAGCAAGTTTCTTTGATCTTATCCTTCACCCTTCACCCAGAAGAATTACTTGTAGGTCCAGTGAGTCTTACAAGCCTAGGAAACGCTGAGCGACAGATGCTGGGGTTGGGAAAAGGCCAGTTCTATATCTAGCATATTGCTCATGAAGTCATAGGTAGCACTGAAGCCTTCAGTGACCTGAAAGCTCCATTTTGAAAGTACCATTCCAGTTTCTTCTGCTTCAGTCTTTCAGTCTTTTGGCACAGCTTGCTTGCAGCTTCCTTGCTGCATCAGAATTTGGCAAGTCATTCCAAACATTTAGTTAAATAGCAATCAAATTAAGGGAGGGGTCTCTTGTGGGTGCTATATAGCTGCCTTTTTTCCTAAGAGTAGTTTTGTCCGCAGCTGTAATACTGAAGACCTGTTCTGGTTTCTTTGGTTTCATGGTGAGTAGATAGAGCCATCAGGCAATTCTCACGCTATCCTTTTAATATCGTTTTATATGTTTTGGAGGTTGGCTTTGCAATTATGTATTGATTTTCTGAGCACCTGTTCCGTTTGATCTCATTTCTGACTATCCTGAAAGAAAGGTCAAGCAAAATACATTAAACGTGCATCAGAAACACAAAAAGAGTCTGCTCGCTCAGGACAAAAGCCCAGCACCTTGTTTTCACAGTGGCCAGCTAGTTGCCCTGGGAAGCTTATAAGCGGGACCTGGTGCAACAGCGCATCTCCCCATATATATGTTGGGGAAGTGCGCCGGGCTATCAGCAGCCCCCCCTGGATCTCTGAGCATCCTCCGGTGAGCATAGCTTTGGAAAAGGCATCCCCTTCTTCTCCAGGGCACTCCAGCAACATAAACTAACTTGATTTATGCACACTAGCCCTCTCTCTTGACACAGTTAATACTACTACTACTACTACTACTACTACTACTACTACTACTAATTTATTTATACCCCACCCATCTGGCTGGGTTTCCCCATCCACTCTGGGTGACTTCCAACAGAATATTAAAATACAATAAAGAAAGAATCATCGTAGTTCTGAACAGTAGTTTATTTACACTATATTACACAGACACAGAATCATGACTCTCTCATTCAGCTCCAAGAGAGAACAGGCAAAAGCGAAAGTACATCACATGAAACATACAGATAGAACTATATCCAGTTCTCACGCTTTCTCTCAGACAGACCGTGTTATTTCCACTAATCACAAATGCAGCCTTGGAGAAGTGAAATTGCTAATGATATCATTCCCAGCAACTAATATTTAGAGGCATACTAGCTATTGGTAGCCTCATCTGCCATGCAAAGTCAAAGCTTTTGGCCACTGAGGTCACAAGAGTGTTCCATTCAAATTCAGGTTCAATGGCAATCTGAGCTTTCTGGACAGCAACATGGTGGTTTTTTTCAATGGCTTGCTGAAGATGACATACAACAGTCCTCATATCTGCTCACTCTCATAAAGAGACAAGTTGGATTTGGAACAGAATATTGGGAGTGTTGGGTACATCCTCTTCAGGATGCCAGCAACTCCATTCCATAACCCTCTCCCTAGTTTTCAATTTCACTAGGAAAATTTATTTTATGCCCACTGAGCTTGCTCATTCCTCACTGGGGGTGGGGGGAAGGACAATATTTACTCCCCTAAAGATTTCTGTACTACTGCAAATGCTAAAGTTTGCCCAGTCTGCTGAAATGGGCCTTCTCTGTTGTATATGTGTAGTGCTGTTTAGACTACATAATGACTGTCATTTAGAAAATTGAGGGATGTTAGTATAATGAGGATATGATATTTGTATACATTAGAAGTGTGCATCAGCTCTGTGTATTTCCTGACTTACAAAGTGAAGGGGGGTTATTCTAGTGAAGTATTCACTTGTCTGAAGTATTCACTTGTCTGAATCAGACGGAGCCAGTCTGGGATGAAGAGAGGGGGAGCCTTTTGTTTTGACAGATAGGTCTAAATTTCACAGTAAATTATTTCTTCAGGGTACTCCAATCACTGTGATTTGGGGGATGGGCACTGGACCAAATATTGAAAACTAGGTTGCAGCTCTGAAACAGAATGGCATGCTTCCCAAAGCTCCATGTACAAGTTGAATTGTGTGACTAGCATAAACTCCTAGTATATATGATATTCCACCACCCCAACTTCCAGGTAGCTATGTTGATTCTCTTCTATGGATAATCTATCTATGGATTCTGCTTCATAGAGTCACAGAATTGTAGAGTTGGAAGGGACCTCCAGGATCATCGAACCCAACCCCCAGAATGCAGGAATCTCAATAAATCATGCAGGACAAAGGGCTCTCCAACCTCAGCTTAAAAACCTCCAAGGTTGTTCAGTCCACCACCTGTCATGGGAGTCTGTTCCACTGTTGAACAGCTCTTACTGTTAGAAAGTTCTTTCTGTTCTCTAGTCAGAATCGTCTTTCTTGTAACTTGGTTCGGGTTCTACCCTCCAGAGCAGGAGAAAACAAACTTGCTCCATCCTTCATGTGACAGCCCTTTAGCTGTTTGAAGATGATATCCTCTCAGACTCCTCTTTAAACATACCCAGTTCCCTCAACCATGCCTCATAATGCTTGGTTTACAGAGAGCATCTTGGTGGCTCTCTTCTGCTCACGTTCTAGCTTGTGGATATTAAATTGTGGTGCCCATAAATATTCAGGTTGTGTGTACCTAGCTCAGTCAGTAGAGCATGGGACTCTTAATCTCAGAGTCACGAATTCAAGCCCCACATCGGGCAAAAAGATTCTTCATTGCAGGGGATTGGACTAGATGACCTTTGTCATCCCTTCCAGTGCTACAGTTCTGTTATTCTAAGATTCCTTTCTACTTTCACGTTTGTTTGGCCAGTCCCTGAAAGTTCCTTCCCCTCCTCCATTTTAGAAAGGACCACAGCAGGATAGGAAATCTTTGGCACACTAGCGGTTGTTTGACTCCAACTCCCATCATCCTTGACCTCCAGCCATGCTGGCTGGAGCCAATGGGACCTGGAGTCCAATGACATTTGGAAAGTCACAGATCCCCCATTCTCATACAGGAATACTAATGTGTACTTAAAATAATGCCAACTGGTATAGAGAACTAAAAAGGATGCTCCTCAGATGGTGCAAATTAGTGTGACTCTATTTTAAGGAGCAATGCTGGCAAATATGCCAAAATGTGGCTCTTCTCAAATAAAACTGTCATATATTACACATCATCAAGGTTTTTATGAGCAGAAACAGAGCAGATGGAATTATTTTTATATGTCCTTCCCATAATTGTAGGCAGTAATGGAGTGTGGATAGCTAGGGAATGGTTTTTTAATTTGCTTTTTATTGCATTTTTGGAAGGAAAAGTATGACATTCTTCCATTATAATTGTCCCATTTTCAATTTTATATTTATGGAGTCAAATAATTTATACCAGTGGAATCTCTTGGCTGATTATTGTCAGTCAATGTTTCTCCTCTTCGTAGTATTAGGAAATTGAGCCTGAGATTATTGTAATATTTAAGAGAAATACACCATTATGCTCTGTGGTTGGCACATTACTTAATACAGGTGAAGCGTATTGAGTTGTTTAGGAGGTTCAATCAGTTGATAGGCACGAGGCAAACATGTCTCATCATAGCATTTTAATGCTGCTTCTTTTTTTATAACCTATAGGTGTCCCTAAAATTACTTGAAGAAGCTAATTTATGCATTAAAAATAAGAAGTGGTACAGCTCTTTTGGCTTGTACCACTTCAGAGGGCATAGGGGAGGATGTGTATACCCCCATCAAAAACTCCCTGCTTGTGGATAATCAAGAAGAAGGATCCTCACACAGCTTTCTTCCTGATGTGCTATTTGTGGTTTGTTTGTTTTTCAACACAGGAAAGGACTTTGGTTTATGGTTTGGTTGGTTGAGGGGCATGGATTGGCTGTGCCTGCCCCTCTAACCCTATTCCCGCTACTATAATCTGCTTTAATGGTTTTTAATTCTGAATTTTAAATTGTTGTAACCTGTCCTGGCACCTGCTGGTGAAGGGCAGCTTATAAAGTTAAATATAAGAACAGCAGCAGCAGCAAAAACAACATCCTATGTTAAAATGAAGTGGTTCAAGAGAAAGGCAAGGAGAGACCTTCAACCCTTTCCCCACTTATCTTAATGTAGAGCGTGTTCTCCTTCATGAAGAGCACGTGTTGCGGTGGGGGCCGCCAGGACACTCCAAAGTTGTGGGGCGGGCTAATTGATCGTTGACCACTGATGCGATTGGGCTTCCCTTGTTGCTGGGAAGAAGTTAATGTTGCCATTTATTGATTGGCAGCCAGAAATGCTAAAACTCCTTGCACGAGGCTAGGGCTTCCTCTTTTCGCCTGTGCATCGGATTGCCCATCCCCCCCCATATTTAGGGTTGTTCACTTTGACCTTGCTATGCCTGTCATGGGGTCATCTGCTCTTGGGGCAGGGGCCCGGTAGGAATTTTCTCCATCTGGCTAATTGGCTGGGGCCATTTGGGTTTTGCCTACTGCGTAGCAAATTGCCACAACTTGTAAGGTTGCGGTTAGGCATTGGTTTATGGTTTGGTTGGTTGAGGGACATGGATTGGCTGTGCCTGCCCCTCTAATGCTGCTGCTGTAAGGGACTCCCTTAAAGGAATCGGGGGCTAACTATTGTTTGTCCATTCTGTCAAGGGGGCTCGGGCCACTGCAAGAGCTCCTGGCTGCATTTGGGGAGGGCTGAGGGCAGGTTCCCTGCTTCGTCGCTACCCCCAAGTGTATTCCCCTTTTCTGACTTTCACAGGCATGCGGAATGTCAGTCTGTCCCCCACGGTGGGGGCAGATAGTCGCAACCAATGCCTAAGCAACCACTCACATGTTTGTATTTTAATAAAGTTGTGGCCAAAATTATGCCAAAAACCTTAAACAAAAAATTTGGTGTGTTGTGTGAGTTATTGGGGTGGCCCTGGGGACCTCGACACGCAAGCTCCCTACCCCAGTGAAAATCATTAGAATCTGGCATCTTCCCCATCCCCCAAAGGTCTCCAAAATGACACTTAACTTTACAGGGTAATGAAGGATGCAGTATTTTCAACCCAGTTTTCTCTCCCCCACCCCCAACACCTCACACACTGTGTGACAAATGGCTTTTGAGTGTTTCAAAAGGACATTTTTGATTAATGCATGAAGGTCTGTTCTTCAGAGGTGGAAGAAAGGCTCCATTTTTCACCTGGTACCAGTAATCCTGTGGTCATTTCTGCAATAGCTATCTGGATCGCGGCCACCCCGTTTCATGCTATAGTTCCTTTCATAGTTTCGCAGTCTTTAGTACCCTACAGCATGACTAATTACACATAAAATAAGGATAGGCAATACACAGTGTGCAATTTACTGATCATTGTTCCTGCACATGCACCATTAAAATGAAGGATGCTGACATATTCTCAATGGATTTCTTTCACTATTGCACTTTGAACAGATCTTCGGATACGTAATTAGGCATGCCGACAACTTCTAATGTTGCCATGTTTTGCTTGCTTTGATATATATCCTGGTAAATGGTGCTTGATGCCACTTTGGTTGACATACGGAAATGTTGTGTGCACCCCAATATCCAAGTGGCAAGAGACTCCAGGGGTCCCCCTCCCCACAAGGTTACCTGATGGGGCCCACCCATGATTGGATAGTTTGCCAGGTGGGCTGATTTAAACTGTGATGTCTCCTGCTGGCAGTTGGAAGCTGAGAAAAAGAGTCTAGAGATGTCAGCACCCTATTCCACCACCACCACCATCATTTTTAATTTGTATACGGTCTTTCTATCTTACAATACTCAAGGCAGTTTACAAGCTGAAAAAACAAAAAATGTACATCTTATAACAATCTAATGCAATACAAAAATGTTATAAGAAAACATAACTTTAAAATAGGCAACCTACATCAAAAAGTAGCATTCAACAATCATTAGAATAGTATTAAATAATAACAACATATAGGACTTCCGGGTTAGCGCCTCCGGCAATGGCGGATTTCCTCTGATCGGGAGGAATCCACTTCGTGGAAATTAGGGTCTGGACTGCCACGGCGAGGCGGACACCCATTAAAAACCACAGGCGGGAGAAGCCTGTGGATGTGGGATTCGGCAGGCACCTTTTGCGCCTCCCCTACTCGCGGGGAAACCCGGTTTCAGGGATCCGGAGCGACGTGGGGTGAGCGGCGCAGTGCTTCGAATCGACTGCTCTTTTCATGGAGTGAAGCCGCATTGCTGTTGCCGGAGAGCGCTGACTTTTTCCTGTGGACAATTGGACTCTAAACAAGTACCCGTGAGTAGAACGGAAAATTGGACTATGAAACATCTTAATTTGGCATCGAAGCGGGAAGGTTCTAAACAGGAAGTCTGCCTTCCGCTTTTGTAAATAGATTGAAGCAAAGACATTGCAAGCTAAAGTCTGGAAAGTCTTTTGTAAAGGATTAAATCTCCATCGGCTAAAACTACTAAACCCCCCTTGGAAGCAGGAGAAGAGGGGAAAAATTTTAGATTGTTCAAGCCTGCAGGAGAGAGAGTAAAGAAAGATACCGTATTTTTTGCACCATAACACTCACTTTTTTCCTCCTAGAAAGTAAGGGGAAATGTCTGTGCATGTTATGGAGGGAATGCCAATGGGTGGCATGCCTACGGATTTTCCTCCTCTACAAACTATGTGCGTGTTATGGTTGGGTGCGTGTTATAGAGTGAAAAATATGGTAAATTTCCACTGCCTTGAACCTGGGAATGGGTTGCTAGGAAGACAGACGTTTTGGGAAAGTTCATTGACTGTGAATAAAACGTTTGTTGACAGATAGTTAAAAAAGAGAAACATATTGATTCCAATGTTTCCTTTTGCATTTAAAAGGAACAAAATATTTGAAAAACGAAAGTAATTTTGTTGCTGGATCTGCTTTAGAGGGAGCTTTTGAAACTGTTGTCGGAGTCGATCTGGGGAATTCTCCAGCTGTAGAGATTAAAGATCGTGAGAACCAGACATTGACCTTGAACAAGAATGTGCCCAGAAGAAGCCTTAGTGATAGCTTTTTGTAAGACAAGCGCTTTATTGGAACAGCTACATGAGAAGATGGATTTGATGACTGTTGCAGTTAATAATTTTGGACAAACAGTGAATACCTATATAGAAACCTCTCAGGAACCGACCCAGGAATCTGCTTTGACAGGGCAAGTTGTGCAGAAGACAAAGGAGGAGGTTGCTGTTGAACCTCAAGTAATACAAGTAGAGAGAGCCGCGGCCTTGCAGGAACATAAGCTGTTGTTTTTGATGACTGAACCTGGGGAAAGTCAGATTTGGAGAGATGGAGTTTCGTTTGGATTGGAGATGGAAAATTGGATAGATCCTCCTATGCAGGGCTGTTCTGGCTTCTGGGATCTGGTTCTGTGCCAGGGGGAGTCTGGAGTTGTCGGGGCCTTTAACTTTGGAGGGACTTTGAAACATGCCTTGAAATACCTTTTGGATTTTAGTGCTGACTATGGAGAATGGGCTGACCTGTCGAGAAGGGATAAAGACATTGTTAGGTTGGAGTCTCCCTGAGATCTACTCCTCAGCGATAAAGGAAGGAAATTAAGAACAAGATCAGCAGAAGACAAAGTAAAGTGCAGGTATAAATATGAAGAAGATCTGCAGAAGGGACATGGAAAAGAGTTAAGAGCCTTGGATAGAAGATCACCAGGTTGATGGACTAAATGGAATGGATGGAAAGGACTGACAGAACCCGAGACCAGGAAGAAGAGACGGTGGATGAAGATTGGAAGAAAGTTTAAAAATTCAGTTACAGATAGGTAGCCGTGTTGGTCTGCCATAGTCAAAATAAAAAAAAAATCCTTCCAGTAGCACCTTAAAGACCAACTAAGTTAGTTCTTGGTATGAACTTTCGTGTGCATGCACACGAAAGCTCATACCAAGAACTAACTTAGTTGGTCTTTAAGGTGCTACTGGAAGGAATTTTTTTTTTATTTTAAAAATTCATTTAGAGAAATATTGTAAAACTAATGAGTGTTAGAAAAAATGTTGGAATGAAACTATTTGGCTTTAGTAGAAATGCTAGAAGGAGTTATGTACAAATTAGTTTTAAGTTTTAGGGCTTTTTATGGTAAGATAAGGTTAAAATAAATTAAGACAATTTAATGACAGAACATAGTTGCCAGGGGTTCATGAGCAGAGGCAAGGGCAAAGGAGGAAACAGAGAGCGAGGGGGAGGAGGCAGAAGAAAAGATGAGTGATGACGACGACCCGAGATCTCCGAGTCTTTCCAGTGAATCAGAAGATTCACAGAAAGGAGCACCAGTGGCCAGGGCAAGGGGGGAGCCTAGGGGGACACCCCAGGAAGATAGAGCCAGAGGGGACTCAGAGGGGAGCAGTTGGAGATCGGGACCAGCGTCACCGCCAGAGAGCAGGGAAGAGGAAGGGCGCCAGGGATCAAGCGCTGGCAGCTCACAACAGGAGGGAGGGCACGAGTCAGGAGTGGCCACACCTCCATCGGGGAGCGAAGAAACGGTCAGACGGAAAGTGGAAGGTTGGGCGCGTGCGCCAAGTTCAAATGCACAGGAAAGTGACGCAGTAGGCAGCCCGGAGAGGGAGCCAGGTCCTAAAGCCCGGCGCAAGGAGACAGAAGGGTCCGGGGGGTCGGCGTCGGAGGAGTCCCGGAGGGAGGAGACCCCGGGGGGCAGAGGGACCCAGAGGAGAACAGTCAGGCGGAAAAGGTGGAGCAGGGCTAGGATATTAAGTTGGTGCACAAGGGGCGGAGACTCAGATGGAGCTTCGCCGATCTAAGCATAAGACGTAGGGTTGCACGCAGCAGCTTGAGAATGGAAACTGTAACTCAATAAAGACTTTTACTTAATGATCGCTGGCTAGCGTGATCCTCTGTGAGCTAGGATCGAGGAGCAACTCTGACAGTAAGCTCCGTCCCATGAATTGTGGGCATCTACGGCCTCACGGAGAGGAGAGAAAGCGGGTGCCTACTAGCGAGCTCACGAACGGCAGACAACATGACGGCTGAACAGCAGATAGCGGAACTCAGAGAAGCAGTGACACGACTGAATGCCGAAGCACTTGCATCCAGGAAGAGAGAGGAGGACGCAGCTGCCGCCTACAGGGATCTCCAGGTCAGGTTGGAAGTGCTTACGAAGCAAGGGCAACTGACACCCAAACCGGAGCGGATTGTGTTGGGGAGACGAACAGGCGGTCTGGTCTCTCACTTCGATGGGAATCTGCAACAGTACCCCAACTTTAGAGCAGATGTAATGTGTGCACTGCAACTGCTGAACAAAGACTTTAGAGATGAGCAAGAGAAAGTGGGATTCATCATGTCCCATTTGCATGGAGATGCTAAAGCATGGCTGCGCAATTTGTGGAGGGATAAAGATCCGGCGCTCCAAAATGCGGATGCCTTTATTAAAGCGATGGATGGGTGCTTTTTATCAAGCATTGACGTGGATCTTGCTCGGCAGCAGATACATGGACTGAAGCAAGGGAGGGCCAGCGTAAGGCAGTACCATGCCCGCTTTTTCGCTTTGGTCAGTGCCCTGGAATGGGACAGAGATTCGGATCCTGCAAGAGACCTGTTTTGGGAGGGATTGCACGGCTCGGTTAAAGATGAGATTGCGAGGGGGGAGAGACCCCGGACCACGCAGGAGATCGTTCAGAGGGCGCTGGCGGTGGGGGTGCGGCTGGAAGAACATCCGTGGAGCAGGGACGAAGGGCGTGGAGGGCGCGAACCAACCAGGGGCTCCTCCTTCCTTCCCAGAGAAGCAGCGCGTGCGCAATCCACGCCTCCAACAGGGGGAGGGGTGGAACCGATGGAGGTTGGGAGTGCAAGGGCTCAGTCAGCAGCCAGAGCCCTAGCACCGGCAGCAGTGAAAGCGAAGCCTCCTAGAGGGAACAGGAAGTGTTATAGCTGCGAGGATCCAGGGCATATGGCGAAAGAGTGTCCCCGGAGGCTCCACAAGCACACTGCAGCTTCGGCAATGGTGACTGCAGCAACGCAGCAAGGAGAACCACAGCAGGGAAACGACGATGTCTGGCTGGAGGAAGAGGCACTGGGGCCCAGCCAGACGTGTCAGTGAAGCAGTCCCCAGAGATTTTACCGCCCATGGACCCCCTCCCGCCCAAGCCAGTAGTGAGGCTCACCGCATCGCTCCAGCTGCCCAATGGAATCACCGTGGACGTGCCAATCACCATTGACTCAGGAAGCAATGCGGACTTTATAGGGCAGGACTTTGTCGACCGGAACGCTATACAGTTGCTGCCTGCCACGCTGCCCCTGCAGGTTGGCACGGTGGATGGCAGGGAGCTCCTAGGGGGGCAAGTGGTGAAGCAGACGCCACCAATGGTGATGCGACTTGGGAATCACAGGGAAATCATCAGCTTCAACGTCACTCAACTATCGGACACGCCCATTGTATTGGGCATGAGTTGGCTGGACAAGCACAGCCCGACGCTGGCTTGGTACCAGCGGCAGCTGACCTTCGGCTCTTCCTTTTGTGCTGAACACTGCATCGTGCCCCGGCAGGAAGGAGAGGAAGAGGAGTCACAGCTGCAGCTAGGCACGCTGCAAGCGGTTCCCCACAAGTACGCAGAATTTTTGGAGGTTTTCTGCGAGAAGGAGGCAGACAGGCTACCTCCCCACAGACCATATGACTGCAAAATTGACCTGCTGTGCTGCCGGGGGCGGCGCTGCCCAAAGGGAAGCTGTATTCCATGTCTGAGGACGAACTGCAGGAACTCAAAGAGTTCATAGATCATAATTTGGAGCGCGGTTTCATCCGAGAGTCCAAGGCAGCGGGGGGCAGTCCTGTATTCTTTGTTAAGAAGCGGGACACGCCCCCAAAAAGGCTTGTAGTGGACTATCGCATCTTAAACAGTGTGACCAAGCCATCGGACTTCCCCATGCCCCGAATCGACGACCTCCTCGCAAAGGTACGGAAGGGCAGCGTGTTCACCAAGTTGGACCTGCGAGGGGCGTACAACCTCATTCGCATGCGGGAAGGAGATGAGTGGAAGACAGCCATGTTCACGCCCCTGGGCACCTACGAATATAGAGTTATGCCTTTTGGATTGCAAAATGGCTCCCACGTGTTTCAAGCGTTCATGCATCACGTGTTGGCGGGGCTCCTCTACAAGACGTGCGTCTGTTTCTTGGATGACATCCTGATCTTTTCGGAATCGCAGCAGGAGCATGACAGACACGTCAAGGAAGTGCTGAGCAGGCTACAGCAGCATAGGCTTTACGCCAAGCTGGAGAAGTGCCAGTTCGACGTGACGGAGGTGGATTTCCTGGGCTACAAGTTGTCTGACAAGGGGCTCGCCATGGACAGCGCCAAGGTTCGAGCAGTGTTGGATTGGAAAAGCCCAGGCAACCGGAAGGAGGTCCAACGGTTTGTCGGCTTCGCGAACTTCTATCGCAAGTTTATCAAAGGCTTTGCTATGCAGACGGCGGCCATCACGGACACGCTCAGCTCCAAGAAAAAGAAGTTCATCTGGACAGAGCAGGCGGAGCAATCCTTTCAGGCACTCAAGCGGCTCTTCGCGTCGGAAGAGCAGCTGCTTCATGTCAACCCCAGCAGGCCAATGAGGGTGGAGACAGACGCCTCGGACAGAGCCGTGGGAGCAGTCCTGCTGCAGAAAGACCCGCAGGGGGTTTGGAGGCCGGGAGCGTTTTACTCCAGGAAGCTCAGCAAGTCCGAACAGAACTACACCATCTGGGACAGGGAGTTGCTGGCCATTCATGCAGCGTTCAAAGCGTGGAGGCACTTCCTGATCGGCGCCAAGCACACGGTGCAGGTCTGCATGGACCACAAGAATCTGGAGCACTGGCGCACGGCACAGTTCCTGAACCAGAGGCAGATACGTTGGGCTGAGTTCTTTGCGAACTTCGACTTCCGAATAGAGTATGTCCCGGGGGACACCAACATCATGGCGGATGCTCTCTCCCGTAAGCCCCAGTATCTGGAGGAGGCAACGCCAGCGGCCGCCATGCACATCTTCGCACCAACAGTGTGGGCGTGCGCTGCGGCAACAGTTGACCTGGAGGCGGTGCGACGAGCGTTGCAGGATGACTCCTTCGCGCAAGCAAAGATGGCAGAGGTGCAGAGGGGCACGGCAGCGACCGACGAGTTCCAGCTGCGAGATGGATTGCTCATCCGTAAAGGGGCCATCTACGTGCTGGGAGACAAACTTCGCGCCAAGGTACTGCAGCAGCTGCACGACGTGCCCACTGCCGGGCACTTTGGCAAGGAGAAGACGGTGGAATTAGTCGCCAGAGACTTCTGGTGGCCCGGGATGAGAGGGGAAGTCGCGGACTACGTGGCGAGGTGTGACACCTGCCAGAGGGCCAAACCAGTGCACAGACCGCCGGCCGGACTGTTGGAACCGCTGCAAACTCCGTTCGAACCATGGGAGAGAGTGGCCCTGGACTTTGTCACGGATCTGCCCAGCTCGAGGGGCAAGACGGCCGTGCTGGTGGTGGTGGACTTGTTCTCCAAGATGGCACATTTCATTCCGTGTGCTAAGGTGGCCACGGCGGAACAAACCGCCAAACTGTTCATAGACCACGTGTTCAAGGTTCACGGTCTGCCGCGGTCTATTCTGTCCGACCGAGGGCGACAGTTCATCTCAAATTTCTGGCAGAAGCTGATGGGCTTCCTGAACGTCAAGATCAACCTGGCGTCGGCTAGACACCCGCAGACCAACGGGCAAGCAGAGCGGGTCAATGCCATCATGCAGCAGTACCTGAGATGTTATGCGAATCAACAGCCTGCGACGTGGGTGGATTACCTGCCTCTCGCCGAGTTCGCCTACAACAACACGAAGCACGTGTCCACGGGGGTCACGCCGTTCTTTGCCAACAACGGGAGGCACCCCAGAACCTTCCCAGGACTGGAAAGAATGGGGGAAGGGGAGCCGCAGACAGCAGATGCGTTCGCGTCAGAGTTGCAGGAGGTCCACGATCAGCTGCGGCGGCACCTGGAGCTGGCCAAACACGCATACAAGGTACAAGCGGACAAACACAGAAGGGTTGGCGAAGAGATCCATGTGGGAGACTGGGTCTGGTTAGCAGCCCACGCAGTGCCGGCCAGGTCGTTGGCGAAGAAGAAACTAGGGCATAAGCAACTGGGGCCCTACCAAGTCGAAGAGCAGGTCAACCCGGTGGCTTTCAGGCTGGCGCTTCCGGAGGGTTCCAGGATGCATCCGGTGTTCCACAGATCGGTGCTCACTCCCTACAAGGCACCTCACAGATTTCAGGAACCAGGCACGGCACCAAGTCCGCTCCGAGAGAGAACTGAGCAAGGGGGAGTGGCACAGGAGGAACGCATCAACGAAGTCACAGAGATTTTGGACTCTAGATGGGGGGAAGAGGGGGTAGAATACTTTCTCGCCAAGGAGAGCACCCCGGCCAGTGCCAACAGCTGGGTGCCAGGCTACGCTTTAGACGAACCTCTGCTCAAAGAAGAGTTTCATGCCCTCTTCCCACACAGGCCCATGCCAGCTGATTTTTTCGACGACTGGCTTTTCACGCCCACGCTTTCAGCCAGCACGTTCCGGGGGTTCGACTCGGACGAGGAACCGACACGCGACGCACGTTCCCCGGAGGGGTCACCCTCGGGATCTGCCTCAGAACTCTCGTATTGGTGGGACGATAGACCAGAGGAGCAGTGGCGCAGAAAGTGGCTGGAGGGTCCAGGACGAGCAACGCCCCCAGGAGGAAGCGAGGGAGAGACGGACATGGACGTTTTCGGGGACGACCCGGGTTTCGAGCACGGCGGCACAGAGATGGAAGCGGAGGTGACCGTCGTCGACGAGAGCAGGGAGGAAGAACCGGAAGACTTCAGATGGAGGCCCGCCACGGGAAGCGAACTGTATCCGACATTCATCCCCCTGACACAGCAGCACCCAGCTCCCGCACCGGAAGGAGGGGAGGGGGGAAGAGGGGGCTTTGAGGGGGGGATGGATGTCAGGGGTTCAGGAGCAGAGGCAAGGGCAAAGGAGGAAACAGAGAGCGAGGGGGAGGAGGCAGAAGAAAAGATGAGTGATGACGACGACCCGAGATCTCCGAGTCTTTCCAGTGAATCAGAAGATTCACAGAAAGGAGCACCAGTGGCCAGGGCAAGGGGGGAGCCTAGGGGGACACCCCAGGAAGATAGAGCCAGAGGGGACTCAGAGGGGAGCAGTTGGAGATCGGGACCAGCGTCACTGCCAGAGAGCAGGGAAGAGGAAGGGCGCCAGCGATCAAGCGCTGGCAGCTCACAACAGGAGGGAGGGCACGAGTCAGGAGTGGCCACACCTCCATCGGGGAGCGAAGAAACGGTCAGACGGAAAGTGGAAGGTTGGGCACGCGCGCCAAGTTCAAATGCACAGAAAAGTGACGCAGTAGGCAGCCCGGAGAGGGAGCCAGGTCCTAAAGCCCGGCGCAAGGAGACAGAAGGGTCCGGGGGGTCGGCGTCGGAGGAGTCCCGGAGGGAGGAGACCCCGGGGGGCAGAGGGACCCAGAGGAGAACAGTCAGGCGGAAAAGGTGGAGCAGGGCTAGGATATTAAGTTGGTGCACAAGGGGCGGAGACTCAGACGGAGCTTCGCCGATCTAACCATAAGACGTAGAGTTGCACGCAGCAGCTTGAGAATGGAAACTGTAACTCAATAAAGACTTTTACTTAATGATCGCTGGCTAGCGTGATCCTCTGTGAGCTAGGATCGGGGAGCAACTCTGACAATAGTGAAAGATGGAAAGGATTTGCTGAGATAATTAATAACTAGAATACAAAAAAGGGAGGTGTGAGGAGGTCGATGAAACAAGATAACGAAAGATAAAGATCTGGGAATATTGGATTTGTTTTTAATTTTTTGTTCGCTTTTGTTTTTGGTTTTGGTGTATTGTGTGTTTTGTTCTCTTCTTTCTTTTTATTGACTTGTATTGTTTAATTTCTTTCCCCCCTTTCTTTTCTTTTTCTTTTTTCTCTGTAATTTTAAATTCTCAATAAATATCATTTCTTTTTTTAAAAAATAACATATAAAAGTTAAACAGAAATCCACTCCACAGTTACAATAAATAATTTCTAAACTATAATCAATAAAACAACGGCAAGCCACAGTACATAAAATAATACAACACAAATTGAGAAGCAGAAACAAGAGGGTGGGACAAGGCAGTGGAAGGAGGCCTTGCCTGATGGAGTCTCTCCTCTCACACTGCACACTGCACTCTCCTCACCACACTGCAACTGCCACACACAGCCAGGTGAGCAAAATTTTATTTTTTCCCTGTTTTATTTTGGGGGTTTTTAACTGATGACTGTATTTTAAAAGTCCCTTTGATGGTGGTGGTCCAGTGAGCCTTATAGTTTCCAGCTGTCACTTTTCACATTTTATGGCAAAAAATATTTCTTAAAGGTTCATTAATAATGACACATTGCAAATCTTACTAACGGAACTTCCACTGTCTGACACCAGTTTGGAATCTTAACATTTTTTTTAAAAAAAAGTTCTCATTTGATAATAATTACATGTGATTCTTTATCTAGACTTTTGTGTATATTATGTTGCTAGCTAGACATGCTGAACTCACTGAGCTGAGTTTTTGTAACCATTTAAAATGATTATTGTCAAATCATTCCTTTGAAAAAATCACAGAGGTTATCAGGTACAACTCTACAGAAGTTGTCTTCACTTTAATTTCTAAATAACGCAGACATGACAAACCAACCGGTCTGAGTCTGAATATGTTCCTAATTTGTACTTTACATGCCAAAGGGACTGTTTCATTATTCATTTATTATTAAAATATTTTTATTGATTTTCCTTTGTTATAACAATTATTCAATATCATCATTTCATATCCATTTTCTAGTCCCCCCCCCCCTGTTGACCTCCCCCAACTTCCATTTCTGGTTTGTCACATCAAGTGTTTCATTATTTATTTTGATATGAATATGCATTGTTATTAACCCACCCTTCACATTAAAACCAGTTTAAATCAACTTACAGTCATAGAAATAAGGTGGGTCCCGAAAATATATACCGGTAGCTCAAGTGTTGAAAACCAGGGTAAAAAGATGTGTCTTTTCATTCACCCAAAGCTGTATTATGAAGGTGCCAGACACCTTCCACAACTTAAGTTCCACAATTTAAGAGCTGCTACAGATAATGCCCTCTCCCAGCCCACCACCACCCCCCTGATCCTCTGAGGGCAGAGGAACTACCAAGAGGGCACCCTCTGCCAATCTTAGCACTCAGGGCTTTCTTTCAGCCGCAACTCGCCAGAACACAGTTCTGGCACCTCTCATGTGTATGCCGTTGCCATTCTAAGAGAACAACAGAGGCATTCGTGGTGAGTTCTGGAACCTTTTTTCTAGAAAAAATAGTACTGGTCTGTAGGGAAGGAGAATATTTTCTAGGTGTATAGGCCCCGAGTCATTTAGGGCTTTAAACACTAATGTGACCGCCTTCAAACTTGACATGAGCCAACAGTGTGACGCGGCAGCTAAAAAAGCCAATGCAATTCTGGGCTGCATCAATAGGAGTATAGCATCTAGATCAAGGGAAGTAATAGTGCCACTGTATTCTGCTCTTGTCAGACCTCACCTGGAGTACTGTGTCCAGTTCTGGGCACCACAATTCAAGAAGGACACTGACAAACTGGAACGTGTCCAGAGGAGGGCAACCAAAATGGTCAAAGGCCTGGAAACGATGCCTTATGAGGAACGGCTAAGGGAGCTGGGCATGTTTAGCCTGGAGAAGAGGAGGTTAAGGGGTGATATGATAGCCATGTTCAAATATATAAAAGGATGTCACATAGAGGAGGGAGAAAGGTTGTTTTCTGCTGCTCCGGAGAAGCGGACACGGAGCAATGGATCCAAACTACAAGAAAGAAGATTCCACCTAAACATTAGGAAGAACTTCCTGACAGTAAGAGCTGTTCGACAGTGGAATTTGCTGCCAAGGAGTGTGGTGGAGTCTCCTACTTTGGAGGTCTTTAAGCAGAGGCTTGACAACCATATGTCAGGAGTGCTCTGATGGTGTTTCCTGCTTGGCAGGGGGTTGGACTCGATGGCCCTTGTGGTCTCTTCCAACTCTATGATTCTATGATTCTATGATTCTATGAATTGGGCAACCAATGCAGCTGTTTTAAAACAGGTCAGATGAGCACTAAATGGAAGCCCAGGCAGCAATCTGTCTGCTGCATGCATTTTGGAGCAATTAAAGTTTCTGAGTCGTTTTCAAGGGTAACCCCACACAGAGTGCATTGCACTAATCCAGTCTGGAGGTTACCAGAGCATGGAGTGCAGTGGCCAAGTCATCTCTGTCCAAAAGGGCCCATAAGTGATGAACCAGCCAGAGCTGAGTTCTGGATGATTTAAGTAAACCTACACTTAAGTAAGCCTACATTACCTCCACGGTGGACTTTTCTGTTCTTGTTTTGTTCTTTAATAAGAAAGTAGGTTTTATTTTGTTGAATGGGTGCAGGGAGGGGAATCGTTTCAAATACCTGATAGAAATTAGCAACGCTTAAAAGATCTCCTAGCAAACTCGGGCAGCCTAATAGATCTATTGCGGACATCACAATCCCTACATCTGGCCTTGTTCTCTAGGGTGGCAGGCAGAGGATGGGGCAAGAGGCCTACACCCACTAAAGGGGAAGGGTTATAACGTAAGAAAAGCATTGGCTCGTGAGCTTTTGCTTTTCCCTTTTGTTTCTTCCCTATCTTATTCAACCATGAAGAGTCACTTTTTGTCTTTAGTGTCTTATGCTGTGGCACTGTGGAATGATGGATGGTCAGCGTAAAGAGAGAGACAGCAAGACAAATGCCTTTTGGTCTATCTGTCTCAACCTGTAACTTCTTTTAGGCACATTTGTCATGAAAACAAAAGTGAAGTTAAATAATGTTAAAGAGTGTTGCAGACCAAGGGCTACTGAGGATGGTCCACGAGTACATTGGGCTAAAATAGAATGTCACCATTTCCATAAATGAACATTCAGTATATATGGGGAAGTATATTCTTAAAAAGGGGACCAATGAATTCCTCCCCTTTCCTCACTCAGAACTGCAAAGTGAAGGAAGACTGAAGTCTTGCTTTGAAATAAGCAGCTAAATTTCCAGCTACGGACGGACCTCTAGTCTTATGATCTAGATCTGTTGTGGAGATGACTTGATCACATAACAGTTCTCCATTTGGCATGACATGTCTGAAATTTTCGTTTAAGTATCCATTCATAAAGACCACTGAGGCATACAGCCACCTATCAGGAAAGCTCCTTGAGTAATGAGATACTTTCTTTGCATACAAAGTTCAAATCAACCAGGTGGCGTGCAGAATTTATGAGAAAGTGCAGTGCTAAGAGATTTAGGAGAACAGCTGGATTTGGATACATGGAATTAAATTATGAACTGCCCTAAACCTACAGTGTTTCCCAATGGATGTGCTTGGAATATTTATATAAGCATGCTGGACACCCCAGACATCTCAAATGTCTTATTTAGGGGCAAATGTTTGGATTGTGTATGGCGGGGTTTTACAGGGTGAATGTGTGATAAACTGAGATTGTTTGTTGTTGTCCGAAGTAGTAAATTACGTATTCCTCTTTTTTAGTATACATCACCATTTTTTCCTGAGTTTCAGTTACCCATTGTACCACTTATCTTTAGAACAATATATTTTATTTAAACTATGGCAGGAGATTAAGAGTACTCCTCTAGAATTCATTCTTCATTTCCCATCCTTCTGACCTATTTTTCCCCTGTAGATGTTGCTGTGTCCATGGTAGCAGGCAGGCTAAGAGTCAAGAAGGTTCATTACTTCCACTCCTGTTCCTCCCCCAGCTCCAGCCCCAGAATCTATACTGGATGGTTGAGGGACCATCCAGGAGATTGGAAGGACATAGGAGAAGTCTTTATGTATTCATTGGTGCAACATTTGATCAATTCCATAAGGTTTTGGTGCGGGGAAGAGGGCCCACACAGATGCAAACTTCTATGATGATTCAATGTTGCAGATGAATATAACTAATTATTTTCACACATGCAGAAGAATATCAGTGCTGGTCTTTGCATGTGTGTGCACGTGAGAAAAAGAAAAGCATCAAGTGCAGATAAAGTTCATATTATGTATAAAAATATACACTGAGAGGGGTTTGCTTGTTGTTGTTTTTTTTTAAAGGTGGTGAACCTTGGAAGTCAGTGGATTGAGCTGATAGATATTATTTTGTTTAGTTTTTAAAATTTACAAACTGCCTTTCTTCCAAAGGCAGGATAAGCAAATTGGAAATGAATTGGAGAAAAATGAGATCAATTTGTTCATCCCTACTGTGATCACAGTGCCATTCTCCTTTCTCTGTTAGAAAAAACAGGTAACATTTGAAAGACCATCTTCCTCTAGAGTCATGCTGTGTTTTAAGTGACAAATGTTTCCTGTTCCTGTGTGAATTTTGATTCATGGAATATATTTTCTGACATTTTCTTTTCCCATTGTACAATTTCCCTGTCTCAGCATTTTTGTTCCAGCCAACATTTGAAGCTAAATGCCTAAATGCTATTTGTATGAGAAGCAAGTCACCAATTAAAAAATAGCAATCATTTCCCTCTTTTGGAATGTTACTTTCATTAGCATTACAAAAGGGAAAGGAAATGGGGCAGCCTCCTATTTTGCCTCTTTTTCATTCGGCTTCTGGATTACTTCATTACAGGATTTGTTCTTTATGGGTGGTTTCAAATATAAAAGAGGGCATAAATTATAAGAGTAACGAACCTTCTCAGTTTGTTACTAAATAAACTGTGTTAATGCTATAGAACCATTCCGTAGCACTGTTGAGGTCAACATTTGTGTAGGGAAATACTGCTGTAAAATTGGGGAAATCCTCCCATGCATTCAGTAATAAATTTGTTTGGACTTTTTCAGTAGCAGCAGGGTTTGGGCCCCCTGTTGACTTTGCTCCACAAGAAAAATCTGTCCATGTATAAAGGAAGAGTGATAGAAAGCAGAATAGCCAGTTCCCTGTGGAAAACTTCTATTGTATTTGATCACTTTGATGTTTTTATGTATTAGGACTGAGTGGCATAATTTTGAGCCTTTGATACTGTCAGGGAACTGACATCGGAGGGAGAGGTGAAGGGGAGGCTCCCAGATGATGCTGGCAAAGGACCCAGCAGCAGGGGGAGAAACAGCTCAGTAGAGGGGGAAGCCAATCAGTGCAACACCAGGGATAAAGGGGGGCAGACGGGGGAATTGGAGAGAGGGCTCCAGGACTCTTCACTGGACATCAGTGAGGAGAGACCAGGTCCTCCGCTACCCACGCCTTCCCTGCGCAGAAGACTCCCGCGCAGTGAGAGGAGGAGGAGACTGGGTGTCAAACAACTTTTATGTTGGAAGAGGTTCAAGAAACGCCCACTGACGGATTCTGCCAGTGACTGAGGCAGCCACGATGAGAAGGGGCTGTGCAGTCAGAAAGGTTTAACAAGGCAAATTAACCAAGAAAGGCACCAGCTTACGCACGAGTAACTCATACCTATTACAGATACCATTGACCATGGTACCCTCCTGGACTGGCTCAGGAGAATGGAATTTGGGGGCTCTGTATTACAGTGAATGCAGAGATCAGCATTGAGAGAATGCTCCCCCCTTGACAGCTATGTTATGGGGTGCCACAGGGAACCAGCTTGTATCCGGTGCTATTTAATATCTACATGAAGCCCCTAGTAGCAGTCATTAGGAGTTCTGAAGTGAGGTTGATAGACTAAGGTTACCAGATTTCCCCCCCCAAAGAATCCGGGGACACCACTTCTTCTTTTTTGAAAAGAGAAAAAAAGTTATTTTTTTAAAAAAGATATTTTTTTAAAAAAAGAAGCAAAATATTATCTTCTGTGGTCTCCTCTGTCGCATGGCCTTCCTCTGGGCCCCGGCCTGCTCTCTTGGGGCGCTAGCCACAGTGAAGTAGTCTCATGTTGGGCCTGGGATCAGCCACGTGTCCTTGCCCTCCCGGTGCTCTCCTAACTCTTCTCCTCAGTGGCTCCCCTCTTTTTTCTCCTTCCTCTTTCTCTCTCTTCCTTCTTCTTCTCCTCTCCTCCTTCTCCCTGCATCAGCTCAGGGGTTTTCCTGGCCCCTGAGTGCCGCTGGGCAGTTGGCTGGGCACTCTTGCTCCCGGATTGATTTGGGTTGCAGGGGGGGGAGTCAGCGGTTCCCCCAGTTGACACGCCGGGCGTCCCCAGTTCTCCTTTGGCAGTGGCGGTGGCAGCAGCAGTCTCAGCAGCCAGGAGCCAGCCTGGTAGTTTAGTTGGCTCTGGCTGGCTTCAGGAGCTGCCCGCTGCCATGGCGCCTGCCATTTTGCTTCGCCGGAAACCCCCATATGAGGTGACTTGTGCCATTGAACCAATCACGCAACATTCATTCCCTACTAATAAATCTACAACACTTAAATATAAATCTGGGGACATTAAATGAAATCTGGGGACATTCTAGGGATGGTGGATTTTGTCTGGGGGACAGATTTGTGAATCCGGGGACTGTCCCCTGGAAATGGGGACATCTGGTAACCATATGATAGACCAATGTAGGAATGGAACTAATAAGTGAACATACATGAAAGTGACCTGACATAGAGTCATCTGTCTGTCCATCCTTACTTAGAAGCACCTCCTGAGATTTGCTCACCATATGTCTCATTTCTTGATGTTTGGGGAAGGGTCACAGCTCAGTGGTAGAATATCTGCTTTCCATTCAGAAACTCCCAGGTTCAGTCTCCAGCATCTTCAAGTAGGACAAGAGAGACCCCTCTTTGAAACCTTGGAAAGCCACTACTAGTCACTGTAGACAATACTGAGCTAGATGGATTGATGGTTTGACTTCCTATGAAGCTTCCTATGCACAGTTTTCTGTGTCTCTATGTGTGACTACCAAGAGGCCATGGGACAGCTTGACTGTCTAGGCAATCCAACTGTTATTTGAAGTACCCATATATTTAAGGGGGCACATGTAGCAATCAAAGATCCTCTGTTGTAATATCACAGAAGATTCTAGGACACCAATCTTAGTTTGTAGGGAGTCAAATTTGGTCTATGAGGCCATTAGAAACATGAAGGGTGAAATTGTTTTCCAGGTAGCTCTCATAATATTGTTCAAACCCAGAACTTACTTTTCCTCTTTATTTCTTGAGGAATTGCAATAATTGAGAAGAGAAAGCACTGAGGAGATTACAGCTCCTCCCTGAAGTATAGTTCCAAATGATTGTGTTTGAACGATTAGGACAATATTGCTTATAACAGGAAGGGGAAATAACCCCTCTTTGTAGAAAGGACTACACAAAATTGGTGCTAATTTATTCAGAAATTGCTCTGTTTCTCCCCCACCTCCTCTAAATTGCCTGGGGAGGGGGTGTTCGTAAGCCTGAATACCACATGCTTTGACAGGGATAAAAACACTTTTTAAAACCACCCATTATGCAAATTCTTTTTAGAGTAATAAGAATGTTTTCTCACCAATACATCTGATGTTCTAAGTCGAATGGTCATTATTATGAGTTGATTTTTAAAAATTAATTGGATATTAGTGAATTTTCTACTGCTAGAAAAGGCCAAAGAAAAGGAAACTAAAGTTTTATTCTTTTCATTACAATAATGATTGTAGATACAACTTAGAGAGGACACCGAAGGCAGCCCAGATTATGCTGAAATCCTATGTATACTTACATGGATGCAATTGAAGAAATGGAACAAACTGGGACGTACCTCCAAGTAAACACACATCATATTTTGCTATTCAGTCTCTCTCTCTCTTAGCAACCCTAGAAATTGTAGTCCTTCATAGGAGACTTGATATCCTGAAGTCCGCTTACCAAAATATACTTTCCAGGATTATTGTGAGAGCTGTTCCTGGTAGTGCAATGATTTTGTCTCTCTGCAGGATTTCCCCTAATGGATACTCTTGCCCATAGGAGCTAAAGTCTGGGTCCAACCCACTTTATCATGGCTTTTACTATTACGTTAACCCCATATCAACACTTACTTCAGCTCCAGATTGTCAGGCTTGAGGAATCCTCTCCCTCCCCCCAATGGCACCAAGAAGCAGGGAGGAAACAAAGTTCTTACTTACGATTTATTCAGTCATCACTGTGAAAGACAAGAATTCCAGTCTCTCCTCCATGATGGAGTTGCTTGCACTGAGCTCCTCCCCATCCCCTTCTAACAACAACACCTGCTTCTACAGCGTCCACTTGTAGTCAGCTCTTAATGAACGTCTGGTTTTGGGAGAAGGGGGGTTGGTTATGCTATCAGTGACGTGTCAGCTAGCTGCTCCGTCTCACCTCCTCCTTCTCCTAACACAGCATAATTCTGCTATTCTCTTGTCTCTGAGCTGTTACCTTCCTCAAAGGCCTGCTGTAAGTCGAGACTGCCTTCCTCTTCCCTGGAAGCTAGAGGTGAAGGGAGGATGACCTCACCACTCCTCCTCCTCTTTAGTCCAGTCCTTGACACAAATGCTGGGAGCATTTTTAGGGTAACTAGATCCAGCTGTGTGTGCAACATGTGGTAGAAGCATCTTAACCCCTGACTCTTCAGAACATTTACATTATTTTCACACCGTCTCAATGTCCCACCTGGAAATGTGACCTACTATGTGCTTGCCTAGCAAGAGAGACTTAAACAAAAACTTCCCATTCTGCAAAGAGGCACAGGGCCGCCTTAAATATGCATTCAGACCGCAGCTGCCTTGGCCCATGAAATATTTATCTGCATTAATATGTTTCTATGCATGCCTTTATTTCCTAGTCTGTTCCTAAATGGCAAGAAAGGTTATTTGTAACGAGGCAGAGAATACGTTACCTTCCAGTTCCAAGCTTGCCTGACTTTGTGTAACTTGACATTTTTCATGCAGCTGGGACATCGTATCCCTAGAAATCAATAAGCAGAATTAAAAAGATACCCATGATTAGTGATGGTGGTGGTATTAGGGAGAAGGAGAGAGTTGTTCCTTTATTAGAAAACACAACCAGATCCATTCCTTCAGGCTATAAACGGTATGCTGAAAAATATTTGAAGTCACAAAAATCCCTGCCTTTTGGAATCTGGGTGCTGTAAACAAAATCTCTGTTCTAGACACAAAGGCTATGGGTGGAGATAGATGTTGAAGTGATCATCAATGATATACAATGTTTATGTGTGTTGCTTGAACGAGTGGGGGATCAAAGTGGGACTATCTGCACCACAGTCTCCATGGTACTGGAGGGCAGAAACTGCAGTTATTTTTGTCACCTGCATTTAAAAGGAAAGATCAATGCAACATAGAAGACATAGCTTTATGGGGGCGTGGGGAAACCCCAAACCATAAACAAAATTATACTGCAATGCTAGGGATGGATGAAGCTGTCAATTTTGACTTCTTTCGATTTCTCTTCTTTTTTTCAGTCTTAAATTCATTTTGCCACATTTCTGCATCAGTTTCTTTTTTTCAAAAAAAGTCCCAATGAAAATGTGTCAGTCATATGCACATATATAATGTATGAAATTATATACACACATTTACAAGTAATTTCTCTAATATAATCTTTTTCTAAATGTTATTATCAGTAACAAATGCATTTTTATGCACAATTTCCCCTAATACATGCATTATGGAACACATTTTCAGTGGGATAAATGTACTGCAAAAATGTGGAAAGTGTGAACTTTGAAGGATAGCTGTGTTTTGGTTCACTTCCTGTGCAAATTATGTAGGTTTGCATGGAACCAAGTGGAAATGGCCCTGAACGTCATGTGGAACCAACTTAGAAACTTCTGAAGTTCTTAGATGGTTGGTCCATACTTTCACTTTTGGAATGTCCAAAACTATGGGAGTTCTGGAACATAGTTGCTGATATTGTCTGTCTAGTCAGCTACATGATTTGTATATGTGAATGGTGTCAACAGGCTCTTCACCTTGCCCCACAATTTACTCATTATATCCTGTGGGCTGTAGTCAGTGAGTCCCCCCCCCCCCGCCGCTGCTTCACTAATGATATTGTTTTGTGTCCTTCCTTTCTGTTGCCTGAATTTTAAACTACCGGTATGTTTCAAAACAAAATATCATGTTGAGGAACTTTGTGGCAGTTCTTCAGATTCAGAGTAAGAGAAGACACATAATGACTGTTGCTAAAAGACATTAATAAAGTGAAGTTAAAAACGGAAATGCACTATTTATATTTATCCCCATGAATCTTCTGGGGATTACAGGGAAAAAAATCCACTTTCTAAGAGCACAATCCTATACTATATATGCCTTCTCAGAAACAAATCCCATGGAGCTAAATGGGGCTTACTCTCAGAGAAGTGATGTGAAGAATTGCAGTCTAGATCTAACCCTTTCCCACTTTACTTTCCAGTCATTTCTCATACTTGATTTTCAACCGTGCCAAAAGTATGTTCTTGAAAATGAACCAGCAGAATCCGGTTGCTGCTATTCATTCTCTACCAAACACCTTTGCAAGTTGATAACATAATACAGAGCTCTGAAAATTGTACAGTTATCTATTGTAGGGCAGCAAGTTGGAAAATAAACAAAACCTGCTATTTATGTAGAGTGAAATTAAATTAATTTATTTTAATGGAAATTTTAGTTGGGTAGAAGCACATGCCTCAGTTTACTAATAGTTTACAGGGCTGTTAATTAGACGGCTGGATTCAATTTTATGTTCCTGAAGCTCTTTTCAAGTCATTGTTGTAAATGATGTCTCTACATAATCATTGTGCATGCAAGGTGTTCAGTGACGCAAGTGCTAATTGACTAATGAGCATTTCCGTAGTATATAATATGCTTAGTACAAGGATCTGATATAATTTTATTTGACATGAACACCTCCAGATTACAGTGAATACACGATCAAGGCAACAGTGTTTGTACAATCATTCATGCACATATCTTTTCGTGGAAATTTATAATTATGGGATTCACAGGAAAGTATAATGTTTAGTTTGAGACAGCAGTGGAGATGATGAAAGTCCAGAAACTGCTCATTATTGGTTGCAAACTACATTTCAACATGCTGCTCATTACATTAAGTTGGAGTCTTGTATACGGTTATATGCACATGTTTGCCTTTTTAAGAATATCCATGAGTAATACTCACAAAAGGATTTCCTTAGTAGATTTGTTCCCCACATGCTGAGCTGTAACACTGTAACTTTCCTATGAAATGTCAGGAATTGCTGGCCACTGCCCCATGTAGTGGGGCAGCATCTTAAAAAGGAGAGCCATCACCTTGCCAACAAAGGTACATATAGTTAAAGCTATGGTTTTCCCAGTAGCGATGTATGGAAGTGAGAGCTGGACCATAAAGAAGGCTAATCACCGAAGAATTGATGGTGCTGGAGGAGACTCTTGAGAGTCCCATGGACTGCAAGAAGATCAAACCTATCCATTCTGAAGGAAATCAGCCCTGAGTGCTCACTGGAAGGACAGATCCTGAAGCTGAGGCTCCAATACTTTGGCCACCTCATGAGAAGAGACGACAGAGGACCCTGGTGTTGGGAAAGATGGCGGGCACAAGGAGAAGAGATGACAGAGGACGAGATGGTTGGACAGTGTTCTCGAAGCTACCAGCATGAGTTTGACCAAACTGCGGGAGGCAGTGGAAGACAGGAGTGCCTGGCGTGCCCTGGTCCATGGGGTCACAAAGAGCCGGACATGACTAAACGACTAAACAACAACAACAAGCCCCATGTAGCGAGCCATGTCACTACAGCATTTCAGTTAAAATCTTTACGGACCGATTCTGCCCAGGGTGGCCATTGGATGCTTGTGGACGGAAGGAGTATTAGAAACTTCCCGTTGCACTGTAGCACTGGTATGTTTAGTCTTGCTGCTTTGGTTCATATTCCTGATTTACCCTCAGAACCTGATAACTCTTTGATACCTAAAGC
Source organism: Podarcis vaucheri (assembly GCF_965113315.1). Taxonomy (NCBI): domain Eukaryota; kingdom Metazoa; phylum Chordata; class Lepidosauria; order Squamata; family Lacertidae; genus Podarcis; species Podarcis vaucheri. The sequence goes on from NC_138766.1 coordinate 75,177,497, forward strand.
AAGCTCTCCACACACGGTTTGGGCAATGAAAGCATAGCATGGGGCCAGGAAGTATGACCCTCCCATTCTGTCTCAAGCACATCTGACTAGGGCTACAGATGGTGTACCACCCGTATGGATCTGCAGTATGAAGTGGTATAGTCTGGGGGGACTTTAAGTTGCACCTTTTCTGCAATACAAACCCCACGCTAACTCCACTCTTGAGTTCTAAAACTTCACAAGGATGCTGCATACACCTGATCATTTTTTTCCCCATCCAGCAAGTGGAAGAACCACTTAAGTTAAAAAAAACAAAAAACTGTTAAATGGAGATGCGATTTTCTTTTCTCTCCCCCCCAACTTATAATTAACCCATAGAACTTGCCATCACAAATCTAAGAGCTCAGTAATTGTCCAGAAGTCTAAGTTCTATAGAGAAAATGAGAATACTTGCACATCATGAAAGCTAGGAAACCTCATATCATACATTCCTTTTGTGTTAGAAAGAAGTATCTCATATGCTAAGATTGCCACCACATAATTGCTCACTCAGAAACACTTTATATAGTCAAATTAGGAATTTGGCATGAACTGAACTATTTTGGAGAATGCAGCATTTTCTAAGCAAGGAATCTAGCAGCCTTCAAGTTGAACCCGCTGCTGCAAGGCAAGGCAACCCACAAACTGGCTTTAATTCATAACAGCACCATTTTAAATATTAATTTGCAACCCTCCCTTACCACATTGCACACATAATGAAAGGGATCAGCATTAGCACTATTGAAAATTTCTGATATCCTTTGTTTGTATGCAGAAAGCAAAAAACAAAACAAAACCTGACAGCATGAAAGGCCATGATGGGAAGTGAAAGTCACTACTTGTTATTTCTTTGAAGAAGAGGTCCATAGCAAACCATGTTTCCCATATCCCGTGAACCCATTCTTTCTCTCAAGTGACATTCCGAATCATTCATAGAATGTAACCAGCAAACATAAATTATGTTAACTGGAGCAGAAAGCACTAGAAAGACTTGGGGAAATGGGCCAAAATAAAAGTGATTAAAAGTTGTGGCTTCTGCCAAAAATGGCTACTGTGCATCAAGTTTCCACAAAACACTCACACCCATTGCTTCCCAAAGTTACTGAGATATCAATAACTTTGGGAGGCAATGAAAGAATCTTTAACTAGGTTGGACATTGCTTGCTTCTCCTCTAATGTTTGCCTACCAGTCTTTATTTTATCTCTTTCTTGATTTTATTTTATTGTGATTTATTATTTGAACCCTGCAGTTTTATATTTTATGCCTCTTTGAAAATTTACCCCGAAAGGAGATCTAGAAATCTCCTAAAATAAGAATAAAATGTTGGTTTTGGATTTGCTGATTTGTGCATGTTTTGTCTCCACAGAATCTAGAGGCACTTTACCCTTGAAAGATTTTTAACCATTGGTCCTATCTTCTGACCTTCACAATGGTATCATGGAAAAATAAACGCCTCTGGCATTTCTTTAATTCACATAAAGTGAATCATATTGAAAGCCTCTAACTCGCACTTCAGCCGAGCGACGGAAGCTTATACATTACCCTTCAGTTTTCAAACACAAACTATTTGTGGGAAGTGGAATTGCTGAGCTTGTCAGACGAAGAAAGTCAAGCAAAGTTCAGCAGGAAGAAGAACAGCCTTTTGCACAATATCAGATATATGATGTAAGAATTAACACCCTTTCAATTTCTCCTTGAGTGTTTTCGAGCCATGCATCAAGATCTCAGCAGGTTGTTAGGAAGAGAACACGGGGCAGCAGCAAACATATCATTCAGCCGTAGATCCATCTGCCCTTAACAGAGCCAGCAGTGGCATAGATGCCTGAAACAACCTGCTGAAAGATGGAAGGTCTTGGCACGTGAATTATTGGGTCCTTTCGTGGCCTGTATTTCACACATTGTTACTTCAGTAGGTCCTCTTGGAAGTCAGGGCTTGGGAACTTATTTGTTTGTTTGGGTATTTATTGGCCTTTTGGTGCTGTGTCCTCAGAGCAGTGTAGATGGCGAAGCAGCACAGCTATCAACACACACACACACACACACACAGAGAGAGAGAGAGAGAGAGAGAGAGAGAGAGAGAGAGAGAATCCAAATTAATTCTTAATTTATACTACAGTTTTATCTGCATTCTTCCTTGCGGCTTGTGGGTATCATTGGGTGTCGATAGCTCTTGGCATCCTGGATGGCTATGACCTGTTGGGACAAATAGGGGAGAAATTTGATTCAGATTGCATTTATATAAAAATTTTTACATACTGCCATTCATAAAAAAAAGCAGAGTGGTTTACAACAATTATACATAAAATCATGAAAACACATTACAAAGTTAAAATAAAAAACCAGCTAACTATTCTGCAGAAACTATTCTCAATTTCTGCATAAGCCTGGCAGAATAGAAAAGTTTTCAGCAAATGTTTCAAAGTTGAAACAGAAGGCGCCTGCTTTAACTCTACTGGCAGAGTGTTCCATAATTCTGGGCTGATGGCACTAAAGGGTATTTTTTCCCTTATGGTTGTTAAAGGCAACTCTGCCGCATTCACTCTTTCCAAAACAATATGAAAACCAGAACATAGCCATCCTTTTTTTTTTTTTTTTTTTGAAATTAAGCACCTCTCCAAATTAACCTTGTGTTGCACGAGGCTCAAGACTGTCTAGGGATGCCTTCTTCCAGCTTTGGCTGGTGCAATAAATATGGCCATTCCTGGATCAGGATAACTTGACCTGTAACTCCAGACTAGATTACTGCAATGTGCCCTAAGTGGGGCTTCCCTCAAGGCTGATCTGGAAGCTGCAACGGCTGTGATGAGCAACACGGTTACGGAATAGGATGTCTTTTCGACAACATGTAACGTTTTTGCTAGAAGCAGTGCACTGGCTGCCAGCATGGTACCAGTACTGGTTTAATGGGTCTTGCTTTTAGCAAATAAATCCCTGAGCAATTTGTGACCCAATTATATTCAGAAACACTTTACCTTATACCCCCTGCCTGGTTGCTGTCTTCCACAACAGAGAGACACTCTTTGTAGCGCTGCATGCTCCTGAAGTGTGTCTTATGTCTACAAACACATACACCAGGGGGGAAAAAGAATACTCCACCAAGGCTTCTAGTGTTGTGGCACCTGGCCCATTGGAATGCACTTCCACAAAATATCAGGCAGTACCTACAGTATTGGCATTTAGGCACCTGCTTTTAACAGGCTTTTCCTGTTAAGCCGTGCTGTGAATCTGATTCATTGGTTTATTTTATTCCATTGATGTAATTTAATTGAGAATTTTATATTGTTCAGCACCTTCACTTATGTATTGTTTCATTATTTCCCTGCTAAAATTGCGAAATGCTATCAATCACAGTTCAGATGGCTGGGGACATGGGAAAGGTCCTCTCCCCATATGATTTTAAGCAGGTAGGCAAGTCTGCATGAAAAGAAATCATTGGTTGAAGGATTGGTGTTCTGAAGCCACCTAGGAATTAAAAAGTAATAACCAGCACTTGGAACTGGGCTCAGCAATGGGGTGGAAATGAGTGAAACTGGTATGAAAGAGGAGCCATATGCTAGAAAACTGCCACTTGGCTCTAATAAAAATGTTGGTTGCTGATTTTTGTGCCAGTTGAAGTTTTCAGAACATCCTTTTTTCAATTGTAGTTCTATGTAAAGTGCATTGTAATAATCCAGTACTGATGTAATCGTGGTATGGGTCACCGTGAGTTTTATCTGCTGTGACTAATTGAAAATGGAATCTAGCAAGTTGCTTTAATAATAATACAAAAACTTCTGAAACACATTCTCTCTCTGTTTCCTTCCCTGGAGTTTTTTGTAGATAAAATCCTTTGAGAAGCAGGTGAACAACTATTTCTAAAAGAAATTGTGGACTGTGAATTTAGAGATAAGCAAAGCTTTAATCACTTGCAGATGTACTGATACAGATCCTGGTACATATTGGGCTGTATTATTTCGGTGGAAATGGCAACCCCATGAGCTCATTCCTTTGTATGCCAGAACTCCCCTTAGGTTGAAGGGAATGTGGAGTCCAATGAACACCTGCAAGTGTGTTCATTGCTGAATCAAATCAACAGTGAATCCTGTGCTAAAGAATCAGGGGGTGGTACCTTAAGGCAGAGTGAAGCAGCTATCATAGGTCTCGGATGCTGGAGGCACAAACATTCCTCCTGATTCCCTCCAGCTATCCAGTTGTCCTGAGCCATCACTTCAGTGATGGTGAAGCTTACTTGCTGCTAGATGACTCATCTATTTGACTTCTCCAAACATGCTGCAGTTGGCCCCATTAGGAAAGGTCCTCGACTGTCAGTGGCATTCCCTTCCCAATTTTGTGCTATCATTGGTCCCCGAGGAAGCAGAAAATCCTACTATATCATTGGGAAAGAAATTTAGCTCAGTGGTAAAGCACATGCTTTGTGTGACCAGGCGACAGCCCCAGTCCCCAGGGATAATAATAATAATAATAATAATAATAATAATAATAATATTTTATTTATACCCTGCCCACCCCAGCCAAGGCCAGGCTCAGGGCAGCTAACAAGCAATAATAAAAACAAGTTGAATGAATACAACTTAAAAACAAGATTAAAATACAACATTAAAACATTGAAACATTAAAATATTAAAATGCAGTCTCATCACAGGAGGAGAAAGGGAAAAAGAAAAAAGAATCACAAGAAAGGAGTAAAGACTCTGACACATGTTATGGAATTAAAATTAGGCCACAACTTTATTTAAACTTCTGAATGTAGGAAGACCTTGGCTTAGGCCTTGGGCATATATCCCTCCCAGCCCCCCAGCCGGGGGAACTGGGGCTCATTGGGGTAAATGGGATATGGGGGTGCTCTGTGAGACGGAAGTGTAGCAGGCAGCCCAGCCCATATCCCTGCACACAGGGTAATTCACTGACGGCCTTTCAGTGTATGGCCAGTGATACCCATATATATACCCATATACCTTTAAGAGGAGGACCCTGGAAACACCGCTGCAGGGGGGTGAGTGACCACTTCACGCCCCCCCCCACCAATGTAGGGAAGAAAAGATTAAAGGATTCCACCCAAGACCATAACCACCAAAGTTGTGATGAACTGCTACAGGGAAGACAAAACCTGCCAATGCAGGAAAATTTCTTCCCGGTCCCTCAACAGCAACTAGTCAAAGACCAAAGCAGCACCCGCCAAACAGGAAGAAAAAGTTAAACTGCAAACAAGAAAACATTTAAAAAAGGGAGGGGAGGGAGAGTGAATTTCTGGAACCGACTGCCTGGCTGTTATCTGTTCCACCCCCTATTTATACTGGAACTGGCCCCACCTCCCAGCAAGAAACTTGATTACTGAGGCTGGGTGTGAACCTCCAAATAATAACACTGAGATGCAAGCCAGCCCCCTATTTCTAGTAAGTTGCCTGGGAATTGTGGCCCTCGCGTGATCCCCCAAAGGGCACCCACATATAAAGTGTGAGTGCTTATTGCCTGCAAAAGGTCCCAGGTTCAATCCCAGGGGTGGGAAACAACTTCTGCCTGAAGCCTTGAGAAGCTACTATCAGTGCCAACAGTATTGAGCTGGGTGGCCTCAGAGAGCATGAGGCGGATTCTGATGACTGAGCAAGCAGGCAGAGAGGCATTCAAACCAGGACGTGTACTCAAATGGACATCATGTGCACACATACGTTCTGTTCATGTGATGCATGCTGGATGGTCAAGGTCTCTTTGCAGCATTTGTGTGAGTTGGCAGCGCGATAGGCAAAGCAATGCATGAGCAGCAGTGAGGTGTAAGAGTAGAATCACAGAATCGTAGAATTGTAGGGGTGGAAGAGACCCAGAAGGTCATCTTGTCCAACTGTCTGCAATGCAGGAATCTGTGTGAGCCACAGGGTTTGCCCTGTACACCCTAAGCTAGCCTGCTACTCACAATTTCTGTGGAGGATGCTGCTGTTACGGAAAAGCAGCAATGCGGGAGCGAGCTGCAGGTGGCTGGAAAGCAAAACAGGATGTGAATGTTTGGGACTGTACCAGGGAAACAAAGGGGCAGTCTATTCACTGTACTGAGCACCAGATGTTAGCTCAGAGTGTCATCTGACCTGTACTGGAAGTACAGGGGTGGAGTTCTCTCTCTACTGTTGGAGTCTGATGAGTGCAGACGCGTTTCTCTGTACTGCTGCAAGGACAGAAATAAAGACATGTAAATACATTTCTGTCTGTCTCTTTCCCCTCCCTGGGGAAGCAGGGAGGAGATAAGAGTGGTGTGTTCTTCTCACGCTTGAGGATCGCCGATAGTGACCTAGCCTGTATCCTGCCGGGAGATGCAGACGGGGAGGTCAACAAGGATCTCAAGCCAAGTGCCTGGAGAGTGGCCAGTTTCCTCTGATAAGGCTTGAAGAATCCAACAGCTGCCCCATCACAAAGTGCCAAAGTAAGATTCAGCTGCCAATATAGTTGGCTTCTATATGTATCTTGTTCTTTGCCACTGGAAAGGAAAATAGGAAAGTACTCTGTCTTGCTATCATACTTAGTAGCTGTAATGTCCATGACATTGTCCATCCATATATATTGGGGCTGAGATTTTCATGAATGTAGATGACTACCCCTAGTCATCAAACCCATGTAGGGATGGTTTACACAAAGTGTCACAAACCTCCCAGTCCACCTTAATGTTGTCTGTTTTGCGTAGTTCTACCTATCTCCTCCCATAACTATGAAATAATATTATTGCAGTGGTAAAACAGAAAAAGGAAATAGCCCAAAGAAAGAGAAATAAATTTAATTTTAATCTGGTGTTACAATTTCTAGTATACTTCCATGGTTACTGAACCTTCCATGTGATTTTGCTATCCCAGGCTACTCTTACTATCTCCAGATGTTGTTGAACTACAACTCGCATCAGCATGGCCAATAGTTATGGATGATGGGGCTAGTAGACTCACGATACCTGGAAGGCACTGTATTGGCTATGTCTGTTGTGCCATTCAGGTTCCGGTATTGACTAAGTATCTTTCATGAATTGGAATTAGCCTCATTGTAATCAGTAGTCCTGAAGTTTGCTCTGCTACTTGTGAACTTCACCATAAGTTAGTGCTTGGTTTTCAATCAATATATAGAGTTATGAAGTGGGAAAGGGTGTTATAAACAATGACAGCAGTGTGGGATAATATTCATTGGAACCTGTTACTCAGTACTCAAGGGTAGTGGTGTTAATTAACCTAGAGAAACTGTAGCCAGCTGAATAAAAATGAAGTTAATTATAGCAATTTTGGCATTCCAATGAATATTCCCAAATGGGAAAAAAGTTCAAGCAAATTATCAGGGAACATATATGCATAGCACACCAGAGATTCAATTTCTATACAAGTAAATTTAGCCTTAATGATATGGAAGTTCTCACAATCAAATGGGAACAAGAGGGCAGCTCTCAGTGGATGAAGAGAAAGCTCTGTCAAGATTGCTCTGGTCCACAAAAGGCCCAGTTGTACTCAAGGGATTGGCGGAAGGTGTGGAATACCTTAACTAACTTTAAAATATCAGAAATGTCATGCAGAAGGCATTATGCTAACCTACAGTGGTACCTCTAGTTACGAACTTAATTCGTTCCAGAGGTCCATTCTTAACCTGAAACTGTTCTTAACTAGAGACGTGCTTTCACTAATGGGGCCTCTTGATGCCACTGAACTGCCGGAACACAATTTCCATTCTTATCCTGGGGCAAAGTTCTCAACTTGAGGTAACTTTTCCAGGTTAGCCGAGTTTGTAACCTGAAGCATTTGTAACCTGAGGTGGTTGTAACTCGAGGTACGACTGTACTTGGAAGAAATGTTCAAACATTCTACATAAAAATGTTCACTTGTGGCCTAATTGAAGTTTCTTTAAAAATAATAATGAAGACACCAAGCTTGTTTTGAAAATTTATACGTTTCATAGTAAAACAATATAACATCATCATCATCATTATTATTATTGCTACTACTATTATATTTCTTTCATTTATGAATTGCATCCCATGAGGCGATTTACAACTTAATACTTACATGAAACAGTTGCATTTGTATAAAATAAATAAAACCGTATATAATTATAAAAACAGATTAAAACCATAGCAGCACATATATAAGATCAGGTCAGATCCAAGTCAGAGACCAACTGCAATTAAAATTTTAGAAGGTAAAAAGAAAGAGGAACATTTTTAGCATGTGTCAAAAAGACAACAGAGGGACTTCCAAATGGTAGTTGACCCTACTCTAAAGTCCCAATTCTGACACCATGCAGAACAGATCTCCTGAAAGGCTAGCTTGTCTAGAGTGCCCTCTCCTGTAGAACATGGTGACTGATTTGGGTACATAGAGGATGAGACAATCTTTAAGGTATCTTGCTCCCAAGCACCTTGAACCTACCTGGGTAGCTAAATGACAGCCAGCACAACTTATGGCAGTGCAGTTTAAAATAATGATATAACATTGATCAACTGATACCCATTGCTCACTTACATTATAGCTGTTTCCAAAATAAATCAACTATGACAGTTCTTACATGGTTCAACCAGAATTGTGGCAAAATAAGTTGCTTAATTAGCCAAAGGCCTGAAAGAAGAGGAATGTTTTTATCTGGTGCCTAAAGATATGTTACAAAGGTGCCAGCCAAGCTTCTCCGGGGAGAGCACTCCACAATGTGTTGGGGGCCAACACATGTAAGTTGAAGGAAGGGAGGGGTGGGGTTTGTTTAGAAGCAGGACTTTTTCCCAGCTGGAACTTGTCAGAACTCAGTTCCGGCACCTCTTAGGTGGGTGCCATTGTTTTTACAAGAGAACAAGGAAGGCGTTCATGGCGAGTTCCAGCACCTCTTCTTCTAGAAAAATAGTGCTTTCTGTGTTGAAAAGGATGATCTGACGGGAGATTCTAAGCCATGTTTCAACAAATGTGCTTGGGACATGTAGGCAGGAGGGTGCTTGCCCAAACACCCCTGCCCTTTTCAAACATTTAGTCCACAAACATTCATGCAAATACCTGAATATGTCTATGTATGTGTGGGAGGTGTAATTTGCCAGAACGGTTGCAAGTTACTCTCCTGTTACTGAAATTCTCAAATTAAAATCAGAGGAGGAGACAGAAATAAACCGAGACACTACAGGAAATTGTCCTCTAAAATTATCCCTGTGTTTCTGGAGTTTCAAATTACCTTGTCTTGTTTGCCAAAGTGGTGCTGATGCACTAGGAAGCCTCCTTGTTGTTGTTGTTTAATTTTCAAAAGGTATACAGAGACTTGTGCAAAAGAAGTGTGCTTAAGTTTTCCATTCCTTCAGTTCATTTGTACCTGCCTCTCACCATCTGAATTATAGATATGCATGCATTTACTGATAAAAAGCTCCCCCCCCCCAAAGCAACATAAGGGATCGTATGTTCAGCTATAGCAAGGCTTATTTTATTTGATGTTTTACCAATGTGTAGCCCTGTTCAGTTATTTGCTACCCACAGGCAATAGATGCACGAAGACGCTCTCTAAAATGCTCCTGGCTAGTCCCTAGGCTATGGAGAAGCAGCAGAGCATCCGCCTTGTGTGCAGAAAGTTCCAAATTCAATCCCCATCATCTCCAAGCTGGGAGAGATTCCCATCTGAATACCTGGAGAGCTGCTGCCAGTCAGTGTAGGCAATATTGAGCTAAATGGGCCAATGATCTGAGCCACTATAATGCCACTTCCTATGATACTATATTCTTGGGAGAAAAGCAATGACAAACCTAGACAGCATCTTAAAAAGTAGAGACATCACCTTGCCAACAAAGGTCCGTATATTAAAAGCTATGGTTTTCCCAGTAGTGATGTATGGAAGTGAGAGCTGGACCATAAAGAAGGCTGATTGCCGATGAATGGGTGCTTTTGAATGATGGTGCTGGAGGAGACTCTTGAGAGTCCCATGGACTGCAAGAAGATCAAACCTCTCCATTCTGAAGGAAATCAGCCCTAAGTGCTCACTGGAAGGACAGATCGTGAAGCTGAGGCTCCAATACTTTGGCCACCTCATGAGAAGAGAAGACTCCCTGGAAAAGACCCTGATGTTGGGAAAGATGGAGGGCACAAGGAGAAGGGGATGACAGAGGACGAGATGGTTGAATAGTGTTCTCGAAGCTACAGCATGAGTTTGACCAAACTGTGGGAGGCAGTGGAAGACAGGAGTGCCTGGTGTGTTCTGGTCCATGGGGTCACGAAGAGTCGGACACGACTAAATGACTAAACAACAACAACAACATGATACTATATGCTGATGCACAAGCCAGTGTCAAACTGATTTTTCAACAGGAATCAATTTAATGGGGTGCTATGTTCATATGGATTATAGGTGTAGGGCTTCCTCTGCAGGGAAAAGAACCCTGATAAATCACTTATAGAGTCCCAGCTCTACAATTCTGTGATTCTTTGTGACTGGGAGCAGGAATAGCTGGGCGTGTAAGAGCTGCTTGGTGGTGGAACAGACTCCCTCAGAAGGTGGTGGACAATCCCTTGAGACTGACCCAGAAACTCCAGCGGGTGCAGAATGCCACAGCGAGATTCCTTACGGGGTCCTTGCTGTGGGATCACATTCACCCGGTGCTATACCAGCTGCACTGGTTCCTGGTGGAGTACAGGATCAGGTTTAAGGTGCTGGTTTTAACCTTTAAAGCCCTATACAGCCTAGGACCCTCGTACCTACAGGACTGCCTCTCCTGGTATGTCCCACGGAGGACCTTACGGTCTTCAAATAAAAACATATTGGAGATCCCAGGCCACAGGGAGGTTAGACTGGCCTCAGTCAGAGCCAGGGCTTTTTCGGCCGTGGCCCCGGCCTGATGGAACGCTCTGTCACAAGAGACGGAACACTCTGTCACAAGAGACTAGGGCCCTGCAGGACATCTTTTTGCAGGGCCTGCAAGATCGAGCTGTTCCACCAGGCCTTTGGCCAAGGCACAGTCTGACCCCCTCTCCTTCTGTAATCCTCATAGAACTCTAGCGCAATGGTTGCCATTAATTTGATTCTGAATTGATTTTAGAATGTATTTTAATTAATTGACTGTGTGATTTTATGTACACTGTGCTATTTTTACTTGTTATTAGCTGATCTGAGCCTGGCTTTGGCCCGGGAAGGCGGGATATAAATAAAATGTTGTTGTTGTTGTTGTTGTTGTTGTTGTTGTTGTTGTTGTTGTTGTTGTTGTTATTTAGAGGTTGAATGGCTATACTTTAGCTGAGATTCCTGCATTGAGGAGAGTTGGACCAGATGGCCCTCCGGATACCTTCTAAATCTGGAATTCTATGATCCTGTCTTTTAGAGCAAGTGTGAGGAACTGTTGGCCCTCCAGCAGTTGCTGAACTACATACAACTTTCACTGACCCTGGCCATTCACAGTGCAAAAATGAAATTAAAAAATACGGCATTTATAGTGATTTATTGACTTGTTTTTGCGGCATCCGTGTGCCTAGAGGAAGGAAATGTAGAGACAAACCGAAGGAACCACAACAGGTTCTGTGGGATTTCAGATGAAGCATGCATAGGATTGGATCATAAGCATACCTGAAATTAATTGCAAAGATTGTAACACTTATTATTATTATTATTATTATTATTATTATTATTATTATTATCTGGTAGTCTCAAATGTGCTGTAATAATTGATTCTAAATGGAAATGGAATTAAATTGTGGTGTGTGTGTGTGTTTTAAAATGAAACACAAAAAAATAGCAAATAGCAAAAATAAATAGGAGTTTTTGTCACCTTGTCCATGTCTCAAAACCTTATGATCCTTCTTCAGTTTGAAACTGCCTTACATCTCTTGGGTTAATCCAATCTTCCTGACTCTAGATGAACTTCAGCAGGTTTTTTTCCCATAGTCTAGTGTCACTCAAATCCACTTGAGGTGAAACAACAAAATTCTATTTTTAAAGAGTGCCATCTGTAACAGCTCCATTTTGAGAGTCAGCAATTTGCTGATACAGCAGGTTTAAAATGAATGAGACCTGACATTCTACAAACCACCCGCTTTCTGTCTTGGATAAAAGTGCCCTTTATTCATACAACAAGCAGCTGGGGAGGGGGTTGCTCCTCTCCAATTGTTGTTGTTGTTGTTGTTTAAAATGCCTTTTTTATACCTTTTCATGCTGCAAATACCGGTACTTAGGCGCTGTCAAATCTATGGAATGTTATTGAGGAATTATCCCAAGAATATTATTGGAATTGTCAGATCAACTTCAAACACAGATCATTTCTGAATTACATAGTCCGATTCTCTAGGTTTCCCATGCAGGAACTTTCCAATTTGTCACACTTCGATAGCAGGAAACCATCGGGTGCCCTATACCTCTTAAACAAAGAGCCACTTTACACATTATAGAATTCCCCAGAAGGAAGCCACTTCCATCTAAGGAGCAGAATAAAAATGTGCTTTAACTGCAGACAGGTTTCTATCACTGCTTGCTGTTAACACATGGCACAGCTATCTGTGAATAGGCACACCAATGTGCATGTATGTGCAGTCACAAATTATGAGAAGCATTTCATACCCATTGTTACATAAATACATGTTGTCCACCACATGTGAAACAAGCCTCTGTTAAAGAGGCACCAGTATCTCCTGATTGCCTAGAGATGTAAACTAAGGCCACAGTCAAGCCATGCATTTAAATCACTATAATACTACTTTGAACAGTGATGGCTTCCCCCAAAGAATTCTGGGACCTGTAGTGTGTAGTGCAGAGCTATCATTCTCAGAGTTTCCTGGGATGAATTTTTAGTGTGTGGTGTTGTATTGTGTTTTTACTATTTTTGTTGGGAGCTGTCTGGAGTGGCTGGGGCAGATGTGTGGCATATAAATAATAATAATTTAGTAGTAGTGGTAAGTAGTAGGGATTCTTAAGTTTGAATAAGAAGAACTTAACACTTAAAAATGAAACTTAAAAATGGAAAGTCAAGAAAAGAGGTTCAAAGACTCTCTCAAGGTAAATCTAAAAAACTGTAGTATAAATACCAACAACTGGGAAACACTGACTGGTGAGCACTCCAATTGGAGAACAGCCAGAGGTAAACTAAAGGTGTCATGGGCTTTGAAGATGCTTGAACTCAGGATGAAAGGGAGAAACACGCCAAGAGGAAGGCACGCTTGGCAAACTCTCACCACGATCAACTCCTGCCTGGAAACCTATGTCCACACTATGGAAGGATGTGTGGATCCAGAATTGGCCTCCACTGTCACTTACGGACTCACTGTTAAAACTGTGTTTATGGAAGACAATCTTACTTGGCTATGAGTGATCACCAAAGAAGAAGAAGAAGATTAGGGATTGATTGCTAAACAACTCTGGAAATTATAACTCTATGAAAAGCTGTTTAAACAAAAACAAACAAACAAACAAAAACCAAGAAATTATCAGTAAAAAACAGATTAAAACTATATAAAATCTATCATAGAATCTTAGAGTTGGAAGGGACCCAAGGATCATCTAGTCCAGTGATGGCCAAACTTGGCCCACCAGCTGTTTTGCGACTGCAATTCCCACCATCCCTGACCACTGGTCCTGCTAGCTAGGGGTGATGGGAGTTGTAGTCCCAAAGCAGCTGGAAGGCCAAGTTTGGCCATCAATGATCTAGTCCAACCCCCTGCAATGCAGCTATCTCAGCTAAATCATCCATGACAGATGGCCATCCAACCTCTGTTTAAAAACAGTCCACTCCCTTTCATGGGAGTCTGTTCCACTGCCAAACAGCTCTTACTGTCAGAAAGTATTTCCGAATGTATGAGACAGCCTTTATGATATTTGAAGATGGCTATCGTATCTTCTCTCAGTCACCTTTTTTCTAGGCTAAACATACCCAGCTCCTTCAAGTGCTCCTCGTAAGGCTTAGTTTTAATTAATTAGAATCAATGATAAGCCAATAAAGCAGGTTAAAACACATGTCAAGATTCTGCATGTCTGGATAGGATTGTCTAAACAATACCAGGCATTGAAAAGAGTAGAATGAAGGCACCTGCCTGACGTCAATATCCAGGGATTTCCAAAGTGAAGGTCCTGCCACACTAAAATATTAATTTCTTAAGAATGTTAAAAACAAGGATTATGTTGCACCTGTAAAAGTGCCAGTACCTCAGACCAGAGCAGCAAGTGGGCATATATGGGGCAAGGCGATCTCACAGTTAGACTGTTCCCAAGGTAAACTGGTTTCAATTTCCAGAGATATGGGAAAGTGAAAGTGGAATCCTATGCATACTCCCTAGACCAGGGGTGATAATAATAATAATAATAATAATAATAATAATAATAATAATAATAAATTTTTATTTATACCCCACCCTCCCCAGCCAAGACCGGGCTCAGGGCGGCTAACAACCAATAATAAAAACAAGTTGATTAAAATACAATTTAAAAGAATTAAGATACAACATTAAAACAATTAGGAAGCAATCTCTTCATAGGAGGAGAAAGGAAAAAGAAAGAGGGGGAGGGAATCAAACTGATTCTGAGCCCAAGGCCAGGCAGAACAACTCTGTTTTACAGGCCCTGCGGAAACAGATCAGATCCTGCAGGGCCCTGGTCTCAAGAGACAGAGCGTTCCACCAGGCCAGAGCCAGTGTTGAGAAGGCCCTGGCTCTGGTTGAGGCTAATCTAACTTCCTTAGGGCCTGGGACCTCTAGAGTGTTGCTATATATGGACCTTGAGCCTCTCCGTGGGGCATACCAGGAGAGGCGGTCCCGCAGATACGAGCGTCCTAGGCCGTGAAGGGCTTTAAAGGTCAAACCCAGCACCTTAAATCTGACCCAGTACTCCACCGGGAGCCAGTGCAGCTGGAAAAGCACTGGGTGAATATGCTCCCATGGCAGAACCCTGTGAGGAGCCTCGCTGCAGCATTCTGCACCCGCTGGAGTTTCTTGGACAGTTTCAAGGGCAGCCCCACGTAGAGTGAATTACAGTAGTCAAGCCTGGAGGTGACCGTCGCATGGATCACTGTGGCCAGGTCGGGGTGGGAAAAGTAAGGGACCAACTGCTTGATGCAGTGAAGGTAGAAAAATGTAGCCTTGGCTGCTGTTGTAACCTGCGCCTCCATGGAAAGGGAGGCGTCAAGGATTACACCCAAACTCTTAACGGAAGGCAATGGCACTAATTGGGCCCCCGCAAGAGAAGGGGGCTGGTCCACTGTCCCTCAGACTATGTGGTGGGCCGGACTATATATTTTTTTTTGGGGGGGGGGAATGAACAAATTCCTATGCCCCACAAATAACCCAGAGATGCATTTTAAATAAAAGCACACATTCTACTCATGTAAAAACACGCTGGCTGGATTTAGAAGGCGATTGGGCCGGATCCGGACCCCCGGGACTTAGTTTGCCTACCCATGCCCTAGACAGTGAGCCCCACTGAACACTTACTGCTGAATAAACACAGAACAAAGTACAGCAATGTATATGAGGTGAAGCTCTACATTATTCCGCCTGAATTTCCTAGTTGTGGCAACTCCTGATGCCCCAGGAGAAGTGGTGAAAAATATCATCTGTCCCTTTTTTCCTGCTTTCTAAAGTTTAGCATTATTTCTCCACATCCTTCCGACCCTAATCTCCAGGCTTAAGGGAAATGGTAATCATCATTTATTTCTTTAATAATTCAGACGTAAAGATTTTCATAATGCATTCACAAAGTAACGTGGCAATATCTGGCCACACTGCTTTGTAAAGCAACGAATCCCTGTAGTATTACAATTCCCTGTTCAGAAAAAATGCAATTGTCTCTGGTCTTAAAATTGTTATTATCTGCTGCTTATCAAAATGTGTGTGGAAATTGCCAACAAGCTTCAAAATGACACGTTCTGAAGAACCTGAAAGCTATTGAAACAAATATTTACTGGAAACAGACGTCAGTAATTCAGTGAAGCGACACGAGAATAAAGACCTTTTCCTACCACCAGAAATGTACACATCATTTGAAAACAAAAACAAAAAAACCCCAAGATGGAGCAAGGGAACCTTTGCATGAAACAGGAAGGATTAGCTTCCAACCATGATTTTGAGTAAATATGGAGACTAGGATTCAGCATCTGGCAAATAGAAGGGGAAGAAATGGAGGCAGTGAGAGATTTTACTTTCTTGGGCTCCATGATCACTGCAGATGGTGACAGCAGTCACAAAATTAAAAGATGTCTGCTTTTTGGGAGAAAAGCAATGATAAACCTAGACAGCATCTTTAAAAGCAGAGACATCACCTTGCCAACAAAGGTCCGGATAGTTAAAGCTATGGTTTTCCCAGTAGTGATGTATAGAAGTGAGAGCTGGAACATAAAGAAGGCTGATCGCTGAAGAATTGATGCTTTTGAATTATGGTGCTGGAGGAGACTCTTGAGAGTCCCATGGACTGCAAGAAGATCAAACCTCTCCATTCTTAAGGAAATCAGCCCTGAGTGTTCACTGGAAGGACAGATCTTGAAGCTGAGGCTCCAATGCTTTGGCCACCTCATGAGAAGAGAAGACTCCCTGAAAAAGACCCTGATGTTGGGAAAGATGGAGGGCACAAGGAGAAGGGGACAACAGAGGACGAGATGGTTGGATAGCGTTCTCGAAGCTACCAGCATGAGTTTGACCAAACTGCGGGAGGCAGTGGAAGACAGGAGTGCCTGGCGTGCTCTGGTCCATGGGGTCACGAACAGTCGGACACGACTAAACAACTAAACAACAACAGGATTCAGCATAGAAATAAAACCAATGGATATATATATATGGCATTAAATGTGAAAGGATCAACATTTTTTAAAAAACAAACAAACAAACAGAAGAGATGAGAAAACTTTCTTCACTAATTTTGACCCGGCTACATATGCTTCAGTCTATACTTCAGTTGATACTTCACATGCCTTGGACTAGAATATCTCCAGGATCTATTCTTATATGAGCCTGTCCACAAAGCTTTTACTTTCCTTATGTTCTTATTTAAAATACGTCAAAAGAAATAGAAGAATACAGTTCACGGCAGGCAATCCTGTGTGTGAGTTCTCAAAAGCCATATGTTAGTAGTGGGGGGTGGGTATATATAAACAGGAACCATGAGAGGACAAGCTGAGAGATGTATGGAGTGTGTAGGAGGTGTCGTCAGTGTTTGTGGTGCCGAATGACAGTTAACAGAGAAAACACAGTTCTGGTGGGGAATAGGAAAGCAGGTGAGGAGAGAGAGAGGGAGAGATGTTTGTTGGTCAGAGTGTTATCGGATGCCAAGTGGCTGACCCTAACTAGAATTATCAACTCAACTTTAGGGCAATTGAGAAATGCCTGCTGCAAATATGCAAGCAGACTGCATTGCTTCATAATATATACAAACTGTCTGTCTAAAAATATATAAGAAGCTAGAACAACCCCCAACAAACCCTGAAGAATTTTTCAGCTTCATTTTGTCCATTATCATAGCACAAAGGGATCTCATACAGGTGCAAGGGAATACCTCAAAATAGAAGATAAAAGAGCAGGCAGTGAGAAGGAAACCTCTTGATGTACAGTGGTAACTCAGGTTACATACGCTTCAGGTTACATACACTTCAGGTTACAGACTCCAATAACCCAGGAATAGTGCTTCAGGTTAAGAGCTTTGCTTCAGGATAAGAACAGAAATCGTGCTCTGGCGGCGCGGCAGCAGCAGGAGGCCCCATTAGCTAAAGTGGTGCTTCAGGTTAAGAACAGTTTCAGGTTAAGTACAGACCTCCGGAACGAATTAAGTACTTAACCTGAGGTACCACTGTACAGTTCTGAAGCTTTAGCTGGTACAGTTTAGTAGGATTGGGTCTGCTGGAGTGCATAACGCCAGCGCTCCATAGTCTTCTTAGGCTTCCATTCGTTCTTGTTACACAATTCAAGGTGTTGGGTTATAGCCCTTAGAAAAGGTATGAGGAACCTGTGGCCTTCCACAGCCCATCATCCCTGACCATTGGCCATGCTGGTTTCAGCTGGTGAGAGCTGGAGTTCAACAAGATCTGGAGGGCCACAGGTTCCTCATCCTTATTGAAAATGCTGTGGTGTGGGATGCCCAGGTCCTGCTTGAAAACAGGAATGGGAGCCTGTGGTCCTCCAGTAGTAGCTGAACTCTAGCTCATGTAGGAACACAGGAAGCTATCGAATAAGACCTCACCTCAGTCTGCACTGACTGGTAGCAACTTTCCAAGGTTTCAGACAAGAGTCCCTCCCAGTCCTACATGGAGAGATTGAACTTGGAGATCTTCTGTATGCAAACTAGATGCCCTACCACAGAACTACAGCCCTTCCTCATTTTCCCTGACTGTCCATGCGGACCAGGGCTGATGGGAATTGGAGTCCAACAACAGATTGAGTGACACATGTATTTTAGAGCCCTTAAACTTCTGACACCAACATGGCATATTGTATCTGTGATGTATCACAGGGTAAGTCAAGAGAACATTATTGGCACACAAGAGGCAAAATCAAAGTCCATAGACAGTGGTCCCCGTCATAAAATGAAATGGCTTTCCTTCATAGATTGGTCAAGGTGTTAGAATCATAGAATCATAGAATCATAGAGTTGGAAGAGACCACAAGGGCCATCGAGTCCAACCCCCTGCCAAGCAGGAAACACCATCAGAGCACTCCTGACATATGGTTGTCAAGCCTCTGCTTAAAGACCTCCAAAGTAGGAGACTCCACCACACTCCTTGGCAGCAAATTCCACTGTCGAACAGCTCTTACTGTCAGGAAGTTCTTCCTAATGTTTAGGTGGAATCTTCTTTCTTGTAGTTTGGATCCATTGCTCCGTGTCCGCTTCTCTGGAGCAGTAGAAAACAACCTTTCTCCCTCCTCTATGTGACATCCTTTTATATATTTGAACATGGCTATCATATCACCCCTTAACCTCCTCTTCTCCAGGCTAAACATGCCCAGCTCCCTTAGCCGTTCCTCATAAGGCATCGTTTCCAGGCCTTTGACCATTTTGGTTGCCCTCTTCTGGACACGTTCCAGTTTGTCAGTGTCCTTCTTGAATTGTGGTGCCCAGAACTGGACACAGTACTCCAGGTGTGGTCTGACCAGAGCAGAATACAGTGGCACTATTACTTCCCTTGATCTAGATGCTATACTCCTATTGATGCAGCCCAGAATTGCATTGGCTTTTTTAGCTGCCGCGTCACACTGTTGGCTCATGTCAAGTTTGTGGTCAACCAAGACTCCTAGATCCTTTTCACATGTACTGCTCTCAAGCCAGGTGTCACCCATCTTGTATTTGTGCCTCTCATTTTTTTTGCCCAAGTGCAATACTTTACATTTCTCCCTGTTAAAATTCATCTTGTTTGTTTTGGCCCAGTTCTCTAATCTGTCAAGGTCGTTTTGAAGTGTGATCCTGTCCTCTGGGGTGTTAGCCACCCCTCCCAGTTTGGTGTCATCTGCAAATTTGATCAGGATGCCCTTGAGTCCATCATCCAAGTCGTTGATAAAGATGTTGAATAAGACCGGGCCCAAGACAGAACCCTGTGGCACCCCACTAGTCACTCTTCTCCAGGATGAAGAGGAACCATTGATGAGCACCCTTTGGGTTCGGTCAGTCAGCCAGTTACAAATCCACTGAGTGGTAGCATAGTCAAGACCGCATTTTACCAGCTTCTTTACAAGAATATCATGGGGCACCTTGTCAAATGCTTTGCTGAAATCAAGGTAGGCTACATCCACTGCGTTCCCTTCATCTACCAGGCTTGTAATTCTGTCAAAAAACGAGATCAGGTTAGTCTGACATGACTTATTTTTCAGAAATCCATGCTGACTATTGGTGATCACAGCATTCCTTTCTAGGTGCTCACAGACTGTTTGCTTAATGATCTGCTCCAGAATCTTCCCTGCTATTGATGTCAGACTGACTGGACGGTAATTATTTGGGTCCTCTCTTTCCCCCTTTTTGAAAATAGGAACAACATTTGCCCTCCTCCAGTCTGCCGGGACTTCGCCTGTTCTCCAGGAATTCTCAAAGATGACTGCCAGTGGTTCTGAGATCACATCTGCCAGTTCTTTTAATACTCTTGGATGCAGTTCATCTGGCCCTGGAGACTTGAATACATCTAATCTAGCCAAATATTCTTGTACTATCTCCTTAGTTATTCTGGGCTGTGTTTCCTTTGCTGAATCATTTGCTTCAAATTCTTCAGGTCGGGCATTGTCTTCTTTATCGGAGAAGACTGAGGCAAAGAAGGCATTGAGGAGTTCAGCCCTTTCTGTGTCCCCTGTTTGCATTTCACCATCTTCTCCTCTGAGTGACCCCACTGTTTCTTTGTTCTTCCTTTTGCTACGAACATACCCATAAAAGCCTTTTTTGTTGCTTTTAACCTCTCTAGCAAGCCTGAGTTCATTCTGTGCTTTAGCTTTTCTGACTTTGTGTCTACACGTGCTGGCTATTTGTTTGAATTCCTCTTTGGTGGTTTCCCCCCTTTTCCATTTTTTGTACACATCCTTTTTTAATCTTAATTCAGTTAAAAGTTCTTTAGATAGCCACCCTGGTTTCTTTAGGCAGCTTCCATGTTTTCGTCTCATTGGTATTGCCTGACGTTGTGCTTTTACTATCTCCGTCTTAACAAACTCCCAGCCATCATGAACTCCCTTTCCTTTTAGTATTGCTGTCCATGGGATCTCACCCAGCACTTCCCTAAGTTTTATGAAGTCGGCTTTCTTAAAGTCAAGAAATTGAGTCCTAGTATGCTTGGCTGCTCCTTTCCACTGTATAGTAAACTTCAGAAGAGCATGATCACTCGCGCCTAATGATCCTTCCACATCTACCCCACTAACCAGGTCATCAACATTGGTTAGGACCAGGTCTAAAATGGCTGTTCCTCTTGTTGCTTCTCCCACTTTCTGGACAATGAAGTTGTCTGCAAGGCCAGTGAGGAATCTGTTTGACCTTATGCTCTTGGCTGAGTTTGACGTCCAACAAATATCCGGGTAATTGAAGTCCCCCATTACTACTATCTCCCTTCCTTTTGCATGCTTGGCCATCTGTTCCAGGAAGGCATCATCTATGTCCTCCGTTTGGCTTGGGGATCTATAGTAAACTCCCACAATGAGGTCTCTGTTATTCTTCTCTCCCTTAATTTTGACCCAAATGCTCTCACTTTGGCTTTGAGGTTCTAAATCTTGGATCCCTTCACAGGTATACACACCCCTGACATATAACGCCACTCCTCCTCCTTTCTTGTCTGGTCTGTTTCTCTGAAATAGATTGTATCCCTCCATTATTACATTCCAATCGTGGGACTTATTCCACCAGGTTTCAGTGATGCCTATTATGTCATATTTAGTTTGCTGTACCAAGAGCTCAAGCTCATCTTGTTTATTTCCCATGCTTTGCGCATTAGTGTACAGACATTGAAGTCCATTAATCATTCCCCCGTGTCTCTTATTTAAGGATTTTTTCCTCCCTCCACTAGGTCCGCGTGCTGTTTGCTCCATTTGGTCTATGACATTTGGATGATCATCTTCATTAATTGATAGACTCCTACCTTCAGGAGCACTGTCTCCCTCCCCCACATTAGTCAGTTTAAAGCCCTCCTGATGAGGTTTCTGAGATTTATGGCAAAAACATTTCTCCCAACCGTTGTGAGGTGCAGCCCATCACTTGCCAGAAGTCCATCTTCAAGAAACTGCAGTCCGTGATCTAAGAATCCAAACCGTTCCTGTTTACACCATTTGCGAAGCCAGCTGTTCACTTCCACTATTTTCCCCTCTCTCCCTGGGCCACGTCGTTCAACTGGGAGGACAGACGAGATGACAATTTGTGCATTTAGTTGCTTCAATTTCCTGCCGAGAGCCTCGTAGTCTCTTTTGATCTTCTGGAGGCTATTGCTTGCAGTGTCATTGGTTCCCACATGAACCAAGAGGAAGGGGTATTCGTCAGTGGGTTTTATGATTCCTTGCAGTCGTTCAGTTACATCTTGGATCTTAGCCCCGGGGAGACAGCACACTTCCCGAGACATCTTGTCAGGCCCACAGATCACTGCTTCTGTTCCCCTCAGTAGGGAATCCCCTATCACCACTACACGCCTCCTCTTGGGTTTGGTCGGGGTTCTTCCGTGAGCTGTCCGTTCCAAGGTCGCCTGCACATTCCCTGAGGACTGACTTTGCTGCTCGTCTTCATATACCTGATCGACTGTAATGAGGGAGAGATCCTCAAATGGAGTCTGCTCTTCGTCTTCCATGCTAGGGGAGAGGACCTCAAAGCGATTGTGTATTTCTAAACAATCAGAGTGAACCCTGGGCCTCCTACTTTTTGAGTCACGTTTCTCCATATATCTGGCTCCTGTGTTGGTGAACTAGCCTCCTTCTCAGGGGAGTCCCCTGTCTCCTCCCTGGTGGAGACGGTGTGCTCTGTTGCTTCCAAGAAGAGCTCCAGCTCTCTAATTCTTTGGAGCGTAGCTACACGTTCCTCCAGTTGCTGGACTTTGTCTTTTAAAAGGGCAATCAACATGCAATTGCTGCAGGTAAAGCTGCCTGCAACCTTTGGCAAGATGGCAAACATTGTGCAGGAATCGCAGGCGACTGCAGCTGTTCCCTCCCCTTCCATCTTGATATCGTGTCGTTGGGGGTGGCTACAGAGGTCCTCCATCATAAAAAGCTTGAGGACAGGACAAATAACTTCCCCCACACACACAAAAAAAACCTAGGTCTCCCCCAACAAACGTTTGAGACTAGCTCCCCTAAATCTAAAAGATGGGTATAACCGCTGCCCTTCAGACTCTGATAAGCTCCTCCCACAGCTAATCCCCTGCCTCAACAGAAACCCTGCCCCCTCTGACCTTTACACAGGGAAAACAGCTAACCAGCCACAAAGAAACACACACACACAAGAAAACCCTTTTTGCTCCTTCTTCAAATGCTGCCCTTCAGACTCTGATAAGCTCCTCCCACAGCTAATCCCCTGCCTCAACAGAAACCCTGCCCCCTCTGACCTTTACACAGGGAAAACAGCTAATGAGCCACAAAGAAACACACACACACAAGAAAACCCTTTTTGCTCCTTCTTCAACTGCTGCCCTTCAGACTCTGATAAGCTCCTCCCACAGCTAATCCCCTGCCTCAACAGAAACCCTGCCCCCTCTGACCTTTACACAGGGAAAACAGCTAACCAGCCACAAAGAAACACACACACACAAGAAAACCCTTTTTGCTCCTTCTTCAACTGCTGCCCTTCAGACTCTGATAAGCTCCTCCCACAGCTAATCCCCTGCCTCAACAGAAACCCTGCCCCCTCTGACCTTTACACAGGGAAAACAGCTAACCAGCCACAAAGAAACACACACACACACAAGAAAACCCTTTTTGCTCCTTCTTCAACTGCTGCCCTTCAGACTCTGATAAGCTCCTCCCACAGCTAATCCCCTGCCTCAACAGAAACCCTGCCCCCTCTGACCCTTACACAGGGAAAACAGCTAACCAGCCACCAAGAAACACACACACACAAGAAAACCCTTTTTGCTCCTTCTTCAACTGCTGCCCTTCAGACTCTGATAAGCTCCTCCCACAGCTAATCCCCTGCCTCAACAGAAACCCTGCCCCCTCTGACCTTTACACAGGGAAAACAGCTAACCAGCCACAAAGAAACACACACAAGAAAACCCTTTTTGCTCCTTCTTCAACTGCTGCCCTTCAGACTCTGATAAGCTCCTCCCACAGCTAATCCCCTGCCTCAACAGAAACCCTGCCCCCTCTGACCTTTACACAGGGAAAACAGCTAACCAGCCACAAAGAAACACACACACACACAAGAAAACCCTTTTTGCTCCTTCTTCAACTGCTGCCCTTCAGACTCTGATAAGCTCCTCCCACAGCTAATCCCCTGCCTCAACAGAAACCCTGCCCCCTCTGACCTTTACACAGGGAAAACAGCTAACCAGCCACAAAGAAACACACACACACAAGAAAACCCTTTTTGCTCCTTCTTCAAATGCTGCCCTTCAGACTCTGATAAGCTCCTCCCACAGCTAATCCCCTGCCTCAACAGAAACCCTGCCCCCTCTGACCTTTACACAGGGAAAACAGCTAATGAGCCACAAAGAAACACACACACACAAGAAAACCCTTTCTGAACTTATGTTTTGGTTCTAGTGTGGGGTGAAGGATCAGCTCAGTGAAGCAGGAGAAAAAGAGAGAGATGCCATTGTTGAGTTGCCTTAATGCTCTGCTGCTGCCGCCACCCGCTTTGCATCCTTTAACTCAACAGGGAGAACAGGGAATGACCATGACAGAATCAAGTGCACACTTCATCAGCATGTGAAATGGCACAGAGAGGCTGACCTAAATAACTTTGTTTTGGAGTATGTGCACGTGCAAGATACAATCCTGTTTACTATGTGAAAATGATGACACAGACTTTTGGGTCAAAGATCCCTACTGTGATCTCTCTCTCTCTCTCTCTCTCTCACACACACACACACACACACACACACACTGCAAAGAAGCACTGAGGTAAACCTGGAAATAGCCCAGCTTATTACTGATCTGATTTCCAAACCCACACCAACCTTATGGATCATCCCTATCAGCCCCTGAGACTTGTATTTCCAAGCTCATAAATACTAATACTAGTGGGGCATAGTGATTAGAGTGCTGGGCTGAGGCCAGGGTTCAAATATCCACCCAGCCATGAAGTTCACTGGGTGAACTTGGGCCAGACACTCATTCTCAGACTAACAGGATAAAATGGGGAGAAGCATGTATGGCACATGAAGCTTTTTGAAGAAAAGGTATGATGTTACCAGGATTTAGCTCAGCTGGTGTAGCATGAGGCTCTTCATCTCAGGGTTGTGAGTTCAAGCCCCACATTGGGCAAAAGATTCCTGCATTGCAGGGGATTGGACTAGATGACCCTCGGGGTCCCTTCCAACTCTACAATTCTATGTTTTTATGAAATGCGGTAAACAAAATAAAAACAGTAACATCATCATCATCACCACCACCACCTTCATTATTATGCTTCACATATGGCAGAAGAAATGGAAGCCCTATCTGAATCTTTGGAGTCTCCCCAGGCCACACACACCAGGCTACAACAGCCCTCATTGGCTCTGCTTTTCACCCTCCGCAGGGCTCCTTAGACTCTGATGGTGCCCCTTGCTTGCCTGGATGGAGGATCAAGGAAGGGATGTGAACACGCATAGAAATTAACTTATACTGTAGAAAGGTAAAATTTATATTTGTTGTTCCACCCACTTTTACCTCTGACCCTGCCCATCACGGGCATGTGGCCCCTGGAAGGTTGCCCAGGAGGGAATATGGCCCTTGGGATGACTTCATCTCTGCAATAAACAATTAGTTAAAATGTCATTGTGAGAGAAGGCTTTGGATGTAGCCCAATCAAGATACAAGATAAAAAGTTGAAATTCTGCAGGGAAAGCTGTCATGGTCTTGGGCTTCCATTGAAAACAGCCTGCTGCTAATACTGGCTGCTTAACTAACAAGCCCATTTCCAAGTGATTTCAAGTGGATTTCAGTGAACTGTGTCCATCTGGCTTTTGTGAGAACAGTATGAAAGTACTCCAGGTGAACTCATTTGTGGATCAGGCTGAGACCCTTGTTTTGTTTTGTTTTCAAGGAGCTGTTGCTACATCAAAATTTTATGGTAATCGGTATAGGTTTGCAGTGCAGAAAACTGGAAGCTATGTGAAAATAACTGCTTTCTTCTTCTTCTCCTGTCCTTT
Organism: Podarcis vaucheri; assembly: GCF_965113315.1. Lineage (NCBI taxonomy): Eukaryota > Metazoa > Chordata > Lepidosauria > Squamata > Lacertidae > Podarcis > Podarcis vaucheri. The sequence continues at coordinate 75,203,176 of NC_138766.1, forward strand.
CCTTTTTATTACTCAGCAGGCTCTTTTTGAAGAAATCGCAGTCCCTCTGATCACTTTCTTCCAGTACATTAGTTTGCTAATTGGCAACATGCCTTCCAGTTACAGAGCTAGTATGTGAACAAGGTGAAAACACCAGCAAGATGGAGATATTTGTCAAGAGGTACAGCAATAACGTTTCACAAAAGAGCCAGGTGTCAAAGGCTTTAGGTGCTATTTTTTCTAGAAAAAGAGGTGCTGAAACTCACCATGAATGCCTCCCTTGTTTTCTTATAATGGCAATGGCACCCACCAGTGAGGTGCCGGAACTGAGTTCTGATGAGTTCCAGCTGGAAAAAAGCCCTGGTTAAGACTTTCATCTTATGTTACCATTTCTGGAAACACATGGTTGCACCAGCGGAGATTGCCTCAGGAACGTAGTCAACATATTTTGATTGGGAGGAGTTGTATCTGGCAGGGGTAGAGAACTGGATCCAGCCTGCCTACACCTTCTGCAGTACATGCTTGACAAATGGGTGGGCTCAAATGTCAGTCATTTGACACCACAGTGAAATGGTGTGATCCTTCCCCCCCACACCAGTTTAAACTTGTGGGCTATGGTGCAATGCTTTCCAAGCCCTGATCATCAGCTAACTAGGCTCACATGGTCCCTAACCCTAACCCTTCACCACCAACCCTAACGATGGGTTTGATTCAGTCTGGTAAGGAGTAGAGTTTCACTCCTGCTGAAGGAGGAAGGGTTCATCCTCAGAGGTAATTTTGCAGAATCCTTATTTTTGTGGGGAAATCCCCCTGGAACAAACTGGGAGAGGCTTAGAATGGTATTTTTGGCACAGTGGGGGAATAATCCCACAAGCAACTCTTCCCATCCTTGGTAGCAGATGATACAATAATAATAAATTTAAAAACAATTGCTGTCCTATCAGTTCAACAGCTGAGATGGCTGCCTCATTATGGTGAATGTTATAGCCATTAAGAAAGATAAATTGGTGAAAGTTTCCATCCTGTTACTCTAGCAGGGGACTTCAGCTGGGTTCCAGATCTCTCTGCAAACAAGTCCCTACTCCTTCTGTTCATGGAGGGGCAATGCTGGATCCAACCCAACATTTATGAAATTTGCAATCAACTTTACTAGTTTATTTATTAGATTTTTAAGGCCGCCAATAAACTGGATGCCAGTCACCTTTTCTGAACATGCAGAGTGCATTGAAATAACTCAAACAATGCCCATTTGATAGCACTCTACAATAAAATAGTGATTTCTAGGAAGCAGCTGTCAAAATCAATGCTGGCTGCCATAGAAAGGTAAGGCTACCTCCCCGTCCCCATGAGTGATGAATTGGTATAAATGGGATAACAAAATAAATGAAATCATAACCATTCAGTATTCATGGACTTGGTTTTGTCACAAGCTGAACAGAATGGGCCCTGTTGGGTCCTATGTCATTCATAGGGAAATAAATGCACAACTCAGGATACAAACCCTAATTTGAAGTAGGTCCTGCTTGAAGAGGCTGGATCCAACATGAATTGGAGTTAGATTGCCAGGGGGTGGGGAAGGTTCACATTCTGAAAACCACCCATTTAAAAACTATACCATCATTAACTATAATGCATGGGCAGATTTTCACCCACAGTATTTTAATGCCCTATCAGAGAGTTAGATATGCAATCACGAATTGTGGGGTTTTTTGCTGCCTGGGATTGCTATTCTTGTAAGCAGTGCCATAATTAGGTCACTGTATCAACATTAACATGCATTATATTCATTTTGATCTGAAGGACACACAGACAACAAAACTTGTCCTGCTATTCTTGTCATATGCGATTCTTTCTCGAATATAATGCAATCTGTTATGCCAAAGGCCTGATCTTCAAAATGGTATATTGGGAGCTACAGAGAGAAATCATCCCTCTCTCCTGGTTAGCCTCTGCAGACCACACAATTCCTAAGAGAAAACACTTCAAACATGCCTGATCATTATTTAAACTTATCTGAGACAGTCGTCGATCTCCAAAGGATACAAATTGTTTGTTACTGTGTTAATTAAATTCTTGTAGCTCTTTTCACTACATTTGATCCTTAAATGTGAGTGGAAGTAAATAACTAAAAGGAAATGTATAATTAGAAGGACAGAATTCAATGTTTACTAAAATATTTATTTATGTATTGAATGTATACATCAACACCCCTTTCAGGGCAAGGTTCTCCAAGCAGAATTGAATGTCTCAAGTAAAATAAAAACAAACAAGGCAACTTTAGCTAGAACTGATTTTAGTTTAAAACTTTTTGAAAGAAATATAGTTATAATTTGCCAGCTGGCCAGTGTGGGTGAAGTGGTTAGTGTGGCGGATTAGGACATGAAAGACCAGGGTTCAAATCTCAACCATGAAGCACACCAGGTGACTTGGAGCCAGTCACTACCTCTCAGCCTAACCTATATCACAGGGCTGTTTTGAGGATGACACTGGAAAGGGGAGAACCCTGCATGCCGCTTTGCCTTTGCTGGAGGAAAGATGATAATGATGTAAAAATGAAGCCTATCTTCAATTAAGGTATCATCACTGGAAATGCTTGTCAAGATCCATAGCTTGGACCTTGACTCTGATCTGTATAAAGAGGGATAATCAGGTGAGCTAAACCAGCAGTGCTGGAGGCATAGGTGCTGTACACCTGTTAATACTGTCCCAGAGTCACATGCTCTGATTAGCCCCCCCCCCCCTGTGTGTAGCTGAGCTTGAGAAGGCATCCATGTGATCTGGAACCTTGATCTGTGTGTACATCTTTTTGTTCAATAGACCCATCTATCCACCTCACTGACCCACAGCTCTTTTAACAACTATTAGCACCCTTAACAAACTACACTTCCCATGATTAAGAGGATGTGGCCATTGATTCAATTTGTGAGCCAGATTTGGCTAAAGTGGACCCTTCTGAGAGCTCTCCAAGGTCCTGTAACTCTGGTTTCCCTCTCTGCTAGATGTGCTGCCACTTGAGGTCAGGCTGAGTAGGAGGAGGTCCTTGATCAGAGATGGGGAACCTCAGGTCAAGGAATGGAAATGCAACGTTCCAAGCCTCCCCATCTGTCTCCAGGAGTCTCCCCAGACCACACCCTCTCAAAGAGGCCACACCCTTAGTACTTTTCTCTTGCTTGAATGTCTCCTTAAACTGTGATAATGCCTTTATTTGCCTAAAAGGCAGACAAAGTTGTGTGTTTCTATTTGGAAATCCCTGCCTTTTTCAAGGCTAGAATATAACAAAGTTAAGTGCCATATCCATTCATCTACCCATTTCCACATCTGCCTCCACCAACCATAGTATTTGGTCTTCAAAAGGTTGCCCACAAGTCTTAGATGTACACTGGAGGGGATAAGGAGAGAGGCATTGTTTCAAGTAACTATTACGTCAAATAATCTGGATTGCCTTGACTCTGTTAGCTAGGAATGCCTGGCAGAATGGCCTCCAGGGCTAATTTAAATGTGTCTGAGTTTCAGAAAGATAACGGGCATTTACCTCGCTATCAAATTTAGCATTTAATGATGGAAGGAGAAAGGCAGAGACCTTTCAGCACTGAAGATAAGATGAAATAAAAATGCTAAGTGATTCCCATCTAAATATATGCAAAAGCTTTGTTTAAGTCTTTCACCATACTGACAGAATTGTACCAAAAATATCAGGCAGGCAAATGAAATAAAACTTACTGAAAAGAAGGGAAAGTAGCAGTGGGGGTGGGGTGAAGAGGAAGACCGGCTATGCTTCATTGTTCTTGTGATTGAATTTTCTGGTTTAAAATGTCAAAATGTGAAACCAGACGCTTTATTTAGAATGCACATCACTTAATTAAACTTGTTCTACATTGTTGGATCCTCAAAACCCCTTGCCTTTTCTGAAGCTAATAAATTGTGCTTGGCTTGGGCTATGAGTGAGATAGAAAAGACTGCAAATTGTGTGACAAGACCTCATACATTTCTGGTTTAATGGATTTTCTTTTCAAAAGCTTTTCTTTTCACTGAAGAAAAAGAAAACATGCTGTTTGAATTGTATGGCCAGCAAAGCAGAGATGCGAAACCACCTGTTCTTGATGAACTTGGGGGAGAAGGCAACCCCAGTTTAATATTTACTTAGTTGGATGTTTAGTCTACCAATACCAGAAGGATAACCCTAAGAGACCAGAAACTATTGAAACAGGGACTGTAGCAGTGAGACCCAAGTGTCTTAATTTTCACAACCATATTGGCTTGGAGAAAGAGATGGTAGTCTATATTCTGCTGTACTGTATTGCCACCAGTGTAGATGGCCACAGAAGGCTCTGTAGCTGCCACCTCAGTAGGGATCAGGTGACTTCAGAGGCCAATAAGGTTCTACCTGATTTTATAAGAGATATAATCTGGTTCAATGCATTAGGAAAAGATTGAGCTGCACTTGGATTACCCATTTCTGCTCTTCTGTTTGACCCCCAGCTTGTTCTAGACTACACATTTTTAAAAAGAATAACATTAAAGGTGAGAATAAAATGCTTATGAAAAAACACAATGCAAAATTGCAGTGTATTTATTTAACCCCAGCACTTACAAGATGTCACAGCCAGTTTTGATGAAAATGTGTTATGTTATAATCAAACTTGCACCTATAATTACCTTTATTCAAATTCAAATCATAAAGGAAACCATCAGTAAATATGTCTTGTGCTGCATGCAAGCAAGCAAGCTGCAAAACAGTAAGGAAGTCTAGACTTTGCATTAAAACATATTTTCTGCATTTAAAATACATTCCAGAATCTGTGATGAGAAATAAGTATGCAGAAGGGCAATTATATGTTTCATTTTACGTGGATGCAGCACAACAATTTCTATTATCACAGCATCTGTCACAACTGGGTTTTTCTCCCCAAACACACTTCTGGCTGAATCTGTGATCTTCCTGCATGTGCTTCTCTAAATCTCTATCTCACTTGACTGAGAGCAGAACCACCCCAAATGTGGCCTTGTCAATATAGTTTACATTCAGGAGATAACTATACAGTGGTACCTCGGTTTACGAACTTAATCCGTTCTGGAAGTCCGTTCTTAAACCAAAGCCGTTCTTAAACAGAGGTGGGCTTTTCCTAATGAGGCCTCCCGCCACCAGTGCCCTTCCACCATTTGGCTTCCGTTTGTAGACTGAGGTAAAGTTCGCTAACCAGAACACTACTTCCCATTTTGCAGAGTTTGCATACCGAATAGTTCATAAACAGGGCTGTTCTTAAACCAAGGTACCACTGTATCTGAAATGTTCTCTCTGTTCAGCTTGGTTTCTGAGAAGCTAACAGTATATACGTAACAGTCCAATTTCCATTTTTTTCATTTAAACATCTGGTCTCTTTAAACAGTTGTTGCGTCCTCCATGTTCAATTCTCTCCATTTAGATGATCTGGAATTATTAGGAACACAGGAAGTTCAGTGTTGTCTATACTGGCTGATTGTGACTTTCCAGGGTTGCAGGCAGTGGACATTCCTAGCCCTACCTTGAGATGGTGGGGATTGAACCCTTCTGCATGCAAAAAAACTACTACTGAACTACAGCCCTTCCCCAAAGGTTTATCTATATCCTCTCACATGCAATATACTATTGGCTTTAATTTTTTTATTACCACTTAAAGAGGCAAGATAAGGAGCCCTCAGGATGGCACATACTGTACAATGTAAATGAACTAGAACAACAATAACAAAAAGTCTCAATTTTTGGATCAGAATGGATCCAAATGACATAGTGGTCAAAGTGCTGAACAAGGACCTGGGAAACCAGGGTTCAAATCTCCGCTCTGCCATGAAGCTCACTGGCTGATCTTGGACCAGTCACGGTCTCTTGGCTGAATCTACTTCACAGGGTTTTTGTAAGGATAAGCTAGGGAGTAGGGAAACCATGTTAGACACCTTGAACTTCTTGGAATAGAGGTTTCCTCATCCTCATCCTATAGGAACGGATTTGTATCTGTAGTCACCTGCAGACTCTGTAGTCTGTAGGGCCAGAACTAGATGGACCATGAACTAGGGATAATTCTCCATTAAGATGCACTTGTTTCCTACCTCCAGTCTAAGTATTCTGCCTTAGGCATTTTCCACTGAGTTGTAAAGGATAAATAGTTGAGATTTACAAGATGTCTAGTGTATGCTGCTGCTCTCACATACACAACAGCTTTCCTTCAGACAAAGGTCTTATATCTGGCAATGCTGGAGATTGAACCTGCAACCTTTTGCACACAAAACAAGTACACTACAGCTGAACTGCAGCCTCCCTTTCCCTCTGTAGAGGAAATTTTATTGAATAGAGGAGCATTCAGTTCTGAAAGCTCTCACTTGAAGTCGAAAAAGATACATTCCAGACAAACACTCACTTTACCAGCGAGCGCTATGCCACAGACACTCCAATAAATCACAAAATCTTAGAATCTCTTTTTATTTGTCCTCTTTACATTTTATCTTAATTTCTATTTGATCAGCTGCCTTCTTGCCTCTCTACCATGCTCCAGGTGGCTTGCACTTCATAAAACCATGAGCATTGCATTATGATCCCAGTAAAACCAAACACGACAAGCAACCTAATACAACTTGAAAAGCTCAGCGACATTCATAGCCAATAAAACCACCCAAACTGCTTTCTCTCTCAGGTCATTTGCTTTTTGAAATGAAAAGCATTTTGGGTTGGGGACAAATATACAACTGGTGGGGGTTTGGTTGGACTGCCCAGGGGGTGTGCAGCCCCCTCACACATTCTTTGAATACATGTGAGAGTTCATTGGAACTCCACTTTTATGTCTCCCCATCACTCATCACTGGCTGCCCAGGTGAGGAAATATGCACAAGACAATATCAGGAAATGGATAAGTTTTATTGCATGTTATGGAAGAGAAGACTAGGAAATCAACTCAGGAATACTAGGAGATTATTAACCCCTTTTTCTTTTAAACCTGACAAAACTTCCTTTATTCCCTTTCAGATGTTAGAACCTAAATGAAGCTTCATATTTTGAAATCACCTTTGTATTATCATGCCACAAGTCAGTAGGATCACAATGGGTGACTTTGTGCAGTTGAACATATCACAATTGTTAGTAGCATAATCAGTATAACCCAATACATCCTGACAAATAATCTCAGGAAAGTTGGAAACACTAAATTATTTTTCAATTTTCTGCCTACACATTTATTGCTTTCTATGTGACAGCGATCTTGTAAATAATGAATAACACTATTTGCTTTCTGTACTCCTCTGAATTAACTAGCAACTGAATTTTCCCTTTGCCAATATACTTGTTGAACGTAAAATCTCTGTAAAGCTCGTTCCCATTAGAGATGCCACTAAGGTTCATGATTACCCTGATCCAGAATGTGAATTTGCTCAGCTTATATGCTCAGTTGCATTACCAACCAAGCAGCATTTCTTCCCATAGTTCAGCTCAGAATTTAAAGTGAGCTTCTGTGTAGGGGGAGTTGACACTCAGAAGAAGTCAACTCCCAATGCTTGGTAGGTAGGGTCTTCTTCTTCTTCTTCTTCGTCATCTTCTTCGTCTTCGTCTTCTTCTTCTTCTTCCATGCTAAATCCATTTAGATCTGCTGAAATTTGCATTGATTGCTCTGAAATTTTAGGTTGGTTTAGATAAATGAGACGCAGGGATGTATGCGTCACCCTTGTGCCCCTGCTGCTGGCTATACCTCAGCTTCCCATGAAATGCATGTTTGGCAGTGATGAGATGAGCCCCTATATCCAGATCCCTCCCCTACAAAAGACAGCATGCATCAGGGATGAAGGTAGGTATAGTCCAACAACATCTAGAGCAGTGTTTTTCAACCACTGTTGCCTGGTGTGCCGTGGGAATGTTGCCTGGTGTGCCGTGGGAAAAATTAAAAAATTCGAAAGATTTTTTTTAAAAGTCAAATTTTCGATTGGGGCGCCGTCCCCGGAGGGAGGCGGGCGAGTCGGGCGGCGAGATGCGGAGCGGCGGCGACGAGGAGAGGCCGCCCAGCACGGGGCTCTCGCCGTCTGCCTGCCTGGCTGCCTGCGAGCTCGGCGGGCAGCGCCTCCGTCCGCAGCACCCGCCTCGCGGCTCTCATTCCCTGCCCCTGCCAAAGCTCACCCAGCCAAGCCGCGCTCTCCTTCCTGCCTCGCTTTGCTGCCTCCTCCCCCCCACCCCCAAAGCTTGGAGGTTCCCCGGCACCGGCCCGCAGGTTTGACCCCCTTCTCACACCTGTTCGCGCTCCTTGCACGGAAAGGGGCGGATGGGGAGGAACGGGGCTCGCCGCTTCCTCCGCTCGCCCTCCCCCCCTCCTTCGTGTGTCCCTCCCGGCGTGACGCTGCGCGCTGACGTCACGGGGCTGTAACGTGGTGTGCCTCGAGATTTTTTTCATGAAACAAGTGTGCCTTTGCCCAAAAAAGGTTGGGAAACACTGATCTAGAGAGCCACAGGTTCTCCATCCTTTGTGTAAAGTAAGTACTGCATACATTGCAGTGCATGGAGCTGTGTTTATTTTCAGAATGGTATGTAGTCACACATTTATAATGGGCATGCAGCCTGCATTCTTTAATAACTTGGAGATGGGTGCAAGTGAACAAGCTGAAGTTTAAGACAAAGGAACTGTGGTTTGGAAGGTCTGATGAAAGTTTGCAACAGGTCTTGGATGGAGCTGTATCTTCCCCGAAGGACCAAATTTTCAGATTTCAGATTCACCTGGACTCAATGCAGTAGTGACTAGGAATTCGCCAGCTGCAAACCTACCCATGTACTATTGATATCCATGCTAGACTGCTGCAATACATTTTTTCTGGGCTGTCTTAACCATAGGCACCAGGGGTGCGGGGCACCCGGGCTCAGGCTCTCAGGGGCACCAGGCAGAGAGTCCTGGGCCCAAGAGTTGGAGTCTTAGAAAAAGTCTGCCCGTCAGTTGGAGTGCCGCGACGGGCTCTTCTGCTCCGCCCTCCTGCGTGCCTGGGATTGGTATAGGGCCATAGAGGTGATTACACCACGCCATCACTGACTGGTTTGTTGTGCTGGGCTCCTTATGTTTCCTGATTCCTCTTCCTGAGCATGGTGTCAGCTTCCTAAAAAAAGGTTGACAGCCCTGGGGAACCTTTCCTTTAAAAAAGTCAACAACCTCAGGGTCCCCCCCCTAAAAAAGGTCAACAACTCTGGGGAACCGGGGGTGTGTGCTGGGTGGATCTTTGCACCCCGGTGCCGCATATGCTTAAGACGGCCCTGCACTTTTGAAGACCACTTAGAAACTTCAAAAATATGGCTGCTTGAATGTTTGTAGGGTCATGTGACACCAATATTGCACCAGTTGAATTGATTACTACTGCGTTAGTAGATTGAAATGGTTTGGGACCAAGTTGTTTAAAGGGTCACTTTTACTCATATTAGCCCACCCACATCGTGAGATCAGCTTGAGTTCCTGCTTGGATTGCTACCAGTGAGAGCAATTAAGCCAGTTGTGGAATACTATCCCATCTGAAATACATATTAAGTAATGAATTCAGTGGTCTCCAAAGATGCATTTCTTTGAAATCACTTATTGGGTGCTGGTTTTTTGGTTTTTTTAAAATGGCTTTACAACAGCTGGAAGCCACCCAAAGTGGCTGGGGAAACCCAGCCAGATGGGTGGGGTACAAATAATAAATTATTATTATTATTATTATTATTATTATTATTATTATTATTATTATTATTGAAATAGATTTAAATATTTTAAGGATGTTATAGTGCCTTGCTATCATTCTTTATAGTTTTGTTGTCATCAGTAGAGTTTTATGATGTTATGTTATGATAGTTTGCTATGTTTTGACGTTAATGTTTTGACGTTTAGTCGTTTAGTTGTGTCCGACTCTTCATGACCCCATGGACACCAGGCACACCAGGCATTCCTGTCTTCCACTGCCTCCTGCAGTTTGGTCAAATTCATGTTAATGACTTTGAGAACACTGTCCAATCATCTCGTCCTCTGTCGTCCCCTTCTCCTTGTGCCCTCAATCTTTCCCCACATCAGGGTCTTTTCCAGGGAGTCTTCTCTTCTCACGTGGTGGCCAAAATATTAGAGCCTCAGCTTCATGATCTGTCCTTCCAGTGAGCACTCAGGGCTGATTTCCTTCAGAATGGATAGGTTTGATCTTCTTGCAGTCCATGGGATTCTCAAGAGTCTCCTACAGCACCATAATTCAAAAGCATCAATTCTTCAGCGATCAGCCTTCTTTATGGTCCAGCTCTCACTTCCATACATTACTACTGGGAAAACCATAGATTTAACTATATGGACCTTTGCCAGCAAGGTGATGTCTCAGGCATATCCAATCACTTCACTTGCTTTCCAGAGGCTGAAAATATGCTTCACTTGGTTTCGGAGACTGCGTACAAAATGGCAAGTTCTTCTTGGTTCAGTGGGGGAAATCTTCTTTCTCTTGAAACATTGAAAGTAAATAAGGTACAAGTTATATATGGAATGGAAATTCAGCTTGTAATTTTCAAAGGTCACATCCACAAAGAGAAATAATCAGCTTCTTAAAATGAGAAGACTCTGTTTGTACAAGCGTCCAAAGAATGAAACGCAATCTGTGTCTAATTGCTGCCCCTTGTGACTCTGGTTATTCATGAGAGTAATTCTGTGCTTGATAAACATGACACTTGATCTGTTTTTAAGAATAAAGTATATTCTTAATGATGTATAGAAAGAAAGATAATTGAAGTGCCGATGACTAATGCATCAAGCACAAAGGCAGTAACAGATTAATACTGCAGTTGCATTCCAGTTTACCCAAGAGTAAATCATATTGAAGCCTGCAGGGCTTACTTCTGAGAAAGGATGGGCAGATCAGCCTGTTTCCGTTCTGTGTCAGTTTTACACATGCTCAATCTGGACTTTTTTGTTTTTTGTATTAAAAAGACAAATTAAAGGGCTGTATCACAGCCAGTCTTACTCAGAGCAGACACATTAAAATGAATAGACTTGACAGACTTAGGTCATTGATTTCAGTGGTCCTCTCTGAGTAAAATGCAGTTGGGTGCAACCCCAAATAACAAAATATATTTTAAAAAAGAATCTAAAATAAATCCAAAACATTGAGTACAGTAATGTAGAAAAGCTGTGTACAAGTACAAAAGGAAATAAATAAATTGGTGACCTTTTTTAAAAAAAAAATCAGCCCAATAATTTTTGGGACAAATGGACCTGAGTAAAAGAGGGAAGGAGGGAAACCTGTTACACTTTGGAGAATGGGCAGCATTCTTTAAAAAGAAGGAAGGAAAGTAGTAATTAGGAAAAGGAACTCTCTATTGTTCCTCTCCTACAGTGTTCTTCTTATGAAATTGCATGCACATTTACTTTTTTGGCATGGCGAAGCAAAAGAGATTGTAGTTTGTGTCCAGCAATGACTACATTCACACCACACATTCAAATCGCTATGATAACACCTTCTTCTCCCAAAGAATTCTGGGAGCTGCAGTTGGTTGATGGTGCTAAGAGCCACTGGGTTGTTCCTCTCATGTAGCTACAATTCCAAGAGTGGTTTGACAAGCCATCCCTTTTTCTCAGGAAATACTGGGAATTGTATCTCTGTAAGAGGGAATAGGGAATATGCTTCCTGTAGAAATGGATCTGGGCGGCTTCCAAAAAAACCTTCAGATGTCTTCTAAAAGTCTGGTAGTTGTTGTTCTCTTTGACATCTGGTGGGAGGGCGTTCCACAGGGTGGGTGCCACTACTGAGAAGGCCCTCTGCCTGGTTCCCTGTAACTTGGCTTCTCGCAGCGAGGGAACCACCAGAAGGCCCTCGGCACTGGATCTTAGTGTCCGGGCAGAACCATGGGGGTGGAGACGTTCCTTCAGGTAGACTGAACCAACACCATTTAGGGCTTTAAAGGTCAGCACCAACACTTTGAATTGTGTTCAGAAATGTACTAGGAGCCAATGTAGATCTTTCAAGACCGGTGTTATGTGGTTTTGGCGGCCACTCCCAATCACCAGTCTAGCTGCCACATTCTGGATTGGCTGTAGTTTCTGAGTCACCTTCAAAGGTAGCCCCATGTCTAGAACATTGCAGTAGTCCAAGTGGGAGATAACTAGAGCATGCACCATTCTGGCGAGACAGTCCGTGGGCAGATAGGGTCTCAGCCTGCATACCAGATGGAGCTGGTAAACAGCTGCCCTGGACACAGAATTGACCTGCACCACTATGGACAGCTGTGAGTCCAAAATGACTCTCAGGCTGCGCACCTGGTCCTTCAGAAGCACAGTTACCCCATTCAGGACCAGGGAGTCCTCCACATCTGCCCGCCTCCTGTCCTCCCCCAAACAGTACTTCTGTCTTGCAGGATTGAACCTCAATCTGTTAGCCACCATCCATCCTCCAATCACCTCCAGACACTCACACAGGACCTTCACCGCCTTCACTGGTTCTGATTTGAAAGAGAGGTAGAGTTAAATAATAGAAAGCATCTAAGATTCAGGGAGATTGAACCCTGTCCTCCATCATCTAATGCTCTAATTTCTCTACCACACTGGCTCTTCTCCTGCCCTTCATTGTGTTTTGACATTAATATTATCTTGGGGTGGGGGGGTTCTAAAGATATAACTATTATAAAATGGCAAACTTTTCTTTGCCATGGTTGCATGTACACTGAGCAGCAAAGGCTCCCTATTATCATTCTCATGGAAAGTCAAAGACGGTGATTCATACAAGAACAGGGGAGGAAAAATGGGAGGGGGGCAGTCAGCAAGTTCTGTTTGGTAGAAGTTGCCTCCTGGGGTCTCCGAGGGAGTAGAAAGACCTGCTGCTTTTCAAAGGTTTGCTCTTTTCCCCAGTGTGCTCAGTCCAGGTAACCTAGTCTGTCCACGTAGCAAGACTCCTGAATGAGAAATTGCTAATCTCGGAGCTGTTGCTATGAATCATGCTGTCATCTCTGTGCAGGAATTGTCATTCTGGAGCTGCTCTCAGCATGCAGAAACACAGACTTGACTGTATTAACTATCAACTTTGCAGAGAGAAAAGGGGGGAGGGGGGGGAGAGAAGAAATCTCTGCCGTGTGAGATGTTCATGTTTAGCATGTACCAATAGATGCCACCATTGCACTGCAGCAAGTGCCTTGTCTCCAAGCATAAACAAGACAGCCTGTGTTATGTTTTGTTAAATGCTTTATTTTTTTCCTGAAACAAGAAACACTTATTTTCACCCCTTGGAAAAGGCACTTTGAAGGGTGTCATTTGGTTGTTGGGTTTGGGTTTCTTCCCCCACCCCCTCCCAATCCATTCTAGCAAGAGTGTTACAACATTGATGTTTCTTTGGAACTTTATGAAGCCTTCTGAACACAAGTATCTGGAGGGTATCTGTAAAGTATCTGAAGAGTCTGCAAAGGATGGTGGAGGAAGAACATGCTGTGGTTAAGAGAAGTAGAGAAAACCACAAAATTATCTGCCTGTGTTAATTTTCTATTCTTTTAAAGACAAATAGCCCTGAGCCTTTGCTTAGATGGTATTTAATTTTGATGTTTCAGTTTTAAGGTACCTGATGAAACTAGCTTTTTACGAAGGTGCCAGAATGCTGTTCTGGAGAGTTCCTGCTGAAAAAGAGCCATGACCTCATATTATTTTAAGAAAATGGGTGGGGGGAGCCTTGGCAAAGCAACAAAAACCCTTCTGCTGTCATAGTATCATAGTGAGGTACCTACTGAATCGGTAGGTTACAAAGACGAGAGAGAGAGAGAGAGGTTGAAGGGTCACCATAAAAACCATTTAGCATCACTATATCACAGCATGAGGCACATCCTTTGGTCTGAAGAGTGTTTGTATGTTTAGTTGTGTGTGTGTGTGCTTAAATGTGTTAATCTGGGAGACGGCTTGAGGACACGACAAAGCTTTTGGCATTGTAGGATTACAGTGGGGGACCCATATAAATAAATCAATAAATAAATCCCTCATTTTATTTATAATGAAGAAATGGGGATATTGGAGGGTATATGTCTGCACTCACATATGTGTCCACCAAATGTATGAACCTATTATTCACTGCATAGTGGAATGGGACTTTTTGCATGGTATCAGGATGTGCATCTGTTAAATATTGAGTGTATATCTTTTACCCTTATGCCTATTTTTTTTAAAAAAAACAACTTGTCACAGCAGGATGTAGAAAAAAGGACTAATTTATTACACAAGAATGAAAGATGGAGAGTATATGGGTGCTGTTTTGGACAGCAGACTTACAATTATGCAGGCAGCAAATATTATTAGCATTCACATCTCCTAATCCTAAAGAATAGAAGAGTCCCTAGCTACCCAAAAGCCTAGAGAGGGAGCAAAGCACTTTGCCACAGCCTCAAGCTAAAAAGAAAAGCAAGAAAACTAGGGGGTGGGTATACCTGATCTTGGAGCAAGCAGAGCACAGTCATGAGACCATCCCCCCCCCAACCCCGCCCACACCTGATTACACTTCCTGCAGAAAGCTAGATAGAAGTCTGGTCACCACCCACCACCTGATCAGTGGTAGCTCAAGTCTTTTGTAACAGATGCTCAAGGGGAACTCAGTCATGTAGCTGAGCTCTATAGGAAGCAGGGTTGAATCACTGCCTATCTGCTGATGGAGGGTGAGTTCAGCCCTGATGGATCAGATGGGCAGCCAAGTTCCCCATGACGAATTGGGCCATGCAGCTGATTCCTTCAGAAAACTACTTGCTTGGTGCTTTCCCAAACTGCGGTTCTCAAGAGCTCAACAACCGACCGGCAGTCACACACCTGGGAAAGGTTGCACAAAAGGCATTGACAACAACCCACCTGTCAACAATCCAATGTCATGGTGGCATCAGGTGATTGGCAGCTGTGTTGTCTACCCGCCTGTAAAAGTTGCCCTGTGGAAGTGGACAAATAAAATGATTTGGCTCCCAACTTTGCCTTACAGAAATAAACCTTCATATTGCAGAGCCATACCATCTTCTCAGCATTTCACAAATGCTGCAATAATCCCCAGGACAAACACACACACATACACACACACACGTTTGCGATTTACTCCAAACTAATTCTTCACAAATAACCGAAACAAGAAACTGTTGCACAACTTTTCAATATTGTCTTTCTTCAGACATCAGGCTTTGATCTTTCTTGAGGACTTCAGATTTTATTCTTATTGCTAACTCCCATTTCTATGGAAATATTACAATCATTTCTGAAGATAAGGATATGTCAGATCAGATCACCAGAAAGCACTGACATACTTTTGAAAAGGAAGGAAACGCAGTGATATATTGAAACATAATATGCACAGAGGGCTGCTCCTCCTGGGCAGATGTCTTACACAAATATTTGAATGACTACTGTATAAATTATATTTTTGGGTATTTTTATGTTGTTGCTAAGCCAGCTGTCACATCAGATGATAATCAGGCTGTGAAGAAAGAAAATCCACCCTGTTTTCAGTACTATCCACTGCTGTTTTTTTATGATATCTGCCAGACAATTTTGATCGTTTCTCTTTCAATCTTCTTATTTCCATTATTTTCAGTTCTTCCTGCATTTAAAGTTTCTATGCCACTTTACAGTAACCTTCTTAGGTCTTTAGATTATTGTTGGTGGTAGCAGCACGACTGGAATTTTCTATACCATTTAATAAGGTTATTGTAAGTAGGGGGTGGGGAACTACAGGCCCAGGGGTCAATTGTGGCCCTTCAAGTCTTTCTGTCTGGCCCTCTGGACTCTCCTCATGCTGTGTTCCTCATCAGCCCTGCTTTGCACCCTCCTTTAGCATCCTAGTCCCAAACTACATAGGGCTTTATATACTTTAAAGGGTAAAGGGACCCCTGACCATTAGGTCCAGTCATGGACAACTCTGGGGTTGCGGCGCTCATCTTGTGTTATTGGCTAAGGGAGCTGGCATACAGCTTCTGGGTCATGTGGCCAGCATGACTAAGCCACTTCTGGCAAACCAGAGCAGCGCACAGAAATGCCGTTTACCTTCCCACCAGAGTGGTACCTATTTATCTACTTGCACTTTGATGTGCTTTCGAACTGCTAGGTTGGCAGGAGCAGGGACCAAGCAACGGGAGCTCACCCTGTTGCGGGGATTTGAACTGATGACCTTCTGATCAGCAAGCCCTAGACTCTGTGGTTTAGACCACAGCACCAGGTAATATACTTTACCTGGTAGCTAATTGGCAGTCAGTGCAATTCTTACCATAATGGGGAATGTGTTGGTGATATTCAGCTCCAGTGAGAAAAGGAGCCACCACATTTTGCACCAACTACAGCTGCTGGACCAGTCTCAAGGGTGGTCCCAAATGAAACACAGTGCACTCATCCAGCACAGAGGTTACCAATGCATGGGTGGCAATGGTCAGGCTATCCTTTTCTAGAGCTATCTTATCAATATCATCTGAAACTAGTAGAAGACACTCCTGAGCCAGTATGGTGACCTGTGCCTCTGGCAAAAAAGACGGACCCAGGAGCTGCCCCAGACTCACTTACCTTGCAGTGTCTCTTGAAAATCACAATTTCATAGGCACTGGTTCCAGAACAGAAAGAGAATGAACTCCAAAAAATATGGAGAAATTCAGATGAGATTACTCTCTTTACTATTGACTCCTATTATGATGGTTTTATTCTGTGCATAAACTGGACTGAGTTAGTTTAAAAAGTGAAGCTGGGTTTGAAGCATATTGGAGAATAAATGAAATTAACAAGGTTAAACTAAGGATAGCAGGGGGGAAACCACACATTTTTGCATCTGTTTGCCAAAAGGCACAATATACCCCACTGTGCAGAACTGCCACCAGACAGATACAGCTTGAGGCATCCCTTAGGCTTCGATTTTTATCTCTATCCTCTTCTCTTTTGCCTCATTTCTTTTTTTCTATAGATTGCATTAACATATTGACTGAGAACATTATGCTATATTAAGGCTGCATCCAGAGGCTTGGTAAGGTGGAGGTTGGAAATAAAGATTGTTCATTGTCTCATTCAGTGCCCTGCTGGGCTCTCACTGGCTGAACAGGAGAGGACCCTTCTGCTCTTCCACCATTTTGTGGACTTGTATGTCATCCATTTCCCTCCCCCTTTTCCTGATAGGAGGAAAACAACAATGGTTGATTTAAAATAGCTCCTGGACTGGTGTATTTTTCTGCCTGGTTTGAGGTCATGTAAGGGGCTAGAGAAGCTATGGACCCTTTGAAGTTGGTAGAGCAACATTGCCCCAGCACAATGGTTATTGTTCTGCCTCCACTGTCAATATACCATATTTTCTGGCGTATAAGATGACTGGGCATATAAGACGACCCCCAACTTTTCCAGTTAAAATATAGAGTTTGGGATATACTCGCCGTATAAGACTACCCCTCTTCCAATGCACACCAAATAAAAATTATAAAAACCAGTCTCCAGTCTGGCTCGGAAATCCGCTCCACTTCCCAGTGGCTGCGGGGGTGTGTGTGTGGCCGGGTCCGTTTAAACAGAGGAGCGAGCCGGAGGGCTTCCTCTTTGGCTCACTTCCTCAGTCACTAGGACATCGCTGAACTTCGCTTGGTTATTGCTTTTTTCGGACCTGCTGAAGCATTTTGGGGGGATTTTTTACTACTTTTGTTGAGCCGCTCTCATGCAATTTGCTTGGGACATGGAATAGATGACAGGCGCTGTTTCAACCCAGGGTGGCTGGAAAAAAGCCTTTATCAGATGCCATGATCAATTGGCAGTGGATGAGTCCATCGCTGTGCGTGGGGAGCAGGGCATTTTAGGGGAGTGCTGCCTCAATTTCCACTCTCACTTTACAACATTGCCGCCCTCATGGCGAAAAAGCTTCCAGGTTTCTCCATTCCTGGCCACCTTCCCCTCTCAGCTTCCCCTGTCCGAATTGTTCCCTTCACTGTTGCCCTCGCGGCTTGATAATCGGCTTCCCTCCCCCCCCCAGCCGTTTTCTACCTTTGCTTGCCCCTTTGGCTGTGCCGCGCTCTGCTGCACTTAATGCTATTGTTGGTTCCCTGCCTTTGTTGTGAGCCTTTCCTTTTCTTTTACTGTGGGGGCTGCTTGGGCTGAGGCAGCGGCCACGTGTCTAGTTGCTGGGGCTGTTAGTTTCTGTTTTGCCACTGAGCAGCTGCTTAGAGTCACAAGGCTCTGTTTACATTCCAGAGTCAGTCCAGGCTATTGGAAGTCTCATGGGAGACCTGAGACGGATGTGATGTTTACTGGTTTCCTTTTTCCTTTGTTCCTTTGTTTCAGTTGCTCTCTGCTTTCATAGAGAGAGGATGTCTTTTCTGTCTGCGTAGCTTAGAAATAAAACTCTTTGCAATGTAGCCATAAATCTCATCACTTCCGCATGCTGCTGGAAACTCTGCTGGATCGGGGAACGTGCCCTGGGGCCTTATCAAAGGCTCAGGTCATTAACTATTCATCGGAGGCGATTCCAAAGGTTCGGCCAGAGGAAAATGAGGCTTTATCAGCTTGGCTGAGCGGAGATGCCGACAGGGGCTACGCGAGGCCGCCATTTTGGACCACGTGGTCTACTACCAGGAGCGGTTAGGGTCGTTCTGTTGCTGGTGATTGGGGGGGGGCTTCTGGGGCCAATTTTCAAGCGCATTTCTGCTTCATCTAGAGAGCTTGGTGTGCTCTGATTTCATTTGCTGTCATTTTGTCCTTTGGTGAGGAGTTGCTGCAGGAGCTGCTGCTGTACCAGCGTATAAGATGACCCCCGACTTTTGAGAAGACTTTCCTGGGTTAAAAAGTAGTCTTATACGCCCGAAAATACAGTACCTCTAAATAGAAGTTGCTGGAAATATCCACTGTGGGGAGAGCTATTGTGCTCAACTGAATGATGGCAATCCATTATGAATGTTGCTGGTGAGGAATCTCAGGCCTCCAGACCAAATGCAGCCCTCTGGGGCTCTCTGTCTGGTCCTTGGACCTATCCTCAGGCTACACTTCTCACAAATGCTGCTTCACGTACAGCAGCAAGGATCATTCAGTTCGTAGCTGCAGGGTTAATTTCCAAGAGGGGTGTTGGTGGAGGAGGAGCTGTTGTTTAGCAACCAGACCGAGTGCCATGGTCATTGTTCAGTTAGGACATATTCTGTTTGGTTGTATAGTCCTGAGGGAGTTTTTCCACTGCCTGTTTTGGCTGAATGTCTCTCTGCTCAAGAAAGACAAAGTCTCTCTGTTTATTGCTCCTCAAATTATGCACTGTTTTTGTTCAGTTTATAAAGTTTCACCACCAAAGGAACACAAGTGAAGAGCAGAGAACCTGCACAAGCAACGCTGACACAAACCCCCACATATATTAAGTATACAGTGGTACCTCGCAAGATGAATGCCTCACAAGACGGAAAACTCGCAAAACGAAAGGGTTTTTTTGTTTTTTGAGCTGCTTCGCAAGATGATTTTCCCTATGGGCTTGCTTTGCAAGACGGAAACGTCTTGCAAGTTTGTTTCCTTTTTCTTAACACCGTTAATACAGTTGCGACTTGACTTCGAGGAGCAACTCATAGCACACGGCGTGGTAGCCTTTTTTGAGGTTTTTGAAGACTTTGGTGATTTTTGAAGCTTTTCCAAAACTTTTCCGACACCGTGCTTTGCAAGACGAAAAGAATCGCAAGACGACAAAACTCGCGGAACGGATTAATTTCGTCTTGCCAGGCACCACTGTAACAGAAACATCACCACCCAACCCCAACCCCACTCACCTTCCTCTACCTCTTTCCCCCTCTTCTTCCTAATGTCTCAACAAATGAAACTGATCTGTAAAAAATGTTACTTGGAAAAGAGGGAGAGAGACATTGCACATACAGTACTTTTGTAAACCAAGAAAATCTTCAATAAAAATACATTAAAAAATAAAATAAAGTCTTACCAGAAACACTTCTTCGAGAAATCCATCTGTGCTAGATAAATGACTGGGCTAGCACTCCACATTCTCCTTTTGCCAGGCTGGAATGTACTGTTGGACTATTATAATGTTTCTGCTCACCTGGACAGGGAGAAGTGTGCATGTTTAGAACCTCCTGAATTTCATGTAGTTGAAATATAGCTTCCTCTTCACATCTATTGTCCAGGCCAGTTTTCCTTCTTGCCCTGCCCAACTCTGGAATGTGGCCCCTTAAGCTGACAAAAAGCTTCCCCCCAGATGTTAAGTGAAGTCTTGGGATGGTAGGGGGGAGAGCTGCGCTTCTTTTTTACAACTAAAAAAAAAATATCGGATGTTATCTCCAGAGCAGGACAGAAAGAGTACAGAGCCTCCAAAGAACGGAATTAAATTAAGTGAAATAGGGTTACAAAATGGAGACATTGCTTGCAGAGGAAGGAATGACCCTGCTAGTGTTCTCAACACTTAATAAAAAGATGGTTAGATAAGACATTCTGCAGTAGAGCTGTGTGGTGAGGACTTTGCAGCCAGCAGAGAAGGGAAGGGGAGATTTGTGTTGTTCATGGTTAATTACGTACCACAAACAAAATATGTATCTTGTAGGTGCCCATAACACTTGCACAATCACACACCCCTTTTGTGGTGATTGCAAGCAATATGGTTGCATTCCCCCCCCCCAAGCTACAAAAATATTGGCCTACCAAGCGGTTGCAAAATGCTTTATTGTCTCTGCAAACAAAGTTCACCCTTGCGGTAAAATGTGTGGATTGTGTGCAGCCTGTGGAAAAATGAATGCACATTGATTCTACAACAAACTGATCCTGTGGAAAAGGCCATTAGATTACAGACCTGGGTTGAAGTCTCCAAGGAATATGGAGCGTCTGTCTGAGTGCAGCATGTTTCGGTATGCCTTACTGACTTTAAAATGTATCTGTTATATGTAGGGTTGTTAGATGTGGTTGCGAGAAGGTGGGTGACATTTCCAAATGAGGTTTAACTATGCAATGAGGGGGCTGACAGAGGAATCAAATGCAACAGGGCATTCCCCTGGGAAATATGAAATAGTGAGTGCAACTGTGTGCTAGGGAGCAGGCCATTTTGCTTCCCCTTGGATGCATTGCTGAAGAGTGGAGCTCTGAAAAAGAAATCTTTACTCAATGCTTGCAAAATGTATGCCATCTTTCTGAAACCTGGTGCTGGACACCATAGTAATAATTTGATTTGATTGATTGATTGATTTTTTTATACTTCTGTTCACCTGTAAATCTCTGGGCGGTTCACAATGTAAAAATACTTGATAAAAATACATAATACACAACAACAACAGCTATCACAAACCAATAAAGCCTTTCCACCCCTCCCTTCCACAAACACATTTAAAATGTTATAGGATGCTAACCAGACAAAGGCCTGTTTGAAGAGGAACATTTCCACCTAGTGCCTAAGGGTGTATAATGAATGTGGCTGCTGAACCTCCCTAGAGAGAGCATTCCACAAACGGGAAATCTGGTCTGCTCAAGAACCCTGCCTGTCAAGATGCTGTCAGTGGCTCCCTGCTGGTTGCCCAAGAAAGTATAAAGACAAGGAAAGGTTTCTTACCATCCTTCTTCCCTCTCCCCCCCCCCCAATATTTACAGAGAGAGGCTATAGAACCTAGCCTCTTGGATAACGGCATTGTCTAGAGTGAATCTCCACTCCCCAATCTCTCTCCCATTTCCTCATTCGTCACTTCTATGGGTGCTGCTACATGCCATCTGTCTTTGAGCTCTTTGCTCTCCTACTTTCAAGGTTCGCCGGGTTCTGGGAAAGCGGGTGGTGGTGGTCTGGAATGCTTTGCTCATTGACTTTGTGGGTGTCCAGCCCCCACAATTATATTATTATATGTGCCCAAGGACTCACTACCCCTTGGAGTTGGCTCCTATGGCAGCAGCCATAAAAAGGGTTGAACCTTTTACTGTTCTGAAAGTACTATCTAACCATGCATTATGGATCTATAATGAAAAGTTACCACTTTGTTCTCTGCTTTGCTGCTTTGTAAAATGTTCACATTATTCAACCAAGTATTTAAAACTGGAAAAAAGAAAGAATTTAATGCATTTAAGGGGTCTAGTTTAAGCAGTTAATAGCTTTTGGCAAACAAAATTATGTAGTATTAAATGTTTTGTTTTGTTCAGATTCTTTTTAAGTTTTCAGTATACTTAACTATTATTTTCTGTACCACCTAAGGAGCTTTAGATGTAGGGTAGTATACGAATGCAATATATAATTTTTAAAACAAAAACAAATCTCGTGCTTGTGACATTATGCAAAATGGATACAATTGAACCAGCCATTCTGCGAGCCCCCCTGAACAGAAGATAAATGAACTTTGTACTGTTTCAGATTTACTAGTCAAATCAATGGCACCTTAAAGCATTGATTTCAAGTCAGCAAAGGTCACCATCAGCTGCAAAGATTCTTCATTTAAGCAGTATTGACTCTGATTCCACTGAAGTTCAATCTAACGACTTTGGAATCTGCATTTTATCTCTCTACAGGAACTGCCAATCATTTACAGTGGTGCCCCGCAAGACGAAATTAATTCGTTCCGCAATTTTTGTCGTCTAGCGAATTTTTCGTCTTGCGAAGCACGAAATCCCATAGGAATGCATTGAAAATCAATTAATGCGTCCCTATGGTCAAAAAAAGTCCAAACAAAGCCAAATTTGGTACAACAACAGTTTATTAACTGCTCTTTAAAGTCACACATACTGTAAAGAGCAGTTCAAAAATTTAAGGGAAAATAAATTAACTTTATAAACAAAACATGTCTTTGTTTTTAGTCAAAGAAAAAAAGTCGCGAGACGTTTTCGTCTTGCGAAGCAAGCCCATAGGGGAAATTCGTCTTGCGAGGCAAATCGCGAACGGAAAAACCTTTCGTCTAGCGAGTTTTTTGTATTGCGAGGCATTCGTCTTGCGGGGCACCACTGTAATGCCAACAGGAAAATTTTATCTCAGAATTTTGCATATGGTTTCCTTTGCATGTTGCATTGCTTTCTGTAAAAGCATATTGCATAGTAACATACACTCATATTAAATAGTAATATTGTAGCACTGTAAATCTATAACAGAAATTGTAGTCATGCAATTTTAGGCTGAACCTTTTTGCTTAATATAAGGCTGTCAATTTCCACAACCATCACCTCTGCCTTCTGATTTTTCTGATCACTGCTCAACCATGAAGTGCCGTCAGTAATCCTGCGGCTGTTTTGACAGTCTACCCTACCTCACAGGGCTGTTATGAGGATAAGACTGGAGGGCACACGGAGGGAAGCTTTTTACACTTCCCTGAGCTCTGCAGAGAAAGGGCAAATTAATTCTGGAACATCTGGTTTATTCCAGAGTTCTTCTTCGCCTTCATTTTTTAAGGCAACCCCTAGGTGGTGTCTAATGATTTCTTCAAAATGTATAAGCCGTCCAATTATGCAAGGCTTGGGAAAGCAGATTGCTCATTTTGCTGTTGGTGACCACTGGAACAGAAACAATCCAACGCCAGCTTCATTGGGGCTGCTATAATCAGACCTCATTACAGAGGAGTGTTTTCCCATTGTCCTTTGAAATCTTAATCCATCAACAACTATTAAGAAATCAGTCAATTGTCTGAAGACAGTTATAAAAGCCTTTTTCAGGCGGCCTTACTTATTGCCTTTGACATGAGATATAGCTCAGGGTGAATTAATTACACTTTGAAGTCTATTGATGCTGCTTAGCAATGTGCATTGCTAATTTGGTTCGAGGAGGCTTTGCTTATTACAAAAATGTCAGCCACTCCATCATAAAACACACCCTTTCTCTGACTCGGGATATTCAGAAACTTGTACTATCCTGTAGACAAAATGTAAGAGAGAAAACCAAGTTGTGGTTCTCTACAGGAGAACCCATTTGCTCCCACTTTTGGTTTATATTTATGGGACCAATACACCGTTCTCTGATGTCACCCCCATCAGGATGGCACTCGGAGCGCGCCACACGCGCCACACCCACCTTGCTCCTCCTCCGGGTTTGGATTACTCTTGCCCCCAACATGTTGAAAGAACAAGCTAGGGTGGATGGACTAGACCTGTTCCCCAATACCAACTTGCCCCTTGACCATGCCTTCACCATCATCATATTCCAGTCACATTAGAAGGAGTTCTGCACAGGTTCCCCGGGTGCCTAGGTGCATAAATTGGAATGTAGCATTGGCCAGCCAACGCTCAGTGAAAATTAGGGCTTTCTTTTGTTAGGTGGAAGAATGTTGTTTTCTATAAGGATGGAAATGGCATTGACATCCGCTCCTGACCTGATGGGAGATTGGCCACAACACCCCCAAGCTTGGGTTGGGGTCTCGGCCTCACCTCAATCACTCAGTGAGACCTTGCCAGTTTAGTTTGTACCCAACAATGTTCTAAGCTAGCTGACTCTCAAGGAATGTGTTTGGTATGCTCCAACCGCAGCTAATTCCATTTCACCAGTATTGGATAGGTGGAATGATAAATTGATCCTGATCCTATTGCTTTGCCAACCCTTACTCTGCCTGCTGCACTCAATAGATCTTGTCTATGTTTCTTCTTCTTCTTCTTCTTCTTCTTCTTCTTCTTCTTCTTCTTCTTCCTCTTCCTCTTCCTCTTCCTCTTCCTCTTCCTCTTCCTCTTCTAGCACCTGGAGTCTTGTCTGCTTAATTGCTGCTTTTCTGGGTCACATAATGTACCTCACCAGGGCAAACAATTTACTCAACTCATTTTTACTGTACATGTCAGAGCACTTCTTGTACCTAATATGGAATCGTTTTTCACTCAACAGTCTGCTGCTCCACTTTAACTGGTTTATACCAGTTTTGTGGTTAGGTAATGTTCCTGTGCATATGGCACTCGGTCCCAATAATAACGGTTCCTACACTAATTCCACTTCAATTTCATGTGCCTGGTATCAATGCATGAGTTGAATTCTTTCATTGATTTCTATACATCTCATGATGACATGACTTGAAAGGTGGGTTGAACACAGCTGCTAAATCCCCCATTAGATGTATTATTTAGTATGCCAAATCAATTTTATTCATTCCCTTTCTAGATGCCGTCAGCTTGTCAATGGTTGAAATATTCTAGTTTGATTCTTTCTTTTTGCTTTTCTAATTATCCCAAATAACTTCCCCCTGCTTGTTTTATAGATTTCTCAATATTTTCCCTTTTCACAGACCTAACAAAGTAATTACTGAGCAAAGTAAGGTCATATAAAACAGGATAATGTAACAAAATTAGAAATGTCAGGTTCTGAAACACTACAGCAAGGAGGCAATGCAAATAAGTGGTATGGAATGAATCTAATAACAGTGCATGGGTATAATGCCACTTAGTTTTCTTGGACAACAAATCAGTCACACACAATGAAAACAATTGCAGTGCTGCAGATTTAGGGATTAAAATTCCATGAATTCATAAATACTAATTTCTAAGTCAGTTAATGTCTTTGAATCTTAATATATGATGGGCTTAAGCTAGTCCCTTTTCAATTAGGAATATGCAGGTAAATGAAAAGGCCACTTCAGAAATAAATAAAAAAACAGGAAATCTTCTGTCTCTCCCCTTCTGAAGAATGGATTGAGGATTTAATAGATCTAGTGATTAATGGTGGAACTGCCATATACTTGATGGTACACAGTCTTTAAATCAATCTGCACAAGTAACATCGACTTTTGGATTCCCTCTGTTCCTTCACTGTAGCCCTAAATTCTACAGATTAGAAGAATGTGTTCAAGAATTAGAAGAATTTGTGACTATGAACTTGTACCTGAATTTCCTCCTCTTTCCCAATCCACTTTCCTTTTGTGCCGTGTCTTTTCAGATACCAAGCCCAAGGGTTGTGACTGTCTTGTTTATAGGGATCTGTAAGCCACATATGTATGTATAGACCAGGATGAATACGGATTTGGCAAATATTTTTAAATCATTACATTTATATCTTGCATCTCCTCTAATGATCCCAATGTAGCATGCATGGTTCCCTCTCTCTGTTTTATCCTCACAACAACACTATGAGGTAAGTTCGACTGAGAGACAGTGAGCTCTGTGACTGACTTGCGATTTGAACTCTAGGCTTCCTAGTCTTGACATGCTACCCATTCCTTTAGTTTGTGCTTTAGAAACCCCTTCCTCCCTATATTGTTTTTTAAAATAATTTTTTATTGTTAAAATAATTCAACATTAATACACATACAAACATACATTTCATACAACATACCTACATACCTACAACATACCTACACTCAATCCCACAGATAATTCCCATCACCATCCACCACCCCTCACCCTTTGTGTTAGACTTCCAATCTACTCAATTGCAATTTCTTTCTACTTCTATTACTTTCTTTCACACACCTTTAACCTAATTTCATATTTCTTTTTCTATTAGACATTGTTATCCATCTTATTTAGTATTCCAATATTTGAAACGAAACTTGTTTATTCTAATAGGAGTTCTGATTTTTCGATATAGTTTTGCAAGTATCTTTTAAACACCTTCCAGTCCCTGTCTGCCTTCTCTTTTGAGATCCTTCCAATTTCCCCCATTGTTTTGGATATATTGTAGTACTCCAATATATTCCTCCCTATATTGTTTTAGACACCTGCTGAAAACCTTTATTATTATTTCCGTCAGCCCAGACACATATTTTTGTTACCTGTATTCATGTCAAAGGTTTTACTTAATTAAGTATTTTATGTATGTGTTAGTTATTTTATTATGTGTTTATTATTATGTGTTAATTATTTTATGTATATTTGCTTCCCTATGTACACCACTTAGAGTGATATTTTATGAAGCGGTTTGAAAATCTTTCTTTAAAAAGTACAATAATATCCACCCTAAAAGGCTTGGATCAGAACTTTCTCCCTTGGTGACAGAATCAGAAGTGGGGTGGGGGGGGGAGAGACATTCCACTGCATTGTAATACATCATGTTCCTCAGCCCTGCCTATGACTTGTCATTTCCTGTCTAATCCATATATATCAGATAGTTTTGTGGCACCACAAAGCTGTCGAGCGACTGCAGTTTCAAATTTGGAAAGGCACTTCCAGAATAGTTTGAAGAAACATTTGATTGTGTGAAGTGTGATATAAATCCCTAGCATCAAACTCTGCAGAGAGATTTTAAATCCTTCTCGGATTACCCAACAGAAAAGTTATATAGTCTATTTGTGGAGAGTCACATAGCTGTATGCTTACCATGCTCTGGACATTTTGAAATGTGGGTGTATTGAGCATTGAACTGTCACTAGTGATACAGCGCAGAAAGAATTGGATCAAAACGTGTCCGGAATCTATTCAGTCTTTCTAAACTATACTGAGTGAATCCATGAATATTATCAAAAACTTTTGGTTATACCAGTGACTTTGGGATATCAGTATTAATAAAGTGTAGACTGTATTTAGACTCTGGTTTAACAATGGTTTCTTTTCTGCTTCTGGTTTGAAGCGATTGGGGAATGGCTGTGGTTCAGTTGCATGCAGAAGCTTGTAGGTTCAATCCCTGGCATCTTGAATGGGAGAAACTCCCTGACTGAAACCCTGCAGATCAGCTGCCAGACTGTCAGGAGTGCATGCAGGAACCAGGCCCTGTGACCGGTAGGGCTTCACAGGACTGGGGCTTTCCTAAGTTTGTTCTCAAGAGGCAAGGTGCAGCCGCACAGGTGAGGCTGATTGGTAACTCACAGCACCTGGTGGCAAGGGCTAGGAAGGGATATAAGGTCAGCATTTCCCTTTGGCTCTTTGCCACAGCAACACACTTCCTGCCTTGCTGTGTTTGGCTTCTTGACTCTTTGCTTCATGATCCTTGGATCCTTGGCTTCTTGACTCTTTACTTCCTGATCCTTGGACCCTTGGACCCTTGGCTTCTTGACTCCTTGCTTCCCGATCCTCGGACCCTTGGCTTGCTTCATGACTCCTGGTTTCCTGACCCTCGGACCCTTGGCTTCTTGACTCTTGGCTCTCTGACCCTTGGCTTCCGGACTCTCATTCCTGCTCCCACCCCGCCATCTTGCCCCCGGTCCCAATGTCCTCCACCAGGACTTCAACATCCTGGTGTATGTGACACAGGCAGTGTAGACCAGGGGTAGTTAATGTGGTACCCTCCAGATATTGTTGGGCTCCAACTCCCATGAGCCTCAGCCAGCATGGCCAATGGTCAATGATGATGGGAGCTGTAGTCCAAAAACATCTAGATGGCATCATGTTGATTATGCTGCCATGGGAACAAGAGGCAAAGTGCATTTCTGAAATGCTTTGTCCTCTTTAGATCGCCATCAATGACAATAGGCTCCATTGATACCTGAAAGACTATTATGGTATAGACTGGTATAGGTGGACCAGAACCCACATCATCAAGCATGATGTTTCATGAATACATACCCATGGACATACATGGAATTAGGACACGGCAGGGCAATTATGACCCAGCAATGGAAGATATCCATGTGTGACATTAGTGTGCAGAGCACAAATGTAAATAAGGTCTTGTCAAAAACAATCTGAGCAGAGTTAAGAGCAACCCATAAGAGCAGCTTACCCAATGGGCTTCAATTGAAGCAAATGCACCTGGAAGGCTGCAGAGCACAGGTGAGATGATTTGTAGAATGCAAGAATAGACAGTCACAAACTCCCCTTGACCACTTTCAAAGTAGAGCAAGTATAACAAAGCACACACCCATGAGAATTTCATGGAAAGCTTCCTTTCCCTTTGATAATTTTAAAATGCAATTTCATTTTTTTAATTTTTCAATGACAGTGATTGAAAAAAATTAAGGATTTTATTTTGACACAGTACTAATTCAAACTGGAGCCTTTCCTTACACTGCCTGAAGAAGTCAGGGATTGAATGTGGAATATTTTCCATGCAAACACATGTGCTATACCACTGAGCTTTGGTAACTAGGCTAGGTGAAATCCAGGTACATTTTTCTAGTACATGTATATATGCCTAATTGGAAACGAAAGGAAAGAAATAGGATAGAATAAAAGAATAAATATGAAAACATTTTGACACTCCACCAGTCTTTCCCGCTACCAGCTTCTATGCACACTGGCTGTGCTGACACATCTGGCTGCCTATCCCCAAACAATCAGAAATCTTTTTTTTTTAACTTAGGAATATGGTCAGATGATTAACAGGCAGCTAAAATGTGTACTCTCCAGCAACCCTGCGGCTTAGCTTCCAGCAATCCTTTGTAGTTTTCACATTAGTCATCTTCAGTGAGTGAAGGACTTGAAAAACGTCCAAAATATTCTCCCCACCTCCAAACCAACTGGATGCTTAAGCGCCACAGGTGCCACTTACGGGAATAATGTCACAGTACCAGTTAATCAACATTTTTCTTTTGTTACAGCTGCATCTTTGGTGACAATATTGCTTCTGGGAACAATATTTCTGGGAACGATAAGGGAGAAGCCAAGTAAGTTTCCAGGTGGAGGTATAGAAGTTGTATAATTGCAAAAGTAAAAGCAGCCTGGTCCATCAGCTGTCCACACAACATGTACACCCTTCCTACACATAGGTTCCAGTACGTCTCCAAGCACAATTCAAAGTGTTGGTCCTGACCTTTAAAGCCCTAAACGGCCTCAGTCCAGTATACCTGAAGGAGCGTCTCCACCTCCATCGTTCTACCCGGACACTGAGGTCCAGCACCTAGGGCCTTCTGGCGGTTCCCTCACTGCGAGAAGCCAAGTTACAGGGAACCAGGCAGAGGGCCTTCTCGGTAGTGGCGCCCGCCCTGTGGAACGCCCTCCCACCAGATGTCAAAGAGAACAACAACTACCAGACTTTTAGAAGACATCTGAAGGCAGCCCTGTTTAGGGAAGCTTTTAATGTTTGATGTATCACAGTATTTTAATATTCTTTTGGAAGCCGCCCAGAGTGGCTGGGGAAACCCAGCCAGATGGGCGGGGTATAAATAAATTATTATTATTATTATTATTATTATTATTATTATTATTATTATTATCATTATCATTATCATTATCATTATTATTATTATAGGTTGGTCCTTTAGTTTAACCTAGGCACAGCCAGCCTGGTGCTCCCAGATGTTTCTGATTTTTACAACTCCCATCATCTGCAATCGATGGGATGCAATAGACCCAAAAATGCTGGAGGGCACCACGTTGTCGAACCCTTTTCAAAGTTCAGCACAACTTGACAGCATGTTTCAAGTGTAAATTAGTGACATTAAAATTGCTTTGAAACCATCAGGCATGAGAAGGCATTCAAACAAATCCTACTCATCTTTGTCAGGGATATTTCAGTTTTCTTTAGATACAGCAGGCCTAGTTTGCTACTGGAAACAGGTTTTTAGAAGTTGGATCCTATCAGCAACTGACTTCACTTCGAAATGAAAAATGCCTTTCACATCACATTCGTGTAGCATTACATCTGACAAGTAAAGAAACAATTGCTTATTTCCCCCTTAACTTTGACAAATATCATCATTCTACCATTAGATTTCTATACCTTTGAAAGCTGATAATATTTCATGATGTGAGCAAATATCCAAGCTTTGGACAAATCTCCTAGAATACATCAAACAACAGACCCATTGTTTACTTGACATTTTGAGGGGCTGCATTTAAAAGGTTATTAAATACAATAGATTTTCTGAGATACAATCTGAGGAATGCAAACTGGCCAATCAATACAAACACCCAGCTTGTAGATGGATAAATAACTACTTTAACTCCTGCTTGGCAGCTCCTCAGTCATCTGATGAACATAGGTTGCTGTTAGATATATAGTGTTGCCACATCCTAGACTGTGCATGGATCCTTCACCTTAAAGTTGCTCTGGAGTACTCACCATAGCAACATGTCTCAGATGCTTCTTGCCCACTGTTCCTTCTAATTGTGGACTGGAGAAAGTTAGCAAAGCCCATCAGTCAAACCAGATTACATACTGTCAGTTGTAAACTTTATTGGAGATTGGTGACCAAACCACTTAAATGAAAACAAACTCTAACATGTTTTAAGCATGTTTTAAGGGGAGAGACTCCATCAGGCAAGGCCTCTTTCCACTTGCCTTGCCCCACCCACTGGCCTTGGGAGTGCTCATAAGGAAGCTGGTCCTGGAGGAAGAACTATGAGGGGAGAGACTCCATCAGGCAAAGCCTTCTTCCACCTGCCTTGCCTGATGGAGTCTCCAGTTGCTGCTTCTCAATTTGTATTGTATTATTTTATGCACTGTGGCTTGCCGTTGCTTTATTGATTGTAGTTTCAAAATTATTTGTTGTATTGTTAAGAGTGGGTTTCTGTTTAATTTTTATATGCTGATATTATTAATCTATACTATTCCATGATTTTTGAATGTTACTTTAGTTGATGTAGATTGCTTATTTTAAAGCTATGTTTTATCACATTTTTGTATTGCATTAGATTGTTATAAGGTATACATTCTTTGTTTCTTCAGCTTGTAAACCGCCTTGAGTATTGTAAGATAGAAAGGTGGTATACAAATTAAAAGTGATGATGATGATGATCATAGAATCATAGAATCATAGAGTTGGAAGAGACCACAAGGGCCATCGAGTCCAACCCCCTGCCAAGCAGGAAACACCATCAGAGCACTCCTGACATATGGTTGTCAAGCCTCTGCTTAAAGACCTCCAAAGTAGGAGACTCCACCACACTCCTTGGCAGGAAATTCCACTGACGAATAGCTCTTACTGTCAGGAAGTTCTTCCTAATGTTTAGGTGGAATCTTCTTTCTTGTAGTTTGGATCCATTGCTCCGTGTCCGCTTCTCTGGAGCAGCAGAAAACAACCTTTCTCCCTCCTCTATATGACATCCTTTTATATATTTGAACATGGCTATCATATCACCCCTTAACCTCCTCTTCTCCAGGCTAAACATGCCCAGCTCCCTTAGCCGTTCCTCATAAGGCATCGTTTCCAGGCCATTGACCATTTTTGTTGCCCTCCTCTGGACACGTTCCAGTTTGTCAGTGTCCTTCTTGAACTGTGGTGCCCAGAACTGGACACAGTACTCCAGGTGAAGTCTGACCAGAGCAGAATACAGTGGCACTATTACTTCCCTTGATCTAGATGCTATACTCCTATTGATGCAGCCCAGAATTGCATTGGCTTTTTTAGCTGCTGCGTCACACTGTTGGCTCATGTCAAGTTTGTGGTCAACCAAGACTCCTAGATCCTTTTCACATGTACTGCTCTCAAGCCAGGTGTCACCCATCTTGTATTTGTGCCTCTCATTTTTTTTTGCCCAAGTGCAATACTTTACATTTCTCCCTGTTAAAGTTCATCTTGTTTGTTTTGGCCCAGTTCTCTAATCTGTCAAGGTCGTTTCATGATGATGAAAAGCCCACCAGAAACCAACTCTACAGCTCTTGGGCTTTGTGTAACACCTAGACAGGAATTTCTCCAGACTCTGGTGAAGTGGAACATGCAAAACATGGTCTGGTCCCCCTAATGTTACAGTTACCACCCTAAGTGAGCTGAAGTCATAGGATGGTATAGGCTTGAAAAGGCACCCACATGGGACAATTGAGAGAATACCCTGCATTCCTATTCCAACTCCCTAAAGGGAAGTTAGCTAATCCCATCCTGCCAGGAATGGCTCAGTAGTTGGGATATCATGCTGTAGCAAAGAGACCAGAGACACCATTTTTAACTTTCATGGCTTTCTGCAAAGAATTCTGGGATTTGTAGTTTGCTAAGGGTGCTGACAGCTGTTAGGATACTCTGAGAATTGTAGCTCTGTGAGGGGGAGAGGAATCTCCTAACAACTCTCAGCACCCCTAGCAAACTCTTTGAAGCCATGACTGTTCATAGTGCTTGAAATATAGGGTGTTAATGTGGCCTGAGTATAAGGCATCTTGTTTCTATTCCATGCTGTGATTGTGCCAAATGCCCAAACCACTCTCATGTCCCTTGGAATTTTGTTTTGCTTCATAATAGTGACCTCACTCCGAGACAAAGCAAGTCCAGTGCTTAGTGAATGATGCTCTGTGTTCTTGATATGCCTACTTCCCCACACAGAATTGTTGGTCGACTTCAATCTATTTGGTGGCTGTGACTTTGGAAGTGGTGTGGGAAAATGGTCCTGGTAAGTTACTGGAACAGAATTGAACAATGAAGAGTTTGTAGGCAATTTCAGGCAGCTCAAAAGGATCTTGCTGCATCTCTGCCCCCTCAATCCCCTTCAAAGAAAAGTGATGTTTATATATTTCCCCCACTCACATCTCTTTTAACCATATTTATTTCCCCCTTCTTTATATTACTCCTTAAGCAAATCAAGCTCTTCCTTAAAACCCAGTTCCATGCCAACACTAAGTTCAAAAAACAAATAGGATAGTTATTTCAAAAACTGTGTTTCTAAATCCTTTTGAATTCCTCTGCATTCCTTGTCTCTCTCCTACTCCAAACCTCCTCATTACAATACATTTTATTGCATTCCTGGAGAGAAATGCTGCTGACAATGACAGCAATTTCACAATAATTGAAAGATGAGCAAATTTGTCTGCAGACATTATCCAAAGAAACGGCAAAAATGTATCCACACCTTTGAACTCTTTTTGGAGAGCTTATTATCATGGGACCTTTTAGACACTTTTTTCTCCTTCTCTGAAAACAGTGCTACTCCCCATACACATATCCAATGACCAGCTCAAGTAAACTCACTCCTAGATTTCTAGCTTGTTAATGGCTTTCTAAAATATTTCATGAGAGGAAGCAAGTATATTTCTGAAGATTAGAACATTTATATTTGCCATGGTCTCTTTTTCAGAAAATAATTTAAATTATGCCAATCTCAATATAGATTAGGACTACCCAATGTGGTGTTCTCTAGATGCTGATGGACTACAACTCTCAGACGACTGGACAGTTTACCTGGGTCTGATGGGAGTTGTAGTCCAGCAATGTCTAGAGGGCACCACATTGGCACACCCTGATAAAGAGCCTCAGTTCATATCCCTCCATTGTGACGCAAAAATTTAATGATTTCCCATGAGAACAATACCGGTAACAATATTCAAAGTTGTGCAAGTTGAAGGCAGCTCACAAAGCAGACCTTTCCCCTTCCTTTTCCCCACCTGCAGGTCCCTGTATCTCCTGAGAATCCCCTCAAGAGGGTCAAGGGGACCTGTCAAACATCATGTTGCCCAGGCCTTAAGAGAGGAGAAAATCACTCAAAATTGAGCAGATCAATCTTGTGCCAGTGGAGTGTGAGATTCCTCATCCCAATCTCAGGCAATTCCAACTTTACTCAAGGAGGAGACCTGATAGTCAAAAGGAACTTCTTTCTCATTCAATGATCTTTGCCAACCTAGGACCCTGTAGATATTTTGGACCAAATGTCCCATCAGCCCCAGCACAAGACAGTTGTTCTGGCTGGGGTTGATGGGAGCTGTCGTCCAAAGCATATAGAAGGTACCAGATTGGCCAAGGCAGATGTAATGCTTTTGGCCTGCTTTAGCTATACTTTTCTTACATTCTTAGTGAGGAAAGGAAAGAGGCATAAAAAAAAAACCTCATGCAGTTTCCTCTATCAGTAGCATAAGTCTATCTTACCTAATTATGCAAGCACAAGTGTTTACTGGTATCAGCAAAGAAAACAAAAGTGTTTTGTTTATTGGGTTGCTGCATATTATATAATTTTTGAAAGAGGGATAACTGATGGTCATAAAACAACAGGGCCACATAAATTACTTTCTTTACTGCTGTGCAAAATATCTCGAGAGACAATTTGGCTACATTGTGATGCCCAGTACTGAAAGCAAAGCACTTCATATTATAAAACAATAGGACTTGAACAGGGATCTGAGTAAGAATTCAAATGTTATAGCACGGATGAAGAAAATGATGTCTTAATCAGGTTATGCTATCCTTGGATGCATGGACATCTGTTCCTCTGAGAAAGGAGGTAATGAAATTAAGTCATTTTACTCCAGATGTAACCTTTTCTTTCTTACTTACTCCAGATGTAACCTTTTCTTTCTTTCTTTTTAGGTAAATTTGTACAATTGTAGTAATGGTTGTTTTTAGACTCTCATTTTATCTTATTGCACATAGCTTTGGCTATGAAGGGGTTTATAAAACTATAAAATAAAATAAAATATCTAAGCAGCCCTGCTCACACTGCTAATAGAAATACTGTATATTTCAAACTTAGGCCACCAGCTCCCTAATATGGGACATGTGCATGTTCTTAAGGGTGTGAGAGCATGTGTAAGAAAAAGAAGTATAGCAGATTGTAACGGAAGGGCAGATTCCATCCAGGATATATTTTGGAGATTTCAGTGTGCATGCAAAATTGGGAAGATCACCATCCTACTACCTGCCAGTATTTGTTTCTATGTTACTCATCTACTCAGATTTTCTTCTTTAAAAAAATAAAAATAAAAATGGCCTGCATCCCTTCCTCTAACACAGCAGTTCTCACCCTGTGGGTCCCTAGATGTTGTTGGACTACAAGTCCCATCATCCCTGAGCTCTGGCTTTGCTAGCTAGGGGTGATGGGAGTTGTAGTTCAACAACATCTGGGGACTCACAGGTTGAGAAAGGCTGCTCTAACAGAATAATGGAGGATCATACACAAACCTCAAATAGAAGCTCATTGGACTGTGAGCAGGCAGGCAGGCAAGGCAGGGTTCCAGCACCTTGTTGTTGTTTAGGTTTGCCATCAGCAGCTTGTTGCTGTCTAGGTTTGCGATCGCCTTTCTCCCAAGGAGCAGGCATCTTTTAATTTTGTGGCTGCTGTCACCATATGCAGTGATCATGGAGCCCAAGAAAGTAAAATCTCTCACTGCCTCCATTTCTCCCCCTTCTATTTGCCAGGAGGTGATGGAACCAGTGGCCATGATCTTGGTTTTTTTTTATGTTGAGCTTCAGACCGTATTTTGCGCTCTCCTCTTTAATCCCTCTTCACATTCTGCCATCAAGGTTGTGTCATCTGCATATCTGAGGTTGTTGATATTTCTTCCGGCGATCTTAATTCCGGCTTGGGATTCATCCAGCACCTTGGAGAGCATCAAATGGGTCTGACTAAGGTCATTTAACACTCACTGAGAAGTGTTCCTCTTCTGCAAGTGTAGCTGGCAGGCTAGATGGCACCAGCCTCTTGGCAGCAGTGCCACTACTTCCTACAGGGATGGTGCAATGATGGCAGTGAAGTTGGAGCAACAGGCACATCAGTACAACCAATCAGGCACTTCCAACCCAACCCAACCCAACCCTGCCTTGCCCTGCCTTGCCCCATATCAATCTTGTAAGGGGCAGCAATATCACTGCCAGGAGGCATTGCTCCTTCTACTCATAGACTCCTCCCATCTCAGGAGTGTAACTTCTCAAAGGAGCAGTCTCCTGGTCTACAGGTAAACATGTCTATGCTTCTCACATGAGGTACTCCCTCAAACAAAGGAGGAGCTGTTTGAATCCTCATCAGGAATCAGACTCTCAGGTGTCTGTGAGGTTCCTCGTTTCAGGACTGCAGGTTTGGAAACATACAGGCACCCTTCAAACCCAGAGCAGGTTCCCAGTTTCAGACCTTCCTCTCAAAGACATTGGAAGGAGGGATAGAGAGGAAGAGCAACGGAAATGGGGAGAGGATTGAGGATAATGAGAGCAGTTGATCCCCCCCCCGTCAAAATAAATTAAATAAAATTAAAAATTGTCCAGTAGCACCTTAGAGACCAACTAAGTTTGTTCTGGGTATAAGCTTTCGTGCGCATACACACTTCTTCAGATACACTGAAACAGAAGTCACCAGACCCTTATATATACTCTCATTTTATCCTTTTTGCATTTCATCTTTATATATAGTGGGAGGGTGGGGTGGGGTTTTTCTCAGAAGGGTAGGAGGAGATGGGTGATTGACTCAATGGGTATGGTAAACCTGTTGACGACTGTTAATGACTGCAATCAGTCCTACAGGAAGAAGCAATGGATAGTATGCAGATGACCAAAAATAGCTTTAGCATATGCAATGAGACAGGAATCCAATATCTCTATTCAGACCAGGTCTCTCCATAGTTTTCAGTTTAGCAATAAGTTGTAATTCAGCAACTTCTCTTTCAAGTCTATTTCTGAAATTCTTTTGTAATAAGACAGCTGACTGTGTTGTTGTTGTTGTTGTTTAGTTGTGTCCGGCACTTCATGACCCCATGGACCAGAGCACGCCAGGCACTCCTGTCTTCCACTGCCTCCCGCAGTTTGGTCAAATTCATGTTAGTGGCTTCGAGAACACTGTTCAACCATCTCGTCCTCTGTCATCCCTCAATCTTTCCCAACATCAGGGTCTTTCCCAGGGAGTCTGCTCTTCTCATGAGGTGGCCAAAGTATTGGAGTCTCAGCTTCAGGATCTGTCCTTCCAGTGAGCACTCAGGGCTGATTTCCTTGACTGTCTTAGGTATAAGTTGTTATACCTATTGTTGTAACATAATCATTTAAAAAATGATTTTCAAAAACAAAGGAGGGGGAGACCTGAAGAAGGTATATGTAGTTATGTTGCAGAACTGTTGATAAAAGGGGAGAAATCAACCTGTATGTTGCACATGAATAGCTTAAAGGATTATAGGGCAATTAGTACTGCCATATTTTGTCATGCTTCTTCCTAGCTGAACATCAGGCTCTTCACAAAAATATTGCATCTTAGAAGGCTGTAGAGGGGGCTTAAAAATATTATGCATGGATGATTTACACATTACCAGCTGCTATACTGAGTGATTCAATTCCTTTACCCTGTGGTGGTGGCTATAATGTGTAATCAGGCACTACTTCGCCACTATTGCTAGGCAACTACAAGCAATTACAATTTCCCCAGGTGAAGTGAAGGAATGCTTTAGCATTTTTCACACAGTCAAATGCATACAGCTGGTTTGGCTAGGCAGGTTATGGCAGCGAGTCCTAATCCTCACCACACAGAGCTCAGCTTCTTGCTTGCAGAAGGTCTCAAGTTCAAGCCCCAGATCATCCAGATAGGGCTGGGAGATAGATAAGCTTGCCTGAAACCCTGAAGAGCTGCTGCCAATCAGTGTAGACAATACTGAGCAAGATGATGCAATGGCTTGACTTGCTGTGTTCTTGTTTGCACATCTGCAGTGTTCATATGCTTGTACAAACTGCATGCCTTTTGGTTTGCAAACATCGGAACAGGCAACATCAGGCCCAGGAATTGAATGCCATCCTCAAAGTCTTTCGGTTTGGTGTTTGGGACTCTCTCCAGACCACACCCCTCACTTGTTCTGCTTCACACCCTCTTGGAGTGATTTTGCCATGGTGGAACTCTAAGAATACCTCTGGCTTCCCACAGTGGCCTAGGACCATACGGCCTAGGACCCTCATACCTACGGGACCGCCTCTGCTGGTATGTCCCACAGAGGAACCTACGGTCTTCAAAGAAAAACATCTTGAAGGTCCCAGGCCACAGAGAGGTTAGGCTGGCCTCAACTAGAGCCAGGGCTTTTTCGGCTGTGGCTCTAATCTGGTGGAATGCTCTGTCATAAGAGACTAGGGCCCTGCGGGACTTGACATCTTTCCGCAGGGCCTGCAAGACAGAGCTGTTCCACCAGGCCACAGCCTGACTCCCTTCTTTGGCAATCTTCACAGAACTCTAGCCCAATGGTTGCCATCAATTTGATTTGAATTAATTTTATAATGAAATGATTTTAGAATGTTGTGTTATTTTATTGTTGTTAGCCGCCCTGAGCCCGGCTTCAGCTGGGGAGGGCGGGATAGAAGAAGAAGGAGGAGGAGGAGGAGGAGGAGGAGGAGGAGGAGGAGGAGAGGAGGAGTTTGGATTTGATATCCCGCCTTTCACTCCCTTTAAGGAGTCTCAAAGCGGCTAACATTCTCCTTTCCCTTCCTCCCCCACAACAAGCACTCTGTGAGGTGAGTGGGGCTGAGAGACTTCACAGAAGTGTGACTGGCCCAAGCAGCTGCATGTGGAGGAGCAGAGACGCAAACCCGGTTCCCCAGATTACGAGACTACTGCTCTTAACCACTACACCACACAGGTGTTATTAATGGAGGATACAAGGCTGGGCTGAGCACATGTAGAAATTAGCCTACTGCCCAAAGGTAAAATTTGCATTCGTTGTCCCACCCACATTTGCCTCTGACCCCTAGAAGGATGCTCAGATGTGGCCCTAGAGCTGAAAAAAAGTTCTATACCACCACAATCAGGCAGTGTGCAAAAAAAAATGCCATGGTGCATCTGCAGCGGCACAACTGGACACCTCCATCTGCCCAAGCTGCAACAGAACATGTCTCTCCCAGAGAGGTCATCTTCCAACAGTTGTTTGAGTTTGGCGTCACCCCCCAAAGGCACTGTCCTCCACCGTCTCCTGAGACAGACAGATGCCAACCAACAAATATGCATACATTTGGAGGGGCAGAGATTGCAACCATGGCCCCGTCTCCTACCCAATATGCATGTTCTTTGTAGGTGCCTTTGACTGTATCAAAAGTGCCAGAGCAGGTTTTTGGCAGGCAGGATATACGGGATGAGGGTTATATCTGCAAGGGAGTCCCATCTTTTCAACGTTGCCCACATTACCTGGCTGCTGGCACAGGCCATGGATTGAATGGGTAGCCGCTGTGAAATCTAATGTGACAGACTGCTTTGCAAAGTAATGAGAGCCGCCATGCCTGCTAATTTCCTGACTGGAAACTCTGCTGGTTGCCAAAGCGTGAATCTGCACATCTAGACACAGCATATTGGCAGCAAATGCTTTCCTTCCAATTCCGGCTGTTTGGGGTATTATAACACCATCACTTGCAGTGTAATCCGTCACAACCTTCTTACAGTTGTCAAAACTGGTAACTGCTCTAACAAAAAATAAAGATAATACAGAAAAGAGCCCCCATCAGCAAAGAGACAACTAATGTTTCCTGATGCTGCCAGGTAAGCACACGACCTTCCACTGCTGAATTGAGATGTTTTCCAGCCCTCAAAGCTTCCATTGCTGAATGCATGGGAAGAATTTCTCTTTCTAGGCATAAATGGTAAAGGAAAAGTGTGTTAAGGATGATGACCATGATTTTATTTGTACCGCGCCCATCTGACTGGGTTGCCCCAGCCACTCTGGGTGGCTTCCAACATATAAATAATAATAATAAAACATTACACATTAGAAAGCTTCCCTATACAAGGCTGCCTTCAGATGCCTTCTAAACGTTGTGTAGTTATTTATCTTCTTGACATCTGATGGGAAGGTGTTCCACAGGGCGGGTGCCACTACCAAGAAGGCCCTCTGCCTGGTTCCCTGTAGCTTCATTTCTTGCAGTGAGGGAACCACCAGAAGGCCCTCATTGCTGCATCTCAGATGCCCACTCAACTTTTATGATCCTGTTTGCAGACTGTGAAAGTGGTGGTGATGATGGATATTTTTATATTTGCATGTGGTATGGGATACAGATTTGTATACCTACAAAGGAGAGGGCTTTTTCAGTTGTGGTATCCAATCTTTGGAAGACATTTTAATATTACCCAGAACTTTTAAAATGTTTTTAAAGTATGCAGATTTTCAAAATCATATAAGAATAAAAGAACCCTGGAGGAGGTCAAAGGTCCATCTACATCAGCAACTTGTTATCACAGTGGCCAACAAGATGTCTATGGGATTAAAGGGCAAATTTTACTAAGGTGTGATCCAGGTTTTATTTATTTATTTTTTAAAAAAATAAAATACGTTATTATTGGAATATAACTGATTGTTCATATTCATAACACAGATTGTTGTACCTAGTAAAGCTTCTGAATATCAATTGTTGGAAACCACAGAAGAGAAGAATGCCGTGTAGATACAAAGCTGGAGAGTTGAGACAAGTGCAGCCAATTACAATGCATATGTTTACATTATCAAACAAACAAACAAAAAACATTTGCACAGCTCTCTTTCAGTTTCCCTGGACATTTTGGTCTTCACCATCGCCTTCAGTCTGCCTTCAGTATACTATGTTTACAGAAAGTCACGCTAGGCAAAAGACGAGCAGCAAGAAGGCAAGCCATTCGGCACCCTACCAAGATTGACAAGGACAAAGGCCCTACCAAGGCAACCACCACGAAGCTGGTCCATTTGATCTTTGACAACTTCTTCTCTGAGCAAATAGAGAAAAACGAAAAGGAGGAAGACAAAGAGAACGGCTTGAAGCGCAGGCGCTGTGGGGTTTGTGAGGTAACAACAAAAGAGAGGCTGCATTGGTGACCCAGACACCCTGTTTTGCCTACAGAGAAAGGGTGGCATGAGGTTGGCATGAGGAGTTCCAACAATTCCAATTTGCTGCCAGGGAGTGTGGTGGAGTCTCCTTCTTTGGAGGTCTTTAAGCAGAGGCTTGACAACCATATGTCAGGAGTGCTCTGATGGTGTTTCCTGCTTGGCAGGGGGTTGGACTCGATGGCCCTTGTGGTCTCTTCCAACTCTATGATTCTATGATTCTATGATTCTATAATTGTTTCTTCCTAAGGGACTTCCGGGTTAGCGCCATCGCCAATGGCGGAGTTCCTCTGACCGAGAGGAACCCGCTCCGCGAAAACCGGGTCTTGCTGCCGCGGCGAAGGCGGAGACCCCTCAAAAATCCCAGGCGGAGGAAGCCTGGGAACGTGGGATTCGGCTGACACCAAGAGCGCCTCCCCTTCTCGCAGGGAAACCCTTTTTCAGGGATCCGAAGCGAAGTGGGGTGAGTGGCGCGGTGTTTTGAATCAACCGCTACTTTTACGTAGTGAAGCCACACAGCCGTTGCCGGAGAGTGCTGCCTTTTTCCTGTGGACAATTGGACTCTAAACAAGTACCCATGAGTAGAACGGAAAATTGGACTATGAAACATTTTAATTTGGCACCAAAGCGGGAAAGTTCTAAACAGGAAGTCCGCCTTCCGCTTTTGTAAATAGATTGAAGCAAAAATTTTGAAAGCTAAAGTCTGGAAAGTCGTATATAAAGGACTAAATTTCCTTCAGTTAAAACAACCAAAACCCCTCTTGGAAGCAGGAGAAAAGGGGGGGAATCTTAGATTGTTTAAGCCTGCAGAAGAGAGAGTAAAGAAAGATAAATTTCCACCGTCTCAAACCTAGGAACGGGGTGCCAGAGACAGAAAATTTTGGGGAAGTTCATTGACTGTGAATGGAACGTCTTTTGACAGATAGTTAAAAAAGAGAAACATATTGATCCCAATGTTGCCTTTTGCATCCAAAAGAAACAAAATATTTGAAAAATGAGAGTAATTTTTTTTTAATTTTTTTTGGACCTGCTTTCAAAAGATGGATACAAATTGAAATTGTCTCCTCTAGAGGGAGCTTGTTAAACTGTTGCTGGAGTCGATCTGGGGAATTTCACAGCTGTGGAGATTAAGGATCGTGAGACCAGACTCTGACCTTGGATAAGAATGTGTTTAGAAGAAGTTTTGGTCCTTGCTCTTTGCAAGACAAGCGCTTTGTTGGAGCAGCTGCATGAGAAGATGGATTTGATGACTGTTGCAGTCAATAATTTTGGACAAACAGTGAATACTCATATAGAAACCATTCAGGAACCAACCCAGGAATCTGTTTTGACAGGGCAAGTGCGAGTGCAGAAGATAATGGAGGAGGTTGTTGTTGAACCTCAAGTAACACAAATGGAGAGACCCGAGGCCCTGCAGGAGCATAAGCTGCTGTTTTTGAAGACTGAACCTGGAGAAAGTCAGATTTGGAGAGAGGGAGTATTGTTTGGCTTGGAGATGGGAAGTTTCTTGGATCCCCCTAGGCAGGGGCGTTTTGGCTTCTGGGATTTGGTTTTGGGCCGGGGGGGGCCTGGAGTTGTGGGGGCTCTTAACTTTGGAGGGACTTTGAAACATGCTTTTAAATACTTTCTGGATTACAGTGCTGACTGTGGAGAATGGGCTGACCTGTCGGGGGACGGAGATATTGCTGGGTTGGAGTCTCCCCAAGACCTACTCCTCAATGAGAAAGGAAAGAAATTAAGAAAAAGATCAACAAAAGACAAAGTAAAGTGCAGGTATAAACAAGAAGAAGATCTGCAGAAGGGACATGGAAAAGACTCAAGAGCCTCGGACACAAGATCACCAGGTTGATGGACTAGATGGAATGGATAGAAAGGACTGACATAACCCGAGACCAGGAAGAAGAGACGCTGGATGAAGATTGGAAGAAAGTTTTTAAAAATTTATTTTGAGAATTAGTGTAAAATTAATGAGTATTAGGAAAAATGTTGGAATGAAACTATTTGGCTTTAGTAGAAATGATATAAGGAGTCATGTACAAATAAGTATTAAGTCTTAAGTCTTTTTATGGTAAGATAAGGTTAAAATAAATTAAGGTAAATTTAATGAAAGAATATAGTGAAAGATGGAAAGGATTTGCTGAGTTAATTAATAGGTTAGACCGTTATACAACAAAAATTGAGAAAGATGGAAAGAATTTGCTGAAACAATTAATTAAACTAGAATACAAAAAGGGAGGTGTGAGGAGGTCGATGAAACAAGTAAATGAAAGCTAATGATATGAAATATTGGATCTGTGTTTCAATGTTATTGTTCTTTTTTGCTTTATTGTTGTATTGTTTTTTATGTTTTTTCTTTTTATATATTGTAATGTATGTCCTGTTAAATTTTTTGTTGTTTTCTTTTCTTCTTTTTTCTGTAATTTTTAAACTTCTAATAAATATCTTAAAAGACAAAGTCCAGCAACTGGAGGAACGTGTAGCTACGCTCCAAAGAATTAGAGAGCTGGAGCTCTTCTTGGAAGCAACAGAGCACACCGTCTCCACCAAGGAGGAGACAGGGGACTCCCCTGAGAAGGAGTCTAGTTCACCAACACAGGAGCCAGATATATGGAGAAACGTGACTCAAAGAAGTAGGAGGCCCAGGGTTCACGCTGATTGCTTAGAAATACACAATCGCTTTGAGGTCCTCTCCCCTAGCATGGAAGACGAAGAGCAGACTCAATTTGAGGATCTCTCCCTCATTACAGTCGATCAGGTATATGAAGACGAGCAGCAAAGTCAGTCCTCAGGGAATGTGCAGGCGACCTTGGAACGGACAGCTCACGGAAGAACCCCGACCAAACCCAAGAGGAGACGTGTAGTGGTGATAGGGGATTCCCTACTGAGGGGAACAGAAGCAGTGATCTGTGGGCCTGACAAGATGTCTCGGGAAGTGTGCTGTCTCCCCGGGGCTAAGATCCAAGATGTAACTGAACGACTGCAAGGAATCATAAAACCCACTGACAAATACCCCTTCCTCTTGGTTCATGTGGGAACCAATGACACTGCAAGCAATAGCCTCCAGAAGATCAAAAGAGACTATGACGCTCTCGGCAGGAAATTGAAGCAACTAAATGCACAAATTGTCATCTCATCTGTCCTCCCAGTTGAACGACGTGGCCCAGGGAGAGAGGGGAAAATAGTGGAAGTGAACAGCTGGCTTCGCAAATGGTGTAAACAGGAACGGTTTGGATTCTTAGATCACAGACTGCAGTTTCTTGAAGATGGACTTCTGGCAAGTGATGGGCTGCACCTCACAACGGTTGGGAGAAATGTTTTTGCCAAAAATCTCAGAAACCTCATCAGGAGGGCTTTAAACTGA
The DNA here is from genome assembly GCF_965113315.1 of Podarcis vaucheri. NCBI lineage: Eukaryota > Metazoa > Chordata > Lepidosauria > Squamata > Lacertidae > Podarcis > Podarcis vaucheri. The sequence continues at coordinate 75,247,613 of NC_138766.1, forward strand.
CTAATGTGGGGGAGGGAGACAGTGCTCCTGAAGGTAGGAGCCTACCAATTAATGAAGATGATCATCCAAATGTCATAGACCAAATGGAGCAAACAGCACGCGGACCTAGTGGTGGGAGGAAAAAATCCTTAAATAAGAGACACGGGGGAATGATTAATGGACTTCAATGTCTGTACACTAATGCGCAAAGCATGGGAAATAAACAAGATGAGCTTGAGCTCTTGGTACAGCAAACTAAATATGACATAATAGGCATCACTGAAACCTGGTGGGATAAATCCCACGATTGGAATGTAATAATGGGGGGATACAATCTATTTCAGAGAAACAGACCAGACAAGAAAGGAGGAGGAGTGGCGTTATATGTCAGGGATGTGTATACCTGTGAAGAGATCCAAGATTTAGATCCTCAAAGCCAAAGTGAGAGCATTTGGGTCAAAATTAAGGGAGAGAAGAATAACAGAGACCTCATTGTGGGAGTTTACTATAGATCCCCAAGCCAAACGGAGGACATAGATGATGCCTTCCTGGAACAGATGGCCAAGCATGCAAAAGGAAGGGAGATAGTAGTAATGGGGGACTTCAATTACCCGGATATTTGTTGGACGTCAAACTCAGCCAAGAGCATAAGGTCAAACAGATTCCTCACTGGCCTTGCAGACAACTTCATTGTCCAGAAAGTGGGAGAAGCAACAAGAGGAACAGCCATTTTAGATCTGGTCCTAACCAATGTTGATGACCTGGTTAGTGGGGTAGAAGTGGAAGGATCATTAGGCGCGAGTGATCATGCTCTTCTGAAGTTTACTATACAGCGGAAAGGAGCAGCCAAGCATACTAGGACTCAATTTCTTGACTTTAAGAAAGCCGACTTCATAAAACTTAGGGAAGTGCTGGGTGAGATCCCATGGACAACAATACTAAAAGGAAAGGGAGTTCATGATGGCTGGGAGTTTGTTAAGAGGGAGATACTAAAAGCACAACATCAGGCAATACCAATGAGACGGAAACATGGAAGGTGCCTAAAGAAGCCAGGGTGGCTATCTAAAGAACTTTTAACTGAGTTAAGATTAAAAAAGGATGTGTACAAAAAATGGAAAAGGGGGGAAACCACCAAAGAGGAATTCAAACAAATAGCCAGCACGTGTAGACACAAAGTCAGAAAAGCTAAAGCACAGAATGAACTCAGGCTTGCTAGAGAGGTTAAAAGCAACAAAAAAGGCTTTTATGGGTATGTTCGTAGCAAAAGGAAGAACAAAGAAACTGTGGGGTCACTCAGAGGAGAAGATGGTGAAATGCAAACAGGGGACACAGAAAGGGCTGAACTACTCAATGCCTTCTTTGCCTCAGTCTTCTCCGATAAAGAAAACAATGCCCGACCTGAAGAATTTGGAGCAAATGATTCAGCAAAGGAAACACAGCCCAGAATAACTAAGGAGATAGTACAAGAATATTTGGCTAGTTTAGATGTATTCAAGTCTCCAGGGCCAGATGAACTGCATCCAAGAGTATTAAAAGAACTGGCAGATGTGATCTCAGAACCACTGGCAGTCATCTTTGAGAATTCCTGGAGAACAGGCGAAGTCCCGGCAGACTGGAGGAGGGCAAATGTTCTCCCTATTTTCAAAAAGGGGAAAAGAGAGGACCCAAATAATTACCGCCCAGTCAGTCTGACATCAATAGCAGGGAAGATTCTGGAGCAGATCATTAAGCAAACAGTCTGTGAGCACCTAGAAAGGAATGCTGTGACCACCAATAGTCAGCATGGATTTCTGAAAAATAAGTCATGTCAGACTAACCTGATCTCGTTTTTTGACAGAATTACAAGCCTGGTAGATGAAGGGAACGCAGTGGATGTAGCCTACCTTGATTTCAGCAAGGCATTTGACAAGGTGCCCCATGATATTCTTGTAAAGAAGCTGGTAAAATGCGGTCTTGACTATGCTACCACTCAGTGGATTTGTAACTGGCTGACTGACCGAACCCAAAGGGTGCTCATCAATGGTTCCTCTTCATCCTGGAGAAGAGTGACTAGTGGGGTGCCACAGGGTTCTGTCTTGGGCCCGGTCTTATTCAACTTCTTTATCAACGACTTGGATGATGGACTCAAGGGCATCCTGATCAAATTTGCAGATGACACCAAACTGGGAGGGGTGGCTAACACCCCAGAGGACAGGATCACACTTCAAAACGACCTTGACAGATTAGAGAACTGGGCAAAAACAAACAAGATGAATTTTAACAGGGAGAAATGTAAAGTATTGCACTTGGGCAAAAAAAATGAGAGGCACAAATACAAGATGGGTGACACCTGGCTTGAGAGCAGTACATGTGAAAAGGATCTAGGAGTCTTGGTTGACCACAAACTTGACATGAGCCAACAGTGTGACGCGGCAGCTAAAAAAGCCAATGCAATTCTGGGCTGCATCAATAGGAGTATAGCATCTAGATCAAGGGAAGTAATAGTGCCACTGTATTCTGCTCTGGTCAGACCACACCTGGAGTACTGTGTCCAGTTCTGGGCACCACAATTCAAGAAGGACACTGACAAACTGGAACGTGTCCAGAGGAGGGCAACCAAAATGGTCAAAGGCCTGGAAACGATGCCTTATGAGGACCGGCTAAGGGAGCTGGGCATGTTTAGCCTGGAGAAGAGGAGGTTAAGGGGTGATATGATAGCCATGTTCAAATATATAAAAGGATGTCACATAGAGGAGGGAGAAAGGTTGCTTTCTGCTGCTCCAGAGAAGCGGACATGGAGCAATGGATCCAAACTACAAGAAAGAAGATTCCACCTAAACATTAGGAAGAACTTCCTGACAGTAAGAGCTGTTTGACAGTGGAATTTGCTGCCAAGGAGTGTGGTGGAGTCTCCTCCTTTGGAGGTCTTTAAGCAGAGGCTTGACAACCATATGTCAGGAGTGCTCTGATGGTGTTTCCTGCTTGGCAGGGGGTCGGACTTGATGGCCCTTGTGGTCTCTTCCAACTCTATGATTCTATGATTCTATCACTTTTTACAAAAAATAATAATTGTTTCTTCCTAGGTAGGGCAATGAGAAAAAGAAACACAGAGACTCTAACACTGATGTTTGAGCATGGAGACTACATTATTTCTTCTTTCTTAGAGATCTTTCCCATCTCAAAAGGGCTCTGGAAAGAAAGAAAGTTAGATATGACACCTCATAGCTTGAAGAATTTCCAGAGGCCATTTTTGCTCAGTCCTCAATTATTTCATCGCCAGTAAAAGTTTGTGACATGAGATTACAGAGAAATATAGAGTACCACAATGTCCAAATGTTGTGACAGATCCCAGACGATCAAAATAACTCTCCTCCTCATATTTTGCCATTTAACCAAGATCCAAGGTCTCAAAGGACAGTCAAGTCTTAGAGAATGTCAAGTCTGAGTGTTACTTTGGTGCTTGGTGGGAGAAGCAATCAGCTCAGCCTGGCTTCATGAACTGACTCGAGTTCCCAACTGAGATTGTAACCTAGTAACCCCACTGTCTTTGTGCAGGCTGGATGAGACCAAGAGAGAAGGGTATGAGATGGGAGGAAGAAACAGATTGGTGTGTCTGTGTTTTGTAGATCTGCTTGTTTCCCCCCAAAATCTTCCTGCTTTAAGATTAATATCAGCAGTAGACAACACGGTGGGGCTGTGCTGGTCTCCTGAACTCCACTCAGTTGCATCATCACAGCATACTGTGATGAAGAGTAGGGAGGAACACAGCAGTGGTGAGGTTGATGCGGTGCAAACACATCATTAGCAGTGCCAGATTGGCTCCCCCAGTTCTTTTGCACGGCACTGGCACTGTGATGCTGCTTCCACTCTCTATTCCAGTAAGAGTAGGGACTCAGACTGATATCTGCTGCTGATTAAGATGCTGGGACTTAAACAGAGAAGGGAAATGAATTTAATGGACTATTGCCTTTTAATCCATCATTACTTCTGACCTTTATGATCCATCGTGTTTTTATTAATATACAATAAAGTCTATTTTTTTATCTTAAAAGGCTAAAAGAAGGAGCTGACCCTTGCATTTAATTGCCTAGGCTCTTTAGAAGGCTAGCATTATCTGTGAAGAGAGCTTTTGGAGCTATACACCTGGAACCCATTTACCAGTTTCCAGGGAAAACCTCACCTCTCAGGTGGTCTTCTTCTTATTCTTTGGCGATCACTCGTAGCCGAGTAAGATTCTCTTCCATAAACATGGTTTTAACAATGAGTCCATAAGTGACTGTGGAGGCCAATTCTGGATCCACAGTGGGGACATAGGTTTCTGGGTGGGAGTTGATCATGGTGTGGATTCGCCAAGCGTGCCTTCCTCTTAGCATGTTTCACCCTTGCGTCCTGAGTTCGAGTGTCTTCAAAACCCGTGGCACCTTTGGTAAAGGCTGTTCTCCAGGTAGGAAGGCTTTGGCCTCTGACAATGTACGACACCCTGAAGGTGGGGGTCTCACACATTTTAAATAATAAATAAATGTTCCAATTGCCTCCACAATACAGTTTATATTGAACAACGCCATTGCAAATTGCCCAGGGAGATCCACCACTGCACTAATCCTGTCATAAGCTTATCCACTAGGTGTAGCTTTATAGATATGGCAAGCTTTTGCTATGCCAAGAAGCTAATTGTCCCACTATGACTCAATCTGCCCGTTCAGGGATATAAATATTAATGCAATCCTCTGCTTCAACAACTTAGCGTAGTTATTATACATTTGCAACCATTTGTGGCCTAATAGATCACCAAATCAATTATCTGTGCATCTCATGAATTTTATGATTGCTTGATAGAGTGAAATGGAAGCAAAAAGGTTGCATTGTGGTCTCCCCCCCCCCATTTTATGCCACCTTCATACCTCCTGCAGGCAAGCCAGTAAACTTGGTGACTTTTTTTATATATAAAAAAGGGATAAAGTGGGTTTTCAACAAAGATTCTTCCTAGTGCACAATATTTATCCCAAATGTCCCCTCCCCTCCCTTTCTTTTACATTTGCACCATTTCTGAAGGTGTTATCAGATAGGACCCCCCCCTCCCACCGCTCAGGATTCCATCAGCCTTTATGGAATGTGATGCTGCCTGACCCAAGTTTCTTTGAGGTCAGCCAGAGGAGGCAAAAGCCTCACAATTTTCTTGCTCCCAGCTTGCTCTGAATTACTCAACCACTGTCTTAGCTGATTAATTACACACTCAGGGAGAATCCTGTGCACAGCATTCCTGTCAAAACTCAATCTGTTCTGCTGATCTGGGATGACTCTGGTTTTATAAACTGCCGCTTCCCAGAAGTCACTGAAAAGGGAACGGAAAGGGGCTCCTAGTAATCTAGTAAAACAGTTTCTTCCCAAAGCACCCAGAATGAAGGGACCAGCCCTTTCCTGGAATGATTGCTGAAGGGGTTTGTGAGAGAGGAGGGAAGAGGAAGAGCTGCTATGGTAGATTCTTGGCAGATGGGTCATTGGTGCTTAGCGGGAGGGAGAAGAGGAGAGGGGAGGTGGCTGGCATCCATCTGTATTGGGAGACAACAGAAGACTGAGCCTCTGTGGGTGAAAAAACTGAAGAGTTACATTGCCTGCTTTGGCAGTAGAGACTGATACAGGAGAGACATGTTTTGTTGCAGCTGGGAGAGATGAAGATGTCTGGTTGTGCTGTGGCATTTCTTCTTTCTGTACTATGACATTTCTTCTTTCTGTGCTCCTCCCAGTGGTCATTTCTCCTCTGGTCGCTGCTGTGGATACGTGACCTGTCTCCAGGCGCTGCAGTTGTCTATAAGGGATTCCCATTACTGGGAGGAACTCTGTGGGCAAGAGGAGTCCGAGTGGGCACTAGGAAGGTGGGGACCTTCAGTTCTTGCAACTACTTCATCAGGGCAAGATGAAGAAGATGTGAGATTTTGACCAGCTTCGGCCCATCTGAAGCTGATACAGTCTCGTCTTATCTTGAGCCCAAGCAGAGTAGTCCACACAGCAGAAGGATAAGCAGTATGTGCCACATTCTTAACTTTATTTCCACTCTATGCTGAGAGAATATAAACATGCATCTTGCCTCTGTGAGAGCAGAGAAGCAACTGTCTCTCTAACAGTGGAGACCAAGAGAACAGTGAAAAACAGGAAACCAGTGTATGTCACATCCAGTCTCCCATTCCCTTGGGAATCCAACAGTAACTTGGACTGTGGAATGCAAAACAATGTCTTGTGACTGCAGTTGCTGCTCAGTGAGGGAAATAGAAACCAACAGAAGAAGAAGAAGAAGAAGAAGAAGAAGAAGAAGAAGAAGAAGAAGAAGAAGAAGAAGAATTTGGATTTGATATCCTGCTTTATCACTGCCCTATGGAGTCTCAAAGTGGCTAACATTCTCCTTTCCCTTCCTCCCCCACAACAAACACTCTGTGAGGTGAGTGGGGCTGAGAGACTTCAGAGAAGTGTGACTAGCCCAAGGTCACCCAGCAGCTGCATGTGGAGGAACGGGGAATCGAACCCAGTTCACCAGATTACAAGTCCACCGCTCTTAACCACTACACCACACTGGCTCTCCTAGACCTCCTAGAGAAAGTTTCTGAGATCACTAGGCCTGAGTTGTGGTTTCTTTCCTTGAATAAAGATTTAGCTTCACTGACCTCAAGCGGTTTATTGTTTTTGATGCTGACCTACACCTGGCTCAAGCCCTGCCAGCAGCAAGCTAATGAAAGAAGAAGGTGCACCATCACACCAATCATGGGGAACCCAAAAGATTTCCCTGAATTCATTCCCTGAATGAGCCACTAGTATATTTAATAATGATAATGGGCAGGCAGGCAGGAACATACACTGAAGGTGTATGTTCCCGCCTGCCTGCCCATTATCATTATTAACCTGGGTTGTGCTATCTTAAAAAAGGCCAATTGGGCAAACCTGGCCATGTGACATCTGGACTCATTTCCAAGATCTCATATAGACCATCTAATTCAGTTTAAGACAGATTCCTTGGGTTCTATAGCAGCATTTTCTTTCTGTGGCTGATGTAAGTTATAGTCAAAAACAGTCATAAGACACTGGGTTGATGATATAGGTTTCTAATTTACCTATAGATTGTGATCATAAAAGCGGAAGAGTACAGATAATGTGAAGTGAGGGCTAACAGACTGCAGTCCGAAGCATACTTATCTGGAAGACATCCTGTTGAAATAAGTTGTGGCTTCTTCCAAGTATGAAGCATAAGAACACAAAATGTTGCATCTCAGTGATGTTCCAAGGCTTTCTGGAAATATGGTCATTTGTTCCCTGGTTTTTGGAAAGTGAAAACTAATGCACTGGGCACGAAATGAGTATTTGGCTTACACTGTAGCTGTTTTAACTCTGGACAAATTAAAGTGGATCTTCCTGACCCCTCCGTGTGGTGAGACGTTACGGCACTATTGTCTGCAAATACAGTAGAAGTGGCAAAAGCAAAGCTATTTCTGTGTCTATTGACTGAAAAAGCCTAGGAGGTCGATACAGCAACTTGCCCTTCTCCCTTGATGCCACAATGCCTTTTCACATACAGTTTGTCGAACAAACATTAGGTAAAGGCCATTGTGATATGGACAGCCCAATCCACTACCTAGTGAGTCTGGAACACTGCACAGACATAATAGCCCAAGTCGTCAATACTCCACTGGCAACAGACACCATTACGTGATGTGGTGTAAGGGTAAGAAGTGGCCTTGTTTCAAATCAGGCCATGGACTTATCTAGCTCAGTGCTGTCTCTACACTAACTGTCAGAGTCTCTCCAGAGGTTTACACAGGGGCTTTTCCCCAGCCCTACCTAGAGATGCCAGGGATTGAATCTGGGAACCTCTGCATGCAAGAATGTGCTCTTCTACTGATCAAGTATTCATAGGGCTGCCATGCATCCTGATTTTCCAGGACATGTCCTGGAATAGGTTGCCAAAAATGGCGTCCTGGATTATTTTTTGGAATTTAGGCAAATGTCCTGGAAAACTGGCCACAGGGGTTAAATCGTGATGAAATTGCCTTTAAAAAGCTCCAAAACACTCTCCTCTCTCTCTCTCTCTCTCTCTCTCTCTCTCTCTCTCTCTCGTAGCTCTTATTTTAAAAAGCTCAACAACTTTGGGGTGTCCTGGTTTTTACTTTTTGAAATATGGCATCCCTGAGTGTTCATTTAATTGGTGTCTGCTGAGTCTCATAGACAAGCAGATTCTCCACTGCTGCTGACCCAAGATACTAGGCTGATTTCCCATTTCTCGGTGGAATAAATGCCAGGCAGCAGCAGAAGGAATGGAGCTCTGCTTAAGCTGTTTACACAACACACCTTTAAAGCACACTTAAAGCCTATGGCTCCCTTGAAGCATCCTGGGAATTGTAGTTTTCTTCCCATTCAGGAGCTTGTCAGAAGTGGAAGTGACTAGAAGTGTGTGTGGCCACACCTCACAACCCCACATGCACATATGCAGAATACACATACGCAAACACAAACACATATCCTTGCTCCTCAGGTGATCAGTGCAGCTTTCCTACTCATCAAATGATCAATCAGAGAATCAGCAAGACAACAAATTACACCCCCATTAGGGTGCCAGGCTCCATCTGCTCCAGCATCATGGGTGCTATATTTTTGTCACTGCTGCCAAAACCAATAGAGTACTGAGGGTGGAGGGAGAAGGAAAACCCAGTACCCCAAAATAGGAGTTAGCCACCCCTATTCTAGAAGGTTCAGATTGATAACTTTCTCATGTTTGTTCTTAGAGTTTGTGTATTATTCTGAAAGGTCTAGAAGATGAAATTGATGGACAACATGCCCTGCCAATGTAGAGAGTCATTCCCTTCCTTAAATTGCCACTGGGTAGTTTTCAAAATGTGACTCCTTGTCTAATGAAAACTGACACATGTTTTTCCTTTTTTTTTTATAAAATTTTTATTGGGTTTTCACATTTTATATAGACAAAAACAAAAACACAAGAAACAAATAAACACATAAACAAAGAAAGAAAAAAAAATAAAAGAAAACAACAACAAACATATATACTTTCCCGAAAATATTATTTCCTAACCCTGGTCATTGACTTCCCCCTACCCCCTCCCTTGCATCCCCATTTCCAAATTTATGTCAGCAAATTGGCATTTCCCTGTCCTAATATTAGTCCTTTTATAAAAACAAACAAAATTAATTTTTTCTAAGTTGGACCTCAATTCCCTTCCAACGATTTCCCATTTTGTCTTGAATAATGATCTTTTTAACCAAATCCCATAATCATGAGTGTTGTTAGAACTTAATTTTTCCCTCCCTCCCATCCCCGGTTTGCGTCCCTTCCCAAAGCATGTCCAAAATAACAGTTCTTAGCCCGGGTTCCTCACGTCCGAGGCCCTCCAGTCTCTTTCAGTCCCTCTCCGCCGGTCTTGTTGGTAACCCTTTATGCCAGTCGTCACATCTCGAAAAAGTTCTTTCACCATCAGTCCAAAGTCTCTTCCCATATTTGCAAACAGCTGCTGAAGAGTTTCCACAAGGCATGAATCTTGAAGGTAATCAAAGTCAGAGTCTATGTGGAGGCCCCAATTATATTTCTTTATTTTAAATTCCTTAATTTCATAAACTCCCAGGGCCTCCACTTTCGTCTTCTGCATCTTTCGTGGATTTATAGTAGATTTACTCCAATAGTCTCCTTGTTTGTATTCCACAGGCGTCAGCTTCTGCTCAGTATTTTCCCACATCACTTCTTCTTTTTCTTGTTTTGTCTTCTCCTCTGCTTTTATTATCATTTCTGGTTCAGCTGTGGATTCTTTCTCATTGAGGTCCTCTTTAAATTCAGCAGGACTACTTGTTTCAGAAGTCAAGGTCATCAATTGTTCACTCATAGCCGTAGTCTGCTCTTGTAAGATTCCAACCAAATAAAACATCCTTTCGATTTCTCCCAGTATCTTTCCATCCACAGCCATTGTAATTCCACAGAATTCCCTCTAGAGGGAATCTGGTTACTTAGTATTCTTTTCCCCAACAGTCCTCTGTCTTGTTATTGTTTCTTTATTTCCAACAATTTTAGATCAATTGTAACTCTTTTTAATCCAGAGGTAACTTAGGTAACAATTTTCCACTATTAACAGTCCGTTTGACAGCTTTGACAGCTGTCAAACTCTGCGCTTCTTAAACCAGCTCCAAAGCAGGACGCTCCCGGGCCCGGGAGGGGGGTTGTTTACAGCAGAACATAAAACATCCAACACTCCTCTCTCCTGCTCAAAATTTCCAAATCTTGGAAGTTACTGTCTTTTTTAGAACTCACCCTTTACAGGGTAGGCACTCCAGCTTAGTTCTTTTTTCGTTGCTCTAGATCGTCTGCAAGGTAGGGGGTGCGGACTTCCTTTTAGCACATCCCCCGATCGTCTCAAATTCAGTGGATAAATTTCTTAAAAGCCAAGTCCAAATTACTCACGGGTTGTTTTTTCAGCCGAATTTCAAGGAAGGAAGTCAGCGCTCTCCGGTCATGGCTCGCGGCTTCGCTCAGCAGAGGTAGCGATGGACTCTCAGTGCCGCGCCACCCCCCGTATCCCCTCCGCAGCCTTTAAAAAGGCTCTTCGCGAATCAGGGGGGGCACTTAAGGCACCCGCCGAGTCTTCAGTCCGCAGGCATTCCGCGCCTGCGGTTTTAAGGGTCCCCGTGTCGCCGGCACGGCAAAGACCCGTCCCCTGCTGAGCCGATTCCCTCCGGAGCTCGGAGGGAATCCGCCATTCCCAGATCGCGTCAACCCCGGAAGTCCGAAAACTGACACATGTTTTTCCAACACATTTCCCAGTAATCGCTTTCATACACCCCTCGCTTTTGCTACATTTCTCTGCAGGTGGTCATAAAGATTTCAAATCCTAAACCCAAACAATCTGTCATGGCGTATTTATTTGGATGTGACTTCCAGGGACTACTTGTTGTCATTGCGGAGAAATAATTATTCCACTTTTATCATACCCTCCCTCCCATACTTCCTGTAAAACTAAACTTTCAGAATATTTGCCTATGCTGGAAGACATTGTTCCTGGAGTGGCAGTATAGAGCTTGATCTAACTAGAGGTTCAGAGCTTTATTCCCCTGCCCATGAGCCAAGTTTGAGAGGTGGGTGGAGTCACTAACCTGTCACTCACCTGATCTACCATTTTTCCCCTGCACGTCTTGGAATTGGAATCCCACATCTCCAAACTTATTGCAACACCTTCTAACTAAAGCAGTTGATGTCACTGATCCATGGACAGAAAGGTAAACCATGGGTAGATATAGAAATTTCAGATCCTGTATAAAGAGCCTATCCCTTTCTACCTTCCCCACTCACTAAAACCCACACCACTCTAAATTTGTGGAAAGCAAAGTTAAAAAAACTGGCTCCCCCAAGATCTTATCCCTCTTTGCTTTCATCCATCTTTTAAAGAAGCAGGGCAATGCTTAGATTGGAACGGTTGGGAACAGGTGGGCCTTTATAAAATCAAAAGATTTTATGCAAACAGTATCCCACTACAAAAAGAACAATTCATTGTGGCCATACCAAACCTTAAATGGTCATGGTACCACTTCAACCAGCTGTTAAGATTCTTAAGAAAACTAACAGCAATAGAGCACATCTTTGTTAACTTCTCTCCACTCTCTAAGGGAAATTTATAAAGTTCCATTAAAACTAGAATATGGCAGTCTATTGTACAAAAGAAACACACCATGGGAAATGGACCTAGATATGTAAATACCAAATGAAAAATGGGTGGCTTTGTGGTCTGGGAGACTGTTGAAATCAGTTTCTGCAAAAATAAGGGACACCTCTTTAAAACCTCTACATAGGTGACATTATACACATGTGAGTCTATCCCACATATGTAAGGAAGTCATTCCCAATTGTTGGAGAGGAAGCGCAGTCAAAGCTACATATTTCCATATGTGGTGGTGTTGTGACATCATCAAACCCTTCAAAGAAATAAGCTTGATATACAACAAAACAGTTGAAATGTCCCCTGCACTAGCACTATTTGGGCTAAGGATCCCGTCTGCTCATGATTATCCTAAAGATGACCTCTTAGTCTTTTTATTGACTGCTGGTCGTATGGAGATAGCCAGATGTTGGATGGCGATGCACTGAACATTGATTCTTGGTATAACAGAGTATGGTCAATAGCATTGGCTGAGAAACTAACCTGCCAGGTGAGAACGGCAAAGGGCAAAAAACAATCCATATTCCTTTTATAACATATAGGAAATGTCTACTGAATACATAAGTTGTTCAAACTGTGGCAAGAATCCACCCAGCACTCATGGGAAAATGTGGCATTATCTCTTAGAGTAATTAAATGAAACTTTAATACATGACATGATAAAAGTCTGGAATTTTGTCAGGACAAGTCGCTTGTTGTTTACTCTTGCAGCAATTGTTTTCTCAAAATTTATCTTCTGTACCATGAAAATAAATACAAACATTATTATTATTATTATTATTATTATTATTATTTAAAAATCAAAGTGTGTGGGCAAACTCTGGTGGCCCAAATAGGAAGCCTGGAAGATCTAACTGGAACTCACAGGCTAAAGGTTCCCCACATTGCGTGCACGCGCACACACACATACACAACAGCAGCAGCAGCATGGGAGTTGCTCTCTCAATTTACTATCCATGTGGCTGCATTTTGTATGCAGCTACACTGATGATGACCCAGATTGCATGAGTCTTACCCTTAATAATAAAAATCAGGAAGGGAAGTTCAATGCAACTGCCACCACAACACATACACATATCATTATGGCACATACACAAATGGACCACAGATGCATGCTAGAGCATCATGGGAAATTGCTCAGGAGCCCTAACAAAGTGAAGTGAAAGTGGGAGTGATCTGTTCTAATTTTGTCTATGTTCTGTAATTGTTTGCAAGAAGGGAAACTTAGGAAACCTGAGGCTCTCTGTTGCTGGCAAGGAAATTCAGGACAAAAGAAAGATTGAGATAAGATTTAAAGGAGCATTTCAAAACTTGGAATAATCTTTACCTGGGGGGGGGGTTAAGAAAGCAAATTACCATTCATTTTGCCAAGTGGAAATTGCAGGAAGCAGAAATGGCAAGTTAACTAATGTCACTGTGCTATTCTTAAGCAAGTGATCACTTCGAGAGGTAGGTACAGGTAGGTATATTCCAAATCCGCCACCTGACATGGTGCTTTGGAGGCTGAGTTTCAGATTAATGTCTTATCTGTCACAGCTAGAAGGCACACACACACATTGTAATCTGTCCCCCCCCCTTGACAAAGAAACAAACACTCCCACCCCAGAATTGTACTCCTAATTCTGGAATCTGTCCACAAAAAAATCTGAATGCAGCCCAGCTCTACTTAGAAGTGACCACTTGAAACGGCAAATTGTTTATTTGCATTAGCCCTTAAATGACACTCTTACAGCTGCCTTTCCTTAACCTATAAAATTCCCATTTTAATGGCAATGTTAATGGTATAGTCACCAGCAGGTGCAGTCTGGTATTTAAACAGACCACTAGACTGAATCCAGTTTTCAGATTCTTATATTTTCTGTAGATTAGGAAATGCAGTAAATGCCGAGATAAACTGATAACACAACTGTGTCATTCCTTTCCTTCTATAGCCTACACTCCAGCCTGTGTCACCAGTTTGCATACTGCCTCCTTGCACCTCATCCGGCTCTTGGTCCAGATGCATCTGAACTCAACAAGTCAGACACAAGAAGTAGCCTTTCACAGTCACATAGGAGAGGGGGGAAAAATGTCATCTTTCAATAGACTTTGCGGCCACTGCCTGCCTGCCTGGCTGCCTGCCTGCCTTCTTTGATGGTCTGGAAAATGTGGCATGCTGAAGAAACAAAGAAACTGGCCTTTTGAAAGATTAAAATGTATTTTGCAGCAGTTGACAATGCTGGACGGCTTTGTAAACAAGTGGAAAACCCTGAATAAATGCTCATTTTCATGTACTTCACAAAGGCTGCATGTAGCACTGGCCGCCGTCTGGCACTGCATGAATCTTTTCCTTTAGCTAATCATATGCTTCTGAGGTTGTCAGGATCTCTTATTATATAGTGTAGCATTTCAGATGTTTGAACTGCTATTACTGCTAACCTTTTCTTCCTGTCTGTCTCGTCTTTTCTTTCTCCTCTGAGTCTAGCTCTTCAAATCTGTCTCTCAGCATGGCTTGTCAATAAAAAGAGGCACAGGCACTTGATAACCATTAAAACTCTCTCCTAGACATTTTGAGACCATTCTTAAGAGAGAGAGAAAATGCCCACGTTCTTTTATTTCGGTGGCTGGGATAGGAAAGGGACGTTGCAAAAACCAGCTTCAAAGCTCTAGACGGTTTTACTGATCTTAATTCTTAATCATTCATGACAGACAAAGTGGTGGCTTCAACAAGGACTCACCCAACGGATCATTCCTTCTCTCCACCCCCACCCCCCGTGTGTCGCTCCCACACCCACCGGGAGTACCCTCATAGCAGAGCATGGGGCAGTAGGGAGAAGATGGGAGATTGTTTTGTCCAGCAAGCAGAAAAACATGTGCTGACTGAATTATGTATTAGCTCAATATATTGTATCCCACCCAACACTTTTACAGGGACTTATTTTTACCATGCAACAGAGCACTACTTGCTCCCAAACTCATTCTATGTCACTCAAAAGCTGGAGCAGCCAAAGTAGTGCCCCACACATGTTTTGAACTCCATCTCTCACCAGCCCCTTGCAAACATGACCAACAGGCAAGGATGATGGGAACTGTAGCCCCATCTGTTTCTAAAGGAAAACCCTGGCAGCACTTCCTGCAAATTCTTCCATTTTCCTCCTGTTCTTCAACAGTCTAATTAGAAACTGGAAGCAGAAAAAGGTATTGATCTTACCAAGCTGATCTAACAGGTCCATCATTGAGCTGGACTTTCAGCTTCTTTTTCCCAATACATTTTTTTTTTACAGTCCTCTTCTGCAGCCAATTATTTGGTCCTCTAGATGTAGCGAGACTTTCTTAATAATACCATATGCTCCTGAGGTTTATCTTATGTCTATGGATTGGTGATATATTTGGTACAGTGGTACCTCGGGTTACATACACTTCAGGTTACATACACTTCAGGTTACAGACTCCGCTAACCCAGAAATAGTGCTTCAGGTTAAGAACTTTGCTTCAGGATGAGAACAGAAATTGTGCTCTGACGGCGAGGCGGCAGCAGGAGGCCCCATTAGCTAAAGTGGTGCTTCAGGTTAAGAACAGTTTCAGGTTAAGTACAGACCTCTGGAACGAATTAAGTACTTAACCTGAGGTACCACTGTACATTTCTGAAGCTTTAGCTGGTACAGTTTAGTAGGATTGAGTCTGCTGGAGTGCATAACGCCAGCGCTCCATAGTCTTCTTAGGCTTCCATTCGTTCTTGTTACACAATTCAAGGTGTTGGGTTATAGCCCTTAGAAAAGGTATGAGGAACCTGTGGCCTTCCACAGCCCATCATCCCTGACCATTGGCCATGCTGGTTTCAGCTGGTGAGAGCTGGAGTTCAACAAGATCTAAAGTGGTGCTTCAGGTTAAGAACAGTTTCAGGTTAAGAACGGACCTCCAGAACAAATTAAGTACTTAACCCGAGGCACCACTGTACTTTGTTTCTGAATATAGTTTCATTGTTGATTTTATGCCATTCACTGCCACAATTCCCCCCCCCCCATGTTGGCAATGTAAGAAAAGCTTATAAATAAATGCCTCCACCAATTGACAGCCTAGCTATGGTGGTATCTCCCTTGGTCATAGCAATCCGTAAGGAGGGTGGATATTGGTAGCTATTATGAAAAAGACAGAGGCCACAGGATACAAGGCAAAGAAGTCCATTGGCATCCATGATATGCAACAAGACGGTTAGATGTGGAAATGCCACAATAACTCTTGGCCTCAACACCACCAATTCCTTTTGGAATTGGAAAAAGAATGTTAAGGGGAAGAAGAGAAACTCCTCTCTGGAATATCTTCCATTGCCTGGGTGCTATGGTGACATTCTCTATATGGAATGACTATGCCCTTGTTCCTGCTGCTTGGCTTTGGAGAAGTGGAAGAAACCCTCAATTCTGCACTTGCTGCTCCTTTCATCAATCCTTTGAGAGAGGAATTTTTGACCTGGCGGAGATGGTAATTTTGCCTTCAAAGCTCATACGTACAGATTCAAGAGCAGGTGATTGTTAGCCTTCTTTACAGTGCGTTTCTTCAGAAATCTTTAACAATGAGTTGACAGGTTGCATCAGTTCCTGTGTGATATCAATATAGTGTTGTTATGCAGGTGGCACTGTGGTCTAAACCAATGAGCCTCTCGGGCTTGCCGATCAGAAGGTTGGTGGTTCAAATCCGCACAACGGGGTGAGCTCCTGTTGCTCTGTCCCAGCTCCTGCCTACCTAGCAATTTGAAAGCACGCCAGTGCAAGTAGATAAATGGGTACCGCTGTGGCGGGAAGGTAAACGGCATGTCTGTGCGCTCTGGTTTCCATCACAGTGTTCTGTTGCAACAGAAGCGGTTTAGTCATGCTGGCCACATGACCCGGAAAGCTGTCTGTGGACAAACGCTGGATCCCTTGGCCTGAAAGCGAGATGAGCGCCGCAACCCCATAGTCTCATTTGACTGGACTTAACCGGCCAGGGGTCCTTGACCTTGACCTATAGTGTTGTTATGGGCTTGCTTTTTTGTCTGTGATAAGATTTGTTTGCTTTATATGTACTTGCTGGCAAGGGTTGGGCTGGCATGGTGGGTTTTGTTAACCCACTGCACCCAGCCCCTGGTCCCGCCTGGTGTGTGTGTGCCCCGGGCACCAACAAAGGATGCAATGCCACTGGTAAGAGCAGATTGCTGGACTACATGGACCTTTGGTCTAGCAAGTTCTTTTTATGTTCTCATGGCTGGTGGGTATAGCTGAAAACTTGAACCCTGCATTTTGGATGCACACCCACCCACATTTATATTATATTCATTGTGAAACTTCAGGATTTCTGTAAGTAAAATAGTTTAAATTAGGGATCCCCAGAATGTCTTCTCCTTTCACATAATATTCCATGGAAGGTTCAGGAATTTGGAGCAGTCAGAAATAAAGGGGGGTGGGCAGAGGCAATGCACAGTAGACTTCAGCTCCCCTTTATTGTGGCTTCACCTCGAGATGCAAAGCTCGTTCAAGGCATGTTTGAAGCATCCTAGGGAGTTCAAACCAGCAAGGAATTATGTTCAGTTCTGCACAAGCCTCTAAACAATCCTGAAATGCACATTAGCCTGCTGTTACTTGGCTTAATACTCTTTCCTCATTGATATGCTTCAGAAGCAACTGCAAGAAACAACACATTCGTCTCTCCAGAATCCTGAATGTATGAAAAATCCTGAATAAAGTTGCTTAAAGTGACGGAGTTAAACATCAAAAGGAGATCCCATTTTAATGGCTAAGTGAATGGATCCAGCAATCAAACTTCTGCAAAAAGATATAGCTGGCACGGAAGTAAATTTGTTTAAAGAGTGTGCATGGTTAATCATACATATAACCCACAGAAGCTGCAAGCTGCTTGTTGGCCTCGCTTTTGCTGTGTTATTCCCACCACAGATGGAAATTGTGTGTGTGTGTGTATGAGAAAGAGAGAGAGAGAAAAAATGGAGAGGATGGTATAGAAAGTAGGTATCAGCATGTGACTCCGTTTATTTTCTTTGTGTGTGTGTGTCCGTGTATGTATGATGAATGTGCCTGTCTGTAATTCTGATAATGAATGAGACACCAGCATGCAAATTCGCAATGCAACCTGCAAGCTGTGTGTGTATCCGGTGGGTTCCTGGGATCTGTCACTGTTGAGAGTGTGTGAGTGTGTAGCTGCAGGTTGATGGAGATGCACTAGTGGATGTGAATAATGAGAGTGTGTCAGTAAATGGAATGAATGGGAGTTGATGTTATGGAACTTGATGTTCTATTTATTGTATTCTTTCCGGCTTTGATGCTTTCAGGAGTGTAATTTTTATCGTTCGTCCTATTCATTTTTTTCTTTTTCTTTTTGCTATTCCTTTGTAAACCTCTTTGTGATCTTCCCAGAAAAAAGCAATATATAAATCTTCAAAAGAAATGTGTGGTGAGTGTATGTGAGAGAGATCTGACTAACTGGACTGTATGAGTAATGCAGCATGATTGTGAGCATGTAGTGCCCAGGCCAAAAAACTGTTAGCTGCCCCTGTTCTGAAGGAACCTGAAAGAGCTGTCTTATGGAACCTAAGCAAATAAGTGTCTGAAAGGGAGATTATCTAAGAAGACCATGTGTTTGGCTTTGAACTGCATGGAAGAAAAGTGGCAGGAATTTGGCTTCTGTGAATACCAGTGGGAACTGACCTAATTTGCCCCTATGGAATGATGTGTGATTGCACACTTCTCTTAATTTTGCAGGGCATTTCTCAACTAAAAAATGTACAAAAATGCAAAAAATGTGTATTTCTGGCTAAATTGATGGACGAGTGCATTAAGATAAATTGTACATTTAAATACATATTTTGTGGTAAAAATTTAAATATGAATTCTCACTGAGGTTTTTTTTTAAAAAAAATCATACAGAAACAGAATGGAACGAACTAGTGAATGAATCTTGCTATGATCAGTATTGTCTTTTACCAATAAACAACTGAGATGAGGATGAGTTCCACTGATTTATTTTTTTTAAGTTAGTTATCATAATATACGCATGCACTTCAAAACAATATTCTTTCTTGGGAGATTTTCTCCCTTTACTGTCAATTGTTTCATTACTTCCAGGGCATGAAGCTCTGAGTCATTTATTTTGCCTAATGCATTTCTCATTGTTGTGCATATGAGAAAACTATTTCCCCTACTAGCTCCCCTCACCACCACATTCTAGGGTTTATTTTAGGCAATTTGATGAGCAGCATTGCCTTACATGACCTGTGGCTAAAGCGCCTTTTCTTCTCCTGCTTCTTTGCCAGATGAACTTTTGCTAATGTCTTGCATATATCATTGTGATCTTAAAGGCTGCCACTCTTTCTTTTCCTTTGTTATGTGAAAATTATTTAAAAACAGTATTTTTTAAACCGTTTATAGATCACTTATTGTTATAGCATTCTGTTGTGCTGTGAGGACAGAGAAATGAAACAACCTGCTCTCCTTTCTTATGTTTCTAAGTTGAATTTGGTCTGGACAGTTTGATCCTCCCAAGTGTCTTCTGAATGACACCCAGACTTCTCTGAAATTTGCTTGGGAAATATCCTGTGCTATGCCCAGTGGTGTAGCATGGGTTGCCAGTGCCTGGGGCCATGCGGAGGTGGCTGGCTGGGAGGGAGGGAATGGAGAGAGTACACAAATGCATTAAACTGCATAACAGGAGATCACAACTGCAGAGATAAGAAGACTCATTCCATTGTCTGGAGAGGTCACTTCCTTGGTTTGCATGGATGGAGCCCAGTAACAGAAGCGTGCAACTCTATTGATGCAGCACCAGGTGTTGAAATTTTGTGCCCCTAACAATTTTGCAAACTGCCCTGCCCCCCCCCCCATGTTACACCATTGCAATAATTCTTCAACATCAACTTCGTTGGACTGGTCATGTTGTGCATCCGCACAACATCCGCCTGATTATTGTCTTCCAAGCAACTACTCTATTCTGAACTTTAAAATGTAAAGCGTAATGCTGGTGGTCAACAAAAGAGGTTTAAAGATTGTCTCAAGGCAATTTTTTTAAAAATGTTGCATAAACACCAACAATTGGGAAACGCCTGCAAGCACTCCAATTGGAGTACTCGAACTCAGGACGAAATGGAGAAACGTGTTAAGAGGAAGGCACGCTTGGCAAATCCACACCGTGATCAACTCCCTCCCAGAAACCTATGTCCCCACTGTGGAAGGACATGTGGATCCAGAACTGGCCTCCACAGTGACTTATGGACTCATTGTTAAAACATTGTTTATGGAAGACAATCTTACTCGGCTACGGGTGATCGCCAAAGAAGAAGCTATACCATTGGCTTTGCCACTTTCTGAGGTCTGTAGATCAGTGTTAGACCATCTGGTTTGAATACAGGTTCAGTCCCTGGCACCTTCAGGTACTGTAGGTGAGGGAATGTTCTTATCTGAAACCCAGGGAGTGGCTGCTATCCACTGTAGATGAAACAGAGCTAGGTGGACCAATGGTCTGTGTCAGTATGAGGCAGTTCCCTATGTTCCCATGTTCTCTGCTACCACCTCACTCTTTCCCAAACTTTTGCCTCAAAAAGGGAGTGCTGTAGCAGAAAAGTCTTGTGGCAATGCAGGCCTCAGTGCAGCAATAGCCAAAGAGGTGTCTTACAGATGTTGTTGAACTACAACCCCCATCATCTTTGACCATGATAGTGTTACGGAAAAGGAGCAATGCGGCAGCGAGCTGCAGCTGGCTGGAAAGCAAAACATGATGGGAATGTTAGGACTGTACCGTGGGAACAAAGGGACAGTCTATTCACTGTGCTGAGCACCGTATTTAGCTCAGAGTGTAATTTGACCTGTACAGGAAGTACAGGAGGTGGAGTTTGTCTCTCTGCTGCTGGAGTCTGAAGAGAGCAGATGTGTTTCTCTGTAATGCTGCAAAGACAGAAATAAAGGCATGTAAATACATTTCTGTCTATCTCTTTCCCCTCCCTGGGGGGAGCAGGGAGCAGGGAAGAGTGGTGTGTTCTTCTCACGCTTGAGGAGGATCGCCGATAGTGACCTAGCCTGTATCCTGCCAGGAAACGCAGACAGGGAGGTCAACAAGGAGATCAAGCCGGGTGCCTGGAGAGTGGCCAGTTTCTCCTGATAAGGCTTGAATTTCCTAACAGATGGATGGTGCTGAAGGTAGTTGGAACCTAACAACATCTGGCGAGTACCATTTTGGAAACCCCCTACCTCAGGTGTGAGCCACAAACATACCCCAAAGTGTCCACTGGTACAGAAAAGCATGGGAAACAGGGTTCTCTTGCAAAATGTTTGATTTTCTCAGGAAATATTTGCACTACTCAGAATTGGAGCTTCACACTGGAACTTTTTAAGAAATCCACAGGGACATCTTAATATGTTTGATATCTTTTCAGGCAGAACAAATTATTTGGCACTGTGAGTTTCATGTCGTGTAAATGATTGAACAGAGTGTATTTAGGAAGAACATGTTTTTTAAAAAAATACACACCCTGTTTAGAATTGGTGAGAAATTGCCTGAGGGAAAACGCAGCTGATGTCTTTCAAAAGCCTAAGGTGATTTGGTTCTAGCTGTATCTGATTAAAACCCCAGGTAATACATGAAATACATGAAAATGGCCCAACAAGGGCTATGTGCAGCCACCAATCCTCATGCTGGCCACCAGAATTTTAGGGGAATAGCTTGGTTTTATATGGCAACGGGAGCAATTAATCTGTCACTACTTTCCTGGGATCTTTAAAAGCCTGCTTTTTACATACATTCATATCCAGAACTGAAGTGATGACGGTGATGATAGTATTCAAGCACACACTTAAAAATGAAGATGTTCCAACAACGAAGAAGATGAAAAACAAAACAAAAATGTGTTTCAGCTGAGCCCTACACAGAAGATGGCACAGCAGGAATGATCTGTATTGTTTTATTGGTACTACTGTTGCTGGTTTATCAAGGCCTTTGGCTAGAACAATAAACTTATTTTGATTGGTTGATATAAGAATCTGATGCTCTCCAGCTGTTTTAGAGTACAACTCACATCAGACTCAGCCAGCACAGCTGGTTGGCAAAGGCTGATCTTTGAGATCCTATCCCATACACAGAAATGAAGAGGTAAAGGCCTCTGTTCAGCTTTGTAATCTGACTCTCCCCACCACCCAAATAATGTTTTATGATAGAGTTTTATGCATTGACCTAAGATGACAGGCGATAGGGGAGTTTATCAATTCATTCCCTCTATTTTTGATGCTCAGCTGTGAGTACCATTGCTTACAGAGCCAAAACAGCGTCAACCATTCATAAGAGAGAAGTATCAGTAGGTTTGGGGGAACCTGAAAACGGCCTGAGAATGCAGAAGTGAACAAATATGAAAAACGCTTTCATGAGATTATGGTGGTGGGAGGTGGTTATACTGGGTAGCAAAGACAAGAGCATTATTCAGGAGGAACGATCTGCATCATTAAATATATGCACCACTTCAAAAAAGAGACGCCGACTACTTTGCCTCAGGATCAATAAAGCAGAGCCAGAGAATGAGTCCTGAAAATATTATTCTGAGCACTGATACTTGCATTATACTAATGCTTTATTTTCTGAGGCAGCTGAGTCCAAGTGGTGAAATGGTTATGGAGATGATGCACATTCTGAGAGGTTTGCAACACAACAGATATTATACTGTGGATTCCCCCCCCCCCAATAGCTTGAGGACAGGATGGAGCTAGATATGCTATTGAAAAAGCAGCCTCCCTACTCCATCCCATAATTGCATTGCTCCACGATTCAAATTAAGATTTTCTTCTCACATGGGATGGAAATGGTTTCATCGGGAGGGATGGGAAGGATAATTCCAGTGCGAGAGTATTAATTTTTTATCGTAGTAATGGAAATCATCCCTAACGGTCTCCAATTGAAACGCTGCTCTCTTTTTCCTGAGCACATGCTACATGACATCCTCAGAACAGAAGTTGACGATTTCTGATCTGCTGAAGTAATTAAACATGTTCTCACATTGCAATAAGTCCATTTAATTCAAAGCACATGTGTGCATACCCACTCACAATAAGACCTCCGTTGTTATTGCCATTGTCTGTCTGCCTGAGTGTTTGTTTAGATCTAGTTAACATCTATTTGCCAGACCCTTGAAAGAATAAAATATTCACTGTGAGAAAGCAGCCCTCACTTTAAGTGAGACTTGTTAAGCATTGTGTCAATTAGGAATGAATTCCCAATCTTTCTTCTCATTGTGCGCTCATTTTCAGACTGTGAGCCATAACTACTGAATGGTAATGAAAGTCTGTTTATTTAGGTGACACCAAGCAATAAATGGAATCCAAGGAGGTAAATAACAAAGAATGTGAACTGTAGAGTCAAACACTTTGTTGACTAATTTGTTTTAGGACTGAGGAACGATAATGGATTCTACAGGTGTCTGGGAAGGACTAACAGCACAAACCTTTTCATATTGTTGCATTGTTTCCCTTCATACTTAACCTAGGGAATTTCTACACATGAGCTCCCTGCCCTGGAAAGCTCAAAACCAAGGCTTGATGAAGGATACTGAGCAATGGACACTGTTTCCTTCCATGCAGTTTTTACAATGGGGGTTGGGGAGAGAAAGGGGGGGGGACTTGATACAGTTCTATGGCTGACTATTGCTGCTCTGTGGCAGAACAGGATGTGGAGCTGAGTCCAAGCTCCAAAGCAATTGGAATGGATGAATCTGTCATTTGTTAGTTTCTCTTTATCTCACTTTCCTCCCTAATCTAATGCAGCCCACCCCATTTCTGCATCAGGTACACACACACACACACGAAGAGAGCAAGAGAGAGTGAGTTTGGAAGGGGGGTGTTACTGCCTCTCAAAGTCAGTTCATTCAGCTGAAAAATAGAGGAAGGAAGGAAAAGTTCACCTCTCTCCCTATTCCTTCTGTGGGATTTCATGCAGCTTTCTAACACCTGCCTACAACTCAGTGAGCAGTGACATTCAACCTTTAAAGTAGACTCTTATGAATTGCATTTTAAAAAAATCCCTCTGCCGTTGAGATAGAAGGAGGTTACTTGGAATTTCGATTAAGAAAATGAGAAGTTGCACAAAAGAAAATTAGAAAATGATCTATGGCTGTACTGACACTGCAAATTACCGGTAATTGAGAAAAAAAAATACATGTATCATTTCCTTTCTTGAAAAAATAAATAAATATGTTGTGTATAAAAGCGAAATATAGATTAGCAAATTTGTCCTTCTTTCTGTCTGCGTGGTTTCTCTCTATAGAACTGGTCCTGATTTGGGGGAGGTGAACCATCAAAGTTTATTATTGCCCCCAAAGTCATAACAGAATGTCACACAGAATTTGAGTGGGGATAAAGGACGAATCTACTTCAAACAGATTTATATATGGAACTGGGTGGCGGTTCTGACCTGATCAAAGATTGTATCTTGGATCAAGTACCTGCTTATGTTGGAGCAGTCAGGTTTTTTTAAAACATAGACAAGAACATAATAAAAACCAACTGAATCAAGCCAGTGGCCCATCTAGTTCAGTATCCTGTTCTCACAGTGGCCAACCAGTTGCCTGTGGGAAATGGTCAAGAACACTGCTACAGTTTCCAACAACGAGCATCCAGAAGCACTATTGCCTCCAGCTGTGGGGGCAGAGCATAGCCATCATAGCTACTAGCCATTCTCCTCCATGAACTTGTCCAATCCTCTTTTATTTTATTTTTTTAAAGTAATATTTATTAAAGTTTCATAAACAATCAAAAGCTTCAAAATTTAAACATAGAATACAAAAACCAAAAAAAGCTACAAAAATGAGAAAATACAAAACAAGACACATAGAGGTACACAATAGAGAACAGTTAACAGAATAGAGAAGAAGAAAAAAAGAAAAAACACCAAAAATCAAAACAGAAAAAGATTAGTATTTTCATATCTTATACTTCATTCACTAGTTTCTTGACCTCCTCACACCTCCCTTTTTGTATTCCAGTTCAGATATTTAGTTCAGCAAATCCTTACCCTCTATCATTTATCCTTACTTAACATCTTAACCTATAATAAATATATATTTTCCACCATTATCAATCCATATTTACATATTCTTATTAATCTTTTAACCAACACCGCTTGTTTTCAATCCAACATCCCTTTAACATTCATTAATTTTACAGTATTTCTGTAGATAGTCTTTAAATTTTTTCCATTCTTCTTCCACCGCCTCTTCTCCCTGGTCTTGGATTCTGCCAGTCATTTCTGCCAACTCCATGTACTCTATCACCTTCATCTGCCATTCTTCCAGGGTGGGTAAATCTTGTGTTGTCCAATCCTCTTTTAAAGCCATCTAGTTTGGTGGCCATCACTGCCTTGCACAGGACTGTTAACTATACTCTGCAGAAAGAAGAACATACTTTTATATGTCCTGAATCTTCCAGCACTCAGCTTCATTGGATATCCGTGAGGTCCAGTGTTATGAGAGAGAGAGAGAGAGAGAGAGAGAGAGAGAGAGAGAGAACGAGAGAAACTTTTTTCTATCTGCTTTCTCCATGCCATTCTTAATTTTATAAATTTCAGGTGTTACCTCTTTCTTGCCTTTTCTCTAAAAGTCCCTAATATCACAACTTTTCTTTACAGGGCAGTTGCGCCATCCCCTTGATTATTTTGGTTGCCCACTTCTTTTTTCAATACAACAACTAATAATCTGCAAAATTAAATACATTTTTGCATACAATATATGCATAATCTTAATAAGAGAGCCAAGGTCCAAACTGTACTATATTTTTGCATTATATTATTTTGTAGGGATATTAAGACAGACAGAGAGAGAGAGGGAGAGAGAGAGAGTCTATATGTGTTTTTGTATGTATCTATGTAGAAGAAGAAGAAGAGTTTGGATTTGATATCCCGCTTTATCACTACCCTAGGGAGTCTCAAAGCGGCTAACATTCTCCTTTCCCTCCCTCTCCCACAACAAACACTCTGTGAGGTGAGTGGGGCTGAGAGACTTCAAAGAAGTGTGACTGGCCCAAGGTCACCCAGCAGCTGCATGTGGAGGAGCAGAGACGCGAACCCGGTTCCCCAGATTATGAGACTACCGCTCTTAACCACTACACCACACTGGCTCTCTGCTTACTTAGGAAACTTGGAGTATATATGTATATATGCATATAATATTATGAGTTATATCCAACACTGCTCAAGCAGAGTTCCACTTCCACAATGGGCTATTCCCCTCCTGTCCACAAGCATCCCCAAAATCTGACCTGAGGAGGGTTCCCCAACCCAATGGAGCAAATTTGGAGAGGGATCTGGAGGGGATTTGAGAAGAAGGGGAAGTTGTCAAGCAGAAGTCTACTGTCTAAGTACAATGGCAGCACTGGATGCAAACCTTTATGTATAATATTCTGTACAGTAATGCCAGAGACTGTACTTTGTAGCAGAAATTGGGGAGAAAAAAACCACTTTCTGTTAAGTAGCAAGACAGGAATTTAAAAAAATGAATGCAGATGGATAGAGATATTCAGAAGATTCTACCCCCAGGTATAGTTAAAAGCTCTTTCACAAAATGCTTCCTCAGATTGCATCATGCAGATTTTGAAACTTGAATATATCCTTACAAAAACCTAACAGTCCAGCTGTAACCAGCACTTGCATTTCTTGATAAATCACACACTCAGGAATCAGGCTTCGCTTTCCACTTCTTCTGCCCCAGACATTCCCAGCTACCCCATTTACATCTGTGGCTTGAAATTCATGCTATGCATTCAATTTAGCTCAAATGCTGTAACAAATTTCTAACGTAAGTAATGTTCTTGTTCAGCAGGATATAAATGTGCCGTAAATAATATAATGCTCAGAGGGTCAGTTCTGCCAAAGTAGAAATGTGAAAGTTCTCAAGCCCTCTACAATGCCATATATACTGTAAGTGATTTAGAGGTTGGGGAAATTCCACATGTTAAATAAATGGTCACTGGACTGGAGTATATAGTAAATCACTTTGGTACAGAGCTCTCTTCTTATAGCATGCAATCACTCAGAAAACCATAATTTTCAGTCATTGACGTTTTCTATTTATCTAGTTCTTGCTTCATTTAATTCTGCATTATCTGCAAATAATAATAACAGTAAAAAAAAATAGGCATGAGGCTAGCCAAATATTTTTGTTCCTTCAAACCAATCTATCAAACTCAGAATATTGAAATGCTTAATTAAAAGGGAGGTTGCATATATTAAATTTGCAAATAGGGTTGAATTCCAGAAGTGGATACCCTAAAAGGTTTTCATGAAGATTATGATGATGGTGATGATTAACTTGAGTTGTTAGTTGCTTTTACCTACAGGTCTCCAAGCTGCTAACCACACATTTAAAACATTAATGTAAACACATTGTGCCATCAAAACAAAATAAAGCAACCCCCATAACAGGAAGCTTTGGCAGCACACTAGTAATCAAACAAGTGCATCTTAGTGATCAAAAGCCTAGAGGAAAAAGATAACCCTTTACCTGACACTGGAAAGGTGTCAATGAAGGTGCAAGGTAGACCTCTTTGAGGAAAGCATTCCACAGATGGGGGGGGGCTGGAAGGGAATTTGATACCACCATCTCAGCCTTGTTGTGTAGAAGGGTCTTAGAAGAGGATCTAGGGTTCATATCAGGAGATGCAGTCCAGAAAATCCATTGCATCGAAACCAAGGCAGAGTTCTGCTTGGGTTTTCCAAAGCTTCAGATGTCATCGTCAGTCAGTGCTGTGCTGAAACCTGTCTTCCAAATTCTCAGAACTTTCCCTCTTCTACAAGACATGCTTCAATTTTCCTTCCTCATTCTCAAGAATGCCCTTAGACTATTGGTAGGTATGAGGTTGGCTTATTGTTATTCTCTGAACTGCCCTGAGACCTCCGGGTACAGGGAGGTATATTAATAATAATAATAATAATAATAATAATAATAATAATAATAATTAATAATTAATAATAATAATAATAATAATAATAATAATAATAATAATAGGTGGTCATGGGTGGCTCTGTGTTTTTCTTTCCAGTAAACGTTGTTTCAGGGTTCTGAAGCCTCCCTGGCAGTCCACACTTCCTTGCCCTGAGCTTTCATAGAAGTGCCGAAAGGCTACAGCATGTGGACTAGTGGCAAGAGGATTTGTAAAACGAAAGTAAAGGCACTCACAATACCCTTTGGCCACCTCAAAAACCCTACACCCCACCCATGAAATCTAGTTAATTAATAGCTGTTACGGCTATTAATTTCAATAAACCTACTGTGAGGAAAGGTTAGTTGAACACCACCCTTGGAATCCCACAACATAAGGAGGGTCCTCACCTCTACTTTAGAGGCTCCAGTCTCCACTCTGGTACCAAGTAGAGCAGGGTTTTAGAAACTAACTCCATCCATCAACCAGCCTCCTTGCTAATACTGCACAACATTTCTTTGAAAACAGAACAGAGTCTGCATGCATACAGTTTTGCCTACTTAAGTATGTCTCAGTCATTGTGTCTTGTGAAGGGAACCTATACATTTTCCCCCCAGTTTATAGGATGCAAGGTTACAGGGTGCATGCATACCTTATGCACTTGTGGTTCCTGTACCCAATAAATGCTGATCAATGTTTTGAGATAAGTGTGTGGGGCCAGCTCGCCCAATTCCCTTTCCCACAGCTGTATATTAGCTCCAGTTGCCTGCACAGTGTTCACTCATGGAGAACGTCTTTGTTTAACTGCCCTAAGCTGATCTTGATAAACTTCACAGCAACAGAGCCACATCTGGCTTCATTTTGCATAAGCAGCATGAGCCAGTGATGTTAAATGGAACATAAAACAGGGGAGGGGGCATGAAGGAGGTTCTAAACTGAAGTTGCTATGAGACAGGAGATATCGGCAAGGATTTTGGCTCTGCGAACTGAGAAACGAGGACTGGGAGCTGCGTATATTGCAGCTTAGGGCAGATCCACACCATACAATTTTATCACATCCTATGTATATTTGAAGCACGTGACTTCAACCCACACAAATGGTCCAGGACAACTAAATCCAATTCCTTCACCCTGGGATATAAATTAGATGAATAAACAAAATCACAGTGAGTTAAAATTGCACATTAGCCACAGTACGTTGATGGTTGTTGAAGTTTTTCTTCATTTGGGTTATCATTCTGTTCTGAGTTTTGGATATGAGAGCAGGGTGTTAAGTAGCAGAGTTAGAACATTAGGGTGAGCTGCTGCTTTCCCCATCATTCCTTTTCCTAACATGCAATACACCCATAGAATTTGGTGTAAGCTGAACTTCAGTAGAAACAACACTAACTGTGATGAATACTGACCAGAATGGAAATTACTGCCCTCCGTAGCGATGACACCCTTAAATCCTGCCGTATATTTGGTGGCTACTGGTAATGCATGTCTGTTTTGGCTCAAACTTTTAACAAGTGTCAGTGGATGGAAGACAACTGATTTTCAAAATGCATCGTAATTGGATATTTCAACCTAAAATTGGTGTGACAGTCTAATAAATCTGATGTGATGTGTTACTGTGCATGTGTGGTTTGCAGGTATATGTATGAAGTTTGGTTTTTTTATGCATGGGTTCTAAACAATAACAGCAGCAACAAATTCAATTCATTATGCCATCACCATTCTACTTAAAAGGCTAAGTTATTTCCAAAATTAAGGCTCTTCAAAACTTTGTCATAGATTCCTTAGATTATTTGCCACTAACATAACTGCATAAACACAAGCACATTCTAAAATATGCTTGTTCCTCACAATATCCCTGTGGGGCAAGTGAACCATTATTAGTCCTGTTTTTACAGACGGAGAAGCACCAAACAGCTATATTTCATACAGCTGGCCCAAAGCCTTGAAACTAGTGAATCGGAATTAGATACATTGTCTTCTAAAATACAAATGTAATCCGCTCAGGTGCTATGGCTGGAATGTTTTTCTACTCATGTGTAAATGTCAATTTAGAAAGGAACAAAGGCAACACAACTTTAGTTGGATAGACTTATGTACGTATATCTGTGTCATACGCAGAGCTCACCACTTGATCTAGCATTCAATGAGTTATATCTGTACATCTGTGAACATAATTGGGTGGCAGAGGAAAAAAGTGGAGTATAAATAAACAAACAAACAGCAGCAACAACTACTTTCCAACAAGTGAGTCTTTGTTGCTTATCAGGAGGGGGAGAAGAGAGGCAGCCGGGAGGTCAGTGTGGTACAAACGCATTGGCAGAACCAATCTAATGCTCCCGTGAGTGTGTTTGCACTGCACCAACATCCCCTTCCAGTAAACAAAAGAGGTCCATCTGCTGAGCAACTAGCATAGCAGTTCTGCCCCACTCAGAAAGCCAGTTCTGGATCATTAAAACGTAGAACTGTAGAGTTGGAAGGGACCATTAGGGTCATCTAGTCCAAACCCTTGCAATGCAGGAATACTTTGCCCAATGTGGGGCTCAAACCCACAACCCTTAGATTAAGAGCCTCATGCTCTATTGACTGAGCTATAACAGCTGGATGTTAGTAGGCATCACACAAGTATTTGAAATATGAAGTACACTCCCCTTTGTCATCATTAGGCATCCTTTTTTATTTTGGTCAAGTTCTCTTCACACATGTCATATTGAACAGAGGTACAAGTTGTCTCTGCACATGTGCAAGTGTTTGCATGAAAGGTATAGGTATGCTATTTTTAAGCTGGGCAGCTCATTTGTGCACATGTGTATGGTTGTGTACACTTCCTGAATATTAAATGTTGATAACTGTACCAGTGCACATCTCAACTATTTATGTATACAGAATGTAACATGGGAGTTGTTAACATATTGTGTTTAATAAGTGTACGTTCTGTGCAGCAGTGTGTACACAAAGAGTTGAGCTGTACACTTCTACAGTAATTCACATGTAATGTTCAACAATTACCGTATTTTTCGCCCTATAGGACGCACTTTTTCCCCTCCCAAAATGAAGGGGAAATGTGGGTGCGTCCTATGGGGCGAATGCAGGCTTTCGCTGAAGCCTGGAGAGCGAGAGCGGTAGGTGCGCACCGACCCCTCTCGCTCTCCAGGCTTCGCGGACCTCTCGGCAAGCAGCGGGAACACTCCCGCTACTTGGGGAGAGTTGCCTGCATCCCGAAGCCTGCGCGCGCTGATCTCAGCGCGTGCAAGCTTCGCGGATCTCTCCTCAAGCAGCGGGAAAGCTCCCGCTGCTTGGGGAGAGATGCCGGCATCCCAAAGCCTGCGCGCGCTGAACTCAGTGCGTGCAGGCTTCGCGGATCTCTCCTCAAGCAGCGGGAACGCTCCCGCTGCTTGGGGAGAGTTGCCGGCATCCCGAAGCCTGCGCGCGCTGATCTCAGCGCGTCCAGGCTTCGCGGACCTCTCGGCAAGCAGCGGGAGCCACCACTGGGCTCCCACGGCTTGCAGAGAGCTGCCTGTTTGGGGGCTGGGGTCGGGGGAAGCTCAGGCTGCCCCAGCCCCGCGCCTGGGGGGGAAATAATTTTTCCCCCTTTATTTCCCCCTCAAAAAACTAGGTGCGTCTTATGGGACGGTGCGTCCTATAGGGCGAAAAATACGGTATATATCCTGTGTACCTGTGTACATAGCAGCTGAGATGTACAAATCAGCAAGTGTACCCTACATGTGTACAATAGAATAAAGAGTGCAAAGACTCCCTAAGTGAGTGCTTGAGGGCCCTGCTCTTGCCACTTACCATCTGGCCTGGGGCGGGGCCTGGGGCCTCATAAGGACTGCGTGCTGCTTGCGGCCTGCTGCCCAGGAAGACTCCCTGAGTGAGTGCTTGAGGGCCCTGCTCTTGCCACTTACCATCTGGCCTGGGGCGGGGCCTGGGGCCTCATAAGGACTGCGTGCTGCTTGCGGCCTGCTGCCCAGGAAGACTCCCTGAGTGAGTGCTTGAGGGCCCTGCTCTTGCCACTTACCATCTGGCCTGGGGCGGGGCCTGGGCCTCACAAGGACTGCATGCTGCTTGCTGCCTGCTGCCCAGGAAGACTCCCTGAGTGAGTGCTTGAGGGCCCTGCTCTTGCCACTTACCATCTGGCCTGGGGCGGGGCCTGGGGCCTCATAAAGGACTGCGTGCTGCTTGCGGCCTGCTGCCCAGGAAGACTCCCTGAGTGAGTGCTTGAGGGCCCTGCTCCTCCCTGCCACTTACCACCTGGCCCAGGGCGGGGCCTGACAGGCCTCACTAGGACAGTTGTTACTGCCGGAGAGGCACAGAGTGTTTTTAAAATGTTTAAAAAAAATTTTTTCCTGGATTTTTTGTATGTGGGGGGTGGGATTGATGTTTGGTTGGGCTTGGGGAATTATTATTTTTTTATTTTGATGTTTTTGTAATTTTTATATTTTTTGTTTGTATTGTTGTATTGGTTTTGTTTGTTTGTTTAAGGTGTTATTTTGTTTTTAGGGGGAGGGGTCAGGGCTGCCGGGGAGTGGGCCCCAGCCCACAAAATGGCTGGGGCATGTTCCACAGGGGGGGATGCACTGGGACAACCGATCTCAGTGATCACGGGTAGGAGGAGGAGTTACGCTAAGACCAGACCATGTCATTACAGAGGAGGCAGGTTTAGTCGTTGTCTGAGGACTATCCCTGCCTCCGGGTCTGGTCCTGACCGGATGGATACTAGAATCAGCAAGGGATACCCACATGACCTGAAGGTGCTGCTGTGCAATGCCAGGTCAATGATTCATAAGACCACTGCCATCCATGACTTGATCATGGATGGAGGATTTGACCTGGCATGTGTAACAGAGACTTGGTTGGATGAAGCAGATGGGCCTGTCCTTGCCGCTGCTTGTCCACCAGGTTTCTCTTACGCACAGCAACCCAGGTCATGTGGGCGGGGAGGGGGGGTTGCAGTGATTTTTAGGAAGTCATTAGTTTGCACCAGGCGTCCTATTGGGAAGACCCAGTTTTCTGAGTGCATGTTCTGGAAGTTGGGCAATAGGGGCAGTACAGGATTCCTTTTGGTGTACCGACCTCCCCGCTGCGCCAAGGATTCCCTGCCCGAGCTGCTTCAGGTCGTGGCGGATGTTCTCCTGGAGACACCTAGCTTGGTCGTCCTAGGGGATTTTAACATCCATGCCGACACGACCTTACAAGGGGCCGCTCGGGACTTCGTGGAAAGCATGGCCTCCATGGGGCTGTCCCTGAATAAGTCTGGCCCAACCCATAGCCGTGGACATGCCTTGGACCTGGTGTTTACCTCTATGGATGTTGGTGATCTGACACTAAGTAAAAGCGAAACGAAAGAAGTGCCATGGTCAGATCACTTCCTGGTGCAACTGGACTTCTCTGCGACCCATCCCCTCTGCAGGGAGGTGGGACCAATTCGGATGGTCCGCCCCCGCCACTTAATGGATCCAAATGGTTTCCAGAGAGTGGTAGGGGATGCTTTATCCCATGTTGATGGCCTTTCAGCTGATTCCCTGGTGGCCCGCTGGAATGTGGAGTTAACCAGGGCTATTGACTGTTTGGCTCCGAAGCGCCCTCTCCGATTGCATGGAGCCCGGACAGCCCCGTGGTTTTCCACGGATCTGAGGGCAATGAAACAGTCGTTGAGACGGCTAGAGCGCCGGTGGCGGAGAACTCATTCCGAATCTGACCGGACACAGGTTAGAGCTCAACGTCGAGCCTACCAAGTGGCGATAGCGACGGCGAAGAAGAATTTCTTCACCGCCTCTATTGCATCTGCAGAAAACAGCAGCAGGAGACTTTTTCAGGTGGTTCACAATTTAGCGGAACCACCTGCAACATCGGGGCCCAGTACGGGCCACATGTTCTCCTGCAATGATTTTGCAAAGTTTTTTGCAGATAAAATCGCTCAGATTCGGGAAGAAGTAGACTCCACCGTGGGAGCAGGGCCGGGGCGGGAGAGTGCAAGAGTTCTGTCTGGTCAAGTTGAGTGGGATCAATTCCAATCTGTTGCCTCCGAGGATGTGGACAGGCTGCTTGGACGAGTGAAACCAACCACCTGTCTCCTGGATCCTTGCCCATCCTGGCTAATAAAAGCAAGCCGGGAAGGGCTGGGCGATGGGCTTCGTGGGGTGGTGAATGCTTCCCTCCGTGAGGGGGCCTTCCCAGACCCGCTGAAAGAGGCGGTTATTAAACCGCTTCTTAAAAAACCATCTCTAGATGTGGCCACGATGGCCAACTATCGCCCAGTCTCAAATCTTCCATTCCTGGGCAAGGTGATTGAGCGAGCGGTTGCCGAACAACTCCAGGCACGCCTGGAAGAAGCGGACCATTTGGATCCCTTCCAGTCGGGATTCAGGCCTCATCATGGGACTGAAACTGCCTTGGTCGCACTGGTTGATGATCTCCGGCGGGCTAGGGACAAAGGTGAGAGCTGTTTCCTAGTTCTGCTGGATCTCTCAGCGGCGTTCGATACCATCGACCATAGCATCCTTCTGGACCGTCTTGAGGGGCTGGGAGCTGGGGGCACTGTTATACAGTGGTTCCGCTCCTTCCTCCTGGGCCGTGTTCAGAAAGTGGTGGTGGGGAATGAGTGTTCAGACCCCTGGGCTCTCACTTGTGGGGTGCCTCAGGGTTCTGTCCTCTCCCCCATGCTTTTCAACATCTACATGCGGCCGCTGGGAGAGATCATCAGGAGGTTTGGGCTGGGTGTTCATCAGTATGCGGATGATACCCAGCTCTACCTCTCTTTTAAATCAGAACCAGTGAAGGTGGTGAAGGTCCTGTGTGAGTGTCTGGAGGCGGTTGGAGGATGGATGGCGGCTAACAGATTGAGGTTGAATCCTGACAAGACAGAAGTACTGTTCTTGGGGGACAGAAGGCGGGCAGGTGTGGAGGATTCCCTGGTCCTGAATGGGGTAACTGTGCCCCTGAAGGACCAGGTGCGCAGCCTGGGAGTCATTTTGGACTCACAGCTGTCCATGGAGGCACAGGTCAAATCTGTGTCCAGGGCAGCTGTTTACCAGCTCCATCTGGTACGTAGGCTGAGACCCTATCTGCCTGCGGACTGTCTCGCCAGAGTGGTGCATGCTCTGGTTATCTCCCGCTTGGACTACTGCAATGCACTCTACGTGGGGCTACCTTTGAAGGTGACTCGGAAACTACAACTAATCCAGAATGCGGCAGCTAGACTGGTGACTGGGAGCGGCCGCCGAGACCATATAACACCGGTCTTGAAAGACCTGCATTGGCTCCCAGTACGTTTCCGAGCACAATTCAAAGTGTTGGTGCTGACCTTTAAAGCCCTAAACGGCCTCGGTCCAGTATACCTGAAGGAGCGTCTCCACCCCCATCATTCTGCCCGGACGCTGAGGTCCAGCGCCGAGGGCCTTCTGGCGGTTCCCTCATTGCGAGAAGCAAAGCTACAGGGAACCAGGCAGAGGGCCTTCTCGGTAGTGGCGCCCGCCCTGTGGAACACCCTTCCAGCAGATGTCAAGGCGATAAACAACTACCTGACATTCAGGAGACATCTTAAGGCAGCCCTGTTCAGGGAAGTTTTTAACGTGTGATATTTTATTATATTTTTGGTTTTTATGGAAGCCGCCCAGAGTGGCTGGGGAGGCCCAGCCAGATGGGCGGGGTATAAATAATAAATTATTATTATTATTATTATAAGGGGCTGGAATCCCAACTGAGTACCTTGAATTTGCAGACTTGATGATCCTAGATATTCTGTCAACTTTCATGCTTTACTCCACAATGCTTCATGGTTTGTCTCTCACCACCATAACATTGTGAAATAAGATCTGGGATGGGGGTGGGGTCATTTCAGTTTTGCAATTAAAACACAGCCTCCCAAATATGTGAGGTCATCTCTCATTGGTTCCACAACAATTCTGCCAGCAGTTTATCCAAAATAGCCCCCACCTCTTAGCTAGATGCTTACGTATAGATAGGATTACACTGCTGATCTGTTTGATGTAGTATCTGTCCACCAATGTTCCTTCAACCTTGCCACCAGCCTCTGACTGGGATTAGCTTACCCACCCAACTGCCCTTTGGCTATGCCTTTTGCCACATGACCTTTGAACCTTGGATTTCCTTAATCTATGTCAGAAATAGATTACTAGCAGTGACCTGTGTCTGAGTTCAGTCAAGTCCTGATAGATTTCCCACCCATTTCTCTGCCTTCCATGTCAAATCTTTTCCCACTTGCCATCCTCCATAATCATTTTGTCCATAAACCTTCATTTGTCTTCCAGTGTCTGCCCTGGTGTACTTGAGGGTCTATGTCTATGATGTTATGCTTATATTAAGTCATTTGTTATGGATAGAGTTGTGTGTTACCCAGTGATTGCAGCATACTAAACTTCACATGTCACCTTAAAGAGATGTTAAGAGCATTGATATATACTTAACATATGATTTGTAGCTTTTGTAGCTTTTGGCAGAGAACGGCATAATTATAGTATCCCAAATTCATGAGAAAATAAAATCTCATAACAAGGATTACATAGGCAATATGCAGGGTGAACTTCTGTTCTACAATATACTACCAGGCACATAAAAAGTAAATGCAAGTAAGATTTTACCATTGTTTTGTTATTGGGCTGTTTTGCTATTTTATCATTTTGTGGTCTTATTAGGTTCTTTTTTATGGGGTACTGTATTTTACACAGTTTACATAATTACTATTAGTCGCCCAAGAGGTCTTACTGATAGGAAAGGAGGGATTAAAATGACTTAAATGAAATGCAATGAAATAAATGTCATCTTCATAAATTTGCACCTTAATAACTGCTTCTGTTAAGGAAAATGTCTGCAATAGAAATGAACTGAACAGTTCCCACGGTTGGTGCCTGTTTGAAAATATAGTTTGTTAATACATGCATAGCTTTTAGGGAATTCCTAAAAGAAGTGCCTATATGTTCAAATTTGTTTTGCTATCATCCTTTTGATCTTCCACAATCTTTTGAGTCACCCATAATATTATATCAAAATAAAAGAAAGTATCAAAAGAAATTAATATTAATAGAGTAGCATACTGTGACTAGAGTAGCAGGTATGCTATTCCCCAAATAAGTTACTTTGGAGAAGTCAGAAAGAAACTATTGTGATTAGACTATTGAGCTTGAATTGGTACAATGCTTACTGCTTAGGAAACTCATGCTTTCAGCCTATCTATCTACGCAAAATGAATTAGGGAACAATTCTAAGAAGCTGGCATAAAGCCAGCTGGCATAAGTTAAGTTTCACTAGGGCCTCAGCTAGATTGGTAAAGAAAAAGTGTTTTATATATGTTGTATATATGATTTCCCTGTATGAGTTTGCAACGCGTTTAACTGAATCACTTCTTTGATGTGTCTAGATCCAGCCCAGATCTGGCGTAAAGTTACACCAGATTCAAACTCAGTTCAGTAGCAGAGCCTAAGCCATGCAGAGGGAAAACAGAGGGAAAACAAGGCTCTCAAACAGTGTTTGAGTTATACCACTCTTTTTGTTAAATTAAGTTATTCCAGATTACCAAGTCATGTGACCAAACCAAATAGGTTTAGGATTAATCCTAATTCTCCCCCCCCTTTCTTTCAGAGCTTATGCTATTTTAAGATTCACTTGTCTGAGTTTAGCTGGCTGACTTCTGGGGGATGATATGCCATCATATCTCCAGCATAGCTGAGGATGTGGGATATGCTCAGCCAGAGATCCACTGGATCCTAACCTGCTCATCCTGGTTGATTTTGCTATAAAACTCTTCCCCAAATCTCTTCCTTTCAAATTCCCTCTACCTTCCACAACCATGTTTCATGTTGCATCTAACAATTGCTAGGCACAGTTCATGTTGTTTCTATATCCTGGCTTGGAGACCATCTTAAAAACCACCCAATTATTAAAACACAGTTAGTGTTTAGGAACCTATATGTCTGCCCTGACCTAGAGACACTGACAGGCTCATTGCAGGAAACTTTGGATGCAGGGATGTCCCGATATGTTTTGCTGTTGAATTCCTCAGTATGTGCTTTAGGGTCTAGGTGATTGGTGCTAACTGGGCTTGGTGAAGCAGTCATGTATCATACTTCCAGTGGAGGGAAATGTTCAGACTTTAATCATTCATTGCAAAACTGTGCGTGTGCACACACACACACACACACTGTTTACAAATCAAATTATAGACTTGGCTTTTCATTACACCTGGGGCTACAAAGTACATTTGGGAAACAAGGTGCTTAGAGAGGTGGCAAAAACAGCAATTCGGGTATGTTTGTCGGCGACAACACATCACATTCTGTGCTAGTTGTAAATAGCTGAATTTCTGACAGAATCAATAGAAGCATATTCAGTCACAAAAGCAGTGAAGTGGGTCCAGATACCTTTAGAACGATTCTGTAAAATAAAAACATATATATTAAAAAGGTGGCGGCTTTCTGCGTACTTTTACAATCACGTTGACCGAGAGGCAACATAATGCCTCATGATGTTTATGTCACTAACCCCATCTGATATTTTGGGGATCAAAAATTCTGCAACTTCAATGGATGGCAGTAACTCAAACTTTGAACGAACTTTCTTCATCTGAAATTCAGTGGAGTGTCTCACTCCCTGGAAAGACGTGCTCCAGATTTCCTGTATGCCACAGCAGTAATGCCTCCCAATAAATCAGAAGCCTAAAAATATTTCTTCTCTTGATGGAACCTTATGTACACCCTTCAGAATAACACAGAAAATGTGTGTAAGATGAATTTGCGTGTGTGTCTCCCAAAATAGAAAGATTTATGGAGATGCCAGGAATCGGAATTAATGATCCCAATTTCACAAGGTCAGTAGAACCTGCAGGTGCTCAGTGTGTATACAAACAGGGCCAGATTAAATATAAAGCAGATCTGGGTGGATGCCAAGCCCATCACCTTTCCATTCTGGGCTCTTAGGCTAATAAATATTCCCTGGATGCTGAGTAAGGGGTATTTCCAGCATCTATTTCCTACCCTGGAGAACGTAACTAGCACCATAATTGTGGGCGAGGTATGTTAGGGGTATCGGGAGTAGGGCTGGGTGAATAGGTCAATTTTAGTTTTTCTCAGTTTCCCATTTTCCCAATCTTCTACAATACTTCATTATTTTTTTTTGGGGGGGAGAGTTCTAGGCACTTCCCCCCTTAATATGCAATTTCACAAATCAATTTTCCCCAATATAATGCATTTTCTATGTTCTTTCCACTAAAATATGCATTTATACACACATCTGACCCTAGTATATGCATTTCAGAACATATTACTCAGCTGGAGAATGACGCTGAAAATTCAGGGAAGTGCAAATTTCAAAGGATGGTGCCATTCAGTTTGCATGTTGATTTGAAATGTGTGAATTCGGTAAATTTCCCTTCAAATGTGAATGGAATTGAAATTTTCCCTGCCCCTACTGTTGCACCCCCCCCCCCCACTGCTGCCAGTCCTATCACTACAACCTGCAGTGGGAGCAGCATGGGAGCAGCAGGCAATGGAGCTGTGTTGGTGGCAGAGGGGAGCCCTGGCAGGACTGGCAGTGCCACAATGGTGGGGGCAGGGCAGGGAAGTTGGATCCATTTCCTGAGGCAAATGGCTTCACCTTGCCTCGTGCATGGGCTGCCCCTGTGGTGCAGAGTTTTTGATGTGCTCACTTTCCTTTTTGGGTAGCTGGGAATTGTCTGTGAGGGTCTTTTCCTTCATTCTACAAACCATCTCACAAGTGGTCTGGAACTATGCAGTCCTTCAAGATGCCCATGTTTCAAAGCATTGGAGAGAAAGACACATGGGCTGCTTTTGGCCATCTCCAAATGATAAAGTAAGCTCAACAGTCTGCACTGATTGAAATTTAAAAGTACTTTGAGAATGAGGTAGAAAAAATGGAAGCCTCTTTCTCAGAGGAAGAAAATGTTCAAGAAACTGAAGGACAGGTTTTGGCACAGCAGTGGTCTTCAGTGATGCTTTAATTCAAGAATGCAAAATGGGGGCATAGAAGCAACTTTTCAAAGTTAAAACTAAATGGACTCTCAAAAAATGCATTTTGTGTATGCCAAATGCAATGTGGAAAAGCTAGAAAATAAAATAAGGACGTGAACAGATGATCTCATTATTCTAGACGATGCCAAGTTATTTTATAACTCAGCATCTGAAAGTGGAAGCAAGACTTGGTATCCATTATTCTAGAACTACTGGTGCTATTCGAGATCATCAGTTCCTTTGAGGGAGTGTGCAATCATGAGTGTTAGGAGCCTTAGAAGCTGAAGGAAAGGCTTTCTGAAGCCTCTGTAATGTGCTTAAGCCTGTTACACTCTTCTAGTCATGCAACCAAGTAAGCCACTGAAATAGGTGTGACTGGTTATCATGGCTTATAGAGCTGAGAGAAGCTTTAGCGCCCACTGTGAAAAGAAGAAAAAACAACCTGTCTGAGCTTGTCACTGACAGAAAAGCACCTCAACATAGTGTGTCTGATGAATGTTCACACTTTTGTGTGGCCAAGAGATTACAGAAATCGACCGAGAAACAGTTCTGGGCAAGGTGATCAGTGCAAAAGTAAAGGGCATAATATCCATATCCTGATATAATACTAATTACACCTGCACTTACTTTATTGTTTCCATTTCTTTTTATTCTCATCAATGTTGTGTTTGTTGTGCAATGTTTGGAGGAAAGTTGTTCACAAGCTATCAGAAGGCACATCCAAGCAATGCATAGAAGATCTGATTAAGAACACACACACCCCTCCAAGATCCACTGAAGCGCTGCATATGGCTGTGTGCGCACAAAATGGCACTGGCCATGTGCGTAAAGTGTCATTGAGCAGAAGGGGTATGCCGGCAGCCATGGACAATCAACTGGGTGCTCTTCAGTCGGCATCTCCGCACAGCTGATCCATTACAGCAAAAACTGGGAGTGGAGCTCACCCTAATAATAATAATAATAATAATAATAATAATAATAATAATTTTTATTTATACCCCGCCCTCCCCAGCCAAGGCCGTGCTCAGGGCGGCTAACAAGCAATAATAAAAACAAGTTGAATGAATACAACTTAAAAACAAGTTTAAAATACAACAATTAAAATACTGAAACATTAAAATATTAAAATGCAGCCTCATCACAGGAGAAAGGAAAAAGAAAAAAGAAAGAGGGGGAGGGGATCAAAATGGCTCCAAGCCAAAGGCCAGGTGGAACAACTCTGTCTTACAGGCCCTGCGGAAAGAAATCAGATCCTGCAGGGCCCTGGTCTCATGAGGCAGAGCGTTCCACCAATGGTGCCTTCTCCTGCAATGCTCCATAGTGCCTGGGTGGCTAATCCGATCCAATGCCTTTAGCTCTTTGTAGGGCTCAACTGGCTCCAATACTCCACTCGAGGAAGCCGTGCCTTGCCACCACCCTGCTCAAGAAGCCAATGATCCAGTGACGATCTTCTCCCTCTCTTCCGATGATGTCCCTCAACACTGTTATTGGACACTCTGGTGCTGACTGCGCTGCCGGTGGCAGCTCTGGCCCCCTTTTACATCGCAGGAGTGAACCGGAGTGAAGCCTGCCCCAACTCGGTCCACTCCAGTTGCCCTGCCCCACCCCCAGGCTGCCACAGATAGGCCAAAAATTGAATCTGGGTTAGGCGAGAAAACAGCAGGCTCTGCAATGGCCTGGGGAACAGAGCAACAGTCGGCAAGGCAGTGTGGCTTCAGGAGGACGGTGAAGCTGCACACTGGGCTGCAAACGTCGCCCTCTGCTGGAGTGAGTGAGCAGCCATTTTTGATAAAAGATACATATAAAATTTGTATTTTACTGGAAAATGCACCCTTGAAAAGGCGTTTGATACCATCGACCATAGCATCCTTCTGGACCGTCTTGAGGGGCTGGGAGCTGGGGGCACTGTTATACAGTGGTTCCGCTCCTTCCTCCTGGGCCGTGTTCAGAAAGTGGTGGGGGGGGATGAGTGTTCAGACCCCTGGGCTCTCACTTGTGGGGTGCCTCAGGGTTCTGTCCTCTCCCCCATGCTTTTCAACATTTACATGCGGCCGCTGGGAGAGATCATCAGGAGGTTTGGGCTGGGTGTTCATCAGTATGCGGATGATACCCAGCTCTACCTCTCTTTTAAATCAGAACCAGTGAAGGCGGTGAAGGTCCTGTGTGAGTGTCTGGAGGCGGTTGGAGGATGGGTGGCGGCTATCAGATTGAGGTTGAATCCTGACAAGACAGAAGTACTGTTTTGGGGGGACAGGAGGCGGGCAGGTGTGGAGGATTCCCTGGTCCTGAATGGGGTAACTGTGCCCCTGAAGGACCAGGTGCGCAGCCTGGGAGTCATTTTGGACTCACAGCTGTCCATGGAGGCACAGGTCAAATCTGTGTCCAGGGCAGCTGTTTACCAGCTCCATCTGGTACGTAGGCTGAGACCCTATCGGCCTGCAGACTGTCTCGCCAGAGTGGTGCATGCTCTGGTTATCTCCCGCTTGGACTACTGCAATGCACTCTACGTGGGGCTACCTTTGAAGGTGACTCGGAAACTACAACTAATCCAGAATGCGGCAGCTAGACTGGTGACTGGGAGCGGCCGCCGAGACCATATAACACCGGTCTTGAAAGACCTGCATTGGCTCCCAGTACGTTTCCGAGCACAATTCAAAGTGTTGGTGCTGACCTTTAAAGCCCTAAACGGCCTCGGTTCAGTATACCTGAAGGAGCGTCTCCACCCCCATCATTCTGCCCGGATGCTGAGGTCCAGCGCCGAGGGCCTTCTGGCGGTTCCCTCATTGCGAGAAGCAAAGCTACAGGGAACCAGGCAGAGGGCCTTCTCGGTAGTGGCGCCCGCCCTGTGGAACGCCCTTCCAGCAGATGTCAAAGCGATAAACAACTACCTGACATTCAGGAGACATCTTAAGGCAGCCCTGTTCAGGGAAGTTTTTAACGTGTGATATTTTATTGTATTTTTGGTGTTTATGGAAGCCGCCCAGAGTGGCTGGGGAGGCCCAGCCAGATGGGCGGGGTATAAATAAATTATTATTATTATTATTATTATTATTATTATTATTATTATTATTATTATTAATGTGGCAAGGGGGAGAGAGAGAGAGAGAGAGAGAGAGAGAGGGAAAAAAACACAAG
Organism: Podarcis vaucheri; assembly: GCF_965113315.1. Classification (NCBI taxonomy): domain Eukaryota; kingdom Metazoa; phylum Chordata; class Lepidosauria; order Squamata; family Lacertidae; genus Podarcis; species Podarcis vaucheri. Next base: position 75,290,285 of record NC_138766.1, read on the forward strand.
TAAAGAATGTATTTGGTGGGATGAAATGGGATGGCAGATGATGGAATGGAAAACGATGAGTCCCAGCAAGACCAAAAGAGGATTTAATTAGCTGCTTAAAAAGGTAAAGGTAAAGGGACCCCTGACCATTAGGCCCAGTCATGGCTGACTCTGGGGTTGCGGTGCTCATCTCTCTTTACTGGCTGAGGGAACTGGCGTACAGCTTCCGGGTCATGTGGCCAGCATGACTAAGACGCTTCTGGCGAACCAGAGCAGTGCACGGAAACGCCATTTACCTTCCCGCCGGAGCGGTACCTATTTATCTACTTGCACTTTGACGTGCTTTCGAACTGCTAGGTTGGCAGGAGCTGGGACCGAGCAACGGGAGCTCACCCTGTCGCGGGGATTTGAATCGCCGACCTTCTGATCGGCAAGTCCTAGGCTCTGTAGTTTAACACACACCGCCACCCACATCCCTAATTAGCTGCTTATCCCATCCCTAATCACCTCTTCGGAAGCAGGAAGAATACAAATCCAAGCTCTCCCTTTTCCTCCCTCTCACGGCAGGGAGGAAGAGAGAAAGTGGACACAGGTGCAGGCCTCCCTCAAACGGGTGCTCAGCACTGCCAAAGGGGACAGTATTGATCATTTTTTCAAATGCTGGATGCACAGATCCAGGGCCAAGAGCTATGCATTTGTCACTGGAGCACGGCACTTTGGTGACAAGTTACGATGATTTTGTGGCATAAGACATGAAAAAAGAGGTTCCTATTAGTTGTGGAGGTCTAGCAGTTGCAACAGGACATAAATAGTGATCACAGTAGGCCTCTGCCTAGGTGAAGCATCCTGGCGCCAGAATGAACCATTTCCTCTTGACGCCAAAGTGGGTGAAACTAGGCAAATTCAATGACATTTTCAGTTGCCTGCTTGCCTTGTCAGGTTGCCTTTTTGCCTATTTACATGTTAATGTGTAGAGTGTCCCCCCCCCACTACTTTCATTAAAACAGTGGCAACAATGTGATGGAGGTGGCTTGTGGCTATGTGGGTGAAAAGATATGAGCCACCTTTGTCCCACAGTTATTTTACTTGGCCACTGCTTTCTCCATGTCCTCTTCTTTTTTCATGATCTTATTTTCTCCATCTATATTCCCCATCCCTTCTACCCACCTTCCCCCTGGCTCAGAAACACAGGAAGCTACATTCAACTGAGTCAGACCCTTGATTCTTCTAGCTCAGTATTATCTACATGGACTGGTAGTGGCTGCCATGGGTATCAGATACAAGTGATTGCCAACCATACCTGGAAATGGAACTTGGGTCTTTCTGTATGCAAAGCATATGCTCTACCACCAAAGTTCAGTCCTTTCCGTAATGGGGGATATTAGGAAAATAATAAGATGCCTTCTACCAGATTATACCAGACCATTTAAACCTGATTATATATTATTGTTGTTATTATTATCCTGCCTTTCTCTATTTATATTTATATAATTTTTATTAAGTTTTCTGTTTTACTGTTTAAGATATTCATTTTACACCCTTAAGATATCAATGACTTCCCTTCTTCACTTTCCATGGTTCGTTTTTACGTATCATAAATCCTGCATGTTTTACAAAAAAATACCATTCAGTATTTGATTATTGCATCCATCAAAACTTATTTACACTGTTGAATTTATCTTTATGCTGCCAGCGTTTTCAGCTGTAAACAATTATTTCCCATATATTCAATAAATGTTTTCCAATCTTCTTTAAACGTATGCTCTTCTTGTTCTATTATTCTGTATGCTAAGTCTGCAAGTTGTGTATATTCCGCTATTCTTCTTTAGTTGGGACCTCACTCATTTTCCATTTTGGGGCTCACAAAACACAGGCTGCTGTAGTAGCATACATAAATAACCTTTTTTGACACCTGGGAATTTCAGTCTGAGTTATCCTGCCTTTCTCCCAAGATACGATTCAAGGCAGGTTGCAACATTTAAAGACAACGTTATAAAATACCAGTTAATTAACTAATTTAAAACAATACTGTAATTAAGAAGCATTAGAACCAACAAGTAAAATGCAGTTTGCTTTGATAGCAGTCCAGTGCTCAGCATTTGGTCTGGGAACTAATTGGTAGCCAGTGAAGTCTCTTGTGTTTCTTAAGTTATCCTGCAATATACATTGCATCTTGTGCTTGTAAATATTAATTATCTATTGTGCAGTGCAATGCTATGTGCATGTAATTGAGTTTATAGGACTTACTCCAAAGTAAATGAATATAGGATTTCAACCCTAAATGCCCCTACAGACCCTTTTTTGTAAAATGCTAAAACTTCTATAAGAGTTTTCAACCTGGAGGTTGGGAGAAAGGAAACCTATAGAGGTTTGAAACCTGCCTAAGAAAGTGTACGTGGAAACTTAAAGATCATTGGTCATTTAATAAAGACAATTTATATTCATGATATTTCCAAGCACCTTTGGGATACTTCCTTTCAGTGTTCAACAGGTATTTCCTAATTCTGCTACTTGACAGTTTTTGTAACTGTAAGGTTTCAGGCATTAAAATATTCTGCATGCGAGATGTATGCTGGAAAATTGAACTCTGGCCCCTTCTCAACACAAAGCAAAAGCAGTAAAAACTATTCTTAGCTGATGTTCGAAAGCCTTGGGCTGCAGGCTCCTGGAACAGTCCAGAGGAGATTAGTCATGTATTTCAGGAAGGAACTTCTGCTTTATCAGACAGAAAACCTGAAGCATTTTGCTGCTGCAGGCAGGGGATGAGATGGCCCACTCATTCCCATTCCATGTACAAAAAACAACCAGACTGGCAGCTGACGTTTCCTACAACATTGGCAATTGGATAGCAACCTCCACTGCACCTGACAGCAGCAGCCTAACTTAGGGCACAATGCTCTCTCTTCCAACATTTAACTGTTGCTCTCTATGCTAAGGCACTTTCCACCTGATTGCAGATTGCCAGGTAAGGTCAGCACATTGAGAAGGGAAGGAATTGAATTTTCCAATCTGCCTCCTAATCAGGCCACTTTTTGCTCTTCAAGATCAGAAAACTCTACCCATCTTGATTCAGAATGGGCTTTGCATTTGCAGAGAAGTGTCAAGAAATACAAAAAAGCTCAGTTCTCTTAAAAAAAAAAAGTTGGAAAGACCAGATTAGGTCCATTCTGAATGTTGCTCACCATTTGCTCTGCCACCAAGTTGTCATTCTTTCCATATTTTGGGGGATGAGAACTGAGAACTGCCTCATTCTTAACTTCTCTGTGTCATCAGTGGCAAAACAAGGATTAACAATCAAAAGTCTCCACAACTACTGGCAAGGCCAGGAGCTGTATTGCAGGGGGTTGGACTACATGACCGTTGGGGTCACTTCCAACTCTATGATTCTGTGAGATTGGGTATATTGGTGGGAAAATAATGGGAGGCTCAGAAAACCTCATTCACTTTCATGAAGAGATGCCATTGCTGCTGGTACCTGAATATTCAGCCTTCAGACTTGACAGAGAGCTGAGAGAGCCTTTTAGAATGTAAAAGCTGAGATGGCAATAGAGGTGTCAAGTCTTGACCTCGGGATTTCAGAGAATTACAAGTTGATCCATTTGGAGACTCGAATTGGATTTGTAGCTATTGTGTAATTTTGAGCATGGAGTTTTCCTCAGTTTGTGATATCTTCACAAGATCCAGGACAGGACAGCAATATATGTCTTTATCAAGATGTCATGCTGAGTGCTATTATTATTTTTGTTCTTGGAACACTTTGTTTTTGTTATCGAAAGTGCTTCTTAAGGAATAGCAGGGCTGTGAGTGCTGGGGCTGTGGAGGGGAAAGGTTTTCTTCCTTTGGACACTAGCAATTGCTGTGGGATTACTAGTCAGCATGTACAAATTAATTAACGAATGCCACTTATTCAAATGCTACATTGTAGTGCAGTGTAGAATGGTAGGAAGTGTCTTGTTCCTATGACTGAATAGGGCTTTAATTTCAAGAAAACCACCTTTAAGTTGAAGCAATATGTAGAGATGGACTGAGAAGCCTAATTCCGGCCCATTTCAATTATAGATCCATCCCATCCTATCATGCGTGGGTTTTCTTTTTTTTTATATATAATAATTTTTATTACATTTTTCCAAATTACAAATAAGAAAAGACAGAATAAAAGAAAAGAAAAGAAAAAAGAACAGAAAATAACATCCATTTCAATAACTTATTTCAAATTTCCATTGGACTTCCCCACGTCTCCCACATAGTGCATTCTTGATAATAAAGTCATCAGCAAATTATACCCTTATTTCGTGTTTTTCTTTATATTTTCAATTGCAATTTAAGTTTAAATCTCTTGTTCTCCGTTTACTCTAAAAATATAACCCGATATCATTTAACCCATTTAAACTTTGGTTCTTTCCCGAATGTTAACAATTTCCTAAATAATTAAACTTCATTGCTGGGGCTAACGTTCTAAATCATACGACATCTTATGTTTCATACAACTTATAATACTTTTGCAAATAGTCTTTGAATTTTTTCCAATCCTCCTCCATTGCCTCTTCTCCCAGGTCCCGGATTCTTGCAGTCATCTCAGCCAGTTCCATGTAGTTCATCAGTTGCGTCTGCCACTCCTCCAGTGTGGGCAAATCTTGGGTCTTCCAATACTTGGCGATAAGAATTCTTGCTGCAGTTGTAGCATACATAAAGAAAGTTCTATCCTTTTTTAACACCTTCTGGCCGACAATGCCCAGAAGGAAGGCCTCTGGTTTCTTGGGAAAGGTGTACTTAAACACCTTCTTTAACTCATTATAAATCATTTCCCAAAAGGCCTTCAATCTTGGGCACGTCCACCAGAGGTGAAAGAATGTCCCTTCAGCCTCCTTACATTTCCAACATTTATTATCAGACAAATGGTATATCTTAGCGAGTTTGACTGGGGTCATGTACCACCTGTATACCATTTTCATAATGTTTTCTTTCAAGGCATTACATGCCGTAAACTTCATACCGGTGGTCCATAACTTTTCCCAGTCTTCTGACATGATATTGTAACCAATGTCTTGAGCCCATTTTATCATGGCTGTTTTAACTATTTCATCCTGAGTGTTCCATTTAAGCAGCAAGTTGTACATTCTCGAAATTACCTTGGTCTTTGGTTCTAGCAACTCTGTCTCAAGTTTCGATTTTTCCACCTGGAATCCTATTTTTTTGTCTTGCTTAAAAACCTCATTAATTTGGGCATAATGTAACCAATTTTGCACCTTATCCTTTAATTTTTCAAAGCTCTGCATCCTCCAATTACCTCCAATGTTTTCTATTATTTCCCAATATTTCGGCCAATATGCCTCCATATTGGATGTTTTCCGAGCTTTGGCCTCTATTGGTGAAATCCACCTCGGAGTTTTACTTTCCAATAAGTCTTTGTATTTTTTCCAGACCATAAATATTGCTTTTCTGACAATATGGTTTTTAAACATTCCATGTGTTTTCCCCTTGTCATACCACAAATACGCATGCCAACCTAACGAATTGTTAAAGCCTTCCAGATCTAGGACATCAGTATTTTCCAATAAAATCCAATCTTTCATCCAGCAGAAGGCCGCAGCTTCATAATATAACCTTAAGTCCGGCAGGGCAAACCCCCCTCTCTCCTTTGCATCAGTTAATATTTTAAACTTTATTCGGGGCTTTTTGCCCTGCCAGACAAATTTAGAAATATCCTTCTGCCACTTTCCAAAACAATCCACTCTGTCCACGATCTGCAAAGCCTGAAACAAAAACAACATTTTTGGCAAAACGTTCATTTTTATAGCTGCAATTCGGCCTAACAAGGATAGTTTCAATCTTGACCAGATTTCTAGATCTTTTTTAACTTCTGACCAACATTTTTCATAATTGTCTTTAAATAAATTCAAGTTCTTGGAGGACAGATTGACCCCCAGGTATTTCACTTTTTTAACAATGTTTAGTTCTGTTTCCCTCTGAAACCCCTCTGTTTCAGTAACCGTCAAGTTTTTCCCTAACACCTTAGTCTTTTGTTTATTCAACTTAAAACCCGCCACCCGACCAAATTTCTGAATCAATTCCAAAACTCTTTTTGTGCTAGATTCTGGCTCCTGTAATGTTAAAACTAAGTCATCTGCAAATGCTTTCAGTTTATATTGTTTCGCTCCGACCCGTATTCCTTGTACCTGCCGATCCTCCCTTATCATTTTCAGCAAAACCTCCAGGACTGAAATAAACAACAGAGGGGATAGGGGGCACCCCTGGCGTGTTCCTTTTTCAATATGAAGTTCTTCTGTCACCACATTGTTCACTATCAACTTAGCTTTTTGTTCAGAATAGATTGCCTCTATTCCATTCTCAAACCCCCTTCCCACTCCCATCCCTTCCAAGTTTTTCTTCATAAATTTCCAAGAAATGTTGTCAAAGGCCTTCTCCGCGTCAATAAAAATTAACACCGCTTTGGTGTTAATATTTGTTTGTAAAAGTTCCAAAATATCGATAATGTTCCTGGTATTATCATACAAATGTCTACCTGGGAGAAAGCCTGCTTGGTCCTTATGGATTACTGCATTTAATACCTTTTTAAATCTGTTAGCCAAGACATCCGCAAATATTTTGTAATCCACATTTAGGAGTGAGATGGGGCGATAGTTCTTAAGTTGAGTCTTTTCAGTTTCCACTTTAGGTATCAATGTGATGAATGCTTCTTTCCACGTATCTGGTGCCCTCCCTCCCCCCATAATCTGGTTGCAAACCTCCATTAATGGTTGCATCAAATAGTCTTTTAAAGTCCTGTAGTATTTGGAGGTAAGTCCATCGGGGCCCGGAGATTTGCCTAATTGCATATTCTGAATGGCATCCTCGATTTCCTGTTGTGTTATTTTACAATTCAAGATTGATCTCTTCTCTTGAGATAATTTTGGTAGGCCATTATCTTTCAAAAATTGTTCTATCTCGGTTGCCTCCTCGGGTTCTTGTGTGTACAATTTTTTAAAATATTTCTGGAAACACTTTCTAATTTCTCCCGGTTTCTGAAAGTTTTTCCCTTCAACTTCTAAGTTGGTAACGTAGTTTAATTTTTGTCTCTTTTTCAACTGCCAAGCGAGCAGTTTCCCACATTTGTTCGCAGATTCAAAAGATCTTTGTTTCATTTGTTTGATTTTCCATTCCACTTCTTGGTTAATCAATTTCGCATATTGTGACTGGTGAAATTTGATTTCTCTTAAAGTCTCTTTTGATTTTGGATTCACTCTTAATTTTTTCTCTCCATCACTTATCTTCTCCAATATCTTATCTTTTTTACTATTCCAAATTTTTTTCTTGATTATATTCTGTTGTATCAGAAACCCTCTCATAACAGCTTTACTTGCGTCCCAGATAATTCTTTTTTCCACCGAGGTATTCAAGTTGATTTCAAAATAGTCCTTTAGAGTTTTTTGGGCCTTCTTTACGATCTCTTGATCTCTTAACAGGTTGTCATTCATTTTCCATCTGAAGGAGTCCATGCGTGGGTTTTCTAAAAGATTGCATGGAAAGTCTGCATTTAAATTGTACACTTTTTGGATGTACTATTTGTATAAAATACACACTTTCCAATGCCTTTCGATGCATTCACCTGTTAAATAAGCATTTTGGACACATCTTCGGCATAAAATGGTATTTCTGTGCACACCTTTTGCATACTCAAGCTGCACCACAAAATCTGATGAAGTGTATAATCCAGCCAGGAGCTGCTTTCTGATCCCCAAGCAAGTTTACGATCAGACCTTACACTTATCCCATAACTATGGTGGAAAAGGCTGTCTAAGTTAGATTTAAAATAAAAAAATTCCTTCCAGTAGCATCTTAAAGACCAACTAAGTTAGTTCTTGGTATGAGCTTTCGTGTGCATGCACACTTCTTCAGATACACTGAAACAGAAGTTGCCAGATCCTTCTATATAGTGAGAACGTGGGGAGGGGTATTACTCAGAAGGGTGGTGGGAATTCTGTTTCAGTGTATCTGAAGAAGTGTGCATGCACACGAAAGCTCATACCAAGAACTAACTTAGTTGGTCTTTAAGGTGCTACTGGAAGGAATTTTTTTTATTTTGACTATGGCAGACCAACACGGCTACCTATCTGTAAGTTAGATTTAACTGAGGCTACAATAATTGTAACAAACTGAGTTAGAACCTTGAAGTTAGATGTCTGACTGAATTTTTTTTCTAATCAATGCAGTTCAGCCTGCTTGGCTCCTGAAGTTTTAGACCCTTGCTCATCAGTGTCCCATCTCATCAAGAATACACAACATCTCCCCAGGAAAAGGACCTTTCCACTTCCCACATGAAGCTGTGCTGATTGTCAATACTCCACAACTGACCCTTTCCCCTGAGCTGACAGAGTATTTCTGGAGGGCAGGCAAGCAGTTAAATAGATGACAGCCAGCCGGGTTTTCTTTTTATCCTATTGTGTATATACAAGATAAAATTGGAATTACAGATGCTCTGCCTGTGCTACCTTTACATGAAACATCACATTGACTTGATCTCCTTGGTGATGGCCGCAAGCAAATAGAAGAAACTTTGAAACCACTGTCACACAGTGTCATGTCAGCTCCTCCCCTTAAGTTCATCCTAAAAGTACCATGAAGATTTAATTAATATACAAAAATAAGTTTCCATACTGAGTAGTTTGACTGGCTTGTGTAAAGCAAGACTATTTTGACCTTGCTCTTGAGAAATTTTAAGATGGGGAATTTACATTTGCCTAATACATTTGCCGAAGTGGTGCTATCCAGATGTTGGATGGCTGACAATTGGCCCTACCTTTAGCCATGCTATATAGGGTTGATGGGAGTTGTACTGGTTAGGGTTGCACTCCTCTAGAAGGAACAAGTCCACAGTTTGGGATGTTCCAGGATTCAACACTGTCACTCATGTCTCAAGTGGCCTTGGTGGGTATAAGTGCATTTTTTTCCAGCTCCAGTTGGTGTACCAGCTATGGTCCCTTTTGGGCAGAGATGACTTGACCATGGTACACCATGTCCTGGGTAACCTCCATAATGTATCACTCCAATTTGCTTTGCATAGGGCTGCTCTTAATATTGACCCACAAACTTCAATTGGTCCAAAATGCAGCAACCAGATTTCTGGCTGGGGTTCTATTTGAATCTCATATAACCCTGGTTTTAAAACAGCTGCATTAGTTGCCAGTTTGCTTTATAGACCCAATTTAAGGTAATCACAGGAGTGCCTAAATGGCTTAAGCCCCAAATATCTAAAGGACCATCTCCTTCCCTACAGACCACCAGAGGTGACCCCCATAGTGGTGATAGTTCAGCAGATAGCATTCTCTGTGTAGCAGCCCCTAAATTGTAGAACTCCCCCCTTACAGAGTTATATCTGGCACCTTCATTATATAAGTTGAATAAGGCCAGGGCTAAAATACAGCCCTGCTTGACTCCCTTGGTGGCTGGTACAGGGCCAATTAGTTGCCCATTTACTGAGGTTCTTACATATAACTTGGAGTCTTTATATAGGCTTTTTATCAAGAATAGTAATCTTTTGTCAATGTTGGTAGCATTGAGTTTAGCCCAAAGTTTGACTCGTGAGATTGAGTCAACGGCCGCCTTCAGGTCAATAAATGCTGCGTATAGAATCCCACGTGTTTTATTGACGTATTTGTCAATAAGGTGTGCTAATACGAAGCAATGGTCTATTGTTGTTCTGCCCTGTCTGAAGCCGGCTCGCTCCTCTGCCAGAACTGCCTCAGTTTCCATCCAGTCAATTAGTTTGATGTGGAGGTGTTTGGCATACAATTTGCTGGGGATAGTAAGGAGGCTAATGGGTCTATAGCTCGCTGGATCTGCCATAGGACCCTTTTTATAGATTGGGATGATTACTGCCTCTGTCCAGCAACCAGGGATTATGCCTGTTGCATCGATGTATGTAAATATTGACGCCATTATAGGAGCCCACCAACTGATATTGTTCTTCATGAGCTCTGCTGGAATGTGGTCTATGCCCAGGGCTTTGTTGTTTTTCAGTTGGGCAATTAGTTTCCCCACCTCCTCTATGGAGACAGGAGGCCAATATGGTAAATTCTTGGAGTAGGCACTTGGATCATTGTGCTGAGCTTTGTCGTCATAGAAGAGGGTTTGAAAATATTTCATCCACTCCTGGGGTTCTACAGTACATGTGGGACCAATCCGCTCCTGGTCCAGGAGGCCCATAATGGTATGCCAGAAGGAGGTTGAGTCTTTCTCATTTGAGGCCTTCACTAAATTACACCAGGCCAATCTCTCAGTTTTTTGTTTTTTTACCTTCAATAGCTGTTTGTAGTTTCGTCTTAAATAGATGTAAGCCATAAATAGTGAGGGTGCTCCGGTGTTTCTGTAATTCCGATAGGTTGATCTCAGATGTTTCCTTGCTTGTCTGCACTCCGAATCAAACCATCTCTCTTGATCCTTTGCCTGCTTTGCAACAGAATTAAGTATCTCAGTTGTTAGGAAGGTCTTTAGTCTTGCTAATAACTCGTTGAACGAGTCCATGAACGAGGGTTTTAATAGGTCATAAGATTTTATGGTAACTATATTTGTAATGTATTTTTGTCAGTGTTCGCCCTTTGATGCTATGGCCTGTCGGCTACGCAAATAAAGTCTATTGATTGATTTATATGAATTCCAATGAATGCTGAAGACACATATTTTACCCTCACTTTTGACACTTCAAATATATATAAAGGCGTGTTTCTATAATTGTAAATTGTTTTAAACTGTTCATAACAGTGTGTTTTAATGCAGAAACCCTGAACTTACCCATGCATGAACAGAGCAGAGAATTTCAAGTCTAGCAATGGATCAAACCCAATATGTTTGAAAATTGTGGGTAGAGAATATTGTCCCCTTGCCATACTCCTGCCAGACCTTCTCTTTCAGCCCATGGTTTCCTTTATCAACCAGAATGAACTAAAAAGGTGCTGTCATTCAGCCTTATCTAAAGAGATTTTCTGTTCTGAGCTTCCTCTCTTATGTTGGATTTTCCCCCATCCTGAATATTCAGTAAAATATTCCTCCCCCTCCCCACTTTTCCACCTGCAAACAGCATGCACATAGCATTTTGAGAGGTAACTTGCACTCATCCCTTGTCCAGGACATTGTTGCATCAGGACACATTGTTACATCATTTTTCAGCACGCAAAATCTTTACTTCCAGTCTAATGGTGCCACAGAGTGGCAAGAAAGCCCTCCACGGAACACCTCTTTCAAGCTACTAATTTGTTTCAGATGCAGTCAGATCTTAACGTTTTCAGTAAACAGCTGCACTCTGTTGTTGTTTTTATTTCCTTTTAAAAATTGAGGCACCCTGAGAATTTCGGTACAAGAGCAGAGTAAAAAAATAAAAATAAATCTAAATTAAGAAATGAGTAACAATATGCATTTGAAAACGGAGACAATATTGTTTCATCTTGAAATATTCAGGGGAACTGCACTTACAATGGATACAGAGCCAAAACTTGTCATCCAAGATCAGATTTATGAAGGGACTCATAGAAATCCTTTTATCCAGGCAAGAACTCCATGACATGATTGGGACTACTTCAGCGTAAGTCTATAGGGAAAGCAATTGAAGAAAAAAATCACTGGAGTAACTTGTTCTATTCCACTTGCACAATAGAACACCCCCCAACATACAAACACATGCACCCAGATTTTGCAAAAAGTGCTTCACCATTTCAAAAAAGTGTACAGAAAATGTATTTTTAATTATTATTTTTACTACATTTATATCTCACTACAGTCGTACCTTGGAAGTCGAACGGAATCCATTCTGGAAGTCCATTCGACTTCCAAAACGTTTGAAAACCAAAGTACGGCTTCTGATTAGCTGCATGAAGCTCTTGCAGCCAATCGGAAGCAGCGGAAGCCCCTTCGGATGCTTGGCTTCCAAAAATAGTTCGCAGACCGGAACAGTCACTTCCGGGTTTGCGTCATTCAGGAGCCAAAACATTTGGGAACTGAGCTGTTCTGCTTCCAAGGTACAACTGTATTCCTCTTAAGTGTTCAAAGTGGTTTACCTGATTATCTCTGCCAATTTTATCATCACAACCATCCTGTAAGGCAGATGAGGCTGAGAGTGAGTGATTGGGCCCTAAGTCACTCAGTGAGTGAGGATAAGAATCCTGGTATCCCAGGTCCCAGCCCTAACCACTATACCACACTAGTATTAGTATTTCTGGGCTTGAAAATTCAAGTCTCGGGGGCTAACAATGCTTGATCTATGACGGAGCCAGCCATCACAAATGGCGCAGTCTAGCATAAAATAAAGACACAGAGAGCCAGCAATATTTTCAGGATGGTATGAGCTCCTTTCGAACCTCTCTTCTCTCCCGTAACTTTTATTATCCTTTGTTCTCTCCTCTCGCATGGCCGTTTGCCAATGTCTCACGTTACCTACATCCGGTCATGGCTTAAACCCACCCACAACCATATAAGGTTATACTGCCCAGAGGGGGAACATAACTCCATATAAGGCTATGCACTTAATACACTGCAAGGCACGGGCATGCAGGTCACCGAGGTCAGCAAGGCACCAGGTGGCGCTACAAGCCTTTTCCATGACTTCCTGGCTCCCACAGATCTACAAAGTAAGAATGAGTTAGAAAAATAGATTGGAAATAATCTGAGCTATTTCCTCTGTGCCACTTGCCAGACTTCTTTGTGGTATGTGTTAGGCTAAGAGACAGTGAATAAACCAAGGTCACCCAGTGAGCTTCATGGCTAAGTGGGATTTGAATTCTGGTTTCCCAATTAGTAGTTCAGCAACTATACCACACTGGGGAAAGTGTGCATGAAAATGCCATATTTGTAAATAATAATAATAATAATAATAATAATAATAATAATAATAATAACAACAACAACATTCAAAAAAATATTATGAAAAGTATATATTGGCTAACATTGCATGCAAAGATGAAGACAAATAATGCAGTAAAATACTGTTGAATTTCCTTAAGGATTTTTCTTTTTTTTTTAAAAAAAAAAAGCAAGCCGATGTGGAAATGTGGCAAACTGAAATCTATTCTGGGAAAAGAGAAACTGAGAGAAGCTGAAAATGATTGATTCATCTATCCCTACCCCTACTTCCCTATTGAAGCCAAACCATGGCTTCTTGCACATGTTTAAAAATAGCAGTTAGAAGACAGTAGTCAAAAAGGCAAGTAGTTGAAACTCTTTTACATCCTCTACAATTTGAGAATTTCAGGTAGCAAGACTAGGAGACTTCTGCCTGTAGGGAGAAGGTCCACCATTGGGCTAGATGGAATAATGGTCTAACCCCACTGCAATAGCACTTCCTGTGTGTCCATCCAGAATACACTGTGTATAAACTGAACATGGGGATATGCCTTACATCAAATCAGACCATTGGTTTATCTAGTTCACAAGTGCCTACAGCAGGCATAGGCAAACTCGGCCCTCCAGATGTTTTGGGACTACAACTCCCATCATCCCTAGCTAACAGGACCAGTGGTCAGGGATGATGGGAGTTGTAGTCCCAAAGCATCTGGAGGGCCGAGAATGCCTATGCCTGGCCTACACTGATGGGCTACTGCTAGGGATTGAACCTGGGACTTGAGCTACACCCCCTTCTCTTAACATGCATTTTTCCACATAATAGAAATGACCATACATAACATTCACACATGAATATAATTGAAATGTGTTAGCTAGGCAAAGGCGAACTCGGCCCTCCAGATGTTTTGAGACTACAACTCCCATCATCCCTAGCTAACAGGACCAGTGGTCAGGGATGATGGGAGTTGTAGTCCCAAAACATCTGGAGGGCTGAGTTTGCCTATGCCTGGTGTTAGCAGTAGGCAGACCATCAGACCTAAATGACACTATTTGGCTAATGTATGCATGCCTAATATGTGTTTTGAATCCTAACTTATTATGGGAACTAACTACTGACAGCATTCTGCAGTGTGCCACGTATCACATGTGAGATCCATTGACTGTCCAATTATTATTTTCCAGGAAGTTGTGACAGCTGATGATAATTCAGAAGAATATGTCACAAGGAAGCTCAGCACAGCTAAGCTCTTACTTTGATCAACAGATTTTCCCCAAATATTATGGAAGCTCCTGTAGGTGTCTCTGTTGCTCTATTGTTTGTGTAGTGATTATATATATATATATATATATATATTTAAACACACACACACATCTGTAATATCTAAGTGGCAAAACTAGGAAAATGTCACTGAAGAGAGACTTCATTGATATCCACCTCATTCAACAGAAGTATCAAGCTCACTATTGGCTCTATCGCTCCTGGCGTACTAATTAAGGAGTCAGGTTCTCTGTAGAGATTCAATTTGTAAAAGATCAGCTGCTTGTGGTTTGCGTTACTATATTCTTTCTCAAGCTACTGATCATTGTTTGTTTTGCCTTTTGAGCACAGAGGAGTCAAGAGGAAGTGGATGTGTCTTGTGCAAGGCCTTATGGCAACAGTTCTCTGGGGCCTATGTCCAAGCTGCTTAATAAACTCAAAGAAAGTTTGGTAGGAACACGGGAAGCTGCCTTACCCTCAGTAGCAACACCTATTTTCCTAAAAGTTAAGGGGCTGCAATAGATGCTTCTGACAGTGACAGCAGTAACTAGGCAGCCTATCCTTCCCTCAAGAGCTCTGTTGGTGCATTAGAACATGCCAGATTACCACCCGTCAGTCCTTCCAATCCCAGGTCTGCATCAATCCGAAATGATGATAATAAAAAATCTGCACAGAAATGCATATTGAAATACATATTTTTAGGGGTGCAATCCTGCAGTTTCTGGGAGAGCATCAGATTTTGCAGATATCCTTCTCCAAAGGTGCAGTGGAAGCCTCAACCATGGAGGTCTCCTTCCTGCAGCCATGGAAATCCTGGTGGCTGTCCTCTTTCTGCTGTCATATTCCAATAGTGGAAAGAGGGGAAGAGGTGTTCTGAGGGGGTAGGGTGTCAGGAATTGGAGAGATGAATCTGCTGGCATCAGGGATCTCCTGTTCTCCCTGCACATGTGGAAAAGGACACCAGTGCTGTAGTTGATATACTGTTTTTTCTTCACATTGGGACCAATGATGTGTGTGTGTGTGTGTGTGTGTGTGTTGCTGAAATAAGGGGAGGGGGGACACAGCCCATAATGAAGCCCCCTCCCTTGACCCAGTAGGATCTTTCTCGAAATGCATTTTTCTCTCTTCAAAAAGAAATACCCATTTAAAAATATGTGTTATGCTTTTTAAAGCCCCCAAAGTACATCAAAACATTCAGGAAGTGTGAAAGTCTATGGATAACTAAGATAGAACCATCACATTACCCTGAGATGTGCAGATCAGCGCATTTTATAGTGGAATTTGCAATGATTAAGTTCCTCAATCATCCCTACTAAAAACTCAGTTTCAATCCAAGTGTATCCCAAACACAAAGCACTCTGTTGTTACATAACACTCATGCATGCTGATTTTTGCTGATCTTATTTCTGTTTTGTAGCTGCAGCTGCAAAGAAAAATAAATCCTTAATGGGGGTGGGAAGTGTATGTGTGCCTTTTTAAAAAGTGAAATCAAAGATTGACACAATTCGTACAGGGTTTAAGGAGCAAAGAATCTCACACATTAAATGTGACTCTCTTGGCCTTGATCCAGATGACAATTATCAAAAGGGGGAAGGGAATCATTTAGTGATATTTTCTTCTGAAGTGTCAAGTGTTCTGAGTTCACTGCCAGAAAGAGAGGTCCCCTGGTGTCGAGGTATCAACTTATCCTTCAGTTGCCCAGTTCTGTTCTTTAGCTGCAGCTGGCAGAGCTGGGATTTGATTTTGACCTACTGCATAGGACAAGAATAGAGTATATTTCATACTGTTGACAGGTAAAGTGATATTCTTAGATGTAATATCTACAACAAAGGACATTTCTGGAGAGAGAGAGAAATGCTGTAAATTCCAGCTTAGGAAGATTCCCCCTGGATATTCAGGCACACATATTTCAAACCACAGCAATTGTTCCTTTCAAAATTGAATTAGTATGTCATTCAAATGCAGATGCATAGTCGTGTGTGTGTGTGTGTGTGTAGCATGCATTGACACAACTGGGCTTGCTGCTTTTGTTATTTAACCTCAGTGCAGTAGGTGTGATCACTGCGTGACTTAAAAAGAGACCATCCGATATATTGGAAGGTTGCTTTATTAGATGTGCATTTTGATCACATTTCCAAGTAAACAAGGGAAAATGCATAAATAAAACTAATTATATCTAGGCAGGGGCAAACTCCCAGAGGCTTATTTTGGATTGGAACCAGGAATTCTGAGCAACAGTGAAGAAATCTCAGGAACAGCCCCAAGTTTTAAAAACACTTGTGAAATATGTGCATACCCCACCCTGAGCAAATTGTCACTTCAGTCCCTTTATTTGCTCTCTTCCTCAGCATCTGATTCTTTATCCACCAAGTCAGTATGGGTGACATGAGCAGAGGATGTTGTTCCAACTACTTGCTTGTTTATTTTTGTATGTGTGTGTGTGTGGGGGGGAGGTAACTTGTACATAGAATGAAGTGCAGTTTCAATCAATGACAGCAAGACCCAATTCTCACTTTACCTATGGAGAGCAAAACGTGGAGAACTAAATTTGAGATTAGAAAAATGAGAAATGGAGAAAACCAAAAATGACAAATCATTCCATCTCTACCCCCTGCAGAGGTGTATACGGCACCTTCACAATACAATTTTTGGCAAATGCCGAAAATGTGCCACTTTACCTTCGACACCTGAGATGCATATTTTTGTCATTGTAATTCATTTTAAACTGTTTTCAATGTTGCATTTTAAATTGCTGTAACCTGGCCAGTGACCTTTGGGTGAAGGGCAGGTAATAAATGAAATTATTAATAGTCATGCTGCTGGTTCTTTGAGATTCTAAGATATCTTAATCTGTCTTATGGGGATGTTGATGGTATGGGTGAAGCCTACATTTCTAACCTGCCATCTTACAATTTTTGCATTGTGATTTGCTGATTAATGTATTATAATATATCCTGCTTCAGCTGTGCTGCTGACCTTGTGAAGGCTATGCCCAATAAGAGGCTAAAAATACCCCAAGAAAGTAAAATACAGAAAGTTACCTGTCACTGCAACAGCAAACAGTGCCACTCTGGATGAGTCGGCTCAAATACAGTCATACCTCGGGTTGAAGTAGTTTCAGGATAAGTATTTTCGGGTTGCACGCTGCGGCAACCCGGAAGTAACGGAGCGCATTACTTCCAGGTTTCACCGCTTGCGCATGCGCAGAAGGTCAAAATGACGTTATGCACATGAACAGAAGTGGCAAATCACGACCCGCGCATGCACAGACGTGCAGACGCGGGTTGTGTTCGCTTCTGGATGCAAATGGGGCTCCGGAAAGGATCCCGTTCGCATCCAGAGGTACCACTGTATGACTGAACTAATTTGAAAAGGAAATCTTTGCATGGCAACGTCCTGAACCCTTTCGTCCATTGTAGAATAAAGACACTTGACACGAGAATTTAGGTTAATGGGCTGAAAAAAGGCCACAACTTTATTGGTTACAGAATGTGAGTGGTATTGGCTTAGGCATTGGAACCAGACTATATCTGACTCCTGCCCGCCTGTAGGGAGTCTAATAAGGGTTAACCACTGATAGGCAGAGCCTTGTTGATGCACATCAACTAGGAATTCCCCCAGGGTCACTGATAGGGGTCGTGCTATGGCCCTGGCCCCGTCTGGGCTTTGGACAGAGGACACGCCCCCAGATTTCTTTAATGGAATACCCTTGAAAAAGGAGGGGTAGGTGATGGCCACCACCTCCCCTCACCACCAACCAAATACTCCAAACCAAATACACCAAACCTTACAAAGTTGTGAGATTTGCTACGAGGTAGGAGAAAAAACCAAGTGCCTGGTACCAATTTGCCAAGTGGAAAAAAATTCCTACCAGGCCCCTTCAACAGGTGACCAACAAAAGTCCATACAAGGTCAAAGGATAAGGACCTAACCTTAGGGGGGGAGGGGGGAGAACTGCACAAGCCGGAGCAAAGTAAAAGAAAGTGAGAGCCTGGCCGTGGCTTGTTTAAATGGGTTAAGCCACGCCCCCCTCAGCCGATTGGACTGGCTGATATGAAATGACACGGCCAGGAACTCCCTGTGACATAATAGGGAGCTACCTTAGGAGCTACCTAAGCCCTGTGTGCCTGGGTCGGGCTCGTGATCTGCCCGCAACATCGACTCCCTGCAAGGGGAATTGGCTTTCTTCACTTGTAGCCCTTTCAGAATCAACAGAGGACACTGTTAGAATTCCTGCTCCATGGTTGCAGTCATGGGATTTTTGTCTGTCACATGATGGTATATGTTTCCCAGAATGGGAAATGATGGAGACAGGATGTTTGTGTTACTGTGTTCTGTGAAGTGGAACTATTGTCCTTTGTTCTTTTTCTCTTTGCTGTCTGATGTTGAGAGAGAGGGAGCCATGTTGCAGTGTGTGTTTATATGTAAATAAAATAGATTAGCCAAAATGCTTAGTTGCTGAGGCCTGTCACGCAAGGTGCACAAACTCTGCGGATCCCTAAGTGTGCCAGTGTTGGTTGGCATCTGTTGCTGTGATGTTCGGGCTGAAGAAAGCTTATGAAGCTCCTGAATGAAAGACCAGGAGGGAGAGAACATGCCAGTTGGGCATGTGTCTCTATCAGGGTCCTACTCGAGTGTAGGCCGAACTCCTGACAGACACATGCTAAGAAAAGTTCTACATCCCTGTATTTTAGGACTGAAGATCTACAGTTTTTAGAAACAGTCAAACTTATTTGGCAAGGGTTAGGCATGTATGCATGGCAGTTGTCCGTGACACCATACAACAGGAAGGATGGAAAGAGTACGTGGAAAGGATGATTGGATCCCTGATGACACCCTGAACAGCAGAATCACACAACAAGGAAAACCACAAAGCAAAACTTAAGACCCTACAGTTTGTATCTTCCGAGCCAGGGAATTAAAAGGCAAAACTGAGCTATTTGGTTTGGTATAACATCTGCCATAAACTAAGTCTAACAAATCATATTGGAAATATTAAAGAAAGCAAATATGTAGGGAAATGAGCTTTATTGGCCTCTGGCTTTACATCTACTTTTTAAAAAATGTACGGCAGTTTGCATCTTTTAAAATTGGAGCTTTTCTGGGCATTGTCGGCCAACTGGTGCCAAAAAAGGATAGAACTTTTTTCATGTATGCAACAACAGCAGCAAGAATACTGATCGCAAAGTATTGGAAGACACAAGATTTACCCACCTTGGAAGAATGGCAGATGAAAGTGATTGACTATATGACATTGGCGGAAATGACGAGCAGAATTCGTGACCAGGGAAAGGAGACTGCGGAAGAAGACTGGAAGAAATTTAAGATTTATCTTAAGAACTATTATAAACTTGATGAAGTTTAGAATGTCGAGATTTTACAGAGAGAAAGGGTTGCAGTAATATAAGATTAGATTAAGAAAGGACTATGATGAATTAGGATGGGAAAAAACATTTATATGTTGCTATAAAACTTGGACATGAGGATGCAGAAAGGGGAGGTATGGGGAAGTCCGAGGAAAGAAGTTTATGAAAGGACATTTTGAAATTATATTTGTTTGTTTGTCTGTTTTTCTTTTATGTTTGTTTGTTATAAAAACTCTTGTAAAACCAATAAAAATTTTATAAAAAAAAAATAAAATTGGAGCTTTTCTCCCTTTTCCTTTTTTTAAAAAAAGATATCTTTAAAAAACCACTGTCTGTGTATTTATTCATTTATTAGGTTTCTACACTACCCTACACCCACTGGATCCCAGGGCAGTTTACAGAACAAATAGTAAAAGCAATTAGCGTTAAAATCGACATCTAAACAAATTAAAACCGCACAAACACACAAAATGCAAAAAAGCAGAATATAGCAACAGGCATGAAAAACATTGAGTAGGTGTTGTCCTTATTCCACCATAAACAATGTATTTGGATTGCAGTCATATTCTGTAATGTCTCAGCTGGAAAAGAAGAACTATGGTATGTTGCCAGTTGTGCAGAATGAGGTTGAAGTGTGAGCCAGCAAGTTCCCAGGGTACAGACTGAATGTGGCAGGTGGGTTGTATTTTCCAGTAGACCAAGAGGCAAAGCAAGCTGCTCCGGTACCTGGAGCAGCGCTCGTCCCAGGGGGCATGGCGCGCCTCCCGTAGGGAGGTGGCATTTGTCACTCCCCCCCCCTTTGGAATGACATCCAGGGCAAACTGCCCCCCTGCCCCCCCAGGAACGCCCCTGAGTGGACTCATATATTTATTTGTTTTTAATCCCTGCATGGAGAAAGGTAGCACACTAAAAATAAGGCTGCATTATTTCTAACCTTTGCATCTAGAGAGGCAGTGCACTCGGAAGAAAACTGTAGTATAACCTCTGTCCCTATTTTCCAGGGACGTCCCTGATTTAGAGAAGCTGTCCCAGTTTCTGATTTGATCCTAGAATATCCTTCTTTTCCTTAGGATGTCCCTATTTACATTGGAGAAATGCCGGAGTATATGGAATTATCTGGCCCCTGAGCCGTCTGAAAGCAATCCTGTATAGGGAAGCCTTTTAATGTTTAATGTTTTATAATGTTTTTTCTATATGTTGGAAGCTTCCAGAGTGGCTGGGGCAACACAGTAAGATGTGTGGGGTATAAATAGTAAAATTATCATTATGGAATGGGATGTACCTATTTTCATCGGATAAATGTTGGAGGTTATGCTGCTGTTCTAATTTAACAACGTCAAGGAGTGTCTTACAATACAGGGCACTGAAACAAATATATGACTTCCTCGTTTGTGAACTCGAATGAGATTACAGCCTTGAAAATATCCGTTTTGCTCTAACACATCTTCAAAGAAGCAATTGTGAGCAATGAACTAACGTTGCTCTATTTTTGCATGCTATGCTGACTTTCCAGGGACTTGAAAAAGACAAGACATAGGTGAACAATGGCATTCAATAAGAGGTAAATGCAAAAACACACAGAAACTTATAGACAGAACGGGGTCGTCAAGGCAGCCTTTCTCAACATGGTGCCCTACTCTTTGGGGCTGATGGGAATTGTCATCTGAAATGTATGGAGGGTACCACGTTACCGTGGGCCCACAACTTATTTTTAGCGGCAGATCTGTACATCTTCCTGCCTCTGGAATGGATGGCTTCTGCTTTAGTTTCAAAAATATCTAAGGCTTGCGTGGCTTACAGAGCCCCATCTTATATTTGTCAAAATGGCCATGACTGTTTTTAAAATCAATTAAGTTCCTGTCAAGATCAATCAGAACTTAAACTAGGAACCTCACAGGTTATCAATTTTGAATACAGTGAACATTCTAGTTACGTACCACTCTGGATACATAACTTTTGGGTTATGAACGCGGCCAACCCGGAAGTGTATACTTCCAGGTTTCACCACACGCACATGCACAGAAACCCTCTGTGCACTGTGCATGTGCACAGAAGTGTTCAATTGTGCCTTACACATGCACAGAAGTGGCACCTCTGCCTACGGACTTTTCAGGTTGCAGACAGACCCCTGGAACGAATTTAATTCATATCCAAAGGGTCCAATGTACTGGCCTTGGAAACCTTAATCATAGAATCATAGAATCAATAGAGTTGGAAGAGACCACAAGGGCCATCGAGTCCAACCCCCTGCCAAGCAGGAAACACCATCAGAGCACTCCTGACATATGGTTGTCAAGCCTCTGCTTAAAGACCTCCAAAGTAGGAGACTCCACCACACTCCTTGGCAGCAAATTCCACTGTCGAACAGCTCTTACTGTCAGGAAGTTCTTCCTAATGTTTAGGTGGAATCTTCTTTCTTGTAGTTTGGATCCATTGCTCCGTGTCCGCTTCTCCGGAGCAGCAGAAAACAACCTTTCTCCCTCCTCTATGTGACATCCTTTTATATATTTGAACATGGCTATCATATCACCCCTTAACCTCCTCTTCTCCAGGCTAAACATGCCCAGCTCCCTTAGCCGTTCCTCATAAGGCATCGTTTCCAGGCCCTTGACCATTTTGGTTGCCCTCCTCTGGACACGTTCCAGTTTGTCAGTGTCCTTCTTGAATTGTGGTGCCCAGAACTGGACACAGTACTCCAGGTGTGGTCTGACCAGAGCAGAATACAGTGGCACTATTACTTCCCTTGATCTAGATGCTATACTCCTATTGATGCAGCCCAGAATTGCATTGGCTTTTTTAGCTGCCGCGTCACACTGTTGGCTCATGTCAAGTTTGTGGTCAACCAAGACTCCTAGATCCTTTTCACATGTACTGCTCTCAAGCCAGGTGTCACCCATCTTGTATTTGTGCCTCTCATTTTTTTTGCCCAAGTGCAATACTTTACATTTCTCCCTGTTAAAATTCATCTTGTTTATTTTTGCCCAGTTCTCTAATCTGTCAAGGTCGTTTTGAAGTGTGATCCTGTCCTCTGGGGTGTTAGCCACCCCTCCCAGTTTGGTGTCATCTGCAAATTTGATCAGGATGCCCTTGAGTCCATCATCCAAGTCGTTGATAAAGATGTTGAATAAGACCGGGCCCAACCCCCTGCCAACCCCTATCCTCTGCTAGTGTTGAGCAGTGGTGGTTGATGTTCATTTGGTCTCGTAGGGTGCAAGTCAGGGAGGCCAACAGTAGGCAGAGCCTGAGCCAATGGCAGGGAGAGCTATTTCCTGTTTTGTTCTCAGCTTCTGCCCTGCTGACTTTTACAAGCACAACACTGAGACTAGGGAGGTGAAAGATGATGAGCATTACCACCTTCTGAACATGTTGTAAGTAAGATGCTAGATAGTTGACCACAGGACCACAGACAAAAGTGGGTAGAACAACAGGTGTGGCTCATACCTTTGTACAGTAGGCTGCATTCCGGCCATGTAAATACGGGTTATTTCTGCACACACTATTCTCCATCCAGGCGAATGAAAAGGATTATCACAGTCCAAGGGCACATTACAGGCAGGCAAAGTCACCCAAGGATGACACAGAGGACAAAATGGTGTGGTAGGCAGGGCCATAGCTAGGGGGTGGTGATGAGGGCCCCCACCAGGGGCACAGGAGAGGAGGGGGCACAAAATCAGCTTTAAATTGTGTCCATAAATATGTCTATAAATAATAACATTGATTATTGCCTCATAAGAAAAGGTTTTAAATAGAGGGTGAATTGAATGGGGGGGTAGAGGAGAGGTGGAAAGAAGAGCTAATTTGTCAGTGGATAGGGGGCGCAATCTGGACAGTTGCGTGTGAAGATCCCCAGACCCCCTCCAAAATAAATCACACACAATATTTGTTTAAGATCTTTGGCATTAATTTTTGGTACAGCTTTATTGATTACAGCATGTGAGTGGTTGCTTAGGCATTGGTTCGGACTACCTGAACCTGCACTGGCAGGAACAGGACTGACAGCTGGAACCTCCAGAGGTCAGCATGGGAAAACATACTGGGGGGGAGCACAGAGGCAGATTTCTGCCTCTTAGTTTACCCCCCAGATGCTTCCAGGAACTCTGGCATGGCCCTACCCCTGAGAGGGGATCGGACAAAGCAAATCGAGCCCCTGGACTCCTTTAACGGAGTTCCCTAGCAGCAGCAACAAAAATGAGGGGCAGGCACAGCCAATCCATAATCCCCTCCACCAAAGAATGAACCAATGCCTAACTGCCAAATTTACAAAGTTGTGACGATTTGCTACATGGTAGGCAAAAACCAAATGGCACCACCCAATCAGCCAAGTGGCAAAATTCCTACCAGGCCCCTGCTCCAAAAACAGATGACCCCTAGACAGGCATAGCAAGATCAAAAAACACAACCTTAAATTATAGGGAGGGAGGGAGGGATATCCACTGGACAATGTGAAAGAGAAAGTACTTCGTCCCGTGCAGCCCCTTAAATAGCCCCTTAGTTGCCAATCAAACTCCTACCGACAGAAAATTTTCCCCAGCAACAAGGGGGCAACCAATGAGATGCGGAGGTCATCCAAATGGGCCTATCCCAGCAACAAGAAGGCAATTTGGTGATCTCACCGCAACACATGGTTCTCCATCATTTGGAGGACACAATTTCTGCCAGAGGTGCAAGATCACCTAGCTACGGTTTTGGTGGTAGGAAAAGGTATGTGCTGGGGAGAGGCTGTGAGGATCACCTTCAGAAACTCCTCACCCCTGCTTTTGTGGAAGCTTTCAAGACCTCCCCCCAAAGATCTTGAGGGGAGGGCTTGCTCCCAGAATGCTCCCCACTAAAATTGCCTCTTTTATGCTATGCATTCCAGTGTGTGTATTCCTCATCAGTTGCGTTCATTGTGAAATGTGAGAGTGTTCAATGGTGGAATAAATTGTTCTGACATCAGATGAATGCAATCCATCAATGAATAAATTTTATGATATTAAAAAAACACATAATTACTATTTTGACAGGTGCAAATTTTTACAGATTTGCCTTTGTTGGCTGGCTACATAATTTGGCAGGATTTTTGACATCTTAATGGGTCTTCACACATCCTGTTTATCTACTTGCCTTGGGGAGCTATACTATGCAGAAGAAGCTGGTGTAAATTAAGCTGGCATAAAGTTACACCGAAGACAGGAGTGCCTGGCATGCTCTGGTCCATGGGGTCATGAAGAGTCGGACACGACTAAACGACTAAACAACAACAATAACAAACAAACAAAGTTACACCAGATCAGATGCCTGGTTTTAGAACTTTACCCCAGTTTAAGAACGGAATCCGAATGGTGGAAGGGCACTGGCGGTGGGAGGCCTCATTAGGGAAAGCGCACCTTGGTTTAAAAATGGTTTCGGTTTAAGAACAGACTTCCAGAACAGTTTGTAAACCGAGGTACCACTGTACTATTGTAGGGGAATAACTAGGTTCCCTTACACTATTAACTCAATACTAAGCCAAATAGGGTTTGGGGGTGTAATATTACATCCCAATTTGGCAACACAGTAATTAAATAATGACTAAATCAACGCTCTTTGTGCAATTTTGTCAGCTATAATTTCAACTATTTTTCATCTGAGAAGCTAGAAAGGAAAATAGATTTTTGTTGTTGCTGCTGCTTATAAATAAAGGAAAATAGAAGGGAAGTCACGGCTGTTTGTTTTTTGTTGCTGCATCTATTCCCTACAATATTTTTTCCCAAAGTCAGATTCTTTTTCTTTGGTAATAAATGCTCATTAAAAACCCTTGGAAATGCAAACAGCTCATGATAGAATGCCAGGCATATGTCTCATGAATTGACAATTATCAGATTGCAAAGAGACTGCCTTCATCAGCAATGCTTATCTTCTGTGTTGCATATAACGATGGTAATACCATAAATACAAAATTTAGCTCTTCAGCTCTGATCCAGAAAGGGCAACCTGTTGGAAGAAATATGTCTTGTCTGGCTCTCACAGACATGCACAGAACGATGCTGTGAAAGGGAAAACATGATTGAGGACCCACCCTAAGGTAATAAGGACCTAGCTGCTATAATGTACACCTTGGTACTTAGGCAGCCTCAGGATTTATTTATTATGTTCATATACCACCTTTATCTTCTAAGAATATCAAGGTGATGTACACGGTTCTCCTCTCCATTCCAGCCTGACAACTACTCTGTGAGGTAGGTTAGGCTAAGACAGCGATTCTCAACCTGTGGGTCCCCAGATGTTGTTGGACTACAATTCCCATCACCCCTGACCACTGGTCATGCTGGCTAGGAATGATGGGAGTTGTAGTCCAACAACATCTGGGGACCCACAGGTTGAGAAACACTGGGCTAAGAGATGGTGACTGGCCCAAGGTCACCCGGTGAGCTTCATGGCTAAGCATTTGCCAGCACCACCATGCCACACAAAGATGGGTCCAAGGTGCATATTTTCACAATTTTTTACAAAGCATCCTCCCAAACTACCATCAAATTAGAGGGTGATGGTGATTTGAAGGCAGCCAAGAATGAGAACCTATGTAGAACTTATGTTGGGGAATGAACCAACAAAGTGTATTCGGAGATGTGCCTGGTGCTTACATGAAATTATGTTCAATTCAAACAAAGCAGGGTCATACTATGGTTTGTGATCCAGGCTTGCTATACTATAAATTCTGGTTAGTATTCTGAAACAGTTCAGATACAATGCTAAACTATTGTTTGTTGTTGTTGTTGTTTAGTCGTTTAGTCGTGTCCGACTCTTCGTGACCCCATGGACCAGAGCACGCCAGGCACTCCTGTCTTCCACTGCCTCCCGCAGTTTGGTCAAACTCATGTTGATAGCTTCAGGAACACTGTCCAACCATCTTGTCCTCTGTCGTCCCCTTCTCCTAGTGCCCTCAATCTTCCCCAACACCAGGGTCTTTTCCAGGGAGTCTTCTCTTCTCATGAGGTGGCCAAAGTATTGGAGTCTCAGCTTCAGGATCTGTCCTTCCAGTGAGCACTCAGGGCTGATTTCCTTCAGAATGGATAGGTTTGATCTTCTTGCAGTCCATGGGACTCTCAAGAGTCTCCTCCAGCACCATCAATTCTTCGGTGATTAGCCTTCTTTATGGTCCAGCTCTCACTTCCATACATCACTACTGGGGGGAAAAACTATTGTTTACTATTATGCAAACAAGCCTCAGGCTTAAACACACTCCCTCTATGCTGGCATGGCAAGAAGGAGATCAGACGGATCTGTTTCTTTTAAACTATCCAGATTCTTCCCATTAAACAGAATTTCCCAAGTTTGACATATGGGAAGGATCTGGATAGTTTAAAAGAAGAAGCAGATCCTTCTGATCTCCTTCTTGCCATGCCAGCATGGAGGGAGTGTGTTTGAGCCTGAGGCTTCTTTGCTTAACAGTAAACAATAGTTTAGCATTGTATCTGAACTGTTTCAGAATACATTGCCGCCCCTGCTTTTGAGTGGGACTAGACACAGAGACCTTATCAAACCTTCACTGAAAGCGTTGCACTATCTACCAGTTAGTTTCCAAGCACAATTGATCTTTAGGGCTCTTAACAGATGGGTAAGCATCCATAAATGCAATGAAAACAAGCAATGGGCCAACTTGCCTGAAATTCTTGGACTCTGCTCTGTGGGTTAATTCAGGGCCTACACAGTTTGGGAGCTATTTTATCACGCTGAGCTGTGATTGGTGTCCAAGACTTGGACAAAACAAAACAGATTAAAAAGAAAAAGCTGCTTGGCTCAGTGGCCTGGTCTACATAGCAGTCAATGACAGCTTTGTCAAATGCAAAGGATTAACATCAAATAACGTTTGTGCATTTGTCTTAAAAAGCAGCCTAGTTAACCTAAGTACTGATTGCACACATTTCAGCTCTTGTTTTACATCCCAGACTGGAGAAGCTCTTCTGGGGGAAATGACATCCAATTTGCAATGCAGCTGAACTTTAAGAGATACAAAAAATCATATCCTGATTCTATAGCTTCAGCAACATTACTAGCAATGCGATTGTACTCAACATTGCCCTCAGTCTGGCTCCAAAAGGCATCTGGGTGATAGAACATTTCTGGCAGGATAGGAAGGTTTCAGGTGCTTACCTGACACATTTGGCAGTAGGAGGAAGGAGAGAGCAGCTGTTTCAGAAGGCTTGCTTACCTATGTCCTCTTCCCTCTCATCTGACTTCCCTTTTGTATGCAGTGTGAGAGTATAATGGCCTCCAACATTTCTCAAATGAAACTAGGGATATCCTAAGGAACAACAAAGGTCCGTATAGTTAAAGCCATGGTTTTCCCAGTAGTGATGTATGGAAGTGAGAGTTGGACCATAAAGAAGGCTGATTGTCGAAGAATTGATGCTTTTGAATTATGGTGCTGGAGGAGACTCTTGAGAGTCCCATGGACTGCAAGAAGATCAAACATATCCATTCTTAAGGAAATCAGCCCTGAGTGCTCACTGGAAGGACAGATCGTGAAGGTGAGGCTCCAATACTTTGGTCACCTCATGAGAAGAGAAGACTTCCTGGAAAAGACCCTGATGTTGGGAAAGACGGTGGGCACAAGGAGAAGGGGACGACAGAGGATGAGATGGTTGGATAGTGTTCTCGAAGCTACCAGCATGAGTTTAACTAAACTGCAGGAGGCAGTGGAAGACAGAAGTGCCTGGCGTGCTCTGGTCCATGGGGTCACGAAGAGTCGGACACGACTAAACAACTAAACAACAACAAAGGAAAAGCTAAGCATTCCAGGATCAAATCAGAAATTGGAACAGCTTCTCCAAATCAGGGACGTCCCTGGAAAATAGGGACACTTGGAAGGTCTGGTGTAGTTGGTCACCATAGTTGAGGCTAAGTATGATTTTTTTGTCCTTTTCTGTGATTGGCCAGAAGGGGGATGGTGCAGGTTGGCCTACTCCATATTGCAGTGTTGGGTAGGTGCAGTTAGTAGGGGGAGCTGAATAATTAGGTTAATTGATTTGACTGGTTCGGGTCACATGGCAGGTCTGTGAGGCAAATGGAAGAGGTGGACATCAATGCTGAGTACACTTTTCAGAGGAATGGTGATTACAGAGATTTGTGGGGCAGAGTATGGGCCACTTTTGAAGTTATGCTGTGTCACTTGTTTAGAGTTGTGGGGCTCTGAGGAGGCTGTGAATCAGTAAGGTCTCCCTCTTCACTTGAAGGGATGTGGAAGGGCAAAACAGCTGGAATGAAGACCACCTTCACTCCCCTCAGGGGAGTCATGCTTAGGAGCACAAGAGATGCATATTTCTTGCATGTGGTCTCATATCCCCTTTGCGGTTCATAAGTTCTTCAGTTTTTACATGGTTGTTAATAAAGTGGCTCAAGTTAAATCCCTTAGTCTTGCATCTTTATTTCTGGCTAACAGAAAGCCCCTATGCTTTTTCTACATAGAAATATTTATACTGTAAGGAAATCGCAGTTCTACTCCTCTCCATTCTATCCTCACAACAACCCTGTGGGCAGTGCTTTTCTTCTAGAAAAACAGGTGCCGGTACTGCATACTCTTGAGTACCCCCCAGAGAAAAGCACTGCCTGTGAGGTATGTTAGGCTGAGAGACTACAACTGGCACAAGGTTAGCGCATGAGCTTCATGAGTGAGTGGGGATTTAAACTCTGGTCTCACAGGTCCTAATCTGGGAACTAGCCCCATGAAACTGGAGAAACTGAAATAGTGAACTTTGATAATTTCTCAATGTGAGCAATGAGAACAGTGTCGCATTATTATTATTATATACATCCAAATTTTGACCATCTTTTATATAAAGTAAGAGCCTCTGAAAATCTCTTAATTAGGAATTCCTTTTGTTGTGCTTTAGAATTTTCAACCCTTCCTTCTTTTGACATTTAAACATTTAAACTCCTGTCAAACCCAAATTGAAACATTCAGGTTTGGAGAATGGAGGCAGATGTGATATACCAATGTAATTGAGATAGGTAATCAATTTGTGACGGTCCCCCAGAAGCACAATAAATTATGGGAGAAAATCAGGATTTCTATTCTAAGTCGGTTTAGGTTTTGAAGACTTTGACAGTGTTCTGCTTTTCTGCACTTGGCAGAAATGGTGCATAATTTTCTACTGGTATAGCATAAAATTTGAAATTCTGGCAGCCGGTCAACGTTAGTAAATCTCTATTTCTATTCTATTGAAACTGGAGCCCACCCAATAAATGACTGCATAGCAGTCTAACAACAGAGCAACAGTTTGGTACTTGAGAGAAATGATTACTGAGCCATATCACATGAAAAATGCATTCTTCTCAAATATTTCAAATATAGTTTCATAAACTGAAATTATATTAAGAAATAATAAGGGTGTGTACTGGACACCAGATTTGGTTAAGACCCCAATTTGGCACTTTGTACTAGAGCTCAATTTGGCTCAGGCCAGTATGAAGACTGCCCAATTTGTTTTGGGTGTTCAGACTCTGCTTTGGTCCCTCTACTCAGGTCCAGAGGCTTTTGTTCTGAATACCACCAAATGTAGGGGTTTCCTCCTCAAAAAGTGAATCATGTGTAACTTTCTTTCTTTTTAGTAAAAGTGGGTGAAATTTGCAGGCAAGGTATCTGATTGAGAATGCATAAATCTTGCCAAGTTTCAGAAGGATAGCCAAAGTGTTTTTCCAAGAAGAGTACTCATTTCAGTTTTGGGGTAGGAATCACTTAAACACCAAATGTTTTGTGGGCAATTGGCCTGAAGACTGCAAATACAAGAGAAGTCCCACAAGGTAAGAAAGCTTCCAAATTTCAAAACAAATAGGTCCAGGAGCTTTTTTTATTAGGTATATCTAAGGTTGATTTTGAGGTAGGAAGAACTTGCGAATTAGCTTTTCACACAAAATAATTTCCTCTGATTACCAGTTTGCCATTTCAGACACAACAGATTTTCCCCCCTGCTCCCTCTCACATCCTTCTCCAGGCATCTTCATTAAGTTTAAAGACACAAGTTTCAATCTTGAAAACTGTTCCCTCCCCAAAGTACTGAGATTGCAGAAAATTATTCTCTCTGATTACAGCCTAGACCAGAGCTTTCCAAACTTTTCATGTTGGTGACACACTTTTTAGACATGCATCATTTTGCAATGCAGTAATTCAGTTTTGCTAGCAAGGCGGAGGTTAAACTAACCCCTTCCCAGCCCCAGGAGGAGTGTGGGGAGCGTTCACATGACACACCTATACGCTGCATCCACACCCAAGCCACTGTAAATATTTAATGGATATTTTTGAATATATATATTTTTTGAGTTTTAAGATCAGAATAAAGGGTGTCTTGTATTGGTTCATACTCTGCAAAACTGGGAATTGACTGCAGATGCCACACATTCAGCTGACATGCTTGGCTGATGACCATTAATGGATTATGGCTGCTCAGAAAATGCTGGATGTGGATGACTTTACTGCAACCCAACAATGCAAGCCTTATATTCCTACCACTGTAAATATTCAATGGCTTTAAAAAAAACAACACAAAAAACCAGCAGTTTTAAGATCAGACTTAAGGCATCTTCATGTTGATTCAAGTGCTACAAAGTGGGGAAAGTAGAAGATAAGGCAGATGCCTTAGAATCCTACAACTGTAGAGTTGAAAGATATCGCAAGTGTTATCTAAACTAAGCCCCTGCAATACAGGAAGCTCGCTCACATTCCTGGGTGGGTGGCGTTGTGACCAGGCATCTAGGCCCTTGTAGCGACCCAGTCAGGGGGCAGGAGATTGTCGCCCCTTCCGTGCCAGCCCTGGCTGTGTCACCCCGCCTGGCCAATCTATGCCGATGGGGGACATTGCGGCAGATAATTTAAACCGTGGTGTGGCCAGTGGCTTCCCTCTCTCACCTTCATGCCTGATCTACCTACTCAGCCCCCCTCTTTTCAAGATTTGGTTTGATATGACCTTGCTATGGACAAATGCCAGCCGCCTTGTTGGGGTTGGGTTAGAAATTTTTCCACTTGGCGAATTGGCACCTGCCATTTTGTTTTTGCCTACCTTGTAGCAATTGTCACAACTTTGTAAAGTTAGGCATTGGGTAAGCCTTTGTTTAATGGAGGGGAGGTTGTAGCCTCCACCTGCCCCTCCTCGATAAGTGATCGAGAGGTTGTTAAAGGGATCCAGAGGCCTGGATTCTGTCCCAAGCCCAGACGTGGGCTAGGGCCATGCCACTAGCCCAACGGCGACCCCTCAGGGTGCCCCTATTTGATGCAAGTCATAGGGCTCCCCCTTCTGGTACTTTAAACTTAGTTCAACTCCCTGCAGATGGGCAGGAGTCAAGATATAGCCTGGTTTCACCCAATGCCTAAGCCAGGCATGGCCAAACTTGGCCTTCCATATGTTTTGGGACTACATCATCATCCCTGACCACTGGTCCTGTTAGCTAGGGATGCTGGGATTTGTAGTTTCAAAACATCTGGAGGGCCAAGTTTGGCCATGCCTGACCTAAGCCAAACCATTCACATCTGTAACCAATAAAGTTGTAGCCTGTTTTAACCCATAATCCAAAACACTAATGTTGGTGTGTTTATTAATCAATGGGGAACTTCAGGCACGGGGCCTTGGCAGCAATCACAACTAAAGAATCCCTGACTGATGGCTGTTGAACTTCTGTTTACTCACCTTTCTTTAAAACAGAAAAACAACCAACCAGAGGATGCACGTTCTGCCATCAACCTTGTTACATACATGCAACACATTTTGAGCATATTTAAAGCGCACACACCCTCAGGGTGTTAGGGATTGTAGCTCTGTAAGAATTAACTACACTCCTCAGGATTCCTTGAGGGGTTGTGTGTGCTTTAACGGTATGGTATTCATGTTCCCCCTGGCTATACGGCCTCTGCCTGAATATACTCACAATACACAATTTCTTTATAAAAGAGGCTAGTCATAAAAGCACAAAACTGATAGTAGCTCCAGCCCAAAACAGATCCCCTATTTACCAAGTGTTAAGTCTTTCTAACGTGGATTTATTTATTTATTTGTTTATATTAATGAAAGAATATAGTGTTTTCTTCCTGCCATTCATTTAAAGATATGATCAAGGTTGGAAAACTGACCAAATGGTAAAACTTCTCCACACTATACCTGAATTACTAGGGTGTGCCATTTTAGGGGGTGAAACATAATTTTTGCAAATTTCTTCAGTGATACATTTTTGGGTCAAAGGAGGTTCATATACCCTGCCAAACCAGTCTATTAGCTTCAACAGGGGCAAAGCACTGGGGCTGATGGAAAGTGTCTTTCTCTGACCCAGTGTGTCATCATCTCTGCTCCACAAGTCAACAATCTTTTAGACACCAGCTCTCCTCCTCTCACTGTCATCTGAGCACAAGAGTGTATGGATTATCATTTTGCGCAATGCATACCATGCCGAGCGCTCAATAGTTGGCAAAACAGCATCCACTGTAGCCTCCTTTTGCAGCCTAACTCGCCACAGCTGAAGCAAGATGTGGGCTTTCCATCCAAAATGTTTTACTTTGATGTTGAACCAACAATGTATTCCACTTTCAGTCTTAAGCTGTTGAGGGGTTTGCCTTTAAGGCCACGTTTTGAAACCCATATTCGACAAAGCCTGTTTGCTGTTGTTGACCATCTTGAATTGCCAACTGGACCAATTTCAAGAGGGGCCAAATTTGGAAAGTAATTGCTTATATGTTTTTTCCAAGACCAGGAAAAATATATGAAGGTGGCATTTGCTCCAAATCATAGTAAGTTCTAAAATGAAGCTCAGAATGGTGGGATTACTACTGGGTTTGGGATTTTTATTTTGTTTTGAAAATTGAGAAACTCTAATCATAAGCTAAGACAACATAGGGAGATACTATCTCAATTCCACTTTTTATAAACATAATTTAGGTATTTGTTTTGTGTGTGTGTGTGTGTGCATGGACTCCCTTAATGTGAACCTTTTCCTGCCATTACCCTATTCCTTTAGAGTGCTTTTGAAGCCTCCTAGTAACTTTATAAGATGGGTCTAGGTGTGAGATAAACTCCAGCAGTGAGACAAGATGATCCATTAATTAAGATTGTTTATTAAATGAATATTTTGTGCATTAAGGGAATACTGATATTTACTTTGGGTGTTTGATGGCAGTTTCTAAGGGCTCAAGAGACACTGCTGCTGACACCAACTTCTAAGAGCCTTTTACCTCAGGCCAAATTTCCCCCAGCCAAATTCACTTACAACTAAGTTCTGCTAATGAGAATAATCTTTTTCTTACACTGTTATACTTTTGGCTGCTTGGAGAGCATAGCTCATTTTAAGAAATCTGCTAGCCTCTTATCCTAATGCATTGGCTCCCTTCTTTTGATCTTTACCTGCAGAGATCACACCAGGGAGTAATAGTTATAGTAATAATAATAATAATTGCTTTTAATAAATAGACTTTCACACATATGTTCTAATGCAATCTGCACACATCCTTAAAAATAACAAATGGCATTTAAAAATAGTACAAGAAAAAACATTTAGGTTTAAAAACTGTGCAAATATAACATATAAGGCAGAGATCATTTTATCTAGATGAAAAAGTTTGTCAAAACAAAAATGTCTTCAGTTGTTTTGGAGAAGTACTGATAGTAAGTGTCTGTCATATCTCAACATGAATACTGTTCCACAGAACAGGGGCAATCAGCCTGAAAGCCCTGCTTTGAAATACTGTGAAGCAGACACCTGATGTCTTGGGGGACTTTAAGGATAAAGTCTCCTGCAGAACACAGCAACCTTCTAGGATACAGTGTTCTCTCAAGTAACCTGGTCCTGAGCTGTATAGGACCATATACATTAGTACCAGAACTTTGAAGTAGGCCCCGTAGCTAATGTCAGGCAGTGCAATTCCTGCAAACAAATTCCACCAGCAAGTTAGACGCCATGTTCTGAACCTGCTGCAGCTGCCAGACACACCTCAACAGCAGCTCCACATATGGTGTACTAAAGTAAACCAAAATCAAGGTTAGCAATACATGGACAAGTATCGTTAAGCTGTCCCAGTCCAGGAATGGCCATAACTGAAGCTGCTCAAAGGTAGTCCCAACCACCGATTGTGCCTCCAGAAATGGAGGTCGAACCAGTCTATGCACTTACTTCTTCAGACTATGCACCTATTTCTTCCTGTCCAGGGAAAGCAATTTACCAACTTCCTGGGCCTGGGAATCACTCACCCATAGGACCTCTGTCTTGCCATGATTCACTTTATTTGCCCTCATCCAGCCCACCACTGCTTCCAGACACTGGTCCAGGGCCTGCACAACAATTCCTGATTAAGATGTTACAGAAAAATAGGGTTGGGTATCATCAGCATACTCTCGACAAATCTCTCCAAAACTCCTGAAGGCTGCTCCCAAAGACTTCTTACGTTAAGTAGCACTGGAGAAGAGAGGCTGGCTGAGTGACTAGATGGCTGAATGAGTGAGTGACAGAGACCCTCTCTGCACCACAAATTTAAAGCAGTATTATACTACTTTAAACAGCCACAAACTCCCCCAAAGAATCCTGTAGTTTATTAAAGGCACTGGAGCTGTTATGGGACGCTTGTTCCCCTCACAGAGCTTCAATTCAATTTCAGTTTCCTTGTTTATCTTTCCCCTCTCTATCGCTTTCGGAGGGGAATAAATATCTGTATTCATCAGCCAGGAGGAAGAGGTGGATGTAAGGGGTGTCACAGTCAGCAATGTGTGCTGACCGGATAATCAGCTTTTGACTGAGTCCAACAATATCTGGATAGCGACAGATTCTCCATCTCTGGTACTGAGCTAGCTGGACCAATGTTCTGACTCAACATAAGGCAGCTTTTTAAGTGTGACCAGACATTGACATAATGCAAATCGCTTGATGAACACAAAGGCTGGCAACTCCCTCTTTATTAGCCTGTTTTCTGATGTGACGAGAGAAAGCAGGCCCGTGTTTGTAAAGAAAATTCATCCAAGTGGATTTATGGAAATTCACTTGTGTGTAATATAATATAATCTCATATCATATCACATTTAAAGAAATAAATAAAACAAAGCTGTTAACTACTGCTTTTATTATCCCTCCAAGTGCGGCATCCGGAAATGAGGCTGTGCGTACAAATAACTTGCAATATAGGTTGGTAATAAGAAGTCTCTTATGAACTATTTCCTTCAGATGTTAAAATAACGATTTGCCAGCAAACACCAGGTGGTTGTTACAGATGAAGTATGCATTTTCCCAGGTTGTCAACAAATGTGGCTGTTACAGAGAGTTCCTAACATGATCCTGTATACATACATTCACCTGCAGAATCATGGAGTTATCTTAAGGAGATGTCTCAACTCCAGTGGTGCACAGCACCAAATTACATTCATACACACAAGCATATAGTGCTGAAGGATTCACCTCAAGGATTAATATCAGGAAGATCCTGGTTCAAATCTCTTTTCTGCCATGAAGTCACTTAGGGCGTGGTAGAGGACCTTTTCTGGTCGCAAGGCCAGATATGTACTTTATTCAGACTTTTTAGTGATGATACACACAATTTGAAGTTGACTTACAATTCAAGATGAAGGGAGTTCACACATCGCTAATCCAATGTGTAGCACATATTTCATTTGTATGCTCTTTCACATGTTGACAGATGGTATTTATTTACCATGGCGGAATGGTTTTGTTTTTGCTTGTTTTTTTTTGTTCCCAATTGCTTGCGTTGGCATGGGATATATAAAATATGAGCTCTCACCAAGTTGAAGTGGTGCTGGAAGAAGGAAATAATCAGAAAATGAAGATGATATGGAAGAGAGATTATTTACCTCAGAAAATCAGATGAGAATCAGGTTGTCAAGTTGATTTCTTTTGTCTGAAATTGGCCTTGGACTAGGTCAGTACTGGGCAACTCTCATTTCAGCATGAGCCAACAGGTCCAAGTATGAATACTGCAGGAACAGGGACTGACAATATCAGGGGACATGGCCTCGGATTCTTATTTTGTTTTTGTTTCATTTGGGTATATATCAGCATATACCCCAGCTTTGAACCTGGCCACAGATTGTCTGGTTTTGGACAGACACTTTTTAAAATAACAGCTTAAATCCTAGAACATGGATACTGAAGTTGAAGGACTATATTTTAGTGACCTGTGACTAGGCCCCAGGCCCTGTCCCTTTAATTTCATCCTTCAGTCTGCATGGTCTAAGTGGCAGC
Organism: Podarcis vaucheri; assembly: GCF_965113315.1. NCBI lineage: Eukaryota > Metazoa > Chordata > Lepidosauria > Squamata > Lacertidae > Podarcis > Podarcis vaucheri. The sequence goes on from NC_138766.1 coordinate 75,326,894, forward strand.
CAGCCAGGCAAAGTATACAGAGTCCAAATTTAATTGCCTGCCGAGTTCCCAAATACATCATAAGGCTATAGCTTTCATACACTGTTGGTCTGGAGCAGTTCTTTAACAGCCGTGCCTCTAAGAGCCACTTGTAGGAGATATACTTTGGAGAGCTGTTCTTTCCCACACTGCCAATATCATAATCAATATCTACAAATCTATGTTGTGACTGCGTTTGGAATGCTGTGTACAGTTCTGGCAGCTTCACCTGAAAATGGAGTTGGAGTTGGAAAGAGTTCAGAAAAGGGCAACCAGAATGATCAAAGGGATGAAGCGGCTCTCCTAGTGGAAAAAGTTGCAGTGTTTGGGTCTTTTTAGTTTAGAGGAAATGAGAGTAAGAGGTGACATGGCAAAAATTTATCATGCTATGCATGACATACTATCTACCTTCTAGCTAGTGCTAAAACATGAGTTGCCATGATCATGCATAATTCCACAGCATAATTTTCCCCCTAAAAAGTGCTTTTTCGGGGCTGTGATCTCACTTGGTGCCCCAAAATGCACGTTTTGAGGTGCTCTGTCTGAAAAAGCTCTTTTTTGGGCTGGGGAGGGGACTGTGGTGCAAAATCACATGAGATCACAGCAGCCAAAATGGTCACCACGCTCTTGCGAGATGGAGATGGCATCCCAGATTTTGGCTTCAAAGTGTTGGAGCAGCAGCCTGAAAGATCAGAAGGCTAAGTGACTCTACCTGCAGCTGATCAGCCTTCTTGCTCCTGATGAGAACCGGCTGGCTCCAGCTTTCTTAAGCAGGGTTTCCAGCCTCAGTCAGTTGCTGGAAACAACATTTGTTGTTCCTGGCCAGACCTTGCAGCTTCTTGCTTCTTGTGACCTTGGACCCTTGGCTTTCTTTACCCCCAGATCATCCGACTACATGAACTGAGATATTCCTGACCTTAGGACTGAACTGAACCTTGTAGATGGACTCTGCCTCCAGGCAAATAATCCCCTGAGACTTGGCTGGCTGGCTGGCTTCTCCTTTCATTGAACTCCGCCGTGGCAGGTAGCACAGGGCTATGACAAATGAATGTAGTCCTTAGCCTGAAAAAGGCTTCCCCCCATTGGAGGAGTAGCAAACTATCAAGGGAAATGGATGGTTGTAGTACCTCTACCTGTTCCAGGCAGTGGGGAGAGATTATCTCTTCTCCTGTGCTTTAACTAATGGTGGCTAACCAAGTATAGTGCATGGGGCACTGTCCCACCAAGCTCTGCCTGCCTGCTGGTCCAGAGGGTGGCCCTGCCTGTTTTCTCCCCTTTAGTCTCCGTGTTATTTAATCTCAGCAGGAGGAGGATTGAGACAAAAGTTAAATCTGTTGGTTCTGCCTGCCATTAGCTTTTGCTACCTCTATTGTTGGCCCATCTGCGTTACACCCTATCACTCCAAATGTGCACCAGCCATTGCTGGCTTTAACTGGTCCATAACTGAGACTGGGGTGATGTCTGATCCATGTGGATAATTCTGTGAAGTTGTAAATAATATGAAATCATGCCTGTTTCAACATAAGAATCTCTCCAGATGTCATCTTCATCTTCATCTTGTTTTTTTCTACAACATTGGGTAATTTCTTTAAACTGATTCATTGTCCAAGCTATAATACCTCCCTTTTCCCTTTGTTCTTCCTTGCCCAGTTGCTTCTGATCAACAGAGTTTAAGCATCTGCGTTTCCTTTATGCTTTGCAGCTAAGGCATGTTTTCCCACTTGAGAACAGATTCAGCCTTTGGCAGATGCCAGCCCAGCATGTTTGTCCACTCTGATGTGAAACTGCTTGTTGGTTGTAACCAACAGATTCAGAATTCTATTAATAAACCCATGCTAAGACTCTGCACTTTTCAACCACAATCTTAGACTGCCCTGGATATGAAAGTTGTGTGTTCAGCCAGAGGTACTCTGAGAGTTTCTCTCTCTCCAGCTGATTGGTCAATGCACCTCACAAACTTGTTAATTGCACATCCCTGCTGCCACACACCCCTACTATCATTGGCTTCTAGCCATCACGGTGATGTTCTTTCTCCACTGTTGGAGACAATAAGCCTCTGAAAATTAGTTGCTAGACATCACAAGTGGCTCTTTCTTTAGGTCATCAAATGGAGCCTTATTGTGGGTACCACACACCCTGGGAGTTCATTTAAGTAGTACTCAAGCTCTTCTGGAAAGTAAACTGAAGCTTGCTCTTTTCAATGACTCCTGAATGCTTTTCAATCTGCCTGGATTTTTCAGGGTAGAATTGCTGGATATTGTTCATTGTGGTTTTGCATAAGCATTGTTGGATATTGTTGACAAGGACACCAATTCATGTCCCTTCACCCTGACCAAGAAAGGGTTTTTGTAAGCTGCTTATGGAGTTCTTAAAGACAACCGTTTATCAAGGACTGTCTTTAAGTGAAAACTCTTGAATGGTCATGTTGAGCAAACTCTGTGATGGTCACATGGAGCAAAGAGATATCAGGATAAGCAGCTTCTCACTTTCTAAACAAAGATGGAGTTCAAGTAATTCACTTCTGGTGTATGAAACAACACCAGAATATTAAGAACTCCAAAATTTGTTGGCACAATAAGATAAAATGAATTTCTGATCCCTATATAGAACTGGAGAAAGATACGACAAAAGGTATGAGATAGCTAAACCTCAAAAGAAGGGAGGGAGAGAAAGGGGTTAATATGCATAACATTGGCCATAATGAAAATCAGGAGAATGAGAGGCACTCCTACTTTGGTATGTAAGCTGATTTTCATCCAGCAGAGCATATCTGAACAAACACCAGTTCAAGAACTGGAGGAAAGGCTAATCATAAGTCAACCTTTGTATGTAAGTATAGATGTACCATACAGATTACATTTAGCCCCCAGCAAGTGCAGCACTGGTGACAGTTCTTTGTGCAGTGCAACATCATTTGATGAATACTTCATGTGTTTTAGGTTCACTGATTGAACATGTAATAAAAAAATATGTTCTTATACTGATAAAACAGTTAAACGGAAACACCATAACTTTAACTAAAGCGAAATCTGAGGCATCTAAAATTCCTGAATGTTGAATGTGCATCAAAGAGCTCTAAACTGTGCTTGTCTAGCATCCATCAAATGCCATCTCTGTGGCCTTCTGCATTAGTATAATGTGCCCACATTTCCTATAAATGCTTTCATCATTCCAATTTAATGATGTTGGCTCTGACATCCTAAGGTCATAGGATCGTTTTTTGTGGTTATATACAGTATAACCCTCCCAAAGAGTCAGTAATCACTTAAAGTAGATCGTCAAAAATTGGTTCTGCCCGTAATTGAATTTCACATTCACGGTTTCTTACAATGCACATTTTGTTTTAAAAGGATGCATTAAAATAGTCACCCTGCTACCCTTAATGTGTAAATCTGACTTCTGAATTGGCGTGCAATGGTAATAAAGAAACTAATTGCCTACTTAATCCATTGCAGTTTTATTTTTTAATATTTTTTTCTTAATGCTCCTATGTTTTCTTCCCCATTGCAATGTCACCAAAAATGAAAGCATTAATGATAATTAGGGGGGAATTTACCACAGGATGGTTGGGAAGAAAATTGAGGCAAATGATGTTCTGCAGTGAAACAAAAACAAACAACTCAAAACTAAGGTGTCCAACTGCTATAACTTGCCTATATTTTAGTTTGACTGATTTATGTGATTTATAACTTTTAGAAAGATTTTTCTTTTGAAAACATGTAAATGTTATGACATTCTGTTGGATATAGTTTGTTACTGTTGTTGTTCAAAATTAGTGCAGTATATATATTTGCAAATTTTCAGTGTTGCACATTTCACAAGGCATAAATTTACTCTCACAAGAAACAGTGATGGCAATCAACCTGAATGGCTTTAAAAAAGGAGTAGAGAATTCTGTTCCCACCACTGAGTGGGGGTGACGTTGACATACGCCAGCTCCCTTGGGAAGAAGAGTTAAAATGTTTTTGGCCTGGGGTGGAGTTTAGGAAGGGTCAAGTGGGCCATTTGGCCAATCAGGATGGAAAAGAATACCAGTTTTATAAGCTAACTCTGCCTCAAACACTCAATTCTTTGCAGCTATGGCCTTTCCAGGGCAATATTGTCTTTGCTAGTTGCTTGAGTAGGAATTTTGCGGGGAGCCCCTGACTAGCCTAGGGACTCATAATTTTTTCCTACTCCATACTGCTTGGAATGACATTTTTGATTGGTTTAATTGGCTTTCAATCCGGGCAGGAAAGACAAGTCATATGCTTCTGAACACCTGTTTCTGGAAACCACCTGAGAGGGGAGTGCTGTTGTACTCAAGTCCTGCTCACTACTTCCAGTAGGCATCTTTCCAGCAGGTGCTTCCTATGTCCAGAGCTTCCTGAAACACTCTGCATGAAGATCTCCATTACTTTCATTTTACAAATCACAACACTGAGTTGAAAAAATAATATTTCATGCACCCACAAGGGTGTTTATGGAGATGAATATATATGGAGAAGTATGGATTACAGCCATCCAACTTGCTCTGTATCACTTCCAAATAGGGAAAGGGGCTGAATTTTTGCATGGTTTCCCAGGTCAAGAAGCCCCTCTGTTTGGCTATCCTTAGTGTGCCAGGAAAAAAGCAGCCTTAGAACTATTCTGTGTCATAGGCTAGTTTTCCACATAGATATCATTCAGAGAGAAAACATTTATATGGGGTTCCCTACCTATGTGGGGTTCTCTTCGGCATTCAGACTAGGGAGCAGTATTCTTCACTGTCTTCTGCTGCAGTGGTAGAAGACTGCTGCTAAATCTAATCCATGAGATACGGTTCTTAATCAGCTGGTGCAATTCAGCTATATCAAATCCATATTTTCCACCTTTGTCTTTCAGTAACTTGGCCCACTTCCTTTTCAGTCATTACTTGGCTTTCATCCCCATATCTCCTGGTATTGTCTGGCTGTAAATATGAAGCCCACTAAGTTTTATGATCACTTTACACTAGTACTTCTAGCATTGTACATGAATGTGGTAATTCTAGTCGCTGAATACTGCTTATCTTAGCATAAAGCTCATTCCCAGATTTCCCCCTTCTTTCTGTGAACCACAATTACTATAAAGGCATCTATAAAATATCATTAAGGCAATTTCAAGACCTCAAATTGACAGGATTATTACAATGCTTTTTTTCTTCCTGCCTGCTAGACATCACTCAGCACAAGCATCACTCATCTGTGTTTTGCGAAATCCTTTTATTGAAAATATCATGAGGGTAGTTTGGTGGGGCCTGCATATGTACTCAGAAGTGAGTGCAACAATTTCCATGATGCTTTCCTCCCAGGCAATTGCGCAATGAGTTTGAGTCTTCATGTAGCCTTTCTTCCAAAGCTAGTGGGCAATCCCTTACCAAATGTGTCTTTAAAGATAACTATTTTAAAAGCTAGATTTGAATCACAAACCACCAGTGATTCTATATTGTAAATTCAAATGTCATTTCAGAAATGGGTTATGCCATGCCCCTTGCAGGGCTGGCCCATGACATTTTGGCATCTGAGGCGGACCCCAAAATGGCATCCCCCTCCCTGACAGGAAAGAATGGGCAAGGAGCAAACAGGGAAAGAAAGATAAGCATTGGAGTATGCTGCCCAAGTGGATCCTGCCGCCTGAGGCAGTTCACTCACTTTGCCTCCTAAGTGGGCAGGCCCTGGCCCCCTGCCACTTAGTGTTGGCTTGAAGAGGACTCAGAGTTGGATGGTGTATCAGTCATTCCACTTGAGAAGGAGCCTTCAACATCACCTTCTACAATTCCCTGGCCAGAGCACATAGGTCTCCCATAATCACTCTTCTGCAGCTGCTCCCTCAACACATCCATACAGGAGTGTATGCCTGCAGTATAGGCCAAGGTCCTCTGAAGATTGTTTACAACTCTCCCAAGGGACAGAACTACTGAAAGAGGAGGTTTGCCAACCTTCTTAAGCTCTCAGTCGATTCTCACCCCTGGCTAAGGCAGCATCTTCTTTAGTTTAGCCATCTGTGAGATGGCTTAGCAGACAGGTGAAGGCATAACATGAACCTATTCCTAGACTTCCCATGAAAAATATGGATCAGATTCTTGTGCAGGTAATTTTGTGGCCTCAGATGTCTTCTGAATGTAATAAGTATAAAAGAAGGCGACCTCCTGGTAGTCATCCAAAGCATTAAGGGTCAAACGGAGGGCTTCTTCTCCTGTACGAGGGAGGGTCTTTGAAACACCTAGCTTGTCTGCTTTAGAGATATTCATCCACCCTTCTCCTCAGTACGTGACTCCTGTATTTTCTGCTTCTTACTCATGCAGATAGGTTTTGATGTCACAGAGATGAGTCTTGGCAAAAATATCTTTGGACCCGTGGCAATCATTGCCTTGTTGTTGTTGTTGTTTAGTTGTGTCTGACTCTTCATGACCCCATGGACCAGAGCACGCCAGGCACTCCTGTCTTCCACTGCCTCCTGCAATTTGGTCAAACTCATGTTGAACACTGTCCAACCATCTCGTCCTCTATCATCCCCTTCTCCTTGTGCCCTCAATCTTTCCCAACATCAGGGTCTTTTCCAGGGAGTCTTCTCTTCTCATGAGGTGGCCTCATGTATTGGAGCCTCAGCTTCAGGAACTGTCCTTCCAGTGAGCACTCAGGGCTGATTTCCTTAAGAATGGAGAGGTTTGATCTTCTTGCAGTCCATGGGACTCTCAAGAGTCTCCTCCAGCACCATAATTCAAAAGCATCAATTCTTCAGCGATCAGCCTTCTTTATGGTCCAGCTCTCACTTTCATACATCACTACTGGGAAAACTGTAGCTTTAACTATACAGACCTTTGTCGGCAAGGTGATGTCTCTGCTTTTTAAGATGCTGTCTAGGTTTGTCATTGCTTTTCTCCCAAAAAGCAGGCATCTTTTAATTTTGTGACTGTTGTCACCATCTGCAGTGATCATGGAACCCAAGAAAGTAAAATCTCTCACTGCCTCCATTTCTTCCCCTTCTATTTGCCAGGAGGTGATGGGCCCAGTGGCCATGATCTTCTTCTTTTTTATGTTGAGCTTCAGACCATATTTTGCACTCTCCTCCTTCATGGATCACTGCCTTGTCATTGCAAAGGGGCTTGAATAACTCAGAGAAACTATGAGCTATGCCGTGCAGGGCCACCCAAGATGGATAGGTCATAGTGGAGAGTTTTGACTAAACGTGATCATTACCTTAGCTGCTATGATATCAGAGAGCCTTCAAACAGCTTAGGAAGATTTGGAAACCTCAACAATGAACATCCTTTCATTGGTAGAGTTCTCTTTTGAGTGTCACCATAGCCAACCTCTATTCTCTGTAACAGCCACAGAAATGGGTACCAACAGTTAATCAAGGAAAACATAAAGGATAAGCACCCTGCTACTGTCTTTGTACTGTCTCGTTACTTACCATTTATATTTCATTTTGAACATCCTTGGAAACATTTGACTCTTCTCAAATAGCTGTAAATCTAAAGGGGAGAAGATGCCAAGATATGTTAACAATACCGCCTGCTGATTTAGCAGACTTCATCCCAAAGGGATCAGAAGGTACTTGCAACAAACTGCTAAAACACTGTAATCTGGAGGGGTTACTTATCACTAGTATGTGACTTTAATTTGAGTGCACAATGACTGCATAAGGAAGGAGAGTTAGAATGGTTTAAATGCAAGCATTAAACTGCTAAAGAGAAAGAAGGATCTGGGGTTGAAGCATGAGTATGGAGCCATACAAGCTAATACTGTTACCTTGGGCACACTTACAAGAGTCTTCATTCCAAGCAAATATGCCCGGGATGCCCAATGTGGTGTAGTGGTTAAGAGCGATAGACTTGTAATCTGGGGAACCGGGTTCGCGTCTCCGCTCCTCCACATACAGATGCTGGGTGACCTTGGGCTAGTCACACTTCTCTGAAGTCTCTCAGCCCCACTCAGCTCACAGAGTGTTTGTTGTGGGAGAGGGAGGGAAAGGAGAATGTTAGCCGCTTTGAGACTCCCTAGGGTAGTGATAAAGCGGGATATCAAATCCAAACTCTTCTTGTTCTTACAGAGTTATAATCAACTCCATGGACTCCATGGCCTGGTTCTCATGTGGCAATAAGCTACAGTCTGTTTTAAATCATGACTGAATCATGAGCATGCATCTCTCTCCCACATGCCACCAGCATGGCTCAAAAAGGCTACCCTATGAGCAGAATCCAACACAGTGCTAAGAAAAGCTTGCATCAGTGCAAGGATTTCTCCCTGTGCAGCAGAACAGAACATTCGCCTCCTCACCTTCCCTATATGCCCCTTAAATGTTCTAGGGGTTCCCTCAGCTCTCTGAAGCAGATTCTGGGAGAGTGTGGGGTGTACCAGGAGGTCCATGTTGCCTGATCCTGGACTGCTGTATGTCAGTTTCAAGCAAGCCAGAAACAGTGAGCCTGAAAATATTATCAGAGTTTGTTCTTGGTTTATTTCTGGCCTACCACTTGCAATTTCTTTAAAAGAAACTAAGTGTGGTTCAGGTTCAGATGACACTTCATTCATAGCAAGGCTTGTTTGAGCTAAGCAGGTGTTTATACATGTTTTCTCTTACACTCGTTTCATTCCATTGGAAACTGCTGTAGTGAAAGAGGAGGGAGAGATTTAGACATGCTGAGAAGAGTGTCTCCAGTTTGGGGTGTTTCAGATTTCCAGGATGGCTTTAGATCCCTTAGATCCAAGCCACTTCCCCAAATGCCCCCTTTCATTTTTAGCTCCACTGGCACCAGAACTCTGGAGTCAAGTGGGCCAGATCATCGGAAGAGCTGGGGGGGGGTACAGATTTGCCTCTCTGGAACTTCCTACCTGGTAGATCCAATTTATCCTATAAGCCTCTTGTTTTATTTAATTTTAACACTACTTTTCAAGAAAACAATTCTTCACGAAGTAGATTACAGAGCGCAAACATCAAACTTAGCCAATGAAATAATAATTTTTAAACATTTACAACTGTTCTTTCAGAACTCCTAGTACAGCTAAAAAGCCTGCACTGAATCAATTTGTTCCTCACCTTGACACTGAGTGGCTTTCTAGTATCAGGGATACCTAGGGGACATGGGTTCAGAAATTACTTCTTGTAATGTTTCAAGACTAAGGTCCTGCTGTTGTTGGAAGGGGGAAAGGTCACAACTGAGATAACAACCTTGTGATAAGATCTCTGATCCTTATGGGATACTCAGGGATGAATATTACATTTTTTTTCATCCTGTCTGATAGAGATAGCCGAAACTCCTACCACCATCTAAAAAATTAAAACAGTCCTATCTTACAATTCCCTGTTGCTCCCATCCCACTAACCCATTAAAGTGATCAGACAGTGTCAGATTTCTCAGTCTGAACTATCATGTTCATCTCATCCCTCTTGTTCCTGTGTAATCGCCATATCTAATGGGAAGAGCTACTGACTGTTGCACAGACATTAGCAAGGGAGTGTAGCTGATTCCCTTGTGCTGCGGTAGATGAATCTGTTCATGTGTTTTAGGATGAAAAAAAATAAAATAAAAGGTCACTGGGAGAAAAATAGTTCTTTCCATCAAACCTCTTTGATCAAAACTTGTTATGATCTCTCAATTGCATTTCCTTATCGACCAGTACACTGTTTCTTCTCCTTGATTTATGTGAGGGATGAGAACACCAGCCTCAGGACACAAAAGTTCATCCTAGGGCATCACATCTTATATTTGTCATCAATGACCATGAAGAAGCCAGTTAGCATACTGCCTAGGCTAATAAGCTGACAGTGATAATGATGGGATTATCTCGGGGAAAGCGCTGAATATCTTACAAGCCATTAAGAATCTGCTTGTTCGTTTTGATTGCATTAAGCCTTTCCATCTGTAACGTCCCACCAAAGAGAAAATACTTAAAACTTTTTGTCAGGAGACATGATATGTAACCTACATCATTCATTAGCATTCAAACCTATCCAGCGTCAATCATGGACTTTAAAGTGACATTGGTCAAATCAAGTATAGAAGAACGATGGTTGTGCCTGTGGTTATATTGTCTAATTCTTATTCGTAAGGAATAAGAAGGGCATTATATAGCAAAAATAAATCATGACACAGATCTTCATCACATACTCAATGGCCCAACAGTGCATCTATGTTAATATGGGCAAGGCTGATTATGTGAACCTCTCCAACCTGGTGGTGGGCACTTTCCCTTCTACTCTGCTGTAGATCAGGCTAAAAAAATACAAGTTTGGCTCTGCTTCCATGGCCCTTACATTCAAAGACTTCCATTATACATTCTCTAACTCAGTGTTTCCCAACCGGTGTTCCGCGGCACACGAGTGTGCCGTGAGACGTTGCCTCGTTTGCCGCGAGATGCCTGGAGGGAGGCGGGCGAGTCGGGCGGCGAGAGGCGGGGCGGCGGCAGCGAGGAGAGGCTGCGCCTCCTGCTGCTGCCTGGCGCTCCTCCTCGCAGCCGGCAGCGCTGCCTGGGCGCCTCCGCGCGACTCTGCCTCGCTGGGTTTGGTCTCCCAGCAGAGACGGGTCACACGCGCCCCTCCCTCCCTCCCTCAGCCTGCGCGGAGGGAGAGCCAGAGAGAGGCATCGCTCCTGCGCGGCGGGAGAGGGAGCAGCCGGAGCGATGCCCCAAACGAAGGCATGGGACCGGAGGGGAAATCCTCTCCGAGGAGGATTAAGCGCAGCTGAGAGAAGCCTTTCGAGGAGCTGCCGTGTCCCCTGGAAACCCCCTTCCCAGCTCTGCCTGCCTGCCTGCCCAAAGCTTGGAGGTTCCCCGGCAAGGGGGAGGGGAAAAACTTTCACTTTTGTGCGTCCCTCCCGGCGTGACGCTGCGCGCTGACGTCACGGGGCGGGGCTTTAATGGTGGTGTGCCGCGAGATTTTTTTTCAGTACACAGGTGTGCCATTGCCCAAAAACGTTTGGGAAACACTGCTCTAACTGGCACATTTGCAACAGTCCCAATGCTTGCTTCAGTAGCCCAAGTAGTCTTGGGTGGACATCCTGCAGTGGAGATCCTACAGGTAGCAACCATCCTACAGTACCTACCTCTTTCGAGATATACATTTTCTGTGTAGCAGCTAATTGGATCAACTGATATAAACAGAAATCCTTAGACCAGAAGTGCCCTTCCAGATGTTGTTGGCTACAGCTCCCACTGAGCTGCTGTAATATATATATATATATATATATATATATATATATATATATATATTTGCTTTCGTAGATTTTCACGGGTACAGGAATGCAGGTTTTGGTGTCTTCGGGTGTCTTCCCGTGTAAGAGTCGGGGTGTCTGTGCGACGTAACAAGAAGCCGAAAGCACCAGCCTGAAGATGACGAGTGAGACCTCGTCGAAACGTCGCACAGACACCCCGACTCTTACACGGGAAGACACCCGAAGACACCAAAACCTGCATATATATATATATATATATATATATATATATATATATATATATCTGAAGGACCACAGGTTTTCCCATCCTTATGTCTTCTCTAGTCTTCTCCAAGCTGGTGCCCTCCAGATTCTTTGAATTACAATTCCCATAAGCGCTTACCTTTGGCCACGCTGGCTGGACCTGATGGGAGTTTAACTCACCACATCTGGAGGGCAGCAGATTGGAGACAGCTGCTTAAGACCTTCACTGATTGGCATAGGACAATGGGATGGTCACATGCATCATAGTGATGTGAGAGAGGCACAAGGTTTGGAAAAGCTGGTCAAAATCTGAGTGAAATGTGAGGAAAGGATCTAGATTACAACCAGCAAACATTTAAAATGAACAAATCTGAAACGTATTGTGACAGGTGCTAGTTGTATCCCCCCCTCCTTTTATCTGGTAAGTGCCACTAAGCTATTATTTTGAAAAATAGAAGGCTATCCCTCTACTCTCCCTCTGCTCCTGATGGCTGCTTGATTGCACCCAACAAAGGATGCACTGCTTGCAGAATCCGGGCAGCCCCTTCTCCTAGCTCCAGGGGGATGACCCAGGGCTGCCTCAGATTTGTTTCTTCCTCTCCGGCTGTTTTCCCACTGTCTGAGTAGGTCTTGCTTGCTCATGGATGTGCCATTTCTTTCAGCAGCAACCATTTCCTGAATTGCTTGTTTTTGCCTACATGAGGCACAACGGGAAGTGACGCCTTCCTCTGGCATGCTGCTCCCTCTATCACCACCATACCTGTTGCTGCCACTGCCACTTATCTGCCTGCCCTGCCATTTCCACCGCTGGCTGCCACCTTGGGGGCTTTTGCCGCCTGAGGCAGCTGCCTTAGCTTGCCTAATGGCAGATCTGGTTCTGCTTAAAAGTAAAAGTAAAGGGACTCCTGACCATTAGGTCCAGTCGTGACCGACTTTGGGTTTGTGGCGCTCATCTCGCTTTATTGCCCGAGGGAGCCGGCGTACAGCTTCCGGGTCATGTGGCCAGCATGACTAAGCCACTTCTGGCGAACCAGAGCAGCGCATGGAAACACCGTTTACCTTTCCGCCAGAGCAGTACCTATTTATCTACTTGCACTTTGACGTGCTTTCGAACTGCTAGGTGGGCAGGAGCAGGGACCGAGCAACAGGAGCTCACCCCGTTGCGGGGATTCAAACCGCCAACCTTCTGATTGGCAAGTCCTAGGCTCTGTGGTTTAACCCACAGTGCCACCCACGTCCCTAATGGCAGAGCTGGTTCTGCTTACTGATATGCTATTGTGGGGGGGGGGGGCATATTGATTTTTAATAATAATAATTATAATGCTTTGTTATTGTAGTAAGCCACTTTGCACTCAACTTTGCTGTTGGAAAAGTGGCATACAAATACTAAGTCCAATCAGTATTAGTGCAATGGCTCGGCTGGTATATCTGCCAGTGCTCTTGTTAAGGAAGGCAGCACAGTGGTGCTTCCACCCACAACTCTATTGCCCCACAGCTGGATAAGCCTGCGCCCTGCTCCCTGCCCCAGTCCTGTAGGTTTGAATGAGATGGACCTGACTTGCATCTGAAACAAATGTCCATTGAAAAGTGCTTAAGTTTGGCTGAAGGATGGCTCTTACCAGCCAACATTTTATTTTATTTTTGAAAGTAAGTGCCAGTTTATTGATTTAGTTGCAACCATCCTTTGTAGATGTTCAAGTCTGTTTGGAATCTGCACATTTGACAGAGTTTAATAAAAAACTGTATTTCTTCTGCAGGCCCATTTTCAACTAAATAAATAAAAGCAGGATTCTAAATAGATCAGCCACCCAGTTGCTTCGTTGTTGATGTTGTTGCCGGGAATCACTCTGTTCTGCAAGCAACACACAGGTGTTTAGTCACATCTCTCATACTGAAGATGGCTTGCTTTTCACAGTTAATTTCCCCACAAGCTCTTTTGAAAATATCAAGATGATTGATCCTCTAGCTATCTCATTGTACTCTGGCAGGCAGAAAGCTTGACTCACAAACCCATTGAGTCCAGACTTTTTGAGTTCAAGCTGCATTAGCCTGAAGTGAAGCCAAGAGAATGGAATCGGCTACAATCAAAGAGACAGTGCAGGCATGTTGGTGAGATGGGAGATCCATGAGCAGACCTCCTGAATTTTAAAACTAAAAGGGTCTGGAAGCAGCCATGGGATCCTCCAATTTTGATCACAGCAGTGAAGCTGGGGAAGGACATATGTCTCTAATCAAAATAACCCACTAAAGGTGTTGGTAGATCCAGTTCGGGGATGGGGAGAAACAGGTAGCATTGGGCCTGTTTTTCCTCCCAGCAGATCCTCCACGTGTCCCTATTTTCTAGGGATAGTTCCAGATTTATAGAAGCCACCCCAATTTCTGATTTAATCCCATAATGTCCTGCTTTTCCTTAAGACTCCCCTATTTTCATCGGAGAAATTCTGGACCACATGCAGCATGCAGTTATGCATACCCCAGGCCAAGCAGATAAGTAACTATACAACTTTTAGAAGACATCTGAAGGTAGCCCTGTATAGTTTTATTATGTTTTTATATCTGTTGGAAGCCAGTCAGAGTGGCTGGGGCAACCCAGTCAGATGGGTGGGGTATAAATAATAATAAAAACATTATTATTATCAAAATAAATAAAAAATCCTTCTGGTAGAACCTTAAAGACCAACTAAGTTAGTTCTTGGTATGAGCTTTCGTGTGCATGCACACTTCTTCAGATACACAGTGTATCTGAAGAAGTGTGCATGCACACGAAAGCTCATACCAAGAACTAACTTAGTTGGTCTTTAAGGTGCTACCGGAAAGAATTTTTTTATTTTGACTATGGCAGACCAACACGGCTACCTATCTGTAACTGGAACCATTATTATTATTATTATGGAATGGGATGTCTCTATATCTATCTGAGAAATATTAGAGGGTATGCCCAGCAGCTTGACTGGGGATTTAGAAAAGAAAAGTGGTGTGGTTAGTTCTACACTTCTGATCAAAATCTGAGCCACCCGTGGTTACTTAATGAAAAAAAGAAAGATAATCAGGAGTTCATAATCATCACCATCATTTATTTGTATGCCACCTTTCCACAGTTAAACCATGCTCAAGGGGGCTTGCAACATTAAGCAATTTACATAATTACAAAAATGTAACAGAATCTAAGCAGTCATAAACCATACATGGAAGCATCTCATTATGCATACAATACAGTAAAAAAAAAAATTAAAAATCCTTGCATAATTCAGAAGATACAAAAATAAAGATACAAAAGCATAATGCCAATTACTGTCAAAAAAATAAGCACCTCCAAAAATTAATCTTGACCCCAGCAAAAACTCCAGAACAGTACCCTACCTCAGTAGTCTCTAGGCATCCCAAATGGCAGGGCTCACAGTTAAGATGGTTCTCAGTTCCTAAAGCAATAGCTGCTGCAGCATTTGAAACTGAAGGAAGTCAGGCCTCCACCCTCCCAGACCTGGTGGAAATAGGCCAACAAGAGAGCTGGCCTTGCAGAACTCACAGCAAAGATCCAATCACAGAACTTGTGTATAGTTGACTTGCTCCTACATTCTCTTGTTTCAGTATCCGTCATTTGCAACCGCCTTTGGAGTGCTAAACTCGTTCCCATCTCTATCCCAGTTGCTATCCAACAGAATGGGTTGCAGCCACCTAAATTTTACTCAGAGCAGGCCCATTGAAATAAATAGACCTATGTTAGCCGTGGTCATTAATCTCAATGGGTCTACTCTGAGTAGGACTGATATTGGAATACAACCTAGAAGGTTTGAAGAGGGGAGCCTCCCTAATTAGGAAAGACTCACTGTGTGTTTTAGAACCCTGCATGATTGTGTAGGGAACCTTCAAGCGTATGTGAGACCCTCCAGAAGTTGGAATGCGAAGGTGAAGGTGATAGAGAACAGAGCTTAATGTGCTTGCCCTGGCTCTTCCTGCTCATGTATTTCTTTTACACACAAGCAGGATGTTTGAATTGGAACTACATTGCAGTATGTGGTCATATAGTGAAACTCATCTAGATTCTTAAAGCTATGCATGTTAGGGAACAGAGTTGGAGGTCACAAAGTTTCATGTCTGGATCTTGACTTGAGTGTCAATAATAATGTCATACATTTCTCTATATAAAAGAAGCCAGGAGAGCGAAGCAGGATAATAACAAAGGAACGTATGAAGCTACCTTATACTGAGCCAGACCATTAGTCTATCTCCAGATACTCTCCAGGATTTGAAACTGGGGTGTCTCACAGTCGTATCTCAGTATGCCAGGGATTGAATTTGGGGGCCTTTTCGATGCAAAACTCTACTTCTGTTGCTGTGTTTTTCCATGTAAAGTGGGATCTATAAATATTTAAGTAAACAAACACAATTTGCACCTTGTAGCTCTACCCCCTCTTGTCTCAGGAACAGAGCATGGTAATCCTCAGTTGCCTTCCTACTATTTATCTATTTATAAAACTTTGATTTGGATTAATAGGTGTCATGATCCCATCACAAAAAAAATATTTGGAAAGGGAGAGTCCAATTAGTCTTTATCACGATGAATTAACCTTTGCTTAAACAGCAACATTAATCAGTGCATTCACTCAAGTGCTCAAATGCCAAAAGCATGGTATGAATGTGACTTTTATTTTCTGGACTGTTCCAGGTGCAACAGACAAATCAGTGGTCAGGATGAATATAAGATGGCAGTTTGCATGAGGCATGCTTAACCAAACAAATTTGCTTCAAAGTCGCCTAGTTCAATAAGACACTCTCTCCGGTAAGGAGACTTAGGGACTGCAGCCTTAATCAGTTTATGATGTACCTGTAAGTTGAATGAAATCCTCCATTGGCTAGATTGTACGTATGGGTACTTATAATCAAACTGTGCACTTGAGCGGCAGCTGGGATGCGAGCACACAACTCTGTTAGAAAAGGGAGCAATAATGTCGATTAGCTGCTGGGTAGAAAACGTGGGTAATTGAATCCTGAACAGCTGAGCCACAGTATGATTGTTTCTCTAGCAAGGCTTCAAGTGCACACATTCCTGGCATCTTGAGTATGCAAGAAACTACACATTCCCTGTTTGCTAGAATTACGTGCCCAGAGATTATGTTTTCTGAAAAGGTGTCACCACCACCCCATTTGCTCCTAGTAGTGGCTTTATTTTCTTTCTTTGCTACAGACATAATCTTAAAAAGGCCTTCTAGATAAGGATGGAAGAGAAATTGTATTCAGCTCAGATTTAATTTGCACTTCCTAGAACAATATGCAAAGCAAAACACAGTTGTTCGAAATTTGCACCTCTCCAAATTTTGGGATGCCATTCTCCAGCACCTCCTAAAATGTACACAGGAAGGGATGAAAACTTACAGTAATGAAAATAACATACAGAAATGCATTCTGTTAGGGAAAGTTGCTTGCAAAAATGTGTATATCAGACAAATCTGTATACGACAATGTGACCATGAAAAGAAATGCACTTTGAGAGATCTTAAAAAACAAACAAGCAAATTGCAAACTGATGCGGAAATGTGATGAAGTGGGCTTGATATTCATTTATTTGATGCATTTATATTTTCTCCAAGGAGTTCAAACCTGTGAGGTATGTTAGACTGAGAAACAATGACTAGTCTGAGATCTCCCAGGTCCTGGCCCAACACTCTAACCTCTAAACTACACAGGCTCTATATTGGGGGAAATTAGAAATTGAGATCGATAGATTTATCAAATTGTGTCTCCAATCATTAACTTAGAAAGTGTAACTGGATGAAAGTCTTCCTGCACTGAGGATTTAATTTTAAAGGAGAGTCTCAGGTTATTTGGGAATGGTGAGGTAGGTGTTCGTAATGTTCCACCCTCCCACTAAAGTTATCTCTAGCTGCCACAACCCCCAGCTCTGCTTCTCATGGAAATCCATATACATTCACTTTGGGCTCCCCTACATGAATGGATGTGTGTGTGTCAGGGGGAGGAACTAAAAATGTCAGCACAGGCATGCCCAACATCCAGAAATGACAAATGGTGAACAAAATGGCATTCGTATTCCTCCATTTCATTGCTCAAGTGGCAGAGTGAATATCTGAATGGGGAATTCCCTGCACAGAAAGTAATGGAGTCCTGGGGAGATGCTGGGCTAGAACACATTTTATCTGATGCACTATGCCCAGAGGAATATTTTCACATAGGGAACATTTCAACATGTGATCCTCTGTTTTGGTCTGAAACAGTAGAGCTGCCCCCACATAGCTGCTTTGATCTTAAGAAAAGTTACTTGAGGAAGGTCATGGAATGAAAATTCCCCATTCCCTTCTCCTCCCAACAATCACCTGTACACCATTGTCGGGATACTGCCAAGGAGACATCAGCCATCAAGGCCTCAAGTCGATTCCGGACGATCCATCGATCTCCCATAGACACGCAGTATCATTCAATTAGCGACACAAGCTCCAGAAATAGCTTGCCACATTCCAGAACTGGTGCACGCTCTATCAGCAGAATTCGCACAGCGAAAGATGCACGCAGGAGAGCATTATTTACAACTTTATTCAGCGTTGGTCAGAACAAAGAAAACATGACTGCCTGTGTTGATGTCTCAGGCACAGAGAGAAAACAAAAGCGATAGACAAACAGAAACTTCCTGTGAGCAGGAAATACGTAGGCTGTGACTCACAACAGCCTGTCCCCTTTTTAAGGTGGAACGGAAATATCCTAACAACCATCACCCCACAAGCCCTCTGTGTGGCTTCTAAATTGTATAGGATGGTGCATGGGGGATGCTGGGAGACAGAGGCAGCTCTTTGGTTGGAGCAGAACTACTATGCTGGCTTCTCAACAGATGGGTTGCTTTACAAAAAACAACTGGGAAGGAGAGGACTGAGGCAGTGTGGAGGTTGGTGGGGTACAAATGCTGTGGCAGAAATGCCATATGGGCTTCTCCAGTTTGTTTGCACTGCACTGACCTCTTCACTGCCTTCCCTCTATCCCCTGCTCTGCTAGGAAGTGATTGTATAGACTCCGCCCCACCTAGAGAACCTCGTTTGCTGAGAGAAGAAACAGCAATCCCAAAACTGTGTCCACCATTTTGGATGATTTCCCCTTATCCCAGAAGTTTTTGGTACCTTCTCAGATATTATATAGGAGACCACTTTCATCTAGGAAGTCATAGGAACATAGGAAACTGCCTTGTACTGGGTTCACCTAGCTCACTATTTTCCACATTTGCTGGCAGCAGCTCTCTGGGGTTTCGGGCCAGGTATGTTTCCTACCTGGAGACACTGGGGTTGAACCTAGGATTTTCCTGTATGTGAAGGTTTACCATTGAGACAATGGTCCCAGTCCTTTCTGGGAGTCTAAATGGTTGGAGACTGGAGGAGGGGGTGGGTAGCCTTTTTCATCGGTGAAGTTCCTTAAAGTAACTCATATTTGGAACCGAGTCATTGTTTATTTGTTTTTATATATATATAAGTAAGCCTCTAGAGCAGTAGGTCAGAAAAGTTTCTGTCTACCCAAAGAATGGCTCTCTTTATTTGAATACTTGCCTTCACTTGTGATGTATGCAAGCTTTTTAAATGCTCCAACTTGGTTCTTGACTCGAACACACTTGACTGGAATGCACTTTGGCATACATTCTGTCAAAGCCACACATTGTCAGCTCCCTCAGTAATTATGAGTAAACCTCCAGCTTTCTGTGCAAAATGGAATTTTTGATCACATTTTTGCCTCAAAGAACCATTTTTGAAAGGGGGAGGCAAGGCAAATGTTGCGACTGCTCCATTATGTACTATTGTAAAAGAGAAGGTTAGTCATAGCGGGGGAAATCGTATGTTGAGCAGAAAACAAACAGTGATTACTAGCATAATGCACTAATTTGACTTATTGCAAAGAATAATGCAACAAAGATAAGATTAATTTCAATTTTGGATGTTGCCTATTCCACATTTGTTCTCCCTTCATTATCAATGTGAATTGTAAGTGTTATATATATTTTTCCCCTTCAGCCACAGAGTGTCTTGAAAACTGAATTGAATAACAGAATTCTATTAGCATGAATATTAGGATTTTTTCCACTTGGGTGCATTTGAAGAATAGTATCCATTGCAATTCTGAGTCATTTGGATTTCTTTCTAAATAACCTAGGTGATATTAATGAGGGATGCTTGTTTGTGCCTGGATGGTTTCTTTAGGCAAGAGATCCAACTCGGAACCAGTGTTATCTAAAAAAGATTTCTTAGGGTGTCTTGGTGTAACATCATTCAACTAATTCAATGGCATTTATTTATGAATGATGGTGGGTAGAGAGGTTTGTGCATACGTATTATCTAGCTAAAATACATTTCACGAAATTCTGCCCCTAATATAGGTTCAATATACCCATAGATAGTCATTCCTAGTGTCCATGGTTAAATTAAAGTCTATATTGCTCAAGAATATCAGATTTCAGGCTCACTTAAATAACAGCAACTTCTCACCCCTAGGCTGCACCTGCCTTTAGAATCTATCTGAAGCAGTGCCCTTTGGTGACAAAATTGCCACGATGAGCAAACAGGAATTCAGTCAGAGGAGTCTAGCCTTGCACTTACATCTCAGAGCACCATCATGGGAGAGATGTGCACTACATTATCAAAATTCTGCAAAGGCCTGCCGGTTCAATCAGAATACATCAAGTGGAACCTGGTAGCTGTTGAGCTGGAAACCCGATGGGAAGGTAACGAGAAAAATGTGGAGAAAATCTGTTCGGAAAGGAGAGGCTGGCTGGATTAGCATATAACACGGAGTCTGTAGGTAAAAGAAAAGTAGAACAGATAAATCCCTTTTGAGTAGCTCAACAGGAAAGGAGAGGGCCACTAATGGAGTGACAGGAGGGTTCTGGAAAGACCCAGTCCCTACAACAGAGAAGGAAGCACAATGGGGATGGGAAGACTTTGCGGACCAATGTCTTTTTGGCAGGGAGAGAATAAAAAAGCTTGAAGCATCTGGTTATCTAGAGCTCTGTACAGTTCTGACTTGAGCAGTCACTGCCAGTGATAGATGTCTAACCTTAGCATGATAAAATCAAAACCAAAACCTGTGATATTCAAAGTCTCTGGGATGCTACCTTTCATTCCCCTAGTTTTCTCTGCAGTAAGGTGTGGTTTTTATTTTGCAATATATCACTAGCATACCAGGTGAAGTAGCATTTAGTATGCCTCTAAAAGCTTTGTTTTGTTTTGTTTGTTTAGAAAACCAAAGGTCTACAGGAGAAAAGGAAGCAAAGCTGAAACAAAGCGTGGAGCCAGCTGGTAGAACTGTGACCAAATGATGTTAAATCTGCTTAACGGGGAAGGCACCAATTAAATGCAGTGCGGCACAAATTCCTCTTCTCTTAGGGCAGATTATGTTGAAGTCTATGCATTAAGGATGACAGTTTAATCAAAATCAGCCTCATATAAAACTTGCTCCTAATCACACCTTTAGGGCAATAACAGTATGAACTGGCTCTTTTACTAGGATGGAAGTGAGGTTAATTCTCTATTAATTATAATTGATTTCACATTAGCAATGCCTGAGATCATTAGGTCAGAGGTATGCCTGTGTTTAGAAATACTTGGCTGCATTTTAATGCACCGAATTTTCGTAGTCAGTTCGGGGGCTGTGTCCCCTCATTGTAGTTTTCCCTCTTGCATCTGTCTTCTTGTTACTGCTTTCTTGGGAGACACCAGGATTATTATAGTTGTTTTAGCAGCAGGGTGAATGCTTTGCTTATTTTATTTATTAAGAGATTTATAGGCTGACTTTCCATCATATAAAAACATGAGCCCTGCTAGATTAGGCCAATTAACCCATCTAGTCCAACATCCTGTTCTCCCAGTAACCTATGGGAAGTCTGGAGGGAGAACCCTCTCTGCTCTTGCTATTCCCAACAACTGGCATTCAGAGTCCTATTTCCTTCAACAGTGGAGCTGGAACATAGACATTGTGGCTCGTTTCATTTGAAGATCAAGGGATACATGAGGCTTCAACAATTCCACTTGCCACCCCTGTTATGGCTAGTGGCACAATGAGTGACCAGTCTTGCTTCCAATTTATTTCATTTATCATTACATATAAATCCCACAGTTCCTCCAAGGAACTCAAGGTGGAATCCACAATTCTCCCATTTTATCCTTACAACAATCCTGTGAGGTAGGTTAGGCTGAGAGATGGGGACAGGCCCAAAGTTTACCCAGTCAGCTTCATGGTAATTGCAGAGATGGTTGAGCATCATTCTGGTAGTAGCATGGTAGTTGCCCTTCTAGACTCCAAAATTTGGAAGAAAGCTTGGTGACTGGGCTGAACTGGACCTACATTCTGGCCTTTCCTGTTTAGAAGAGGAGATACAAGTGTAGTCGTGTAGGTGCCACTGCCTGAAAACATTCCCAATACATTCAAGCAGTATTGTCCAAGCTGGCTTGCTCTCCACCTGCCTGTTACTCCTTCAGGAAAGGCTGCTATGTGTCACTGTCCACATTTTTATAATGCTTTCCACTGGCTGGCCAGTGTGAGAACAGGATTCTGGACTTGGTGGCTTTTTGCCAGATCTAGCAAGACTTCTCTTCTGTTCCAAGTTTGGACCTCATACTACAACGGATCATGTGAGCAACCCTAAGCAGACTGGAGAAGAAGAAGAAAACATGGTTTCCTGCAATATTTGCAACTGTGAAAGAACCTCTTGATTAAAGCAGCACATGCACCTGCTAAGGTTACACGCTTCCCAAAACTTCTAAACCCTTTTTTTTTATTAAACAAATCCCATTTACTTTTGATTCATACTGCTTTCTGTTTAACAGTACATGGCCTGATGTAACTTGGCATGCTTTTATTGCCTTCAGAAAATGGAACAAGAAATGTGGCAGGGAGTGAAATACCCTCATGGGTATCCTTCATTAATCACTATTCAGACTCGCTTCACAATAGCTGCATTATCTCCTTCAACTTTCCACAGAGTACTTATAAACCAGTGCTTCTCAAAATAGGTTTTCTTCTTTTCATGATACTCTGCAATTCTTCCCTCCCCCCCTTTTTTTTTTACATTGCAGAAGGAGTTACTATTGTTCTTGGACACTCTTGAGCTCTGTACTGTACTTTTCTGAAGTCACCTTGAATGCATGCTCCGACATTGTCTTTAAGTGGGAATTCAGTCCTTCTGAAATGGTGTAATCTCTTAAAGGAGCATTGTGTCTTGGAGAAGTACTCTCAACTAGAGCTGGGCAGGGTCTCCTTGTTGAGTTCCATACTTGTTCCAAGAGTTTGCTTTGTTCTGCTCTTCCTAAATAGTCATTTAACTAGTGATGCTATTTCAGAGGGCTCATCCACACTGTGGATAATAAGAACCTTGAGTGAGTTAGAGATTCTAACCCTCAGTGAGTTAGAGCATGCAAAGTCAGACTCCAGCGGATTGAGCGGACAAGACCAGCAGTAGGTCCAATGGTCAAGAAGGCTGTTACTGCATGTGCTGTAGAGGGATGAGAGGAGAATTTCAATACGGACAAATGTAAGGTTCTGCACTTAGGCAGGAAGAACCAGATGCACAAATATAGGATGGGTGACGCCTGGCTTATTAGCAGTACATGTGAAAAGGGGTCTTGGTGGACATGAGTCAACAGGGGTCTTGGGTGAACATGAGTCAACAGTGTTATGCAGCAGCAAAAAAAGAGCTAATGCTAATCTAGGCTGCATCACAGAATTATAGTGTCCAGATCAAGGGAAGGAATAGTACCACTCTATTCCACCTTAGACCACACTTGGAATACTGTGTTCAATTCTGGGCACCACAATTTAAGAAGGATGTTGACAAGCTGGAATGTTTGCAGAGAAGGGCAATCAAGATGATCAAAGGTCTGGAAACTAAGCCTTATGAGGAGTGTTTGAAGGAGCTGGGTATGCTTAGCCTGGAAAAGAGGAGACTGAGAGGAGACATGATAGCCATCTTCAAATATCTTAAGGGCTGTCACATGGAGGAGGGAGCATGCTTGTTTTCTCCTGCTCTGGAGGGTAGGACTCGAACCAATGGCTTCAAGTCACAAGAAAGGAGATTCCGATTAAACATTTGGAAAAAAATTCTGACAGTAAGAGATGTTCAGCAGCAGAAGAGACTCCCACAAGAGGTGGTAGACTCTCCTTCCTTGGAGGTTTTTAAGCAGAGGTTGGATGGCCATATGTCATGGATGCTTTAGCTGAGATTCCTGCATTGCAGGGAGTTGATCTAGATGACCCTTTGGTCCCTTGCAACTTTGAGATTCTTTGACTCTATGTAATTTACACCTCTTTCCAGCAACTCCTGTTGGTGCCAAATGTATTGCTCTGCTTTCCTTTGAATCACATCAGTGAGGTGAAGAGGTGGGCCTTTTCATCTGTGCAGGCCAGGACTTCCATACACACCACTCAGGCTTGTGCCCCAGAGAGGTCACTTGAGTGCTGCTAACATAGCAAAAACATTGCAGAAGGCAGTAGTTACAAGTTATCAGTCTCTGCAACCACAGCAGGAGCTGTGATTCTCCAGTGGTTTGACTTACCCCTGGAGGTGCACTCCATTGTCTCTCAAGACAGACAGAGGCCAACAACAGCAAAAAAGGGACTCCTTTTTTCTGTCCATGGCACAACGAATTAACCTACACATGTCCAGAACTCCTCCCCGCCCCCCAAAAGGAGGCAATTGGAAATTTTACCCTGTTCCTTCTTCAAAGGTATTTGCAGTCCCTCCAAATATATGGTCCTGCAAAAGTTTTGGCACAGCAGTTCTAAAAGTGCTAGTAATTTGATGATATACTGATCAAAGAGGTATGACAGGAAAAAGCCTGGCCTCTTTTTAATTGCTATAAAGGGATATATAGCTTTGGGTTTCTTTTTGTCACTAATATGTGTCAGTGCACAAAATCACAAATTGGAATGTTATTTTCTGAAGGCTTCCGACATGTCAAGCTGCGGAGCAATGCAGTGAAATATGCATGAGGGAACTCATTTAAGTGAGCAGGATGTTGGCTTCCTTCATTCTACTACTTATCAAGAACAAATCAACAGGAATATAGGGGCACTGTAAATGGCACAGGTGTTGGGGCATGCTCCACGAGAGGGATGCTGAACTAATGTGGACTGGCATTCAGTATGATCCAGCAGTGTTCTTATGTTTGCATTATGAATTTTCAGCCATCTTTCCTACCCAGTGAGTAAAGAGGGGGTGGGTGGGCCTAGTTCACTTGGTGTGTTGATCCATCCAGGTACTGACCAGATCCTGACCTTCTTACCTTCAGGGAGCTGAGGGTCTCATGTGCCTTCAGACCATGTGCCTTCAGACAAGCTATGTGTTGCCTCTTTTCATTCCCACGTATGCAGCAAAAACAGGAGGCAGGTCACCATGTGTGGATAGATGACTGTGTTTGGATTAGTAAGTAATAAAGGTCGCTCCTTAAAGCATCCTGATGTCTATTGTGTCCATGCTTAGTCCCGTATAAGCTATTACCACCAGCCTTGTATATTTCTTTCTCTCTACTGTGCTCTTTAAAGTGATACAATTTATAACCCTGCTGAACCTATTTTAATAATATCCCTTTCTCATCATACTTTGTAATAGCACCTGGATATTTAGCAAACAGCAAGCCTGATCAGAATCTGCAGGGTCATCAGTTGACTTAAATTAATTTTCTCGGGTGTACAAGCTATTCAGGTGAAATTGGCACGCACTCCATCGTCCCCTTAGAGTTATTCGGCAAGTGACAGAAGGCACTTTACATCTGATGTACACCCCAATCTTTTCCCCCCAAACCTGCTCTAGGAGTTCATGAATAATATGAATTATCTTTCCTTGGCTCTGCTTCAGATATTAAGGTCTGTGAAGTTTTCCTTTGATATCTTCTTTATAGTCACAGTCTAGGCTGTAGCTGAGATGCATGTAATGTAGTCTAAACATATACAGAAGCAATGCAGCCTGAGGCTGATGAAGAATGCATTGTAATCAGCGATACTATTAGCAGTAGTTTAAAAGAAAATTGGCTGATACTCAGAAAGTCAGTATGTGTGACTTTGAGGGTGCTCTTTGCCCCTTTTTCATTAAGTCTATATTGCATGTGGATATCAATAAAATACTTCATTCTGGCATCACGCATTTGTAGCAAGCAGGTGTATACCCCTGTCCATGATGTATGCTGTATAAAAATGACTTGCCCTTCAATAGGCACACATCCCCTGCCTGATTGGTAAGCAGTAAACTGCTTCCTGAATTAGGAATTGGCAACTGTCATCTTCAGTTTCTCATTTTTCCAATCTTAAATTCAGTTCTGCACATTTCCACATCATTCTACAATTTTGCCAAAATAAAGCCCTCACAAAAATTCTTTATTTGAGTGTGAATTTCTCCCAGTATACACATTACTGTATGTCAGTTTGCCAGTTTACACTTCTTTTTGCAAAGCATATGTTCACTAATAGACCTTTTTGCTCACACTACTTGGTTGGAAACCTGCATGCCAAAATTTGGAGAAGTATGAATCTCAAAGGATGGTTGTGTTTCGGTTTGCATATCATCATAGAAAGTGCAAAAATAGTTAAGCAGGTTCAGCTTTAAATGTGAACTGAATTGAATTGCTCCACTTTCTCCAGGATGAACGCTGGTAGATAGAACTTAGTAAGCAGGCCCAATAAATAGTGTTGTCAAATTATAGGTTTTGCGACCATAAATATGGTGATGATAATAAGTTTAGATGGCTGTAAAAGGGAATTATACAAATTCCTGGAGAATAATGCTATCAATAGCCACTAGGCATGGTGGCTATATATCTGTAGGATCTGAGAAATGAAAGCAGGAGAATGTTATTGCCCTCATATCCTGCTGGCTGGCTTCATGTAGGCATCTAACTGATCACTGCAGAAAACAGACTGATGGTCTGAATATGTTTCTGGTGTGATCCAGCAAGACCCTTCTTATGTTCTTGATGTAGGCAATGGTGCATGCTGCACTCACTGACTTCTGAAGCAGGTGTGTTCATCACAACACCATAATTATTACATTTTAAAGGAGATGAATGTAAAGCTTTAAAGAACGTTTCATCTCCTAATGGTTGTATTTCTATGGGTTTTATCCAATGCTAGACCTGCTTAGAGGGACATGGGTGGTATGTGGGTTAAACCACAGAGCCTAGGGCTTGCTGATAAGAAGGTCGGCAGTTTGAATCCCCACAATGGGTTTGAGCTCCTGTTATTCAGACCTTGCTCCTGCCAACCTAGCAGTTCGAAAGCACGTCAAAATGCAAGTAGATAAATAGGTACCGCTCCGGCAGGAAGGTAAACGGCGTTTCTGTGTGCTGCTCTGGTTCACCAGAAGCGGCATAGTCATGCTGGCCACACGACTCAGAAGCTGTACACCAGCTCCCTCGGTCAATAAAGTGAGATAGTGCCGCAACCCCAGAGTCGTTCGCAACTGGACCTAATGGTCAGGGGGTCCCTTTACTTTTAGACCTGCTTAGAGTAGACTCCTTGGTGTTAATGGGCATCACCAACGTGGGTTCATTCTTTTCAGTGGTCTACCCCAAGCAGAACTTGGTTGGATACAACCTACAACACATGCACAGTGGGGATAGATAGGAAGAAGTGAGAACAGTCTAGGGCACATGTGCACATACTAGTAAAAATGTATCTCTTAACAATCTCTCCAGATACAAAATACAAGTGCAAAGTGTGTGAGAGGCAGCTCTGTCTATGGTAAACTGGAACAGTAAGAATGAATGGGAAATCAGTCTTTTTCTTCTTCGGGGAGTTGTGATGTCCCTGGGATGGAGAAATAGGGAAGGTCAGCCTGTTTAATTGCCAGGGAGCATAAGTCTGTCCTTGAAGAAGAAAGAGACACTTAGTGTGAGAAGTCCCTCTTCCCTGTCACTTGTAATGATCAGGTCAGAAGTGCTCACCGTCTTTTCTTTAATGTCTCTGTGTGGCATTAGATGTGATGATAATAGGTGGTGCATAATGAGGACATCTGAGTTATATACTATGCAAATTATGATTATGGAAATGGGCTTCCCATTGATTTCTCAACCCACTTCAATGCTCTACTCACCACTGGGTCTTATTCCACATGCCTCAATTTTAATGAAGGGGGGGGGGAGGTGAATTCATTCTCATGCCTTGAATGAGGGCAATTTTACTTTTAGTTTCTTAAATGTGTCTTTGCTTTTACTGTTTAACCCCAAGGCAATGCAAACCAAAGAAGTTTACTGAATTAAGCATGGTATTGAGAAAATTGGAAAAAAAAACATTTTTTCTCTCCCTCTCTCATAACACTAGAATCCATTGAGTGAAGTTGAATGCTGGAAGAAGCAATTTTTCACACATAGTTAAACTATGGAGCGTCTCCACCCTCATTGTTCTGCCCGGACACTGAGGTCCAGTGCCGAGGGTCTTCTGGTGGTTCCCTCGTTTCGGGAAGCCAAGTTACAGGGAACCAGGCAGAGGGCCTTCTCGGTGGTGGCACCCACCCTGTCGAATGCCCTCCCATCAGATGTCAAAGAGAAAAACAACTACCAGACTTTTAGAAGACATCTGAAGGCAGCCCGTTTAGGGAAGCTTTTAATGTTTAATAGATTATTGTATCTTAATATTCTGTTGGGAGCCGCCCAGAGTGGCTGAGGAAACCCAGTCAGACAGGCAGGGTATAAATAAATAAATAAATAATAATAATAATAATAACAACAACAACAACTATTATGGAACTCAATCCCACAAGATGTAGTGATTACCACTAATTTTGATGGCTTTAGAAGAAGATGAGACAAATTCATGGAGGAGAGGACTATCAAGGGCTACTAACCATGATGTCTGCGCTCTGCCTCCATGGTGACAGGCAACAATGCTTCTGAATACCAGCTGCTGGAAGCCTCAGGAGGGTAGAGTGCTCTAGTGGGTGCAGAATGCCACAGCAAGGCTCCTTACGGGGTCCTTGCCGTGGGATCACATTCATCCAGTGCTTTACCAACTGCACTGGCTCCCAGTGGAGTACAGGGTCAGGTTTAAGGTGCTGGTTTTGACCTTTGAAACCCTACACGGCCTAGGGCCCACGTACCTACGGGACTGCCTCACCTGGTATGCCCTGTGGAGGACCTTAAGTTCCACAAATGACAACATTTTGGAGGTCCCAAGTCGCAAGGTGGTTAGATTGGTCTCAACTAGGGCCAGGGCCTTATCAGTACTGGCCCCAACTTGGTGGAACGCTCTGTCACAAGAGACTAGGGCCCTGCGGGAGTTGACATCTTTCTGCAGGGCCTGCAAGACAGAGCTGTTCCATCTGGCCTTTGGTTTGGACTCCCCTTACAGTTTTGGTCCATGGGCTACTTTTAAAATGAGGCTGCATTTTAAATGGCATTTAACCTGTATTTTAAATCCCTCTCCCCATTATGTTTTTATTGTAATCTTACTGGTGTTAGCTGCCCTAAGCCCAGCTCTGGCCAGGGAGGGCAGGGTATAAATAATTTTTTTAATTATTAGTATTAGTATTAGTATTAGTATTAGTATTAGTATTAGTATTAGTATTAGTATTAGTGCTCGGGTCCTGCTTGCTGGTTTCCCACAGGCATAACCATCAACTGAATGTTAAACCACCTTTTAGGGCAATTGAGGTACTGCCCCACCAATCTGTCTGCCCCCAGTCAGTTCCTACCTGCCTGCTTTCCAACATATAACCAGTTTAGGGGGTAGCACTGCCTGTCAAGTTTTGCCTCCTTGGTCCTGGTGTTGTCCTTACAGCAGGGAGGAGAAGGACAAAATTAGAACTAGATGGCTCTGCCTGTCATTTGCTGTGGCTCCACTTAGTCTCCCTGTCCTCTGTGCTGCTAGTCCCAATGGGCACCAGCTCCCACTGTGAAAGGTTGACATGCTCTGCACACTTAGGTGGAAGAAGGTCTCCTTGGACTTAGTGGGGCTAATTATTGCCACTAATCCTATAGATGTTTGCATTGGAAGCCACATTGAACTCAGTAGGACTTTTTCCATGTAAGCACACATAGGATCAGGCCTTTTGCTGCTAGGGAGTAATCTCCATGGATGCATTTACAAACGTGCCTCACATCAGACTGTTATACTGTATTCTACAGCTTTTTCCGCACTTTAAAAATACTGGTGTGAGCTGCTACAAAGCAGCTTTTGGATGGCTTCAGCAGACACAGAGAATGTGGGGGGGGGGGAGAGAGAGAGAGAATGGGTGTTAAAAATAATTTGTCAATAGTTCTAATTCCACTGTTACTCATTTTGTTTTGATGAGACTGAAAATAAATGGCATTTCATGATTCAGCGATTACCCTAAATGCATGAAAACACAAGGCTGGTGTCTTGCTGTGTGACAGCGTCACCCAAATCCATTCCAAATGTTGATTATCGGCTTATAGGAGGCACTGCCAAATGCATATTTAACTTCCCTTTGGTCAAACAGATAGATTTGTCAAATACTCTTCACAGCACAGATAGGGTGTAAAATTGCATTTCATGCCTCTTTTCTATTTTAAACCAGTTTTGATAGCACTATTAGCACAGATAAGATGAGGCTAGGATTGCATAAGCAGTTAGTTACTCTGCATACCCATAATGACGAGGTTTACAGAATCTCCAAAATAAGTAGCTAGGCAATCAAGAAAACCCATTCTTAGTCCACTTCCCACCAATGTAATATCTATGGCCTTATCCAGATAATAAAGGTTACGTTGTTTCTATATGTTGTTCAACACCTGGAACATTTTTACACTAGCTCTATAACCCATAGGATCAGTAGGGATCTCAGCAAAGATGGGGTCCTGCACTCTGTGTATGGAATGAGCATGTGGAACTCTTGCCAGGTTGTGTGCCATAGAGAGCATGGTGTACTCCAGGGTTTAAGGTGAATGGCCTGAGTTCAGTGGCAGACCATCTGCTTTCCATGTCGAAGATCCTAAATTCAATCCCGAGGAAGGGCTGAGGAAGAACCGTCTGAAACCTTGGATAGCTGCTGCCAAGTCAGTATAGACCCTACTGAACTAGATGGACCAATGCTCTGGTTCAGGAATAAGACAGCTTCACGTTTAATGGATTGACTCTTAAACCACTTTGAGAATGACAACTCTGTGAAGGAAGTCGAGCATTGCAGGGGGTTGGACTAGATGGTGCGCAGCTCTACAGTTCTATGATTCTATACTCTCAGGGCCCTTAACTGCAGTCCCCAGGATGTTTGTGGGGAAGCCATATCTGTTTAAAGTGGTCTGCTACTGCTTCAAATGTATAATGTAGATGGTAAAGGTAAAGGTAAAGGTAAAGGGACCACTGACTGTTAGGTCCCATTGCAGACGACTCTGGGGTTGCACGTTCATCTCGCTCTATAGGCCAAGGGAGCCTGTGTTTGTCCACAGACAGCTTCCGGGTCATGTGGCCAGCATGACTAAGCCATTTCTGGCGAACCAGAGCAGTGCACGGAAACGCTGTTTACCTTCCTGCTGGAGCGGTACCTATTTATCTACTTGCACTTTGACGTGCTTTTGAACTGCTAGGTGGGCAGGAGCTGGGACTGGACAACGGGAGCTCACCCCATCATGGGGATTCGAACCGCTGACCTTCTGATCGGCAAGCCCTAGGCTCTGTGGTTTAGACCACAGCACCACCCACATCCCAAATGTAGATGGAGCCTACCTAATAATGGATACAACCCTATCTGATCGCTTCAATAACACATACTGTACTTTGGTTTAAAGTAAGAGCTAGTGAGGTGATCCAAAAACTTCCTGGAAATGGTGAGTTTTGAGGAGGGACTTAAGGGAAATAGGGGGCGTGGTTACAGGGAGGCAGTTCCAGCCATAAAGGGCAGAAAGAGTAAATTGGCAAAATCGTTTCAGGGAGCAGGAGACCTTTCAGTGATGGTGATGATGGCAATACTCAGGTTATCTAAGAGTTTGTATACCGTATTGGCCCAAATATAAGCCACACCTGAATATAAGCCACATTTTTAAAATTGGAGGGGGAAAAGAAAAAATATGTGAATATAAGCCACTCCCTTCCTTGCTGCTCCTGGCTTCATACGGGGGGGGGGGTATGCACAGGACAGGCGCTGCTTCACCACGCTCCTGCCACTGTTTGCCCTGCACTCCTGGCTGCATACTGTAAGATTGCAAATATAAGCCACACTTTAACTTTTCATGGTCGGAATTTGGGGGGAAAGTGAGGCTCATATTCAGGCCAATACGGTACTTGCAAAATGTGCTACAAAGACCATGACATCAGCGTGCACAGCTGGGGTCAAGGAAGCTCATTACATCATGGCCCCTCAACTTATGTGGGAAATTGTAACATACAATCTGCTGTAGGGATAGGGAATTCATCAGGTGGGATGCTAATCACTGTGGCCAATGTAAAAGTATAGATCTGCTGTCTCATATGAAGCTATTGAAATGCCCATGTTGTATCTGCTTCAATTAAATTCAGGAGGTACCTGGGAGGTGGCTGTTCTGAGAGGAGTTGAATTTATCAATGTAGGCTATTAACTTTGGAGAGGCTGATTGTCCTATGTGCAAGAACAAGGTCAGTGGTTTTTAAACTATAAAAATAGGAGGAGAAAGAAGCACAGGTGCATTGGGGTTCGGAATATATTTTAAACTTCCTCTCTTGCCTGTGACCTCTTCGTGGTTTAATCCAGGGTAAGGATCCAAGTTGTCCATCCCCAGTTGTGCTGACAAATTGCCTTATATTATCAGTAACCAGGGAGCACACTTTGTGAGGGAGAGATTATTAAACACAAAGCCACAGGAATGGGAAGCTGGATTGATTGCAGCAGCAACCAACCTGTGATAGATATATACAGTCACTCCCAGAGAAACACAAGTATCCTTTGCAACTATCTTATCCTGCAGCAGCTTGAGGATGAATAGGCTGAGGAAAATGGAAGGTCATGGGAAGCAAATTAGACAGGGCAACATCTGACACCCACTTTGCACCCACTTTGCACAGGTGTAAATGACTGCATAGGCTGTCAGGCAGTGAGAATTAAGCTCTAGGACTTCATTTTGGATGCCCTGTCAAGAAGTGACACACACACACAGCTATTTTTAGCACTGCTGTGCTGTCTCTGCTGCCTGAGTTTGGTGACTATGAGACAGACTGGAAGAATCAGGGAGCTCACAAAGTACACTGCCATATTTATTTGATGCTGTGTGTACAGGAGGAAAAAAAAGTGTTTTGGTTTAACAAATCCATTCAGCGGAGCTATGACGAATTCTGAATTGGGAGAAAGGATTCTAGCGATAGGCTTTTAGTCTTGGATCATACGCCAGACAGGGCAAGCAACAGACCAACTGAGAATTGGATCTGCATTGTACCTGATGTTTGCAGGCTTAAGTTCTTTGTTTGCAGTCTTGTTTTGTACCTTGTAGGCAGTGCTTCAATTGGATTTTCTCCATTTGGATGTCACAGCAAACTACGGTTTAAGAAACTAGGAAGTCTCCTCACTAGCCAGCCTTAGGAAAGAAGGGAAGGACAGACTTCTGGATCTCACATCTCATTCGTGCGCCAACAAACCATGGTGTGTACCCAACTACACAATCACACAACATAGTGCAAACAGAGGATGTTCTGGCTACCTCACATCTACATGCAGATGGGTACTTGAAAGGGCATATTCATGCATCCAGCACGCCTCAGTTCTCATATGCAAAGAAGCCCATCTGCAATAAGCTATGTCTGCACACATCCCTTCCTCACTGGATCCCTTATTTATACACACTTATTACATTTCCCCTTTCTTTGGTGGGAGACAACATGTTTTTTCTGCTCCCCTTATGGCAGAAGTCCTGCATCACCAGGCAGGCATTTATGAGACCATATGTTACTTTCTTGCCATTTGCTTCATCCTGCCCAGATTTCTGGCGTTTCCCGCAGACTCAGCATTGTCAGACTCCTGATGCATCTGCCTAAGCAGGTTCCTTGCCCTCTGAATCCTCAGTCCATCTCTTTATTACGGTGACTCCTGTCTGCATGGCACGGCTGGGTTTTCTGTCGCTGCTGTTTAATTGCAGCATAGAGAGAGAGAGACAGTTTTACAGTCTCACCACTTGGGTTCCGTTTATGGCCGTGTATATATATATAGTCCTAGCTTTGGCTGATTCCATCCAGTTTTATGTGTGGGTGTTTTTTTGTCCAACGGGTTTCCATTTTAATGAAGCCACAGCAACAGCTTCACTGATGCTGCTTCCATTTGTCAGTGCAGACAGATCATAACGCAAGCTCTGATTCATCCTGCGCCTGAAATTGTACACCCCCTTTGAAAATCAGTAGCTGCACATGTGTGTGACCCAGAAGCATATTGATAAATTGTGTTGCAGTGGATTCAGTAGTGTTTCATCAAACATTTCAAAAGTCCTTTCCCTTCTTCCCGTCTCCCCTCCCCCAAAGTCCTGGTTTTAGCACGGAAAAACTTGGTGATGTTTAACACCATGGGAGGAAATCATAATTCTGAAAGCAAGGTGATGAGAGTATGGGTTTTGGATTCATAACCCTGTTTTTCATTGTGACTTTGGACCAATCACACAGTCTCATCCTAAACTACCGCACAGAGCTATTGTGAGAATAAAAAGTAAAACCCGCTTAATGTGGCCACCCAGAGCACTCTCTCTCTCTCTAACATTAACCCTATTCAGGCATTCTATGACTGTTTAACTGATATTTAATCAATACTATACTGTTTCCAGCTCTCCTGCATTTGGTGCCTGCTAAAAGCTTTTTAGTTTAGTCTATTATTTGTATTGTTGTTGTTGTTGTAACCCACCTTTCTCCCCTGACAGGGACTCAAGGTGGCTTACAGATTAAACAAAAAGCACTAAAAACAGGGGGGCGAAACAATCATTAAAATAAATTAGTCAAGCCTATCTAGAAAAGTAAAGATGACATACATTCTGCTACATCTATCTGGGGTGACCTAGCTGGATGGGTGGAGGATTCTTCATCAATCATTATTATCATCAACCTCTCTAATTTTAGCTGCTGCTTTGGGCTGCTGCTTCATCTACAGAGGTGCACTAGAAGGACTCAACACAATGAGTCCTGCTAGGGCAACAGGCTTTCGCCCATCTTAGAATCATAGAATCATAGAATCATAGAGTTGGAAGAGACCACAAGGACCATCGAGTCCAACCCCCTGCCAAGCAGGAAACACCATCAGAGCACTCCTGACATATGGTTGTCAAGCCTCTGCTTAAAGACCTCCAAAGTAGGAGACTCCACCACACTCCTTGGCAGCAAATTCCACTGTCGAACAGCTCTTACTGTCAGGAAGTTCTTCCTAATGTTTAGGTGGAATCTTCTTTCTTGTAGTTTGGATCCATTGCTCCGTGTCCGCTTCTCTGGAGCAGCAGAAAACAACCTTTCTCCCTCCTCTATGTGACATCCTTTTATATATTTGAACATGGCTATCATATCACCCCTTAACCTCCTCTTCTCCAGGCTAAACATGCCCAGCTCCCTTAGCCGTTCCTCATAAGGCATCGTTTCCAGGCCTTTGACCATTTTGGTTGCCCTCCTCTGGACACGTTCCAGTTTGTCAGTGTCCTTCTTGAATTGTGGTGCCCAGAACTGGACACAGTACTCCAAGTGAGGTCTGACCAGAGCAGATTACAGTGGCACTATTACTTCCCTTGATCTAGATGCTATACTCCTATTGATGCATCCCAGAATTGCATTGGCTTTTTTAGCTGCCGCGTCACACTGTTGGCTCATGTCAAGTTTGTGGTCAACCAAGACTCCTAGATCCTTTTCACATGTACTGCTCTCAAGCCAGGTGTCCCCCATCTTGTATTTGTGCCTCTCATTTTTTTTGCCCAAGTGCAATACTTTACATTTCTCGCTGTTAAAATTCATCTTGTTTGTTTTGGCCCAGTTCTCTAATTTGTCAAGGTTGTTTTGAAGTGTGATCCTGTCCTCTGGGGTGTTAGCCACCCCTCCCAGTTTGGTGTCATCTGCAAATTTGATCAGGGTGCCCTTGAGTCCATCATCCAAGTCGTTGATAAAGATGTTGAATAAGACTGGGCCCAAGACAGAACCCTGTGGCACCCCACTAGTCACTCTTCTCCAGGATGAAGAGGAACCATTGATGAGCACCCTTTGGGTTCGGTCAGTCAGCCAGTTACAAATCCACTGAGTGGTAGCAGAGTCAAGACCACATTTTACCAGCTTCTTTACAAGAATATCATGAGGCACTTGTCAAATGCCTTGCTGAAATCAAGGTAGGCTACATCCACTGCGTTCCCTTCATCTACCAGGCTTGTAATTCTGTCAAAAAACGAGATCAGGTTAGTCTGACATGACTTATTTTTCAGAAATCCATGCTGACTATTGGTGGTCACAGCATTCCTTTCTAGGTGCTCGCAGACTGTTTGCTTAATGATCTGCTCCAGAATCTTCCCTGGTATTGATGTCAGACTGACTGGGCGGTAATTATTTGGGTCCTCTCTTTCCCCCCTTTTGAAAATAGAGACAACATTTGCCCTCCTCCAGTCTGCCGGGACTTCGCCTGTTCTCCAGGAATTCTCAAAGATGACTGCCAGTGGTTCTGAGATCACATCTGCCAGTTCTTTTAATACTCTTGGATGCAGTTCATCTGGCCCTGGAGACTTGAATACATCTAAACTAGCCAAGTATTCTTGTACTATCTCCTTAGTTATTCTGGGCTGTGTTTCCTTTGCTGAATCATTTGCTCCAAATTCTTCAGGTCGGGCATTGTTTTCTTTATCGGAGAAGACTGAGACAAAGAAGGCATTGAGGAGTTCAGCCCTTTCTGTGTCCCCTGTTTGCATTTCACCATCTTCTCCTCTGAGTGACCCCACTGTTTCTTTGTTCTTCCTTTTGCTACGAACATACCCATAAAAGCCTTTTTTGTTGCTTTTAACCTCTCTAGCAAGCCTGAGTTCATTCTGTGCTTTAGCTTTTCTGACTTTGTGTCTACACGTGCTGGCTATTTGTTTGAATTCCTCTTTGGTGGCTTCCCCCCTTTTCCATTTTTTGTACACATCCTTTTTAAATCTTAACTCAGTTAAAATTTCTTTAGATAGCCACCCTGGCTTCTTTAAGCACCTTCCATGTTTCCGTCTCATTGGTATTGCCTGATGTTGTGCTTTTACTATCTCCCTCTTAACAAACTCCCAGCCATCATGAACTCCCTTTCCTTTTAGTATTACTGTCCATGGGATCTCACCCAGCACTTCCCTAAGTTTTATGAAGTCGGCTTTCTTAAAGTCAAGAAATTGAGTCCTAGTATGCTTGGCTGCTCCTTTCCGCTGTATAGTAAACTTCAGAAGAGCATGATCACTCGCGCCTAATGATCCTTCCACTTCTACCCCACTAACCAGGTTATCAACATTGGTTAGGACCAGATCTAAAATGGATGTTCCTCTTGTTGCTTCTCCCACTTTCTGGACAATGAAGTTGTCTGCAAGGCCAGTGAGGAATCTGTTTGACCTTAAGCTCTTGGCTGAGTTTGACATCCAACAAATATCCGGGTAATTGAAGTCCCCCATTACTACTATCTCCCTTCCTTTTGCATGCTTGGCCATCTGTTCCAGGAAGGCATCATCTATGTCCTCCGTTTGGCTTGGGGATCTATAGTAAACTCCCACAATGAGATCTCTGTTATTCTTCTCTCCCTTAATTTTGACCCAAATGCTCTCACTTTGGCTTTGAGGTTCTAAATCTTGGATCTCTTCACAGGTATACACATCCCTGACATATAATGCCACTCCTCCTCTTTTCTTGTCTGGTCTGTTTCTCTGAAATAGATTGTATCCCCCCATTATTACATTCCAATCGTGGGACTTATCCC
The DNA here is from genome assembly GCF_965113315.1 of Podarcis vaucheri. Taxonomy (NCBI): domain Eukaryota; kingdom Metazoa; phylum Chordata; class Lepidosauria; order Squamata; family Lacertidae; genus Podarcis; species Podarcis vaucheri. Next base: position 75,364,147 of record NC_138766.1, read on the forward strand.
ACCAGGTTTCAGTGATGCCTATTATGTCATATTTAGTTTGCTGTACCAAGAGCTCAAGCTCATCTTGTTTATTTCCCATGCTTTGAGCATTAGTGTACAGACATTGAAGTCCATTAATCATTCCCCCGTGTCTCTTATTTAAGGATTTTTTCCTCCCACCACTAGGTCTGCGTGCTGTTTGCTCCATTTGGTCTATGACATTTGGATGATCATCTTCATCAATTGATAGACTCCTACCTTCAGGAGCACTGTCTCCCTCCCCCACATTAGTCAGTTTAAAGCCCTCCTGATGAGGTTTCTGAGATTTTTGGCAAAAACATTTCTCCCAACCGTTGTGAGGTGCAGCCCATTGCTTGCCAGAAGTCCATCTTCAAGAAACTGCAGTCCGTGATCTAAGAATCCAAACTGTTCCTGTTTACACCATTTGCGAAGCCAGCTGTTCACTTCCACTATTTTTCCCTCTCTCCCTGGGCCACGTCGTTCAACTGGGAGGACAGATGAGATGACAATTTGTGCATTTAATTGCTTCAATTTCCTGCCGAGAGCCTCGTAGTCACTTTTGATCTTCTGGAGGCTATTGCTTGCAGTGTCATTGGTTCCCACATGAACCAAGAGGAAGGGGTATTTGTCAGTGGGTTTTATGATTCCTTGCAGTCGTTCAGTTACATCTTGGATCTTAGCCCCGGGGAGACAGCACACTTCCCAAGACAACTTGTCAGGCCCACAGATCACTGCTTCTGTTCCCCTCAGTAGGGAATCCCCTATCACCACTACACGCCTCCTCTTAGGTTTGGTCGGGGTTCTTCCGTGAGCTGTCCGTTCCAAGGTCACCTGCACATTCTCTGAGGACTGACTTTGATGCTCGTCTTCATATACCTGATCGACTGTAATGAGGGAGAGATCCTCATTACAGTCTCTTCTCCCATGCATCCTCACACCTCCCCTTTATTGGCCTGGAGAGGGGGTTCTGGAGATGCCCAAGAAGAGCATGCAGAGAGGTCAAGCTAAAATGCTTGCACTGATGGATTGACTGGCAGAGAATGATGTTGAATTCTTCCCTTTATTAATGTTTTACATTTATATTTTGAAATGTTTTAGGTCCACTTGTCTTTAACATCTGACTTTTTACTGATCATTTTAATGCATATTTTATATAAACCACTTGGTGTATGTGTGTATGTACACACACACACACACACACACACACACTGAAGCAATATACATATTCTATTTAATGGATAAATAAAATGTCAACATGCGGCAGGCGGGGATGAGAACAAAGGTGAGCAACCTAGCTCTGCCCCCGTCACAATCCCCACTGGCCTTTTTTAAATGTAGGGATTGCTTTTGGTGAGGCAGGCTCCCCCTGTGATTTGTTTCCTCATGAGATTTAGAATCTATGTCTTATGGGAAGATGACATGTGTGAGAAAACGTTCCCTTCTGCAGAAGCCATCCCAGAGAGTGACAGGGACAGCGGCCATGGCGGAGCTAAAGTGCTCACCTTTGCTCTCCCCCACCCACATGTTGAGCAAATGCCTGGCTAAGCTGTGATCACCTGGCAGAGTGTGGGAAGCTGCTGGCAGGCTGAAGAACAAAGCCTGGCACAGAACAAGTAGGGTCACTGGCTTTGTAAACTGGTGCCATGGCTACCTTTTCACCTGGATTTTGTTTTGTTCATTTATGTATCACAGCGTACCACCCTCTCGCAAAACATCAGGGCAGGGCACAGCGATACACAATATATACAACCTATTAGAAAGCTGTGCAGAACATTAAAATAACTGGCTGCTCAAGGAAATATTAAACAACTGCAAAGGCCCGTCGGCATAAAAAGGTCTACAAGGCAGACTTAAAAGCTGAAAGCAAGGACTCTGGCCAGATCTCTGCTGGAAGAGTGTTCCACAGCGTGGGACCAGCAGCACTTAAAAAATACCCAACTTCTGGTTGAGGGCAGTCAAGCCTCAGGAGTCTGGCTGACAACTAACAGCAGTCCTCCAGTTGACCGCAGTGATCAAGTTGGGATACGAGGGTTCAAGCAGTCATAGTTAATGTTGTTGTGAAAAGAAAATTGCCTTGAAAAACAGAGACCGACATGATAACTTTGAAGAAATGTTTGCATGGAACAGGCAAAGGGAGTTGGTTGCTGCTCCTATCTTAAGATCAGTATGAGGTGGAGGAGCGGCGTCTATCTTTGCTTTTATCCATTTTTTTTACAGGAGCTTTGTGCCAGCTTCTCCGTCTCCTGGCTTACTCAAATGCCTGCTTAGAGAAAGCTACAACAGGTCGATCTCCAGGGGGCTTTCTGAGAAGCACGGCTGGCCAAGAAGCTGCCTGCAGAGCACTGAAGAGCTGTGGAGGATTTTATTCCTAATAATAGCCTGCTGAGGAGAGCAGCTGAGGATTTAACCTTTTTAAAAAGTGGCAGGGAAAAAATCCACCCTGCTTTCACAAGGAGTGAATAGTTTGGTGAGATGGCAGTGTGTGTGTGGATGAAGATTCAGCACCAGTGTAAACATTTTTTCCTCTGTATGAAATTTTGATATATGGCTGCTACAAATTTATGTACCACAGCAGCCTGTTTCGTGTTCCATTCCTAAGCTTTGATTGGAAGCCATTCATATCCTATTCTATTGCAGACCCTCCAAGTGTCCCTATTTTCCAGGGGCAGTCCCAAATTTGTGTTATGTGTGTACTGGTGTGCTTAATGGAAACCATAAAAGGAAATCACTGAGCTGTATATGAAAAACATGGTTACAAGGGAACCTGATGTACCTTAACCATGGTTTGTGTCAGCTAGGGATGGATAAACTTTTCTATTTTGGTTTCTGTCAGTTTCTCATATTTCTAACTTTAAACTTATCTCATCCCATTTACACATCAACTTTCATTTCCCAGCTTTTAAAAGACCTCATGAAATTGTGTGTGCATTTCCATTCTCATTCCTCCACATCTATGTTTTTTTGTATCAGTGTTGCCTAATCAATGCATTATAAGACAGTTTTGTTTTTTTTCCTTTAAATGAATATATGCATTTTGCAAGCAATTTCCCCTAATATAAGGCAGTTTTGTACATTATGTTATACAGCTACATGTATACAGTATCACAAAATGAGAAGAAGTGCAATTTTTGAGGGATAGCTGTGCTTCAGTTCACTGATTGGTTCAGGAAGAGCAGATTGGGTAGGGTATGTATTAAAATGTGAATTGAGTCAACCCTCCTATCCTGAATGTCAGTGCATAATGCAAAACCATTGTAATCCCAGGGATGCAATATATATATATATATATATATATATATATATATATATATATATATATGCTTTCGTAGATTTTCACGGGTACAGGAATGCAGGTTTTGGTGTCTTCGGGTGTCTTCCCGTGTAAGAGTCGGGGTGTCTGGGCGACGTTTCGACGAGGTCTCACTCGTCATCTTCAGGCTGGTGCTTTCGGCTTCTTGTGAAGCCGAAAGCACCAGCCTGAAGATGACGAGTGAGACCTCGTCGAAACGTCGCCCAGACACCCCGACTCTTACACGGGAAGACACCCGAAGACACCAAAACCTGCATATATATATATATATATATATATATATATATATATATATATATCCTGATATAGAAGAGACAAATGTGCATTTCTGAAGCTTGCTCCTTGATTGCAAACCATAGTTTCTGGGAATCCAGCATTACATTTTTACCTCTACAACAAAAGAAAAAGGTAAGTTGAACGATATGATGAAGCCTTTTGCTGATTTTCTTTCCTTAGCTGCCAAATTTGACTCAAGGAGCAATTTGCATACTTGAGTGACATTGATAATGACAGGTAGCAATATGTTCAAACTCACTTTTCTTTCACCAGGTATTAATGATTGTGGTCCCAAAGCAGCGAGAGCACAGTTAAAATTTATGACAGTTTAGACAGGCAAAGTAGTGAAAGAGCTTGCTTAATAACTTTGACCTATAGAATCTACCGAGACACCAAATCTGCACTGATATTCTCATGGCAAGCCAGGAGGAGAGTTGTTGAGAGTTGCTCTAGCCTTCTGATGACTTACTCAAGAATAGATTCATTGAAGTCTTTGACACTCTTTCACAGTGAGTGACAGGAACAGTAGGCAGGAGAATTTGAGAAGTTATTGCCAGAAGTGAATCTTACAGTGAGAAATGTTTAAGAAAAAAAAAACAAATATGAAGCATTCCATATGTAGCACTCTAATCAGATGTATACATGTTGGGGGACAAGCAAAACAAACCTGTTCCTCTGTAAACATAAGATTCCACTAGACATACTTGTTGTTTCGTGTTAGACAAAATGGCACATGCAAAGAGGTTTGGGGTGGCTCCTCCTTTGTTTTAGAGATACTTTTCTCTAGAAATCTAATAAATATATAGGTGTTGCATTCAGCCCTGGAATGTGGATCTAAAGGGGGATCAAAGGATAGTAGCCACATTGAAAATTGATCTTTAACAGCAGGATAGAAATGTTTCAGATAAATTTCCTGAATTAAACATGTCAGTATCACATATTCTTACACACTGGAATGTGATGCATACAATTGCTGACTCAGATGCAGTGCAGCCAAGACAATTGTGATGAACACAGAACAACCAGTAGGGAAATGAACAGGCCACAACTTTATTGATTACAGGTTTGGGGGTGTATCCTAAATCAATCAACCTGTCCGCTGGTTGAATATTTTGGCAAGGTTAAGGATCACCCTATGATGTACACCAAATTGGGATGACCCCTCCAAGGTCTACATTTTTAGGGTGCTATGGCCCATTAGCCCCCATCTGAGTGTCTGGACAGATGCACCTCCCCCTGAATCCATTTAACAGGATACCTGGGAGGGGGGCACAACCCTTTGTCTACTTAGATTAAGGCTCCAGCCCAATGTCTTATCTGTCATGAGAGTCAACCCCTCCTTGCTAGCTCACTGATGCTGAGACATCTGTTCAGCAAATAACTATACCTAGTGTGTAGAAATCCACATTTAACATAACAGTAATTACCTTATGCTTTCCTCCCTAAATCCAAAAAGTGTCCTATAAATTTGACGGTTGCCTACTGAGATTGAGCATTACTAAATAGCTATTCAGAAAAGCACATTCTCTTCAGAGATCCATGCCACTGAACTGAAATCAATAAATATATTGTGGGCTGAAAGCCTCACTCTTCAGTTTCATATTACCTACTCATTATCTATAATTTAAAGGTATTTACAACTATGAATGTTTTCCCTCCAGTTCTGAACACCACCAAGAGCTTTCTTGGTTATAAATGTTATCTCAGTCCTTGCAGACATCAAAACCATCCTTTAATACCATACATTCTTTTTACTCTGTCAACATCATGATCCTGAGAATTACCTTTTCCTATTGGCCAGTTCACATTTAGAGAGGATACTGTGTAAACAACAGTAGATACCAAAGACTACTTTGAATCCTAGCAATATGGATGTACACTGGGTTGGAGGTTCCTGAGTCTAGATAGTTGGTCAATTGACTGCTTTGAATGAGGTCATATTCTCCATGAAGGAGCAGGTTTGTGGTCTGAGGATGCTGTTGGACCATCACCAGTGGCCTTAATGAACTCAGCAGCTGGGAGTATCTTTTACCAGCAGTGCTTGGTAAGACAGCAGTAGCCATTTCTGGGTCATGGTAGGCTGACCACTGTTGTCCATGGTAGTCTCCAGATTGGATTACTGCAAAGCACTCTATGTGGGGCTGCCCTTTAGCGCAGGGAGTGCAAATTGTGGTGGCTTGACTGCTCACTGGGATCTCTCCATAACATTATGCCACTGCTAATGGAATTTCACTGGCTGCCATTTAGCTGTTGAACTAGGTTCAAGGTGCTTGTGTTGGTGTACAAAGCCCTATGCAGCTTGGGGCCGGGAAACCTAAAATACCACTTCAGTCTTTACATACCCAACCAATCATTGCATTCTGTAGAAGAGGACATCAGGGGGGTCTTTTGTCTGTGATATCAGAATCAGGCCTTTAGTGTGAAGGCACCTACATTCTGGAACTCCTTCCCATTGCACATCAGACAAGCACCTTCTCTAGGGCCTTTTCAGCACTCGCAATAAGCTCAGGATGCCTTTACCTGGAGGCAATATGGCCCATAGTTTGCAGCAAAATACTGGGCAAGGTTTTGCCCAGTATCTTCTCTGTGTGATGGGCTCATGGGAAAAAGCTGTCCCATGAGCCCTTGCTGTAGAGGAGAGGGGAAAGCCTATATAAGGTTGCTTCCCCTGGAGCTCACAGCCATTTTGCTTTGAGAGCTTCCCACCCGCCCAACCTTGGGTTCTAGCCTTCACTGAGCAATTTTGGGTCACTAGTTGACAAGGCTGGAAAGGATTTTTTCTCTCTCAACCTGATTGGCACTTGCTTGGAGTTGTGCAGTTTTTTGCATTTACCTCAGTGAAATTATGGCTTTCCTTTGTTAGGTGGAAAAACATTGTTTGTATGAGGGTGGAAATGTTATTGGTCAGGATCAGCATAGTATAGGGGGGCCCAATAAAGTGCTAGAGGGGAGGATTGACCACGGCAAACCCAAGCGTGGGTTCGGTATCTGCCTGGTTGGCCCAGTGAGACCTTGCTTGCTTGGCTTGCACCATGGCAAGGTTCAGCACTGGCCCACTCCCATTGTACAGGTTTGGAGCGATCCAAACCCAACGGATCCATGCCATCAACATGGGGCTTGTGGAATGATGAACTGATCCTGGGGCCCAATGCCATGCCAACCCTTGCCCTGCCTGCTGCTCTCATGGGTCACATAATACACCTGCCTGGGCAAATGCATTTCTCATTCAACAAGCCTTCTAAAATCTTTATCCCAGATGGCATCTGTCCTGGTTCTGAATTGGTTTTATGTACATATTGTTCTATTAAACTGGTTTTATAATTATAGGTTTGTTTGTTTTAAGTTTTTATATCCAATTGCTTTTTAACTGTTTTTACATCTGTTACTGTTTTTATATTGTAACTTGAGATGCTTCACGGAAAGTGATTCATAGCTAACATAAATAATAATAAAATAATACTATTCAATACAGTGGTATCTCTGGATGCAAACGGGATCCGTTCCAGAGCCCCGTTCACATCCTGAAGCGAATGCAACCCACGTCTGTGCATCTGCGTGTGCGCGGGTCACGATTCGCCTCTTCCGCGCATACGCGTGACATCATTTTGAGCGCCTGCGCATGCGTGAGTGGTGAAATCAGGAAGTAACGCGCTCTGTTACTTCTGGGTTGCCGCGGAGCACAACCCAAAAATGTTTAACCTGAAGCTACTTCAATCCGAGGTATGCCTATATATCATTTTACAACATTTCAGTATTGCAAAGAGTTATCCACCTTCATTGGTTGATTTGTCTTTCCACAGGCAGTCAACCATAAGCCTTACAATTACAACCATGGCAAGCATAACAGATGTCAAATGCAATTTAGCTCAAAGAAACCCAATCCAAGTCAATTCAACAATTCAGTATTTGTTTTAACTGTATCGGGTGTGTTAAAATTATTTTCATAAAAGAGATGTGAGCATGTGACTTGCAAGAACTTGGGGTGGATGCAAGAGTTTAAAAAATGGAGGAGTCTGAACTTTTTGACTAAGAGACTAGTTAGCTTTCCAACAAAGGAGAACAAGTGCTAAGAAGAGCAGTACGTGATAAATTTCATTTAAGAAAGCAGCAGGACACCCCTTGGCAATCCTGAAGGGAATGCAGGGGAAAGGTGCGTGAAAGTGGTATCAGCCAACAGCTACTCAACCAACACAAGCCGATTAGTATACTTGTTTGGTGTGTAGAAATATAGGATCACAAAAATGCTATGGTGCCTTAGAGACGATTGGGTTTATTCCAGCATTATTTGTTGTGTAAGGCAGGAGCCTTGGTCCCCCTTGCTTCATAGTTTATGTTTGGTAAGGACCAAAGTGACTCAAATTCTCTGAAACTGGATTATCAATCAAATGGAGTAGACAGGGCTATAAAGAGAAACATGTCCGGAGCCCTTTTGCCAGTTTTCCTCTTCCTTAAACGTTAGCCTTATTGACAATGGAGTGAGGTACAGCTGTGCTATACCCCTGGTCTCACCCACACTGTCATGGCCCCCCCAGCCCCACTGCTCACGCATTGGGGCAGTGGGCGATATTCAATTATATTTTTGTGCTTGTGCAATTTTCACTGCCGACACGGGCTGCCATAGATCTGGGTACTCCCAGACTCTGCGGCCAGCTGCAGTAGTTCAGATATGTCTGAGCAAATCCAGACACATGACAACCCTGGAACAAAAACCGTCATCACACAGGATTCCCTAGTGAACAATATGCACAAAGCATGCTGTGTAGTTTTTTAGTCGTGTCCGACTCTTCGTGACCCCATGGACCAGAGCATGCCAGGCACTCCTGTCTTCCACTGCCTCCCGCAGTTTGGTCAAACTTATGCTGGTAGCTTCAAGAACACTGTTCAACCATCTCATCCTCTGTCGTCCCCTTCTCCTTGTGCCCTCCATCTGTCCCAACATCAGGGTCTTTTCCAGGGAGTCTTCTCTTCTCATGAGGTGGCCAAAGTATTGGAGCCTCAGCTTCACGATCTGTCCTTCCAGTGAGCACTCAGGGCATCACTGGCTTGCAGTGGCGAAGGGGTTTGAATAACTCAGAGAAGCTATGAGCTATGCCGTGCAGGGCCACCCAAGATGGACAGGTCATAGTGGAGAGTTTTGACCAAACATAATCCACCTGGAGCAGGAATCGGCAAGCCACTCCAGTATCCCTGCCAAGAAAACTCCATGGACAAAGACAACAGGCACAAAGCATGCCACACTCTAAATATATTTTGTGGTTTTATATTTTGATTTTATTCTGTGAAGTGCCCTGAAACTTCTGGGTATAGGGTGGTATATAAATTCAATACATAATAACAATAATAATATGACCCCATTACAATGGGTAGCAGTGGAAGGCACTGTGACAATAGTGGCCGACCACCTAGCACCAGTAGTAACACTCTCCTCCAGCTATGATAGCTGAATGAGGGATGGGCCCAAACAGGGTTATTGATTATTTGTAAAGCTGTGCTGAACGCTCTTTACTTTTTATCTTCAGGCTGAAAAATTGCTATTGTGGCAGCATAGAAATATTGTTGTAAAATATGTGCAAATGCAATTTTCCCCCCATATTGTTTCAGTGATGTTGGTTCACCATACCATTCCCCTGCCCCCCGGCTGTTGTTGCTGCTCCTGCCTAGATTAGTCACATGGGTTATTCAAACCAATGAGGGATCATTGAATGGGAAAATGTCACAATGATGCTAGCTTCATGGCCATTCAGATTTGATAGTATGATGCAGGACTAGATGACAGAAAGTGAGAACAAGTCTGGCTAAATGAAAATATTAGCTTTTTAAAGGATACTTCTATTTCTTTATTTTTAACTATTGCTGAAATTGTTTAGCCTCAGTTCTCCTTATCATATTTTCCCTCTATTCACACACACACCTTAAGTAGCTGTCAAATATTTTCTTAGATAAGATGCAGTGATTTAATGTGTTCTGAATCTTAAAGTTATATTCAGGTAATGCCTTTATTCTGGCTGTGAATCGTAATGTGGCTAAAGTCTTTGTAAACATTTCCATATTAATTTACTCATGTTCTACTCATTCATTTAAATTAGGGTTTATCATTTTGCTGGGTCCTATCCTCCAAATACTATATAAGCATTTTAAATGAGGTTGATAATGGTGCTCAAGTTTAAGATTCTTGCAGGAATTGGAATCAGGGTTTTCAAATCTACCATTGTAAAAAATGATGTAGGTGTTTAGAATAATTTAGTGCTGATAAATTGCTAAGCAGAGATGCAGGTAGAATCAATAGTGCGTCTGGAAAGCTGAACAACAGTGGCTACAGGCAGCGCTAAAAATGTACATACAATTACCTGATTTGCATATATTACCTATTGGTTGCCTGGTAATTTCTAGATTACTTTGACTCACCTGTAGAATAGGGAAACTCATATAAAGAGCAGTATAATATTGAGGTGATGAATTAGTAAGGGTGGATGAGAAGATTATCGGAGAAACTGAGTGGGTTTTTACAATGGATTAAACTTCCAGCTTTATTTAAATTAAAGAGGAACTATCACCCCATTATATTGTTCCTTACATGGAGAATTCATTTCTACCTTCCACTAAATCCTTATTAAACACAAACCCAGGAATTAATGCAAGCAACACTATTATATCTAGGGTGTTCAAAACAGGAATATGTCCTGAAAGAAATTCAGTGTAACTCTTCCAGTGGGAACTGGAAAGGTCAATTTAGAACAGCTTTCGGAGGGGTCATTATTTCCATGTGATTGGACAAACTGGTCATCTGATTTTTCAATCTCTTCTCTTCCTATTGTCACAAGCATTTCAAATAGGAAGAAACAAACCTCACCCACACCCCATCTTAAATTCAGGTTGCCACATTTCCACATCAGTTTCCAAATCATATTGAATAGTCCTCATGAACACCCATCACCATTTTAGAGTGCAGTTCTGCTGGCATACACATTTTGCAAATAAATTTCTCCTAACCTTATGCATTTTTGTGGGCAGATTTTCCTTCCCCCCATATATGTATTTTTGTACACATTCATTTGATTGGAGAGGGGTTTATTGGTTTGTGAAGGTTTTTGTTCTTGTTTTTATTATGTGCATTATGTTTTTTATCTTGCATTTTACGTTGTGAACCACTCTGAGATCTTCAGGTGAAGGGTGGTATACAAATTTAATCAATAATAATAAAGAATAGTTCAGAGTAAGGTGATTTTCCAAAGACAACTGCTTTACTGTTCACATATTGCTTAGGAAGGGAGAATGAGGTAGCTTCACATTAAAATGTGAAGAGAACTGGGTCTCTCTCCCATCCCTACATCCCAAAGCATGTTATATGAAGCCACAAGGAAGTACCATGATAGTCATCTGAAAACTTGAAGAACTCTTAGACAATCATTCCCCACCTCTAAGGAGCAAGCAGAAGCAGTAAAGGGCACTGTGTTCATGCTCTCATTTGTGTAAAAATTAGTGTTTATAGGGGCAGAGCAGGATTCTGTCTGCTGGTGCAGTCTTCCACATCTCCCAAGTCTGCCTGGATTCATGTCCAGAGTATGCATCTAATATGTACACAATTTTTTATGCACATAGACTTTATCCATCTGATGAGGACCCCTATTCTGAATGCATTGGAAAAGTTGTTTTAACTGGCAGATGTACCAATGGTGGGTGACTAATAAACTGAACACAATGGATTGTAGTCAATATAGCATTCAGCAGATAATTCTGTCAACACAAGGACTTCTCTTTGTGCAACAGAACAATCTTCCACTCCTCACCCCCTACCCTCCAGGATGACCCAGGGCATGCATGAGAATAAGGTAAAGGTAAAGGTACCCCTGCCCGAACGGGCCAGTCTTGACAGACTCTGGGGTTTGTGCGCCCATCTCACATCTATTGGCCGGGGGCCAGCGCTGTCCGGGGACACTTCCGGGTCACGTGGCCAGCGTGACAACGCTGCTCTGGCGAGCCAGAGCCGCACACGGAACGCCGTTTACCTTCCCGCTGGTAAGCGGTACCTATTTATCTACTTGCCCCCGGGGGTGCTTTCGAACTGCTAGGTGGGCAGGCGCTGGGACCGAGCAGCGGGAGCGCACCCCGTCGCGGGGATTCGAACCGCCGACCTTTCGATCAGCAAGCCCTAGGCGCTGAGGCTTTAGCCCACAGCGCCACCCGTGTCCCATGCATGAGAATAGGAGAGCACTAATCCTTGCACCAGGGACGCGGGTGGCGCTGTGGGTTAAACCACAGAGCCTAGGACTTGCTGATCAGAAGGTCAGCGGTTCGAATCCCTGCGATGGGGTGAGCTCCCATTGCTCGGTCCCTACTCCTGCCAACCTAGCAGTTCGAAAGCACGTCAAAGTGCAAGTAGATAAATAGGTTGGGGGGGGGGAGGTAAACGGTGTTTCCGTGTGCTGCTCTGGTTCTCCAGAAGTGGCTTAGTCATGCTGGCCACATGACCCGGAAGCTGTACGCCAGCTCCCTCAGCCAATAAAGTGAGATGAGCGCCGCAATCTCAGAGTCAGTCACGACTGGACCTAATGGTCAGGGGTCCCTTTACCTTTAATCCTTGCACCAGCACAATTATTTAGTTGACTCCCGCCCGTAATAAAATAAAATTCTACAACTGCCAGCTCTTCTTACTGCCTTAGGGTGCAATTCAACTGGAGTGAGACTTCTGCAAGAAGTAAACATGCAAGCACACTGTCTCTGCATCTGTCTTCATTGCAAGGAGGCAATCCCGCTATCTGCAGTTTAGCAAGGGGGAAGCAGTGTATGTGGGCTGTGTTTTGATGTTGCAGTCAGGTGCTGATGAAGAGTTTGATTACAATCTGAGCAATCAAGGAAGAGTCCTGTGGTAGCTGGCACCACGACTGTATGGCATCTACCAGCGACAAACAAAACACATTATCTGTGTGTGTTCCAATCAGCAAGAGGATGGCGATTCTGCAAATGCCCTTCATGTTGGTTGCCAGAGCATGAACAAAATGGCAAAATATATAGTTTCTGCCTAGCAGATAGTTTTCTGATGGGAAACATACAGCTCTGATCTGCATTGTCATTAGACCAGGTCCTCTTTGCAAGTTGGATACAATTTGCAACTTTGCAGTTGCCAATTTCAAGCCCCACTAAGCTTTCTTATTAACGTGATAAATTATATGTTCAGCATTAAAACACTCAATTCATTAATGTCTGTTTAGACAGTACAGAGGTCAGCGAAGCCTTGTTTCCTCTCAAAGGTGAGGCTAGATAAATAGAACAAAAGTGCAGCAGTGGAATGCTGTGTTCATCTTTGAGGGTGGTCATTTGCTGATTGCCAATGGGTATTTCATTGCCAGATGGTGGGTGCCACCTAAATGGACACCTGGAAAGAAAAGAGAACAGCATTTGAAGTTTTTATCATATATGTGTATATATGTGTGTATGTATCAAACATTCTAATTACATCACAGAAACCAATGTCCATTCCTGGGTTCCATCTTTTTGTCATATTCTAGAATGACCAAGATGATGAAGGGTTGATATGGTTATATGTGGCTGGGGCTATATTTATTATGCAGTGGGTGCAAAATCTGATTCCTGTCCAGACAGAAAAATTGTTGAGCTTTTTAGGGCAAAGTTGTTCAGCTTTTTAGGGTGTGTATGTGTAATGATGGCTTTGAGCTATCCTTATTGGGGGGGGGGGTGGACTGCCAAAATGGGATGCCATACATCCAAGGTATCCAACATGGTGCGCCTCCAAATGTTGTGGACTACAACCCTCATCAGCCCCAGTCATGTAACCAATGATCAGAGATTATGGGAGTTGTGACCTACCGTATTTTTCCATTTTTAAGACATGGGTTTTTTTTTACAAAAAAAAAAAAGTTTAAAATTGGGGCTCGTCTTATACATGGGTAGTGCTGAGGGGTGTTTTCTTAATTTGGAGTCCCCCAAAATAGGGGGCATCTTATACATAGGGGCGTCTTATACACAGAAAAACATGGTAGCTTCCAAAGACAAATACAAGGGGATTTTTCATTTTTATGGACAGGTCTAGTTTTTAATCACAGTGAATTTTTTTTTTTTAAGACGCTCCAAAACTCACTGGAAAGAAAGAAAGAAAGAAAGAAAGAAAGAAAGAAAGGGCAGTCATTGTGGAAAAGGATGCTGAAGTAAATAAGCAGAATAGTTACCGTATTTTTCGCTCTATACGACGCACCAGACCATAAGACACACGTAGTTTTTGGAGGAGGAAAACAAGAAAAAAATATTCTGAATCTCAGAAGCCAGAACAGCAAAAGGGATCGCTGCGTAGCGAAAGCAGCGATCCCTCTTGCTGTTCTGGCTTCTGGATAGCTGCGCAACCTGCATTCGCTCCATAAGACGCACACACATCCCCCCTTACTTTTTAGGAGGGAAAAAGTGAGTCTTATAGAGCAAAAAATACAGTATTCACATTGGTCACTGTTCTCTAAGTTTTGACTGTGAGAGTAGGATATTACTGGAATGATCTGCTTCTTCCCCATCCAATCTTTTTTCCTATAAAACATTTAGAAATAATAGATATCTCTCTTGTTTCTTCATGGAGGTAATTTCCAGGAATAGGGAGGGAATGGCAAGAAAAAACAGGCCTGGAACAATAGCCCCTGAACCTATTTCTCTGAACTTCAGCAGATTTCTTACCCAAGGGCTCCCACCCCATGCCTCACTTTTCAGACTGATCGCTCCCCCCAAAAAAAGAAGGAATGGGAAAGTGATTTCTATTTTCTTATTTCCAGACGGTAAAGTCTGCCTTTGTGATAGAATCACAGCAGCTATCTTTCTGAAATCTGAAACGTGTCATCTGCTCAGAAGGGGAGACCATTTCTGAAATTTGCATCCAATTCTGACAAACATTAAAATGGTAGATTTTTTTTTCATTTTGTTTTTTAATTGAAAGGTCCCCCAGAACCCCCACCTGGATGGATCTCCCTGAAATTTGTCAGGCTTAATCCATTTTGGAAGGGCTCCTTTCATCCACTTATGTGAAATGGAAAGACACTTGCAGCCATTTTTAGATACCCCATTATAGTCAGCGGGTGTGAAGCAGAGCTTTGAATTTAATAGATCAGATTCAGAGCCTAATAACAATCAGAAGGACATCAAGTCAATCAGATACAGATTGGGCTCTTTTCAAATGCTATCCCTACATTACACTATATATATGAAATTTTTGATCCACTGACCCCTTGGGAACAGAAGCAAGTGGGAGAAGCAACTCCTACCCACCGAGTGATTGAAATAAAAAAGGACAAATCATAACTAAATCAAAGCACCCACTTTGAGAAAGATTCCAATTTGTTATCCCAATTAAGTACATTTAATTGAAATGGTACTGAAGATAGAAAATGCCTTACGTTTGCTGCATATTTCTCTTTTGCTATTTTATCTCTTGGGAACCAACAGAAGTTAATAACTCTGTTCATAATCAGGAGTAATATACTCTCCAGTCCAACCTTCTGCTCTTTCATTCTGCAAGCAACAGAATCAGCATCTAGATAGCTAACAGCTTGTTCGTGTTACTGTGTATTGATATGCAATTTGTACCTAACTTCCAACTCTGATTAAAGGTGCGCCAAAGGCTAGCTGGACCAAGCAATTCACAGGGCAACCCTAATAATGTCTGACTGAGTTCAATATGAGTTACATCTAGGTAAGTATATATAGCAGGGATGAGTAACCTCTGGGTCAAATTTGATCCTCCCCATTTGGAAAGAGCTCCTCAAGCCATGTCCCCATCTGATACCATATGATGCCCCTCCCTCTGCAATGCTCTATCTAGATAGTGCTGTAAATCTTGAAATCTAAGAGGTTTGTGACACATCCTCCAACCCACCTGGGCCTGGAATTTCATCTGAAATGACACCTGAACTGAACTTTGAGGGTTCTGCTTCCTGTTCCAGCAAAGGCTCCTATGGAATTTCAAGGAAGTCTTAATACAGCTTTGATAATATCATCAGTATTTCACAGAAAGGAAAGGAAGGGTTCCTCTATATCCCTACAGAGTAAAGAATGAACTCTGTTGGATTTTATAAAAGTATGGGGGGTTATCTGAACCTTGGGTGAGAAAATGCATTTCCTGGACTTATTGGAATTACTCATAATTTCCCACAATTTTACATCTCATTTAAAATAAGAATAAAATAAAATAACAGAAATGTCATTTTCTTAAATAAAGGCTAGGAGACCAAATAAATTTATTTTCAGCTTGCTGTTATTAATGTTTGTTATAAATCATGGAGCAGACAACAGCAGCATACAGAAATGAGCATTTGACAAAAAAACACATGCTTAAAAATAGCCACGCAGGAGACAGAAGCAAATTGTTGCACGGAATGTATGAATTTGGCAGTCAGTTTCATGCAGGAGGTCAAATTGAAACTTCACAAATCAAAATCTGGGAGGAAAACACGGGGACTCAAATGAGATTAATGTAAAATTTAGGAGTGAGCAAGACATTGTGTTGCATGCTAAATGAGTGCATTTTAGGGGTGTTATCAAAAGGCCTACTACTCCATTTTATTTTTGGATGAGAGCACTGTGGCACATCTATTTTAAGCTGTGCCACTGTGAGAAATACTGTGGAATGTTTTAACATTTTTATAAGCATAGCAATAGCTTTGGCCAGAAAGAGGGGTATTAAAGCACTGCAAATATTGGATGATTAACGGTGATGTAATCACTGGGCTGAGACAGGTGAGGGGAACCTTGTTTTGCATGAGTGGGGAGAAAAAGTTACAGGCTGAGATCTTGCCATTTCTCAAGGCCCAAGCGGCAAGTCAGGAGGTCGTCCTGAACACAATTTCCGTTGAACATAATGGGACTTACTTCTAGGGATGAACAAATCTGTAAATTTAGGGTTCTCTCAGCTTACCTCTCCCCTCTCCCGCCCCCCAGCTGTTGCATCCTTAAAAAAATATTTTAAAAAATCTTCAAGTGATGTCTGGAAGTCAAAAGCAAGAATGTGGGCTGAATCTCTTCTTGAACAGTATTCCACAGTGTGGAACCATCAGCACTAAATACTCAACTTGTGGTGCATGCCACTCAGGCCTCTGGAGCATGAGGGACAACAATAGGTGCTAGGTTATCTCAGTGACCAAGATGGGTAAGGGCTCAGGCAGTTCTTAAGGTATGCTGGACCCAAGCTGAACGTTGAACCTAGTCTGGTAGCATATGGCCAACCAGTGCAGATGTTTTAGCAGAGGTGTCTGTCCCCATGAGCAGTCTACCCGCTGCATTCCGCTCTAGCTGCAGCTTCCAGACCTGGCTGAATGGCAGCTCCACAGGAAGTACATTGCAATAATCCAGTTGTGATGAATGCCAGTGTGGGGCAATGTTCTGTCATGGCAGGCATCCAACAGGTGCAGGGGCTTTCTTGGTGTGTTATTTTCTTTGTCATCTTCTGGAAGCTGAAACTGTCGGCATCCTGGGGTCAAAAGGCCAGCTGGCTAGCCCCCATCTGGATCGTCTCCTTCCAGCCGTGCCGCTGTGAAGATCTACTGACCTCTGGCTCTGACATAAATCAGTGACCCAAGCCTCCCAGACTCAGGCACGCTATACTTAGCAGTGTAACCTGCACAGCAGAAGAGGCTGAGGCTTGTGAATACATACTATGAACTACAGATTTATTAAACATAAATCAAGACAAAGAAACTTGCCGTCTCTCCTTGCCGTCTCCTCGGAGAGAGAGTCAAAACAAAAGCAATAGAGTGGAAGTTCCGCTTACACCAGCAAACTGTGCTGGAATGTAAACAGACATATGACACATAACAATCCCATGTCTGCAACTAAAGGTGGAATTGAAAATTCCAACAGTAACCCCAGTAAACCCAGTGAACATGGCATGACTGCCATATTTTTGTTACCCATCCCCAGTGTAAATTGAGCAAACCCTTATTGGAGAAGCTATACACTAAGGATTGAGGAAAAGCTAAAAAACCCTTTAAGGTAGGAAGACAAACCATCCACTTGCAGGAACAGCTTTGGAATTAGAAATTATGGTTGCAGGCCTTTCATTTCTTTTCTTTTTTTAAAAAAAACGCATTGCTTTAAACACAAAATAAGCAGTGCAACATGGAAGCAAAACATGCATCTTTGATATTTTTCTTCCACAATCCCAGTCGACGTTGGATGATTCTGACAGGTTGTGATTTTATCTATTTAACAAAGCCTTGAGCTTTCAAGCTGTTACACACCACTGTTTTTTTTTCCCCTATTCACATATATTTCTATTCAAATAACAAGATCTTGAGGTATTGACATTTTTGTATGTCTGTAGAACAATCTGACAGCTAGAAAAGTTTGAGTGCATTGTGGTTCGAGCTGTTTAAAATGATTAACTATCATGTACTTGGCTGGCAGAAAAGAAGTAACTAGACTTTTGATGAACTATTGATTGCAATAGGTGGTTACCAGGACAAAACTATAGGGCTTTGTGATAAGTGCATGGGCATGTGGGCAAAAATTGCCAAACACAATTTTTGACTGTAAAACCATCTATCAAAACTCCTATAGGCACCTCATTTTTACATGCCTCTTTATGTCTGCTTCACATACATTCCTGCTCTCTATGTATCAGTGCCTGACATCTATCTCAGGTACAGATGATGGAGTTTTGGATACAGGAACTAGCTTGGCACTCATATCCACCTGTCCTAAAGCACAGAATATTTTCTATGAACCTTGGCCTTAGTCTATGCATTTGTACCCCTTGACCTGTCCACATGTACCATTTTCTGTAAAGGGGATAGATGAATCTCATGGGAGAGAGAGAGGGAAGCAGATGAAGCAGATATCAGAGACTGCTCCAGCTGGACAATAGCCCTGTCACCTGAACTCTGCTGGAAAGATGAAAGGAGAGCAAGGGAGGTAGGCACAGAAGATCCCAAGAGATCCCGAGACCTCCTGTCCCAGCTGGACTTCCCATTCCTCCTATCTGTCACCAACTGTCATGTGGGGAAGATGTTGGTTTTGCCTTTTATGTTTATATGTAATGTATTTCAGTGTTACTTACAAGTCAGCTTGGAATGATTTGTATTCTGAAAAGTATGATATACAGAAATGAAATAGATATAGTGTGCTCATGTCTGCCTCTTTTCAGCTAAACTCTTGCAGTGAGGTAAAGGGATGCGGGTGGCACTGTGGTCTAAACCACAGAGCCTCTTGGGCTTGCCGATCAGAAGGTTGGTGGTTTGAATCCCCGTGATGGAGTAAGCTCCCATTGCTCTGTCCCAGCTCCTGCCAACCTAGCAGTTCGAAAGCAATCAAGTGCAAGTAGATAAATAGGTACCGCTGCAGCGGGAAGGTAAACAACGCTTCTGTGTGTTCTGGTTCTGGTTTCCATCACGGTGTTCCGTTGCAACAGAAGCGATTTAGTCCTGCTGGCCACATGACCCGAAAAGCTGTCTGTGGACAAATGCTGGCTCCCTTCGCCTGATAGTGAGATGAGCTCCACGACCCCATAGTCGCCTTTGACTGAACTTAACTGTCCAGGAGTCCTTTACCTTTACCTTTAAAGGTATAATGCACCTCCTTCTCTTAGAATCATAGAAATGTAGACTTGAAAGGGGGCACTGTCACGCAGTGCTTCTGCTCCTTCCTCCTGGGCCGTGTCCAGAAAGTGGTGTTGGGGGGGGGGTGTTCAGAGCCCTGGGCTCTCACTTCTTGGGTGCCTCGGGTTTCCACCCTCTCCCCCATGCTTGCTAACATCTACATGAAGCTGCTGGGAGAGATCATCAGGGGGTTTGGGCTGGGTGTTCATCAGTATGCGGATGGTACCCAGCTCTACCTCTCTTTTAAATCGAACCAGTGAAGGTGGTGAAGGTCCTGTGCGAGTGTCTGGAGGTGGTTGGAGGATGGATGGCAGCAAACAGATTAAGTTTGAATTCTGACAAGACAGAAGTACTGTTTCTGGGAGACAGGGGGCAGACAGGTGTGGAGGACTCCCTGGTCCTGAATGGGGTAACTGTGCCTCTGAAAGACCAGATGTGCAGCCTGGGAGTCATTTTGGACTCACAGCTATCCATGGAGGCACAGGTCAATTCTGCTGTCTAGGGCAGCTGTCTACCAGCTCCATCTGGTACGCAGGCTGAGTCCCTACCTGCCCATGGGCTGTCTTGTCAGAGTGGTACATGCTCTGGTTATCTCCCGCTTGGAGTACTGCAACGCGCTCTACGTGGGGCTACCTTTGAAGGTGACCCGGAAACAGCAATTAATCCAGAATGCAGTAGCTAGACTGGTGACTGGAAGTGGCCGCCGAGACCAGATAACACCGGTCCTGAAAGACCTACATTGGCTCCCAGTACGTTTCTGAGCACAATTCAAAGTGTTGATACTGACCTTTAAAGCCCCAAATGGCCTGGGCCCAGTATACCTGAAGGAGCATTTCCACCCCCATCATTCAGCCCAGACATTGAGGTCCAGCGCCAAGGGCCTTCTAGCAGTTCCCTCACTGCAAGAAGCATAGTTACAAGGAACCAGGCAGAGATCCTTTTCAGTAGTGGCCCCT
The DNA here is from genome assembly GCF_965113315.1 of Podarcis vaucheri. Lineage (NCBI taxonomy): Eukaryota > Metazoa > Chordata > Lepidosauria > Squamata > Lacertidae > Podarcis > Podarcis vaucheri. The sequence goes on from NC_138766.1 coordinate 75,384,270, forward strand.
GCCCTGTGGAATACCCTCCCATCAGATGTGAAGGAAATAAACAACTGACTTTTAGAAGACATCTGAACGCAACCTTATTTAGGGAAGTTTTTAGTGTTTGATTTTTTATCGTATTTTTAACATTCTGTTGGGAACCGCCTAGATTTGTTGGGGAAACCCAGCCAGATGAGAGGGGTATAAATAGATGATGATGATGATGATGATGTCCTATATTCCATGTATTTAGTCCTATACTCCATGGACATGGACAGACCCTCCAAGTGCCCCTATTGACACAAACAGGGCTTTTTTATTATTATTTGCAAATAGTAAGTCTGTATCAGGATGATAGGACTATAGTGGGGGCAATGGAATGAAATCCTCTGTATCCAATATTAAAGCACCTACCCTGATTGGTTCATTTGAACTGGCAATTCCTGGAGGGGAAAAAGCTTCCGCTTTAGGGCAAGCTACAAATAGTTCTTATTTTGAGCAAGTATATTTCTAAATAAAACATTGCAAATATAGGAGTCAGTCTCTTTTCCATCCAAAGGAAATTAAACTCTATGCCATTGCTCCAGGAACTTCTCACTGCTTGGGAGAGTGAGTGCTGGATGGCCCAAGACCAAGAGAGGAACCAAGATGCAAATATAGAGTACTGGGACATAGAATTAAGTCCCGACTGCCTATTCATCTACTGCTGTGCTATAGATAAACAAGTGTTTGGAGGCAAATCAGCAGCTCCAGAACTCTGATATCATTTTGAGACTTCTCCATTAGTAAGATTTATCTGAGGACTTAAATAATAGTATTTAAGGCAGCTGTGCAAATTGCATATGGGACTAATATATTGAAATGGATAAAGAACAAGCAATATAATCTAAATATGTGGAGAGAGATTGCCATATGAGGCAAGAAAAGAACACTAGTACGTTTTAAGTGGAATCATGTGCTAACAAATAAATGACTTTAAATTATCAGTTTGTTTTGAAGGCCAGCAATTGACGATCACCAGCGGGAGTGGATAGGCACAGGCAAATCTGTCAGGTTTGCTTTCTCATTTTTCCAACCCTGAATTCAATTTTCTATTTTTCTTTCACAGCAATTTGTGATTTTTTTTTTACATTAAAAAAAAATCCTCATGGAAAGATGTCAGTGTTTTAGCGTGACTTTCTCCTGACAAACACATTTTTGTCTGCAGCTTTGACTAATTTTTGCAAGCACTTTAATATAATCCATCTTTGCATGTTCATTTCACTATTATACATATGTTTCTATATATACTTTTTATTTTCACTAATATATGCGTTTTTATGGGTGCTTCCTCCAATAGATGCATTTTGGTACACATTGGCTGTTTGGAGAACTGCATTGCAAAAATCAGAGATGTGTGGATTTTGAAGGATAGCTGTGTTTTGGTTTGAGTATTGGACTGAGAAGTGTGAATTGGGTGGATTCTCATTAAAATGCAAACAAAAACAAATTTCTTCCCCTTCCCAGGAGAGAGCATCTTGTTGGACATTGTGGGGAGGATATGGAGCTGGATATCTATGCCATGGGCCTGATCCATCAGAACTTTTCCTGTGTTCTAATGTTAGCCTGCAAGCAAGTGCAAAATTATATTGGCTTACAAAAAAGAACAGAAAAATATGGTTCAGACTAACCGATGCAAAACTATATCCATCTGCTTTGCCACCTCAGTGGCCAAAACCCTTCAGTTATATTCTTATTAACAAGCAGTAATGTACCTATTTGCCTCTTGCCAATTTATATTTGCTACAGGCACCCAATTAAGTGGGTGTTTGCAAGTAGGAATGAAAATATCCACTTTCATTTCTTTATTTCTCCTCTGGTTCACCCTGCCCTGATTTTCCACTTGTCCTGAATGCCACTTTTAACTAGGAAAGTGTCCAAAATTAATTCCAGAAATCAGAGCATGTATAGTTCCACAATGTTTAAATGGAAACATCCATTGTTTTCCCAAGTCTGCATTCCACAATTTATCCTTACAGGAAAACATTTCAATGGTACTTCAAGTACTGTAGATTAAGCAGAGGATATTTCAGTTAAAAAAATAATCAGATTACTATTCTGCTGCCGTTTGGTAAGGATTGTATAGGTGACACTTTTCTATTTATTTATTTTATTTTATTTCATAACCTCTTTAATGATCTGTAAAATTGTTTTAATAGCACTTCACAAAATCCACAGAGGATGGTAAATTGGGAGATGAGGCAGGCGCCAGCAGGACAGAGACCAAGCATGACAGAATTGAGTAGGATTAGGAAGAGAAGTGGTACATTACCAAATGAGATTCAGCTCGAAACTTCCAATAAGTTCTGTGGAATAAACTTTAGCAAATCTTGTAGAAAAAAATGGCAGCTAGTTAGGACTGCCCTTGAAGGCGATTCAGAAACTTCAGCTGGTCTAAAACGTAGCAGCCACATTAGTGGCTGGGCTTCAATTTTGAATCCGCGTAACCACTATCTTAGAAGAGCGGCATTAATTGCCGCTTTGTTTCTGGGTAATTCAAGTTGCTCACCCTAGGATTGAAATCCCTAAATAACTTGGGTTCCAAATACTGAGAGGAGATATGATAGCCACCTTCAAGTATCTGAAGTGCTGTCACATGGAAGATGGAGCGGGCTGGGTTTCTCCTGCTCTGGAAGGTAGGACTCAGACCAACAGCTTCAAGTTACAAGAAAGGAGATTCTGACTAAACTTCAGGATGAACTTTCTGGTGGTAAAAGCTGTTTGACAGTGGAACAGGCTCCCTCGTAAAGTGGTAGACTCTCATTCCTTGCAGGTTTTAAAGCAGATGTTGGATGCCCATCTGTCATGGATGCTTTAGTGGAGATTCCTGTATTGTAAGAGGTTGGACTAGATGACCCAGTTCTATGATTCTGCGTTCCTTAGGGTTGATCTGGATAGATTCATTTACTACACAGTTGTAGAAGCTTCATTTTCTTGATTGCCATGGAATTCCTGAAGAGGCCAAACCTGCTCCTCTTCCCATGTGCTTTATCTGAGATTCCTGCACTGCAGAGGATTGGATAACTCACAGGGTCCCTTTCAATAATAATAAATAGCAATCTACTGTTCCCAGAAGTCTGTGGAGGAAGCCACTCATTCTCCCACCTCCTCACATGCAAGGTGAGTAGAACTCAACCCACTGGTCAATTCCTGTTGCACATGGTTGTTGGAACCTGCTTGGGGCTGAATGCCTGCAGCAGGGAGCCTGGTCTCCACATTATTGAAAACCGTATATTCTTAATTGTGTAAGAAGATGTCTTTTTATTTTTAAAAAGTAAAAAATGCAGAAATAGAAGAAATGTTTTTTTATTAAAAAAAAATAGCAAAAGGTTAATACACAAAGCAAAAAAAACCAACCCAATTATTATTCATCTGGTATGTCCATGGGGTCATATTTACCAGATATGACATTTATGCTTCCTACATTAATAAGGAACTGGCTGTGCTATCTATTCTGCAAACGAGCATGTGACACTGCTCCTGTCCCGATGTTAACTGAATAAAATTAAACTTTACTGTGTAGAATGTGTCTTGTTTTATTTGAGCCTTAAGCAAGCAAACCTTTTGTGTCAGCTTCTCTGGTTTATCAACCATTCCTTCTTCCTAGGGAGGTCTGGGAATTGTAACTCTGTTAGGGAGGGGAATAGGGGTCTCCTAGCATTGTAAGGAACCCTCAAGCTGAACATGAAATCAATGGAACTTATGTCAGCTTGCAGCTAATTTGCCATATTGATTTCAATGGAACCACAATTCAACTACCTCAGGCCCCATCTGCACTATATGTTTAAAGTAGCATCATGTCACTGTGAATAGTCATGGCTTCCTGCAAAGGATTCTGGAGAAGGTAGTTTGTTAAGAGTGATGAGAGAGGTTAGGAGACCCCTATTTCCCAGAGTTGGAAATGGAGTTCTGTGAGCGGAAATAGGGTCTTCTAACAACTCTCAGTACCTTTACAAACTACAGTTCTTTGGGGGAAGCCATGATTATTTAAACTGGCATAATATTGCTTTAAATGTGCAGATGGGGCCATAACTAGGAACCAAACCATACTGTACCAGGTTTCACTATAGGCTCCCTAAAAATGCTCCCAAAAGCAAGTCACAACCATTCTTGCTGCTGTAAACAAGGAAGTTAAGCTTTTTATCCTTAGCCTCTATGTTTGGACCATCCCAAACATTTAAGAGTGTCAGTGTCAGTGTTGGCAAAACATCATACACAGTGATCTGACTGCACTCAAAAATGTTGCCAAAATTGGGCACTTCCACCACACCGGGTATCATGTGCCTTTTCTTGACCTACCAAACCAACACAGAGTGAGATATAAGGCAGGCTTCAGAGACAATCACAGGGACATTTCTCCCTTATGTATGATGACAATTGAAGGTAAGGAGGCTAGATTTAGAACAAAGAAATTTCTACATTTGTTTCCAACAGCTTCTGCTTGTTTAATTAGAAAGTGAATACTAATGCTTTCCAAAAGGATTAATATTTTAATGACCATAAAGCGTTCTCTCATGTGCAAATGACTTTTCAAAATGTGAATTATGTTTTTAAGCATGTAGGCATACTGTTTTGATTTTTCTGTTCAAATGTAAACGTTCTCTGTGGGTAGTTGAGGATTCCATAAGTTGATGAATATTTATATGAATACAAGAGCTCGGGCATCTGTCACACTGTGCATATTTATGACATAATCTTGGTGGAAGAATTCTTATGAGAGTATCAGATTAAAATAAAATGCTTCTCAGGTTGCACTGGAATGCTCCAAAAATGCAGTTAGATCATTTAGCTTAGTACCTATCTACCTACCTACAAATTAAAACTCTGTTGAGAAGAATGACTGAAATGAAAAGCTGATTAAATACACTCCCTAACAGCTGGGTGCAGGAAGAAAAATCATACAAATATCCAGCATGGATACCTTGTACCTTCAGAAACTCTTCACTGGCTCCATCCATCCTCATCTTCCACCTCTATATTTTAGGAACATGGGAAACTGCCTTACATCAAGTCAGACCAATCTGTTAATTTCAAATTCCACAAGTTTACCTTTGAATGCAAATGGAATTGAATTCCTCCCCATTCCTACCTGTGGCCTTCCGAATGTTGTAGGACTCCCATCAACTCTAGCCAACATGGCATAGTGATTAGACACCCGGAGACTAGGATTTAAATCCCTGCTCAGTCATGAAACTCGCTGGGCAACTTTGGGTCACTCACAGTCTCTTAGTCTTGCCTACCTCACAGAGTTATTGTGTTGATCAAAATGGAGAGCAGGAAAACTATGTATACCATCTTGAGCTCCTTGGTGGGCTATAAATGCAGCAATAAGATAAAACTAAAACTAAAACATGGCTATGGATCAGGGAGGGCCACAGGTTCCTAAAAGCTGCACTACTGAATGGAAAAGTAGAGGAAAAAAATTCTAAATTAAATTCTACTAGGTAGTTTCATGCATACAAGTGCTGGTAACTTTTAATTAAATCATTTAAACTCTTTTTCACAAAGGGTGTTTTCAAAGAAGTTGATTTCCCCCCTCCCTTTCCTTGAATGGGTTGTTTAAGAATATCTACCAAAGCTTTTAAAACCCAAAATCCGCACGAAATCAATCCCAACAAACAAATGCAAAACAAGCTGAGCTTAGATAAACTGAGATGCAATTGCATAGTTTTCTGTCATGATAATTAATTGGATTCTATTATTGGTAACGTATTTTATGTATGTTACCGATGTTCTGCATCTTAGAAACACTTCATCTCGGTTCATTTATATCATTTAACAGCCTGCTGTTCTATTAATCACCTGAATAGGAATAGCAGTGGAGCTGTCATCGTCACGAAGTGTAAACTGTTGACGCTGAGTATGTGCAAGACTTGTGTTTTGTTTCTGTGTTGTTGTTTTTTAATCTAAAGGAAAAAAACACAGAGAGAACTTTATACTATTTTCCCTTCAAAAGTGATAATACAGTCCTACATACTTGGCTTGAGCAGTTGTTTGTGCCCTTGGCGGAGAATGGTAGAAGGAAGGAGAGTCAACGTGCAGTGTCAGGTGTAGAAGAAGAAGAGGAGTTTGGATTTGATATCCCGCTTTATCACTACGCTAAGGAGTCTCAAAACGGCTAACAATCTCCTTTCCCTTCCTCCACCACAACAAACACTCTGTGAGGTGAGTGGGGTTGAGAGACTTCAGAGAAGTGTGACTAGCCCAAGGTCATCCAACAGCTGCACGAATAACAAAAGAACATAAGATGACCTGCTAAATCAGGCCAATGGCCCATCTAGTCAGCATCCTGTTCTCACAGTGGTTGAGCAGATGCCTGTGGGAAGCCTGAAAGTTGAACATGAGTGCAGAAACACTCTGCCCAACCGCAATTCCCAGCTGGTATCCAGAGACATGATTCCTCTGACAGTGGAGGTAGAAAGAATGCAATCAACATGTTTTAACAACAATGGTTTGAATTCATATATATGGCTTTGGTTTCCTACCTCACCTGACTTCTAGATCCCTTTGTACTTCCTCAAAATTTGCACCTGAATGTATGATCTGTGTGTGCACATGCAACTGAAGGGAAGAATGGTGATAATTGGGGTGGGGATCTTAGAAGTAAATGGAAGTAAGATTATTCACCACATACACAGAGAGTTTGTTGAGTATGGACTTAGTTGCATACAACCTATCCCACATAGTGAACAACTGTATGATGAATATACTACTCTGATGCCTACTGCGCACTAATTCCAAATCCTGCAGAGACTACTTGAAACCAAATCTGTGTTGTGGTTTCTGCACATGGTGGACTAATCTGCCATGATCCATCAGCCACCACATGGTGGTCTCCAAAGCATCACCTAATATTCCTATTCACAGTGTATGGAGACTTCATGGGCTGTTGTCTAATGAAACATGAGTCTCTGCACACAAGTCAAAATACATGGATAACCACCATGTGCATCCATTTTCAAGTGTCTGTGCATCACCACATATGTGGCTTTTGACATTTTTGAAATTTCCTTTATAAAAGATTAATATGATTAGTATGACCTGTTATGACCAAATCCTAACAGTCGTCCATCATGTGATGATTGTCAGACCTCATTTCTTGGTGGAAAAAAATGGTTTGTGAATTATGGATTAGGTCCTGGATCTCTATAAGGACCTACCTATGAACAGCATCAAAAGTCCTCCTCTGGGTCCTCTGCCTTCTGAAGTTAGGCAACTTGTAAGTTTTCATCTGTATGTGTAATGTCTTCCTTGGAGAGTTCATCCTGACACCAAAGTTGATGTCTTTTTGGCAACAGCCAAAGAGCCGTCAAGCCCAAGGCCTTCCAGCATGTCATATGATCTGCATTTGAACCAATAGTTTGCTTCTTATTTGCTATGGTTTGTATTTATTACAACATCATGAGTTTAATGTTATGGATTATGCTGATTATTTTCTGATTGTTATGGTTTCTGCCATCCTGGAAATTTCTGTAAATGAAGCATAGAAGTGTTTGGAGCAGGTATAGGTAAGCTGTGGCCTGGGTGCTAGTTGCTTGTAGTTAGTTAGAAGAGTCAAAGGCCAGAACTGAGTTATGGGTGTATAAGCTAGATGCTGGAAGCAAGCTGAGAAGCCAGATACACAGAGCCATGCCTGACTTCTTTGGAAATCCAAGGTTGTGAGCCTGTGGCTGTGGAAGAAGCAAGATCCTCCTGGGATGTTAATGCTGTGAACCCCTCCATTGTAGGCTCAGGTTGTATATATGTGTAAATAAACCATATATCATAAAGACACCAAAGTCTCCGCTGTGCCTCATTCCAAAAGGAAACACAAAACCTGAAACCCCTGGAATCTCTCACTGCTCAGAGACTGAGGTGACGTGCAACAATATGTTCCATGGCAAAGTAAAGAGCAGATGCTGAAGGGAAGTCTCTTGCTGTGTGAAACGCTTTTATCTTTTATGCATGTCATGGATGCAAAGACCTGGAAAATGCATTCATTGTGCTTTGATGGTGCGCAACGATTTTCAAATTTCAAAGTTGTTAAAAGTAGGCAATTTGAGAAAAAAGAAAGCAACTTAAAATAAGAATGAAAGGAAAGAGGGAAGATAATAGATGTGAACATTGTCATTAAAAGCTTTAAAATCAGGTTCTTTTGTTATATCTGATTTTTGTATAATATTGACTTTTATTTAACAGATGAATATTTATTTAATAATTATGAAGGTCATATTCACTCTTTTACATTGATATACAATACTCAAGGCAGGGTGCAGGGTGGAGAGGAAATAATTTGAATCCCTAGGGGATCAACCCTATACTCAAGAATCTGGTTTATATCTCAATCTTATTAGTCACTCATAATCAGTGGTTTAAATAGAACTTTCAAGGGTGCTTTTCAATCTTTATATTTGGTTTCTCCTCCCAATCCATAAGATAACCACATTTATATGGGGGAAAGGGCACATAATACTCCCTACCTACACAGTTACTGACTCCATGCTTTTATCAGAGTGTAATGAGAGACACTCATTCTGAAGGAAATCAGCCCTGAGTGCTCACTGGAAGGACAGATCCTGAAGCTGAGGCTCCAATACTTTGGCCACCTCATGAGAAGAGAAGACTCTTCTCAAAGATGGAGGGCACAAGGAGAAGGGGAAGGCAGAGGGTGAGATGGTTGGACAGTGTTATAGAAGTTTGGACCAAACTCTGGGAGGCAGTGGAAGACAGGAGTGCCTGGTGAGCTCTGGTCCATGGGGTCACGAAGAGTCAGACACAACTAAAAGACTAAACAACAACAACAATGAGAGACAGTCACAAGAGTGCAGCTTCCATGAGGAAACATATAAATAATCTCCCAGTCATTATTCCACTGTTCTGTGCAAGTCTAGAAATGTTCAGAATTAGCACTCTGGACAAGGTAAACTCTGGACATTTTATAATTCTACTGCACAGCTCCAAATAATATTTCATGTACAAATTCTTTCTTCTGAGGCATCCCCAACCAGTAGCTTAGGGCAGGGGGCAGGTCTGCCCCAACCTCCCTCAACGTGGCCATTTTGACAGGTCATGCCAGCTAAAAAGAGCGGAGCAGTGGGTGGTCTTTCGAGGGAGGCCCATCTCTGACTCCTCAGAGCATTTCTCCAAATGGTATTTCGCCTCCTATCCCAAACATCAATGGGAATTTGCAGCATGGGGTTAGGCTGTTGCTAATGTTCATCCATGCAGAGCCAAATGATTCATTCAGTGGAGCCCTTTAAACTCCATTAAGGTTCACTTTATTGGGGGCAAATGCTTTATATATTATTTAGGTTTATAAGAATATTTATAAAATGCCACCTCATTTTAAAAATGAGTTTATTTTTTAAATAAAACCATTAAATCATATTGAAATCATAAAGTGCCTTAAAATGCCCTACACTAAAACCCTTTGCAAAATGGCAACCTTTTCACAAGGCAATGGAAGAACATAATTGCAAGTGCCTGCCTGACTTAAAGAGCTGTGTGTGTGTGTGTGTGTGTGTGTGTGTGTGTGTGTGTGTAAATTCACCTGCTTTTACTCCACAGCTCTTAAAAGAAATGTTCATCCTGGGAGCTGATGAGGAGCCAAATGTTTGTGCCTCAACTAATAAGAAAGGATCTGATTTCTGCATACATATCATTCTGCCAGTAAGCAAACTCCTTGTGATGCCAATTGGACGCTCCTGGATGTTGCAATCTAGACTCCAATATTCTCTTGCAGCTCATTTATTCTCAAGTAATCAGCAATACAACAATTCCTTGCTGCTGACAGTATTCACTGAGAACAGATATTAGATCCCCCCTTTCTGTGCTTTTGTTCTTTTTATGTTTATCTATTGACAGCAACGATGTTTTTCAAGTAGTGACATCTGACCCCAATTCAAAAATTCCTAACTCCAGAGCAAGGGCATGATAAAGAACGAATAATCTGAACTTCACTGAAACTCATTTGCAGTATTCAAAGCAGCTTACGTTCTGCATGGTAGTGTGATTGCTTAAAAATGATTTCAGCATTAAGGTGGTGGAAGTAACAAGATGGAATACTGTGGAGAAAATATCTCCCACCTTATTTTAGAGCACTGCTATAGGGGGGGGGGACTATAATGCAAGGGCTAAATATAAGACTGGGAAATTCCAGTCTAAGAGTGTGATCCTACACACAAGAAGCTGGCACAGAGCAACCCCAACGTAAATTAAATTGGTATAAAGTTATATCAGATCCAAACACCATTCAGCAGAGAGATGGCTGCTGCTGCTGCTGCTCCACCTAAGCCTGGTGGAAGGGAAATGAGCTTTGAAAACATTATTCTATGTCAGGTCGCTAGATCACATGACTGACTTGAATTAATTTAGGATCCAGCCTAATTGCCCCTTCTCTGGTCCCACAGACAGAATTCCCCTTTTGGGGGACTTGCAATGGCTTCTGCTCAGCCAGCTTTGGCTCAGGCCTGACTGAGCTGAGCTGATTAAATTCTGCTGGCATATTTTGGGCTGAGCTGGGGTTGGGGTCTTAGCACCAGATGAGCCCACATGAGCCAGGTACTAGCTGTCTGAGCTGGAGATCTGCTGCATCCTAAGTTGTTCATCCTAATGCATCTTGCCATAAAATTCCCTCCTAGATATTGTGGCAGCGGTGAACTCAGCGTAGCGTTTGGTGGATCCACTATGTTTGGAACAAGGCATTACAGGGTATGTGGAGATTTTGCTGAAATGACTGTGCTATATAAACTTTTTTTTCTCTCTCTCTTCCTCCTTCTGCAGCCCCCTCCCAAAATATGCATACTTTTCCAAAGCTAATATAGAGTAAATGTATAACATTCTTTATGGCTGCTAACAGTGCATTCCTTTACTTGCCAACTCAGAGGTAAGTACCACTGAGGGGTTTTCTCTCTCTCTGTTGGTTTGTAGCTTTATTATTTGTTCAGGTGGGAGAAGATGTACTTTGAAGATGAGCCAATAGAGAAGAACCCGGCTGTTTCAGATTTCTCAACAAGAGAAATCTGTGGGCAAAAGATAGCTTCACTGAGGATTGTTTCCAGTTACTCTTTTATTTTCACAGTGCCATCAGAGTGCATAGCACTTGGAAAAGGGCAAGAGAACAGGCCCCTGCCCCAATGAGTTCATAATCTCAAACTGAACACATAGAAAACAACAGAGGAAGGGTAGAGAAGAAGCAGGAGTTGACAGAGAGGGGAAATGCAGTTATTTCAGTTGTGCCTGGTTAGACCTAGTAGTCTTAGAGCACGGCTGGGGAACCTGTGGCCCTTTGGAAGTTGTTGAGCTGTCATTAGTGCCAGTCAGAATGACCAATGGTCAGAGATGATGATTCCCATAGCCATCAGGTTGGTCTGGTTTGATCCAGCAAGCTCTTCCTATGTTCTTACAGTATGAAAGATATCCTGGTTATTCTCCATCTTTATATTATGCTGATAGATCAGTTCTGAGATGTTTATATAGATGGGCATGATCAACAATGCATTGTGTGTAAGCCCTTAATAACTTGCGTAATATGTATCTCACACAGTTAATGGGTACATTTACTGTAAATGGAACCAGTAATAAAGACCTCCAATTACGTGAACCAGCTCAGCAAAACCACAACATTCCTTCAACCAAGTAATGAGCTCTGCAATTTTAGAAACATAATTAATCAGTATCAATTTACATAAATATGCATTAGCACAAAATAACTAAATTAAAATTTCAGTTTGATTCATGGTGTCTCAACTTGTTAAAATATGATGAGTAATTCAGACTGCAAAATTATGAACATTTATTTAGGAGTAAGTCACACTGAATGCAGTAGGACTTCTGGATAAACATGAATGAAATCTGTTTGTGTGTGTGTGTGTGTGTGCAGGTGATGCTGTGGTCAAAGTCACTGAGCCTAGGGCTATGATCGGAAGGTCGGCAGTTCGAATCCCTGCAACGGGGTGAGCTCCTGCCCACCTAGCAGTTCCCGCTCTAGCAGGAAGGTAAACGGTGTTTCCATGCGCTGCTCTGGTTCGCCAGAAGTTGCTTAATCAAAAGCGGCTTAGCCACATGACCCAGAAGCTGTCTGCAGACAAACACTGGCTCCCTTGGCCTATAGAGTGAGATGAGCACGCAACCTCAGAGTTGTCTATGACTGGACCTAACGGTGTGTGTATATATATCACCACGGGAGGATGTAAATGGGTGGAGTTTCATTTGTGAAAATTATTCCAACATTTGCTTTAATAGTAAATGGAGCAAGATGGTTTGATTCCACCGACCAAGTTCTTTTTATGTCAGCAAATCAATAAAGTAGTTGGATCACACAGGAGTCTAAAAATTGAGAAGCCACATGATTATAAGTCTCTGGTGATTGTAGCAGTTATCAGTTCTGACTAGAGCTGCACAGAAAATTTCTCATTAAAAAAACACAACTCCATTGATTAATGGAGGTCCACCAGTGAGAAGATCCATCTCCCAAGTCTCCACAGCCTTAGCACAAAGCGGTATTTTAATTCAGTGGTGAAGCTGCATGCTCCGCTACTGGGCACGGAGAGCATATGGGGGCGTGGCTGGCACCCCCGGGGGCGTGACGCACAATCCAGGGGCATGGTACACTGCCTGTGAGGGTGTGGCACACATTCTGGGGTCTTGGCGCGCTGCCTGTGGGGGCGTGGTGCCCAGCGCGTGGGGGGGGGGGAGCAAGGCGCATGTCCGGGGGGCTGCTGCGATGGCACCCTACCGGAATAGTGGTGCCGGGGGCAGTCCACTCCCTCCGCACTCCCGTTCCTCCATCAGTGTTTTAATTCAAGCACATTTTTTCGCATTTCATTTGCCATAATCTTTTAAATAAAACAGAAATGTTAAGGTTTTACTTATATTTGTAAAAAAGCAGCAGGACAGGTTTTGCTGCTGGAAATGACAACATAAAAAAGATCATTTTGCAAAAGCATCAAGACAGCTTAGCACAAGGAGTCCTTGTCTTGTAGAAATGGTCTGTTCTCATCAAGTGCCATTTCATCTCAACATCTCATCACATAAATATGCTATAGGCTGCAATATGCCAAGGGCTGTAATAACTGATAGGTTATTTCTAGTACTCTGGAAACTAGAGGTCTTATAAAAGCAAGTTTGGAACTGTATTGTATCAGATTGCAAACATGTGGCAAGAGGCAGTTTTCAATTGACAAAGCGTACAATAAAATGTAGAGGTTATAGGTAGCATCTTTGGAAATGTCCAGAGACCTCTAATTTAGGGCTCTGAGTTTGCAATTTCAGATCTCCAGTTCTCATCATGCAGCTTCATAAGAACGTAAGAATTGCCTCCCTAGATCAGGTAAAACTCATGTTAGTACAAGGATGGCAAACGTAGCATAGATTTATACACTATCTTTATGATACTTGGAGTTTTATTTTATTCATAATAATTCCTAACACTGAATTTGCCTTTTCACTGCTACAGAACATTTGGGGCCAAAATGTCTAAATTTTTGAAGACAAAGAGTCAGGAATCCAAACTTGTTCCCCACTGGGGAAGCAGAACCCAATTACTATATCAAATGGTTTGCAGTTATTTAAATGAACATCCAGCCTCTTAAAAAGTTCTGGAGACTTAAAAAAATTGCTCACTATTTTGAAACGTTTTGGTTATCTAATCAAGCAAATCTGAAGCTTTTTGCACCTATCCTTGTTTGTTATAGCCTAAAGATTCTTATTTAAAATTAATAAAGTGAGGTCTTTCTTTCTTTCTTTCTTTCTTTCTTTCTTTCTTTCTTTCTTTCTTTCTTTCACCCAAGTTTATGTATTGCAACCTTAAGTACTGCCAACCTAGCAGTTCGAAAACACACCAGTGCAAGTAGATAAATAGGTACTGCTGTGGTGGGAAGGTAAACGACGTTTCCGTGCACTCTGGTTTCTGTCATGATCCTCTGTGCACTAGGAGTGGTGTAGTCATGCTGGCCACATGACCCAGAAAGCTGTCTGTGGACAAACAGTGGCTCCCTCAACCTGAAGTGATATGAGTGCCACACCTCATAGTTGCCTTTGACTGGACTTAACCATCCAGGGGTCCTTTACATTTTACCTTTACCTATTGCATCATTAATCCAGGTTGGGGAAAGGGATAAATGGCCAATACTTCATATTTAAAAATATAAAATCTAGTAATCACCCAGATCAGTCACTAGTTTTAAGCAAAACACACAGGTTCCTAATGAGATAGAATACAGTTAAAGAAAAACAAAGCTGGTTTGTGTCATATGTGATGGTGATTGACTGTTGACCCACATGATTTCATCTACTAAACTTTCGCAATTACATCCCTTAATGTATCACATTTGCCAGGTGGTTCTCTGCTAGAGTGTGTAGACCTGTTTGATCATATTTCTGAAAACCATTGCCAGAGGAAAGCATTAGGGGTGTGTGATAAATTTGTGTGTGAAGGGGAGGTTGTTATTGGATGACTGAGCCAATGAATAATTCCTGTCCTATCAAAAATGCAAATCTGAACCATAAAAATAGAAACCACAAAAATGTCCTAGTTCTAATTTCAATAAATGTTTTATTAAAGAGGGGTGTGTGTTTTTTTAATACCAGCAGTAGGAATGTCAGAACTCTGACAAAACAAGAACAAAAATTGCTGATGTTCATTTATTTGCTGCATATGCAGAATGGAAATAAATCTAGTAAATGTGATTGGTATTTTCTGCTCTTACTTTCATCCTACAAACAATACATAACTAATTATGCTCCCTCCCCACAATTGTTTTGTGTTTCCTTTGCGTTGAAAAGAAAGGACTGCAATAACATAACATGCAAAACTTATGTAAATGACGTATGTTACATAATTTCATCACAGTCGACAGCAAGATGAATAATGTAGCTTTTGGCAAAAGGTGAAATGCAGTGGGGTGGAAACAGTGCTGCATGCAAAAATAAAGGGCAGGATAGGAATAACTGCCTTATTGCATCCCATCTCATTATTTTAGATTGTTTTATGTTATAAAAACATCTCATCTTACTGTAGGTAGGTCACATAGAAGACAAGGGCTCAATGAGAATTTGAGCTTGGGTCCCCTAATGCACATTTACAACAGAGGACCCATGGCGTCAACCTATGTATTTGCCAATTAGCACCTCAAATGTTATTGTATCTTAGAGCTAAACAGCTGAAGGCAGGACACTCCTCCCATTGGATCTGCTTTCAAGAAAGAATTGACAGTTACATCTCTTCCCTCCATCCCTCCCTCTCTAGGCAAAACAAAAACAACAAAAACAAAACTGCACTTCTGTAGAGAGATGTCATAGTTGGGAAAGGGAATCTTACAGAAAGCCAACTGTCTCCCGAGGCAGATTCCTTAACTGGCAACATGAGAAACCAAAGAGTTGTTACACTAAAATGAAACTCTCCCTGGAGAAAGTTGGGAAAGGAGGTAAGGCAGCAACAGAGGAAGCACACCTACAGAGCTTGCTACTACATTGGGTAGAGCGCCATTCTCTCATGTGGCAGCCATGTGCAAGTCCAATTACTTGTTTCTAAAGGCATGCCCTTGCTCTCTTGACCAGAGTTTTCTGCTGTAATTTCTGTGCTGTTTTAATGGAATTGTTTTATTGTATACATTATTATTTTTTGTCATTGGTTTTTATACTTGCAAACCACTCGGAAGCATTTAGTGGTATATAAATTAAATCATTGCCACCATAAGAATGTAAGAATTGCCTCACTAGATCAGATAAAACTCATGTTAGTACAAGGATGGCAAACATAGCATAGATTTATACACTATCTTTATGATACTTGGAGATTTATTTTATTCATGTGATAAATGTGATAAAGGAACTAGATAGGTCAAGGCATGATCAACACTATACTGGCTGTTGCTTCAGCCAGGACTACCCAATTCCTGTTTGCAGCTGTTCCTCCTGGAACTATTTCACACTCACTCACCTGCACATTTCCTTGGACCAAGATGGGGAAAGCTTAAAAATTGCAGCAGTAAGAAAAAGCAGAAGCAGCAACACCGTTTGCACTTACCCATCATCAACTGTGGTGGTGAAGGGAAGGAAAAGCCTTTAGCAAGGGCAGTTAGAAAGGAGATCCAAGCCTGTAGAAGGTGCCTTTGCCTCAAAATCAAAAGCGCTTCCTTCTTAGATACATTCCGGAATGTATCCCACTTTAAAGCACAGATGGAGAAACTGTTGCTGTTGTTGAATTATTCTTCCCATGACCCTGATCATTGGCCACGATGGATGGAAACTGAAGTTCAACATCTGGATCACTGAACGTTCCCCATTCCTTGATTCAAACTGATCCATTCTGGAAACTGGTGCAAAAATCCAGAAATGCAAAGTGCATTATTTACGTGGGAGGCTCATTTTTAGTTAAAAGATGGTCTGATATGTGTGTTGAAACAGAGGCCATGAAGCAGTTAAGGCCAATCCAAGCATTCAAGGGCTGAAGGCTGTAGCTCTGCAACAAAGCACAGCTACATATAATCAGTTGGGTAAAACATCCAAACTATTGTGATTTCCCCCATGAAATGTCTGTACAGTGTACATGTTTGGAACTCATCCTAACTACTTAACATCTCTAATAATTGTTGAGAAGATACATCTCCATATGGAGATTCAAATCACTTTACAATTAAAGATTTTGATAAATGCTAATTATATGTCAGGGAACAATTCCGAAAATTAGCTGCAATTCAGCTGAACACCTGAGAAGCATAACAAAGTAACCCAATTAAATCAGAGAGGCGCAAAGATCATAGCACTGCTAAGTCCTAAAATGTTTCCAAACCCCCAATAAATCTTTGAGCATATTGTTGCCAGAGAGCATTGGCTCACTTCCATTTTGAGTGCCCATGCTGTCACCTTAGCTCAAATGTTTCCATTTTCTCTGGAAATATTTGCTGGAGAAGCCTAACAATGGAGACAGGAAGCACTTTCTATTGCAGGGGTGGCCAATGTGGTTCCTCCCAGATGTTGCTATCCTACACCTTCCATCAGTCCCAGCCAGTGGTGCCAGTTGTTAAGGATGATGGGAATTATAGTACAACAATGCCTGGCTTGACTGAAATAGTGGTGGAGACTGTCTTGGCTCTGTATATGTTGGTCTGTGAATATCTGAAGGTTCAAACAGAGGAGAAAAGTATACCATAATATTATGGGTGGTGTTCAGCTAAGTGTCCTGAACCCCTGGCAGCAAGTCAGTATGTCAAGTTCCCGATCAATCCACGTGTCCCACAGAGATCCTGGAGCACACCTTCAACATAGGCAAACACAGCACCTCAGCTCTGCTGCCTTTTTATACTTTGCATGCTGATTGTAGCATCTGGGCTGGACAAGGCTTTTGACCCTCACCTGTTCTAAGCCTACTCCACCTCCTCCTAGAGCTATTGAGCCCCACCTGGTCTACAAGGGAGCTGGGCTGTGGGCCCTTGCCTGCCTAAGCCTCCTGGAGTGCCCTGCCTGCTGCTCCCTACATCTCAGAGCCTGCCATGTTTGTGGAGACGGGACGGGACGGGGGCTGGCTCTGGTGAGGGCTCCTGCTGCTCTGGTCACCGATTTCTTCCCCAGTGTGTCCTAGTCCTGGTGTCAGGGATTGGATTCAAGAGGGCAAGATGGAGGAGGAGGAGGAGGAATGGTGGAGAGAACGCACACACACACCCTTCTCCTGATGCTGCAGGAGAAGAGGGATACATTATTGAACTACAGCAGGGCTTTGAGGGAAGTCACAGTTCAGAGATAGATGAACAGAAGAGTTGGGTGGTGTTAGAATAAGGAGGGGAACTGTGGCAGGGCAGCCAGATGACACGCTCTCACTGGAGAGCATTTCTGATCCCCCTTCTCCCAGAACGTGGTGTTCGTTAAGAGTGCAGGAACAAAGGAATATCAGCAACATTTGACCACAAGTGGCTACCGTAAGGGGAGGTGCTGTTGCTAGGAAGGAAGGGAGAAGGAGCCCAGTTTGGAGCAACACCATTGCTAAGGCTGGCTGCATTCTTCTCTCTCTCTCTCTCTCTCTCTCTTTTATAATTGAATAAATTAATTAAAAAGGACTCTACCTTGTTTTCTCTGCTCCTGCTACACCCTTTGCCGGGATCCTCATCTTCCTCTCCATTGTCCTGCCAGTTCATGCCACTAAGAGACCTATTGAACTTAATGGACCTTCTATTTAGAAATTCAATGAACGATTGTATAATAATGTATGTTTTGTTTTGTTTTGTTTTCCTCTTTATTTTCTTGTCTTAATCTTTTCTTTTCTTATCTTTGTGTGTGTGTGTGTGTGTGTGTGTGTGTGTGTGTGTGTGTGTGTATATATATATACACCTGGCTCTGTTCCAGTAACAAGAAGCCGAAAGCACCAGCCTGAAGATGACGAGTGAGACCTCGTCGAAACGTCGCACAGACACCCCGACTCTTACACGGGAAGACACCCGAAGACACCAAAACCTGCATTCCTGTACCCGTGAAAATCTACGAAAGCATATATATATATATATATATATATATATATATATATATGCAGGTTTTGGTGTCTTCGGGTGTCTTCCCGTGTAAGAGTCGGGGTGTCTGTGCGACGTTTCGACGAGGTCTCACTCGTCATCTTCAGGCTGGTGCTTTCGGCTTCTTGTTACTGGAACAGAGCAGAGTCTGGTGTTTGAGTTCCTATAAATACTGTTGAGGGGTGTGGTGTATAGCCTCCAACGTTCTGGGTAGAGAGGAAGTTCCTAGATTAGTGTGCCTTTTCTTCTTTTGTTCCTTAATTACTTGAGGGATATCTTGGGTGATTGTAATTAAGTAATTAAGGAACAAAAGAAGAAAAGGCACACTAATCTAGGAACTTCCTCTCTACCCAGAACGTTGGAGGCTATACACCACACCCCTCAACAGTATTTATAGGAACTCAAACACCAGACTCTGCTCTGTTCCAGTAACAAGAAGCCGAAAGCACCAGCCTGAAGATGACGAGTGAGACCTCGTCGAAACGTCGCACAGACACCCCGACTCTTACACGGGAAGACACCCGAAGACACCAAAACCTGCATTCCTATACCCGTGAAAATCTACGAAAGCATATATATATATATATATATATATATATATTTGTATTTCAATAAAGATGATTTTAAAAAAGAGAACTTCATGGACCTCATTTAGTCATGCTCATTCATTTCAGTGGGTCTACTCCAAGTAAGACTTGGATAAATAAAACCTTTGAAAAAGTTCAAATAGAATTTATTATTCACAGTCTAATAGAGGGGGTGGTGTGAAAACGCAACCACTACACATTTAGCATGAAACAGATGTGCCATAGGATGCCTACTGAGTTTTTTCCAGGTTTGTCAAAAGGGGAGATTCAGCTAAGAGAAATGGCGGATCACTCCAAAGTCGTGCCTCATAGCTGCAGCAGGCACCTGCCTACTTCCCGTCTCTTTCTGTCCTGCTGTGTGCTCTCTCCGTATGAAATGAAACCAAATGGAGCACTGAGCCAGGCTCATCACAGCTGCCAGCTTTTGTCCGGATAATTGTCGTCCTACCTCTCCCCTCAGCTCAGGCAAATAATTGGCAGCCTGGGTGAAAGGCCATGAAGAAAGAAATCACACTGCTGCCTTATATAATAAACACAAAAAAATCCTGCAAATTAAAGGGCAAGAACAATAATAAACTCAATGTGACCAACACTGAACTCATCTTTTCTTTCAAACTTTCCTCTCCCTGATAGCATGGTGTATCCACTGATAGCATCTTTACCATCCACAATGTGATCGTTGAGGTCTTTGGGGAGTCATTGTTAGTGGTCCCACGCAACTCAAATGCACAACTCATATCCAGCAGCAGCTATGCATTCAGAATTGTGAGCCACTTTGGGGAGGGACTCCTTTCGGTTGCGGTGAGACAGGCTCCTGCCCTGTCAAGGATATCAGAGGCTTCAGATAGGGATGGAAATGAGCTTGGAGATTCCTGCTGTTCACACAGTTACTTGGGGGGAGGGCACCTCAAAGTGGTTTACAAAAAGATGAAACAATAAAATCAAGGGGGGAAATGCAACATAGAAAAGTTAAGGTACTAAAACAGGTTAAAACTAACTCAACTTTCTAAGCATCTGGGTAGGCTTCTTGAATGTGGAGTAAGCCACATTGAACACAGCAGGACTTACCTCTGAACAAATATGCAAAGGATTGATGCTGCAATCCTAACCTCTTTCCTTGAAGTAAGCACCATTGAATAAGTATGTTTAGGACTGCAGCCTTTGCTACTAAGACCCATTGCAATGCCCCTGTTGTTTTGAATTACTGGCTATGACAGCATGATGATGATGATGATGTTATGACTTTATTATAATAAATGTGATTTATCAAACTACTATATATTGAATGCTACAATCCCACACTGTCAGCATGTTCCATAGAATTCAATGGGATTACTTCCAGAAAAAGGATCAGCATTTCAGCCTCAATCCTATGCACACATGCCAAGCGGGTATTGACTATAAAGGCAAACATGCCTCACCCCCCTCAGAGGACTAAAGGTCTGCCAGACACAGTTGACTTGGGGTTGAGGGCTCCATCTGATGCTTAGGAAGGGAGAAGGACTGAGCAAACTTCACAGCTTTGAAAATAATGTGCATTTTTATACAGTGCAGCCTATAAATATGTACTTGGTGGTTATCAAATGTCCATGATAGGCTGAATTTCAGTTAAATCTTCCTAGAATGCTGCTGCCACTCTAAAGCAGTTCCCCAATATTCAAATGACTAGCTTTACTATTGAAAATTCAGTGTGACCCTTCATTTTCTCTTCCAGTGCAATCACAGAAACACAAAAAGAAAGGAAAATGCATGGCCTGTGCTTCCTTCAACACCTTCTCATAATACTCCAAGGCAGTTTTCAAATTTTGATATAAACTAAAGCTGAATACGTAAGTTGTGAGTACATCCTGGAGCCTTTTGCTGGAGGTGAAAGCTCTGAAGAGTTGATGCATCCTCAACTGAGAACAGATCTTTAAGTAAGTGTATGTGTGTTTTTAAATAAATTCTATTTCGTTATTAAACAAAATAAACCAAACGTAATGAACTTAAAGGAATATTGCTACAGCAGGTTGAAAGCAACATGAGATTGGACATTATCATTGGACTTGCTGTTCTGAAACATTACCAAAAAAATCTATTGTTCCATAAACCTGTTAGGTTGGTTTATATGTATTGTTTTGTAATAAGTTAGCCTACCGTAATTTTATTTACTATGAACCAAATTGTCTCAATCCACTCAGAAATAGTAGGAGATAGGCTTATTTCTTTTAAACTGTGTATTAAATACAACTTTGATTTTAAAACACACACCTGGCTATAGTGCAACAGTAGTTTTGTCCTTTCCCTTTCTAGTCACAACAGGTACAGCTGCTTTGAAGGAGCACCTAGGGGCTTTGTTGCTATGGAAACTGCATCGTTTATACCTGTATTTTTAGATATATGCTTGGGGGGGGGAGGAATCTCACAAGCAGCTCCCTCTTCACAATAAAGAAAAGGGGATAGCACTGATAACACAGAAAACATATTTTAAAGGGGTTTCCCTCCAATGGCTAAATCTAAATACTAGATTCATATCTAAGAAAGCAGCAAACAGGCAGGTGCTTTTTGCATCTGGTGTTTTTACAAGGCCTTTTCCAGGATGCTATAAATCAGCCTTCCACAACCAGGTGACCTCAAGGCTTGCCCACACATGACCTGCACAATTGTTTCAGTGGGATCATGGGGCTGGCAAATCCCTTCCCAGTAGCCCCACTCCTTATTACCGCTGCTGCCCTTCAAAGATACTCTCCTCTCATCCACATTGTCATGGTGCTAGAAAAGACCAATGTGGCCCTTTCTCAGAGCCATATTCTAAATATGGTGTCTGGGATAAGACATGCATGACTGCTACTTTGCCATGGCAACTAGAAGCTGTGTTTAAATGTAAATGAATTTACATGTTAAGCCTATTTTATAAATAATTGTCCAGCAAGAAGCTTTGGATTCAGAGGACTCAAACCAATGAATTCAAGTTCCAAGAAAGAAGATTTCCACTAAACTTCAGAAGGAACTTTCTGACCATAAGAGCTGTTCAACAGTAGAGCGGTCTCCCTCAGGAGATCACGGACTCTTCTTCCTTGGAGGTTTTTAAGCAGAGTTTGGATGGCCATCTGTCATGGATGCATTAGTGGAGACTCCTGAAGTGCAGAGGGTTGGTCTAGATGACTCTTAAGGTCCACCCCAACTCTACAATTCCATGATTTTATGATTAATATGCACCTTGAATTAACTATTATTATGAGTTGTATTAATACAACTTTTTTATGGTTGTTTTGTTATGCATGTACATTATGCAGCTTATTATGTTACTATGTTGCAAGGAGATCTGTGACCATTTTATGGAAGGTGGTATTTTAATTTCTTAAATAAAGTTTTGGCTGGGTTTTTTGTTTTTTTAGGAACACCAGGCAGAAGAAGATGCGTATTTCCTTTTTCCTTTCCTTTCCTAAATAACCTTCTGCTTCTATCATATTTATACAGCACAGAAACAAGTAAGTCTGGGAATTAATTACAGGGAAAATGAAGCTGAAACACTAATGAACTTTGAACTCATTAAGAAAATCAGTGAGGGGCTTAGAAATGTGATGACTGTGTGCAATTGCTTTGAAAATCGACAGGCTAATATGTTTCTTAATTTGACAGCTTTGGAATGAATAACGTTCTCTGGTGAAATTATGTAGCTAAACAGTGGAAGGAGTTTGTGTTTCATGTTGAATCATATCCGAGAGGTGAAATCATAATTTAAAATAAGGGCTTCAAGTAGTTGACTGACATGCTGAGATGAACTCCTGTGCAGAGAAGACCCACTGGTGAAGTACAGTTTTAAAGGCACCAGAATGTTCCAGCACAGCACAGCCTGTGCACATTAAAAACGCATGGCTTCCCCCAAAGAATCCTGGTATCTGCAATTTCCTCATTACAGAACTATAGTTCCCAGCACCAGTGCTGGATTTATGTATAAACTAAACAGGCTAGAGCTTAGGGACCCACTCTCTTAGGGCCCCCCCCAAAAAAAATTAAAGGAAAAAAACAACTGGATTTACATTTCCAAAACAAAAAACAAAAAAACCAATAAAATAAAACCTACAACCAGCAACAGTGTTTTGTGTTGTGTAGGCGCCTATGATGTAAATAATGGGCCCTGCCTGCTAGTCAGCTCTCTAAAATATCACTGGTTTGCTCATTTCTATATATAGGGTGCCTACATTCTGCATGTGCGGATGGCTTTAGATACCTATTAGGTCCATAAATGGTTTTCCCAGTAGTGATGTATGGAAGTGAGAGCTGGACCATAAAGAAGGCTGATCGCCGAAGAATTGATGCTTTTGAATTACGGTGCTGGAGGAGACTCTTGAGAGTCCCATGGACTGCAAGAAGAACAAACCTTTCCATTCTTAAGGAAATCAGCCCTGAGTGCTCACTGGAAGGACAGATCCTGAAGCTGAGGCTCCAATACTTTGGCCACCTCATGAGAAGAGAAGACTCCCTGGAAAAGACCCTGATGTTGGGAAAGATGGAGGGCACAAGGAGAAGGGGATGACAGAGGACGAGATGGTTGGATAGTGTTCTCGAAGCTACCAGCATGAGTTTGACCAAACCGTGTTCGCGTCTCCGCTCCTCCACATGCAGCTGCTGGGTGACCTTGGGCTAGTCACACTTCTTTGAAGTCTCTCAGCCCCACTCACCTCACAGAGTGTTTGTTGTGGAGGAGGAAGGGAAAGGAGAATGTTAGCCGCTTTGAGACTCCTTAAAGGGAGTGAAAGGCGAGATATCAAATCCAAACTCCTCCTCCTCCTCCTCCTCCTCCTCTTCTTCTTCTTCTTCAAACTGCGGGAGGCAGTGGAAGACAGAAGTGCCTGGCGTGCTCTGGTCCATGGGGTCATGAAGAGTCGGACACGACTAAACGACTAAACAACAACAAGGTCCATAAATTACCATATAGCATATATTCAACACAAAAAACAGTGGCAATTTGTTGTTGACAAAAGACAGCTGGACATATAAAGGGACCCATTACCTTCAGTAGCTTAGGACCTCATCAAACCTAAACCCGGCCCTGCCCAGGACCATTAACAAACCTATAGTTGACAGGATTCTCTCTGAGAATTCATGTGCTTTAAATGTGCGCTGAATGTTTTTCAAATAGTTGGTGTGGAACTGCCCTGCAACTCCCTGTGGTAGCTTTAAAAAGGGGATTTGCCAAATTCATTGTGAATACAACTATTGTTGGCACCTTGTTAGTTTTGAGGTCCATATAGAGCTTCAAGGTTGAAAAACAGAATGCCAGTTGCTGGAGAGAAGCAAATGAGATAATGCATTGGCTTCCATGCCCAGCATTTGAGCTTCCTGGAGGTATCCGGATGGCCATTGTAAGGATGATGGACAAATGGCCCTTTGCTATGAAATATTTCCTCTTATTTTGTATTTTTCTTAATTGGTGGTGGCAGTGTGGTTAAGCACAGACAAAATAAAAAAATTCCTTCCAGTAGCACCTTAAAGACCAACTAAGTTAGTTCTTGGTATGAGCTTTCGTGTGCATGCACACAATTTTTTTTATTTTGACTATGGCAGACCAACACGGCTACCTATCTGTAACGTTAAGCACAGAGTTATAGACTGCCATGAAAATCATTAGTTAAAATCTAAGTAAAGGATTTACAAAAGCATCCCATAACTATAAAGCCATTTGTCTGCAGCGTCCGTGGAATGTGAAGGCAGCATCCACCAGAGCTTATGCAAGACACAAATTAGTATTTAATTTCTTCTCTCTTGTTGCTTCCTCTAAGCAACAAAAAGCCATGGGTCTTTTTTTCTCTTAATAATGGAAGGAGTGACAGTAAACAATGAGCCTGTACAAACAAGATTATTTCCAGGCGCATTTTTGGATCTATTTTCCTCTGCTCAGCATACAAATGCAAAAGTTCTCTTATAATGTAAGTTTAAAGACCTAACCATTCAGTTAATGAAAAAGTTATGAATTTAAGCACAATGTTTTGCAGCTTATAATCACTGCATTGTAATAGACAGAGGGGCCTTTTCAGATGGATAGGCACCAGGTCTGCAGAATGTGCAACAGTAAGTTGCTCCTTAAATGATTGGATTTCCTCCCCCCCCCATGTGCAGAACCAGTGACTTCTCTTTCTATTAGCATACTGTGCATCAGAGAGTGAAAGGAATTCTTTATGAACTCCCATACTTTTAAAGGAGCATATACACTTCTTACTTTGCATATAAATAGAAAATGCCCAGTGTGACACCGATGACCGGTCATCTTTTGATAGGTAAGCATGGACCAGGAGCAATTAATGTTTTTAATGAGTGAGGTGTATATGGACAGTCAAGGGAAAGAAATATCTCAAATGAAGAGGTGCTTTTTAAGAAAAAAAATGTGTGCTGGGCATGTATGTGGCATGCAAAGAACTATTTCCCTGAGCTGGTTTTCAATTGCATAACCAATCTGGTTGAAATTTGAGACAATTGCAAGAGCTTTGTATTTTTTCCAAGGGTGTAATAAACAGTGTAGCAGCCACAAACAATTTCAACACTCTTTCTCCAGTCAGTTTCTGTATACAGGAGTTGCCAATATTGTATCCATCATTAGCTCCTTTGGCACTCATAAAAGACCTCATAATCTCTCTCTCTCTCCACACACACATAATGCAAGAAAAACGGTTTGCTCTTCCTCCTCATTTTCTGTTTGAACTCACTCAAATTCATGGGCACACATCCTTAAGATAAATTTCACTGGATTCCACTAGATGCCATGTCCCTGTGGCAGCCATTTTTTGTTAGGGCACACACACACACAGGAGCCATTTTGTGACTAGCACTTTATCAAATCTGATTAGGAAGGTCTTGACATGCTGGCAGAAAGTTAACAAAGAGGGAGCCAACCTAATCTTTGTTGGAAGGGAATTCCACAATACAGGAGCAGTCACTGAGTAGGTTCTTTCTCATGCAACCATCAACAGTGCCTCTGATGTTGGTGGGACCAAGAGAAGGTGCTCAGAGTTAGCCTACCTCTTATTTTGTGTTACACACTCATGATTACACCTTTTGAGTGAATTTGCATTAAAATAGTGGTCACCTTCTGGCCTCTATTCACAGACACTAACAATACTTTCCTACAGAAATGCATGTTGTGTTTCAGAGCAACATTCAATTTGCACCAGATATAAAGTGCCAAGTTTAAATTTTCCCCAAACTGGGACACTTCAGCCTAAAGAAAACCCCAAAGAATGATAAAAGATATTATTTCATACTAGCAAGCTTGCTTATCTTAGTTGGATCATTTTTAATTGTTAATTCTTCACATAAGAGAACCAAGAGGGCTATTAAAAAAGTTTTTTTCTTGCTTCAGAAAACAAATCATCAGTAGGCTGGTAAGCACTTAATAACAAAGGTACTGAAGATTTGAAAAGATGTAAAATCACTAAAGAAGACTGAAATGAACAATATGGAGTGTTTGTAGGGGAGAAACAATATTGGATAAATGATTTGGAAAATTAAAGTTTGCACCTACGTAATTGTTTCAGATAATGTCCTCCCACCATTCAGGCCTTTGAGATAAATCTATAGTTTCAATAGTGAGATAAAATCACATGGGACACATTTGTGCTAACAAATCTTTAAATCAATATTCCAAATGCACTTCCTTCAAAGTAAGCTCCAGCATAGGCAAGTCAGTGTGTTTATTGAGGTGCACAACAATTTGAAAAATAAGAAGCTACTTCATTGCCTAAGCCTTGTGACCCACCAAGTCAAAGGAAAATTGGGAGCTGCCTTATAATGAACCCTAGCGATGGCACACTTCCAACCAAATGCCCTTCAACTCCTGTTGACTCTCCACATGAGAGAGAAAAACGGAAAAGAGGTAGTTTAGCTTCTTGGTAATAAAACAAGGACATCCTTGAGAATTACTTCTTCATTGGATGATACATACTGAAGATTATTTTTAAAAGAAAAAGAAAAGAGAGAGAGGACAACCCACTGAAAGAAGAAGTAAATCCACAGAAAGTCCTTTCAGTTTCTTTGGAGCTGGAACGGAGCATGGGAAAAACCAGATTAAAGAAACTGAACCCTCCTAACCCAAGGGTAACCAAAGTGTTGCCCTCCAGTTGATAGACTTCTACAGTACTTCGATCAGTCCCAGTCAGTATGGCCAATGGCCCACAAAGATGAACATTATAGTTCATCTGGAGACAGAGGCACCAGCTTCTCAAGACAATTGAAGGGGCCCCCATATGACATCCTGACTTCACACACTCAATGTCATAATCAGTCAGGGGGTGGAGCACTGAGGGGGGCCCATCCCCTCAAAAAAGCATTAGGGCGGGGCTTAAAGTGCCTCAGGCTTTAGGAGCTGACAACCATGTCTGGAGAGCACCACATTGACTATCCCTGCTCTAACGCCATTCCAGCTAAACAACTTTTAAATGGCTATTACAGCCTGCCAAACAAAGTATTTCACTAACCCCTTTCTGGTTAACCCACAGCTAGCTCTCTGGGAGAGAGATTCCTTGGCCACTATGCTCCCTGCTCTGGCAATCCACATGTTGAACTATTGCAATTTGCTCTACATGGAGCTGCCTTTGAAGATTATTTGGACACTGCAGCTGGTTCAAAATGCAGCGGCCAGCATCCTCCAGGTCTTGTTAGTCCTCCCAATTTCTCTGCCCATAAATAGGGCGGATAATTTCAAGAGAAACTTTGAGCACAGCTCTTTGAGCACAGTTTGCATTATTTCAGTCCTTTGAAGCTCAGGTGGATGCAGATGCATGGCGTATCATATAGTGATGTACAGGAGCACCTTCTTTGTTGTAAACATACACACATGCACACCAGACTCTGGCATGCCCTGCCCATGGAACTGTGGTCAGTGGTCTACAACCTGGAGAGATGAGTGAGTAAGGAATAAAGCCCAAAGAAATGAAGGATCCAGATTCTTTTTTCCAGGAATGAGTTCTTGTTCACTGCCTTTTCTAGGGCATTGAAAGGAAGTGCTTTTAATACAAAATGGTAGCACCCTTCTCAGTCCTCAAAGTGAAAAAAGTAAAAAATGGTCCAAGCTTGCTAGCTCATTTCTCTTTGACTTCCAAACTGAAACGATTAGCATGTCGCTCATATCAAACAGCCATAAATGCTTCCTTTTGAAAACTACCAAAGGAGGATTAGTCTCTTTCAAAGACTAATTGCATGTAGCATTGCGGTGCCGCAAACGAAGCTGCTTTTGATCCTACAACTTGGCAATGGAAATACACTCTGAGCCTCCAGCTATGCTCAGGTTTGGAAGTGAAAGAAGGATGCCTGCCAAAATCGTGCCACAATAGAGATTGAAAGCTAGAGGTAGGAGGCTTTAAAGACTGTTATGTAGCTGAAAAGATGGGCTGCGATGGATGTGCTATATCCTGTGGTGGTTGTAATGCAGGTCAGGTCATTTAATGTTCCCTGCTCTCCGCTGTTCAAAAAGCCTTCAGGAGTAGCAACAATGCTTCTGTGTGCATTTCTGCCGCTCCCACCTCGTTGAGTGTCCAGGGTGCAAAATGGCTTCTGTTACATAACACAACGTTTGTGGCTATGTTCTAAGAACAAAGGAACAAACGGTTTTATATTCTTGCAGACGTTATTCAGGAGGCAACACACACACACAAAATGTGCTCTTTATGTGCAGAAGCATCATCCACATTTCCTTCCTTCTTCGAAAGGAGTCTCATGTTCTGTGCTGTCACTTATTAATTAATTAATTAATCAGTCACTCAATGTGACACAATGCTTAGGGTAGAATGCAAATGAAAACAGAGGCAGAAATAAAGAAATCATTTTAGTATTGCACGGAATCACAAAAGCCCCAGAAGAAGAAAAATTATAAAGATGTTATACAGCAACATATCTTTAATCATGTTATCCTGCAATGGTAACTTTTAAAGCAGACTTTTATCTACCTCCAAAAGAGCGTCAGTGGTGGATCTCCTGCCACTTACAAAGTCCTGCTGATTTGCACTAAACAATTGTTGTTGTTGTTGTTGTTGTTGTTGTTAGGTAGGAGGTATGGGGGGGAGCTTAGCCAGTGTTTACCCACCATACAGCCACCCTAAAAATCCCCCCCCCCACTTTCAATAAGGAAACATTGGAGAATGAAGGTGTCTTTGATCCAGCAGATCCAATATCTGTTCTGTCCCATCTCTGGTTCTGCTCCCAGAACACCTGGTTTGGGCGCTTAACAACAGCTACCACTGGTGAGACTAGTGTTGGTGGTGGAGCTAAGCCTTTCCTAGGTGCAGCAGGGGCCTCCACAGAGAAAATGGAGTCCTAACTTCCTCTAGCCAGCAGATCTGAATGTTAAGATTGCTCTGTCCCTCTGCACTGATTTTGGATTTATTTTAAATATTATTGTGATATATTGATTGTCATGGATATAGGACACATTCTGGAATGGGGAAAAATGATGGTTCTTGTTTGGCACCCAACCTCTTTGGTTTAAGTCTATCAAGGTGGTTTAGGTATTTACAACCCAACCCCACTGCCTCTGGGAAAGCTCTTACATATGGCAGTCAGGCAGTACTTAAACATCTATATTTTTTCCTAGTGAATATATGGTCCTTTGCTAATAGCATTTGGTTGCCAAGTAAAATCACCATTTCATTTTAGGAAGCTTTTTCTGTTAGCTGACTTAATTTGCTTAATATGATTGACTCATTACAGAATGTTAATATGACTTAAGCAATATGATAATGACAATTCTTGTTGCTAGCCTTTAATTTTAAGTAGTTGTATTTCATTTCTTAGTTTGTAACATACAGATTTTTAAGGCCTTTTTATTCTTTTGGATGCTTAGTATTTCTGACCTGTCCATGGTTTTAGGTATTGCTTCAGGGCAAAGAAGTCAGTCTGTGGTTATTTAAACAAACAAACAAACAAATAGGCTTAGGAGATCATGCCTTTTGCTTTACCCTGCGGAGTCTGACTCAAAATCTTCCAAATTCAGTGTAACTCTTTCCAATGACATAAATGCATATAGATTTGATCTTCAGTATCTTGAGCCAAATCAAAGAGACAAATTGAATTCCTGGCTTTTGATGGTGACAAGTTACATTTCAATTGCATTAGAAAAATGGAGAAAAGAAAGCAGATCTAAAAGTGCATTTATGTGTTGTCATTCTGGCTACAGTGGATGTGCCCCTGTGGTTTTGTGGGGCATTTTACAGTCTTTGGGCCAAATCAAACTTAATACAGGAGATCTGTTATCAAATCTGACACCTGTTCATTTTCTTTTTCAGTAGAGCAACCACTGAGGAGGGGAGCTGTTATTTTGACTACATGGAATTGGCTGAGATGACTGCCAGGATCCGAGACTTGGGAGAAGAAGCAATGGAGGAGGAGTGGAAAAAATTTAAGGACTATTTGCAAAAGTTTTACAAATTATATGAATTATAAGATTTCGCACGATTTGGAGAAAACAGCTCCAGCAATGAGAGTGAAGGACAATGAAATTAAATAATGAATTAATGAAAGGAATAAATGTTTAAAGGTTGGAAAGGTAATTATATTGGCTGATTAAAGTAATATGACAATAAGTAATTTAAACTAAAATGTAAGCTTTAAGGTAAAAGAAAGAAACGTATGAAACAAGGATATAATTTGTTGAAATTTTATTTGTTAAGAATGCAAAGCGGGGGAGACGTGGGGAAGTTTGAAAGTAGACTGGAATTAAGCCTGGAAATGGTCAACTTTTTCTTCTTTTCTTTTTTCTTTTTCTTCTTTCTTTTCTTTTTCTTTTTGTAAATGTATAAGCTTTTTGTATAACTTGCTGAACAATCTTTATCTGGAAAAAAAAAGCAATAAAAAAAATATTATAAAAAAAAAATCAGAAAGGATCCATTAACCATAATTTCATCTTTCCCCCATCCCATCCATCATAATTTCACAGAAAATAAAAACTTCTTAGAAAATCTTCAAATCAGCACCATTGTATTTCCAACCTATCCTCTCTGGTGTTGTGTTAAAAATCTCTCCTGCATCTCCTCCCCCACCCACCCATCATTTGCTGTCAATTAATGAGGCCAAAAAAATCACATTTGAAATTATCAAAGGGAAGGGAGAATTTCAGTGAAATCTTCACGGGTGAGGTACAAGGGTGCTTACTTTTCAGGTGACTGAGGTGAGTGTCCTTTCATTATTCTACAGATAATCTCACCAGTGGTGTTCGCTCTGCAGCCTTCCTGGGTGCCCATCAGGGGAAAGCCAGGAGGAACATACAATGAGACAATTCCTCCCATTGGACTTTCTCCAACAAGGAAGTGCTGGCAGCCAAGGAGGCTGCAAAGCATTACATAAATGTTTAATGGAAAGAAAACATACACCAGCCAACCTTAGCCACTACACAACAATAGGATAAACTTCACACACACCCATCAAAATTCTAAATAAATTCTAAAGTGCCCTCAGAATGAGGCTGAAAAATAGATGCTACTTTCCAGAGGGAGAAACCCTTTGAGAAAATGGGAGGGCAGGTTTTGGCACAGCACTCCATGCTAGTGCTAACATCAATAGTTTATCTCAATATATCTTCATGTCAGTTCTCTGAGGGACATGAGTGAGCTGTAAGGATTTAAAGCCAGTGCTATGTCCACTTCTACTACTTCTACTGTGTCTCACACACATAAACCTTACAAACATTTATATCCCTTATTACCTCTACAATTCCCTTTTCTGGAAAGTTTTTAGTTTTACTACAGAGTTGTCCAGCTCTCTACCACCTGCCCCAAATCAGCTTCCCTTCTGTAGGAGTTATTTTAGAAAAATGCCTGTGCTGAGATGAGTGTACTCATCTCAGCACACCTAAAAACAGGCTGTTTGAGAGAGAAAACCACCATGGAGTTCTAAAGACTGGTTGAAGTACTGTGCCTGACTAGAAGGGAACCGTCATCTTTTATCTCCCCAACAACTCCAAGTTCAGACCGTTCTGCTAAAATTGAGAGACACAAGAAAATTTTATTGATTAAGAGGGAGAGTGAAGTCCCCCCCTCCATCATCTGAACAAAACTGTCATTGCATCATTAAGTAATGAGTCACGATTATGTCACTCATTTCAGTAAGAAACCATCCTTAATGACTTTTAATTGTAATCTCAGAGTTGTAATTGCTTTTTCTTTTAAGCTTTTGATCAACACAACAAAGAGCCGTTATTTGGTATGCAGCAAAGGCAGTCATTTCACAATTGCCAGCAACATAATGGAAGCAGCTTTTTCATATAATTGTAGAAGAACAAGCAGTCAGATGTGCAACTACCATGTCTCCAGCTGTGGTTTTCTCTGTGTCTGAAGGTGACTTCTGCCCCCCATCGTATACACACAGAGGAACGTAGTCAGTTCCCATGAAAGGTATCGGATGTTCAACACCACTTTGATTCATCTAAAAACAACAACTTTGTGCTCTGCACACACTGAAGCCTCCAAGGATTGCTCCATATAAAATACACTATAGTAGTTTAGACTTCAAAGACAACCTCAGAAACAAAAGGTGTCAGAACATAAAAATGAGGAAGCTTGTAAGTAATTTTTTCGGCTATAGCATAGCCAGTTGGCTCCATAGAAACTGTGAAAGTGTAGCTTTCACTTCCCACGTATCTGAATATCATGCAAAAGGGGGAAATAAATGGAGGAGAGAGAAAAAAAACAAAATATGCACTTCGCTGTTTCTTCTGTTGGAACCAGAAATCTGAGGAGAGGAAGTGAAACTAATTCATGCTTTCATGGCTTCTACAGAATGAGTGCAAAAGTAGCCATAAAGCAAAATAATGGTAGTTGTGGCCAGAACTTGCCCATAGACTTTTTAAAAACAGTAAAATAACTAAATGAATGTATACAATGTAAAGGAAAATAAAACAGGGGAAAGGTAGGGGAGAAATTTGATTCTGTTTGCATTTAAAGGTAGAGCTACCTAAATCACGCTTTCCAAAGCAATGTGCAAACTGAAACAAAGCCCTCCTCCAATATTCTTGCATCTCTGAATTTTGCAATATGGTTGTCTAGCTAGGTATACAGAAAAATGCATCTACGCAGGTAAGATGTGCATAAAAATGCATGTATGACAGAAAGCAACATGAAAAATACATTATATTGGGGAAAACTGATTTGCAAAAATGTATGTGTCAAGTAAGATTGCATGCCAAAATGTGTATATTAGGAGAACTTCACACTAAAATGCTGATGAATTTTCAGATTGAATTCCCCCCCAAATAGGAAATAAAATTGCAAACTGATACGTAAATGTGACAAATTAAAGTTAATATTGTAAAAATGAGAAAGAAAGACAACCCTAAATACATCCCTAATAAAGGCTCAAACTTGAGCAAACCCTCACTTAAGGTGGATCATTCTAGCATCTCTGCCACCATTTTATTTTCAATAAACAACATTTGTATTTCCTTCCTGCACTGCCCTTTCCATTGGATGTTATCTGCATAAACTGAATTTTCTTGTCCTCTGCTATGTATTTCAAGTCATCTTCATGTTTTATGAAAGCTGAAAGAGACTTGTTTTGTTTTGTTTTCTTGATAAGAAGAAGAAACCGCAGGATTCATACATAAGAGAACATCCCCAGAAGGCTTATTCCATAATGAACTGTAAATAGTAGGACACTATTATAGTACTGCAGCATTAAATCAATTGTCTTCACATTTTCAAGTTAATTACACTTTGTTGCCAAAATCCTCTGCATAAATGGCAGGGTGCTAAAATAATGGTGCCAGGAATGTAGTGCTACTCAGGAAGATGATGATGATCCAGGGTTGGAACCAAACTTGGCCTTCCATTAATAGAAGGACTCCTTTCAATTGCTGGAAGGACTAAAATCCACTGGAGAAAAGTGGTAGAAGATGATCTTAGATGGCAAGGAGGCTGCAGGGAGAGAGGAATAAGTGAAAATCACCTTCAAAAATCCCCAGCAAAACAAAACCTGAACACTTTCCAAAGCAAGCTGGCAGAACTTGCCCAACATTACTCTGAGGTCACAGGAACCTTTAATAAATTAATGTACAATCTTAACTATCTTTACTCAAAATTAAGTCCTATTGAATTCAATGGGGTTCGGACGAGATGACCCTCAAGGTCCCTTTCAACTCTACAATTTTATGGTTTTAAAATGCTGGTGGAAAGGGTCAGAAACAAAGAGGAAGGACTTAGGCTGGATCCTAAGCCTGTTCAGTTCAGACATGTGACCTGGCAAGCAGGCATAAATTAAGCTGGTGGTGTAACTCAAACACTGCCTTAAAAGGCTTGCCAGGCTTAGGCCAGCTCAGCCAGAAGGAGCTCCACTGCTGAATGGATTTGGTGCAAGTTTGTGCCAGCTTAATTTACAACAACTTGCTTATCACCGACCACTGAGAAAACAAGAACAACTTGGCCATGCCCTGTGACCTCTCATTTGAGGTAATTTTAATCTGTTGTGCATGGTTGTGAATGTTTCTCTCATTCATATGAGAGGATCTATGCAGCGGTACTATTACTTGCCATTAGCCTACTTTAAAAGCACATACACGGACTTCCTTTGTCAGCTGGGCCACTATGTTCCCTGTGTGCTGGAGGCACCCAAATCCTGGAGTCCCAGGTGCACGTTTCTTCAAGGAACCAAAGGGTGGCCTTGAACAACCAACCTTCTAATTAACAGCCAGATGCGCTGACCCATTGCTCCACCTGAGGAAATGATGCCGAAAGGATATGAGTATTAAATGAGCTATGATCTAAACCTGAGGAAGAAACTGGATCAGGCCAGGCAACAAGATTATTATCTCCCTGGCCTGCTGTTGGTCAAAATTGTCAGGAGGCTGGTGTCACCCGCTTATCAACCAGCAAATTTCACCATCCGGTTTGAAATCAAACTATGTGAGATACATGGGTGGAGGGGGTGATGCCAAAATCAGAATAAACATTTATCATTTGAAAAAGAAAAAGAAAAGTAATGTAGGCTGAGTCCCACCAGGTAAGAATACCTACAATTCTGTTGAGCATTCAGGGAAGAACATAATATGGGAACTATATATATATAGAGAGAGAGAGAGAGAGAGAGAGAGGGTATATATATACTGCTTGGATGATTTTTACAATTAAGTAGTGTATACATGCTATGAAACAAACAAACAAACAAACAAGTTTGCCACACACCTACTCTCACCTCACAACAGATCGAGTGAACACCAGCCCCAACCAGCACACCAGCCCAGGTGCTACCAATATCCTGACCTAATTCCAGCCACCACATTCATCATTAGGTAGTTCAGTATGTGTGTGTGTTCGTGCGCACGCCCCATTTTAAACAAGGTAAAATCTTATTTGCAATTCAGCAACCCAATGTTGGTCATGGTTCTTAAAGAGACGGGAAGCCGTTTTCAAGGCTACACACAAAAATGTGCTGCAAACATTTGTGGTTTATTCAGAAAGTTGAAACAAAGGCTTGCCTCATTATGAATCTCCCCATGAACCTCCCTCTTCCTCCCTCTTTTGTCCCTCACTATAATTTGACAATCAGCTGTCATAAAGAATTCTACTATGTAGAATTTTCTATTTTAAGGAATAATAATTTCCTCTCCTTAAAAGTCTGGCTGTCTTTTTCCTTCCTCGTAGAAAGTGGGTAGGCTAGCACCCGTCAGAGGCAGGACTTTTTGATGGGATTGATTCAGACATTTGGAGAAGAGTGAAAAATGAAGTGTGCTTATCTGCCTCTGGATTGCCCTATTATGTTCTTCCTTGAATGCTCAACAGAATTGCAGGTATTCTTACCTGGTGGGACTCAGCCTACATTACTTTTAAAGTAGGCAAATGGTAAGTAATAGTACTGCTGCATAGATCCTCATTTTGCAGATATGATTATTATCATTCTGCTTTCCCTCATAAATATGCCCATACAAAGGAACTATAATGAAGATGATCATTCATCAGAGTAAAAAATATGTACCGGTAATTATTTTCTTCTTCTTTTGTTTTTGCTTTTAAAATTCATCAGGTCACTTAAAATTTGGAGGGAATGCTATTGGTAGGGGGATGACTTTGGTATTTGTTGACCACAAATGAATAATAAAATATTCGTACATGAATTGTCTCTCACCATATAGGGTTTTTGCACCCCAAAGGGCTGCATTCATGTCTGAGCAACATTTCCAGAGCCCAATTTTTACTTCCCCAACATGAACGGAACAAAGATGGGCCAATGAGAACCTTCTTTCTTCTCTCTCTTTTTGTCAAAGGCTTCTAGGTCTTTGGAGGAATCCTTTTCTCCCAATGACACTGCAGGAGTGAAGAGATAACCCTCCTTGCATTTTGACTTCACAATAATTTGTACACACACACCACACATATATATCTCTAAACTGCTTAATGTACATTTGACCTTTAGAAGACAGCTTTCACCTGTGTTCTTCCTTCTAATGATGGTCAAGTACTGGTCAGGTACCAGTCAGATGTGAGTTCCTAATCTGGTCAACTATTGGGCTCTTCCAGTGGCTACTTTTTGTATCCACAGTCAGCCCAACAATGTGCACCTTTCTCCATGCCCATTGTAATGTGTAATACTCTGTGTGTGTGTTTATACTGAATAGTGTTCTACAGCCACCTTGATGTGAAACACTTTGATCTCATTGCATCTCTTACTCTGGCACAAATTGCTCCAGATTGTACACAACACAACCACCTGTGGTACATTATGATGAACATCCAAATTTAGCAAACCTTACCTTATGTGTTCCCCAAACAAATGCAAATTTCTAGAAGCACAGGCAATTTCAGTAAGCTTGCTCACATATTACAAGGATGTCAGAAGGTACTCCATGCCACTACGGCCACCAGGGCTTCAAGCAACAGCAAAGGATCCAGGAACACTCTCAAGCTACAGACCTGCTCTTCAAGAGAGTGTGTAGCCCTCTCAAGAGCAGGAAGTCTCCCACCCATCTGGTCTAGCGGTGCCTCTGTCTTATCTGGATTGAGCTTCAGTCTACTGGCTCTCTTCCAATCCATCACCGAGGTCAGACACTGAACCAGCATATCCACTGCCCCACCTGCAGATGTAAAGGCAGAGTAGAGCTGTGTGTCATCAGCACACTGCTGACAGCAGTATGTTTTCCCAGTGCATGTTGGTTATCCTAGTGCATGGCATTATATCTGTTCCTAAGCCTGACCCAGCCAATTTTCTGTGCGTCCCATAAGGATGCCGAAACATGTCTGTGCAGTACTGTGGATGCTCTATATAAAGCTTAACATCAAACATGTCTTGTATTCAAACAACGCACATGGGTGAAATTCTTTAGCTCTGCCTTCATTCTGCGTAGCACTAACGCCTGCATGGCTGTCTTCAAAAATAACATAACAAAGCATAAAACAGCATCCTGTGAATGACAGCTCCCAACTCCATGTGACACATGTTTTGTTACAGAATACAAGCGGAATAAGCAATGCACTGTGGTGAAAAAGAGAGAGGCTTCATTCCTCTGGCACAGCCTAATTCTGAATGACATCAGCAAAGCTGTATTTGAAATACAATTGTGGGCACAATGTCACACCAGCAGTCGCAAAAGCAGTTGCCCTGTCCCCAGAGAAGCTTGTAATGAAAGTAGTGCTTTCCAGTTATGGTCCAGTGACAACAGGTGTCAACTACAACCTGCTTCAGCCACCCTGGAAATAATACGTGCTCACACGGGGAAATGCACATTTCCATTGTTTCTTATTCGATGGCGCTCAACAACCAAACCCCAAAGAAACGATGTAATCTAACACGACAATGCAATTGAACAGAGGATCGTTCTCCAAAAGTTTCACAGCTACTGTATATGCATATGCTGCTGATTGAACCACAGGTTTAACCACAAGTCTGGGCCAAATTAAAGAGTCCTATGTGAATAATAAAACAACAACAATGAGATTACAGTAGGCATTGGGGACCCTGTGATTTTTCTATTGAAAGAGATAGCATTTGTTTAAAGAAGAAATGACAATGGTGGATGGGATATGAGGATTGCGGGAGCCATGGGGAAGCAAATATCCTCACAGCTATATAGTGTGAAGCCTGTGTTTTGGATGGCAGATAAAGAGGTGAATTCAATGAATAAACAGCATTCCTTACTATTACCGCCATGATTGTGCTGGCATTGAGGAATGAGAAAGTGTAGAAAAATGATGCACATTATGGGCATGGCAGGGAAAGCCATCACACAAAGCATGATGAAAGTAATGTATAAACCATCAGCCTAAGGCAAAAGCTTTCTAAGCCTCCCAAGTACCCTGCACTTAAGGAAGCATATCTGACAAGCTAACAGAGCAATCCAGTTGTGGGAAGGTGGTGGACGGTGGGAGAAATGTATGACGGAAGAACCACCAACTACTTTTTGGTGTCTGTATGTGGGGACAGAGTTGGCTGGATGGCAAAGAAGGCTAAAGAGGTTCCTGCAGTTCCAACAACTTCCCATCCCAATCCAGGGTGGACCTCCCTCCCTGCTAGGAATGTGTGAATCCCCAGCTTCTCCAGGGCTGGGAGATACTCCTGCCTGAAACCCCTCAAGATCCACTACCCATCAGTTTATATCAGGGTTTCCCAATCTTGGCTCATCAGCTGTTGTTGGACTACAACTTCCATCATCACTAGCTAGCAGGACCAGTGGTCAGGGATGATGGGAACTGTAGTCCCAAAACAGCTGAAGACCCAAGTTTGGGAAACCCTGGTACAGAGCTAGAGGTACTAATGTTCTGACTCTACATCAGGCAGTTCCCTATGTTCATT
Organism: Podarcis vaucheri; assembly: GCF_965113315.1. NCBI lineage: Eukaryota > Metazoa > Chordata > Lepidosauria > Squamata > Lacertidae > Podarcis > Podarcis vaucheri. The sequence continues at coordinate 75,423,088 of NC_138766.1, forward strand.
CCTACCTGAGAGCAAATTCCTCTAAATATAGTGGGGATGACTTCTGAGTCAACAAGCACAGGCTCCAGCCTGCAGACCCACTTATGTGGCATTTGGAATAAGCTCCAATTGACTCCGTGTGGTTGGGTTGCAAGTAAACATGCATAGGATCGGGCTGTAAAGCCAGTGAGACAATTATTTGGAAAGACATTATTGCTGAACCGTGCTTAAACAGGGTGCTGCCAGATATCAGGTACCGCATCTGCGTGTCCCATGAAAACCAATATAGAAGCTAATTAGAAAAATGAAAGAGACACATTTGCGTTTTATTTGCCGGCAGACAAAAGCTCTCAGACTTTCCACAGACAAATGAATAATTAAAGTGCTAGGGAAAAGACGAGTCTTGGCAAGGCAACTTGAGCCACATTTTAAAACAAAACAATCAAGTCATATTTCCCTCAGGAGCAGCCCATGATCACTGAAAAGAGATTATTATAAACAATTGAACAGAGATGTCAAGGAAACACATCTGACAAGCAGACCTTTGAGTATTTTTTTAAAAGATATATTCTTGGGTATTTTTATGTTCAGTTGCCATAACCCACTGAAATGCATAGGGAAAAAATGATTGAAATAAATGAAAGTGGCCCTCAGCCCTCGTCCACAATCAGACTTGCAAATGAAGGGGTAGGAAATGATACTCTGTATAGAAAAGTTACACTTGGTAATGGTTTCCATTTCCATTTCCTGAGATAGAGAGACAAGCGTTGGTTTTTTATACACAATTTAAATAAATGTTTTAGTCTGAAATATAATTGCATTGGGTTCTGTCCAAGGAAGATACACAGAGTAGACCCACTGAAATCAATGAGCATGATAAATGAAAGTTCATAGATTTGAGGGAGGCGGGGCTATTCTGAATATGAAGTAGGCCACATTAAAGGCAAACCTTTAAAGTACTGTGATACCACTTGAAACTGTCATGGTTTCCCCAAAGAATTCTGGTAGCTGCAGTTCATTAAAAGGCCTGAGAACTGTTGAGAGGCCCCTATGTCCCTCACAGAGCTACAATTCTCAGAGGTCCTTGTGAAAGAGGGATTGATCATTAAACTACTCTGGGGATTTTAGCTAACAACCCTCAGCACTATAGGACCCAGCATTATTCGGAGGAAGCTTTGATTGTTTAAGGAGGTAAAAATGCAATACTAAAATCAGTTAAAACAATTTACATTCAAAAGAACCAGCCCTCCCTATTTTATAAACTTACTATTTTTTGTTCCTATGATATTTCAGTGGCCATAATTATCTGGGGGACATCTCCCCACCAGCCCTAGCTGAAGCTCAACACTGTGTTTTTCAATGTGGGAAATGTAAAGGAATACAATTCTTGGCCTGTGGAACTTGGCACTTAAATGTATGTAGGGTCATGTCTGTAAACGTTCACAGCTGCAGTCCACACAGCCCGTTTCTTATAAATGTGATTAGATTAAGAGAAATGCTCAAGAGAAAGTGTAGGCTTATGCCACTTAGCAGACTTGGGGCAATACTTTGAGATTTCTCTGTAGGTGTTCTTTCTGCTGCACTGAAGACTAAAGTTTTCAACAACTTTGTCCTCCCTTGTGGAGTATCGACAGCACATCAGTGATTCCCCCCTCCCCAATTGCCAGAGGGTAGAAAGTTAAGAGGTTTCCAAAATTTCCCTTGGCAGGACAACAGTCTGCAGATTTCATTTCCAACTTCAGTAACATTATATAGGAGTTTGCCATCAACTTTCTGACCCTGCTTTTACTCTAAACATGTCAGCAGAATGGACATGACTTTTTGAAAACACCAATTTAAACTGGAGTTCCATCACATATTATATTTTTATTATTACTTATTAATCTAGGCTGAAATCCTCTATGTTGCTTAGTTGAGAGTAGGTCCAATTGACTTCACCCAGTTTCTTCTGAATTGACATGTGTGTTACATACCTTCCAAAAATTCCATTTTTCATGCGAGATCTCGGCAACCATTTGCCAAAAGCGCTTTTCCTGGGCAGAACAAGGTGTTGGGTTACATGTCTCACCCAGGAGTGTGTCCCGGAAGTCATGTATCCCAATTTTGCATCAGAAAAAAGCTGGAAGGCATGCTGTTAAACAAAGCATGTTCTCCATAACAGAGAGCACATATTGCGGTGGGGGCCTGCAGCCACCCCACTGTTGTTTGGTTAAAGGCCATGAGCTGTGATTGGGCAAAAGAGTGTTGCTGGGGAGTTTGTTATGTTGCAAATTGGTGGGAGGGGTCAGAGGGCTTAAATACAGGGCACGCAGCTTGGGGCTTTCTCTTGGGCTGCGTGCACCGGATCATCTGTCCACCCTCCCTGAAAAGGGGGGGTTCATTGCTCTCTGACCTTGCTATGCCTGTCATGGGGTCATCTGCTTTTGAGGCAGGGGCCTGGTAGGAATTTTGTCCATTTGGCTGATTGGCTGTTGCCATTTGGTTTCTTGCCTACTGCGTAGCAAATTGTCACAACTTGTAAGGTTGGCGGTTAGGCATTGGTTAAAAATGGTTGGTGGAGGGGTAAGTGCCTACCACTCCAATGGTGGTGCTGCATAGAGAATTCTGTTAAAGGAACCCAGGGGCTTGCCATCCTTTCGTCCTAGTCCCTGGCATCGGACTTGGGCCGTGCAGGCCCCGGGGGCATGAGGGTGAGAAACAAGGGACTGATGCCCAGCTTCTTTTCTCCCAAATATTGTTTTCCCTGACTGGCTTCCGCTGGAATCTGGAAGTCAGTTCTGTCCCTGGGGCAAGGACAGATAGTCGTAACCAATGCCTAAGCAGTCACTCACGTGTATTTAAAGAAAGTTGTGGCCAAATTCATGCCAAAAACCATAAACAAAAATTGATGTGTGTGGTGTGAGTTATTGGGGTGGCCTGGGGACCTCGATGCGCAAGTGATTCTCTAAAGCATGGCCTATAGGCTAAAATCAAACCATAGTACAACTGCAGGTGACAAAAAGTTGTGCAAACACTTTTAATTAATTTCACTTGATAGTTCAGAATTCACAAGCATCGAGACTGCATATTTGCAAACTTTTGCCCCAAAACTGGTATGAAATTGTTGGCAGTTTCAGAGCTGTTTGCACAATGCAATTTGGGTTTCAGTTTTCATAGTCCCCCATTCTAAAGCACAGTTTTTCTAGTTTAGATACTCATGATTGTTCGCTACGAGTTGTATTCAAAATACTGCTAAATAGCTCCTTTCCGAAGTTGAATGACTTCTGCATGTGCAATGGGAGTTCTCTTCTGCCCCCATGTGCCCCTTAAATCTGTTCTAGGGCTTCCCTTAACATTCTGGAGCAGCTTTGGGGGCACCCTCAAATCTGTAACAATGTATTGTTAATCAGGCAGGAGTATTGGGGTACTGGGAAGAAAGTTTATACTGGTACTAGCGAGTTTCAAATACTGTTGCCCCCGGTTTAATTTTCTTCCAAGGCTTATCCCTTTTAGCAGTCTGCTTGGGATTTAATGGTGTCTCGGAATGCTTTATGGACATTCATAACATTCCTGTGTCCATATTTTACCTTTTTATTCTTCTTTTCTCACTATCCATTTTGAAAAATAGACAAATATTCTCTTACAGCATGCCACACTGAACTGATCTCAAAACCTTTATTAAATTCTCAATCTTTCTCGCTGTAAAAAAGAGGGGAAGGGATGGAGAGAGGGGGGGGAAATCTTTTTATGAAGCTAAGAATGATCAACAGGATTAAACCATAAGGACCATTTTCAAAACAATGTATCTGTCAATGGAGCCCACAAAGGCTGCATGCAGCCTGAGAAGTTCTCATGAAATATTCATTTACAAGCTGGAGCAAGGGAAGCAGATTGAGTTTTCTTCCATTACGGCAATGTGAAAGTGATGAATGGTCCTAGACTTTTGACTTTGGCTACGACCCACACTTTCTATTTGTTTCTTTCTTCACCTTAGTTCTAAACATATTTTTAAAAACTCAGTAAGGATGGTACATCTAAAACAATTCCATCATTCTCTCTCCCCCCCCACCCTCTGTCTCTCACACAGATTCGTATGCTTAACCCCTACCATGCAGTGAATGAATGGTCCTACGCACTGTCACTGCCATACATGTCTCCTGACAAACATCCATTTGATGGCTGGGTAGCTCTTTCTGACGCATGTCAAATGGATGTGCCTCAGGGGAGTGTGGCAGCAGTGTGCAGTAATAGTGGTGGTGGGTTACCCTATATGCACCCATGCCCATCCCCACATGTTCAATCAGTGCATGGAAAAGGGTCACGTGAACCCTCTAGAGGTCCACGAAGCCAGGCCTTCACCCTATGGCCTTGTTGACCTTAGATCATCAGGGTGTAAAGAAGCTGGAAAACTAAAATTTCCCCTCTCTTACACAAGCACATAAACAACAGTCAGTCCCCAACCATATGTATTTCCTGAATTTAGGGCTATAGCATAAGAATAAGATGGATCATGTGTAGTTTAGCATCCTGCTTCTCAAAGGGGTCAATGGGCTTCTCCTGCTGTTGTTCCCCAGCAGGTGATATTCAGATACATGGTACCTTTGATCCTGGATGCCATATACAGCTATCATGACTTAAAATCATTGATAAAGGTAAAGGTAAAGGGACACCTGACCATTAGGTCCAGTCGTGGCCGACTCTGGGGTTTCGGTGCTCATCTCGCTTTATTGGCCGAGGGAGCTGGCGTACAGCTTCCGGGTCATGTGGCCAGCATGACTAAGCCGCTTCTGGTGAACCAGAGCGGCGCACGGAAATGCCGTTTACCTTCCCGCCAGAGCGGTACCTATTTATCTACTTGCACTTTGACGTGCTTTCGAACTGCTAAGTTGGCAGGAGCAGGGACCGATCAACGGGAGCTCACCACGTCGCGGGGATTCGAACTGCCGACCTTCTGATTGGCAAGTCCTAGGCTCTGTGGTTTAACCCACAGCGCCACCCATGTCCCAAAACCATTGATAACCTCATCCTTATGAATTTGTCTAAATCCCTTTTCAAAATAAAAAAGGATCTGAAGAAGTATGCATGTACACGAAAGCTCATGCCAATAACAAACTTAGTTGGTCTCTAAGGTGCTACTGGAAGGATTTTGTTTATTTTGTTTCGACTACGGCAGGCCAACGCAGCTACCTACCTGTAACTCCCTTTTCAAAGCCATCTATACAGGTGGTCATTCACAGCAGAGGAAGAGTGCATGTTGGGTTTCAGTGAGGCAGTGTTGCTGTGGTCCCCTGTGACAGTTTCAAAATGTGAACCCCTGAAAATCTGTTTTAGAGCAACGGTGGGGACCCTTAGGCTCAAACATGGCCCTCCAAATTTTTCTATCCGACTCTCAGTACTATTCCTCCACTAAACCCTCTCCCCAGTTCACCCTTCTCACTGGCCTTGCTTTACATCCTCCTTGAATATCTCTGTAAGTCTGGAATGTGCCCTGGAATTCTGATAATGCTCCACCTATTTTCCCACCTGACACATCCCCCTCCCCCTGAAGGGAATGTGGCTCTCAGACTTAAAAAGCACCCAACACCTATTAAGGTACCTTCAACCTCTTCAGACCCATGACTCACTTTTAACACAGACATGCATTAGGGGACCATTTTTATTCATTTATTAGCAGTGGCAAAGTTTTTATTGGTGGTTGCAAGAACCAATGATCCCTATATTCTGAACATAATGTTTGTTTAACCTGGAGGTAGGCTGTATGAAGTGTGTATTGCTTTGTAACGATTTGTTGGGTCTCTGGACCATAATAAAGATTGTTATTGTTGTTGCAGTGGCGTAGCGTGGGGGGTGCAGGGGGGGCCGGCCGCACCGGGCACAACATCTGGGGGTTAGGGTTAGGGGGCGCAAATCCACTGGTTAGGTGGCGCAAATCCACGGGTTAGGGGGCGCAAATTACTTGCCTTGCCCCGGGTGCTGACAACCCATGCTACGCCACTGCGTTGTTGTTATTATTAAAACAACAACAACATTTTTCCATCTATTTGTATGGCAGTAGTGCTCCTGGTGCAACCATCCTTGGATGGTTCTGACCCAACACTTGAAGACTAGGTTTCTTGACCACTGGGTAACCCTTGAGAACAGCACAGAAGATGGCACTGGGAGTGTGTGGGCAAGGGCTGCAGCAGAAAAGGAATACTGCTTGAAATGGCCTCTCTTATTTTAAGAGACACCTCCTTTCTACTGAAGCCATTCCAAAATGGTCAGTGTTGGAATCATCTATATTCTCCAAACATCTTTTCTGCTCAAATAACTAGGACGTGGCGATAAAGTATTGCCTTTAAACTTTGTATAACATTTCTAAACAAACAGGATGGTTTTTTAAAGAAGAAAGAAAGAAAAAGGGAACCAAAAATAACACCTCCAATTACCAGTTTCCGGTTTCAGTTTGTGAATTCTTCTTTTATCTCAGGAAAACGCCAAATTGCCCTATTGATTTTTAGACCTGTTTTTGCTAGCCAAGTGCATGTAAGCAGGCAGCTCATTTATCCAGTTTCAGCCTTCTGGAACTTGAAATGGCTGTGATCTCTGAAGTCTTCTAATTGGGGTTGATTGTAGAAAAGCCGTATCAACCTTAAACACAGATCTCCACTGACACAGCAATAATAGCACGAAAGAAGAGTCAAGAGGGTAAATGTTACCTGCAAAATTCACATCGTGCAGAAGAGGGGGGAATATCAAGGCACAGCAATTGCTTAGAACTTTACACAAACAACTTTACACAAAGGGACAAGTAAGCAAGTAGGATTTCCCCACTCGCTTCTAATAACAGCAGCAGCAACAACAACAACAGCAATACTATCATTAACAATAGCAACCTAATATATAGGCTGCTTCATGGCATAAAGGCATTATTTAAATATCGAATAAAACACAAGCTCTAAAATACAATCAATTCAACAAACTAAAGCAATAAAGCCATCCATATATACCCAGAGGTTTTGCAGTGTATTGATGACAAGAACATTCAAATATCTAAATCACTTGTGGCAACTACAGTGGTACCTCGGGTTATATACGCTTCAGGTTACATACGCTTCAGGTTACAGACTCCGCTAACTCAGAAATAGTGCTTCAGGTTAAGAACTTTGCTTCAGGATGAGAACAGAAATCGTGCTCCAGCGGCACAGCAGTAGGAGGCCCCATTAGCTAAAGCGGTGCGTCAGGTTAAGAACAGTTTCAGGTTAAGAACAGACCTCCAGAACTAATTAAGTTCTTAACCTGAGGTACCACTGTATCTGTCTAATTACCATCTATCAATCCAGGTTCAACCAAAGTGATGATGAGCACCTGAGGACTGTTGTGAATGTTGGGACAACATTAAGACTTGCAATGGGTTACAGTCTATTTTTCTACACCGGAGTCTTGTATGCTTCACTATCACCTTATTTTGAAATATTTGGCTTCCATGTGTCTGGGGAGATAGCAGTACTGCAGTGGACTTTCTTCAGTGAGTTGTACACTGCAAGGTTTCTAAGTTGTGAGTCATAACATGATGCTGATGAGATGGGTTTACTTGGCTAAAACTGGCAGACGAATAGCAGAGAGAGAGAATATGTGGTTAGCACCTGAAGGTGTCAAGATGCTGAAGGGTGATTTGATAGACTTGGAACAAGGGAGGGAGGAGCAGTTGGACTGAGTTTGCATTTAAAGGCAAAAGTGACTAATTCACATTTTCTGAAAAAAATGAACATACCGAAACACAGCTATCCTTCGAAATCCACACTTCTCCAGAGTTTACAATACAGTCCTCCAGCCATCCCTGCAATAGTTACTGTGGAGATTATTATAAATGAACTTCAACTCACCTTTATTGTGTTAAAAACAAAACAAAAAAACAAAAAAACACCCCCATAAACAACCATGCATAATGGTCTGGAATTTATATATATAATTTATATCCAATCCTATCTTGCTCTAGCTATTCAAGACCACATAAGATAAACCGAGCATATTAGATAAGCATTTGTAGTATATGCACAATCCATTTGTTTGAGTATACATTTTTGTGCAGTTAGCCACTGAACCTGGAGAACTGGAAATGGAAGAAAGCAACAATAAAGAGGGAGAAATGGCCATAAAAATCTATAATGCTGAGCTTTATGGCAAGAACATGTTCAATGCAAATAAAGTGCTATAGACTAAACATTTGCAAGAGAATGTGCTTCTCTTGCACAGATTATTTTTCCCCATTGTAAATTATCTAGCTCTTTGTTAGACTGAAATCTTAAGGACTTTTAGAAACCTCTCACACTTGTTATTCTGCTTTATTGCAGTTATGGGCAGTTGAAACACTCAGAGTTTCTCATATTTTTTTCCATGAGCACCTTGGATTGCACAGAAAATATTTTATCATGAGATATAAAACAAAGTTGATACCGAAAATATAGAATTATCTTGGGGTTTGTTTGTTTTTCTATGTAAAAAAAAAAAATGAGAAAAATAGCTGGGCTCTACTCTGGTCTGGAAAGGGATTCTTTGACTCTCACAAAGTATTCTGGGAACTGTATTTTGTAAAGGGTGCTGAGAGTTGTTCAGAGACCACCTACTCCCCTCACAGAGCTACAACTTGCAGAGTGGCTTATCAATTGATCTCAGAATTCTTTGGGGGCAGCCATAACTGTTAAAGTGGTATGATACTGCTTTAAATGTATATTGCTGATGGGATCTGAATTCTTTGGACAAAACTCTATGCAGTGGTACCTCGAGTTACAGACGCTGCAGGTTACAGACGTTTCAGGTTACAAACTCCACTAACCCAGAAATAGTACCTTAGGTTAAGAACTTTGCTTCAGGATGAGAACAGAAATCGTGCAGCGACAGCAGAATGCCCCATTAGCTAAAGTGGTGCTTCAGGTTAAGAACAGACCTCCAGAACGAATTAAGTTCTTAACCCGAGGTATGACTTTACTGGAGAAATCTTGGTTTCTGCTTCGTGTTTGCAGTTAATACATGTTAGGCATGGATAACAGGTAGCCTGAGGAATGGAATCGTTCTGCTTTTTTTGGTACCAAGATCTGCATTCTATACCCAAAACTTTTTATGTCTGATTCCCCCCCCCCCCCCAGAATGCTGAACATGCCCTTTTCATGGCAGCTTTCGTTTTCTTCAGCTCGGTCATGTCTGATTTCCCTCTCCCATACACAGACTTGCACATTAACCCACCCTCCTGCAAAAAAATCCCCCTGTCCTTCTTGCAGTAAAAGCATTAAAATTATCAATATGGTTGAATCAGGAGTATTTCTGTATGGCATTTGACCTGCATGTGCATCTCAGAAAAACACAGAACAGAAATGGATCTGAATGTAATTATACATATGATCACATCATTGTTGCTGCCCAGCCTCATGCTCATGCCTCATGCCGTATGGTTGGATGGGAGGAACTGGAAGCAACAGAGAACGGTGTGCATGAAATCCTGAATTAATATACTTCTTTATTAATTGATTTTTGGGTTTTATTTGCAAACATCACAGTACTAAGCAAATAACTAAACAAATAACTTGGAAAGAAAAACAAGACAATAAAGGGAATGAATGGAGTTTGGGTGTTGTTTATTGACAAAGTATATTAAAATGACACCTAGGGATCATTTTACATCCACTAGAAGGTCAAACAGGTGAGTTCATGCATAAACATAATAGCATTACAGGCAGTCAACTAGATTTTCTTTTGGTGGGTGAATACATACATAAACATTGTAGATGTAATTACTATGGAAACTACTGCCCTGATGAATCGTCCCATTCAGTACATGTGCCACCCCTATCCCCAGTTGTGGACTACAGCTTCCATCATCCCTGACCATTAGCTATGCTGGCTTAGGCTGTTGGGAGCTGGAGAGTCCAGTGACATCTATTGAGCGCCATGTTGACTACCCTTGCAGTATAATTTGGTACAGTCCAAGCAAGGTGTAGCCACTGGGGGAAACATAGTGAAGAATTTAGCCTGGAGGCTCCAGATTTCTTTGCCAGCCACTAAATGAATTTTCTCACAGGAAGGTTTACATTGTCAAGTAGTAGCAGTAAGTTTATACTCTTGTCCTATTCATAACCTTATTAATTTGACAGGAAAAGTGGGTGGAGAAAAGAGGACATTAAAACAATCACTATCATGATATAATTATCTTGCTGGGTAATTTATCTAGGACAAACGGATTAGCATGTTTAGCTTTGCAAATATATCCTTAGAATAAACACAAGAACTTGATGGACAAATGGTTTCATGGGCAGCACGATGTCCTTCATCATTAAATTGCTGTGAAAAGTGATATTCCTTTCTGATTATTTTTTTTAGGTGCTTTATCCACACACCAATATGACCCATTCACACAGCCATTTTGTCCCACAGAACAGTACTTTTTGCAGACATCACAGTCATGTATTTAGGTTTCCTCCGTACCATGTTTGGTGAGTCCCCACGTTCATTTTTGATTTGGCAATGTGATCACAATGTGGTGACTTTTAGTTAGGAGTGGAGTCACCATCTGCTTTGAATGTTCCTTGTTTGGAGAATGTGGATCTCATATATGCTATCGTCAGACAACAGAAGGTCTTAAAAACAGCCACTCTTGTGTCATTGGGCTCTGCTGTCCAAAGATACAGCACTAGGTCAGTAGATTTCAAGGGACTTCACTCAGTACTCAGCATATCTAGTTAGGGCTAGCGAAGACCCCTGCTCCAAACCCTGGAAAGTTACTGCTGGTTAGTGTAGACAGCACTGACCTAGATGCCCCAGTGATTTGACTTGTTTTATAAAACAGCACCCAAAGTCAGTGAACATGTAAATCCTTCTTAAGAAATCAAAGCAGGTTTTTAAAAGCCTGACACATAATTATTCATCGAATTATCAACGAATTAGTTAAGTCTGTGACTTTCACACCCCTAAGTATTCTTAGAACAGGGGTGGGGAACCTCTGGCCCAGGGCCCAGATTCATCTTGCTTGCCAAGATGGAGAACTTGTATGTATTTATCTAGGTGTAGCCAATGGGATCACCTTGCCGAGACATCACCTTGCCAACAAAGGTCCGTATAGTTAAAGCTATGGTTTTCCCAGTAGTGATGTATGGAAGTGAGAACTGGACCATAAAGAAGGCTGATCACCGAAGAATTGATGCTTTTGAATTATGGTGCTGGAGGAGACTCTTGAGAGTCCCATGGACTGCAGGAAGATCAAACCTATCCATTTTGAAGGAAATCAGCCCTAAGTGCTCACTGGAATGACAGATCCTGAAGCTGAGGCTCCAATACTTTGGCCATCTCATGAGAAGAGAAGACTCCCTGGAAAAGACCCTAATGTTGGGAAAGATTGAGGGCACAAGGAGAAGGGGACGACAGAGGGTGACATGGTGGGACAATGTTCTCAAAGCTACCAGCATGAGTTTGACCAAACTGCGGAAGGCAGTGGAAGACAGGAGTGCCTGGTGTGCTCTGGTCCATGGGGTCACGAAGAGTCGGACACGACTAAATGACCAAACAACAACAATAACAATGGGGTGCTCTGCATCTTTATGTTCTGACATGAACCCTGTCCTCAAATTGATTCAGGGCTGGCTGGCTCCATCCCAAGCCTGGTGTCCTGTGGGTTGTCTTCGGGCTGATTGGGCCCCACAAAATCATGTTGGGTGGCTGTGCACAGCTCTTCTGAGCTCTTCAAGAAATCTGTGAATAACCTGGGTGCTTTCATGAAGGCTATCTTTGCCTTGCACATCTATCGCTGGAAACTCATTAATGCTCAGTTTTCCACTAGTCTCAATGTTATAAGAACAGGATATTTATGTCACAATGTATTCCATTTAAAAGGGGGCCAACTAAAGGATATTACAGAAAGATTTTTCTCATGTAATAAATAGTATCAGTAATTTTCCACAAGCTTAACTGCTAATGTTTGCTACTAATATAAGTCAATAACTAGTTAGCTAGCACTAGAAAGGTTAATCCTCACAAAATTGAGGTCAGTGTAATACTTGGATGATCTCCTTCCATATAAATAAGTCTTAATTTTTATTTGCTTTTTGAAAAAAACAAAAAATGAACAAAATCAGGGTCTTTTAGAAATCATAGCTATTAACACATGAATAAGTGGATACGTCCCAAAATCATGTATTAGTGCTATTTTATGTTTAACTTCCATTGGATCTAGATGGGCTTTTGTGTATCTTGGAGTGGATAAACATATTTGGAAAAAGGAAGCTACGGTAATTCTCTTTTTCTATTTATATGTAAATATATAATTTTCAATTATGAATACACTTATACTGTTGAAGTAGCTATTTCAGAAATCTGTGAATAACTTGGCTTAGCTTCATACACAGTGTGCATGTATATGTGTGTGTGTGTGTGTGTGTGTGTGTGTGTGTATATATATATATATTTGCTTTCGTAGATTTTCACGGGTACAGGAATGCAGGTTTTGGTGTCTTCGGGTGTCTTCCCGTGTAAGAGTCGGGGTGTCTGTGCGACGTTTCGACGAGGTCTCACTCGTCATCTTCAGGCTGGTGCTTTCGGCTTCTTGTTACTGGAACAGAGCTCTGTTCCAGTAACAAGAAGCCGAAAGCACCAGCCTGAAGATGACGAGTGAGACCTCGTCGAAACGTCGCACAGACACCCCGACTCTTACACGGGAAGACACCCGAAGACACCAAAACCTGCATATATATATATATATATATATATATATATATATATATATATATATTTGCTTTCGTAACAAGAAGCCGAAAGCACCAGCCTGAAGATGACGAGTGAGACCTCGTCGAAACGTCGCACAGACACCCCGACTCTTACACGGGAAGACACCCGAAGACACCAAAACCTGCATATATATATATATATATATATAGGCACGCTTGGAAAATCCACACCGTGGTCAACTACCGCCCGGAAACCAATGTCCCCACTGTGGAAGGATGTGTGGCTCCAGAATTGGCCTCCACAGTCACTTACAGACTCATTGTTAAAACTGTGTTTATGGAAGACAATCTTACTCGGCTACGAGTGATCACCAAAGAAGAAGATATATTTCCTACAAATAAGAGTCAAAATTCTAGGTGTGAGCTGATATTTCTTAGAAAATACTTCCCTGGTAAATGTATGAAAATGTTCTTTTTCAAGCACTCCTGAACTGCCTTCTCCTAAATAATATTTAGCAAAATGGCACTTCAAATATCACCTGCCCTGAATTTTAGGTGCACCAATGTATCCATCTTTTTTTAAAAAAAATAAAAATAAAAATATTTTTTTCAATGTAAAATAAAAAATGCAAACAAGCAAACAAAAAGAATCTGCAAAACAGAACCTCAGTTGCCCTAATCATGCTTTCCTGATTGTCTTTAGTACTTTACCAATCTAACATTAAATCTCTTCCAGATACAATGTTTTGCTTTTGTTGTACATCTATTGTTTTTATTGTATCAAATTGCTTGATTTATTTCAATAAAATCTTTTTAAAAATCAATGCTGCAAATAATGTGAAAAAATAGAAAGCAAATAATGTAGAAAAAGAAATGCTGCAAAATACATCATGAAAGCCAATTTTCACAATTTGGTGAGGAAAGAGATTTTTTTTGTATATCTGAATTTGACACAAAAGGGAAAGAAAATCCCACTAAATGGCGCTGAATTGTTCTGGGTCTTCCTTACCCTTAGAAACTCAAACTTTGTTACTTTTTTCTCTACAATAATCACAGTCCACATATTTTTGTACTGTCTTCTGTTTCTGGGCCAGATAACTTTCTGCTGCAGCCAGCATCCATTCAAGAAGTTCCTTAGATTGGAAAATGGATGACCATCCCACAAATTCAGAAGGGCAAGTTTTGAGGAAGCTTAATTTCATTTGATATTTCTTCGGAAAAAAACATCAATCCAAAATTTTGATGCCAAAAGGCATTCCCACCAAAAGAGGAAACATTGTCCTCCTGCTACCACAACTATGACAACAATCCTGTGGGCTATTTGATGTCATATGACAAAGATTCACATTTTTAATATTACTCCTTTTCATACATTACTTGAGAATAGGACACACACACAGTTTGTCACTTTGCCCCTCCTGTCATTTCAGTCTGCATAGAAAGTGGAATCTATAAAATCAGCAATACAAGGACTAAAACACAGCCAACTTTTGAAATTTGCATACAGAATGTCCCATGTTCAATCTCTGGTGTCTCCAGGTAGGGCTGGGAAGTCGAGGTAGATAAAGGCAGCGACCATTTTAGCCATGTCCAATTGATGCCCAATCACTGACACCCTGGTCCTTGGGGACCCAGAAGTAGGCAGAATGGGGGTGGGAATGGAGTGTGGGGAGCTGAACAAGGGTGGAATAGGGCATAAAGGGGCAGGGCACACACATATTGGCTCCTGGTGCATCTCTGAGCACAATTCAAAGTGTTGGTGCTGACCTTTAAAGCCCTAAACAGCCTTGGCCCAGTATACCTGAAGGAGCGTCTCCACCTCCATCATTCTGCCCGGACACTGAGGTCCAGAGCTGAGGGACTTCTGGCGGTTCCCTCACTGAGAGAAGTGAGGTTACAGTGAACCAGGCAGAGGGCCTTCTCAATTGTGGCGCCCACCCTGTGGAATGCCCTCCCATCTGATGCCAAGGAAATAAACAACTATCTGGCTTTTAGAAGACATTTGAAGGCAGCCATGTTTAGGGAAGTTTTTAATGTTTGATGTTTTATCGTGTTTTTAGTATTGTTGGGAGCCGCCCAGAATGGCTAGGGAAACCCAGCCAGATAGGTGGGGTATAAATAATAAATTATTATCATTATTATTATTATATGTGCTCTGCCAATGTGGGGGGGGGGCAAGAAAGGAACTCCAGCACAAAATGGTTGTCGTCTGTAATAGTGAATTAGACTCAGTCTGACTCAGCTACATCAGTCAAGAAAAAACGTTTTATATTATATTGATATTATATAAACATGCAACACTACATGGCACTGGAGAACAACAACAGCAACAAAAATTCTAAGCAATTTTCCATAGCGTTTTCTTTCTCTTGTCATAACAATTTGATTTTTGACTTATTTATATCGGTTTTCTCCTGTATGTAGATCCACCTTCATTATGACTCATTGTGTTCCCTCAGTGTTCCTATCCTAATGGAAAAGCATCACAGGGATCCAGCCTCCCTTTTTGTGGAAATCCTTATCCCTGATTTCATATTTGGTATTGTGGGTACTTAGCAATGGGAAAGGCCCTCTTCACATGTTCAGTGGTGCTCACACTAGCAAGTTCTGGCACTGAAGGAGTCAAGGACTCAGCCGCAGGAAGCTGAGCTCTGTTGTGGAAAGGTGGCCAGATGTCTGATCCATGGCATTATAAATCTTTGAATACAGAAATGAGAATTTCAGTGTTCTGGAAAGAACAAAGCAAGTCACTGCGAAGCAAATAATAGCCCTCAAAGCATATGCTTAATTGTAAAGCACAGTTCTTAATGAGACATCTATTACATTCAGAGAACTGCCCCACCGGATTTGGGTCAGAGTACTCAGCAATTAAAATAAAGCAGGCTGCAATATTTGAAACGGAAATAATGAATTTAGAAAGCATGCTCAAGCACACCAAACTCCAAAATGACATTGATTTTGCTGTCTTTTTGAGGGTATTTAGTGACTCATGAATATGCAAAGTTCCCAAGCTTAAACACCATGCCAGGTTCTCAAGTAAACAAAATGAAAGGGCATCGTTCAGTTAGAAATTTCTGCTTTCCAGAGTAAGGTGGGGGTGAAAAATTATACCATTCACAAGTCTGCCAGGCTGATAGGAATCAATTATAGCATTAAGCCACAAGAATGGATACGAAATAAGTAGTTTAGCTAAAGGGGTTATTTTTACAATTTTTTATTATTATTTCCAGTTGGATTGTAATGGCTCTCAAACACAGACATATGCAAATATGCATTATGAAAGACATTAGCATGATTATATTGCTGGTTAGAAATGTAGCCAGGCTAGTCTTAAGTCATTTTGGAGTGAATTCACACATGCATGTGCATCACTTGATAATTCAACACCAGATGACGGGCAGCTCAATGCACCTTGTCCACTGAATGCATTTAGACTTTTTGGAAAATATATTCCCTGATGCAGTATAAAAGCTCAATTTGTCAGGGCTCTGCACACCCAATCCAATCTGGGGCCTGATTCAACATTTTGGGTAAACCCAGATATAGCCAGTCTGGGCTAATCTGGGGCCAACCCAACCTGGATATAGACTCCATATCAATTTGTGATGACCCCTAATGTTTAATTAGGTTTTTAAACCTAATTAAAATACAGTTAGGTGGGCAGTAGAAGAAGAAGGACCCAACTGCAGGACCATACGCTCACTAGCTAGAGCTGGTATGGAATGTGGGCTTTGGTTTTCTCTAGTGCACAGCTCAGCTGTTTGATCAGTGGTGGCCTATTCATAAGGCCTGAAGTGTAGTAGCTTTATGGAGGTTATCTGACAAATAATGTTGTGGGCTGGCCACTAGGGGGGAAATCCATTTCCCTAATCCTGGCCAATTTAACTGACCATAGAGACAGGCAAGGAAAAATATGATTTCCAGCATATTTTGGTGAAATATGCATGTTTGTTCATAGGTCCCCCCCCTTACTTTGGAGCATGAACAACTGTATGCTGATATGCATTTGTATTTGGTGGATCTCCAGCTCAGTTGGAGATACACCAGCATAAGATCCCACCCCAGTGGAATTTATGCCAGACTTAAACATACACTGAATTCTAAGTATGTTCTGCTTGGCTATGCGACTTGGCAACCAGCAGCAGTTACACCAGCAAAAGGGTTGTGAAAGTCAAAACCTCTTTTAAAACCTAGTTTTACTAGAGAGGAGGCTCACTCCTCTCTAACAATGTTTTCTAGAATCCAGAATTATCAAATGTTGATAACACAATATTTGCAAAAGAGCCAGCCATGGAAATTCCTGCATCAGTCCAGCTCCCAAGGGAACTTACTGAACTATCTTTCAGTCTTTCCTTCCACCTATCTAGGCTTACATCTGCCACAGTGCTTAATCCCCATTTCTTTTTTAAAAAATGCAAAAGGGATATCTTATCTTATTGCATTAATGCACCTTAATTAATCCATGTTACTGTGTACATGTAGATATTAATGTATTTGGTGGCTTACAAAGATAAATATCACAGATAGGTGCTGAACTTGTACTAGGCATTTAAAAAAAAATGGGAGCAGGGGGATGGAGAGAGAGAAAGGGGGGCAGGAAAATCACAGTTAAAAAACAAAACAAAAAAACCACTTCCAAATGAGCAATGAAAACAAGCAGATGCAATTACACACAGCCATTACAGAAATATATAGAACTGCAATCAGTTCTATCAGTTATAATATGCTACAAGCAAAAGGCAGGAGAAATCAAGGTGCACCAGGTTCCTCCAGCACATGAGACACATAAACTAGACAGCCACGGTGCTTTTAAATCCTAAAGTGAAAGGGGGGGGGTATTGCCTATGGAATCTGGAATATGGAATCCAGGCTCCATACCATTGTTGAATACTTAGCTGCTTTATCAGTGGAGTCCTATCTATGCATCACCCTGGCATGGCTCTTGAACATAGGCCTGCGGCAGATTTCCTCTTAGCTGAGTGAAGGATGGGATGGAGAATCTGGAGACTAGGCTGTAGAAAAGGAGATGGTGTGTACCTTAAATTCACTGCATCTGAATACAGAATGGAAGAGCTAATGGGTGGTATTCAGTGGGTGGTATTTTACTCAGAGTAAACCCATTGCAGTCAATGGGCATAACCTAGTCATGTTAATTAATTCCAGTGGTTCTACTCTGATTAGAATTTAGCTGAATACTACCTATTATTATGATTATGCTTATTGAACCCTTTCTTCCAAAGTACCTTGAGGCAGTGCAAACACAAGTGATAATGGAATTAAAGCACAAACAATTCCAGCACAGATGCAGACTGCAAAAGAGCTCTACCTAAAAAGGCTTGTTGAAATATTTAAGCATATGAATAATGACCGTCTTATTAAATGAGACTTTCTTCAGAGGGGGCTTAACTTTGACTGAATTGTGCCTCAAGTCATTTTTGTAAACTTGATCGGCTACATTGAACTATTTTACACATGGCCAACGGGGCTTTGTTTTTACCAACATATTCTAGTGCCATATGATAAATTGCTTTTTGTGGCAACAGTTGCATGAAGAGTTTCTTCTTTGTGAATTCTCGTATTTAGTTTATTTCTTCTTTTAAACTTTTAAGCTGCTCTTTGTTGCAAAAGAATTTCAGGGTTGTAGCCACTGAAGTCATTTAATTTGCGCTCAGCCTTCCACTCAGGCAATAGAAGTCCCACCCAGGTACCCTTCAGATCTGTTCTGCCCTCCCCACCTCCGCAGTATACTTTTGTGGGGATACACATGGAATGAAGAGGGAAAGGAAGTTCAATGGCAAAAATCCTTGTAAATGGAACAAATGGATGCAACCCACAGAATAATTCCCCAAAATAGTATAATGCAATGTATCCAAACCAACTGGAAAACAACTAAAATTATCAGTCAATTAAAACCATCACAGATGTCAGCAACTGGGCAGATGCTAGGAGCCTGAAGAGACTAAATTTCAATTAAGAAATGCCTGGGAGAAGAGATACCTTTTAATCTCTAAGAGGCACCCCATCAACGTTGGGGCATTCTGTGCTCCTGGCCTGACCTGATCACAACTCCCAGACTAATATGTAGATTGGAAAATGGTTATCTTTCAGATTTCACCCCCCCTCTGGATTTTGCAGTGCAGTTCTCAACTCAAAGAGTGAGTCAAAATGTGCTTCAAAATGCATGTGTTAAGATAATTCAGGTTTAGAAATGTGTCTTATGAGGAAAAGTGCATTTAGAAGTGTGTGTTTTTATGATAGAATAGACAGCAAATATTTGAATGCATGTTTAGATGTGAGTTTGAGAATGTGTAGGTTTTACTTTTTTATTGAAAAAGCAAATTGATGTAGAAATCAGATGGCATGGACTCTCGTAATGAGTCATTTCTTTACATGGGTTCTGGACCGCATTGCTGCATCAGCTGCCATTTTCAGATACTGATGAAATTTTATTTCCCACTGCCCTGCCATATGCTTATAGAAAACAGATGTAGGCATTGATCTATAGCATTGTGGATTATTCATGCATTTCAAAATAGTTTTATTTTCAAGGGGTGTATGTGCAGGGGAGGGAATACACCAAGATTCCTAGGTATTATCATTCTGTCTCATCTCAAATGGCAAAGCTGTCCCTTCAGGCATTCACTTTGTCTGTGTCCCATATTACACATTCATGTTGCTTACTTTGGACATAAAGAGCTCCCCAGAGTACTTGTTCAGTTTGCGGGGAGAAAGCTATATCATCATCTGTGCTCATGACTGAAAATATTAATCAGAGAGAAATAATGGCTTTCAGTTGGCAAAATATAAAAGCTTTTGTAATTAATGGATAGGGATTACAAGGTCAGATGTTCCCACTGCATTTCAAATGAAAACCAAGAATCTGTTTAGCATAAAATCAGAGGGCAATATGCTGCATTTTTTGTATTTTTTTTTACTACTTGTGGGATGTTTCTCCTCTCAGTTTCACATTCGGAACTATGTTTTCAGAGTATTGTTTAAGCACAGAGGCTCAGCTTCATATTCAATAGGAAGTTTCCAAGTCTTTAAGCTTGCAGCCAGCAGCTTTGTTCCTTAGATCAATGATGCTTGCTTCAATATATGTATATTGAATGGGGTAACTCTGCCCCTGAAGGATCAGGTGTGCAGCCTGGGAGTCATTCTGGACTCACAGCTGTCCATGGAGGCACAGGTCAATTCTGTGTCCAGGGCAGCTGTTTATCAGCTCCATATGGTATGCAGGCTGAGACCCTACCTGCCCACGGACTGTCTCGCCAGAGTGGTGCATGCTCTGGTTACCTCTCGCTTGGACTACTGCAATGCGCTCTATGTGGGGCTACCTTTGAAGGTGACCCGGAAACTACAACTAATCCAGAATGTGGCAGCTAGACTGGTGACTGGGAGTGGCCGCCAAGACCATATAACACCAGTCTTGAAAGACCTACACTGGCTCCCAGTACGTTTCCGAGCACAATTCAAAATGTTGGTGTTGACCTTTAAAGCCCTAAACGGCCTCGGTCCTGCATACCTGAAGGAGCGTCTCCACCTGCATCGTTCTGCCTGGACACTGAGGTCCAGCGACGAGGGCCTTCTGCCGGTTCCCTCAATGCGAGAAGCCAAGCTACAGGGAACCAGGCAGAGGGCCTTCTTGGTAGTGGCACCCGCTCTGTGAAATGCCCTCCCAACAGATGTCAAAGAGAAAAATAACTACCAAACTTTTAGAAGACTGAAGTAGCCCTGTTTAGGGAAGCTTTTAATGTTTAATAGGTTATTGTATTTTAGTGTTTTGTTGGAAGCCATCCAGATTGGCTGGGGAAACCCAGCCAGATGGGCGGGGCATAAATAATAAATTATTATTATTATTATTATTATTATTATTATTATTATTACTACTACTACAACAACAAAAACAAATAACATTAGCACAATTATCAGCATCCAAGCTGTTCTCTTATTTTTCCCAAGCACCTTTTATTAATGTTTTCATTCATCTTATTGTAATTTGATATGTTTTATACGCCCTTGGTGTATTTTTATGAAAAGTATGTCTATAAATATTTAAATTCATAAATAAATAAATGGGAATGTACTCTTCTCCTCTGATGTACAAGCTATGCACACACACATGCAAATGTCCACAGCAGAGGATTGCACACACAAAAATGAAGACGAAATGGCTTATTTTTCAAGGAATGAGAAAATCTCAGGGCTGAATGAGATAAAAGAAAGGAAACCCTCATGTTTTGGACAGAAGACAAGACTCCATACAGCCTCATCCATCTGCTGCACAGTACAATGAAGGCAGCATAACATTTGTCTGGAATTATAGCCCAGTTTGACTGAAAAGCAATGGACAGGTTTGCTTCCGCGGAAATTAGTCTCAGGAAAATTTCCAAAGTTGAATGCACTGTAGATGCATCCGTCTAATTTTTTGGGGGAAATCCGACTCGCTTTGTGAAAGTTTCCCATTTTATGAGACAAGGTTAAAAGGAGAGACTAGATCTGTGATTGGATATGGGCAACCATTTTGGTTTGAAATCCAAATCATACAATAGCATGTAGATTCACATTTAACCAAAGTTATACATAAGCTGAAAGTGAATTAGAATACTATATTCCTGATCGGAGAAGAATTCAATGAAATCCAAGAAAAAATGGTGGGACTACCATAGAACCTTATTTTGGAAAGGTAGATTACACATTTCCCCATCAAACACTGCTTGTTCTCAGAGGTTTCAGACCTGACATCAAGAACCTGACATCAACTTACTGTGTAAGTTCCATCAAATGTTTTAAAGGTGTTTTGACATTTAAACCCGTAATATTGGGAATACCTGCAATCCGGAGCCAAAATCAGCCAATAAAGCCATCCTGGTGACCTTCACGCAGGATGAAGTATGCTGAAGGGCCTTTTCAGTAGTAGTTCCCTTCTTACTGTAGAACCCCTTCCATACTGAGGTCCACCTGGCCCCAACTCTTTATAGTTTTAGGAGGCATCTTTTCAATGGCAGCTTGGCAAAGTGGCATGATTGCTGCTGCCATTATTGATTTGCATTTAAGGATTTGTTGCTGTGTGTTCTAAAGGATGGTGCTGTTTTAGGATTTATTTATTTGATTTTGTTGTAACCTTCCCTGTGGCTTATGCAAAGGGTGATAGTATATAAATTATCTAAAATGAATAAATAGACAAATTCTTTGAAAATAATAATAATAATAATAATAATAATAATAATAATAATAATTTGTTATCAGGTGGAATTAAATGTTTCATCGACTTCAGTACTTCAAATTGGACTCTACGTTCTTTTCTTCCCTCTGCAACCTCTTGTACACAACCAAAATCTGCTCAGGAACGGACGGACGGACAGATTTTTCCAACTGTTTGGTATAATTTTTTTACTTCATTGCTTCCTTTTTGTTCTTTCGCCTGCTTAGTGCTTCCAGTCTTGAGTGGCTTAGTCTCATGGATGACCCCAGTGAAGCACCGATCGCACCGTGAATGTAAGCTGAGCCCATTGAGCAGAATCAAATACGGTACCCTTGTTCTGTTAGCACTATTACATTTGTGCAATAGAACTTCCCCTGTCTCCTCACCACACATGTGCCACATGCTCTCCTGAAATCTGCTCTCAAGGGTAGGGCAGACACCAGCTCAAATTTAGGAGGCACATTGGGGAGTAGTGGATGGAAAGTTCTGTTGCACAAGAACAAATCCAATGGAATGAATGGCTTAGCACTACTTTGGATACAATACACAGTTTCCTACTGGTAAGACTTTCCTGCTGTTCTAATACCCAAAATTTAGGTCTGTATCATAATCAGATTCATCCAGTGCCTGCCACGAGCCATCGCTCCCTGCCAGTACGCATCCTTCCAAAGCTAAAACATTCCAATAAAATAAAAACCTCTTCTTACCTTTGAGAAGGAGAGCAAGTAACCAGTGGCTGGGAAGGGTCCCTAGAAATAGGATTGCACTTGCCATCTTTAATTGGAAACAGTGTTGCTGGGCATGACTAGGACTACTATTTTCTGTCCAGCAAGCATAGGAATATACTTTCCTCTTCCTAACTATTCAGTTTGGGAGCCATAGGAAATTTCAAATCCCATGCTCCACAGCAGGAATTGATACAAAGAAGCATGCACAACAGCTCAAATGCCAGGTAAGGATGAGGCTCTTTTCCTATTGTTTTCTTCCAGATCTTTCATCTGGTGGTGGTTGTTTAAGCTATTTTGATTGTGGTTGTTTCCTGTACAGTGGTACCTGAGGTTAAGTACTTAATTCGTTCCGGAGGTCCGTACTTAACCTGAAACTGTTCTTAACCTGAAGCACCACTTTAGCTAATGGGGCCTCCTGCTGCTGCCACACCGCTGGAGCACAATTTCTGTTCTCATCCTGAAGCAAAGTTCTTAACCTGAAGCACTATTTCTGGGTTAGTGGAGTCTGTAACCTGAAGCGTATGTAACCTGAAGCATACGTAACCTGAGGTATCACTGTATATGCATCTGTCTTGCTTTGATCTTCTTTAGTACCTTTAAAAGAAGCATGCCGTCCTGAGATATTCTTGCAATATTAACTGGGAATGATTTATGAGGACACTGCTAATGGATATTCTTAACCCTACTTGAAACCAAATATAGATTCAGGTTGGAAGGTGGGAGTAAAACTCAGCAGGAACACTTATTATGCCAAGGCAAGCATCACAATACAGAAAATAAAAATAAGAAGCCTTCTCCCAGTACGCAACATGAAGCAGCGATTTCCAGATGCCTGGATTTTTCAGGAATAATTATAGCAGCTCCCATAAAACATAAACAGACAAGGTCAGTTCTTACAATTGTTTAGTCGAATGCAGTTCAGTGTATTCAGTTGTGTCAAGTGGTCCATGCATTGTGAGATTTATATAACCTTTGTACTGCCCTTCACAATTGTCATGAATAAGGAGTTGTTTCCATTCTGGAAACAAGAACAAAAAAGGCAAGCTATATATATTGCAACTTCGTACATTGCTTTTTTTCCTTCCTAATTGATGACGGAAGGCAGGGGAGATGTTCATAAGTTCCAAGTATTAACAAATATCATTAAAAAGGTAAAAAAGGTAAAGGACCCCTGGTCAGTTAAGTCCAGTCAAAGGTGACAATGGGGTTGCGACACTCATCTCGCTTTCAGGCCAAGGGAGCCGGCGTTTGTCCACAGACAGTTTTCCGGGTCATGTGGCCATCATGACTAAACCGCTTCTGGCACAACGGGACACCATGACGGAAACCAGAGCACATGGAAATGTCATTTACCTTCCCACCGCAGTGATACCTATTTATCCACTTGCACTGTCATGCTTTTGAACTGCTAGGTTGGCAGGAGTTGGGACCGAGCAACGGGAGCTCACCCTGTCACGGAGATTCGAACCACCGACCTTCTGATCAGCAAGCCCAAGAGGCTCAGTGCTTTAGACCACAGCGCCACCCGAGTCCATTCCTCCTTCAAATTTTCTACCTGAAAGGATCCCCCACCTCACATAAAGGAACACTAAAAAAAGTTATACCCACCTGCAGTCTGAAGTGGCACAGTTCATTTTACCACTTCATTTGCTATCATTCTCATTACCAGTCGTATTCCGTTAATGAATCACCGTTCAGATGCATCTCAAAGTGATTTTCCCAACACACCATTAAAAACAGCTACAAATAGTTTTTACAACAGTCGAAAAAGACAGCTAAATATAGGTTTAAAAGCAAGGCAAGATGAACAGCTAAGGCAAAGACCTTTTCACCCAGTTGGGAAAGCTTGTTGAAATGAAAATGTTTTCAGTTGTTCCTGGAAAGTACTGATGTGAGTGCCTGTTGTATCCCAACAGGGATGCTATTCTACAAAACAAGGGCAGTGACACTGAAAACCCTGCTCCAAATTACTGTGATATTTTAGGGACTTCGAAGAGATGTTTCCAGTGTTTTAAGGACTTAAAAGAGAAGCTCTTCTGAAGAACGTAGTAACCTACTTAATATATAAGGAATAAAGTGATCTCTTACGTAACCGGGTCCTGAGCGGTATAGGGTTTTATAACTTTGTACCAAAAATTGAGCTTGGCATTGCAGCAGATTGACAGCTAGTTCAGATCCTGCCAGAATGTTGGGAGTAGTTTGCCCCATGTATCCTATTTACAGCCTCTGGAACAGTCTCAATAGCAGGTCCACTTACTGTGCTACTGTGGCTTACCCACTGGGTTTTTTGTCTTTCTGTATCTGAGTTGTCACCACTAAACTTTTCTTTAAAAATATAGATTTCCATTCTGAATAAACTTATCATTTAGTACTTTTCTATCACCAACAATGTATGGGTTATTCAGGAATATCTCCTTCTGAAATTTTTTATTTCCTCTAATGTACAGATTGAACAATTAAAAACTAGACTATATTCCTGCCTCCCTCCAATCCCCTCCCTCCAATCTCGTGAGAAAGTCCTACTATAAGAAGAATCCTGCTGGAAGGACCAGATAGTCCTGTTTCCTGTTTCCTACAGTGAGCACAAAATATGGTCTGAAGCTCAACATCAAAGAAACTAAGATCATGGCCACTGGGCCCATCACCTCCTGGCAAAGAGAAGAGGAAGAAATAGAGGCAGTGAGGGATTTTACTTTCTTGGGCTCCATGATCACTGCAGATGGTGACAGCAGTCATGACATTAAAAGATGCCTGCTTCTTGGGAGAAAAGCAATGACAAACCTAGACGACATCTTAAAAAGCAGAGACATCACCTTGCCAACAAAGGTCTCTATAGTTAAAGCCATGGTTTTCCCAGTAGTGATGTATGGAAGTGAGAGCTGGACCATAAAGAAGGCTGATCGCCGAAGAATTGATGCTTTTGAATTATGGTGCTGGAGGAGACTCTTGAGAGTCCCATGGACTGCAAGAAGATCAAACCTATCCATTCTTAAGGAAATCAGCCCTGAGTGCTCACTGGAAGGACTGATCGTGAAGCTGAGACTCCAATACTTTGGCCACATCATGAGAAGAGAAGACTCCCTGGAAAAGACCCTGATGTTGGGAAAGATGGAGTGCACAAGGAGAAGGGGACGACAGAGGACAAGATGGTTGGATAGTGTTCTCGAAGCTACCAGCACGAGTTTGACCAAACTGCGGAAGGCAGTGGAAGACAGGAGTGCCTGGTGTGCTCTGGTCCATGGGGTCACAAAGAGTCGGACATGACTAAACAACTAAACAACAAAAACAGTGACCAACCAGATGCCTGTGGAAAAACCACCAACAGGACATAAGCACAAAGCACGCTCACACTTTGGTTCCTGAGTGTCTAGTCTCCAGAGACATGTTGTCTCTAATATTGGAGTTAACCATTACAACACTGATTTGGGGAAGGGCAGGGGAACTCTCAATGTAACTATCACTTATAAATGAAGATGCCCATATGTTGAGTTTAATGTGCAGCTCAAGCATTAATTAAACCTTATGAAGGTATTAAAAACATTAAGGCTTTATTAAACTGTAGTAGCTGTCTTGACATCACAAAGGGATGTGATGGAGAACATATGGATTTTCTGCTAACTGGAGGCGGGTTCCATGCAAAGTATGGCATGCTAAATGCATCTCAGAATACCTTTGGAGCAAATTCATATTTTGCATCTTCAGCATTCTGTGCAGTCAGTGGGGAAGATGGGGAAGAGCTGAAAATTTAGGCGACTTTGCTTGCCTTCTGCTTTCCTTTGAACCTAAGCCTTATAAAACATTGAACATTTTCTCCTCCCACAGGCAAAGAGCTTAACCAGCTCTCATTCTAGATCCGGTTATTTAACCCTCAGAATAATTTCCTAGTGGAATTTCTTTATTAGCATTTTTAAAAGTTTTTGATTATAGTGTGATAACTTCATTAACCTCATCATCAGTTCACCAGCTCAGTGGAATTGACCAGTCAGGAAGTGTGTATGACAATGCAAATGATTGCACAATACTCTAATGAATTCTGACTGTGTTATTACGTTTAAATAATTGATTGGGCTCTTGCTAAGAAATCTAGGCTTAAACATTAGTCCTGAAGCTATTCCACATTGCAACATAAATATTACAGAAAATCCAAGAATGCCACCAGTTGTATGGGGCCAAATATCACATTCAAGAGTAGGGAAGGTTAATTGAAACATGTATCTCGTTAATATTGGCAGTCCAGTCTGAGGCTGTTCTGCAGTTTGGTGGTGTCATGCTCCTCTCTTCATCACTACAAGCTTCTGAGTTTAACTTTTTGGTACAGGCAGATTTTTGTTCACCAGTGACTTGTGAGTAGGGATTAATGAATATACCAATTGGGGGTTTTCTCAATTTTTGCCCAGTCTTTTTAATATATTTTTTGTATGCAGTTTTGCTCAATATACACATTTTTGCAAAGTTATTTCCCCCACTAAAATATGCATTTATATGCACACTTTACATGTGTACAGATGTTGCCAGCTTTACATGTATATGCATTTGTGAACACATTACTTAGCTAGCAAACTGCATTGCAAAATTCAGAGAAGTATGAAATTTGAAGCAT
The DNA here is from genome assembly GCF_965113315.1 of Podarcis vaucheri. Taxonomy (NCBI): domain Eukaryota; kingdom Metazoa; phylum Chordata; class Lepidosauria; order Squamata; family Lacertidae; genus Podarcis; species Podarcis vaucheri. The sequence continues at coordinate 75,450,268 of NC_138766.1, forward strand.
GGCTCTGCTTCAGTTTGTGTCTTCTTTTGGAAACTGTGTGTTTGGTAAATTTGCCTTTAAGTGCAAAATGAGTCAAATCCCTACTTGTGAGTTGGCTCACTGAAAGCCTATCAACATCTGCTACAGGGTGCCATTGCATGTTGTGGTGGACAGTGGAGAAACACATTACATTCACTAGAACAGTGGTTCTCAAGCTGTGGGTCCCCAGATGTTGTTGGACTACAACTACCATCATCCCTGAGTTCTGGCCTTGCTATCTAGGGGTGATGGGAGTTGTACTTCAACAACATCTGGGGACCCACAGGTTGAGAAAGGCTGGACTAGAAAGTGATGGGAAATCACCAAGTAGATGTGTAGCTGCTGTCTCAGAACTATGGATGCTGAGCGGATGACCACCCAACAGAAGTCTCTGGCTTCATGGCTCACACTTGGGCACTGCTAGCCATGGATTAGCCTTGGTAATGTGGATCCAAATCAGGACTTCATTTGAGGGCATTCCACTATGCTACATTCTACAATGGTAGGCTTGCTGGGCAGTGGCAGGAGAAGGCAGCAGAAGCACTTTGATCAGCTCAAAACAGCTTGAACCCACCCTTTTAATCTCCCCTAATATCCTGGGGTGATTCCTGCCTGCAAACCTGGGTGGAAACCACATCACTGCAGGGAATTAGAACAGCAGCTCCACAGGACCCAGAGCGCTCAGGGCAGGCATGAAAACAGCTGAGAACCCATCATCTGTATTGACTCTATGACTGCAGCAAACTGCCTCATAATCCACTGTTAACACCTATATAAGTAAAATAAATGTAGTGTAAATACACGGATGGGAAACACTTGTTGTTGTTGGGATAATATTTGGGATAATATTTTCAGGGTCACATGCTGGTGGCAGACCAAGGCCAAAGACAGTGGTGGATAGAACCAGATTCCAAACCACTATTAGGGCTTTCTCATTCTCTCACAGTCTTTCTGACACCCATTTTCTTAGTTTTCTGGTACCTGCTTCTCTTTTTCTCCCCTTCCCCACCCACTGGGTTCTTGTGAGTTGGGCAGATTGCTCTTGCCAGAAGTTTGGACTGATAACTTACAGAGGGCTCACTCACTTCCTTCCATCACTCTATACACTTCAACCTTCTTCCCATTTCTCTCTTCTCTTACTTTCTCCCCCAGGGATTCCTTCACCCACATAGAGGCCAAGAGCCATGCATCCTTTGTGCAACAGACTGTTCATCCCTCCTGAAAGTCTTTCACACTAAAGATGTACAGATCACATCCTTCCAATTCCAGCTATCAAGGGATGGTTGAGGGGTGCAGCAACTATATTACTGTTGTGAGATACTTTTACAATCTGACCCAACGTGACTTGGGTTAGAAACAATTTAATGTAGGAAAAATGAACAGCTGAAATGATTGTTCTGAGGGAGAAGATAGCTAATATGGTTATCTTGTAAGAATGATAGTGCCCTTGTGTTAGATTTTAAAATAAACATTTTTTCCCAGTCTTAACTTTTTCTCTCCCTGCCCCCCAACCTTTTTACTCCATGGGCTGGTATTCATTTTTACTTTCTCTTATGGGGTTTGGCCTATGGGTTTTGTAATTTAAAACCCCCAAACATGGGTTGGATTGAATTGCATTTATGTTAATCTCCGTGAATGATTAAAATCAATGATCCATATAATTAATTAGTACTCCATTTAAAAATTCTCTTTTTTGATGTGTTTATTGTAGGTTATATTATTTGTTAACATTTTTCTATGCTTTTAATTGCTTTTTTTCATTTTAAGAACTTTTAAAAAAATGTTTGAAATGATTTCAAAAGAAAGTAACTTTATCAAAACAGTTGAGTCTTCCTTCAAAATCCCTGAAATGTTTTGTAGCAAAGGATTCCCAGGATTCTCCTCACAGGGTTTTTGTTAGGATGGAAAGGGAAGGGGGAAACAACTTGAGCTCTTTGGAGAAAGGTAGAATTTCAATATTATAAGTACATAAAAATGCATATATTAATGAAAACGTTTGTATTAGACATACCGGTAATTGCACGCAAAACTGTATTTTAGGACAAATTTCCTGAAAACATTTCATGAGGAATGTGTGTGTGTGTGTGTGTGTGTTCACAAACAGATGTGGAAATGTAGAGAATTGAATTTAAGATTGGAGAAATGTGAAACGGAGAAAAACATAAATCAACAGATTCAACAATCCCTATACTGGAGGGGGATTTGGGGTAAGCCATAGATCTGAATGATCCCATTCACTCAGCACAGATGGGAGGAATCTAGGCCAGTCCTGGAGCTTGGGAAATGGATTGTCCTCCATTGTTGCAAATAGGAGAGAAATTGGTTACTGAAAAGACCCTGAGATCTAGAGGCACCACTTCACTCTCAGTTCCACACTGCCAGGGCCTTGGATGAGGCAGCTGGTCTGCCCCTGGTTCTCCCTTCTTGGTCATGAGGTGGTGAGAATGGTTACCTTTTTCTCCTGTGCAAACTACACACAGCCCTCAAAGAGGAAGTTGGAAGGGTGGAACTCTTTCCCATTTCCTCTTTCAGTTCTATGTGTTTTTCAAGGTTCAGATTCATTCCAACTTTTACTCAGATTCCCCATAAAAGTGAAATGTTGTGTATGGTTTCTCCCTTTCTGTCTCACCTGTGGGCAGTGGGGAGAAGTAACCAGAGATGATGATGCCCCTGCCCCTCACTCAAAATTCCAATTGTGTGCATGGACTTCTTTCTTTCTTTCTTTCTTTCTTTCTTTCTTTCTTTCTTTCTCTCTCTCTCTCTCTTTCTTTCTTTCTTTCTTTCTTTCTTTCTTTCTTTCTAAGATTATAAAACACATCAGGTCGTGTGTGGCCTGTCCATATTTTTGAGACAATGTGAGGTTTTATATTTTGAACAAAGCTGAATAGACTGAAGAAATCAGGCAAAACCTCCAGACTTTTAAGCCTAAGCTTTCTAAAAAAATATGATTTATTGGATTTCTTATCCACCCTTTGCAATAAGGTCTCAGGGTGGGTTACAACAATATAAAAATACAAGGTTGAAATTGCAATCAAAAGAAGAGTGTTGGCATATGACAAAAGCCATACAATGAAGATTCTAGACTTCTCTGGGGGAAGGGGATTCCATAGCTTAGGGGCTGTCACGGAAAATGACCTCTCATGAGCTATTGCCCCCTGAACTTTTGTAAATAGTAAAACTAACAAGAGAGCCCACTCTATGAATCTTAATACCTAAGTGGATCTTTAGGGAAGGAGGCATGTTTTTCAGATATTTATGAAACTGAAGCATAAGTGTGACTGATCCAACAGTTGCTGCCTATTGTAATACAGTAGCTTCAGTTTCAATATCTAATTCATGGCTTGGGGAGATTTCTGAAATGGAAGAGACTATAAAAATTCTCTTCTCATCTAATGATGGGAACGTGGGCAAGTGGCATTAAATTCTCATCAACTATGTTGGCTAAAAGTTTATATATTCCAGCCAAATAACTCAGTGTAAAAGCAAGAACAGCAAAGGAAATGCTTGAACTTTAATGTTCTGACATTTGGTAACAAAAAATAGGAGCTAGTAGTCAACAAAGTTTTATTCAAAGTAGACCTACTGAAATTAATGAACCGAATTACCCTAGGACAGGAACGGAAAAGAACCAAAATTATCTATCAAATAAGAAGAATCTTTTCCCCAAATGTCTGACATTGAGTAAATGGTGAATGCTTGTTTGAATTAATGGCTTCTCATTTGCTAAGCAATTTTTACTTGGGGTATATTGACCATCATAGGAAAGGAGTGAAAGGATCATAGAATCATAGAACTGTAGATTTTGAAAAGATCCTGATGGTCATCTAGTCCAGCCCCCTGCAGTGCAGGAATCTCAACTAAAGCATGCATCTCAGATGTCTATCCAACCTCTGCTTAAAAACCTCTAGGAAGGAGAGTCCACCACCTTCTCAGGGAGTCCATTCCACTGTTGAACAGCTCTTACCACTAGAAAGCTCTTCCTGATGTTTAGTCAGAATCTCCTTTCTTGGAACTTGAAACCACTGGTTCGTGTCCTACTCTCCTGAGCAGGAGAAAACAAGCTTGCTCCATCTTCCATGTGACAGCCCTTTAGATATTTGAAGATGGCTATCATATCTCCTCTCAGTCTCTTCTTTTCCAGGCTTAGCATATCCATTTAATGCTGGGAGAGACGAGAAGTATGTCATAAACCGTGGGAAATTGCACTGGATTGTCACATTCTTGTATGATACAAATGCTCTCACTTTGGGGAAACTGGAAAACAAACAAACTTGCATGTCTGATATAGAAGATAAATGGCAAAAATGATGGCTGTGGTCTATTGTAAAATAAGCACGAGCATTAGTGGGTGAATGAAGGGTTCCTGTATGTTTTGTTTTGCCATGCATAGGAAATAGCCCCTTTGGGAAGGATTTCAACATGGGAAATAGCACAGAAAATGTCTAACAATCCCACTTCACCACTACCATGGTCCCAATCCAAATTACCCTTCTTCATGCCTGCCTCTGTTATAAAAACATGACATGCAGGCTAATCAACGGTTTGATTCTCAAATAATCCACAAATGAACTAGGAGGAATAAGGAAACCACCACTCTCGACCTTGAAAAAAAGGGATTATACTACTGGGCTACTCTTTTGTGTGTGTGTGTGTGTGTGTGTGTGTGTGTGTGTGGTCATTGATTTCTCTGAATGCTGAGGTTTTGCAGACGCAATGAAGGCATGAAGTAGTATGAAGTAGCAATGAAGGTATGAAGTAGTAGTTCTTCTCGGACCAAATCACTTCATTAGAAATTTCTGAGCTGTTGTCTCTAGAGGTGGCAATAGCCACAAGCAGTGATAAGACAGTGATCCCAGTAATAAGTAGTAAAGAATGAAGGACCTTCAAAGGCTGCCCTGAAATCACAACTGATGGAATATCAAGGGCAGCATATTTTAGATGGATTTCCCCCTTCTAAACTCTTACAGATATGTATCTCATTATTTCTAAGTAGCATGTTCCACTTTGATATATCTCCCCGTGAATATTTTCCTGAGGTGTGTTAGAAAGATGGCATGCATCATTTCATCATGCTTTCATAGCCCTTCAGAACAGATCACCAACTGATGGATAATCTAAGACCCTTAAGGTAGTGAGAGGAGCTACAAAATGATACTGCTGAAGGCAGTGATAAAGAAAGTGTAGACATAGGGGGAAAGTTCATCTTTATGCTCCCCCCCAGTAGATCAAAACAAAAGCATCAGAGAGCTGAATATGTTGCTACAGCACATTTTCAATTGCACTGGATCTGCTGTCGGGCATTGCTAGCTGTTGTATTCATCTGTCGAGAGTTTAGAATTGCTTTTAAGCATCGATTCTTTCCAAAAGTTTGAGCTTGTTTCACAGAATGTGGAAACAAAAGACTGATGTTAGCAAACATTTCATTTTAATACAGGATTTTAACCAGTTGGGAAAATCCTACATATCGGACACGGGTGGCGCTGTGGGTTAAACCAAGGACTTGCCAATCAGAAGGTTGGCAGTTCGAATCCCCGTGACGGGGTGAGCTCCCGTTTCTCGGTCCCAGCTCCTGCCAACCTAGCAGTTCGAAAGCACATCAAAGTGCAAGTAGATAAATAGGTACCGCTCCGGTGGGAAGGTAAATGGTGTTTCCATGCACTGCTCTGGTTCGCCAGAATGGTCAGGGTCCCTTTACACACACACACACACACACACACACACGTAACAATGTGAGAACATGATGCTGAGCTACTTGATTGTTGGCCTGATCCAGTAGGCTCTTGTTATGTTCTGAACAAATCCAAATCCCAAGCAAACTTCTGTGACCTGGTGCTGTTAGACTTCAATGATACTGGCTATTGATTATGCTTGTTGGGATTGATGGAAGTTATAGATCAAACCACCTGCAAGACATCTGATTGTGGGTATAATTTTCAATGATATGGTTTTAAAGAAAGAAACAGAGGCAGAGAGGAGTACAAGACTCAGAAAATGTCATAAGGTGAGGCCATGGGGTTCTGGACCTGAGTTTGTCCATCCAAAAGCATTAAATTGGTCACATCAGGTACGAGCTTTTCTGTTCTTTAGCTTTAATTCCCCCTTTACTCATCACTGCTGCATTACCTCAGTGGAAAAGAGTTGATTCAATCAAAGCCTTGAACTTAATTCAAAAACAGTTGGAAGGTACTGCAGTTTTATAAGCACAGTTGTGTCAGGCTCGCTGAAAGTAATGATGTTAAATTAACTCTTTGCCACATTGCAAACTCACTCATTACATCCATAATATAGTGTGAAGATGACAAAGAGATGAACCAATATGGAGAGGGCTCAACTGGAAAGATGATGTTGCTGCTTTCTCAGCCAAGCTAAGAATTAATTGACCCAAGTAACTTATTTCTCTTAATCTCAGTGCATCCACACTTAGCAAAACTTAGGTAGAGATACACTGTACTGTCTCTGGACTTTCAAACACATGTTGGTGGGGGTGATGGTTTTCTGCAATCCTACTCCTCACAACACAAAATTATATTATTATTATTATTATTATTATTATTATTATTATTATTATTAATTATTATCTTGTGTACCACTGTACATTCCAATAAATCTCTGTGCAGTTTGCATCTCAACAATAATCAATGCATAAGTATGCAAATTCCACATTGTATACAACTACACCTGCAACAAATAATGACATTCCACATTATAAATAACATAAATAAATCTATCTACACCAAAAAACAAACAAAAGTGGATAATATAAAAACAGCAAATACATCAAAATACAGCATCAGAATACAACATAGTTTCAATATCTCTCACATAAATATTACAAACAAAAATGCATCTGGATGTGTAATAATACAAATGAAGAATCCAGAAACCACACTGTTAGAGGCTACCACTCAACAATCACACACTCCAGTCCACGCTAGGCCATGCTAGGCTTGCCGTACATCAGGAAAATTCCTGACATGTCCTGGTTTTTAAGTATTGAATTGGCAAAATGTCAGGGAAAACCTGGGTGTATGGCAACACGATGGGGAAAGCAGCAGAAACAGCTCAAAAAGCTTTAAATCACATTTTTGGGGGGTTAAGTTTCCCCAAAAAAGCTTTTAACAACTGATTGAAATATGGCAACCTTAGTGCATGCACCCAGTTCAATAAGGCACTCAAGCATTCAGTATGTACAGGCATTCAACATGTCAACAATACCCATGTACACATCCAACAGCAGGTGGAAAGCCAGAAAACAAACAAACAAACCATATTTTCCCTTCATTTATACCTTGGGCAATACAGACCCCACGTCCCCATTTCTTACATACAGAGAAAAAGCTCTTCTCCTCCGAAGGATTCTCACACTGTGGGGAGTTGAATATGCAAAAAAGTTTGAAATGCCTTATTGGGAATAGCAGATTGTTATTCTTTCTTACACTTGCAGCTATGAAACAAATCTATCCAGTTCTGCAGAAGAAACTAAATCATAGTAAAACGTTGCTTTCACAGTTTATATCCCCTCCCCACCCAGAGAAAAGAAATCTCACATTCCAAATGCATGAGGAATCAGCTTGGCAATAAAATACTTCATGTACCTGATGTTTTCTACCCTTTGCATCTGTCAGCTTCCATCCTGACCAATCCATCAGACTACATTGCAACTGCCAATATTTCATCATTTCTGTTGACAAAGGTGCCAAGTAAACAAAACAAACATTATTCATTAATATTTCAACTTAAAGAAAAATGTTTGAGGATCAGAATGGTGTAGTGCATAGAAGAAGGGTTACCAAACATTTTAGGCCCATCACCAAATTTGGGGTTTTTAGTGAATGTTGTGGACACCCCATCTTCTAATAATTTCTTTCTCACCTCCCCCAGATCAGCCACCCACTCCACTGAAGGGAAAGAAAGAGAAAAAGTGTGCACACTTTCAAGGGATCTTGTGAAAGTTAAATCCAGTAGAACTTAGCCTTGAAAACACACATAGTTGAAACAGGAAGTGGAGAGAGTATTAGTCTTCCAACTTCCTCTTTCAGTTTTATGTACGGGAGAAAAACCGTAACCTCCTTATAACCACAAGGGCAGTGGGTAGGGTGAGGTTTAGAGCAGGCTTCCTCAAACTCGGCCTTCCAGATGTTTTGAGACTACAACATCCCTGACCACTGGTCCTGCTAGCTAGGGATCATGGGAGTTGCAGGCCAAAAACATCTGTAGGGCTGAGGTTGAGGAAGCCTGGTTTAGAGGCTTCGTAGGTGTCAGGGGAAGACTTCAATTGTGTTGTAGGACCAATGGGCACCATCTTCGCAACCCCTGCCTTAAGAGTGTCAGACTATGACTGGAGAGTCATGTGTCCAATCCCCATGTACTTCCAGTGCAACCTCTGTTGTGGGGCTGTTAGTGATGGCAAAATGTGTTAAGTCACCCTGAGTATCTCCGAGGAAGGATGCTAAAAATATAAATATGAATAGTATTACCGTTATCATGCACTTATACATACACTTCAGCCTCATAACCTGCTGCAGAAAATATGTACCCCTGAATCAACCTGGCAGCTTTAAGGAAAACATGCACACTCCGCAGAACACATTAGATTGCTTGTAAATAACGATATCAATAAATAACACTCCAAAATGAGTAGGTGTCAAATTCCTTCACTCCAAGCTATGTTGGTCACTTTCAAACAAGATCTGGGGCTCCTTTACATTTAATTTTTCCTTTGTTTCTGATCAGCAGGTGTCTGCCAAAATACTTTCTTTTTATTTACCCTTAAAATTACAGGAATACAGGAACACTACATTGTCTCACCCTGAGTCTGACTACAGAAAATACAAGTCCACAAGTCCTTTTCTTTTCTTTATGCAGCAAAAGGCTCCAAATTCTCAATTGGCATGATGGACATGCCAAATGAGGTTGTGCATTAATGGAGCCCATGCTACTGCCAAGAAAATAAGTCACAATCCGAGACCTCCATCCTTTGTCTCTGTGGCCATGGCTACATCCACACCACACATTTAAAGCACTACTATATCACTTTAATCACCATGCCCTCCCCAAAGAATCTTGGGAACTGTCGTTTGTGAAGGGTACTGAGGTTTGATAGGAGACCCCCTATTCCCTTCACAGAATTACAGTTCCCAAAGTTCCTAGAGTTTCCTTGGAAGGGGGATTGGTTGTTAAACCACTCTCTCAAGGAATAAAGGCAGGAGTAGGCAAACTCAGCCCTCCAGATGTTTTGGGACTACAACTCCCATCATCCCTGACCACTGGTCCTGTTGGCTAGGGGTGATGGGAGTTGTAGTCCCAAAACATCTGGAGGGCCGAGTTTGCCTATGCCTGAATAAAGGTCTCCTAGCAACACTCAGCACCCTTAACAAACTACAGTTCCCAGCATTCTTCGGGGGAAGACATGACTGTTACAGTGTTTTAAGAGTGCTTTAAATGTATGTTGCAAATGTTGTCCATGTTCAGTGTGGGGAAAGCAGGGAAATATGCAAACATTCCTGTGCTTCTTTATGAACCTATGGATCAGGCAGGCTATGAATCTTTTCAGCCTTACAGATCTCTGGAAACATATGGCCTCTGGCTACTTAGAGGAATGTTTTTGCTTTATGCCACTTAACTTATTGACACTAAAGCTTAATGTCTTACTTAGGAAAATGAGCCCATGTGACTTAGCAGATGTCGAGGCGTAACACTCAAACCCCCAGCCGTATGGAGAAGGATAAAATATGGAAACTAATAATTAACAGTCAGGAAATCAGCATCTGTTTTTTCTCAATAATGTCAAGATCTACCTTTCACAAGAAGTCATGGCCCTGATTCTCATCCTGGTGGGGTTATGTGCCATTATTGCCAGATTGTGACTTGATTGTTGTGCTTTAAACTTCTAAGCCGCTTTTGAAGGATTTGCTTCGTTAAAGGTGGGATAAGTAATAATAATAAATGACTCTGCTCTCAAGCATATTTATCACAGAGTCATAGAACTGGAGAGTTGGAAGGGACCCTGAGGGTCATCTCGTTCCACCCCCTCCAATGCAGGAATAAGCAGCTGTCCCATGTGGGGATCAAACCTGCAACCTTGGCGTTACTCAGCACTATGTTCTAACCAACTGAGCTATGTATAGAAGGAGCATGAAAAATCATCATCCTCATCCTTCACATCAAATCAATTCCAACCCACTTGGATGGGTGAAGCTGAATTGATGTGTGGGTTAGACTGAGCTTAAATAAAGAGGCTGGATGATGGGTTATTAACCTCAACCAGTTCTTCCGAAAAATGACAGCCATGGGGAAGGGTCAAATCTACCACTCTTAACCACCACACCACACTGGCTCTCCTACACCACACTGGCTCTCAATTTGGATTTACTTTGCATGCAGAAAGTCCCTGGCTATATCCCTGGCATCCCCAGGACTAGTTTTTGTTTCATATACAGAACTGTTTTCAATTTACACTTGTTTTGTGGTTGTAACTGATTAATTGTTGCATATTTTCTCGTTGTAACCTGTCTTAGAACTTGTGATGAAGGGTGGGTGGAAGAATCTAAGAAAAGAAAGAAGCAAACAAATCAAATACAAATAAATATGTATATAGAAAACATTTTGATCAGATATTAGTACGTGAATACAACTGGGCGAACAGAGCAAAAGGTGGGGAACTAGCATGTTGTCTTTTCATTGCAAATCATCTTAATTTAGGTAATTGCAATCACCCTAATGCCCTGGACTTCCAGTATGTAATGACTATTCTTCAAGAAGCTGACAGTTTCTGCTGGAATTCATCTTTATAATGCAAATATACACCTATGTTTCCATATTAATGGTAAAATTTGTCAAATTAAGTGTGTCCCTTTTTTTGGATGATGGGTAATGAAGATCAGTGACATTATGTCTTCCGTAATGATTTTCTCTAATTAATTTTCTCAGCGTTACTCTGGCTGATATCAAAGTGCCTAGCAACAGTGTGTCTATGTCAGTGGACTGATACCACAAAGCATCCCCATAGATTTACTTTGCATTACTTTGACGTAATGTCTCCAGCTCTGCTTTGAATGTCTAATTCCATCATAAGTTTTTCACCTTCTGTAGCTACTAAAGTTTGTGTGCTAGGGCAAATATTTACTCACAGTTGCCCAAACAAAGGCGAGCTCATTCAGGCTATTAACACAGTGTTAATCAATTTGTAATTACCTTTCTTTCTTTCTTTCTTTCTTTCTTTCTTTCTTTCTTTCTTTCTTTCTTCTCCACTATTCACTCCTTAACTTATACAAGAAACAGACTTTCCAGCATAGATACTGTAGGCTGTATCTAATGTTACTTCTACTCAAAGTAGGCCCACAGTGAAATAAATGAACATGACTTATTTACACCCATTAATTTCATAAGGTCTATTCTGAGGAAAACCTCCTTTTATGCAACCCTATATAGCCTCTGCCACTGTACTGTGAAGAATGGTAAAGGCTCACCTTAAAGGTCACTGAAGTTGGTAGCATCTGTCTCAGAAGAGGAGCATGCTTGAGAAATTGTAATAAATATACACTTGCTACAAAACATGGCCATCATGTCTAGTCCTTAAAAGAGCATTAGCTGGATTAGAACAAAATCCACAAATTGCTGCAAAAATGTGGAAAACTGAATTTAAGATTGGAAGTATGAGAAATGGGGAGAAACAAAATCAGCAGGTTTTTTTTTTATCCCTGGGGGATAACTGCTGTCTGGATGGTGCATTAAGGCCTTTAAAAAACCCCTGAAACATTGACCTTAGTGTTCATAGAATCATAGAATCATAGAATCATAGAGTTGGAAGAGACCACAAGGGCCATCGAGTCCAACCCCCTGCCAAGCAGGAAACGTGTTGGGGTGATGAGGTTGCACCATCTCTTACTGGGCTTCAGGCCACAAAATGTCTCTATCTCTAGTATACTTCTGTGGAATGAAATCTTTATGGGTTTCTTTTTCAGGACAGGAAAACTTTTTAAAATATATATATATACTCATTTGTAATTGTAAGTGACTATTTTCATTGCATTTCCTTAGCAAAATAGTCTGTCTCATTTATTTTAGTTGGCATAATGGCATGAACCTGCATAGAATTCCTATTTAGTTCAACCTAGGCTGTCTGGTTGCATTGAAAAGCAAAACCTGTCCAATAACTTATCAGCCATCTGCCTAATTAATGTTAATTATTCCCTGAATGTTTTCAAGGAAACGCAAAGCAACTTGTTAAAACCAAACAACATTCCTATAAATAAAGATGTTAGGAATGCAGTGCCACCAGTTGTTGTTGTGGTTCAATTAATCAATAATTCACTTTTATTTTCTGCTCCATTCCCATTTTATTTCAATGGCGTCCATGTCTGTACTTGACTTCTTCTAGCATCAGTAAGTCCTTCAAACCATTCCTCTGTTTTGTACCGTACCTAATACATGATTGCCATTATATGCAAATACGTGGCTACTAAAAATAATTAGTACTAGTAGGTGATAAAGCGTGTTCTCCCTAAAATGAGAGCACGGGTTGCGGTGTGGGCCGCCAAGCCAGCCAATTGTTGCCAGGCAGGTTAATGGTTATTGCCTGGCGCAACAATTGGCTGAACGGGTTGCTGGGGCAAATTGCATGTAGCGAATTGGGTGGGTGGGACCACAGTCTTTAAATATTGGGGCACTCTGCCTTTTGGTTTCTCTTTCTCAGAGTGCATCGGATCACGTGCCCGCCCGCCCGCCCTGTGTTCCTGTTGACCTTGCTTTGCCTGTCATGGGGTCGTCTGTCTTGGGGCAGGGGCCTAGTAGGAATTTTGCCGTTTGGCTGATTGGCTGGTGCCATTTGGTTTTTGCCTACTACTTAGCAATTCGTCACAACTTGTAAGGTTGCGGTTAGGCATTGGTTATAAAAACTGGTGGTGGAGGGGTCAGGATAGGCTGTGCCTGCCCCTCCAATGGTGCTGGAAGGGAATTCCATTAAAAGAATCCAATCCCTGAAATGGGACCAGGGCTAGCAAGCCTTGGGGAGCTGGTTGGGTGAGCGGTGAGGGACTGACGCTCAGCTCAACTGATCCCCAACATTGTTTTCCCTCCACCGGCTTCCAAAGTAGTTCGGAATGTCAGTTCTGTCCCAGACGGGGGGACAGATACTCATAACCAATGTCTAAGCAACCACTCACAGATTTTGTATTTTAATAAAGTTGTGGCCAAAATAGTGCCCAAAAATCTTAAACTTAAATTACCTGTGATTTGTGAATTATTTTGAGGGGTGGCTTGGGGACCTACACACACAACAGAACTATTACTCTCCAGTGGTTTAACTTCACCCCTGAAGGTACACCTATTGGTAGTAAGAGCAGCCTGCATAATCCTCGGAGTTTGATTCCTATATACAAGTATATGCTAATTACAAGTATATGGCTACAACTACTAATTCCATTAATTTCTTCGTGGTGGTAATAGTAACATAAGCCTGAGAGTCCTCAGGAAGATGCACCAGCATTTTAGTCAAATTGATCCAAACGTACAAGTTTGTGGGCAATTTCCCCTAATATGGAAAGCTATTTTCCTATTATGAGGCATTTTTTGCAGATTATGTTCACCAATGTATGCATTTTAATGCACACTTTACCCTAGTATGTGCAATTATGTAGACATTACATGACTGGAGAATGGCATTGCAAAATTTGGAAAAATGCAAATGCCAGCGGATGACTATGTTTCGGATGGCGTAATATTTTGCAAAGTACAAACAGGTAAATTGAATTGAATTTTTTGCTCCCCAGCCCTACTCACTAGTAGGATATAGGGAAAAACAGTCCCTGGCACTTCAAGGACTACATTGTTATACAGTGGTACCTCGGGTTACATGCGCTTCAGGTTACATACACTTCAGGTTACAGACTCCGCTAACCCAGAAATATTGCTTCAGGTTAAGAACTTTGCTTCAGGATGAGAACAGAAATCGTGCTCCGGCGGCGCAGTAGCAGCAGGAGGCCCCATTAGCTAAAGTGGTGCTTCAGGTTAAGAACAGTTTTAGGTTAAGTACGGACCTCCGGAATGAATTAAGTACTTAACCCGAGGTACCATTGTATATTTGAACTGTCAGCAAGTATTTCAAACTTCAGTCTACTGAGGAATGCACCAAATATTCTACACACCCACCTACCTCTGCGCTGGGACACTTTTGTCACATTTTTTTACATGGAATAAATAACTTTGCACTTTATGTAGAGCCACTACTTTTTACCTGCAAAGTGTTTGCAGCCCCTGTTGTAAGAAAAAACAGAACAGAACAATCAGCAGCCATATTGAGGTAGAAACTACCTCTTTTACTGAACTCCACCTCTCCTTCCTAATCACACTTTAGCACATAAAGAACCAACAGTGTATCACATCACACCACTCTTTCTTAACTTTAAATCTTACCCTCCCAGGATCTATATCTGAATGCATCAACAGACATTCATGCACAACATCCAATAGGTTCATGCACTGGATAGATGACTCCCATAATTTCCATCCTGACTAATTCCTCTTCTACTTTGTGAAAGGGATTGGGCCTTAGTGTGGTTCTGTCAAGGCAAATGGTGTGGCTGATGGCATCAACTTTATCTCATACTATCCTGATATTTTGCCCGAACTTGTAAATGCTCTGGATTCTATTTCTGGAACACTGAGCTTATTTTCTGTGATGTTGTGACATTATGGCTTCATGCAGTCCCACTTTTGCTATTGGGGTGGCTAATATGAGATCAGGATCCAACTGGACTTGAGCTGACAATTTCGCCTCTATTATGATCACAACGATCCTGTCTCTTTTTAGCTCTTCTTTGATTGTTTCATGATTTATGTTTGGTCACAGCGTATACAGCGATGATAAAAGATCCCACTGTTCCCACTACTCCTGGGACCTTCTGTTAAATATTGCTCTTTCATCTATAGCATTTTCTTTTCCTATGAAATTGTTATCAAAAGCTTCTCTGACTTTCTCATAAGTTTTCTGGTCTTCTGCTGTGAGGAGTAGACCACACATAAAATATCATCTGTGGAGTTTTCTATTGCAAAAATAATGTATATATTTAAAAAAATGAGAGCATTCACTTGATGTTGTTCTGGTTTCTAAATTAACCCAGGATCCACCCTTTACCTCTAAAATCCTCTGGTTCAGTTGGGTCAGAAGCTTAGATTTTGAACGCCATCTCTCCTGTGTAGAAGCCTGAATCTGCTGAGTTAATATTAATCAGCCTTTTGAGGAGTTAATTTGATATACAGATGTGAGGCTGGATTAATGGAATGTGGACTTATTTTTAGACTATAGAGATAAGGCAGTGAAATAACCTTACTTTATCAAGACATGGGTCAATCTGGACTGATTGCCTAGAATGATAGGTGATCATTGGTTCGTAGAATCAATTCCATGAGAATGACACGGGTTGGTGTTCCTTGCACTAATAATAGAAGACAGCATGTCAACCCTTTGATGTCCCTGAGACGATGCCCTTGGCTGACCAGAGGGATATAGTATATAAGTCCCAGCAGTGCCTGGAGAGATCCCAGTGTGTTAGACTGAAAGAGAGGCAGGATACGCTGCACTTCTGGAGGAGTTTTCCCAGCAAGAGCTTTGTTTCCTTATACTTTCCTTTCTAGTACTTTCTTGCTGAGGACAGCTTCTTGTTGAAGTGCAAATTGATATTTATTTGATTGCCTACCTCAAAAAGAACACCTTGCCCCTTGGCAACACACACAGTTCAAGGACACTTCCAACTAACCAAAATCATTCAAAGAGGACACAGAGCAGGAATGGGGAGCTGGGCATTGTAAGGGAAGGTCACATTTGGCCCCTGGCCCTGTGGGGGTGTGTGTGTTATTGGGTTGTTGTTTTTATTTTGATTATATATTTTGTGGTTTTATATTTTGAAGTTGTTCTGTGAACTGCCCCGAGATCTCCGGGTATAGGGCAGTATACAAAATCAATAAATAATAATAATAATCAACTCAACTCTGCAGTATGGTTTTAAAACAATCATCTTACCACAATTCATTTTAGATGGTGGTAATACTTTGGAACCTGAGATACAGCCTTATCGCAGCCCCAGTAAAGTTTAAAACAATTCTCTTACTTTAATTCATTAAAATGCCACCGTATCTATTTCATTGTTCATGGAAAATCATTCAAGGGCATCCTTAGGAGCAGTGTGAGTTTTCTAGTCTCTGTAGACCTTTTTCACTGCACATCTAAGAAACAGAATAATAATGTCTTGGAATATTGTCCGATTTGTCTCATGCAAGCATTTCTCCCCTCCCCCTCCACCGCACTCAGGCAGAAAGAAGGCCTGGCGATAATGTCTGTTTGGCGCCCTGTCAGATCTGATACTGGAACCCCTGAGGATGCTGAACTTCAAAGCACTTGAAAAGTTTGCTTTGATAAAAGGGCCAGAGTTCAAATTTTCTATAAGGCACCGAGAAAGGACAGGGTTTGATAAGATTCACTTGTTAGCCTTGGTCTGTGTAAGTACAGGCTGTGTCAGAGTTGCAAGTGTGGTTAAGCTGAATGAAAGGATGATTGACACACACATACAAAAATGTGAGTTGTGTGGCAGGAGGAGTAGAGGAAATGTATGAATACCTGTCAAAACCAGGAGAGATGGGGATCTTACACAGAAAAGCCTGAAGGGTTTTGACATGCTCACGTTTACTAGGAATGTGCTCTGGGTGTGTTGCCTGAACGTATTGATTTTGGATAAGTGGTGATTCTCATTTTTCAATGAGCAGGTGTAATGGGAAACTCATTGCATTATGTCACTGGGACAAAGGAAGCTGTTTGAAACAAAGTGAGACCAGTGGTCTATCTAGCAAACTACTGTTAACATTGACTGGGAGTGGTTCTCCAGTTATCAAGCAAGACTCTCTCCTAGCCTTACCTGAAGATGTAGGGGCATATACCACAAGATTTTGTCATGCGAAGTTCTGCCACTGAGGCTGTATCTTCAAATGATATTCTTTTCATCCTCTCCCGGTATGCCCCACGGAGAGCCTCAAGGTCCATAAATAGCAACACCCTTTTGGTCCTGGGCCCTAAGGAAGTTAGATTAGCTTCAACCAGAGCCAGGGCCTTTTCAACACTGGCTCCAGCCTGGTGGAATGCTCTGCCTCATTAGACCAGGGCCCTGCAGGATCTGATTCCTTTCCACAGGGCCTGTAACACAGAGTTGTTCTGCCTCGCCTTTGGCTTGGAGCCAATTTGATTCCCTCCCTCTCTTTCTTTTTTCTTTTCCTTCTCCTCCTGCGAGGAGGCTACATTTTAATATTTTAATGTTGTATTTTAATTTTGTTTTAAATGTTTTACTCATTCAACTTGTTTTTATTATTGCTTTTAAGCCACTTTGAGCCCGGCCTTGGCTGGGGAGGGTGGGGTATAAATAAAAATTATTATTATTATTTATTATTATTTTCTTCTGAATAAATAGTCCCCAAATAAGTCAAAGAGGTAGTGGTGAAATACCTTTACTCCCTCCATTCCGTGAAGCAACATTTGCTGTAATACGAGATAGTTGCCTTCAGTTCAGGCTGTGATCCCTGAGTTTGCATAAGGAATCTTCAGTGGTTCAGTGCAGAATGATCTCTAAAGGTTTGCCGAAGCAAAATATGAAATACACACAGAATTTCCTTCTCAGAGGCAACATCTGAGGAATTGCAAGAAAAGTCAAAGGCATTTAAGAAAACAAATTACAAGGTATGTCCCAGGTTGGAAGCAGAAGTGATGGCCGCCAAGCAATATTGGAGTACGGTTGGAGCCACAGAAATTGTGTGTCTCTTAAACAGAGCTTGGAAAGTTCATTTTTAAAAAGCGACTAGTTCTAGTTTGACATGTAAGAACTGTTTGACAGTGGAATGGACTCCCTTGGGAGGTTGTAGACTCTGCTTTAATGGAGGATTCTCGACAGAGGTTTGATGGGCATCTGACATGGATGCTTTAGTTGAGATTCCTGCATTGCAGGGGGTTGGACTAAATGACCCTTGAAGTCCCTTCTAACTCTACAGCTCTATGACTTTATGTTTTTATGTCCACAAAGAAACTAATTCCAATTCGCACCCATCCTTTTGCAAACAAAACAGTTCATGCTAAGTTTGCAGTTCAACTTCACTCAAATGATCCTTGGCATTAGCTTTTCAGCATTCAGAATGTTGTAAGTTATTGTGCCGAAGTATAAATTATACCTTAGACAACTAAGCAACAACAAACACACACAGTGACATGTTAAGGCCCAAAGAGCCTAAAGAGGAAAAACAAATGTAAGAAAATGAAGATGACCTAGAAATCATTCAAAGTTCTACCACCAAATGAATTTAATTCATGTTCATGTTCTGTTCATTTGTCAGCTATCAAGTGGTGTTTCCTGCTTGGCAGGGGGTTGGACTCGATGGCCCTTGTGGTCTCTTCCAACTCTATGATTCTATGGGAACTACTTTGGAGTGTAGCTGAGATTTTTGAAGTAATTTGGTGAACTTTGCCAGATCAGACTAGTTCACTTGAAGCACTGGTTTTAACTGACTACTATCTGGGCGTATTAGTCACAAGTTGAGATAAACTGTGACTTTGAACAGCCTATGCTTATATTAACAGTAGTGGGAGGTGGTTTCAATATCCTTGGGAAATAGCTTCTTTCACTCCTTGATGAAGTATAATTATCTAGCTAATTGCTGACTGGAGTTGACTGTGTCTTTCTTGTAATGTGTTTCCTGGGTATATTGAATGTGGTTTGCAAGACTGCTTCTAACCTTATAAAATCTAAATGTATTAATTATTGGGGGAAACCAACCTTTATGCTGTTAGCATTGGTGGACAGCTTTACTACACATCCACTCTTAATTATTTACAGCTTTTCTTTTTTTAAAATATTGCATCTTAGGCACATTGTTGCAGATTGATTTATGACAGGAAGAGACAAAGCGTGTTCTCACTAAAAGAGAGCACGTGTTGCGGATGGGGCCGAACAAAACTCCACTTGGTTGCCAGGCAGTATTAGATTCAAGGGGCCTGGA
Organism: Podarcis vaucheri; assembly: GCF_965113315.1. Classification (NCBI taxonomy): domain Eukaryota; kingdom Metazoa; phylum Chordata; class Lepidosauria; order Squamata; family Lacertidae; genus Podarcis; species Podarcis vaucheri. The sequence goes on from NC_138766.1 coordinate 75,469,315, forward strand.
GCAGATTGGAGGATGGTGTTACTGGGGTAAATTTGATGTTGCCAATTTAGGGGTGGGATCAGTGGTTATTTAAGCAAGGTCCACAGCTTTCTCTTTCTCTTTCGCTGTGGACATCGGATCACATGGAGCACTTGGACTGTCTGGAGGACAGTGATGCAAACTTCTCATTGTCTGGTTACATTTCTTTATTTCCCCCTTCTTTTAATCCTCTTTAGTCCCTTAAATAATTTAATTCCCCTTTTTCCTGTTCAATTTCCCACCCCACCCCTTACCCTGCCCTGTGGGAAGATTCTCCCTGTATCTGTGGCTTGCCTTTCTTTCGCAAAAAGGTTTCCCCCATTTCTCCTGTTGTAAATTGTGGGGCTAGTCAGGGCTGTTCCCAGCTTAGCTGGAATCACTTTCGTTTATAGCACCCCGAAGGTTGGCTTTATTTGAGTGTGTGCAGCGCTGTTGGCCAAATTTTAATCTAGCCTTGGGCGGGAGCACTATTTTGAGTTCCTTTAATATTGCTATGAGACTAAGATTCTCAAGAGCAGAGGCATGGAGCCCTATTCGGCCTGGGCATAACTTCCGAGCCTAAGTATGCTACAGGTAGCAGTTAATTGTTAAGTCTCTGACCTCTCTATAAGAATGTACCTGCTTGCAGGCTCAGTTGCTGCTAATGTATATCAGAGGGCGGCAGAGGCTCTCTGTGCCTCCAATGACTATGAGCACTCTGTATATGCTCTTGAACTATGCTGTTTCTGAACAAGTTTATTTTCTTTAAGTTTGTTTTGCCCTGATAGTGGCGACTGCCATTTTAGAGGCGAGCCATTGTGGTTTAGTGGCTAAAGTGTAGGACTAGGACCTGGGAGACAGGGTTCATATCCCCCTCTTAGCCATTGTTATAACAAAACAAAACAAACTGCTCCTTTTGGGCTATTCTGTTGCTGGGTAGTTCGGTCCATAAAAGAACTTTGGGTTTCTTGAAGGGGTGCTTCCCTCTAAAAGGGCAAGCAGGGGTACCTGAACAAGCTGTGGGCTGCTTCAACTCTGCTATTTCACTGGAAACATTTATGCCTGGCCTGGCAGGTGATCCTAGGGCTTTGCCCTAGAATTCGATGGCCTGGAAGCGTTTCCGGCCTGAATAGTGTCCCCATGTGGTCCAGGAAGCATTGGTTTCACCAGTTCCTTACATTGTTTAGTTTTTGCGGACTATGACTGGGCTTTTGCAAATGCCTCAAGAGCTTGCCTCTCCTGCAGGGGATGACTTGTGGACGCCCCAGGTGTCTTCTTCCAGAAGAAAGCATCTTCGAAGGCTGCAATCCAGGAGGAGGGCAAAGAGGAGCAGGGATCATGATTCAGACATCACCTTGGACCTCTACAGGGGTCAGGGTGAGGCTGTCCCGGGTCTTTAGGGATCATCCTGGATAACTCAGCTGGTCAGCGCATAGTGCCGGTAATGCCTAGGTTGCAGGATTGGTCCCTATATGGGACAGCTGCATGCTCCCCCATTGCTCTACCTGGACACTTAGGTCCAGTGTCGAGGGCCTTTTGGTGGTTCCCTCACTGCGAGGGATGTAACAGGCGCCACGTTTGCAATATGCAAGCGGGAGAAAGCACCTTTGTGTGCCCGCACTGCAGTTTGCTCTGTGCGTTACAGGGCACAGCGCTGCACGGGCTGCATTTGCATTGCATTGCGTGAGAGATTTGCATTTGCATTGCACAGAGGTTGTGCGCATTGCACAGAGGGTGTGAGTGCATTGCACAGAGGGTGTGTGTGCATTGCACAGAGTGTGTGTGCATTGCACGGAGGGTGTAGTGGCATTTGCACAGAGTGTGTGTGGTTTGGTGGTTTTTTTTGCATTGCACAGAGAGTGCATTGCACGGAGTGTGTAGTTGCATTGAACAGAGGGTGTGTGCAGTGCACGGAGTGTGTAGTTGCATTGCATGGAGGGTAGTTGCATTGCACAGAGTGGGTAGTTGCATTGCATGGAGGGTAGTTGCATTGCATGGAGTGCGTTTTTGCATTGCACGGAGTGCGTTTTTGCATTGCACGGAGTGTGTAGTTGCATTGAACGGAGTGTGTAGTTGCATTGCATGAAGTGTGTAGTTGCATTGCATGGAGTGTGTAGTTGCATTGCACAGAGTGGGTAGTTGCATTGCATGGAGGGTAGTTGCATTGCATGGAGTGCGTTTTTGCATTGCACGGAGTGTTTTTTTTTTTTGCACTGAGTGTGTAGTTGCATTGAACGGAGTGTGTAGCTGCATCGCACGGAGTATAGTTGCATTGCATGGATTGTGTGAGCACCGCACGGAGTGTGTTTTTGCATTGCACAGTGTGTGTCTGAAAAGGAAGCTGGCACGGCGGCAGTTTTGTCGGGACTTTTTTAGCGGTTCTGGCCAGCGTCGGCCCTGTAAATTTTCGTATTATGATGGCAGCACAAGATGCCCCCTGCCCAAGCAGGGCTGGAAGCTGGCAAGCAATACCTCAATACTTTTTGCCCATATTCCCATTTTATTTAGGGATCCAGTTGGATATCATTGCTAAAACATACCACTTGCCTATGGAGAAGCTGTCTGCCTTGAAGGAAGTTATTTTGTAATACTTCCTCTGTAGCAAGTGATGCTTCATCAGATCCGATCTTGCTGGGTCACTTAATTAATCTTGCATGCAGAGTGGTTGCCCCAGGCCGCCCCTTCCCTTCCCACTAGGCCAGGCTGCCTGCGGCCTGAGGTCCCCTTACCTTTCTCATGCAATGGGATCTCATGCAATGGTTGCAATTCCTATATGTATGCAATAGTAGTTGGCCATGGCAGGATACTTGCACAGGGATTTTTCAGGTTCATGCTGATGCTGCTGGATCTTTGCCCTTTGGTTTTTTATTTCAGGGGCTGCTGGTGTGCAAAGCCATGGCCTCAAGCCCGGTATGGTGAGGCAATCATGTGACCTAACTTTTGAGTTTTCCCCATTGTAGTAGCAGTTCACATGTGGCCCGAGGAGTTCAGTGACCATCGGATCTGCTTTTGGTCTGATAACCAGGTAGTGGTGAGCGTCTTGGCTAAACAGTTCTCACGCTCCAGCAGAGTCTCCGCCCCTCCGCTCATGCTTTTGAGCTGCACCGCTTAAGGTTTACTATTGTGCTTTCTGCTCTCCTGATTACGGGATCCTCTAATGATGTCTCTGACACTCTATCCCATTTTCAGATGGAGCGCTTCAGATCCTGGGCTCCAGACTCAGCTATTGCCAGACTTTTCCAGACCACCTGTGGCATTTTGACAACAATTAGTAATTACAGAGAGCAGCAGCTTCCATTTCCCCTTCTGCTTTTAGCTCTTATGGGAAGGCCTGGATGGATTTCTTAGCCTTAAGCTGGCAGTCCTCGGCCATTCAGATGAACTGGCCCCCATCCTCTGAGCAGATCCTGCAGTATTTGGTCCACCTGCCGCAGATTGGGCGTCCTGTTATAACTATAAGAATTCAGTCCGCTGCAATGTCTGTTATACTGAAGCTTTATTTTTCAGAGACCCTTGCATAAAGTTTGTAATGTGCAGGGCCTTGGAAGGTTGGAATAGGCTCCAACCTCATAGGACAGTGGGCAGGAAGTCGGTCAATTTTACCTAGGCAGGATCTGCAACAAGTTAAAACTTGTCTGCTGGTAAAAGATCAAGGCGAGACTCCTTTCAGTATTCCATTGCATTTTGGGCACTGAGGGTTGGGGAAATGGTTGTTGGAGCCAGCACAGGGCTGAGAGTCTGGAGGCTTATTGCTTCAGGACTTTTCCTTATCTGCTTTGGAGCTTGTCATTAGAGTTGGGAACTCTAAAACAGAGTTAGTGGGCAGGAGTGCCACAATCAGGCTTCCCATTACAGATGAGGAGGGCCCTTGCACGGTTATGGATACCAGAAAAAATTGGCTTTTCATTCCCCTGGGGGCTGGCCCACTCCTAGTGCATGAAAATGGGTTCCCGTTAGCCAGGCATTAATGTGCTTACGCCGTGCACCAGTTATTACAGCCTGCGGCTTGCTTACCGCTGAACACTCCTCATTCCTTCCGAATAGGGCTGCTGCAAAGGCTGCACACTGGGGGCCTGTCAGTAGACAGGATTGTGAATACGGGTCATTGGAAGTCTGACGCTGACAAGGGTTATATCAGGAAGTGTCACAATGATGTCTGTGCTGATGCTTGTCTGTTATTTCCTTTTCTCATAGGAGCAGTGGTGCACATTTGGGCCACAGCATTGTACACTGGGCTGGCAAGCGCGCTGACAAGTCTGGACTGGGGCGCCATCTCAGTCTTCCTGCCCATGTGGACATATACTGGATGTCCAGATGGGGAATGCTTTGGGAGGAGGTCCTTCCTTTGGTGCGGTCGAGTGTGACCTGTGCAGGTCCTCCCGCAGGGCTGGTGGTACAGCTGGGCAAGAATGATTTGCTGTCTTCCTCCAGCATAAGTTTGCATTCCTGCATGCAAGAGGGCTTGGATTGAGTTGATGGCAGCTCTCCCTGGACTCAAAATAATTTAAGGCATTTGGTTCAAGGTGGTCTGGAGGGGGGGTTGGAGCACCTGTCCCCTCCAATGCGCAAAGATATTCCATTAAAGGAAACCAAGGATTTGCCATGCTTTGTCAACCCCTTTCGAGGGGTAGGGCCACGCAAGAGTCCCTGGGAGCATTTGGGGTGAGCTTGAGTCTGATCCTGGTTCATTGCTCCCCCACGCTGTTTACTTGTACTGACGATATGGTGGGGCCCAGTCGTCAGTGCTGCCCTGCTGAGGTCAGGTGCAGCTAGTCGGGAACCAATGCCTAGACAAACTACCACCGAGCAGGCCAGAAAGCATGTTAATATGGCGGTGGAAAATAAAATAAATAAAGTAAATCAAATAAAATAAAATAACATATAAAATAAAATAACAAATAAAATAAAATAGGTCCTTGCTTTAGGTGGTTCTGTGATATTGCACCCTGCTATTTTCTTCAAGACTGTTCCCCTCTTTGGGGCAGATGGGGGGTGCATCTTTCCCCTATGGGGAACGACACCTGGCGGGATGCGATTGCCTTGGGATTCATTGCTCCCCCACAATGTTGCTGGTACTGACGATATGGTGGGGCCCAGTCGTCAGTGCTGCCCTGCTGAGGTCAGGTGCAGCTAATCAGGAACCAGTGCCTAGACAAACTACCACCAAAGAGGCCGGGAAGCATGTTAATAAGGAAGTGTAATATAAAATAAAATAAAATAAAATAAAATAATAATTAAAATAATAAAGTAAAATAGGCTTTGCTTCAGGTGGTTCCATGATTTTGCACCCTGTGATTACCTTCAAGGCTGCTGCCAGCTTTAGGGTGAATATTTCCCCTATAGGGAACGACACCTGGTTGGCTATGGTTGCTTTGGGATTGAAGGATGGGTTGCATTTGTGAGTGGTTTGGCGGTGAGCTAAGGCTCTGTGGCGGTTAGGCATTGGTTAAATTGGTTGGTGGAGGGGTATGGATTGGCTGTGCCTGCCCCTCCAATGCTGCTGCTGCTGGGAATTCCGTTAAAGGAATTCTGGGGCTTACCATCCCTTCGTCCAAACCCTTGGAGCAGGGTGCGGGCCGTGTAAGTTCCCAAGGAACAAGCAGGGAATAGCTGAGGGTCTGTGTCGCAGTCCCAGCTGTCCCTGGTCTTGTTCCTCCACACGCTGACTCACGGGAGTCAGCGCTGTCCCCAAGGCGGGGGGGACAGATAGTCATAACCAATGCCTAAGCAACCACTCTCAATTTGTATGAAAATAAAGTTGTGGCCAAAAGTATGCCAAAAACCTTAAACAAAAATTATGTGTGATGTGTGAGTTATTGGGGTAGGGGTTTTGGGGGACCTCAGCACGCAAAGCGTGTTCTCACTAAAAGAGAGCACGTGTTGCGGATGGGGCCGAACAAAACTCCACTTGGTTGCCAGGCAGTATTAGATTCAAGGGGCCTGGAGCAGATTGGAGGATGGTGTTACTGGGGTAAATTTGATGTTGCCAATTTAGGGGTGGGATCAGTGGTTATTTAAGCAAGGTCCACAGCTTTCTCTTTCTCTTTCGCTGTGGACATCGGATCTCCCGCCCGCCCTCCCTTGCTTGGGCTTGCGCCTTGACCTTGCTCTGCCTGTCATGGGGTCGTTCGCCTTGGTGCGGGGGCCCAGTAGGAATTTTTCCAATTGGCTGATTAGTGTGTGCCTTTTGGGTTTTGCCTACTGCTTAGCAAATCGTCACAACTTGTAAGGTTGGCGGTTAGGCATTGGTTAAATTGGTTGGTGGAGGGGTATGGATTGGCTGTGCCTGCCCCTCCAATGCTGCTGCTGCTGGGAATTCCGTTAAAGGAATTCTGGGGCTTACCATCCCTTCGTCCAAACCCTTGGAGCAGGGTGCGGGCCGTGTAAGTTCCCAAGGAACAAGCAGGGAATAGCTGAGGGTCTGTGTCGCAGTCCCAGCTGTCCCTGGTCTTGTTCCTCCACACGCTGACTCACGGGAGTCAGCGCTGTCCCCAAGGCGGGGGGGACAGATAGTCATAACCAATGCCTAAGCAACCACTCTCAATTTGTATGAAAATAAAGTTGTGGCCAAAAGTATGCCAAAAACCTTAAACAAAAATTATGTGTGATGTGTGAGTTATTGGGGTAGGGGTTTTGGGGGACCTCAGCACGCAAATGAGCAAATGATCACAAACAATAAAACCCTTGATCAAAATTCTGATTAAAATTGGTGCTTTGAGAAACATAAAGGCAATGCCAAAGATGCGAGAAAAAATGAGTTTATGAAGCATCTTCAAATGCCATTTTTTTCTTCAAATCAGAGTTGATTAGTTTCCTCACAAACATACACTCACAGCTGTACCACATACTCCAGTGTGCAAATAAAATAAAATATACAGGAGACAGCCTAAATAGAATATGGGACTCTGTAGCTCTGAAGTTCTATATTTCTGGTCTTCAGGAATCAAGTTTCAATTTCAAATGATATCTTAATGACTCGTTGGGGTGTTTTATATTTTGTACAGCTTGTTAGTGATCTCCTCTTCACTTCATCTTTTCCTCAGAGATGGTTCTTTATTAAATTAAATATTTCACTCCTAGAAACTTCTCAAATGTAGTTTTAATAGAGATGGAGATATGGGGATGAGGAAAGTCCCAAAGACCCTATGAGATGAACATCCAAAGCAAAGAGATGCATGATGAATTGCTTTGTAGAATATTCTAGATGGCTTTGCTTTTCTGACAGTTGCTTTGGGAACACTCTTCTTATTCTAGCACTGTAGACACTGAAAGCAAACTTGCCTTCTGTTAATCTCGAGTGCATATACACAAGAATGCCTTCTTATTTCTGGACTCCATGTGGCCTTGTTCAGGGAAGCAGGAAGCCAGGCAGCCCAGATGAGCAGACAAGTGACTGAGCAGCCCAGACAAGGAAGCAGATGTGTGGCTCAAGCAGGCACGTTAGCAAGCAGGTGAGTGGCCCAGGTGAACTGCAGAGGAACAGCCAAGACAGGCCGGGACAGCTCCCCAGCGACTGCCTTGCTCTGAAGCCACTAGTCACCTCACATTGTTGATGCTGTTTTCAAACTCACTGGCACTGGGGACGAGTAGGACGGAAGTGGAGGCAGGTAGGCACCCTGGATGAGATTCTGAGGGACAGGCTGGGCAGCTCCCTATACATGACCTGCTCTGCCATTGCTGCTTGCCAGTTTCTTCCTCCTCACCCTCAGAGAAGAAGAGTTTGGATTTGATATCCCACTTTATCACTACCTGAAGGAGTCTCAAAGCGGTCCACAATCTCCTTTCCCTTCCTCCCCCACAACAAACACTCTGTGAGGTGAGTGGGGCTGAGAGACTTCAAAGAAGTGTGACTGGCCCAAGGTCACCCAGCAGCTGCATGTGGAGGAGCGGAGACACGAACCTGGTTCACCAGATTACGGGTCTACCGCTCTTAACCACTACACCACAATGGTCTCAGGCACCCCATATACATGTGTATGCAGATGTGTCAGGAATCGGGGGGACGATGCAATGTCGTGCGGCACCCTGACATTGTGTGCACAACATCTTGAGGAGCCAAATGCTCTCTGAAAATTGAGAGGTCCTGGCCCTTTCAAAAATATATATTCAGAGGGTTGAAACTGCCTCACCCCCTAGGAGTCAGCACGTGTGTGTGTGTGTGTGTGTGTGTGTGACAGTTTCCTTGCAAACTGAAAGTTTTGTTACAATCACCATTTGAATATGTTTTGCTAAGTGCCCAGGATATATGCTGTCTCAGCATTTTTACAGCAGATATACCTATAAGCTGGGTCACATTTGCAAGAAAATGTGATCTGGTGCAGCACTAGTCAAAAGGACATATTGGACATAGGTACACAAACTATCGAAGTGGACAAGGGAGTGGACGCACTACAGTGGTACCTCAGGTTAAGTACTTAATTCGTTCCGGAGGTCCGTACTTAACCTGAAACTGTTCTTAACCTGAAGCACCACTTTAGCTAATGGGGCCTCCTGCTGCCGCTACGCTGCCGGAGCACGATTTCTGTTCTCATCCTAAAGCAAAGTACTTAACCCGAGGTAATATTTCTGGATTAGCGGAGTCTGTAACCTGAAGCCTATGTAACCTGAAGTGTATGTAACCTGAGGTACCACTGTATTTGTTCAGGTAGCGTGGGCTTCCGGAAGTCATAAACAACCCACCTTCATCCATGCATCATGTGATGCATGTTCAGAGCACTTAGGATGCCAACCATCTGATATTTTGGAAGATTGACTAGTGATCATAAATGAGAAAGGGAGGTAATGCTTGCATCACAAACAGAAATAATTTTAACTTTCTGCTAGGTGAGTCCTCCCCATCCCAAATGTGTGTATTTTTGGCATAAATCGTATGTCAGTATAGAGCTACTCCTTGATTCACCTGCAAAAAAAACAGTTAGGATAGGCATATATCAGTAGTTGCACCACTACAAAATCGCCAGCCATGATGTTATATGAGCTCTGTAGGGACACTAATCAGAGCTGCAGGCAGATATATAACATCATAACATGATTACACTTGTTGGATGGTATGCCTATAACTTTATGGTATATAAGCACAGTACCATAATTTCCAAGGGTCCAAGAAGTCCCGCAAGCATCTGTTAAAGTGTTATGTTTCCAAGCAAATTCAATTACTATTGCTCCTTTTATCACTATTATTAACATTATATAGTGCTGACAGTGTGGTAGGTCTTTACAGAGCTAAAAAAATGGCAAAGTCCTTGTGCAAAATAGACGTGGCCTAGTAAAATTACAGTAAACATGAGATGGACAAGACAGGAAAGGAAGGGAAGATACCAGTGATTTACTGTGAGTGATGAAAAGACTTAAAACAATGGTTTTCCAGTTTTCAGCCCCTGGGGTGCTTCCGAACTTTTCCTTAGCATTGAAAAATCCCTTCTACACCTGGGATCTGGTTCCTTAATCCAAACAGGATAACTATCCCAGTACTGAAGATGGAGAAGTTGAGGCTAATAAATAGTGGTTTGCCTACAGCCAGCTACTGAGAGCTAAGCTCCCTTTCACTTGTGGCTGGTGTCTACTGGGACTGACAAGGCAGAAAACCAGGACACTAACAGCTATGGTTTTCCCAGTAGTGATGTATGGAAGTGAGAGCTGGACCATAAAGAAGGGTGATCGCCGAAGAATTGATGCTTTTGAATTATGGTGCTGGAGGAGACTCTTGAGAGTCCCATGGACTGCAAGAAGATCAAACCTCTTCATTCTTAAGGAAATCAGCCCTGAGTGCTCCCTGGAAGGACTGATCCTGAAGCTGAGGCTCCAAGACTTTGGCCACCTCATGAGAAGAGAAGACTCCCTGGAAAAGACCCTGATGTTGGGAAAGATTGATGGCACAAGAAGGGGATGACAGAGGATGAGATGGTTGGATTGTGTTCTCGAAGCTACCAGCATGAGTTTGACCAAACTGCAGGAGGCAGGGGAAGACAGGAGTGCCTGGCATGCTCTGATCCATGGGGTCATGAAGACTTGGACACGACTAAATGACTAAACAACAACAACAACAGGTGGAGCCAGAGACAATGGCAGCTGGAGCCAACTAATCTATTTTTGTCCCTCATCCTGCTCCCTTGCCAGAGGTGCTGATTTGCTCCCAAGACTGAAGGGGCTTGGCACACGTCGTGTGTGTGTGACATCATGCACCCGGGGCGTGTCGTACACATGTGACGTTATGTGCACGTCACGTGCATGGGTCACATCGTCAGGACGAGGATGAGTGTGGAGCCCAACATGGTGCTTCTTCAATGGTTGCTAGCTCCTCTCTTGCTCAGGTGGAGCTGATCGCTGAACCATGCCTCACTGTGCTCCACGCTTGGTCTCCTCCGCCCCCTCAACATTGAGTGGACACAGCCCCCTTTCAACAGATACTGAGGCAGCAGAAGACACCTTGACCCCATAAAGCTGGTGCCCTTGCTCCCTGCTGAGTTATATAAGGAGCAAGAAGGAGAAAACTGATAGCCAGTGCTCCTGCCTGGTATGCTTCTAAGTACAGTGGTACCTCGGGTTAAGTACTTAATTCGTTCCAGAGGTCCATTCTTAACCTGAAACTGTTCTTAACCTGAAGCACCATTTTAGCTAAAGGGGCCTCCTGCTGCTGCCGCTGCACCGCCGGAGCATGATTTCCGTTCTCATCCTGAAGCAAAGTTCTTAACCCGAGGTACTATTTCTGGGTTAGCGGAGTCTGTAACCTGAAGCGTATGCAACCTGAAGCATATGTAACCTGAGGTACCACTGTACGAAGGAAGACAGGGGTGGGCTGGGCAGTGCCCCAGTCACCCTAATAGACCAGTCTGTAGGGTCTCTTATAGTTACAGTGTCTCCTCATCTGGATCAGGCCAGTGGTGAATAGCAAAATGAGGTTTAAGCATGTTGCCACCATTGGCATTCTATCCAAGATACCCCTAACTCTGATAAGTTAATACATTTCCTCTGGAAGGTTTTGTAGGGAAGGGTTGTCTCTTAAATAATCTATACATAACAGGAAATCTTGTTGCCATCCCACCATGGCCACTAAATTCAAATGGAAGCTCATCAGCATTCTGAAATAAGCATATGAATCTCTGTGCCCTGAAGATGATGAGATAGAGCCTTTTTTCTGTGGAGCAGACGCTGTTGTTTACACAGATGAGTTCATCGAGGGGGTGTCTCCACCTCTTAATACTCTCAGATATTGTCATGCATGAAAGAAAGAAAACATAAATATCTGAAGAAATAGAAAAGGGTTCTTCAGCCAGGTGTTTCTGATTGCTGGTTTCCACTTTAGAATAATTGGATTTCAGCTGAACGTGCTGGAGTTCAACCCTCAGCAAAAACAAAGTGAAGGGGTATATAGATTTATATGTTTATATGTTTTTTTCAATGACTACTCCATCAAGAACTCAAATGGGGGGGGAACGACTCACTGAAGATGAACATAACTTCAGAAAACCTAACAGAACGGAATACTGTTAGCAATTACTTACCTTAAAGGATGACACATGTATCAGTTCCAGAGTTAACCCTGTGTTCATTCACAGGCAAGAAATAGTTATTTTGTTTTATTTTTAAAAAATGTATGACCTGCCCTTCATCTGCACAAATACCAGGGAGGCATAATAACACAATAAATAAATAAAATATTACAACCCAAAAACAATAAAACACCTCAGCAAGACAGTGGAAGGAACTAAAACCAAAGAAACTACTACTGTGCTGAAGGCAAACTAATTCCCCTCTCTATTTTCTGAGGAGGGCATGAAAGGAATGATTTTTCGGCGTCCGTGCACGCACGTGGTTTTGCCTTCCTTAAAATCATTATGAGGTGGCTCATGATATTGAGTATCGTCTACTCTTGCTTTTAGCCATTAATTTATTTATTTATCCATTGATTGGAAACGGCTTTGCTGCCTCCCGGCTTCCTAGAAACCAGCTTAGAGGAAGCTGCAGCCAGTCATTCTCCAGGGAGATTTCTGAGAAGTGTGGCCTGCAGAGTTCTGAAGTGCACTGGGGAATTCTGTTGTTCTCTTTAAATACATTTTTTAAAAAATTAAAAAAAATTCTCTAGAGCTCTTCAGTACTCTGCAGGCTGCTTCTTGGTCAGCCATGCTTTTTGGAAAGCTCCCTGAAGATTGACTTGCTGTGGCTTTCTCTAAGTAGGCTTGAAGCTATTATAAAAATTGGTTTTAAGCAAGAATAGACAGCAGTCAGCCACCTAATGAGTTCAATAAGACCTGCACCAGCAGTTGGTAGGTACTTCACTGTGCTGTCAGCTTCTGCCTTCAGGTATTTGGGCCTCAAGCTATTTAGTGTTTTATAGGTGAGCAGGATCAGCCCCTTGAATCTGGTGTCAGAGGCAAATCTCCTTATCAAACCTTATCAAACCTCTAACCTCCTTAGAGAAGATGCAGGAGAATGGGAGATAGGCTTCCTGTTTCAGCTCGTGTTATCATGGCTGAAAGGTCTTGAAATTTGGGCAGGGGAGGGGCAGGGATAGAACTTGGAGCTATATAATATTGACGTAATATTTGCATGCTTAAAGTGGCACAACATGTCCCTCTAGAGTCTAGACCATGGGTAGGCAAACTAAGGTCCGGGGGCTGGATCCAGCCCAATCGCCTTCTCAATCCGGCCTGCGGACGGTCCGGGAATCAGCATGTTTTTACATGAGTAGAATGTGTCCTTTTATTTAAAATGCATTTTTGGGTTATTTGTGGGGCCTGCCTGGTGTTTTTACATGAGTAGAATGTGTGCTTTTATTTAAAGTGTATCTCTGGGTTATTTGTGGGGCATAGGAATTCATTCATTTTTTCCCCCTTCAGAATATATTCCGGCCTCCCACAAGGTCTGAGGGACAGTGGACCAGACCCCTGCTGAAAAAGTTTGCTGACCCCTGCTCTAGACCTTAGATGACTGAGCAAAATTGTGAATTAAAACAAAAACAAAAAAGCTGCTCTGTCCTCCTGTCCTGTACTCTCTACAAAGACCTGAGGAACGAGATCATCATCCCACTCATACTAACCATCCCAGGGTGCTCAGCCACTGCCACAATGTCCTTTCTTCTATCAGATCAAAATAAGCAGATAACAGCAAAGGTGGCTAGGTTCATAGCAGGGGCAATCAGAATAAGGGCCACTAACTGACTGCTGATTCAGGACTTTAAATTCTGCTTTTATATCAAATTTCCTTTTCTGCATATACTGTAATGTTTTACTGTTGCTATGGCCATTGGCTAATGAAAATAAAGTTTTATCTCTCTATCTCTAAGCTGCTCTGAGCTGCTTTCTGTGCTGAAATGGTCCGCTACCTTGCTCAGTCATAGTGACCACAAAGCTTTTCAGCTAATCCATAGTACTTCTTTTCTGAGGAAAGACAGAGATGTTTGCAAAGCAAAGTTTTATGGATGTAGAACTTTAAGCAAGCCATACTAGACCTAACCTTTTTTATTTTACAGTTGAAAATAAGGACATATATACCGTATTTTGCGCCCCATAGGACGCTCCGGCCCATAGGACGCACCTAGTTTTTTGGGGGGGAAATAAAGAAAAAAAATATTTTCCCCCCCCAGGTGCGGGGCTGGAAGAACCAGGTCAGGGAACAGTGGGAAGGCACGCTCTGCCTCCCCGCTGTCCCCCGAGCTTGTGGGGCTGGCGATGGGGAGAAGTGCGCTGATCCCGGGACTGCAGGCAGCTCCGCACCGCCATCCGGAGCGGGGTGGGACTTAGCGCCCCGCTCCCGATGGCCGCGCAGATCTGCCTGCAGTCCCGGGACGGCAGGCAGCTTTGCGCCGCCATCCGGAGCGGGGCGGGACTTAGCGCCCCGCTCCCGATGGCCGCGCAGAGCTGTGCTGAGCCGGGGACTGCAGGCAGCTCTGCGCAACCCTCGGAGCAGGTCTCCCGAGGGTTGCGCAGAGTTTCCTGAAGCCTGGAGAGCGAGAGGGGTCGGTGCGCACCGACCCCTCTTGCTCTCCAGGCTTCAGCGAAAGCCTGCATTCACCCCATAGGACACACACACATTTCCCCTTCATTTTTAGAGGGGGAAAAGTGCGTCTTATAGGGCGAAAAATACAATAATAAATACAGTGGTACCTCGGGTTACATACACTGCAGGTAACATACGCTTCAGGTTACAGACTCCGCTAACCCAGAAATAGTACCTTGGGTTAAGAACTTTGCTTCAGAATGAGAACAGAAATCATGCTCTGGCGGCGCGGCAGCAGCGGGAGGCCCCATTAGCTAAAGTGGTGCTTCAGGTTAAGAACAGTTTCAGGTTAAGTACGGACCTCCGGAACAAATTGAGTACTTAACCCGAGGTACCACTGTACCTAGATCCTGAACAGTGCAGGGCCCCTCTCGCTCTCCAGGCTTCAGCGAAAGCTTGCATTCGCCCCATAGGACGCACCCAGATTTCCCCTTCATTTTTGGAGGGGGAAAAGTGTGTCCTATAGGGTGAAAAATACGGTATGTAGGTTGTATGGCCCACAGTTCCAGCTACAACCATTTTTTTCTTCCAATAAAAGGGTAATGGGATAAAGGGGATTTTAAAAGTGGCTTCTTTTGAGAAATGCCATCAGGTAAAGATTAAATGACAATGAGCACTCACACTTTACATTGTGGGTGTCGTTTGCGGGATTGCACGTGGTGCAACAGTTCCCACTGAGCTTACTGGCAAACAGGGGCTGGCTTGCCTCTCAGTGTTAATTTTTGGAGGTTCACTCCCAGCCTCAGTAACCAAGTTTCTTGCTGGGAGGTGGGGCCAGCCCCATTTATAGATAGGGGGTGGAGCCAATAATAGCCAGGTAGTCGGCTCTGGAGATTCACCCTCCCTTTGCTTAATGTTTCTTGTTTGCAGGTTAACCTTTTCTTCCTGTTTAGCAGGCGCTGCTTTGATTGGTTGGGACCGGGAAGAAATTTTCCTGCATTGGCTGGTTTTGTCTTCCCTGTAGCAATTCGTCACAACTTTGGCGGTTATGGCCTTGGGTGGAATCCTTTAATCTTTTCTTCCCTTTATGGAGTGGGTGGGCATGAAGTGGTGACTCACCCCCCTGCGGCAGCGATTCCAGGGTCCCCCTCTTAAAGGGGTTATATATGTGGGTGTCACTGGCCATACACCGAAAGGTTGCTAGTGTGGGGATATGGGCTTGGCTGCCTGCTATACTTACGTCTTGCAGAGCACCCCCATGTCCCATTTACCCTGATGAGCCCCAGTTCCCCCCAGCTGGGGGACTGGGAGGCATACACTCCCAAGGCCTAAGCCAAGGTCTTCCTACTTTCGGAAGTTTAATAAACTTGTGGCCTAATTTTAATTCCATATAACGTTGTCAGAGTCTTTATTCCTTCCTTATGATCCCTGGGGGCTGGGGCTGTTGCTGGTCACACAATAGAAGCAAAAGCCAGGAATCTGAACTACCTACTCAATAGGCAGAATTACAACTTTGGGGGCAAATTGTAAAATTAACACTTTGGTTGCTGGATCTGGAAGCCTTGTCATATTTTGCAGCTGAGGAATATTCCCAAGAAATTATGGTGCCTTCACATTGCATAAGGAAATTCACTTTCAATGTGTAAACACCATCTGCACCTCTACCACAGAAGCCGTAAGTTCATGGCAGAGGTGTGTCTGCCTCCCCAATATGTTGGATAAGTTCCTACTGCTACAGAGGCACCAATGCAATAAAACATCTCTTTTTTATCAGTGAATATCCAAAAGACATTTGGGCTTCATCCACACCATTCAGTTAAAGTGCAATTATAGCACTTAAGACACTCCCAAAATCATAGAAACTGTAGTTTGTGAAAGGTGCTGAGACTTGTTAGGAGACCCATATTCTCCTCACAGATCAACAGTCCCAGTGTGGTAAGAATTGCAGCTCTGTCTCTCATAAACTCTCAGCATCCTTAACAATCTACAGTTCTCTCTCTTTTTTAAAAAAAGATATTTATTAAAAGTTTTTAAGATATAACAAGAAAAAAGAAAAATAAACATACAAAATAAAAAAACAGTTTAAAACACACAGTAATTTTCAATAACATAACTTCCATACACTTATTTCCTCGGACCTCCTCATACCTCCCTTCTTTGTATTCCAGTTCGATTTGTTAGTTCAGCAAATCCTTACCATTAAACTTTTACCCATTTGTAAAACCTCTTCTTTTTTTTCATATCTCTTAAAACATTGCAGCTGGAAACCACTTAGTTTCTATCCAACATCATTCTAACATTCATTAATTTTACAATATTTCTGTAAATAGTCTTTAAACTTTTTCCAGTCTTCTTCCACCGACTCATCTCCCTGGTCTCGGAATCTGCCAGTCATTTCTGCCAGTTCCATGTAGTCCATCACCTTCATCTGCCATTCTTCCAAGGTGGGTAAATCTTGTGTCTTCCAGTACTTTGCAATAAGTATTCTTGCTGCTGTTGTTGCATACATAAAAAAGTTCTGTCCTTTTTTGGCACCAATTGGCCAACAATGCCCAGGAGAAAGGCCTCTGGTTTCTTCAGGAAGGTATATTTAAAGACCTTTTTCAGTTCATTATATATCATTTCCCAGAAAGCCTTAATGTTTGGGCACGTCCACCAAAAGTGAAAGAATGTACCTTCCATTTCTTTACATTTCCAACATTTGTTATCGGGCAAATGATAGATTTTTGCAAGCTTGACTGGGGTCATGTACCACCTGAATATCATTTTCATAATATTCTCTCTTAAGGCATTACATGCCGTAAACTTGATACCTGTGGTCCATAACTGTTCCCAGTCAGCAAACATAATATTATGTTCAACATCCTGTGCCCATTTAATCATAACAGATTTCACCGTTTCATCCTGAGTATTCCATTTCAACAGCAAATTATACATTCTTGACAAATTCTTAGTTTTGGGTTCTAACAGTTCTGTTTCTAATTTTGACTTTTCCACTTGGAAGCCAATTTTCTTATCCAAATTATATGTCTCCATTATCTGGTAATAATGAAGCCAGTCTCTCACTTTGTTTTTTAATTTCTCAAAACTCTGCAATTTCAATCTATCTCTGTCTTGTTCCAAAAATTCCCAGTATGTCGGCCATTTAGCCTCCATATTGAGCTTTTTCAAAGCTTTTGCTTCCATTGGTGACAGCCACCTTGGGGTTTTATTTTCCAACAAATCCTTATATCTTATCCAAACATTAAACAAAGCTTTCCTGACAATATGATTTTTAAATGCTTTATGAGCTTTGACCTTATCATACCATAAATATGCATGCCAACCAAATACATTGTTAAAACCTTCTAAATCCAAAATGTCTGTGTTTTCAAGAAGTAGCCATTCTTTCAACCAGCAAAATGCTGCTGATTCATAGTAAAGTTTAAGGTCTGGCAGGGCAAATCCACCCCTTTCCTTTGCATGTGTCAGTATCTTAAATAACAATCTACAGTTCTCATGGCATGTTGGGAAACTTGAGCCTTAGCAACTTTGGTTTCAGAAATTAAAACTTTTTAGACATCCCAGGGACAAATATTGTTTAAAATAAAGTACAGTGGTACCTCGGGTTAAGTACTTAATTCGTTCCAGAGGTTCTTAACCTGAAACTGTTCTTAACCTGAAGCACCACTTTAGCTAATGGGGCCTCCTGCTGTTGCTGCTGCGCTGCCGGAGCACGATTTCTGTTCTCATCCTAAAGCAAAGTTCTTAACCCGAGGTATTATTTCTAGGTTAGCAAAGTCTGTAACCTGAAGCGTATGTAACCTGAAGCGTATGTAACCCGAGGTACCACTGTATCTTTGAACCTGGGCAGAGTGTATTTAATGACATCTAGCTTAAACCAAAGACAAAACAGGAATTAAATAGATTTTCATAGTAAAATATATTAGAACATTTGTGGAGGACACCCACCCCACCCGCTCAAAAGAACAATCCCAAGGCAACTAGGAGGATGTCAAAGAAGAAAAGGATGAAGGAATCTCAAGACTATATGCAGAATGCCTTGATTTCAGTAGTTCTCACATATCACATTAGGTAAGATGGAAGGATTATTTCCAAGCAGATGGTGGGAAATCATGGAAATCTGAGTTCTGGCACGTTTCCTTATATATATTATACACAGCATAGCAGAAGCCTGGAATTAGAAGGTGTGCATGTGTAAAAGCCACCCAGAAAACAACCAAAGTCACCTTCTGTCTGCCATTAAGAATGCCATACAGTATTCTGAAAATATATTGAATTCCCATTCATAGCATAATGGAAGGCAAAAATATGTGAATATGCACTAATAGCTAAGCTTACCTGTTATATAAAAATGGAAGATGAAAGGCAGAAGTTCAATCAGTTTGCACGGTATTGATTATTGGAACAGGAGGCTCATTCGTCAGGTGGTTGTGGCTAATTATTTGACGTCTTTATGACTCCTTAAGAATATATGAAGAGCCCTACTTACGGAATATGCAGAAATGGCAAAACTTATTGAAAAAATGAGAAATCAAGATAACAAACTTTTTATAAAAGAATGGAAATGGTTTATTGAATATCTGCAAACAAACTGTAAACAGATAAGAACATTGGCAGGATTATTGTAATAACCTGCAGTTTTATAAGAGTATATATTTAAAGTAGATGAATAAATGAGTAAGTTAAGTTAATTAAGAATATGCAGGAAATGTAAAAAAAAATAATTTAAGGAACCACAGAAAGCGGTGGAAGTCAAGTTTTGAAATGTTAGATTGATTGTAAAACTATTGAAATGTATAAAATTGAAAATAATATATATGTGTGGCCCATCTAAAACACTGTGTTGTCTTCACAGTAGCCAGCCTATGTGAGAATCCCACAAGCAGGACCTGAGAACAACTGCTCATATTTGTTGTTTAGTTGTTTAGTCGTGTCCGACTCTTTGTGACCCCATGGACCAGAGCATGCCAGGCATTCCTGTCTTCAACTGCCTCCCGCAGTTTGGTCAAACTCACGCTGGTAGCTTTGAGAACACTGTCCAACCATCTCGTTCTCTGTCGTCCCCTTCTCCTTGTGCCCTCCATCTTTCCCAACATCAGGGTCTTTTCCAGGAAGGCTTCTCTTCTCGTGAGATGGCCAAAGTATTGGAGCCTCAGCTTCACGATCTGTCCTTCCAGTGAGCACTCAGGGCTGATTTCCTTCAGAATGGATAGGTTTGATCTTCTTTCAGTCCATGGGACTCTCAAGAGTCTCCTCCAGCATGCTCATATTTAGAGGGAATTAAAACTTTTAAATCAGGCTTTTGAGCCCTCCTATATACTTTAGCTTGCATAAGTTTTGTCATTTTACTATACCCTGTTTATATTGTTTTAATTATCTGTTTTCAAAATATTTTTACAACAATGCCTACATACAACTAAAAAACAGTGGGAGGGAATCAGGAGCAAGTCAACAACACAGCAGGAACATCATCATCAGCTACATTAAACAACAACAGCTAACAGTCCAGGCATCAGAGTCCACTATTTTTAGTATGAATTGCTTTAATCTTTTTAAAGGATGAAACATGGGATATGGATAACTTTGAATAGATAGTTTGGTAGTGTCAGGCATGCCAGCTGCACCCGTTGTTGCTCTCAGCAGAAGAAACACTCCCAGCAGCCAGCCATAAATTCCTTTCTTTATTTCCTTCTGACAAGATTACATGCAAAATAAACAAAGCTATCCTTCTCTCATGACGCGTTGCTCTGACTAGTTTCTCTTTCCCCCCTCCCTCGAGACCAGCACAACCAATGGCTCAGCCCCTTCCATTTTTCCCTGTGACGTGGATCCCCCTCTCTCAGAAGCACCCCTTCCTCCCCAGACTCGCTATCATCTTCTCTGTCTGAGGACGAGCCAGTACTAATCAGTGGAGATCGTTACCTGTATCCTCCCATGCTTTCCTTCCTCTCTGCCTGCATTTCCCTGACAGGTAGATATCTACTATGTTAGGATCAGAGAAGGCTATAATATTGGATACAATAGCACAGTTGTAAAGTAGCATATACGTGCATGTACTTTCCTTTTCCTCTTCATGCCTTACATAATATGAAGTTGACATGTAATATTTCAATTGTTCCTTTAAAAATAATAATCATAAATTCAGTCTTTGCCACTGCATGTCTCCTGGAGGACCTGCAGTTCCAGCCTGCGTTTTCCTCAAGCCAAGGATCTCGGCACACAGCAACAGCATCACAGCCAAAGATCCTACTGGTTGCCATGAAGTGGCTGAGCTCCACCTTGACAGATGGATGCACCCAGGATTGGTGCCGAGCATATGTGCTGCTGTGAACTACATATATGGGAGCGAGGGGGTGTTATCCTGGCTATATCCACCCACAAGTGCAGTCTTTTCTTTGGTCAATTGATAGATTTCCTGTATCAAGCATTAAACTTCCTGGCATGGACACACATACACACCACCTGCACACCACACAGAGTGCTTTAAAAATAATGTTCCATTGCTGAATAGGGTAGTTAAAAAGGAGATTCAACCTACCAGCACACAAGAAGGGAGGGAGAATAGAAAATGCCATTTTCTCTGTTGATCGACAAACATTCAGTTGGCGACTAGAAAAGAGAACTGTCTGTGTATTTAATGAGATGTAGGCGAAGTTTGTCAATAGGTTTTTTAAAAAGAGAGAAAATTATTTCAACCTGCTGGATTGCCCAGATGATATTCTGCCATGGGAAATGGACTGAGGAAACTGTATCCTTGGGGATATGGGGCTCAGCCCCAGTAACATTATGCTCTTAACTGGCCTAAGCCTGGTTAGAGGAAGCCCAGGCTGATGTCAAAGTAAAACTCTTATCTGGCTACCCTATATCTATGGGGTGTGTGTGAGGTTTTCAATGCCCTCAGTGGCAGAGCTCCTCAGCTAATCAGGCTATGAGCATGACTGTTGCATCTCTGTGTTGCTGGCCTGCATTGGACCACTGAAACTGGATATGACCCCTCACAAAGCTGATGACATATAGCTCTTGTGCCTTATGGGTGACACCACACTCAGCTCTTCCTTTTTTAAATGTTCCAGAGAAGGCTGTAGCATGAAATAGCAGTGCTTCAAGATGCATTGAGTGCAAACTTCCTTCACTGCCCCATTCAGACCAACCAGAATCCCTGGGGAAACTGGCTGATGTAAATCAAGCAAGGGGAAGCTGCCCCATGGTCCATTCCTCTAACAGCATTTTGATTGTGAAATGCTTGCTGTTGACCTGAACATCCTAGGCTTTCACCCAAAAGGCTAACCCACCCAGTTGACCTTTCAGTGTGCACACTGAGCACCACCAAATGGTCCACTGGAACATGCTACTCTTGGTGGTTAACCTTGAGCTAAAGGCCTAGTTCATGGGTAGGCAAACTAAGGCCTGGGGCCTGGATCCGGCCCAATTGCCTTCTCAATCCAGACCGCGGACAACCAGGGAATCAGCATGTTTTTACATGAGTAGAATGTGTCCTTTTATTTAAAATGCATCTCTGGGTTATTTGTGGGACATAGGAATTGGTTCATTTCCCCCAAAAAAATATAGTCCGGCCCCACACAAGGTCTGACGGACAGTGGACAGGCCCCCTGCTGAAAAAGTTTGCTGACCCCTGGCCTGGTTGTACAGTGGGCAGAGGTCACAAATCCTGTGAAGCCTCTGTCTAGGAACTTGAGGAATGTTAATTGCCTTTGTGAAGTGTTCTTGACTGCATAACTATGCCAAGCTACCTAGTCAAACCGACCAGTTACTATCCAAGTTTGTGTGCTTACTCCTCCTCCCATTCCATATTCTTATTCCCGTCTCTTTTCTCCTTTGTTCTGGCTGACAGGATAGCATTGAAATATAATTCACCCTCCTACTTTCCTTGGTAGCTGAGAGTAAGTGGGAACTCAGTGGAATAGAAGCGTCCTCAAAAGGAATGGCAACATGCTTTGCAGCTGCATAGAAACCCTCAACTTCATCTTTTTCTGGATTGCGGCCTCAAGACCAAATGAAGCCATTTTATGAGACCCTATAACAAGCCGCAGCCCCTCTCCCACTCATAGGTTTTCCAATATATCAAGTTAAAACAGCTTTGTGTGGCAAGTAATGTGAGCTGAGGAAGGCCTTTCAAACATTTACAAAACGTATCGGGTTGCAATGAGGACAAAAAACCCCACACGCTTTGGTGTAAATTACTTAAATGGAACTTTTCATCATCCCAGAGTTCTGATACATTGGTTCACAATGAAGGCAGGCCTCTCAAAAGGACCTTAACAACAAAAGCACTTACTGTCACAGTAGGTAAAGCTGTGTGATTGCTAGGAGAAGAAAGATAAATTAGCTCCCATTGTAATTGGATTACTTGTCGATATTGCTCGCTCTCTGCGAAGAAGTGGGGGTAGGATCTACCTGTGCTGTATTATGACAAACTTGTGTTTATGAATTTGTTGTAGTTACTGTACTTATGGATGAGTGAACTGGCCCTATTCCACTCCTCTATTGTTCCCTTTGTTTTGCCTGCACTGTGTTCCCCCTCTTGTGTATTCCAATTAACCATGCAAATATCCAATATCATTTCTGAAATTAAAAGATGTGCCATTTGCTGCAGCTTGTGGAACCTTCAGTTCATTTTCACTGGTTTTTTCCCTCGCCTCTTATGGTGCTGAAATGAAAGTTGATAAAACACTTCCAAATAGTTATCTTGATATTATTGTGATCATTTTCAGGGATAGCAAAATAGTACAATTCTATTCTGGGATTTGTTCTGGGACTCTGACATCCAGTTAATTCTATCCTGATTACGCATGAGGAAGAAATGCCTTTTAGTCCACTCAGAAATAAACTTATCTAGTTTGCCCTTTCCGAAACAATACGTGAACCGAAACAGAGGCTTTCTTCAAAATTCACACATCTCAGAATTGTACAATGCAGTTCTCCAGCAAAGTAATGTGTACGAACATGCATGTAATGAGCTAAACTATGCATAGAAATGCATATATGAGGGGGAAATACTATTTATATAAATGATATTGGGAAAATACTTTACAAAAGGGTATATATTAGGCATAAATACATACAAACATGTATATTAGGAGAAATTCTCTGAATTTTCATGATTACTATTTTTAAAAAAGTAAACTGATGTGGAAATGTACAGAACTAATCTTAATATTGGGGGGAAATGATAAATGGAAAGATAACAAAAGGAAAGATTTGTCCAACTCTATGATAGGTTCGGGGACGCGGGTGGTGCTGTGAGTTAAACCACAGAGCCTAGGACTTGCCGATCAGAAGGTCGGCGGTTCTAATCCCCGTGACGGGGTGAGCTCCCGTTGCTAGGTCCCTGCTCCTGCCAACCTAGCAGTTCAAAAGCACAAATTGCAAGTAGATAAATAGGTACCGCTTCAGCGGGAAGGAAACGACATTTCCGTGTGCTGGTCTGGTTTGCCAGAAGCGGATTAGTCATGCTGGCCACATGACCCGGAAGCTGTCTGCGGACAAACGCCAGCTCCCTTGGCCAATAAAGTGAGATGAGCGCCGCAACCCCAGAGTCGGTCACGACTGGACCTAATGATCAGGGGTCCCTTTACCTTTACCTTTATGATAGGCTCATATTTAAGAATGTTGTTGGCAGGACTGAAAGATTCATCTGGTTGTAAGATCCCCCAAGGTTGCAGCGTTCCTACTTTCTGTACAGTCAGACTATGATTTTAGCAAGGGGGAAAGAGAGGAGCAAAATGACTGATTTTCCCTCAGCAGAAGTTACTGCTATTGCCATGGTCAAAGCAGGGGTGTCCATCTAGTTGCCCTCCCACCCAGCCACTTCCTTTTTCTGCTTCTGCTGCTCTCCATCTCTGCTGAAGGAAGAAAGCTTTATTATTTATGCAATATCTCCTTCCTTCTTGTGTCAAAAATCATCTTGGTTTGTGCAATTTCATTGGTGGGAAAGGGTTAACCCCTCCCCATCCAGAATGGCCCTGATCCTCTTTGCGGGGAGGTGCCAGCAGTTGCTATCCACTGGGAAGCGGGAAAGTATACACACAATACTAAACCACAGGTGGTCACCAACCAAGCGCTACTTAAGGTGAGCTCATTGAAATTAATGGGCTTGAATTACGTGTCTATTGATTTCAGTGAGTCTGAGTAGATCTACTAGTGAATATTACCTGAAGGTAACCTTTTTTTGCCACTTGTGTGATTTGGATGCGGGTAGCCGTTCTGCAAAGCTGAAGTAAGAAGAGCAGAGATCACTTAGCACTATAAAAAGCACAATTTTCTCTTGCATTGGATGCATTCAGGTAAATAATGTGCAAAGTTACTCTGAGAGTATTTCCATTTCCACTCCTACGTAAGAGCACTTGCGATGGGGAAGCAACCATATCAGCCACTTATAATCAAAGCTCCAGCCTTCTGTATATTGGTTTTCAAAGATTGTGTTATAACTTTGCAGAACTGTACATCACAAGTGATGTACAGAGTAATAGGAAAGGACTTAGGCAAGAAATTTATTAGCAGCATCTTCTGCACTGTAACAATAATAAAAATCGTAAACTGGAGGCATCGGTAAAAATACAATTGGCAATGAAACAGGAACGGGTCGTGCGTAAAACAATTGTAAAACAGAGAGAGATGAACTAATGTTAAGGTACTACGCTGCATATTGAGTAAGTCCTCCTATGTTGCAAAATAATTTCAAAACAGACTCAGAGTAAATCACTTTCTCTGCTTGCAAAAGAAGGGAAATTAACAGAGTTCTGTCTTCACTTTTGCAAAACCAGTGTAAGGAGACAGACTTTATGCTTTCAATGAGTCTTTGCTAACAGGTGAGAGAATACATAATGGCTGAACCAAGAAAAGGGTCAAGTTTGAATGATTCAGCTTGGTTTGAGTTATTACACATCTACAGAATATAATCTAAATTTAAGCCCTGTTTATTTACAATAATACTCTATTGTATCATCCTATAGTATACACTGACCTACCAAAGTAGTTATATCAGGTATGGGAAACCTGTGGCCCTCCATATGTTGTTGGACTTCAAATCCCATCAGCCCCAGCCAGCATGGCCAATAGTCAGAGATGATTGGAGCTGTAGTCCACCAACTATATTGCCCTCTGTCACCGGACATCTGATGAGTTCATAAACCACAATACCCTCTTTCTAGATGGTTACATTTGGGCTTGTAGTGCATTTATAGCAGACAGCAGACCAACGGTTCCATGTTTTGACAAGCTGCCATGTAGCAGCTCCAATGAAGCAGCCTTCACAAACCTGGTGGCCTCCAGATTTTCTGGACTACAACTCCCATCAGCCCCAGCCATTTGGAGGACACTACTGTTCTGCTCTAGATAGCAAAACTCCCTAGTTCTATGCCTTTAATGTCCTACACAAACATCATGGGATATGTAGTTATTCAAACAAGCGTTTACAAGCAAAGCAAAGCAAAAAAACTTTCTGCAAATTTGACCTTCCGAACAATCTGGCCAATTACAGTAAATAAATTTATGGGTCAAAAATAGAAATGTTAAACAATACCCTTCCAAAGCTGTTGTATCCCTGATGTTTTGTTACCTGTATTACATTTATTTTTAGACTGCATTTGCTTTTCTCGCTTCTGCCTCGGTGTGTGACTCTGTGTGTAAGACATTTTTGTTTGAATGAATGAATGAACAGACACAATGGCCCTGTTATTAAAGACTTGTCCTATCTGAGCATTTTCTTCTGCTTTGCGATTGGCCAGTAAAAATAAAAGTGCCCTTTTATACAGTTGGCATTTGCAGTTCCATACAGCAATTTGGTACCAACTCATTACCTCAGATAACAACATAGACGATGACCATGCCCACTGATTCAGAAGCAAAGTAAAACAAGAGAGCCACATCTAACTGGATTAAATCATGGTTCCATTGAAGGGAATGTAAATACGTCTTATTTTCTACCAGCTGGGGAAGATCTGGCACAGAGTTTTATACGGCTGCACCTAAGCATTCCTACAAATTAAATGCTTCAGGCCAAACATCTCCAGTGCGTCCCCATTAAATCCTCGTATCATGCATAAAAGTAATAGCATTTCTGAAAAAGAGATTATGATGGGGGAAGGTTTGTGATACAGCAGCCAATTTTACAGTTTTATCATTTTCATTCCCCCTTTTTTTGCATTTGTATTTGATTCACACTATCTACCCAACTTCCAAGAGATTTAAATGCCATGTTTTGATCGGGATTAATTTAACATGTTGGGGGTATATTGGGGATTCTCTAGCCTCACGGTGTGGTACATTGGAGGCATATTAGGAATACTGAAATTGGTCTTTTTTTGCTAGCTTTTCTTCTTGCTCAGTTAGAAGGCGTTTATCCAAATCTCATTGAGACCTTTGCGAACATGCAGTGATTTGTGAGTGCTTTTGGGAGATCAATGAGATATGGGTCCATGTCCTGCAGATTGGGCTTGAACAAGCTGTGACTCACCCAAGTGAATGCTACCCACCAACCATGTATTGTGACCTGCCAAGTATTGCAGTTTTTCTTTACCTTCCCAAGTCATTATTAAAAAATAGGGCTTCTTTAGCTCGGTAGATCACAACATGTGCTGACCCACAGCAGGCATTATTCACAACTGCACTGGAACTGAGGCTTTCATCCCAACATTGTTACGGTGTCAGCCTTGCTGAGTGCCATAGGAGAAACTCCAGCCTTTAATGCCACATTTTGTAATCTGAGGTTTGATTTCATTTAAAACAGGCATAGGCAAACTCGGCCCTCCAGATGCTTTTGGGACTACCACTCCCATCATCTCATTCCTAGCTAACAGGACCAGTGGTCAGGGATGATGGGAGTTGTAGTCCCAAAACATCTGGAGAGCTGAGTTTGCCTATGCCCGATATAAAATAATAATAATAATGAATAAATAAATAATTTAATGCCTACTTATTCTACTTACTGTAGTCAGGAAATTGTTGAGCATAGGAACCCATGGTCATATGCCATTATTCTTTTATATTGTTTTATATTGCAACATTAAATATATGCTATAATATTTAATTCATAGAACTGGTAAAGCCTCAAATTATTTAAGTAATTTAAGCATTATTTTTTTACCTCTTTTTCATTGGACTTTCATTGGACTTCTCGCAGGGCCAGCAGTGGAAGCTGTAGTCCAACTGCATTTGGAGAACAACATATTCCCCATTCTTGAAATATATTCTCATATTCCCTCATCCTCTTAGCTGACATGAGCAAGCAAGCAAGCAGGTTCTGATCCATATTAACTTTACTTGCCTTTTCACAGTCAGATACCATGTGGTTGGTTGGGGGGGGGCATAGGTCAGTGGTAGAACTAGGGGCAGCCCATCCTGTTTCGTTGCCTGAGGCGAAACAGGAAGCTGTCAAGCCCCCGCACTGCACCACCAAGGCCTGGCTTACCATGGTTATGTGGCAGTGACAGCTTCCAGTGAGATCTCGCGAGATCTTTCTGGAAGTCAATTCTCACACTGAGAGCCAGTGTGGTGTAGTGGTTAAGAGCGGTAGTCACGTAATCTGGGGAACCGGGTTCGTGTCTCCGCTCCTCCACCTGCAGCTGCTGGGTGACCTTGGGCCAGTCACACTTCTGTGAAGTCTCTCAGCCCCACTCACCTCACAGAGTGTTTGTTGTGGGGGAGGAAGGGAAAGGAGAATGTTAGCCGCTTTGAGACTCCTGAAGGGGAGTGAAAGGCGGGATATCAAATCCAAACTCTTCTTCTTCTTCTTCTTCCTCACTTCGGTGGCAACTGGGGTGGATGGATTGCCTGTGAGGGCACCGCCCTGCAGGATTTTGCCACCTGAGGCCGCTGCTTCAGTCCACATCATGGTTGGCAAGGCCCTGTGTACAACATATGTTTTGCATACAAAAGGTTTCAGGTTCATTGTGAGAGAAGACCCCGTATATCAAACCCCAGAGAGCTGCTTTGTAACCAAAGGGTGTGAAGCAACACTAGTAGAGGATGTAACTACATGACCCGGGGAGAGGGTCATACAAAGAAGGATGCATTTGGCCCCAGATCTTCCACACCCTGGTTTAGACAATGCTAAGCAAGATGGACTGGGACGTGGGTGGCGCTGTGGGTTAAACCACAGATCCTAGGACCTGCCGATCAGAATGTCAGCGGTTCGAATCCCCGCGACGGGGTGAGCTCCCATTGCTCAGTCCCTGCTCCTGCCAACCTAGCAGTTCGAAAGCACATCAAAGTGCAAGTAGATAAATAGGTACCGCTCTGGCGGGAAGGTAAACAGCATTTCCGTGCGCTGCTCTGGTTTGCCAGAAGCAGCTTAGTTATGCTGGCCACATGACCCAGAAGCTGTACGCTGGCTCCCTCGGCGAATAAAGCGAGATGAACGCCGCAACCCCAGAGTCGGTCACGACTGGACCTAATGGTCAGGGGTCCCTTTACCTTTAAGCAAGATGGACTAAAGGCCTGGCTCAGTAAATGGCAGCTTCCTATGTACCTCAGATTAAAAACACTCCCCAGTGAGGAGGGGAAAACAAAGTAAAAGTCTTGGGTAAAGTGCCAGAGACATACATCACTTTCTGCATCTCAGATGGCTGAAGCTTTATCTCTAAGTAGTGCCATATAGTACTTCCCTCAGAAAGAATGTATTTATTATGATGGTAATCCCAAATGACAGATACAAGGCACCTGCCAGATTGAACACATCTTCCCATGAACAACTCATACTGCATAACAACACTTTACTGGGCTGGCTTTCATCTTTTATGTGGGGTGTCAATTATAGTGGAGCATCAGCTCTGACCTTAAATCTTTAAAAATGGAATCATAAACTACTACAGAGGGTCAGAGCTGACTGAAACAAGCTACTGCTCCTGTTAAGCAGTTGCTAGGTACTAGGACCAGCCCAAGACTTTTTGACATCTGAGGCAAACAACAAAATGGTGCCCCTCCTGCACCAGGGAAGAAGGGGTGAGTGAAGAATCTACATCAGGAACAAAGGGAGAATAAAGATCTACACTGGGAACAATGGGATGAATCAAATCAATCTCACCCAATGGCTGAAGTGGGAATCACAGATTATCGAGGGGTTGGGGGAAGGGGGCCACACTGAATCATGCCAGGTGGGTGAAGAGCCCAGGAGACTCCAGAGGGCAGCCTGGGAAAGGGACTTCTCAGTGGAAGCTCCTCTCACATGGAACACCCTCCTTACTGAGGTTTTTCTTCCTCCATGTCTTTATAGCTTTAGGTGGTTGGCTGCAATGGGGAGCCAACATGCCTTGAGAGGGCCTCCTTCTTAAGAACTTCCATTCCAGCATCAAGATCTGCAGAAGAGTCTGGCCTTCTCACTGACCTACCATTGGACGAAGTACACTTTGCAGGAATGTGGGATGGGGTCTTTTCTGTGGTGGCCCCCCAACTGTGCAATGCACACCCCTCTGAGGCATGACTCATGCCAGTGCTGTTAGCAGCTGAGGACACACCTCTCTGCTTGGGACTTTTTACTGGATGGATATAACAGAGACTAGTCACCAGTGGAAATAATTCACTGTATCTCTGCACTGTTATCAGGATTGTGTAGTTTTAATTATGGTTTTTATTTTTATTTTTTAATATGATGCATTGCATGTTTTTTATTGTTGCTGGGTGTTATGTCATAACCCATACTAGGCTTATTAATTTGAATGAATAAGGCCTGATGGTGGCGCCAGTGGATTTTCATTCAACTGTGATTGTGTGAGGAGTGAACACTGACATAGTGCTATGCTTTGTGCTGATGATGCTTGCTTATTCAAATAATAATAATGGGTTTCAGTGAAGTCTGTGGAAGGTTGGTGAAGCAATGAAACTGTTAGCACATTTGTTAAGCTAAGCAGGGTCAGGCATTGCTTCATATTGGATGGGGGACAACTTGTTGAGATTCCTGCACTTCACAGGTTGGACCCTGGGAGTCCATCCCAGCTCTTTGATTCTATGTCTATGGCAGATCAGCCTCTGAGCACAACAGACTGATTTGAGGGTTGAAGGAACCTTGCTTCCATCTTGGCAGAACTTGTGGGTTGCATTTTTTTATTCTTTCGGTGGGTTGAGTAAGGGCAGGTCTATATAATGTCACCCTAAAACTGATAGCTCCCCTCCTGGCCTTTTTAAGGAAAGACAGTTGCTACAGTGGCAGCTCTACATACACCAGTTCTTCTGGGCATGCTTAATTAAATCATAATTACAAAAAATATCCTTGTCAGGCTCTACAGTACTATAGGGAAAGCAGAAGACATGTAGAGGAGAATCTCATTATCAGAGATCTGTTCTCTGCAAATTAAAATTGACTTCTTCCAAATAGACTAGATGAATGGAAAAGCTGGCGTCTTTATGAATTTAGAAAGTAGTTCAAAGATACTATGATACCAGAGAGAGAGAGAAAGAGAGGAAGAAAGAGAGAAATGATTTAATTAAAGTACAAAATAGATGCTTGATTAGGAGATAAAATCTCAGGTTAAGAGATGACCCCAAAATGATCTCTAAAAGTATAGTGAACACCCACCTCCCCATCATCATCTCCTCCTTATGTTTATGGAAGGAGAATGTTTTCGCTGTTTCCTAAGCAGGATACAGCTAAGCTGCATTAATGCTCTGGCCTGATGTAATGACAGCTCCAATGAAAACAGTGTGACTAGCATAATGCTGTTATCATCACTCACTGTGGACAGACCTTTAATCCAGCTTGTGGCTCCAGACCTAAGCAGACAGTCATATGGTACAGAAATGAATACTTGGAAGGGGAATCAGAATCACAACTGCTGGCCTCAGCCCTGACCTTCATGTGTTCATCAAAGCTCGTGCAGAGCGGCTTGATCATGTACACTCCGCTATGCAGAGGCTCTGAACGTGCAGCGCATGCAGAGAGTGCCGTCCGCTATGCACAAGTTCAAATCAACGGATAGAAGCTGGGGGGCAAAGCCAGCAAGGAACAAACCCCCTTTATGCTGCTGAGAAGCTCCTGTTAATGCAAAAGTGGTTTCTCAGTGATGCAATATAGCACAAGACTATGTCCTTCACACCCATGCAAAATTAGAACTGCACTACTGGTAAAAAGTTGAGACAAGGCCTTTAGCATAACTCCAGATTGGACAGACAACTCTTGCAGATGGTGGGCTGCAGGGTCCAAAATATTAAGGGAAGCTGGAGGGAGCAGAGAAAGTTTCCTGCTGCAGTAGTTCAACACCCCGCCCCACACAACACTTTGGAGGTTATAGAGCTGATTGACAAGAAAGCAATAGAGGGGACAGGGTTGAGGGGCTTGTCCCTCTTTTCTTCTTCTTCTTCTTCTTCTTCTTCTTCTTCTTCTTCTTCTTCTTCTTCTTTAGGCTCAGGCTCAGGGCGGCTAACACCAACATAATCACAGTAAAAACATAATAGGGGGAAAGAGAGAGAGAAAACCCAATTTAAAATACAGGTTAAAAAGCAATTTAACATGCAGCCTCATTTTAAAGTAGCTGATAAATCAAGACCATAAGGGGAGGGAAACATAAGGGTGAGACTGAGTCCAAACCAAAAGCCAGGTAGAACAGCTCTGTCTTGTAGTCCCTGCGGAAAGATGTCAAGTCCCGCAGGGCCCTAGTCTCTTGTGACAGAGTGTTCCACCAAGTCGGGGCCAGTACTGAAAAGGCCCTGACCCTAGTTGAGACCAATCTAACCACCTTGCGACCCGGGACCTCCAAAAGATTGTCATTTGTGGTCCTCCACAGGGCATACCAGGTCCCATAGGTACCTGGGACCTAATCACATGTGTGTGGAAATTTGAAGAGGGCTTGTGACTCAGGAAATGGGGAAACCATAGTCGCACACCCCCCGTGGCCGAGGCCCTTTGGGCCAGCCAATGCTTTTTCTTTAAAGGGAGCAGCCCCCCTCCCCCCGTTTTAAGAGAGTGAGCGCAGAGCTGGGCACAGTGCAGCTCAGTGGATGGTGGTGCCTGCTGCTACCGCCATCCCCCGTCTTTCCCTTGCGATAGCACAATCACATAAAATAATGCTTTGTATTACTGCAAATTGCTTTGCAAAGTTGTGTATAGTAGCCAAAACATCATGCAAAGATGTACACGCCATTAGAAAAAATTACATGAAAACATTGATAAATTTTCATGAGGACTTAAAAAAAAAATTGCACACATGTGGAAATGTGGGGAACTTAATTTGAGACTAGAAATAGGAGAAATGGAAAGAAACAGAAACTGACAGATTCACCTGACCCTGATGGCCACAGATTTATATATTTAATTATTAAAATTGTATACTGCCCTTCACTCAAAGATCACATGGCAGTTTGCAACATAAAAATACAAAATAAGAACACAAAGTACCTAATACATAATAAAACAATAACAATAATCTCCCTTGGCCTTTGGCATCTTAAAGGGTCCATGGTGCAGCACCTATTCTGCATATACAGCTTCAGATAATGAGTTTTAATAATTCTTAATTGTATCTGTGGCTGTTTTATGGGCCTTTTTCATACATTCAGTTGCACATTTCCATTCAATTGCACATATTCATTAAACATATATTTGGAATTTTATTTTAAAAATTCAAATGCTGAAGAATTTTGAGGGAAGAATTTTGCATAAGCTGCAATATATATATATATATATATATATATATATATGAAAACACAGGTATCAAATCCTTTTATCAACTCCTTTAGTGAGCTCTTAAAGGAAAGTGCTGCTGCAATTCTTCCTCTTGGCTAATTGCTGCAACAAAGTCCTCAGCTGCTGCTGATAAATGTTTCAATAGAGTATTTTCCTCCAACGATATTCAATTTGCAGTAGCAAATTCATGGTTAAAGCAAATGTATTTATTTTTTGTAAATGAGGGGGGGAAATAGCTTCTTTTTTATATTTAAGCAATACACTCCATGGTAATGTCTGGCCTGCAGGGTACAAGTTGAGTTTCTTAATAAATTTAATACTATGTCTCTTTCTCTCTTACACAAGCCAGCAACAGGTGTTATTGATTATTGATAATTATTGATGAGTCTAAAATCAAACGCAGAAAACCATTCAAGTTCAGAAAGATGACTAACAGCAAACGAGGAAGGACCAAAAATGAAACACACCACATGCAATTCCATTCTCAGTTTTGAAAGAGCTAAGCAGGTTGTTATTGGAGGTCAGTAAATGTTTCTCGTCAGTCTCAGAAGGGGTTTTGAAAACTGAACTACATCAGAATGATCCCAAACCTGATTTAAAAGCTCAGGCAAAGCTTGGACACATTCCTGATCATTCCATTCAGAATGAGATAGGATTCATCCATAGCTGTACGTTGTCCATATCACAGACTTTGTGTAGTATGAGTTTGAAACATGGAACCTTTCGTTCGTTATTTTCTGCTGTTTGCAGAGCCTAACACTGTATCATAATTCAACGAACAGCTGCTCTTTTTTGCAGCAGCAATCCGGATCAGTATGGAATTCCCCACACCCATGTATTAACCTTGAGTCTCTCTCTTTATATATAAGATAGCACCTTTACATTCATTTTTACATCAAAGAGAACTACTGTTGGTGGCTTCCTAAGAATATGCCCACCCTGTTCCAATTCCCCTACTTTTAAAATGTTTTCATACACTCTCTTCTAGCATCTATATGTTGGATACTGACACTATACACATCCCTACAAAAAGGGGGTGGTCAGTAAATGAGTTGGGGAGTTGGGAAAAGCTTTTCCTCTCTACCATATATATGAAGCCAAATATTTTATAAAAGCAGAAAAACAACTAAAGAAAGCAAGAACTAAGCTGGTAAGCGCCAGGTCTTTGCTTCTCCCACAACTGCTACCTGCGTATTTTGAAGAGTCCCATAATGTGTGATTATGGCTTTATAGCTGGTTTTAAAAGGTAGCTGAATGGTCAAATGCCACCAGAGATTGAAGCTTAAATGAGAAGGTTCAAACCTGTCAGCGTAAAAAGCCTGTTATTGTTAAATATGAAAATGACAGGGAGCTGCAGTGCTGGCTTTTGGGTAGGGCTGGCCACATGCCCAGTACAAACTCACATCTCATGACTTAATGTCCCAATCAAAGCTTCTCACAATTTTATGTGCAATTTACATGGATTTCTCAGGAGTCTCATACATTGCCACTTTAAGAGGCTTTTTAAAGGCATTGAACTGACCCTGGACATCTTGCTGCATCAAGAAGTGTAGTGTCACATGAACAGTGATAACTTTGTTGATCAGGGAGGAACAACAGTGCTTACTTAAGAAAAGAAAAAGAAAAAGAAAGTGGCTAGGGCACCAAGCATTCTGGGAAGTCATATATCTGCTACAAAATCTTGAGGCTGCAGCCCTGTATTCCTCCAGGGAAATAGTCCCCAGATAACTCATTTGGATTTACTTCTGAGTAGACTTGCATATGATCACAGTCACTTATTTCTTGGAAGGATTATAGTCTGCTTTTCTTTCATAAAAGAGATCCAGAGTGATGATGAACTGAATGAAGCAGGAGACAGGTGAATACAAAAGCAGCTAAAAAAGTTACAATCCATTTGAAACCACTAAAAAACATAAAAGCTGGAGCTCCTGTCAACACTAAGGTTCAGAAAGGTTGCCGTAAAAACTATGTTTTTACCACAAAGCAAGCCAAGCAAAACAATCATTTCTGAAGTTGGTTTGTTCCAATGACTCCTAGTTTCATTTGGTCGTTTTCTGGTTCAGATATAACGACACATTATTTTCAGTGCTTTTTTCTGGGGGTACGCATACCCCTAAACATTTTGTGAATCTTTGTACTTTTGTCCATTTACTGTATTTATTGTCCCCAATTTGAACTATGAAATTGTGATTTTCTTGAGTCAAAATGAGAGTACCCCTGTAAAATCAGTTATGATTAAATGGGCAAAAGATATAGGTCACAACATCATGATGGAAGACTGGGAAAAGTTATGGAAAACTGACTTAAAATTTACAGATTTTTCCCTGTTGAAGGAGAATTATATGAAGATGATGTATAGATGGTATTTGACACCAGTGCAGTTAGGGGGAAATGTACAAAATTAGTTCAAATATATGTTGGAAGTGTAAGGAAAAGCAGGAAACATTTTATCATATGTGGTAGGATTGCAATGTAATCAAATTTTTTTTGGGAAATGATATACAATGAATTGAAGAAAATGTTCCACTTAACATTTGTTTAAAAACCTGAAGCATTTTTGTTAGGGATTGTGGAGAAAGACCTGCCAAAAAAGCTGAAAAACATCTTCATGTATGTGACAACAGCCGCAAGAGTCCTAATAGCACAAGGATGGAAGAGTGAAGAAATTCCAACCAAAGAATCATGGCAAGAGAAACTGATGGATTATGCAGAATTGGCAAAATTGACACTTAAGCTATGGGACAAGGATAATTGTGACTTCAAAGATGAATGGGAACCCTTTACAAAGTATTTGAAGATGCAACAAAGTGAATTGGACTCCATGGCAGGTTTTGAATAAACACTCACAAACTCTTTATTGACAATAATCAGTTAGATAATTTAAGGATTTATACAACTTTGTAACATGCAGATAATAGCATTTACAGAAAAACCAAAGATTGGAACTGAGGGAAGTCGGGGTGGGGGTGGGGTGGGGTTTGTATGGGATGGTGGGGGGGGAGGGAGGAAAATGGGGAGGGGACACCAAAGATGACATGTTTTTCGATAATATGTTTTGTTTAAATTTCTAATAAAAAATTATAAATAAATAAAAAATGAGAGTACCCCTAAGCATATTTTCTTTTTTAAGAAAAAAGGCACTGATTATATCTGTGTTAAGTTTAAACCAGGAAATAGTTGTCCCCAATCTCCTCCTGAGGGTCATTCATGGTGTACTGAACTATGGTTTATCACTATATTCAAACTGGACCATTGTGTGCTGCTGGGACTTGCATACGATATAATACTTGAAGCAGACATCTGGTTTCTTCTTGTCACTGCTTGAAACAATGCACCACCAAAATTATTTGAGAGCTTAAAAAATGGGAGGGGGTGTGAACTGACTCATTATTAAAGCTTTGCAGTTTACAAAACAACAACAAAACCTGCAGCTAAAATTGCTAGTTGTTGACAGGTGAAATGTGGCATGGAAAGAGCCCTCACTTAAGATCAGCGATCTTTATTGATTTTCTAGAAACTAACTTTTATTTTAGATCAGCAGGGATGTGGGGGAGCTTCTAGATTATTATTTTTTTGCTGTCATGGGCAGGCCTGCGCTGGAATGTTTTTCCTTTCCTTCTGTTAGCCATTCAGGCCACAGCAATGTTACATAAAGTTTGTTAGGATATTTCCGTTCCACCTTAAAAAGGGAGCAGGTTGTTGTGTCACAGCCTGCGTACTTCCGGCTCACAGGAAGTTTCTGTTTTTGTATATAGCTTTCATTCTCTCTCTGTGCCTCGACACGCAGGCAGGCAGTCATGTTTTCCCTTTGTTCTGACCAACGCTGAATAAAGTTGTAAATAATGCTCTCCTGAGTGCATCTTTCGTTGTGGAAACTCTGCGTAAGGGCGTGCACGAGTCCTTGGAATGTGGACAGCTGTTTCTGAGGCTTGTGTCGCTAATTACCGTATTTTTCGCCCTATAGGACGCACTTTTCCCCCTCCAAAAATGAAGGGGAAATGTGTGTGCGTCCTATGGGGCAAATGCAGGCTTTCGCTGAAGCCTGGAGAGTGAGAGGGGTTGGTGCGCACCGACCCCTCTCGCTCTCCAGGTTCAGGAGAGCCCCACCGCCAGCCCCACAAGGTTGGGGGACAGAGGGAGGCGGAACACCGCCATCCCGCTGTCTCCCGAAGTGGTTTGGAGGCTGACGGCGGGGAGACCCCGCCGCCAGCCCTGCAAGCTCCGGGGACAGTGGGGAGGCGCAGCGTGTCTTCCCGCTGTCCCCGGACCTGATCTGAAGGCGGGCGGCGGGGAGAAGAGCGCTTCTCCCCGCTGCCGGCCTCGCAAGCTCCGGGGACAGCTGGGAGGCGCAGCACGTCTCCCCGCTGTCCCCGGACCTGATCTGAAGGCGGGCTGTGGGGAGAAGAGCGCTTCTCCCCGCTGCCGGCCCCACAAGCGTCTGGGGGGGGGAAATATTTTTTTCCTTTATTTCCCCCCCCCCAAAAAAAACTTGATGCGTCCTATGGGCCGGTGCGTCCTATGGGGTGAAAAATACGGTAACTGATACTGCATTTCTACGGGAGATTGATGAATCGTCCGGAGACGACGTGGGGGCATGATGGCCTTTGTCTCCCTGGCAGTATCCCAACAAAGTTAATATTTGATGGAGTTCAAATGGGAGGTAAAAATGGTCTTCTGGATAACAGACACAATGGGAAGGTTATCCATCCATTCACCAGTGAATCCTGAAGTCTTAGAGTCCCATCATTTTTACTCAGAAGTAGCTCCCTGGGTGTGGCAGAGCCATTATGTTAACTTCCTGTCTGTGGGTTGTTGATATGATCGGTGCCCACTTTCTGTACTTCCTGAAAATAACTGAAGACAAGTTTTCTTCCAACAGACATTCCCTGCTGGGTGAATAGGTCTTTGTCACAAGTGTCTTTTCTGTATTGTTTTAGAATTGTGGAACTGTATAGTTGGAAGAGACCTTGAGGATCATATAAACCAGCCCCTTGCAATGCAGGAATATGCATTACAGGAATTGAACCTACAACCTTGCATGATTAGTGCCAATTGTTTTAAATATGTCTGCTGTTCCTTTGTGTTCTTTTCACTGTTTTTTATTGCCTTGAAAGGATTGTGTCTGAAATATACTCAGAGTCAAGTAGTGATTTCATGCTCTTTATTTCAGCTCATAGGAACAGTGATTGAATCCCCCCCCCCAAAAAAAAGAAACCCCTCTGGCCTTATAGTTACACAATGAGTCCCATGTGATTGGTTGATTCTACTGCCCTCCTGGAGCCTGATTGGGCTGCTCATGCAGGCCAGGTGGATGCAGCATTCAAATATCCTACCTGCCTGTTGTTCTAGTGATTGACTGATTCACTTCCTATTGTGGCCTGATTGGGTGGCTCCTGCAGGCCAGTCAGGTTGCTGCCTTCTAGAATCCTACTTGCCTATTGTTCTAGAACCCAAGCTCAGTACATAACAGTGTTGAAAGCAATTAATAAATCAATGATAATAATAAATAATGATATTGCTTATTGGAGGGGCAGTGGCCATGATCTGATACAGTGGTGCCTTGCAAGACGAAAAGAATCCGTTCTGTGATTCTCTTCGTCTAGCGGTTTTTTCGTCTTGCGAAGCAAGCCCATTGACGGATTAGCGGATTAGCGCTATTAGCACTATTAGCGGCTTTTAGCGGCTTATCTGCTGATCGGATCAGCTGATAAGCGGCTTAGCGGCTTAGAAAAAGGGGAGGGGAAACCCCAGCAGGAACTCGCAAGACATTGTCGTCTTGCGAAGCAAGCCCATAGGAAATTCGTCTTGCAAAGCACCTCCAAAACGGAAAACCCTTTCGTCTAGCGAGTTTTCCGTCTTGCGAGGCATTTGTCTTGCGGGGCACCACTGTAGGTACAATGTGAACACACCGAAAGGAGCCTGCATTGGCTCGGCCAGTGTGATTGTACTGCACTAGCTTCCTTAGCCCTCCCTCCTAGTAACAATGGAACAGTGACCTTCTGCCTTTAAATCAGAGTTGTGGCCTTTGATTGCTTGGCAATACTGAGGGAACCATCAGCCAAGCACCGCATTCATTTTAATATGGCTTGCGTGGTTTTATTCTTTAAGATAGCCTGGCCAATCAGGTGCCCTCTGTTATGTACTGAAGTTCTCACCCTGGGCCAGCAGGGGGATACTTTTCACTCAGGTCCACATATGCAATTAAGGGGTCGAAAGTGACGTTCAGCGATTGGATAGTTTTAGAAAATTGTTACAGTTACATTGTACTGGAGCTCTATATAAGCAGGCTGGCTGCACCCTTCAGTTCAGTTCTGTTCTGGCCTGTGAATAAAGAAGAGCTGTTTGAAGAATCGCTGTGTCGTCTGATATGTTCACCCACAACTTAACACCCTCCAGACATTTTGGACTCCAATTCCCCTCAGCTCCAGCCAACACAACAAATATGAGTCGAAATAACTTTGGGTACCAGGTTGGCAAGGCTGCTTTAGGAGCCAAAGTTCAAAATATCATGCCTTTCAACCTGATGAAAATAGAGACGTTTCATTCCATAATGATCATTTTACTATTTATACCCCACATGTATTATGGAGTTGCCTCAGCACTCTGGACAGCTTCCAACATATATAAAAACATAATTAAACATTAAGCATTTTTTAAAAAACTTCCCCTATATAGGATTTCCTTCAAATGGCTCAGAGATTGGATAACTCTATCCCTCCAACATTTCTCTAATGAAAATAGGGACACCCAGTAGTGATGTATGGAAGTGAAAGCTGGACCATAAAGAAGGCTGACCGCCAAAGAATTGATGCTTTTGAATTATGGTGCTGGAGGAGACTCTTGAGAGTCCCATGGACTGCAAGAAAATCAGACCTATCCATTCTTAAGGAAATCAGCCCTGAGTGCTCACTGGAAGGACAGATCGTGAAGCTGAGACTCCAATACTTTGGCCACCTCATGAGAAGAGAAGACTCCCTGGAAAAGACTCTGATGTTGGGAAAGATGGAGGGCACAAGGAGAAGGGGACGACAGAGGACGAGATGGTTGGACAGTGTTCTTGAAGCTACCAGCATGAGTTTGACTAAACTGCAGGAGGCAGTGGAAGACAGAAGTGCCTGGCGTGCTCTGGTCCATGGGATCACAAAGAGTCGGACACGAGTAAACGACTAAAAAACAACAACAACAAAAGGAAAATTAGGACATTCTGGGATCAAATCAGAAACTGGGATGGCTTCTCTAAATCAGGGAAGTCCCTGGAAAATAGAGACACTTGGAGGGTTTGAAATATATAGTCCACTGGCATCACAGTGGTAATAATGTTTGGTGTTTTTAAAATCAGAGCATCAAATAGTTCTATATCTGGGAGGCTTCCAATCTTATGACATACATTTGAAAAACCGCAGTCCAATCATTTTAATGACAACAAAAGTAAGTTAGGTAAATGTTTATTTTGTAGGAAGAAGCACCGCACTGACTGTATTGATAACAGCGTTCATTTGTTGCTATAGTCTATTAGGATTGAAAACAACCTTTACGAGAAGACGTTCCAAGAAGTATGCTAAAAGATTATTTTTATGAGGCGCTGCAATTTAAGCAATATTTTATTGATTTTTGTCCCTTTTGACTTTGACAGTAATGGTGCAATTTCAGCATTGCCAGCCATAAGGTTAATAATAAGAATAAGAATGCTCAGATGCTAAGTAATGCATGCTAATGGCATTAATCAGTGCAATGCTTTTTCAGTAGAAAAGAAAGAATTCCTACTGCTGGCGGTTTTGAATATTACAGTTACTTCACTGCTTTTCTCAGAGAAAAATCACGGAAATATATTTTATTTATTTATGTTTATTAAATTTGTATATCTCCCTTCATCCATAGATCTCAGGGCAGTTCGCAACATTAAAATATAAAAGATAAAAACACAAACTACCTCATAAAAACAAGAACAAGTGAATTTAACAGTAAGTTCAGATTTCTTTCCAAAATGGTTGGGTTGCCCCCCTCCCCCCCACATTTCTATTTTATTTGGCTTATTCTAACGTCTAGGGTGGGTGTACTTTTGCATGCTGCTTTGCATTCCCCACTTTTCTGAATGGCAAACACTCCATGGACTGCTAGGAGGTTTGGTCAATGTATGAAGAGAGAGTGTTTATGCTGTTTTGCACTAAGGGCTGTATCTAGGCTTACTCCTTTTCTTTTAATTCATGGATAGACCTGCAATCTAGTGAAGGCTGCTGCTGGAGGAAAGAGAGGGAGGTGGCTTTTGCTGAGTTGCCCTGCCTCCTGTGCCACCCCACCACCTCCGCATGCCACCACAACCCTCCAGAAAACATTTATGGGATATAACAGGGTAGCATAGGTAGGAGGAGCCTTCAGAATTTGCCTCCCTCCACATTCCTCAACATGGGTGTCCCATGAGTGGAACTGGATTCAATCCTATGTTTATCAACAGTGACACACATTGAGTGGGCAAGAAAATAAGCAAGTGTCCAAGCAAAGCAAAAGTATGGTCTTGTAGTTCCAAAAGAGAACCAATGTGGCTGTAGTGGTTAAAATTGCCCCCTAGGATCTGGGAGACCAAGTTCTGGTCCCTACTTGACCATGAAACTCACTGGGTTATCTTGGGAGAATCATAGCCAAAGCTACATCATGGGGCTGTAGGAATAGGAGCCCTCTCAAGTATAAGAGTTTATACAATTTTATGGTCCGGCTGAGCATCAAATTCAAAATATGCCTTATCTGGCATACTATCTGGCCTTCCACCACCAAACTAGTACAACCCTAGGATGTGTGCCCAAGTGACTAGGGGTTACTTTGATAGAGTAAACAACAGGGACTTATTAAACCCTCACATCCTCTAGAAAAACACCTGAGACTTCAAAATCCTCTCTACTCCCACTATACTATCTACAAGTTAGCTAATAAAGCTCTTGGGCCCATACCCAAAAAATGTTGGCTGAACCCCTCCTTTACTAATGAACCCTCTAATTATATCTGTTATAATCTCCAACCTGGGCCTTGGAGCAATCATTACCAGTGCCAGC
This sequence comes from Podarcis vaucheri, assembly GCF_965113315.1. Lineage (NCBI taxonomy): Eukaryota > Metazoa > Chordata > Lepidosauria > Squamata > Lacertidae > Podarcis > Podarcis vaucheri. The sequence goes on from NC_138766.1 coordinate 75,510,928, forward strand.
TACCACTGGCTTCTAGCCTGAATTGGACTAGAACTAAACACCTTGCCATCATCCCAATTTTAGCCAAACAACATCACCCATGAGCTACTGAAGTTGTGACCAAATACTCAGCCATTATCATATTCTCAGCCACCTTTAATGCCTGACACACAGGAATCTGAGGCATTACTCAACTTACCACACACCCCTATTACGCTAACAATCGCCCTAGCTATAAAACTGGGACTAGAATCATGGAATCATAGAATCATAGAGTTGGAAGAGACCACAAGGGCCATCGAGTCCAACCCCCTGCCAAGCAGGAAACACCATCAGAGCACTCCTGACATATGGTTGTCAAGCCTCTGCTTAAAGACCTCCAAAGTAGGAGACTCCACCACACTCCTTGGCAGCAAATTCCACTGTCGAACAGCTCTCACTGTCAGGAAGTTCTTCCTAATGTTTAGGTGGAATCTTCTTTCTTGTAGTTTGGATCCATTGCTCCGTGTCCGCTTCTCTGGAGCAGCAGAAAACAACCTTTCTCCCTTCTCCATGTGACATCCTTTTATATATTTGAACATGGCTATCATATCACCCCTTAACCTCCTCTTCTCCAGGCTAAACATGCCCAGCTCCCTTAGCCGTTCCTCATAAGGCATCGTTTCCAGGCCTTTGACCATTTTGGTTGCCCTCCTCTGGACACGTTCCAGTTTGTCAGTGTCCTTCTTGAACTGTGGTGCCCAGAACTGGACACAGTACTCCAGGTGTGGTCTGACCAGAGCAGAATACAGTGGCACTATTACTTCCCTTGATCTACATGCTATACTCCTATTGATGCAGCCCAGAATTGCATTGGCTTTTTTAGCTGCCGCGTCACACTGTTGGCTCATGTCAAGTTTGTGGTCAACCAAGACTCCTAGATGCTTTTCACATGTACTGCTCTCAAGCCAGGTGTCCCCCATCTTGTATTTGTGCCTCTCATTTTTTTTGCCCAAGTGCAATACTTTACATTTCTCCCTGTTAAAATTCATCTTGTTTGTTTTGGCCCAGTTCTCTAATTTGTCAAGGTCGTTTTGAAGTGTGATCCTGTCCTCTGGGGTGTTAGCCACCCCTCCCAGTTTGGTGTCATCTGCAAATTTGATCAGGATGCCCTTGAGTCCATCATCCAAGTCGTTGATAAAGATGTTGAATAAGACCGGGACTAGCCCCAATACACTTCTGATTTTCAGAAGTTATACAAGGGACCACCATAACAACAGCCCTAATCATTACAATTTGACCAAAATCATCACCAATATCTTTATTCTACCTAACCGCCAAGTAACTTCCAACTTCCAACAACAATTCTATTCTTACTAGCCATCACTTTAACCCTAGCCGGAGGTTGATCTGGCTTAAACCAAACCCAACTATGGAAAATCATAGCATTTTCATCCATCGCCCACCTTAGATGAATATTTATTATTGCATCTCTATCCCAAAAACTACTACTCCTAACCCTTTTAGCCTACCTACTAATTACCTGCTCTGTATTCCTGGAGGGGAAAGAGAAATATGCATGCTACCTTGAGCCGCTTACAGGAAAGGTGGAATTCAAATGCAATACACAAACAAAGAAACAAACAAATGAATAAAATAACATTTATCAGTCATCTGCAAAGAAACACCATCACCCTTCCATGGCCGGATACAGACCATATTTGCCTGGTTTGACACTGGCAAGTAAAGTGTGCCATACATTTCTGTCTCTTTGAGTACCCAACAACCAGAAGAGGTCATTAAGAAGCAAGACCTACGGATTTTTCGCTCCATAAGATGCACCTGACCATAAGAAGCACCTAGTTTTTAGAGGAGGAAAGGGGGAAAGCCCTGTTTTGGGGGGGGATCAGCTCACAGTTGTGCAGCTTCTTTTGCAAAGGGGAAAAGCCCTCCCCCCTTTTTTTGAGGATCAGCTCACAGTTGTTGAACTTACTTTGCAAAGGGGGAAAATTCTGTTTTTATAGGGGCCAGGGCTGGAAAGGGAGCCAGCGACTGACCACACATTTGCTCCATAAGACGCACAGACATTTCCCTTTACTTTTTAGGAGGGAAAAGGTGTGTCTTATGGAGCAAAAAATATGGTATATAAAAGCCTTGGGAGAAGATCACCTGACATATCCAAAGTGGCCAGTGTGGGGATGGAGTTTGAGGACCACTGGTGCAGGCAACACTGAGTTAGACTGGTCAGTAGCCTGACTCAGTATTGGCAAATTCCAGTTTCCCTATGTTGAAATTCTAAATTGCAGTTTATTCAGGGAAATGTAGCGTGGGATCCTCCTTGTTCATTTGTGGCTAGCTTTAAGGTGTGTGTGTGTTTAAGCATCAAAGGGTTGCAGGGGGCAATTAGTACAACATTTAGAAAAGCCACCCTGGAAAGCGTTCTCTTTCAAGTATGGGGGGTTTTCTCATAAAGAGAGAGGGGAATTAATTTGCTCATTAAAGGCATGGAGAGGCACAATACCAACTGCCACACATCTGATCGTGTGCTTTCAGAGTGATTTATGTAGAAAGAAATGACCTTTGTCATATTAAAAAAGATGGATTAATTTAGCAGTCAAATGGATCCTTTCAAAATCAAGATATGTTCCCTTACTACAAGCATCATATACTCTGTCAGAACTTGGCACAGAGTTAATCAGTGGCAGCAAAAGCCTTTCTTGGATTGATAAAAATTAGACGCCCTGCAAATAAGGAACCCACTTCTTTGAGGGATGCCGGAATAAAACGACCCAAGCATGAAAACATAAAATACAATCACAATTATGAGTTCACCACTATGGGGAGTTGTGGGGGAGGGGGTGCATTTAGACTGATGAAAGCCATTTTCTCTTTCAACATGAAATACCATACCTAGGAATCAATTGTTTTACATCTACAATCAAAGGTTATATCCTGAGTGAACTAATTTTTGCATGAAAGGGCTATTAGTAAAATCTTGTTAAGCTTGAAAAAATGGTTAGACATAAAATAACCCCCCCCCCCCGCAATTGTACTACTGCATAAAAGAATGGTGTCAGTGTTCACTGAAAGAAAATGATTAGGGACATTTCCTCTAGATTTAATTTTAATTTGTGAGAGGTTAGTGAAGTGTTAAACAATTAAGCAACAAAAAACATGTCCATTCTGAGTCTGATGCTTTGGCTAGATTTTCATAGGTATCATCTATGCATCTGGTTGCACGGCTATGGGAGGAACAAACCCCCCTTGAAATGACCATGCTGCAAGATCTGGATTCCTTCCATGCAGACTGAAGGCGTAAATAGTTGAATGAACCATATTTCTCAAAGCTACGGCAGTTTCTGCCACGTCTCAATTTTCCAAAGAACCATAGGCCTCGATGGAAGATAGGGGTGTGTGTAGAAACCAGACTACTATACAAAAACAAAATTTGCATTTATTGCTCTGCTCACTTTTGCTGATACATCATCCTTGGAAGGCATTCCTGAGAACATAATGCAATTCTCAGGTGGATTCCCCGCCCCCCCTAAACTCATTCTATAACTAAGTGGAAGCCCATGCAACTGAAATAACCACATTATTATTCCTTGTTTACTTCTGCTTGCCCAACTTTAATCCTGTTTTAAAGCTGCTTTATAATTCTGTGACCTTTTTTTAGATTATTTATTGATTTTTGTTGTTGTTTTAATTGTTTCCTTCCTTTTGGAAACCATCCTGGGCATATAATTGAAGGACAGTATGAAAAAGCTTATAATAAATTTTAAAACAGACGTGTCTCTCAAGGTACCACTGTCATCTCAGCCCATTATCACAGATGACACCTTCCTGTCAACACATGCAGCTTAGCACCTGGTTATCTCAGCCTGCCAATTACGGTGTATCCCTCAGTGGTAAGAATGAGCCTATGCTTGCAACTGGATAATGTCAGCTGCAACCTGATTTTGCAGTAGATAAACTGCCACAGATCACTCCCTTTCATTGGGAGATAAGCTGTGAGTTGATAATTGTGCATCGGTGGAATTATAGGCTAAATCCTAATCAAAAAAGCAATCCCTACCTTGCCCGTAGAAAAATGGATAGTATCACTCAGCTGGTCACCATCTACCAACACCATGCTCAGTGCTGAAATCCAAAGGTTGAGCAGTCCCAGGAGTTGTCAGCCTCTGTTTTGAAGACCTCCAGCAAGGGAGAGTCCACTACTTATCTAGGTAACTGGATTCATTAGGAGAGGGATCCCTCCGGATGTTGTTGGCAATGCAGGCCCAAAAAATTTTATTTCCTGAGACAAAGGAGAAGATGGTAAATCTTGTTCCCACCGCATCCATCCTATATATGGAAGCTAAGTGGATTGGCAGCTGAATCTAATGGGGTATCATCCTCCACCATATCTGTGGTAGCTGGCCAGTTTAGGGGCCCAAGGACATGCCATGTCACAATAGAGAGCAACAGCTGTGACTTGAGGCAGCCACCTTACTTTCTCTTAAAAGACAGGCAAATCTGTCTAGTAACCATCGTAGCTAGCAACCCTCAATATGCAGATGTGCTAGTATCGAATCCCTAGGAACATCGACAATGAGGCTACTAACTGGTTGCATTTCTGAGCTTTTACAATTTCCCGCCTAAAGTAAGCATGTGATCTCCAACCATTGAGGTCCAGTGCCGAGGGCCTTCTGGCGGTTCCCTCCCTGAGAGAAGTGAGGTTACAGGGAACCAGGCAGAGGGCCTTCCCAGTAGTGACGCCCGCCCTGTGGAATGCCCTCCCATCAGATGTCAAGGAAATAAACAACTATCTGACCTTTGGGAGACATCTGAAGGCAGCCCTGTTTAGGGAAGTTTTTAATGTTTGAAATTTTATTCTGTTTTAGTCCTCTATTGGAAGCTGCCCAGAGTGGATGTGCAGGATATAAATAAAACAACAACAACAACAACAACAACAACAACAACAACAACAACAACAATAATTTACATCAGATGTGATCCACAATCCTCTTTTCCATCTGTCAAAGTCTTCAGCAGAAAACACTGGTGATAGAAAATATACCCATGTGAATAATAACTGAGGAAACAGCCCCAGCAATTACTTAAATGTTTTCAGGCTTCCTATAGGCATCTGTTTGGGCCACTGTGAGAATAGGATGTTGGATTAGAATGGCCTTTGGCCTGATCCAGCAAGAATTTTCTTGTGTTCTTAAATAAGCAGACTTTAGTCATCCCCTCAATAAAGTCAATGAGAGGGGGCGAAAAAAGGTTAAGGCTAACATCCATTCTTTGCCTGTTAATTGAATTCTGGTAGTAGATTTTGGTGTTCTGTGTTGTTTGCTTCAAGAACTAGGCTGCTAGATTTCTCATTATTTCCTCTCCCTGTTTGAAATGCTTCTCTCCTAGCTGCTCATTATCAGATCATATGTATTCTTCCCTTTCATTCCAGATTCTTTTCCACAGATGTTTAATACCTGAAGGGAACAACTGGCATCTGCCTTTGCTTTTAACTAAATGCATATCTGTATGTGAGGCATACTATCTGTGTCTCCTTATAAATTAGAATGTTTAGCAAAATGTAGCCTTCTAAGTATAGCAGACAGGCTTACATTCTAGTGTGGTTGTTTGAACACACATTCATTTGCTGCCCTGAACACAAATGCCTTGGAATGAAGTGAACATCTGCTGTAATCACTTCTACCGCACTTCAGAATATCTTACTTAGGGTAAGGATGAAAATAGAAGAAAGTCGTTTTACAGTGTGGTAGATATGGTTTCAACATAAGAACGCTTCATTTCATTCATATATATATATATATATATATATATATATATATATATATATGCAGGTTTTGGTGTCTTCGGGTGTCTTCCCGTGTAAGAGTCGGGGTGTCTGTGCGACGTTTCGACGAGGTCTCACTCGTCATCTTCAGGCTGGTGCTTTCGGCTTCTTGTTACTGGAACAGAGCAGAGTCTGGTGTTTTAAAACACCAGACTCTGCTCTGTTCCAGTAACAAGAAGCCGAAAGCACCAGCCTGAAGATGACGAGTGAGACCTCGTCGAAACGTCGCACAGACACCCCGACTCTTACACGGGAAGACACCCGAAGACACCAAAACCTGCATTCCTGTACCCGTGAAAATCTACGAAAGCAAATATATATATATATATATATATGCCTGAAATAATAGCTTAATCCTTGCCCATCATGACTTATTCAAACTAGCTGTGGAAAGATTAACTAGGTGGGTCTAGGAATCAGCTAAGTCATCTTTGCATGATGGAACAGTGTTTGCTTCATTGAAGGAGGTGGTAATTCTCTCCTGAAAAAGTCCTCCTTGGTTTCTGAAGTGCCTCTTAATACTGGATGCTACAGCCCATGTTTTCAGTCACCTTTGGTAATTGTTATTGTCAGCTTTTCTGTTTTATGCCACACACCATTTCTGAGATTTATCATGCTGACTGGGCCTGATGGGTTTTGTGGTCTAAAACATCTGGATGGCAAGAGGTTAGTGAAGGCTGCTCTAGAGCATGTGGGTTCTCTGGAGTGATGTAATTCATAAATGGTTTACTCAGAAGATGATGTCATTAGTACACGACAAGTCCATTCCCTCTCAATATATCAGAATGCTCAGCAAGAAATACGAAAGGAGAATTGGCAAGATGAAAGTTTTGATGGAAATGTAGTGAAAAACAAAATGTAAAGAATGTGCCTTTATAAATACATCTTTATAGATAGTCGGCCTGTGTTGAACCTTGTCGTGGTGTAAGCCAAGCAAGCAAGGTTTCACTGGAGGACCAGGCTTGTGTTTGCCATGGTCAGTCTTCCTTTCAGGCCCCTTATGGAGGCCCCCTAAACTATGTCAATCCTTCCCAATTCTGTTTCTACCCTCATACAAATAGTGATCTTCTGCTTAACAAAGGAAAGCCAGAATTTCACTGAGGGAAAGGCAGCGGGGGAAACCCAACCAAGTGCCAATCAGGATGAGAGGAAAGAAATTCTTTCTAACCCTGTCAACCAGTGACCCAAAATTGCTCAGTGAAGGGTGGTTGTGAGATCCAGGGAAAGCAGCTTTATATAGGCTTCCCCCTCCTTTCGGAAGCATAGGCTCTTGGGACAGCTTTTTCCCATTACACAGAGAAGATAATAATAATAATAATAATAATAATAATAATAATAATAACAACAACAACAACAACAACAACAACAACAACAATTTATTTATATCCCGCCCTCCCCAGCCGAAGCCGGGTTCAGAGTGGCTAACAACAGTAAAATGATACAACATTCTAAAATCATTTCATTATAAAATCAGTTCAAATCAGATTAATGGCAAGCATTGGGCTAGAGTTCTGTGAGGATTGCCAAAGATGGGGTCAGGCTGTGCCCTGGCCAAAGGCCTGGTGGAAGAGCTCTGTCTTGCAGGCCCTGTGGAAAGATGTCAAGTCCCGCAGGGCCCTAGTCTCTTGTGACAGAGCGTTCCACCAGATTGGAGCCACAGCCGAAAAAGCCCTGGCTCTGGTTGAGGCCAGCCTAACCTCTCTGTGGCCTGGGACCTCCAAGATGTTTTTGTTTGAAGACTGTAAGGTCCTCCGTGGGACATACCAGGAGAGGCAGTCCCTCAGTATTTTGCTGCAATCTAGGGGCCATAGCGCCACTGGGCAAAGGCGTCCCATGCTTATTGGGCACAGAACGAGGCTTATATCATAAAGGTAAATAAAGGTTTAGAAATAATGAAGAAAGTCAACAAAGCTTTCAAAATAATAAGAGAGAGGAAGAGAGTGGTAAAAAGGAGAAAATGTTTGGGCATGAATAAAATATACAGCACAAAAGGTTTGGGTAAGACATGAACCCTCAAGGGTAATTTGACTGCACTCATTCTCTCACCCAAAAGAAACCTTACTCTGAAATTTACCACCATCATAGAACAAACTTCTTGGATAGTGGTAAATTTCAGAATGGATTTCAGTGTAGATTCAAGAAGAGAGAGAAAGAGATTGTGACAGCATTTTTTTTAATTAAAGAAATCTGAAATTGATTCAGCATGCCCTTTACCAATAGTTAAACATACAGGCGTATGAGTTTAGAATGGCCTTTCTTTTCTTCATTCAATATCAGATTGGGTCTTGCTTTAATAAGTGCCGTCTGTCGGGGGGAAATATCATCTCTGTGCACCAGTTTCTTTTGTGGGCAGTTTATTATTTCTGACAGGTTAGTCAGTCTGCTGGAACTGATACATCCCTGAACCCTCCGCGGGAGTTGGTTGAATGTAATTTCCATGGCTGGAATCCTTTTGCTGGTGGCCCTCCTCTCCCCCATTCCTGCTGCGCTCCTTTTCTTTCATTTATTCTCCCCTGGAGTAAATGGGATAGTGAAAAGTACTCAGAAAGTCCAGCAGCTCAGCAGGTGAGATACACCTCAACATGCCTTAGAGGACTCGGGAGCAATCAAAGGGGAACAGCGGTGGAGTATCAGTGTCCCTTTGATTATCACAGCTGTTTTAGTGCATTATTGATGGATGAGTCAAGCCCTGTTCCTCTTGTTCCTCTCTGGCACTGCCTTCCTTTAATGTGGAGCAATTGATTTCCATTGTGTGTTAAGACAAAATAATCATTTGTTTTTGTACATTTACCAGTGGAAAGGTGATGCCTGCCTGCCACAATTGGACATAAATTACCATATAATCGTCAACAGCATCATTAATCCTTCCCTCCCTTTGCTGACTCATTTGTCTCTACAAAGTCAAGCACACTAAGGGAAACCGGCTTTTTAAACAGTAGCTAATAATTGTTCGTTTTCTCTCTCTCTCTCTTTCTCATTGTATTGTGCAAAATGCATGTATTTTAGAAGGTCTGAATTTGCTGTTAGGATATGTTCCAGCTGGGGTTCCCCAAATGGTGCCCAGGAGTGTCACAGCACCTTCAGATACTCCCCTCTGATACCTGCTAAAATCCTCTGCCTCTCCCATTTATTTTAAAGAGCTGTTTGGAGCTGTTAAGAACATAAGGACACCAGGCCAATGACCCATCGAGCCCAGGATCTTGCTCTCACAGTGGCCAACCAGATTCCTGAGGGAAGTCTGCAATCTGGACATAAATGCAACAAATTCTGCCCAATGGTATTCAGAAGCATAACTCTGACACTGGACGCAGAACATAGCCACTGATGGAAGAAAGTTTTGCATGTTTGGGGGGAAGATGTGTAGGTTGTTGTCTTTTTTTAATCTGTGAGGTTCTGGGGAAAGCAATAGTATTTTGCCTGCTGTTTGAGGGGGTGACTGCATCTTGAGCTTCACCAGTTTTTTCTTCTGAGAAACGGGTAGTTGTGGTAGCCACAACAGTTCCTTAGACTTTCAAATGTGTCTCCAGTCCCCAAATGTTTGTGCTATAGAATGAGGATGTAGCCAAGTGGGCACTTTTTAAAAAAACAGACAAACTAGATTATGCCCTATGGATGAGTGATGCATTAATGGAAATATTGAAGAATGTGACAAAAGGGGGGGGGGAATTTGTAGTCTAAAGATTTAGTGGAGTTTTGAGTTCTGTTCCTGGCTTAGATGCAAACCAATTCTGTTGATTTCCATCCTCTGGAAAGCTCCTTAATTGCTCTGTAAAACTGGGGGTGATGATCATGATGACACAAGCCTAAAAGGCAGGATTAATTCATTAATATAAATGAGCAGAAGATAAGTCAAGGAAATGAGACTGTACAAAGACAAATCAGGTTTCTTTTCACTCACACATTTTGGATCTCTAAGAAGAACATCTGCCCAAAGGATTTTAAAGCTTGCCCAAATTTGGCAATCATCAGCATTTGGAGTGGACGTGGAAGAGAAACATGTGGCCTGAAAATCCAATGAAAATTAGCAATCATGAAAATCTTTATATCTTCTTTATCTGAACTATCATAAATTGGCATTCAAATCTATCCAATGTGCTTTGACTAAGAATGAGACAAGAGACAGAACCTGAACAAGGTCTGCAATATTATTGACTGTTTACAAAGCTTCTGCAATGGGCTAGACTCCAACCGTTGATGTGGGCACATGACTCCAATCCTTCACTAGGGTCGCCTCTCAATTGTGAACCTTTTCCTGGCTCTGAGCCTGGGAGCAGTTCCTATAATTGCTCCTCCCTCTTCACTGTCATATATCCACAGATATGTTGAGGGAGGACCCCTGGAATTGCCACCTATGGACCAAACATTGGCATGTCTCTAGAGTGTCTCAGGCCATATCCTTCATTAGCTTTGAGAATTTGGCCCATCCAGGTTCTTCATCACTGACTTCTAACCCCATGCTATTTTATTTTATTTTATTTTATTTTATTTTATTTTATTTTGAGATGGCTTAGTTAGTAGAGCATGAAACTCTTAATCTGACGTCATGGATTCAAGCCCCATGTGGGGCAAACGTTTCCTGCCACATGTCAGGTTTTCAGGTGTAAAAATGGAACAATTTCGCTGGCGTCCAGAATTATGGCCACTCTAGGTGACTCTTCTGGTCCCTTGCTAATCTACAATGCTATGATTTGATTATTCTATAATTCTATGATTTTATGCAAACATATATATACGTATTTGTCCCCCTTATTGATGGAGGGGATTTATTGTACTGATACTTCCAGGGAGTCTTATCTGCTGAATAATTGTTGTGGAGAATGTGGCAGGACTTAGTATAGTCATGAAATTGCATCACCATAGGTCTGAAGAGCCATTCTCTTACCTCACAATGTCTGGACAATTTTATTCTAAAGTATCTCCTACTGTGTTTCATTAACTGTTGTGTTCTGATCCATGTATTCAATGCACATTTTCTATGCAAATAAAGGAGAATGATTGATTGATTCCATGATCTAAGACTTCCTAAATTTGTATCTCTTCATTGCAGAAGGAAGCATTCTTGCCCTTACAGCTTCCTTGCAACTTCCTTGAAGGTAGCATACAAATATTTGGGACAAAAGTATACAGTGGTACCTCGGGTTACAGATGCTTCAGGTTACAGACACTTCAGGTTACAGGCTCCGCTAACTCAGAAATAGTACCTCAGGTTGAGAACTTTGCTTCAGGATGAGAACAGAAATTGTGCAGCGGCGGTGCAGCGGCAGCGGGAGGCGCCATTAGCTAAAGTGGTGCATCAGGTTAAGAACAGTTTCAGGTTAAGAACAGACCTCCAGAATGAATTAAGTTCTTAACCCAAGGTACTACTGTACTTCTCTCTCAGACCCTCAAATATAGTTACTCTCTATAAAATGGAGTGGAGATAAGAGAATTAAGTGTGGGGTATAAAATTACTGAACTACACTATTGCAGGAGGAAGGGGGCATCTGTGAAAATAACCACAAACACACTCACAACTCTGGTGCCATGGACTTTCCACTGCATTCACACCCTTTCGACAAAACAAAGCATCCTTCCTGTGAGTGAAAGGACTGTTTCCACAAACAGAATGGCTCTACTAAATCCAATTCATTGATCCCAGCTTTATTTGGATTGAGAACATTCTACCTGCCAGGAAGAGCCAATGGGATGGGGCAATATAAATTATTATTATTATTATTATTATTATTATTATTATTATTATTATTATTAAAAAGTTGCCCATTTGACTGGTTTGCCCCAACATTCTGGGTGGTTGTTGTTGTTACTAGTTTACTTATTTTTATTTCCCAATTCATCCCTACAGCTCACATCTAATCGTGTTTGTAGGTTAAACATCACCTCAGACAATGCAATAAAAAACTCCCATCATATCAATGAATGGAATGGTGGAAATAGTATATGAAATACTATTTTTAATCCACACACACACATATATTTGACATCTCTATAACTCCCTCCATCCCAAGCATGAATTATTTCTCAATTAGTTAATTCCTAGTGGTATTTCTCAGTTCTCTCCATCCTTGCTAGTGCTTGTAGCACCTTCTGATTTAGCATAATCTGTTAATTAAATTAATTAATGTTCTGTTTACCTCTTTCCCCTAGATCATTAATGAAGATATTAAATAAGACTAAAGCTAACACCTGTCCTTATTATACCCCCAAGGACACGGCTCTCACTCCAGACATTCCCATTTATCACTAGGAGAACTGTATGCCCCTTCAGCAGATTTATATGCATCTTAAATGGGAGATTAGTGAGAGTAGAGGGAGCCTCACTGAAGTCCATTCACCCATAAAGTTCATTAATTTATTAGCATGGAAATTCTGAAACCACATGCCTCTCAATCAATTCTTCTCCAGTTATTTATCCAGTTTTCCCACTGAAACCCTTAACACCAATGGTGGTTTGGGGATTTGAAGCTTGCAGTCTAAATTACGATGGCATGGCATAAATCTAGCTCATGGCTCACCAAATGATGGAAGTGTATATGGAAATATGACTGCCAGTTTGAGCTACAGCTGGCTGGCTGGCTGGAACTCAGACCCAGCAGGGGTTTCCTGTTCCTTTGAGCTACTGGTTTGCCTACTTGGCAGTTTGTCACATTTTGCATAAGATTGAGACAAAAGTTCTCAAATGAGGTGCCATCGCTTGACCTCTTTCATCTATCAGAAGGTTCAGCAATAGTACAGAGAGTGCAGAAGGACACTCTGTTTTGTTTTTACATACAGAAATGATGTATTTATGTTCCTTTCCAAATTATAATCCACCAGGTAACCAAATATTCTGCTTCTTCTGCTTCCTTCCAGTTATTTTTGACAGTCCTACTACTCCCCATGCCAATAAATCATTTTGAGTGCTAGAGGAGATGACAAACTTGTTCATTCATGTGTGTGTGTGTGTGTGTGTGTGTGTGTGAGAGAGAGAGAGAGAGAGAGAGAGAGAGAGACTGAGACTCACTGGTAATTTTCTAGATAACTATGGGTTTCAACCAATTACGTTTTACTCAAAGTACAACTATTGAAATTAATAAACCCAGCTTAGTTATATGCATTCATTTCAGTGAGTCTACTCTGAGTGTAACTAACACTCAGGACAATCCTAATTTTCCAGGTATGGCTTTTGGAGGGGAGCAGCCACAGCTTGTTTCAAATGAGAACCCTACCTGGCAAATGTACGTGGTTGCAAAAGAAAATGACAAAGCTACACAGACCAATTTATATTTACTTTAAGAAATAGCAAACTAATGGGTCTTCATTTTCACTTCAAATGCAAATATATCAGTTGTTCATTGTGACTGTGGAAGTTTTTGAGATCCTTGGCAACATTCTCCAATGAATAGATCAGGTGTCAGTAAAGAGATATGATACCTTGCTGATAAATGTGTCCCTAGCTTTGTTTGGACAGCAATTCTTCCAGGGGAGGGAATCTGTAGTTGGACTACAACTCCTATCAGGCTTGACCACTGATTATGCTGACAGGGGCTGCTAAAATTTCGAGGACCAGGTAACCTACCTCTGCGAGGATTCTGGACGTACCTGGTGGTAAATTTGATTGAACTCACTAGGGCTGCCATTCTCAGTAAATATCTATGGGATTTTACTGCATGTTCCATGGAATAACAACTTATCTAACAGCTTGCAAATTAAAATGTTTGTTGCCCCCCCCCCATTAACTGGACAACTTTTGAATGCTTCCTGAAATCCACTTTGTACTAGAGGTTAAATGGTGCATTAGGTGAATGGAGTGCCAGCTATTTCAATCAAATTCAAAATGTAGCCAGTTAAGAAATTTTAAGGTCTTTTATACAAGCATGTATATAGCTGGTTAGGAATTTTAAAAGTCTTTTATATAAGCTTTTAAAAAAGGATTAGCTGTTTAATAAGAACCAAAAATTTAGGAATGCTGTGAGAAAGCACTGACCTGTTATGTTTAATTTATTCTTCCCTTGGTTGGGCAATAAATAATACATTTAAAGCTGTATTTCCATCTGCTGAAGCCCTTGTACACTGAGCCAAGCTCCATTTGTAACAGATTTGAGAACCAACGTTCAGAAACAGTCACATTATATCGGTGATATAATAGCCACTGTGAGGCTGGCATATTTGGGCAAACAAAGCAAAGACCCATTAACCTTGATCTGCCCTTGACTAGCTCTCATCTGCCTGCCATCTTTATTACAATCAATTTGGGGATGGCTCTCTCTGTCATTGGCTGTGGCATTAGTCTCTCTATCTCCCAATCCACCAATCCCAATAGACACCAGAACCCACTGATAATGACACCTCTTTCTGTCCAGCCAATTTAATCAGAGTAGCCTATGTGCATTCTCATTTTTATAAAAAAACAAATTTTGTGTGTGGAAGAACTGCACCACAGTGGGAGAAGTTGCAATTTGAGTGATATCCTTTGAAATTTAAATTTTTAGTTGCTCTACCAAACAATGTTCACAAAAATGAACGTATTGGGGGAACGTGTGCGCAAAATAATAATAAATAAGTGTAAATAGCATGCAAAATGCATTGTATTGGGGGGATGCTTGCAGGAATGTGTATGTTAGGCAAAACTGCAAAATGAAGAAGAAATTCGCACTAATAATAATAATAATAATAATAATTTATTATTTATTATTTATACCCCACACATCTGGCCGGGCTTCCCTAGCCACTCTGGGAGGTTTCCAACAGAATATTAAAAGCACAATAAAACATCAAACATTAAAAACTTCCCTAAACAGGTCTACCTTCAGTTGTCTTCTAAAAGTCAGATAGTTGTTTATTTCCTTGACATCTGATGGGAGGGCGTTCCACAGGGTGGGCGCCACTACCGAGAAGGCCCTCTGCCTGGTTCCCCGTAACCTCACTTCTCACAGGGAGGGAACCGCCAGAAGGCCCTCGGAGGAGGACCTCAATGTCCGGGCTGAACGATGGGAGTGGAGATGCTCCTTCAGGTATACTGGGCCAAGGCCGATTAGGGCTTTAAAGGTCAGCACCAACACTTTGAATTGTGTTCAGAAACGTATTGGGTAAAGTGCTAATGGATTTTCAATAGGTTTTTTAAAACACACACACACACACACAGAGAGAGAGAGAGAGAGAGAGAGAGAGAGACTGCTACAGACTGAGAAACAGAAAAATGAGAGAAATGAAATTGACAAACATTCTATCCCAATAGGTAAAGCATCATGGGATTAGAGCTAACAATGCATGGAACCCATAGGTTGGGAAAGGGCTGTAGCTCAATGATGGAGCCCCTGCGTTGCATTTAGAGGGTCCCAGGTCCAATTCCTGGCATCTCCCATCTCCTGGGAGAGACCCCTGCTGGAAACCCAAGAGAATCGCTGCCAGCCAGAGTAAACTATCTTGAGCTACATGTACCAGGACTCTGACAGTCTAAGACAGCTTCCTATGTTCTGAAGTAATTCTCATTGAGTTCCATTCACATTTCAACATAAATGTACACAGGATTGCACCGTAAATATTATTTTTATTACTTTATTTTATTAGCGGAAAAGCAGACTACAAATGGCATTAAATAAATAAAAGAGTGGAATGTTTGAGTAATTTGCTAAAGTAAATGGATATGGGTTAACACTGGACTAATATTCATTCTATTTACTCCCTTGTTTTGTTCTGGCACTTTGTTCAGGCTGCTGCTAATAATACTTGCAGAATACCTGTAGTATAACGTTGGTTTACATTAAAGGAGACAATAAAATCAGCGCCCCTTGGGATGGAAGCAGAGTAATTACTGACCCATCCCCAACTTAAATCTGCTAGTACTGTCTAAGAGGTTGAAGAAGGATCTTGGCCCTAGTCCAAGTGCTAGTGAAGTCAATAAGTCTTCCATTTACTGTATAATATTAATTTTAGACTGTAGATCTTAATAATAACCCCTTGCTTCATTGACCTTTTCATTACTTAGTTGGTAATTATTTATAGAAAATGATAGCCATATTTTAACATAAGGTAAGAAAGTAGAAAAGCTTGGAGTCCATAGACAACAACTTCTAGTGGGTTTGCAGTCCACCGATTGTCACTGAGATCCATTTCCTGTGAACCAGTTACAGATGACTCCATACTGCTCACAAGTAAAGGTAAAGGTAAAGGGACCCCTGACCATTAGGTCCAGTTATGACCGACTCTGGGGTTGCGGGCTCATCTTGCTTTATTGGCCGAGGGAGCTGGTGTACAGCTTCCGGGTCATGTGGGCAGCATGACTAAGCCGCTTCTGGTGAACCAGAGCAGCACACGGAAACACCGTTTACCTTCCCGCCGGAGCGGTACCTATTTATCTACTTGCACTTTGACGTGTTTTTGAACTGCTAGGTTGGCAGGAACTGCTCACAAGTACAAATAGCTAAAACACATTAGAGCATCTTAGCAAGTAGACTCCACAAGGATCATTTACCTCCCTGTTCATCCTCTGAACTTTAATCTCCTCAGCCTCTGATTTCTCTGCTTCCACCATCAAGCTTTGGTGCCATTGGCAGGACCAGCTTGGCTGTGAGTCCTGGAAGACCTTCTCTTTGTCTTGAAGACTCCTTAAAGGGAGTGAAAGGCGGGATATCAAATCCAAACTCTTCTTCTTCTTGAAGGCCTTTTTCCACCTGGCTTGGGATGACAGGGCCTTGAATGACTTCAGCTACAGAAGCTGAGGCTCCTGGAAAAGCCAGAGACCATATTGTCTGCTTCTTAGTGCAGACCCAGGTCACTGAACCTGAGCTTCCACAGCCACCCCCCACTATGAACCACCATTAGCAGAATTGGCAGCAACAGCAACAAATATGTTCTATTTTAGTCTCTTGTTAATTATTCTGTTTTAAATGTGCCTTTTATATCTGGCTTCCTTTAATGATGTGGTTTTTCCCCCTTTCTTGGAAAGTTGTATAGAAATGGAATGAATGATAATAATAATTAGCAGATCTCAGAGCCTAGGACTTGCTGATCAGAACGTCGGCGGTTTGAATCCTCGCGACGGGGTGAGCTCCCGTTGCTCGGTCCCGGCTCCTGCCAACCTAGCAGTTCAAAAGCACATCAAAGTGCAAGTAGATAAATAGGTACCACTCTGGTGGGAAGGTAAATGGCATTTCCGTGTGCTGCTCTGGTTCACCAGAAGCGGCTTAGTCATGCTGGCCACATGACCCAGAAGCTTTACGACGGCTCCCTCGGCCAATAAAGCGAGATGAGCGCCGCAACCCCAGAGTCGGCCACGACTGGACTTAATGGTCAGGGGTTCCTTTACCTTTACCTAGATTTCAGGCTTACCACACTTAGATCCAATACCGTTCTACATGTTTCAATCCCAAAGAAATTGAATTTTAACCTGCCTGGAATAATGTCCTAATAACAGACGTGTTATTTAAACTTATTTTTCTGTTGAAAAGCATGAAGAATTGAGAGCGAAAAGGTTGGGTTTTTTCTTCTTCTCTACATCTTCATTGTTCTCTTTCTCTCTCTCCCTTGTGTGTGTGCATATTTGCAGATCTGTAAGCATTCAATGCAGATTGGCAGGACATAAGAGTGGTCCTCTAAATTACCATCAAATCCTAGCAATATCCCCTCACTTCTCCAACCCGTTTGAAGAGTAATTGATCTTCTATTTGGGCAGATCTTCAAAGAAGGGTTGATTCAATGTCCATTAGGTGGCAGCATTTTATAGTGACTGAAAATAGAGCAAAATGTGCAAAGGAATCCCACAGCCATTAAAGGGTTTATTATGTATATGTCTCCCTCATTGCTAATCCGGTCCAGTATTTTTCTTTTTCAATGACTTTGCTGTCTCAGATGAGGGATAGCCTGAAAGTGGACTCTCAATAATATCTGTACCATTGCTCTCCTATGCATTCACACTAAGTGCTCAAAATGCCAGTTAGGAAACAGTGAAGCTAAAAATATCACATATATTAGATGATTTAGCAATTCAAACACTAAGGAGATTTGGTAAGGATACTGGTGTTCAGTTTTCATGAAAAGCTGTGGCAAATGTTCTTGTATACTAAATTATAATAATTTAATGATAATCAAGGGCTTGTCCACACTTCCACTTATCCTGTGCCTAGAAAACATAGGGTAGCACAGCCATACGTCCATATTTCCTCAGACATTACCAGAGTTTCAAAGGCGGAATTGACGTCCAGGCGCTTTGTCCTGGATATTAAGCAAGTCGACCGAAATATGTTATTTCTAGACATGAGTCTGAGTGGTTTTGCCTTTGTCCTGCTGTTTTTCCCCTGGAAAACCTGCTCTTTTGCAGGTTTGGAACATACAGCAAACTAGGGAAAACCAAACTGCCATTTGCTCCGATTCCACGCTAAAAATCAGGTTTCCCCAGGAGAAATTGGTGAGGCAAACGGAGGTGTTGAGTAGCCCAAAGAAGTTGATAAAATTACCTGTGTGGCAAGCTAATTCTATTTTATACCAATGATGATACTTTTAAAAAATAAAATAATATTTAAACCGTTTCCAGCAGAGTAGATATGGCTTTCTGTCATGGATGATTTAGTTGAGATTCCCGCATTGCAGGGGGTTCAACTAGATGACCCTTGGAGGTGACTTCCAACTCTATGATTCTGTATTATATTTCTCCGTCTGCTCTAGCTGCCTGGAAATTTCCAGGCCCAAGTGCTGGTGTTAAACTTTAAAGCTTGAAATGGCTCAGGACCAGGTTACCTGTAAGATCATAGGTACTTCCACAACCGGTGTTTTAGCATGGATTTCCCACTCCCTGTCCTGTAGATAGAGGGGGTGTACCTGCTGAAGCATGGAAAGTTATGTAGCTTACAGTGGGAGAACAATGTCCAGGCAGCACTAATAACCCTTCAGTCTGGTAGCATCCCACTGTCATGGTCCAGTCTACGGGTGATCGAATTCCCGGCTGAGGACGTTGGGGCTGGGGGCAAGATGGCGGGGTGGGAGCAGGAATGAGAGTCCAGAAGCCAGGGGTCCAAGGGTCAGGAAACTGGGAGTCACGAAGTCAAGGGTCCGAGGGTCGAGAAGCCAGGAGTCAAGAAGCCGAGGTCTGAGGATCAGGAAGCAAGAAGCCAAATGCAGCAAGGCAGAAAACGTGTTGCTATGGCAAAGAGCCAAAGGGAAATGCTGACCTTATGTCCCTTCCCGGCTCTTGCCACCAGGTCCAGTGAATCACCAAGTGGCCTCACCTGTGTGGCCACACCTTGCCTCTCCAGAACAAACTTAGGAAGGCTCCAGGCCTGCAAAGCCCTACTGGTCACAGGGCCTGCCTCCTGCACGCACTCCTGACACCCACGCCCTTCCCACTCCCACACCTACTTGGACTCTAAGATCACCTTCCAAGGCCATTTCCCAGGTAGTCCTCTACTCCAACCCTGCACAATGCAGGAATCTCAACTAAATCATACAAGACAGATGCTTAAAGACCTCCAAGGAAGGTGAGTTCACCAACTCTCATGGGAGTCCTTTCCACTGTTGAACAGCTCTTATTGTGTGTTCAGACCCAGAGACCTTCCCCTAAATAAAGACACAATTGACTCAAATTTTAGTTTTGGTTTTTGGCAGAATTTAGGCCACAACTTTTTTGATTACAGAAAAGTGAGTGTTTGCATAGGCTCTGGTTCTACAAGCTCCCTACACCCTTGCAGGTAGCGCTGACCCAGAGCTCTATCATAGGTCAGCCAAGGGTGAACACCTGAGGCAAGTGAAAAGCCTTGGAACAGACTCTGTTCACTCCCCAGATGCTCCCCTGGACTTAGGCATGAGGGTTGACCAAACCAAGTTGAGTCCCTGGATTCCTTTAATGGAATACCCTTCACATAGGGATGGTGAAACCGTTCTCCCATCCCTATCACATGAACCAGTGCCTATCCGCAACCTTACAAGTTGTGATGATTTGATACGTGGCAGGCGAAACCCAAATGGCTACAGCCAATCAGCCGAGTGGGGAAAATTCCTGCCATGCTTCTGTCCCAACAACAGACGACACACAATGGCATAGCAAGGTCAACCGCAAAATGCCCTAAAATTAGGGAGAGGTGGGGGGGTGTTCCGATGCATGAGCTGAAAGAGGAAGCTCTGGGACACGTGCATAAGCATGTATAGGTCCCTCAATCCGTTTAGATTGCACCCTATTGGCCAGATTAAACCCAGCAACGAGAGACCTACCAATCGGGTGTTGTGGCTATCCAATAGACCCACCCACAACCAGGAGGTCAGTCTCCAGGTCTCACCTCAACACGTGCCCTCTTTTAGGGAGGACACAATCTGTCAGAAAGTTCTTTCTGATGTTTAGCCAGAAACTCCTTTCTTGTAGCTTGAAGCCATTGGTTCAGAACAGGAGAAAACAAGCTTGCTCCATCCTCCAAGTGACAGCCCTTTAGATATTTGAAGATGGCCATCATATCTTTTCTGTCTTTGTTTGAACTCCTTCAGCCTCTCCATCTTGCAGCCTCTCCATCTTGCAGCTCCTCATACTGGAGTGATCATACAGATAGGAAGCTTATTCCCAGTCTGACAAACCATGAATTATTGGACTGAGATCATGACATATGACCTGGGTAACTGTGTGCTATAGAGAGATATGCTGCAGGTAGCGGCCTGTCACTTTGGGAGAAAGAAGTGAGAACTACAAGGAAAAGCAAGGGAACCCAGAATCTAGGGTGGAAGAGTTTGTACAGTTTGCTCAACAAAGTTACAACTAAGCATGTCCAATCAGTTAGTCTTAAGTAACAACGGAGTACAAAGTTTGACAACCACTGCTGCAGTCATTTGTAGATTGCTCAGCGCAGTGGGGGCCTGATCTAAAACTGGGAACTGTACATGCTACTGCAGCATAAATAATATAAATCATAATGGATGGTCTTTATCACCTTGGAAGCCTCTGTCAGTTTCATATCTAGTGTAATTAAGTATTAGGTAGATCACTGGGCCCCTGGGGTGAACTCTTGGTATTTGAATTTAAAGTGCTATGTTAGTTCAGTCCAATTTATTTTTAATCCCCACTCCCTTTGAAATTCAAATAATACAAATTAATGAAATCTGGCTGCCATTGGTATATTTTTCCCTGGGAAATAATGCCAGGAATCTCCCCCCCCCCCTTCTTGAACAAATGAACTGAAGTTTTTTGTTTGTCTGCTGCTTGTTATCCCCAAACCATATCATGTTTCATAATCTGTTAATTGTCTCAGATATGGTTCCATAGATGATCCTCACGACCTGCTGTGGGATTTGTCTAGAAGTCAAACAGGATTAACATGCCTAGTTAATCTCAGTGAACAGCATCTATGGATTCTGCTAAGAATGTATTGTTTTTGGAGAGGCGGAAGTCTGCTCTTGGAATGAGATAGATTTTTAAAAAATGTTTTACAGCCATGAAAAATAAAAGCAAAGCCCAGCATTCTGAAACCATGGTCCCCATACTTGGATATGCAGAAAATTATAAGCATAATAAAGAAAAACCAGACAAATCCTAGGTTATTTATATGCTCTGAAGTGAGTGGAGAGAGACAATTGCCTAAGTAAGCAATGGCCAGTGTCAGGCAGTTGACAATGGTTTTAATGGTTTTAAAAATTAAAAATGGTTTTATATATAAGAACATAAGCCCATAAGATCCATCCCAGTGGCCAAGCAGATGCCTCTGGGAAGCCAGGAAGCAGGAACTGAAGCCTTCAGTACAAAGATGGGACCTGCTTCAGTGGAAAGTAGCAACTAGCTCACTTACTACACTGACTTTGGCTGTGTTGCCATGGCTGTGCTGTTAGTTTTCCAGAGACTTGGTTAAAATGACTGGCATTGTTTTGTAGTTTGACAGCTTTATATATTTTAAAAGTCAGTGAATGGTACACTTGCAAAGAAAACCCAGCTTAAAAATCATTTCACGGAGGGAGAGAAGCATCCATGCGAGTACATCAATAGTTTTGGGGTCATGTTGTTAATACTGTTGACAGCGGGGTTTGGGTGTGTGTTTTTTAGCTTGTGAATATCCTGACTTAGGGGTGCTTAAGAATCTCTGCCCCAATGTTGTATTTGATATTATACCAATAATTTCATGAGCTGTAACTTGGGGGTTATTTAAAGTCAGGTCAGCTTCAGCTGTGTTCCAAAATTAGACGTCGCTGTGAATGCGTTAGTGTGCAAACGAGGGATTGCGCTAGTATTTCCTTGCCTTGAGCATTGATAAGGTCTGTGACATCAGTGGGTTTCTTATTAACCAGATGTGTCCTGCCCTCTCCATTTCCACTTCAGTGCCCATTTTGAATATACAGCCGTGACAGAAGCAGCCAGAATGGAAAGCAGGAAGCTTCAAAGGACGCCCAGGCATGACGGTGGCAGTCAGGTCTCGAAGCCCTGAGACATTGGAAGCTGCTTTGCAAAGAGTCAGAACAGTGGTGCATCCAGCACAGTGTTATTACACGTTACCTCAATCTTTGCCAAGTGATGTGAGATTCCAGGCGTCTTGGCAACTAAACACATTTAGAGTGTCCTTTGGGAAAATGAGGCACCACAGAAACTGCTCTTGAGAATGAACTACACCACATCCATAAGTCCAGAGAAGGGAAGGAGGGTATACAAAGCATCCAATTCATTCACCAGCATCAAGTAATGTCTGTGGTGGTAAGGTAAAGGTAAAGGTATCCCTGCCCATACAGGCTGACTCTAGGGTTGTGCGCCCATCTCACTTAAGAGGCCAGGGGCCAGCGCTGTCCGGAGACACTTCCGGGTCACGTGACCAGCGTGACGAGCTGCTCTGGCGAGCCAGCACCAGCACAGCACACGGAAACGCCGTTTACCTTCCCACTAGAAAGCGGTACCTATTTATCTACTTGCACTTAAGGGTGCTTTCGAACTGCTAGGTGGGCAGGAGCTGGGACCGAAAGACGGGAGCTCACCCCACCACGGGGATTCGAGGTTTTACCCACAGCGCCACCCGCGTCCCATGTCTGTGGTGGTACTTGTGGCCAAATCCCTTAAGCTTTTTTCATAGTGATGTATCAGTTCATTCAATAAATTGAGGAATTCGAGATTATATATCCCAATGGGTCCACTCTGGCTGCCTCATATTGCATCTGCTCCAGCTGCAAATCTGCACTGGCAATTCAGTGCAATAAGATGGAAGGCAGGTGTGTGACTGACTAAGCTTGTTGGGCATTGGAGTGTAATTTAGCTATAATCATGCGTGCTATGCTATATGATACAAAGCTAAAGCAAACACACAGATTCTCTTTATAAAAGAAAGTCATATAAATGGGGAGGGTGAGAAGGAATTGACACTGTATAATGAAATTGTTGGGTTTGGTTAGCATAAGACTTCATATTTGGTCAAGATTTCCCAGGCTCTGTTTGGAATTGGCTTGTCTAAAATTAGCTAAAGTGAGCTCAGTCTTGCCCAAGTCTGAACTACCTGGTTTAAAACTCAAGCTAAGGGTTAAAGGTAAAGGGACCCCTGACTATTAGGTCCAGTCGTGAATGACTCTGGGGTTGTGGCACTCATCTCGCTTTACTGGCTGAGGGAGCTGGTGTACAGCTTCCGGGTCATGTGGCCAGCATGACTAAGCCGCTTCTGGCGAACCAGAGCTGCGCACAGAAACGCTGTTTACCTTCCCGCCGGAGCAGTACCTATTTATCTACTTGCACTTTGACATGCTTTCGAACTGCTAGGTTGGCAGGAGCTGGGACCAAGCAACGGGAGCTCACCCTGTCGCAGGGATTTGAACCGCCTCTCTTCTGATCGGCAAGCCCTAGGCTCTGTGGTTTAGACCACATCCCTCAAGCTGCTACGGTTACTAGCTGGTTTTAAACGCAAGCTATAGTTCTCATTACACACCCAATTATGTGACCTGGGGATCTCATGAGTTCTTGATGCCTTCCTCCACGCCAACTTCCTCAGGAAACCCTTTTCACTTGGAAACCTGAAAAGTCTTGTAAGCCTCCGTGATCCCAGTCTCCTGAATAGTCCACTCTTGTTGCCTTCCTTTTCCATTACTGCAATGGTGGTCAGGGTGAAACTAATTATGAAATAAGCATATAGTTTGGAAAGTGTCAAACTCAGTTTCAAATTGTACAGAATGCCTAAACTAGGGAAGTTCATACTCTGAACTCCCAAAATCCAGTGAAGGCTTGCATCTATTTGGATTGGTAGGGGAGAAGGCAGACAAAGAGAACCCAGAACCATTGAGTTATTCTACTTTTTTCCACATCCTTTTCCTTTTTTTCCTGTAGGGTATACCTGAGACACAGAGGGAGGAATCTGATGGCCAGTACCACACCCTCAACTGGTTCTCAATTTAAGTAAGATGGCAAGCAGGAAGGGGCCAGCTGAGGGCAGTGTCAGGTTGGTCGGGCAGTGCCCCCTTCACTCTAATGTGCCAGTCTTCGCTGCCAAAATTAAAACATTGGCTTCATCACTATATACTGCCTATCTGCCAAGTCCTAGAGAAGCAAGCATACCCTTTCCTCATTCACTTGGGAACATCCTGTGAATTAATATACGAGTTCATCACAAGACCACATGTTTGTTATGAACATTTTCCCTTCTGAGATAGAAATGCCTGAATTATAACGCACTGTAGCACTTTTGCCCTTTTCTGTTTATGAGAGACAACAAGAGGGAGAAAGCAGGACCCAAGGGAAAGAAGGTGGAGTAAAATGGAGCTAAGGTTACAAGTTTTCACTAAATTATGGGCAGGCAAGCCATTCATCATTCTAGTAAGACTTCAAAAGAAGCAGAAGCAGAAGAAGCTTCTTGAAACAAAGTATAATCATGAGTATTATGCAGCAGTTTAAAAATAAATGAAAAACAGAGTTGTAAAACAGGGAAGTCGTGCCCATTATATCTTGGTAGCCTACACAAATCACATGGTGAGAGTTGGAAAGCTTCCATCTAGTCCAATCATCTGCAATACCTCAGCCATCAGAATGTACTAAACATCCTTCCAGTTGCCCTTATGATCTAACCATTTAATGGAATGGTTAGCATGAGTCAGTTCAACCTGTTTGGCCCTCAGCTTTTAACACTTACAGCTCCAGCTGTAAGGACTGGAAACTTGCTTTATCTCATAGAATTATAGAATTGTAGAGTTGGAAGGGACCCCAACTCTAGACCCTTCACAGGAAGAAACTCAGTAATACAACAAAGCCCTTTCTCCCCCACAAACACAGAAACACATTTTTTAAACTGGAGGCATCAGGGATTGAAGTTTGCCCAGACCCATGGTTATTCACAGAAAATACACATAATTCGCTGAACAAAACAAAATTCACTTCATGCATATGGCCAGAGCTTCTGAACTATGGACAGTATTATTATTATTATAACAATTAATTTGTGGCTCACCTTCTAAACCACCATCTCAAGCTGATTTACATGTAAGATAGTTAAAAGCTGTTAAAAACACAAAAACAGCAAATGCA
The DNA here is from genome assembly GCF_965113315.1 of Podarcis vaucheri. Classification (NCBI taxonomy): domain Eukaryota; kingdom Metazoa; phylum Chordata; class Lepidosauria; order Squamata; family Lacertidae; genus Podarcis; species Podarcis vaucheri. Next base: position 75,536,148 of record NC_138766.1, read on the forward strand.
TTTAAAACAAGACGTGCCATAAAGACCCATTAAAATGCCTGTCAGAATATAAACGTCTTCAACTGTTTCTGGAAAGTGCAGATAGTGGTAGCTTGTTATGTCTCAGTAGGAATGCTACTCCACTGAATGGGAGCAGCCACACTAATAATCAACGAGTAACAATCTTAAAACCAAGTGGGAATGGAAGTTGGGTTTTGTATGCACACCTCTTTATTTTAAAGCTAATTGAGACTTGCTCTCAATGGGGCTGTCCTCTCTCTCTCTCTCTCTCTCTCTCTCACACACACACACACACACACACACATATAACACAGAAGAGCAAGCAATTCCCAGAGGGCTGATCTGGAGACCATGAGTTGGCCTGCAACCTACAGAGGGCCACATGAAATTCTGCCAGGGGCCACCGCAGGTTCCCTACTGTTGTTCTAGAGCAGCCTTTCTCAACCTGTGGGTCCCCAGATGTTGTTGAACTACAACTCCCATCACCCCTAGCTTGCAAGGCCAGAACTCAGGGATGATGGGAGTTGTAGTCCAACAACATCTGGGGACCCAAAGTTTGAGAACCACTGTTCTAGAGTATATGTGTGCTTTTTTGCACAGCACCAAGCCAAAACTTCAAAAGACCAAAAATAAGAAAAGAGAAGGGCAAAAGGCTGATTTAATCATTTGAAGGATGTTCTATAGTCATAACGATGACAAAAATGGCCTTAAGTGTCTTTTGTGCATTACATCAAGCTACTTGCTGCTCCACAAACAGGAACATTTTAACTTTACTTCAGCTTTTACCTCCTGCAGTAAATTCTGATGAGGTACTTTACAGACTGAAATGATGATAGATCCCCAGCCAAACCTAAGTGGGTTTTAGGGGTTTCTTTTTTTCTTCTTCTTTATGGCAAAGTGCTAGTGGACTTGGTACATTATAGAGTAATAGCCTCCAGGGTCCTACTGGAAAATGAGGGGACACAGCCTAAGCTGATGTGACAGAACATGGCGCTACGTGATGCTATTTAGTGAGAAGAGCAAAGAGTTTCATTTTCAGGAGGGCCTTATTCCGTGTGTCATGATGAAGAATGGGAAACAAACCTAATTCTTGTAGCAAATAAATGGCAGATGGAGTAAACTACCAGTTTCCTTTCTTTAAGAGTCTGCAGTAAAAGCTTTATTTTCAGACATAAAAACGATTTGGTGGTGACAAATCTCCTGTCAAAGAGTCAAAGTAGCTCTGAAGGTTTACAACAGTAGACTTGACTTACTGTATGATGTAGATGGGCATCAAAAAAGTTGATCTAAATAAATGCCAACAAGTTATTTCTCTAGTTGTTTAGGGTTGCTGTTATGAGTTGTCCAAGCCTACTTTATTCTTAAGTGAAAATACCCTTTATTCTTTAAAGCAATGTGGGCCACAAGCAGTATTTAGGACAGTGTTCTTCAGCTTTGGTCTTCAGATGTTGTTGTTGAGCTAAAACTGCCATATCTTCATCCAACTCAAGGATCTCAGAGGAGCTGAATGCTCAAGTATCATGGGAGCTACAGTGCAGCACTGGAAATCCAAGACAGAATATTAGTGATTTAAGAGAAATATACTATTTATTTACATTGTGAAAGAGAAATCCATTTTCAGATTCTGGGCTGGAAGAATATAGTGAAAAGGCATGCTAACTCATGCTAACTCACAGGCAGAATCATATTGTATCTGTATTTATTTTGTTTCAGTTGGACATTTATTAACTGCCCATCAACCAGGTCCTCTGAGCAGTTTGACACATATACAAAAATAATTGTGTGTGTGTGTGTTTGTGTATACAATTATCAAAAGTTTGAACAAGAAAATCAACACAATCAACATCAAAACCCTTCTAGAACAGCCTTTAAAACCCACCTTAAATTATTTTTCCAAAGGTTAATATACAGTGAGCACAGACTTGGAAATAAAAAGGTCATTAACTAGATCCAAGCTTTAACCCAGGATCTGCTGGCATTTCTTAATTTATTTCAAAAGGTGTTGAGTATAGGATGGAACTGATTTTGTGCTATAAAACATCCACCGCTAAAAAATAATTAAAAAATCACCCTTCACCACAATGCCCTATAAACATGTCTCACCTTAGCACCATTCATGGCTTATAATCAAGCAAGCTAGCAGAGCAATTCAGCGGTGTGTCGACCACAGCTAATGGCTGATAGGTTTGTACAGAATGTAATTGAACTGTGAAATTCATTTCATCAGAAGTGGCTGGATTAAAATAGCAGCTGGATAATTTTGAAATGATCAATGATAACATTTGTAATTTTGCATGCTCAAGTGGAGTGTTCAGCTGCTACGATTCAAGGCACCAGCTTATAACAATAAAGAACCGGAAGATAGCTTCCAACTTGCCTTGTCACTCCTGCCTTAGGCATTCCTGTCTCTCCAGCTACTTCAGCTGTTTACTAAGGGCCAAGCAGGGCTACTGAAACATTCATCTGTTCCAGTGCTTTCCTGGGGGCGTGGGGTGTGTGTGTGTGTGTGTGTGAACTTAAATGTGCAAATGTTCACATTTTTAAAAACTGTTTGGTGATCTTGTTTCTGCTTTGGTGCCTTCCCCACCCACTTTGGTTTCTTGCATCTCCCAGAGTGATCACAACCTATTAGGAATCATATAATGCATGCCTCTGGATAGTTTAGACTATGGCTATCCTGGGACTGACGGGGACCAGGTTTGCAAAATCTGATGTACTGAATTTGATGGCACCACAGTTTGGCTATATGCTGATGTCTCCCACGCAACCCTGTTTAGGCATTCAGATGGATACAATCATCACAACCGCGTGTAGAAAGTTCCTGCATTCACAGCTTTAGGTACAGGTGACTATGTCAGGGGCAGAGCCTGCCACTTGCACATGCATTGTTCTCACATTGAACATATGTGAAGGGCTTTAGAGTGAAGAAAATCTCCCTGGACTACTGGGTGATCTCATGCGATCATGTATAACACCATCACAGATAAAATAAAAAAATTCCTTCCAGTAGCACCTTAAAGACCAACTAAGTTAGTTCTTGGTATGAGCTTTTGTGTGCATGCACACTTCTTCAGATACCTTTGACATCATAAAATGATGTATGACATCATAAAATGATGTAAGCAATCGGGGTTGGCTATGCACTGATGTCAGTGAGGGCAAACAAAGCTTATTCAGAGTAAGAGAGATACTACTCAGAAGAAAAACACTTCAATCTCCCTTTATATCAGTTCCTCCATGATTGCTGGAAGGAAGCTGAGGCTTAAAATGCCAATGAAAATGTTAGCAAAAATTGAGTTCCTTTCAGCACTTGGTGTAACAGACAGCAGCAAAAGAGTTCCCATGCATAAGGGTGCCCAGTCTTGTAGTTCTCCTATCAGAAAGAGCTGTTTTGTGGAGTGCTGCTCTCCCTATACTTATAATGTGTGCCATCAACTACTCATGGTTTCGTTCTGGGGTGAATCCCCAGGTTTTTACAAAACAGGTTAATATTTGCTACCACTTATACAGAGTTTCCTTCAAGACTGTAAGAATCTTCAGTTGTTCTTCCTGTACATATTCCCAGTTAAGTGTCCTTAAGAGCCATGTATTTCAGTGGGTCTTCTCTGAGTAAAACTTATTTGGATGCAACCCAATATCCATATGCATGTGGTCTGAAGGTCCATGAGGCCACTGCTTTGCTGTAGCTAAGGAGATCTGGATGAGAGACAGCCTGAGAACCACATATGTGCTGCTTTGTGTTCAGTGGCAGAAGAAAGGCAAGATATAAGCATCAGAAAATCACTGTACATCTGCACACAGCATATAGATGAGTGAGACTTTATACTCCAAATGTTTCATCCAATAGTCACTGCTTCTCAGACAAATCTTCCTTACAAGACTGTGATGATAAAATGGAGAGGGGGAAAACCTTGGATGAAAGGTGTGATATAAATGCAACAACAACAAATAATAATAAATTGTTCCTCAGCAGGTAACTACATTGAGCATGTTCATGTAAACTGCCAACTGGAATTATTGATTCATGCACAGTATCTTCAATCAGTTCCAAAGCAAGTGACTCTGTCATGAATTAAGCATACAGTGACTGGTAAGCTGTGCCAGGAAGAAACAGAAATCCAAAGACATCGTCATTATCATCATTATTTTTAAAAGCAATATATTAGCTAAGGTGAATATATAATGTGTGCCAGGTGACCGAGAAAAGAGGAATTGTGTTTCTACTTGTTAATTATCATAGTTAAAAAGATGTTTCTTTTAAAAAAGAAAAAGGAAAATCACATCCAGTGATATAGTCTAGTGACTTCTGTTGATAAGGATCTATTAGCAAAGACCTGATGTTGCTAGGAGCTGTGAATCAGTCCTGAATACAAACAGAGAGCTCATTTGTAAAAGCATTACTAGAGATGAATCCCTGATCTCAATTAACTACCAACTCAAGTCATATCAAGCTAATATGATTCATTAGAACATAACAAGAGTAAATAATTTTGCCACCAGAACAAATTTATTTCAGATGCACTGCAAGCCTTACTTAAAATGTCAGATAGATTATAAATACATGCTAAGTGAGTTAATGAAAAGATTAATGTCTGTGACATCTGTGTTTTCAGATATACCTCTTTATTCTTTCCAGGATGAGAGACCTCATCTCCACCCCTACAATGGATACTTTCTTTGAAATATATAGCACTCTTTTCTACCATAAATTAATAATTGATTTTCTGGCTGTAATTTGCATTTCCAAACTGAAACAATGCATACACCCACAGACATACTTGAAATGAAAGAGAGCTGAGTACAGAATTGGTGTTGTGTAATTTTAAGAGGTGCTCCACACAACTTGTGTACCACCAGAGGTCCCATCTGTTGGAATCCTGGAAGCCAAGACCCAAATTTGGGGACAAGTATGCTTTGGTGAGTGAGCCCCAGTAGAGATTCTACATGGCCAAACAGCAGCAAAGAAGGGCATGTAAATACAGACTGTGAAAACTTTAAAATATGCCCTTCCCAGTGAATTCCAAGATGTCTCCTTCCATAGTTATTTCCACTTCCCTAGCACAAAGATAGACCCCAGATAGTGGGGAGGGGGAAGCTGAAACAGATGGAGGGATGGAGGAATGAGAGGGGAAAGTTCTGTCTGTTCAGACTCTGGTGTGAACAAATCGTCTTTTCACCCTGCCTCCTCAAAGCGGTGGGGAGGAAGACGGAGGTTCGGGATGTGCCATAGAGATAGGAAAGTCAGATCCACCCATTTTTGGCACTGGTTTCACCCACTGCTGGGTTCAGCCCCTATCAGGTTACTTCTAAGGGAACATCACTCTTGAGATATGGGGGGAGGTTCTGATTCCCTGCTTTAAACACTTATCAGAAGCCAGGGGTGCCATCTTGAGTAGAATATTGGGGGGGGCAGGTAAGCCCCACCCACATAATGGATCACAAGATGCAGCACACACACAATGACAATGCCCATCAACTTGGGTGGGGGACAGTCCCCACAAATATTTTACAGGAGGGGGCTGAAGGTACCTTGGCCCCTAGGAATTGGCTCCTATGCCAGCAGCAATTTTCCACTGCAAGGATCTCTGGAAACCTCTGCCCAGAGCTACAGTTTTATTCATTTAGCCTTTTACTTGTTCAATCTATAAAATTTGAGTAATCTGTAGCCAAAGCCAACAGAAGAAAAAAAAGTATGATTCAGATTTTGAGGAAGAGGCTTGGAACAAAAATCGAGGCACCCCCCTTCTGTGTTTATCCTTCTGAGAGGCAATGAACATTGTATGCATTTTTAAGACTTGGAAGGAGAACTCAGTTTTACTGACTCATTAAATACCCAGGCAGACAATATTGCACTCATTCTTCTAAATGTAAAGTATGCTGAAATGTTATTCCATTCACTGTTGCCACCATTTACAACTTAGATTGAAAAACAAAGAACTTGCTGTTTGGCTCTTTCAATTCCACCCCCCTCCTTTTTCAACACAATATTTTTTTGCTGCAGCTCCCACACTTCGCTACAGAACTGTTGGTTCAGTGGAATGTGTTCTGCTGAGATATTATGCCTTATTTATCTTCCTGAAAAATTATCCATGCACCTCGGTTATTGCAAAAGGAGATGATTCACTGAGCAGTAACACTGCAGCCCACCTGCTTCACCCAAAATTTAAATATATAAACTGAGCATGTCCAATACCACAGAATATTACCTACCACCCCCAGAAATCTTCCTCTGTAATAGATGAAACGTGCAGAAGAAATGATAAAAGAATAAAATTTAGTTAGTCGGCTAGTTACTTTATTGAATTTATGAATTGCTTGATACAACAAAATGCCCCCAAAGGAAAATAAAATACAGTAATATAGTAATAAAAAGCTATAAGCATATTAGAAACACAATCAGAATGAAAACAGTGGCAGTCCCAAGTACATAAGAGCATAAGAACATAAGTCTGCTCAATCAGGCCAATGGCCACCTAGTCTACCAACATTTTCTCACACTGGCCAACCTGTGGGAAGCTCTCATACAGAATCCGAGCCAATAGCCCTCTGTGCTCCTATGTCCTCCAGCAACTAGTATTTAGAAGCATACCTGGCTCCAAGACTAGTGGCTAATGGTACATTCCACTGAAGTAGTCTAATCTGGAGCACAGACAAGTGAAGCCAAGCTATCACTGCCAAGATGGCATTGCAGCTGGGTTCAAAGAAACGAGATTCAGAAAAGAAAGAAAGGGGAGGGAATAATCATTGGATAGTGGGGTTTTCCCCTTAATCTATGAAAGAACAATGCATTTCTGTTTGATTAGGGCTGCATTCAGATGTGCGGTTTATTGTGTTAGTTTTACCTACCCCCCACACAGAGCTACAGCTTTGAAAGTTCTGGGTATTGTAGCACAAAAAATCATGGAATAAAACATCCCTTTATTCCATTTCCCCGATATGATTATCGTATCATAGAAATGCCATGAAGCACAAAAATTCATGGAACAAAACACCCCTTTATTCCATTTCCCCGATATGATTATTGTATCATAGAAATGGAATAAAGTGCTATCTTTTGAAAGAGCTCTTAATTGCTATCACCATTCTGCAAACTCACAGAACATTACACACACACACACACACACACACACACACACACACACACACACATTTATTTATGCACTCCTAGAAAGTTCCCAAGTATCTAGAAGTCACCCCCTTGTTTTGGGGTGGCTCCATTTCATTTTCTACTTCATTTTTGAACTGATAGGCATTTGATCACCCAACTTCACTGTTAGATGGAATAATATAAACTCAGCTATCGATTTAGTAAGTGGCCCGAGGCACGCCGTTATCTCTTGATCCTCCTTCTGCAAGATGGGCATAATAACACTAGTCTACTGCACAGGAGCGTTACGAGGATTTCTGGAAGAAGGTATGCAAAGCACTTCAAGCATTTTAAAACACTATCTATGTTATATTATTCTGAGTGTCAGGATGATCACCTCCAGTCCTAGGTTTCCACCATAAATTCTAGAGAGTTTTCAAAACAATCTGGATGCTCAAAAACAACCATGAGATGTTTCATGGAGCATGACACAAAAAACTCTGGAGCCTTTACATTTGGCCACTTGTCACACATTTCAGTGATTTGTGCCACAGGATGAGAAGGTTTTAATTTAAGTCTTAAAACCCATCTTTCAGAGTACTTGAAAACCCTGTTCAGCCAAACAAGCCAACATGTCCAGTCAACCTGGAGAAGATTGTTCTCACTTGCAGGATTGGAACCTGTTCATAGAATGGTCTCTGGGGAAAGTTGCATGGATAATCTTTTTTGACAGTTATTGTTCTAAAGCTGCTTGGGTGTTAAGATTGGCAGAGGGGGATCTTCTTGGTAGTTCCTTCATTGTTAGAGGTTTGTGGTGGTGGTGGCTTGGAAAAAGTTCCCTAAACTGTGGAATTGCATCTGCAGAGAGATGTGTCTGCCGCCATCATCATATGCTGTACACACACCTCAATGAAAGGGACTTCGGTGTCCAGACCAGGAATGTAAAAACCAGGCAGCAAGGTTTCTTAAGGAAAAAGATTTTTATTTGGTTTTGTCAGACAAAAGCAAAGGGTGCATTTAAGAAATTGCGAAAATGCCCACCCCTCCTTAGGGGCAGCCAACTTATATACCTTTTGCAAAGCACAGTTCAGCCCCTCGACACTCCCCATCTATTGCATATTCATCATAGCTCTACCAATCAGATTGGTGGCTGCCGTGTTTGGTTCCAAGCTTGCCCTATCCACTAGATGGCGCCAGAAGCTTATAACCTACTTAACCTGTTTACTAGTTCCAGTAACTACCCCTGAGCAGGTGTTTCTTGGAAATGTACCGAAGCGCGTCCTGTGGTTTTGGCAGTTTCTCTCTAAGAGTTATATCTGAATTTTGGTGGTTAGCTACGTCCTGTTTGTCAGGGGTTCGTTTCTCAGAAATAGCAAACTGGCTTAACCACAATGTGCTGCACCTGCAAAATCTTAACTGTGACCTATTTTGCTGTTTGCAAGGCAAGAGAGAAAAACAGTTTTAGCTGCTTGCTTTTATGAAATGGCTTTTAGAGGTTAAACATGGCTCTGGTCTGGCTCTCAATTGGTCATCCTGACCTTCACTCCTTCACTATACACCGGCCTTTGTCACCTGATATTTCGGGAGCAATCCTATGCAGAAGAAGCTGGCGTAAAGCAAGACGGTGTGAATGAAAGTTACATCAGATCCAAACCCCAATCAGCAGCTGGGCTGCTTCTGCAGCTCTGCCTAAGCCTTTAAACTAGTGAGCTATGCTGGCTTGCCAGGTCATGTGATTGAATTGAATGGGTTTGGTATTACTACTACTTTCCATACTGTTCTGCATGTTGTTATTGTTGATGATAAATTCATTGGTAATCATTCTCCAGCAATTCCCAGCGTGGGTGACAACGCTGTTAAAAACAGTTAGAAACAAATTACAAAAACAGGAATAGGATGGGCCCTGAAAACACACTTCCCAGGTTTCAAAGGCCAGGGTACAGGTCAAACCTACGTCCGACACCCAAGACACCCCTAGAAAAACTGGGGGGGGGGGCCTTGCACCAGCCTTGGCTCAGGCAGCTTCAGCTTGGTGGTTGAGGACTTGATGCTGGCTGAGCCTGGCTGAGACAATCACTGGAGAGTCACATTTCATGGAAAGGTAATGTGGTATGTTATACTTTGGACACACTATCATCTAACTATATCTATCTATCTATCATCTATCATCTATCTATCTATCTATCTATCATCTATCTATCTATCTATCTATCTATCGATCTATCATCTATCTATCTATCTATCATCTATCTATCATCTATCTATCATCATCTATCTATCATCATCTATCTATATCATCTATCTATCTATCATCATCTATCTATCTATCTATCTATCTATCTATCTATCTATCTATCAGCTATCAGCTATCTATCTGTCATCTATCATGTCTTTAAAATTGTCTTGTTCTATAGTAGGACATAGGCACTTATTCCATTTTGAGTCAGATCATTGGTCCACTCAGCTTTTTACTGTCTGCTCTGGCAGGCAGCATCACTCCAAAATCATAGGCAGAGAAACGTTTCTTACCATTCTAACTGGAAATGCCAAGGACGAAACCTGGGAGCATATACATGTAAAGTAGTAGTCACCAGAGTGAAATGCACAGGAACCAATGTGCCTGTCAGCACCTTTTATGGCACCTGTAAGAGGTCATAGTAAATATCCCCTCAAAAATCCACAGTGCATGAGAGACTGTTTGTCCTTCCTGCTCAGCTCCTGTTTGCACTGGCACAGCCTTTCCACAAAGGAGCCATTTTGTATTATGCCACACTCAGAGCAGCCATTTTGTGACTGGCACCCATAGCATGTTCTCAAAAAATTCAGCTATGCGCCCTGGCCCATAAAGGTTTACGACCCCTGATGGAAAGTTGTGTGCTCCAGCCCTGAGCACCTGACCCCTTCCCGCAAGCTCAAATCAAGTTATCCTTTTTTGGTATGTGAACAGCCAAAAGCTCATTTTCATGAAACCCCAGAGCTCACATTTAGTAGGCAACCACCTCAAATTAATGTAAGTTTAGTTTTCATTGTTAGATCATCCGAAAGGACCAAGTGTAGAGTCATTATAAATGCACATGATTAAGAGAAGCTGGCAAAAAAATGTAGGAAATGTCAACACTAATTTAATCAAAGGGGATCTCAGACTTTGTGTGTGTGTTTCAGCCTGCCCAAGATTAATTAAAGCAAAGCAAAGATGGGCAGCAATGTATTCATTGTCATTCCAAGTTTAAGGGCAGGCAGAAAAAAGAATAAAACCAGGAAAGAAGATCAGAAGATTCTTTACGGCATATGTAAGTCAAATGATGATAACCAACATTTATTTATTTATGACATTTATATGATGTGCAATAACATAAACTTCTGTGAGGGGCTTGCAATAAATAAAGGCAAGCAATCCTGTGTTTGAGAGGGGGCTGTCCATTTTCTCTGTAGTACTATCAAATGGCCACCATTGCAGGTGCACCCTTCTGCCTCGTTCCTTTCAAAGCTGACACATAGAGAGTTTTCCTTTGCCATTTTTTTAAATGCCCCAAACCTTCCTTCTGAATTCAGCCTGTCTCATGTGGTGGAACTGGTGCTTTCTGTATAAGCCAAACCTACTGAAATCTATCATGGTCTCTGATGTGATAGATATGAAGTCCCACAAATTTAGATGAAACATTATTTCTGTTGAAAGTTCATGGGGGTGGGGGGAGTAATGAATGGCTTATTTTACAAACACATCAAAGAGGGGTTGTGGAAGCAGCCTGCCAACTAAAACTAGACAACAAAACATGTGGTAAGGATCTATTGGAGAAGTTGTGTGTGTGTGGCAGGACCAGATAGGACAGGATGATACCCTGTAGCACCCCACAACACAGCTACCACAGGGCCAAGAGACACCCACCCAATGTTGTTCTATGTGATCAGAGACAGGACCAAAAACATTGTAAAACAAGACCCCTGTGCCCATCTCAGGAACATAGTGTGTGTTGGAATTCTGCCTGGGTCAGAGGAATGTGCCACAGCGTAGGCACCGGCAGATATTCCTGTCGACCTCCCCGCGTCTCCACTCTGCTGATAAGCAGGCGAGGTCCCGGCGATTCATCTCAGATGTGAGAGGAACACACCGTTCATCCTCTCTCCCCTTTGGTGTCCCCCAGGAGGGGAAAGAAGCAGACAGAAAACTATTTACATCTTTTATTTCTGTCTCTCATATCAGTACAGAGAAACATGTCTGCACTCGACAACAGCAAGAAGAAACTCCACCCATGTACTTCCAGTACGGGTCATATGACACACACACTGAGCTAACATCCGGTGCTCAGTACAGAATGGACTGCCCCTTTGTTCCCATGGCAACAGTCACAAACATCCTGTCTGGCTTTCCAGCCACAAGCAGCTGACTGAGCTGCTGGAGCCTTTACTTGCTGCAGCATTGGTGCTTTATGGTAACATACTCCCCCTAAAGTATCAATGCGTGCTGCGAGCAAAGCATCATCCAGAGAAGAAAACAAACAGTTGTTATACTTATAACATTCCCCTGTTGTTTCAGTTCCACCCTTGGAACTACCCGCCACTGGTTTTACCAATGTACCTCTCTGGTTGTGTGACTCAGCATCACCTTGGTTAACAACTCTCTGTTGTGCCTTTGTCTCTGACTCAGACACAGCTTCAATCTGTCCTTGGTCGTTTACAACAGCAACATATGCAAGGTTAGCAAATTCCTTTGAATACCTTTTGGGTGGTACACCCTTCGTTGCTCTCTCAGACCTTCGTAAGAGCTGCTGCTCTTCTCTGCTTTCTGGTTCAGCCTCTGAACTCTCTGGAGAACCAGTACTAAGCTTAATCAGTGGTTCATCCTCCTCTTCTGAGGGTCTAGTCATTATTTGAGATTTCCTCTCAATGACTGTGACAACTGAGCTGTCTGAGCTATCAGTGTCATCATCATCAGTACCACTGAACTCAATAAGATCAAACTCATCATCATCATCATCAGAATCATCTGTGGAAAAAGTATGAACAATCACTCTCTCCTGTTCAGGAGCACTCTCTAGAAATTTTGTGAGAATCACCTGACCAGATTCAGACAAAATTACTCTGTAGAGACCTTTTTCATAACCCACGAAGATGCCTTTGGCATTCTTTACCCCACTTGGAGCTTCTGTTCTCACATGAGACCCGAAAACCTTAAAATAGGCAACAGAAGGTTTTCTATTAAACAGCTTCTCAAAAGGAGAACATCCCAACTCTGTTGAGACTTTTCTCAACCACACATGAAGATAGGACGCTAAAGATTCGGCCCAATAATCATGTGGTAAATGTGAACTTAGCAATTGCGCATGCATCCCCTTTTGCAATTCTTTGTTCACCCTGACACAGACACATTTCTTCCATGCTTCTTCGGAACTAGCAAGTTTGTGTCTTATCCCTTTCTCATCCAGGAACCTCTGGAAATCCTGTAAAAGAAAAACTGGCTTGTCATCTGTGAAAAGACAATCAATGTTAGCATCATGCATACTTTTAACCTTGTCACAAAACTCTTGAAACTTTTCTAAAGTTTCCTGCGGTTTCTTCATCAAGTAAACCCAAGAATAATTTGTGTAACAATCAACACACACAAGGTAATATTTTGCACCGCCTCTAGATGGTTCTAGTGGACCAATCACATCAGCATACACCCACTGAAAAGCTCTGTGGACCTTCTTGGCCACCTTCTTGGTGTTCACACTGGTCATACCTGCAAGAGAAATTTCGTTAGAATCAGAAGTATTACATTTCATGTAATCACTTTGATCAAAAGTCAACAAATACAGTCCATCTTTCTCTTTAGCAGTTAGAAACAGTTCTCCATCTTTGTAGATCTTGCATCTTTTAGCATCATAGTACAGTTTTAGTCCCTTCTTTGCAATCTGCGAAGCACTCAGCAGACTAAATTTCAGTTCTGGAACCAGGTAAACATCGCTTATAGTCAAGTTCAGACTCTCAAGATACACAGTTCCAATTCCGGTCGCTTCCAGTTCTTGACCGTTGGCTTGTTTCACAGTGAAGCTTTGCTTCTTCAACGTCGAAAACAGTTCTCTGTGTGGGCAGAGATGCTTCGTGGCGCCGGTATCGATTATGAATGCGTTCCCAACATCTGGCGTGGTTCCTTTCGCCATCATAGCCTTTGCAGGTTTCATCTGGCACTTGGTACTGCTTTTGCTTGACGCCTCAGGCTTCATAGAGCTGTTCTTGGCTCCTTTTGACTGTCGTGGCTTCTTACAGTTTCGCTGTAGATGCCCAGTCTGTCCACAATTATAGCATCGGACGGCACCCAATGCTACGGCATGCTCTCCAGTAGCATCAGCAGTGGGAAGATTAGAACTCTGTTCTTGCCTCCCTCTGTCTTTCACTTCCAGTGCAGCAAGTCTGTCGTGTTCGTTCTGGACGACGGCACACACTCTTTCCGCGGTTAGCTGCTGAGCAGGTAGCGAACCAAGCTGACTGGCTACAACCTTGTAGGTGCGGTTCAGGCTGTTTATCATCGTGAAGCAAAACACTTCCTCCTGTAGACGTAAATTGCGTTCCACCATCTGTTGACACAGAAACTTCATCTCTGTCAAGTGCGCTTGAACATCTCCATCAGGCGCTAATCTCAGATTGGTCAACTTCTCAAAATACAGCAACGCTGAAGAACCAGCATCTCTCTGATGCGTTGTACGCAGCGCGTTCCAAACCTCTTGCGCAAATTCCAAATGCTGTATATGCACAAGCTGCTCATCTGAGACACACAGAATTATAGCAGTCCTAGCCTTCACATTCTGTGACTCCCAAGCACGCGTTGGTGCTGCTGGGATGGGATTTTCAATCACCCCAAACAGTCTCTGATTCTGCAGCAGGGCCTTCATCTTTACAGACCAAGATGAATAATTGTCATTGGTCAGGAGGGGTGGAGAAGGCAAGCCTCCCCCCTTCTTGGCATCCATTTTGAGTCCTTGCATTGACTCTAAAACACAAGCCTCTAAAATCCAATAGCTGGCTTGTTTACTCTCTTGACACCTGGCAACTCTGACACTGGCTGCGTTGGAAAGTCCCTTCCAGCAGTTCGTGAGGACCTAGTCATAACAAACTTTGTTTTCGCCTCTCTGAAGCATAGTCTGACTGTCCAGCCCTCTCGAGTAACTTTCCATTCTCCTCTCTGAGGCACAGCCTTCTGAAGGACGTTGCCTAGCAACAGCGCATTCCTTTCCTCGGACAGGAAACCACAAAAATGCCTGGTATGCAGGCCTCTTCTAAGTTGGAGCTGCTTTCCCACACTCGCTCTCCGTGAAGCAGAGAATGAATCAATCTGCATTCACTCTTTTAAGCCCTTAATATCTCATACCTTGAGCATCGGCTTGGCTGTCAGCTTCTTCTGGTCAGCTTCTGGCTGCAGAGAATCAGCCTCTCAAATCAGGCTTCCATGGAGCAGAGGAGGACAATTCACCAGCCTCTCATCCAGATGTCCGATGGACAGCAACCATCCGAAGGCTGCCACTGTTGGAATTCTGCCTGGGTCAGAGGAATGTGCCACAGCGTAGGCACCGGCAGATATTCCTGTCGACCTCCCCGCGTCTCCACTCTGCTGATAAGCAGGCGAGGTCCCGGCGATTCATCTCAGATGTGAGAGGAACACACCGTTCATCCTCTCTCCCCTTTGGTGTCCCCCAGGAGGGGAAAGAAGCAGACAGAAAACTATTTACATCTTTTATTTCTGTCTCTCATATCAGTACAGAGAAACATGTCTGCACTCGACAACAGCAAGAAGAAACTCCACCCATGTACTTCCAGTACGGGTCATATGACACACACACTGAGCTAACATCCGGTGCTCAGTACAGAATGGACTGCCCCTTTGTTCCCATGGCAACAGTCACAAACATCCTGTCTGGCTTTCCAGCCACAAGCAGCTGACTGAGCTGCTGGAGCCTTTGCTTGCTGCAGCATTGGTGCTTTATGGTAACAGTGTGATCACTGGTATCAAAAACTTCAGATAGATCAAGAAAGAATAATAGGTTGCACTCAACCCAATCATTCTCCATAAAGGTCATCCATCAGGCTGACTCTGGCTGAGCCAGTCCCATAACCAGGCCTAAACCCAAATTAAAATAGCTAGTTTCATCCAAGAGTACTTGCAGCTGTCACACCATAACCTTCTCAATCACTTTCCTCCAACGGCATGTCACAAACCAAAAGTTTCAGGATTGGCTTGGATCACTGCTTCTCAAAATGGCCAGGACTGCTCCATCCCTACAGGAAGGCATTGGCCACACCATGGATCCACCAACTCATATCCCCTCAGTAAGCCTTAATAAGTCGACCTGACCCATGTCATCAGGTTGCATCAACTGAAACTAAAACAATGATGTTGCAGCTGACGTTGTGTTGTACACCTCACAAGAGTCTGCATGTGGATGTGGTGGTAAGATCAATAGATTTCAATTTCTATAGCATGGGCTGATGTCAGGGACTGGGCAGAGGAGGAATGGTAGAGACTGCCTCCCCCATCATGACCCTTCTAGGGAGGAGGAAGAAGAAGACAGTATAGATTTACAACAGGGGTTGCCGGCGGTCACAGCCCAGAGGCAGATAAGGAGGGTAGTTGGGAAATAATGGGAGAGCCAGAACAACACCCAGCTCACATGCTGTCATTAGAAAGCATTCCAGACCCACCATCTCCCAGAACCAGGTGAGCCTTAAAAGTAGGAGAGCAAAGAGTTTGAAGACAGGAGGTGATGATGATGATGAATGAGGAAGTAGGAGAGATGGGGGAGGTTAAGATTCACTCACGACAACACCATTATCCCAGAGGCTGGGTTCTATAGCCTCTGCAAAGTTTGAAATAAAAAAGGACTGTAAGAAACTTCTCCTTGTCTTTATGCTTTCCTGGGCAACCAGCCAGGAGCCACCGACAGCATCCTGACAGCTGCATCTTGGATGGGATGCTAGCAGTTATATATTATCGTAATAGTTTAGAAATTTTATAATATAAACAAATAAATAAGTTCAAACTTTCTCCCTGAAAATTTCTTACACATTACCTCCCCCTCCCATGCAAAAGCTAGCAATTCCCCCCTCCATTTTTATGGGGCAGGGAGGATGAATGGCTTTACAAAAAGAGAGAGGTGTTTTTGGCCCACCACTAGTTCAGACAAACCTTTCTCCAGTATCTAGACATCTCATGTGGCTTCTCAAATTCCTGTTTAGATTTTGGTTTAGCATTGCACAGTTGTTCTGAATATATACCTGAAACCCCTTGCAGACTCCATAAAGAGAGCAAACCAAAAAGGCAAAAATGAAACCTTCCAACTTCTGTAACACATTCTCCTACAAACTTTCTATTTTCTTTCACACTGTGTTAGTATTTCCCTCCCTTAATATGATGTGAAAGGCACTAACACAATTACAGTGGTCTATTCTATTAGGTAGGGAAAAATGCTAATATTCTATCCTGTGATTTGGAGCTAATATCATTAAGAGAATTTCCCATTACAATGAAAGCTTACTAATATATTATGAAGGGACTTTTCCCCATCCTCTTTCCCCACTTCTCTACCACCATTAGCTTTCTAAGCCAATTTACATCTCCCTACATGGAGAGACAATTAGAAGCCACTGGGAAAATAATTTTTATCTTAAAACCTCTTCTGCCACTTTTACTGTGGATGCTCGCATTGCCGCTGTGCAGTTTGGCGTCCCTAGGAAATAACCATTGTTTGCTTATTTTATTGGAGATGGTATAATATTTATTCCCTTGGATATCTGTTGCCAATCAATAAAAAAAGTGGAAGCTTATCTTACCTATTTTTCTCTCACATCTTTCTAATATAGGACAAAAAGAAATCAAGTCATTTCCCAGCTCTTTTCCTCTTTAATAACTTTCCTAAGTAACTTGTCATCATGTGCAAGTCCAAATGACAGGTTGATCCTAATAAAACTTGATGCAATGTGTCTTGTTTGGTGATTTGTGTGATGGACACTGTTCAGAACAAATTCCATTAGAAGTGACATGTTCCACGCTGGAGCTCCACTCTGGGACATGACCTAAACCCAACTCTCCTTCCTGCCTTCATGAAAGGAACCGAGATCCATGGGACATAGCAGCCTATCTGCATTTCGCATCACGATGCCTCTCCCAAGTGACCTCTGGGTATTTCTCCCCTTCCATTTTGTCACTGCATTTTCTCCACCAAGCAGTAGCCACAGGAACCACTGCTAATAGCAATGGAAAAGAGGCAGACTGGTGTGAAGAGCAGTGGAGTAGCATGGGGGGGGGCACAGAGGCAGCTGCCCCAAGCACAAAACTATTAAGGACATAAACTTTCAGTACCTGGAGCTGCCTCAGTATAGCTGTACTCTTCTGTCTCTGGGCTCCTTCTCCATCGGAACCTGGAAGTGACCTCTCCAGACAATGGAGCAACTCTTCTTTTCATATTTCTGCAGTTGCGGTCTCCTGGGTGACACGGATGCCGTTAGGCAGTTGAATGTGAATAGCTGAAGTACAAGCTATCTAAAAAACTGTGTTTCCTCATATGAATCTGCCTGGGTTTTGAGATCTTATGGGAAGGCCCTTTTTCTCAATCCTCACCCACCTCACAGGCATACTCGGCAGAGACATGGGGAAGAGCCTTCTTGGTGGCTGCTCCCAGACTCTGAAATTCACTCTCTGGGGTAGCTAGACTTCTTGATGTCCTTCTTTTGACAGGTGAAGTCCTTCTCGTTCCATCATACTTTTGGGAATTGACTGCTTTTTATAAAAGGACTGGTTCCATACTATTTTATTATAATTATTTGTGTGTTTTAAACAGATTTTGAATATGTATATAGTATTAATTATATCCATGTTTAATTGTTTTTAATTATTGTGTTTCTATTGATTCTTGTTTTTATCTGTAAGCTTGCCTTGAGTCCCATAAGGGGGAAAGCAGGGTATGGCTAAATATATAATAATGATAATAGTAATTAAAAAGGGAGAATATATAAATGCAATAAACTTGAACTCACCACACTCTCCCAAAGATAAAAGCAACAGGCCAGATACTGTAGTTATTTTAAATGTCCCAGTGAAGTAAAAGGTCTTCATGGGATGCCAGAAAGATCACCAACAAGGTGATCTGGCAGGTGTGCCCCTGGGCTGTAGCTTAGCAGCCAAGATCAACATGTTCAGACTAGCTCAATATTTCCTTCTTCAAATCATTTAACTGCCATACACAGAGCTCAAGAGGAAATACTGTAGCTCATCTGCCTTGCATGCAGCAAGTCACAAGTTCAGTTGTTAGAATTTCCGAGTACTATTGGTAAACGTTGTTGCCTAAAAATCTGGAGAGCCCCTGTCAATCACCTTAGGTGATACAGAATAAGCTGGACCAATGGCTTGACTGAGGCATCTTCATGGAAGTTTGAACCTTGAACATAGGAAGATGATTTATACCAGTTCATGCAAAGTAAGATTCTATCACTGAGCAACAGTCCTATCTTATTTTCAGAAATGGGTAGTTTGGGGGGAAGCCACCATGTGCACCTTGCAGTATTTTGGCTGGAGAAATACAATATCCCTATCTCTTGGAATTGCTAGGTAACCAGAACAGTAGTTGCCTTACTCCATTGCCAAAAAGAAGATAGAGTTTTTTGGTGCCTTAAAGATTGATTTATACCCAGGAATTGTGTGTAAGTATAGGTAGAGATACAGCTAACACCTTTACAGTGATTTGCTTTATCTGAGGCAGTAATCTCCAGTTTACAAGAGCCTGTCCTTCGATAGTCTCTTGGTGTTTAAGGCCCTATCATTTGTGCTAAATCACTGATTTAGTCTTTGGTGATTATTGCTTGATAATTGCCAGCTCAGATTTTTTTAGAATTTGATTATTAAGCATAAATAACTTCTCACATGTGGGGGTCTTATGGAGTATCAAAGCAGCTTCTTCAGTAGAAAGACAGTTTCTGTTCCCTTCATACCCAGATCACAGAAGCTCCTTTTCAGTACTTTGCACTGGTTCATTTGTTCAGTCTCATGTGAGCTGCTGTGCTTAACAGCCAGATCAAGCAATATTTGAACCAGCTCTTCACAATAAATATGAACTATCTGCAGATGATATAAAAGTTCTGTCCATGGTGCTTAATTTATGTAATGGCAGATATATTCAAATCATCACTTGAAGTTACCTGCAGCCATGGAGTAAGTCACATTTTTTGAACCAAGGGTTACAACCAAGGTAGTGAGGTTCTCCCACCCTCAAAATTTCAAACCTAGTTTTAAGTGTCCTTTTAGGTAACACACAGCCTACTTTTTACTCTGGTTACATAAGCAAATACATAAACAACGTGCATCACATGATGGTAAATATTTATCCAGGCAACTGGGAAATGTCCACCCCTCTCATCCTAAGTATGTATGAATAGAAAAATGAGTCACTCAACATTTTGATGCCTTAGGCTGTGCCCTGATACTGTCTAGCAAAAGATGTATTTACAATATTTAACAAACAACTTCTTGATTTTGGCAAGGGACCACAGGAGTGCATAAGACAATCTCAGCCGTCCTTCTGATTATCACATTACCAATCTGAGATGCTGCAATTAATGTTTGTCTGAAGAATGAAATGGAATGGAACTAATAAAAAACACACTATTTTTTAATTAGTATGTAAACATAACTTGGTGAATAACTGTTCTGGCAAGTGGTACCGTTTTTAATTGAATTGGGGTTTAGCTCCAGACAAAAAGAATGTATTGGCTGCAATCCAGCAAAAAAATAAAAAAAAATTGGTATGTTTATTGAACTCAGTGCACTTATGTGAACTTAACTGTGTTAGATTGCAGCCTTGGAAATGAAAATTGGACAACAATGTAGACATTTGTTCTAAAATCTAAGAAGAACAACATTGATCTTTTCTCCTTCTGTTCCCTCTAGTAAAAGGAAAATCTTATTCTTTAAAATGGCTGAATAGAATTTCACATCTTTCTTTTTGCTGATTAGATTAGAGCTGGCCCTGGCTATGGAGCCTGAAAAACATTACAGACAAAGCAGAGGAGGAGGGAGCAAGAAAGAAAGGAAAGGAAAAGAAACAAGGAAAACATATTCTCTCAATTCTGTTTCCCAGAGCTTTGTGATGTGCAAAACAAGAAGTCTGTGCTGTTTTAAGCCAATATTTTGCTGTTGGGTCTCACCAGTGGAACTGGAAAGAACAGGATCCTCAGGGAGAACTGAAGAGTGCTGGCTGGTGATATCATTCATTGTGGCAAACATGGAGAAAGAAAAGAGAACATCTTGATTCAACAACAATCCAAACCAGCTAGCAATAGCACTTTTTCTGGAGACTTATTCAGATGTGGGGAACATTGCATTTGTTTTCCTGCGTACAACTAGTGATTCTGTCCTGTTTTCTAGTGTTCCTTTCATACTGTAGTACCTGTTGTGTTATGGAATTGTGGCTTTTGGACCAATATACAAGCATATCATGCTAAATTTTATTCATTCCAGTGGACATGGTGTAATGCAACAATAACTGGACAACATCACTGTTTCCCCACCCATTCTGCACATGCATGGTTCTATTCCCCTGTGATTATACCATGAAAACAGCAAGGAAGAGCTAGATGCCTGAATACCACCCCAAATTTCATCACTTTACCCCCATGATTTTTCAGGTTAAGGGAGCTGCAAATAGATTTTTCTAAACTAAATCAATAAATAACAAAATCAATTAACGTTGAAGTGAGCACCAAACATGTGCTATAGCCCATTAGTTTTCCAGAAGTTGCATTTACATGACTGAAAGCTCAGGTATAACAACAGTTTGTGAAACATCAGAGAATTGGAATAAACTGCCATGTGAATGCAGCCTTAAGCAGGTCCTGCTACCATTTACCTGTAGACTGAATGTGAGGTCATTTATGTGCAAAGGATTTTCCCTGCCACTGAGCAGTGCAACCTTTCAAACCATGCTGGGCCCTAGTATTCTATAGAGAGTCGGGATTTCTTAGTGGCATCCAAGATCAGCATCTATTTCTGGCAAAACAAACTTCAAAAAGGAAGTCCAGATAAAACGGACTTGAACAAGACCGCCAGAGAATTTGGACAATAATGTAACTTGGCTTCTTACAGGAGACAGAGATATGCCAGGGTTGTTGTTGTTTTCTGTCTCTTCCCTTGTTGAGTAAACAGAGGCTGTTCTGCGCTAGCTTGCCTGTGTTTATTGATGACTTCTAACACGGAGATGACTTATGAAAGCAATCTCATTCTTTTCTATTAGGGCTTCAGAGTAGTTCTTGAGAAAGTAGCCTGGAAATGTAACTTCAGGAACATAACCTCAATCCTTCCACAGCAATGGCTGATACAACAGCTGCAGCAATATATGGAGAAAAACAGACATGGCCTTGGCTATCGTTCCACAAGCAACTTCCAGGCTGGATTACTGCAGTGCTTTCAAAGTGGAGCTGCTTTTAAAGACAATTCGGAAGCATCATTTGGTTCAGAATGTAGCGGCCAGATTGCCATTCGGAGCTCAGAGATAAGAGTGTATCATTTCAGGTCCAATATTATTTGCATTGGCTACCTATTAGCTTTGAGGCTCAGTTTACTGGACCAGCACTTTGAACAGAGTTCAGAAGCGGACAGAAAACCATTGATGCTCTTTCAATATTCAATAGATATTATCTGAGTGACCTGTCCCAGTTAGAATCTAATTAAGCTGTAAAATAATAATAATAATAATAATAATAATAATAATAATAATAATAATAATAATAAATTTATACCCCGCCGATCTGGCTGGGCTTCCCCAGCCACTTTGGGCGGCTTCCAAAAAAATATTAAAATACTGTAATACATCAAACATTAAAAGCTTCCCTAAACTTAAACTCAAAGGCAGCTGCATATATAACTCACTGCAGTAGTCCAATCAGGAGTTTAGCAGATTACAGATAACTGCGGCCAGATTGTGTTACTGTGACATATGTTACTTAGTAGGAGTTTTCCAGGCTTTCAGAAAATTACAAAATATTTGCCAAATGTGCAGTTTATTCTTAATTTGGGAGGGGGTGGACCAAATGATTTTTATCATTTTTTACTTATTTCTATTCATACAGTAGTGGGGGTACTAATACTCTCTGATCAGGAAGAGGCATTTTTCTCTGGTTGTATTTCTAGGAGATGTTAGAGTATGTGATCTTCAGGACGCGCTGACTAAGTCATAGTGATTGCACATACATGCTGCACTGATAGTAATGTAGTAATAATCTCATTTCTGGGAAGAGAGAGATGATGAAGTACTGGCATAATGTAAGTCTGTCAACTTTGAGACGGCATGTGATGAATATAAAAGAGAAAGCTCTGAGAGTTGCAGGCTAAACTGTGATGGTGGCAGAATTAAAAATAGAACGTACTGCCTCAGACACAGGAAACAATTAGGAATCCTACTGGTATGAGGCTCAATATTACAATAACATGAGTTTAAATATATATAAATATAAATATACATAAATGATACTGGTAATCATTCTTGCAGCTGAGTTTATAAGAGTTAATGATAATAAATAGTAAATAATGATAATAAATTGTAAGAATCGGTGATGGGTGGACCCTGCCCAACACTTGGTTCCAGAAAGAGCTATAAAAAGTGATTGATTTAGTAGTGGATGCTGCCAGATGCTTCAGTTGAATCTGGATATTCTGCAAATCCCCTAAACTCTGGAGGATGTCAGCCTGATCAGTGCTGAAAATAACCCAGCACGCCCCAATAAATCCAATCTCCAAGGACACTCCTGATCACATAAAGCCACTTCCGCAATAATGAGGAGGTGGGGTTGCGGGCTTCACACCCCTTCCCCACACTCACGGGGGCTGGCTCCAGCCCCCGCGATAACAAAGGGCCAGCCAAAGGGCCAGCCCCCGCATCATACCTCAGGCCAGCCAATCAACGGGCTCCAGGGGCGGGGCCTCGGCTATTTAGATCTGCTGCAGCCGAGGCTCCTCCTCTTTCCCTCGCTGCAGCTGACCCAAGTGGCGGTTAGGCATTGGTGGGGGTAATGTCCTATTGTTATGCAAATGAAGGAGGAAGGAGCGCCATCACCTTCCCCCAAACAAGGGTAGTCGGGTAAAAAAGGATTCCTGGGGGCGTGGCCTTGTCCTAAGCCTAAGGAGGTGTGGACCCATGGCATGCCCCCACGCGGTGACACTGGGGGGAGGTCCTAGTTGACATGCCTCAACAGGACCCTACCACTGGTGATTAACCCTTCCGGCCTTCTAGCCGGTTAGTAGTTAGGACCAATGCCTAAGCCAATACCGCTCAATTCCGCTCAATTCCTGTAAAAGTTGTGGCCTAATTTGACCCATTAACCTGAATTCTTGTGTCCTGTGTCTTTATTTCCTCGGGGGGAGGCGGGAACTCGCCACGCAATCAGGATCATGCTTCACTTGGGATTCTGAAGCATCTTTATGGACTCTGCATGGATTGTCCTCTCCACAACAGAGATGTCACTAAACCTCAGAATTACCTGGTCCAGAATTTGATTATCTTGTGAGTTTATTCTAAACAAGGCCATTCTCCCCCACAGTGCTAATAGTTCTTCTCCAGCTGATAATCCAAGTCGGTGGAAATATTATCCTGGGATTTTTTTATTTAGGAAAAAGCGATGGCACGATAGGGGTGTATAAAATTAGGCAAGGGGTGGAGAAAGCAGATCAAGAAAGTTATTTACTTATTATTAGCAAAAACATATTTAAATACATAGTTAGCAAATACATACATTAACCAATACAAAAAGAAAAGAACAAACATCCATAAAAAAAAAAAATAAATAAAAAATAAATAAAAAGAAAACACAAAAATTATGAAATCTTAACTATAATGAAGTGATAACTTAGACAATCTGAGTGCCTATCACCTGATAGTTACTATTTAGTTATTGAACAATGAAGCAGCAGAACAATACATCCAGTCATGAATATCTTATTCAGCTGAAACTACAGAAAACATTAGATACTCAGCAGTCTCTTTAATCAGTCCTATGGATTTCTGCCAAGGCATTAGCTAGCACCTTCTGGTTTCAGCATAAATACTTCTTAATATTGGCACATTCGGCCTGGGGTGTTTATAAAACTGTTCGTTTTGTTTTGGAAGTTGCAGTAGTGCAATATGCCATTCTAGGTTAATTTTAGTTCTGGTTTCAATTAATTTGCTCTCAAGGAAACAGAAATGGCTTAAATAGAGTTTCAATAACCTGCATCCTTTCCTGAAGAATTTCAGCTAGATTTCACACACCCAAAAAGCATATTGACTTTCTGTAACCAGGCTTTGGCTCCACCAATGGGACTCCCAAATTAATCTATTCAATGGCATTATTCTAAGATGTTTTCTCAGAATAATGACAGCCTAATTCTTCTAATTCTAAGGGACGCGGGTGGCGCTGTGGGTAAAACCTCAGTGCCTAGGACCTGCCAATTGTATGGTCGGCGGTTCAAATCCCCGTGGTGGGGTGAGCTCCCATCTTTCGGTCCCAGCTCCTGCCCACCTAACAGTTCGAAAGCACCTTTAAGTGCAAGTAGATAAATTGGTACCGCTTTATAGCAGGAAGGTAAACGGCGTTTCCGTGTGCTGCGCTGGTGCTGGCTCACCAGAGCAGCTTCGTCACGCTGGCCACGTGACCCGGAAGTGTCTCCGGACAGCGCTGGCCCCCGGCCTCTTAAGTGAGATGGGCGCACAACCCTAGAGTTGGACACGACTGGCCCGTACGGGCAGGGGTACCTTTACCCTTACCTTTAATTCTTCTACAACTACCTATAGATGGTTGGATATTTTTCAAGAGAAACAAGCCATCTTGCAGTGTTAGCAAACTAAGGTCAGATTTCTGGTGATTGTAGAAGAGGCCATATAAAGAATAACCTTGACCAGTGGTGTAGTAGCAAATTTCGAAGTTCAGGAGCTCATCAAGACAGTATGCAAAGCCACAGCTGCTAGGAAAGGACAGGAAAAAATACAAGAACTTATAGCTCACAGATGGTAATAAAAAGGTGATGTGTGTGTGTGTGTGTGAGAGAGAGAGAGAGAGAGAGAGAACAAAACATATTATTTTATTGTTATCTGATCCTAATAAATTAGTATTGTGCCATGTTAGGCTCTTTTGTTCAGTCTCTCTCTGTATGGTTGGCATCTATCTGTCTTGAGAGACAACAGAGGAGTGCAGCTTTGGGGGTGAAGTCAAACTGTTGGAAAATTACAGCACCTGCTGTGGCTGCAGAAACCGATACAGGAGAGATATGTTTTGTTGCAGCTGGGGCAGATGAAGCTGCCCAGTTGTGCTGCTGCACATAGAATCATAGAATCATAGAATCATAGAATCATAGAATCATAGAATCATAGAATCATAGAATCATAGAATCATAGAATCATAGAGTTGGAAGAGACCACAAGGGCCATCGAGTCCAAGCCCCTGCCAAGCAGGAAACACCATCAGAGCACTCTTGACATATGGTTGTCAAGCCTCTGCTTAAAGACCTCCAAAGTAGGAGACTCCACCACACTCCTTGGCAGCAAATTCCACTGTCGAACAGCTCTTACTGTCAGGAGGTTCTTCCTAATGTTTAGGTGGAATCTTCTTTCTTGTAGTTTGGATCCATTGCTCCGTGTCCGCTTCTCTGGAGCAGCAGAAAACAACCTTTCTCCCTCCTCTATGTGACATCCTTTTATATATTTGAACATGGCTATCATATCACCCCTTAACCTCCTCTTCTCCAGGCTAAACATGCCCAGCTCCCTTAGCCGTTCCTCATAAGGCATCGTTTCCAGGCCTTTGACCATTTTGGTTGCCCTCCTCTGGACACGTTCCAGTTTGTCAGTGTCCTTCTTGAATTGTGGTGCCCAGAACTGGACACAGTACTCCAGGTGAGGTCTGACCAGAGCAGAATACAGTGGCACTATTACTTCCCTTGATCTAGATGCTATACTCCTATTGATGCAGCCCACATGCACCATTTCTTCTTTCTGTGCTCCTCCCAGGGTTCATTCCTCCTTAAGCCACTCCTAATTGCGGAGGCAAATCACTTCACCTTTAATGGGTTTTATCCAGTTTTGAATTCACTCACAATGTTTTGAAAAGTATTGTCACAATATTTTTTTTAGGATCAATTACTCATCCGGGTGAGGTCTTTCTCAGACCTGTTGCTTCCTATAGTTCCTCTAACTAGAGATATTTGGGAAGTTCTGCATTCATCAGTCATACTCTACCACCCTTTACAGCCCCATTCCTAACAGTTGATACAAGGAAATGCTGTTTTTTATCTAGTAAGTTACTCCCCCCCCCCTTGGGTGATGTTGTAGATAGATTTGCTATTTAAGGAATTTAGAATGACCTCTATCTCTCTGTGTGTGCCTTTCTCTCTCTCGCTTTGCCTGCGTTTCCTCTCTTCATTATAAAGTTATCTTTGCTTATCAGTCTACTGGATTCTGCAGCTGGCATCATTCAGATGTATTACACCAATACATCATCAACTTATTGTTGGGCTCGTAATGTATTAGTGCAATGTTTCATCTCAAGATCATCGTTCTTTGGATTCTAGTGCTTCAATGAATCATAACAGCGATGCAGGCAAGGTAGACATGAATGACTGGCAGATAGTATAAGCATATTTTTTAATGAAAAGAATAGGGTATTTTGAA
The DNA here is from genome assembly GCF_965113315.1 of Podarcis vaucheri. Taxonomy (NCBI): domain Eukaryota; kingdom Metazoa; phylum Chordata; class Lepidosauria; order Squamata; family Lacertidae; genus Podarcis; species Podarcis vaucheri. Next base: position 75,562,890 of record NC_138766.1, read on the forward strand.
TTTCAGAACAAGAAATGCAATAACTATCATTGCCAGAGGTGGGAGAACATTGTTAGAGCTTCCTTACTCCACAAGAGAGAGATAATATTGCTCAGTGAAATGTCCATCATAAAATATGGCTGCCTCACACCTTACGGTAGGTGTGGGCATACATTAAAATTCAATGTACATGAGTTTCTGTATCACAATGTGACACACCTCTTTTAAATGACTGTTGGCCCTGCATTTGTTCGTTTATAGGCCACCATTTCGGACATAGCCATTACCTTAAGGGAGTGATAATAGCTTAGAGAGGCAAGACAGAAGGTCTGGATTCAATTGTTGTCACCTCCACCTTTTTTTAAAAAAAGGTAATCTGACCTATCAGTCAATTTGTTTCTATACTGTTTAGCGTTGCTAATGAAGAAAAACTGTCCACTGAACCCAGCTCTCCATGAAACCAATCCATGCCTACAGAACACCTAATTATCACACAATTGTAAGCGGGGGTGGGGGGTGGGTAATTTCCTATCCATGGACAACAGTAAAAGTGTGGTTTCATGCAGCATTTGGAATCAATAAAGCACAAAATGGCGTGGGGTGTGTGTCTTATACATGGGTAGTGCAGAGGGAGGATGGGCGATTGGTTGCCTCCACGAGCAGGATCTAGTGATTGGGTGGGTGAATGGTGTCTGCTGCAAGGGCTGCTTTGGATTGGCTGCTGCTTTGTCAAATGGGTGGGTTATTAGCGGATGCGTCAAGGGCTGCTTTGGATTGGCTGTTGCTTTGTCAAATGGGTGGGTTATTAGCGGATGTGTCAAGGGCTGCTTTGGATTGGCTGTTGCTTTGTCAAATGGGTGGGTTATTAGCGGATGTGTCAAGGGCTGCTTTGGATTGGCTGCTGCTTCGGCAATTTGGCTTGCACTGCTTACGATTGTCAGCATGCTCCAGTTGTGTGAGTGATATTTGGTTTGGCATCCCCCCCCAATTGCTCATTTTCTAAAATTTGAGGGCCCCCCCCAATAGGGGCATCTAATACATGGGGGAGTCTTATAGATGGAAAAGTATGATAATATGTTAGATCAGTGGTCAGCAAACTTTTCAGCAGGGGACCGGTCCAGTGTCCCTCAGACCTTCTAGGGGGCCAGACTATATTTTGAAGAAAGAAAGAAAAAAGAACAAATTCCTATGCCCACAAATAACCCAGAGATGCATTTTAAATAAAAGGACACATTCTACTCATGTAAAAACACGCTGATTCCTGGACCGTCCGCGGGCCAGATTTAGAAGGCGATTGGGCCGGATTCGGCCCCCAGGCCTTAGTTTGCCTACCCATGTGTTAGATGCATAAGGTGCAGCGTTTAGTGCCCCACATCTCCCAGTTGGGCTGTCTGAAACCCTAGAGAACCACTGCTGGTCAGTGTGGGAAAATATTGAGCTAGATGTTCCGGTGGCTTTGTTTGGAATGAAGCCACATCCTATCTTCCCATTTTGTACCTATAAAATTTCCGTACTGAGGAGATGGGCACAGGAAGACACTCCCACATGCATAATAATAAAAGGTGACAAACTACCATTGACACCACGTCCAGAGTTTTCATCATAGGGAAGTCTTCATAGCTTAGAAACCAAGTACATGCTATGCAGCCGGATGTTTCCAGGTTCAACCAACATCATCTCCACTTTCAAAAAAGGCAGATAGCAGATGATGTAAGACATGGGTAGGCAAACTAAGGCACGGGGGCCAGATCCGGCCCAATCGCCTTCTAAATCTGGCCCACGGACAGTCCAGAAATGAGTGTGTTTTTACATGACTAGAATGTGTCCTTTTATTTAAAATGCATCTCTGAGTTATTTGTGGGGCCTGCCTGGTGTTTTTACATAAGTAGAATCTGTGTTTTTGTTTAAAATGCATCTCTGGGTTATTTGTGGGGCATAGGAATTCGTATTTTTTTCCCTTCAAAATATAGTCCGGCCCCCCCACATGGTCTGAGGGACAGTGGACCGACCCCCTGCTGAAAAGGTTTGCTGACTCCTGAGTAAGAGACTTCTGTCTGACACCCTGGAAAGCTGCTGCCAATCAGAAGGAAGTATTCTGGGTTAGATGTACGAATAACCTCATCTGGTGTGAGACATTTTCCCACCAAACTGTTACTTTGTCCTCTCACTGTCTAACATACATATAGATGCCCTTCCTGTCGTTGTTGTTGTTGTTGTTGTTGTTGTTTAGTCGTTTAGTCGTGTCCGACTCTTCGTGACCCCCATGGACCAGAGCACGCCAAGCACTCCTGTCTTCCACTGCCTTCCGCAGTTTGGTCAAACTCATGCTGGTAGAGAACACTCTCCAACCATCTCATCCTCTGTCGTCCCGTTCTCCTTGTGCCCTCCATTTTCCCCAACATCAGGGTCTTTTCCAAGGAGTCTTCTCTTCTCATAAGGTGGCCAAAGCATTGGAGTCTCAGCTTCAGGATCTGTCCTTCTAGTGAGCACTCAGGGTTGACTTCCTGTCTTAGGTCTCACAAATAAATGAATTGGAAAGTTGGCTGGTCTGGATTTCTTTTATTAGTCGTAATAATGTTTTTTCCCATAATAATAATAATAATAATAGTAATGCACTGAGCAATGCCATCACAGTATGAAAGGGAGCATGGCTGCCAGCTGCTGGGAAACATAAGAGTGCTGCTGTACTCAGGTTCTGCTTTCAAGCTTCTTATAGGCATCTGGTTGCCCACTGCAAGAGCAGGATTCTAGACTAGATAGACCAATGTCCTAATCCAGCAGGCCTCCTCTTATCTTAAAAAAGACATTTCGCCTCAGGTAACTTCACCATAGGAATGTGATCACAAGATAAAGTAGGTACAATATAAGGAGTTGCATAGAAACCATATGAGCTTATCCTTTATTTCTTTTTTGCGTGTAACTAGAAAAAGAGATTCAGATAATAATTTTGCATGGAGGATCTGGTGGAGAGGAGCATGTTCAATTTTTCTACCATGGTATATGTATTTTCATCAATCATCCTAGCTCTGTATTTGCCAAAGGCTTACTCTTCAGTTTTTTCCCCCTGCCTGCTTCGAAGCAGAGCAATAACACCACGTCGTTATAATTTTAGGGATGTTGTTTACAAGTTATTCACGGATGCTACCGATTTTGAAACTGCATAAAATCAGACCAGGATAAATTGTTCCAGGATCAACAGAATCTATTGTGGGGGAAACTTAAATTGTGCAAGGCTTCTCTTCAAACAATGTAGAAGCCTCGAAGGAAGGGGTTGTATTTTGGTCTATTCTCTCACTCTTTGTGTCTATGATTCCATCTGCACTATACATTTAACACAGTATCATCCCACTTTAAACCGTAATGGCTTCCCACAAAGAAGCCATGCTGAGAGTTGTTAGGAGACTCTCATTTCATACTCAGAACTACAGTTTCCAAAGTTTCCTGGGCAAAGATTTTGGTTGTCAAACTGCTATGGAAAGCGTAGCTCTGTGAAGGGAAAAACTCTCAGCACCCACTCTCAGCACACAAACTACAGTTGCAAGGATTCTGTGGGGAAAGCCATTACTGTTTAAAGTGGTATGATACCACTTTAAATATATAGTGCAGATTGGACCTTTCTATGAGTCAGGTGAATTTGGATCCCAAGTAAATACCCTCTTTCTTTTATTTCAATAACAGCAGTAGCTCAGCCCTACCAAAAAGATACAGCAACTGTTTGATCAGTATTCATTCGTTACTCCAGAAAAAAATGTGCAATAATTTTCCAACTTGCAAAATCAAAATCAGAGAGACCTTATGTTTAGTGCAGGAATAACACATTTTCTTGCCATTGAAAAATAATCAGAGTACTAGCCAACCAATGATTTACTCAAACTAAATTTGTTTGGCAAATGTGGTACCTCTGTACTTAAAATTGTATTTACTTAAAATGTCAAGAGCTTAATTGTAAAGCCATCTGCTGTGTCCATTAGCCACTAATCACTTCAGTTCATTTAATGACAAACTCTCCAAAGTGGCTGTGGAATGGTGGAGGTGTGAAATCTCAAAGTGAAAAAAAGAGGGGAAAGAAGATTGACTGAAGAAGAAGAAAAGTTGAAGTCATCAGCATACTGTTGATACCCCTGCCTGGATTCCCTAATAACCTCATTCGGGATTTCCACATTTTTGATAAAGTTATGAGCCCTCTGCAAGTGTTGCCAAGTTCTAAGTGTGTAGGATGTTCCAGACTTTGCATATGAGCCCCACCCACCTTTCCTCCTCTGCTGGCTGCACTGGGGCTCTCCTGCAGTTGAAATCTCATGGGCAAATTGTAGGGGGTGGTTTAGTGAGCAGACCAGAGGAAAAACTGTGGGATGTGAAACATAGCAATCAAGTACAACATTCCTAGAATGGACATGCTAGGGGATGCTTTGTAACAGCTAGGAGAAAACTTCCTGTTTATTCCTGAGCTGGGACAGACTTCCTCTCTGCGTGTGACTAGGTGTAGGCGTAGCCTGATCTGGGTAGGGGAGCACACATTCTTCTTTTGCTCCTCTCTTCTCCATTTTGTTTTTTCTCCATGTGTGAGCAGAAGTGACTGCTCAGTCACAGTCACTTGGGACTAACTCCCTTATGGGATAGTTCCACGTGTATCCATACTTTTGTAACCTAAGTCTGCCTTCAGGGATCTAACTGTGAACTGAATGATTGTGAGTAAACTACTTTTATATTGACTTTAATAAGATTGTCAAGTTTCTTCTTTTTACGAGGGACAAGAAGGGATCTTACCAGGAATCCTATATTTAGAAGCTCAAACGAGCTTGCAACAAGCAAACCACTGTGAATTAAAAAGGGGAATGCACTCTGCTAAGTAAAGGGACTTGCTAACGCAAGTTGGGAAGGATATTATTAAACAATATATCCTCTCCTGCCTCCCTGAACATTCCCACAAAAAACTCCATGGCTTTAGCAACAAGATCACATGCCATCTCCAACCAAGTCTAGCTGTGGAGTTTCCTTTTGATTTTTTTCCTTATATTGTTATGCACTTATATGAAATATCCAGTTGTTATACATTCCTAATGGACTATTAGTATCTACTTTATAGAAGTGAAACTGTAGATAAGCTTTTGATGTACCTATTATCATCATCATCATGGGTAGATCTCTTAACTAAATGCAGTAAAGTCCTATCTCTACTCTTGGGAATTAACAACAATGCAATTCCTCCACCCTCACTCTCCCTCTTAAATTGAAGTCCTTAACAGAGAACTCTCCCAACATCTCTAGTAGGGATTATGAATTACGTTTTTGGTGCTGCTGCACTTTTCTAAGAGAAATTATGCTCTTTCCAATGGTTCTGGTATGTAACTATTAACTTTATTAAACCAAGGAAAGGAGGCAGGTGTCTAAGCCAAACAAATCTGGCACCTGAAGAAACATTCATTAGGGAGAAATACTTTTCCTTAATGATTTTGCATCATTAAGGGATAATCAAGAATGCATCAATAAAGTGACATACCTGATTACTTGTGCATCTGTTTCTCTCTCTCTCTCTCTCTCTCTCTCTCTCTCTCTCTCTCTCATGTGTGTGTGTGAGTGTGTGTAGGCTTCCATCCTCTGACAACAGCCATGGTAGCAACCACAAACTGTCTTGCGCTGCACCCAGCCTTCACAATGTGTTGACTTTGAGTTGATTTAAACTGCAGCATCTCCCCACATTTACTTTATGTAGATGCAATTTAACTTGATTCACCCATGATTGCTGCTGACACCAACATGTCTATAAAGGCCATTAATAGCATAATATATTAATAAGATTCAAGTCACACAATTTACATGATGAATATTAAATGGGGGGAGCCTTTGGTGTAAATGACAGGGCAAGGAGCACTAGCTTACCTTTAATATTAAAAATATATGGGTGCAAATGCTGAATGGCATAAGTACCATATATTAGGTCTTCACTCCCTACAAAAGCTCTAACTAGAATCATTTTGAATGTAGGCAAGACCACAAACAGGCATGTGTTTATGTGAATCTATTGTGAGACCCCCCAAACAGGAGCCACCCTGTGGTGCCCAGAGACACCAGTTAGTCTACCAATATCTATTACGATACCCATGAAAAGACTCAATATAAATGCCCTCAGAAATCCACAATGCAGAAAGACTTCTTGCTCTTCCTTCTCAGTTCCTGTCCGCACTGGCTCAACCTCTTCTACAAAGAACACCTTCCCCTCTTTAAACATACTTATATTTCACGGTGTGCCAGGATTAGACACTCACTCTTTCTCCTTTTTGTTCTGAACAGAGCAGAGGCACAATGAGCCTTTGTGGGTGACTGTGGTTGTGGCTGGTGTAGGTGCCTTGCTGACAAGTGGGAACATCTTAATAGATGGTCCTAGTTGCAGGCAGGCTCTCAACCCAGTTCCCCCCACCCTGGCGTGGGTGGAGCCATTACCATCATGCCAGGGTGGCACCATGATCACCCAGGGCTATTGCCCAATCAATTTGAATGGGTGATTGTGGGAAAATGTATAAAAGTGGCAGCGTGACGTGTGCTAAGCACCTGCTTCGCGCTGCCGAACACCCATCCACCCTCCCTTTAATTTAAGTGTCCTTTGGCCTTGCTTTGGACTTCAGTTGGTTGCCCGTCTTGGGTCGAGGACCGGGTAGGAATTTTTCCATTTGGCGAATTGGCACTGGCCACTTGGTTTTTTGTTGTTGTTGTTTGGCCAAAGTGCAGGAGGCAGTGGAAGACAGGAGTGCCTGGCGTGCTCTGGTCCATGGTGTCACGAAGAGTCGGACATGACTAAGCGACTAAACAACAACAACACAAGAGCAACTTGGTTTTTGCCTACCTCTTAGCAATCATCACAACTTTGTAAGGTTTGGTGGTCAGGCATTGGCTTATTGTTGAGTTGGGGGGGGAGCTCAGCCATCACTTGAACCTCCATTGTTCAAGGGTATTCCGTTAAAGGAATCCAGGGCCTGGATCTTGTCTGAAGTCTGCTTGAGGGGCTAGGGCCATGCCCGTCCTCTGGGAACACCAGGGGAGATGCAGGCGGCTTCCCCCGAAGCAGTTTCCCTTTGGGTGGTTTACCCTTACAGACTTCCTGCAAAGGGGGCAAGAGTCAGATATAGTCTTTTGCCAATGCTTAAGCCAATACCACTCTCATTTCCTGTAATCAATAAAGTTGTGGCCAAAAAATATGCCCAATAACCTTAAACAAAAATTCCGGGTCTTTGTGAGTTTCTTTATGCTAATGGGGGGTTGGCTTGAGGGTCTTGCCACGCAATTGATGGGGAAACATGGTCCTATCTATTTTAGTGCTGTTGTACATGTGACAGTGATTTGTGCCATGGCATGCCATGCCAACAGCATTATTTTGTGGTATGCCAAACATGCCATAGTAGCCCTTTCCCACAGTTCCTTCTGTAGTCCCAGTGTGCCCACTGGACCAAGGAAGGTTGATGATCCCTGCCCCAAAGCGAGCGGCCGGGAACCACAAAGGATATATTTTTATTCTCCTAATCGCATGCCAGAAGAGAAATCTCACTTAATAGTTATTTCTTCTTGTGTTGCACATTATGGGAGGGGACAACCTGATGAAAAATGTTGTGATCATCCATAATGATATCATGGCAAACTGTGGATGAAGGAGCTATGACTCTTGAAGGGTAGTTACTAGATATAACCTGCAGATAACAAATGGGGAGAGGGCGAATACTAATGAGGTTACCAGACCCAGAAAATGTTGTTAGCACTCAAATGTGTAGGACAGAAATGGGGAACCAGTTGACCTCCAAATGTTGGATTCAAATCCCATCGGTCACAGCCTACATGGATAGGCTCCAAGGATAATGGAAGTTGGATGACAGATTCTCAGTTGCTGATGCAGCTTATAGAATTGATGGAGGTCTTTTACAGATTCTTTCCATAAACATATGGAGGGGACTGCATTTGCTGGCCCTATCCCAATACAGCATGTGCACATGGATCTACTCCGGTGCCCACAGTGCTACTTCCCAAAAATTAAGAAAGAAAAAAAGGGCATACATTGCAATCTCAGCTCTACACAATACTGAGCCCTGATCATAAGGAGCACCTATGCACATGGAGCAAATCAATTATGATTATGAGCAACAACAACAACAAAAGTGAGCCCATTTCGAACTCCTAATCAAAAAATTCTGCTGACAATTCATGTGCCATTTGCAATTTGAGATAACTGGAATATACCCCTATTAAAAATGGCCCCCTTTTATTTTAATGGTTAGGAGAACCTTTCAGAAAACAAAACCACACACACACATGGTTTTGTAGGAAAGCTAAAGGACTTTCAGTCAATCTAAAGGAAAGGTTGACCAACTCTAATCCTGGTCATTACGGATATCCAACCTTTTTTATATTCTGGGCCTCATTCCCTCAAGGCTTATTCTGCTGGGAGTCACATGCCAGTGGTGGATGAGGCTGGTGTCAAAATGGGAGGAGCCCTACCATCCCCTGATCCACACCCATTTTCCATCTTCGTGACACACATACTAGGCTAAGGTGGCTCTTTTTATCATTATTATTAACTTCACACTAAGGCAGTGGCGTAGCGTGGGGGTGCAGGGGGGGCCGGCCGCACCGGGCGCAACATCTGGGGGGGGCGCTCGCACTCGCAGCTCTCTGCCCCTACCTGGCTCACTCACTCTCTCTCACTGCAGTGCTGGCTGTGCGAATCTGATCCGAGCCGCTGGGTCGCCGCCCACTGTGGAGGGGGTGGGTGCCAGGCGTGCGGTGTGGAGAGAGAGCGAGGGACTATCTGGGGGAGGGACAGTGCAGCGGCCGCCCAGCGCAGCGCTGAGCGCGGGAGAGAACCACACCAGACCAGACCAGGCAGCAGCAAGAAGAAGCTGGCAGCGGCGGCAGGTTAGGGGTTAGGGGGCGCAAATTACTTGCCTTGCCCCGGGTTAGGGGGCGCAAATTACTTGCCTTGCCCTGGGTGCTGACAACCCATGCTACGCCGCTGCACTAAGGTCCCAGGGTGGGTTGAAACATTAAAACTGTCAGTATCTTAGCTCACAGTCAGAGGTAAACTGGCCTCCCCCGGGCAATTGAGCTAGATACTTGTTTACCTTCCGTCTGCTACTCCCGGCAGGCTAGGTCGTAACTCGGCGATTCTCCTCATTAGATGTGAGAAGAACACACCCTCTGCTTCTCTCTGGGTCCCTCCCTCCCTCCATTCTCCCCAGGGAGGGGAAACGAGACAGACAGGAGTCCTATTTACATGTTTTATTCCTGTCATTCAGCAGTGCATAGAAAACGTGACTGCACCCTTCAGACTCCATCAGAAGAGTCACTGCTCCACCCCTGCACTTCCAGCACAGGTCAGATGACACTCTGAGCTAACATCCAGTGTTCAGTACAGAGAATAGACTCCTCCTTTTTGCCAACAGTACAGTTGCAAACCACAACATCCTGTTTTGCATTCCAGCTATCTGGAGCTGGCTTTTGCATTGCTGCTTTTATCCAACAAAAACACTGTATTAAAAATGGTTTAAAACAACTTACAATCAGAAAAAAGAATGTGAGTCCCCAAAAATATACATCTCAAGTAGCAAAACCCTGGGTAAAGTGGTATGTCTTCAGCACTCGCCAGAAGCCATACAATATGGTACAATATTGTCTCCCCTCTGGTAAAATCAATCTCAGTAAAACTAAGAGCAACTTTGGCGTTGCAGCTTTAACCTGGGAAAAGATGGGCATTTGGGTAGCTAAAACATGAATGAGTGCCTGATTGAATTTGGAGCAACCAGCAGCAATTTTGCTAGCTTGTCTCATGGCTTACACATTAGAAAGCATAAAGCCCCTAATTTTCTTTCTTTTTGCATATTCATTAATCACAAACTGTATCTGAAGGAGACAGGTAGCTTTTTCTATGAGATCATATCCAACTTCTTAAATAAGGTTAATTCGCTCATAACACCGTGAAGCCTATTTGATTTATAGCATAAAAAGCTTTTTAGATTAATTTAATCAGCTCCAAGTTTCTCAGATAATCGGCAGGCAGCTTCGCTGTGTACAAAATTCTAAGGACTTAGACCTCTTATAATGAAGTGTCTTGTATCATATGTGTGTAAGTACCTGATGGCATTTCAGGTCACTTTATCTGGTGTTTGCTTCTGGGTAATCTCAGACTACATGATAATTAGTGGTGAGCAGCCACTATCTAGTTGATCACAGAGGGGACAATCTCTCTCCTTCCGTAGGATCAATCTACTGATTGATAGAAATCCAGTCAATTGAATTAATCAATAAGCAAACAGGCCCAACAAATTATGTAAATAGAAGTTATTACATTTTCACAAGCTATCACCTCCATCAGGTATGCCCATTCTTAGATATGCAAGCACAGTGGTACCTCTGGTTAAGTACTTAATTCCTTCCGGAGGTCCGTTCTTAACCTGAAACTGTTCTTAACCTGAAGCACCACTTTAGCTAATGGGGCCTCCTGCTGCCGCCGCGCCGCTGGAGCACGATTTCTGTTCTCATCCTGAAGCAAAGTTCTTAACCCAAGGTACTATTTCTGGGTTAGCGGAGTCTGTAACCTGAAGAGTATGTAACCTGAAGCGTATGTAACCCGAGGTACCACTGTATCCACAATTGCTAGATTCTACCTTTAGTTTCAAGAGAGGAGAAAGGTGAGACATAAATTTAAGGCAATTAATACATTAGGAATGGATAACCCCCTGTTTGGAGGCCTGCTGCTTCCACCCCCAACAAAGGAAGCAATAATGCTGATGAATATCAGTTACTGGATACCATGGGACGGGAGAGTGCTCTAGTTTTCCAGTCCTACTTGGCGGTTTCCCCACAAGTATCTGGTCCGCCACTGTGAGAACAGTTTTCTGGACTAGATGGGCCATTGGCCTGATCTAGCAGATTTGTCTTATATTCTTAAAGAGAATCCTGGCCTCTGTGGTGATATCATCCCTTTAAGATCGGTTTGCGGGCTGTGAGGGAATTTGCTAGAATTCCTAAAATAATGAGCTTATGCACAGCTGTCTCCCATTAATGCTTCAAGGCCAATGTCAAAAGGTCATTAGAGCCGGCGCTGATTTTGCTGGGTGGAAGCGGTCAACGCCCATGGTCAGCGTTCCCTTAAAACCTGGATTGGAGGGGACTCTCAGAAGCCGTGCCAACGCCTACTCGGACCTTTGAAGATATTTTGCTTCCTCGCTCACCCTCCTAAGTTTTATGTTAACTAGCTAGATAAGGCAGCTTTTGTTATTTTTAGCCTCTGAGCAGTTTTAAACTGTGTAATTATTCGAAGTTTCTCTCTCTAGTAGAGTCTTGTTTTAATAAAGTTTGTGCATGGTTTTATGGAAACTGGTCTTGCTTGAGTTTCTGAACCTTCCAGTCTTGACTACGCTTTTCGAAGCAGGATCATCCATCACAGCCTCCTAAGAGCTCAACAGGATTTTAATTATTATTTTTAAGCAGAGACACAACGTTGTGGTGAGCAGAGAGATTTAAACTCCAGCACCCTAATGTGTATGCAACCCCGCCATCAGATCAATCATTTAATGAGCACAGAGGGTTGATAATCCCTTCCTCAGCTACTCTGCATGTGCGGTAAGTGCACATGTGATATGGCCATGCAATCTATGAACATGCAGCCCCTGCACATTGCTGCGCCAACAAATCTAATTGTTGTTGTTGTTTAGTCGTTTAGTCATATCCGACTCTTTGTGACCCCATGGACCAGAGCATGCCAGGCACTCCTGTCTTCCACTGCCTCCTGCAGTTTGGTCAAACTCATGCTGGTAGCTTTGAGAACACTATCCAACCATCTCATCCTCTGTCGTCCCCCTTTCCTTGTGCCCTCCATCTTTCCCAACATCAGGGTCTTCTCTTCTCATGAGGTGGCCAAAGTATTGGAGCCTCAGCTTCAGGACCTGTCCTTCCAGTGAGCACTCAGGGCTGATTTCCTCAACAAATCTAATTAGGCTGCCATTCCTGCCACCAAAATTCACCTCGTGGCCTGATAATGAGAAGGCAATATCTCACCTATGGTTTGGATTGAAGATGAAAGGCCCTGTGTGAGGGACATGATAGAGAGGCTCTCCCAAGTTGGGAGGCCAGGAAAGCTCCTGGGAGGGGGAGCTGGGAGCTGGGAGGGTTAACCCTGTCTGTGGAATAAGAACTAAGAATTAATTCTAATACATGCCTTTGCAATATCCTTTTCTTTTTCTTGTCTTTATTTTCTTCCTTTATTCTTGGTTTTTTTTCTATTTTGGTTTTTCTATGTGGTTTTTATTGTAATTCATGTTGAAAATTTGAGTAAAAATGATTTATGAAAAAACAAAACAAAAAGAAAGCCAATCCTCTGCAAATTCAGATGGATGGATGGTCTCCTTAGCTCATAATGATCCACACTGACTGGCAGAGGCTCACAAGGCTTTCAGACAGAGGACCTTACCAGCCCTAATTGGGACAGAACCTGGGACCTTTTGCATGCAAGATAGTTTTGTATGCATGTTTACAGCTTTGCTGTGTTCAGCAGGCCATATTCCCAGGATGGTATGCCTATGTATATTTACTATTGTGAGAAAGTGTATAATGATGAAGGATCCAGCGCAGAAGGCAGTGTCATGAGTGAAATGGTCCTTCTCATTATTAAGTTTCCATGGCCCAAAATGCTATCACTTCTTCCACTCTTTATTTTTTTATTTCTAAAAAGTACATTTTGTAGGCTTTTCTCCAGTGAGAAAATGTATAATGAAGGAGGCCTATCTTGCGATTTCTCTAGGCTATGAGATACTCGGCTACCTCTTGTCACACTGCTGTGAATAAAAGAAGCATGTGATCTTATGTGACACAAGCTTCACATTTAATATATATTTTACTCTTTGTTTTAATGCAATATTCATTAGCATAAAATGCATCACTTATTGGAACGAATGCTCAAATCAGGGCTGCTTTTTTTAATTTATTAATGAGTTTCCTTAGGGTTTGCATGTCCCAACTTATAACCTGTCTAAATTCCATAGGCAGCAATATTTGCAAATGTGAATTATTAGAATTATTTCATTGCACAAGAGGATTCTTTTGCCATACTCTTCTGGATAGAATTAGAAATTCCCCCTGCCAACAGCATCTGGAACTCACAGCAGAGGGCTTACGTAAAGGTTGATAATTTAGCATAATTCTGCCTGGGGACGGTGGAAATTGTAGACTGATATTGACGTTCTGTTTACCTGATTGCATCCTCTGGGAGCTTGTGACCAGGACTTGTAAAAGGGGGTATTTGCAAGGGCATTTTGCAAACTGGAGTGCTGTCTCACAGTGTATGTAGGACCGAGAGACATGGGGGGGGGGTGATGAAGCTGTTGCAGTTACCTGAAACACCTGTGCCATGTTTACCTTCCTGCTTGAGAATGTGCAGCATGCAGCAAAGGGAAGCTGGTTTCCTTTTTGGAATAGAAGATACGGGAACTTGAGACCCACCTATCAACACTCTGAGCTACTGGACAAGATACAGAATTTCTCAATAGGAATTTCTCAATAGAACAGACTGGACTGTCCTGGAACAGCAACACAGGTGGAGTTTCCCTAGGGAAGGAAGAAGTTCACCCATTGCAGGAGACAAACTTCTGGAGGAATGTGACACACAGAACCAGAACTGTCATGCTGTGTCACTGGAGCTACAAAATTGATTCCATGCCCTTTCCTCGGTCACCAATTCTGGGCCAGAGGAGCAAGTTCAGCAGTTGCAGATCACAGAACACACCAAGGAAAGTACAGTGTACAGAATGGTTCCTGCAACTCCCCAGAGAAGGAAGATATGTGTTGTACTGGTAGGTGATGCCCTACGGATGGAGACAGAGGCAGCAGTATATGGATGTAACAGGATGTTCCTGGAGGTGTGCTGTTTTCTAGGTGTGAAGACGGATGATGTGGCAGATAAGTTGGCAAGTCTTTCAGGGTGAAGTCTCATGTGTGATGTCAGGATGTCAGGGGAACCAGAGGGCAAAGCCAGACACGGCAGCAGTTTGACTTCAATCTGGGGAACTGGGTTCACGTCTCTGCTCCTCCACATGCAGCTGCTGGGTGACCTTGGGATAGTCACACTTCTCTGAAGTATCTGAGTCCCACTCACCTCACAGAGTGTTTGTTGTGGGGGAGGAAGGGAAAAGAGAATGTTAGCCCCTTTGAAACTCCTTTGGGTAGAGATAAAGCGGGATATCAAATCCAAACTCTTCTTCAATAGCCGGCGGCTCTTCCTCCTGCCACCACTGCCACTGCCCGGGGGCTGCTTCACCACTCCTTCCTCTCCATGGAAGAGGAAGAGCTGGCCCCTGAAGCCACGCCATGCTCAGCTCCATGCTTGGTCTCCTCCACTTGCTTTGGGAGGCCTCAGGCCCCTCCTTCCAAAATATTTGGGGCCCAAAAAGGGCTTGGCCCCGAGGAGATGGTGTCCCTGCTTACTACTGGATAGCATTACCTGCAGAGTACTTACAGGAGCTCCAGACTAATCAAGAAGGTCACAGTGAGAAATTAGTTTAGGCGTTATGGAAACCACAGAACCAAACATCATCAGCATCAGCATCATCAATACTCCACGCATCTAGCTGGGTTTCCCCCAGCCACTCTGTGCCAGGCACAGCAATATTTGCATGGCCCTCAAGTTCTACTTGTGAGCTTGCCAGAAGAGGCAGTTAGTCAGCCACCATAAGAACAGGATGCTGGACTAGATCAGCCTTTGGGCTGATACTGCAATGTTCTCCTTATGTTCCTATGTGCTTGGGTTAAATTGTTTTCCCAAATTCAGAGGCAAGGCTGTCCAGTCACAGCAAGTACGACAATAAATCATTAATAGGAAGGTTTTTATAAGCGAGCCCAGGTTTTATGTCCCTTCCAAATGGCGGCAATGAACTGGAAAATTGTTGTACCTCACAGAAGAATGTATGCCACTAACGACAATAAATCACTTTGCAGCGGATTATCACAATTTAAATTAAAATCATTTATAATTCAGTTCAAGCAACTCTGCATTGTATAGATTGATGTCACAAGGGAAACATGCCCAGCAAGAATCCAGTCATTTTGATTTAGCAATTTGGATAAAAGGAAGTATTAGAAGTCTCCACCCAGGTACGTTTTGTCATCATATTGCAAAAAAGTTGATTCAGTATTCTACTTCCAAACTGCTCATCCACTTAGATTTAATAGTAACTACTGTGATTTTACTCAGGTTGTGAATGGGATTTTCTGGGTTCAGTATGGCCCTCCTCAGGCCCTCCCCCCAATTCCATTGTGTGTGTGTTGTGTGTGTGTGTGTGTGTGTGAGGTGGTGGGGGCTGAGAGATCTTCATCCTCCCAATATTTCAAAGAGGGGGCTGGGCTCCCCCAAAATCATGTGGCCCCACTCTGCCTGCTCCTCCCTGCCAATGTTGCACAGGGAGGAGGGGGCCAAACAGGGAACCCAGATCCATGTTCCCCATTCCCCACCCAGCATGCGAGCACCAACATCGTGGCGGTGGGACAACCGTGCATCCTGGCCTGGCGCGAGAGCGCACGTGTGCTAGGTGTGGTGTGTGCATCACATAACATGTCATGTGATGCACTCACGCAATGTGGGGGGGGGGTCAGCACCCTTGGGGTGTGTATCTGAGAGAGAAAGAGAGAATTACAAAGGAGACAAAGGTTGCCCAAAACACTGTGTATAAGACAGATGAGAGAGTCAAATCGCCCAAAATCAAATCTATTGCTTTTATCCCATAATTTATGTTGGAAACTAAACACCCCTTTCACAGTAAGTCAACCAATCTCCGAAACGCCTCTAAATAAAGTCCTGCAAAATTATTTGTTTTACTCCTACACCAAGCTATGACTCTTCACCAGTCAGCTGGGGTAAAATTTGTAGGACTGCCCACTCTGCTGCCTCCCTCCACATACCCAGCCACATCTGCACCACCTCCAGTTTTGGATGAGATTTCGCCATATGGAAGATCTTGACTTGGGGAAAGATCTCTCCCCAACTGGAAGTGCTCTTGTCCAAAATCAGAGGAGGCAGAGGGGCAGGCAAGGCACCCACAGGGGAGATGGTCTTTTGCCACCTGAGGCAATGACCTCCTAATGGCTGGGCTGGCCCTGCCACTCAGGGTTACAGCATTTGGGTTTAACAGCAAGCAACAGGTGACATTTGAATAAAATTATGCATTGTATGGAGAAAGTGGCCAGAAATATATATATATATTTATCCCCTACTTATAACACTGCAGCTCTGAGACAGCCAGTGAAACTGAATGTTGGAAGCAAAGTATTTCTTCATGCTGCACATATTTGAACTATGGAATTCCCTCCATGAGTGATGGCCTCAAAAGAGGTTCAGGCAGATTCCTGGACATAAAGGCCATCAGTGGCTCCTGATCCTGATGGTTCGGTTCTATCTCCACGGTCAGAGACTGCATGCTTCTAAATACCAGTTGCTGGAAACCACAAGACGTGAGAACGCTGTTGCACCCAGGTCCTATTCTGAACCTCCATATGAACCTACCCGGACCCTGATCATCTTCTGAGGCCCTCCTTCCCGTGCCCCCCCCCCCTCCTTGAGAGATCCGGAGAGTGGCAACACAAGAACACGGCCTTCTCTGCAGTGGCTCCCTGTCTGTGGAATGCTCTCCCCAGGGAAGTTTGCCTGGCACCTTCATCATACACCTTTAGGCGCCAGGCAAAAACATTCCTCTTAACCAGGCCTTTGGTTGATCTGATTTATATCCTATGCCCTTTTAAAATGTGTTTTTTTTATATTTATATTTTTTTAGGTATTTTGTGGTTTTATATCTTGATTTTATTCTGTGAGCCGCCCAGAGTCCCCCGGGTATAAGGCGGTATATAAATTCAATAAATAATTCAATAATAATAGGCATTGTGTTGGTCACTGTGAAAACAGGGTGCTGGACTAAATGGGTCACTGGCCTGATCCAGTATGTATGTTGTAAATTATGCAGCAAATGTGATGTGTTTATGCCAAGAACTTGTGAATAACAACTTGCAGATACAGATGAGCCATGTTCTGGACACTGAGGTCCAGCTCCAAGGGCTTTCTGGTGGTTCCTTCATTGCGAGAAGTGGGATTACAGGAAGAGGGCCCTTTCAGTAGTGGCACCCCGCCTGTGGAACACTCTCCCATCACATGCCAAGGAAATAGACATCTATCTGACATTTAGAAGACATCTGAAGGCAGCCTTGTATAGAAAAGTTTTTAAAGTTAGAGATTTTTGTGTTTTAATACCTTGTTGGTAGCCACCAAGAGTGGCTGGGGCAATCTAGTGAGATGAGTGGTATATACCGTATTTTTCGCTCTATAAGACACACTTTTTCCCTCCTAAAAAGTAAGGGGAAATGTGTGTGCATCTTACGGAGCGAATGCAGGCTGCGCAGCTATCCCAGAAGCCAGAAGAGCAAGAGGGATCGCTGTGCAGCGCTCCCTCTCACTGTTCTAGCTTCTGGCCTAGCCGTGTGCAGCCTCTTCTGGGCAGGGGGAGCCTTCATCCCACTGCCCTGAAGAGGCTTGGTGGCTATCGCAGAAGCCAGAACAGCGAGAGGGATCACTGTACAGCTATATCCCTCTTGCTGTTCTGGCTTCTGGGATTCAGAATATTTTTCTTGTTTTCCTCCTCCCAAATCTAGCTGCGTCTTATGGTCTGGTGCATCTTATAGAGCGAAAAATACGGTAACTAATAAAATGATGGTGATGGTGATGGTGATGCAGTTGCCAAACCTTTAGTCAAGAAATGGCATATATCTCTAATTGTTTATAAGATAGCCTTTTTAAAGTATGTCTGTCTGCATTTCTGTATAGTGAGTTCTTGCAATGTGGTGGGCTAGAGATTCAAATAAATCAGTGCAGAGGGTTTTAAAGAAGTTTTTGCAAATATATTCAAGAAAGAAAATGAGCACATATTCCTCTGAGGAATTATCCCTGGAAGTACTGAAGAGATGCTCCAAAAATCCTTTTTGGTATGCAATGAGCGACTAATGTTACAAGGAGAGTCTCGTAGTGCTTTGAACAGATTATTTTTTAAAATTTAAAAAAAGGTGGTGGAAAATGAGTCTCCTGAAATAAGATTAATTAGGGGAAATTTCCACTTCCCACTCAACACTCCAGCACAAGGCAGCATTTTGATGAGGGATATCAGTGTGTGTGTTTGTGTGTGTGTGTGTTTTCTTCAGAGAAACTCATCATCAGATTTAATTAGCTGGTGTTTGTTTGTTTGTTTATTTATTTAAAAGAAGCCTTCAGATTCTTAGATGTGATATGATGGATAAGTATGCCCATCATAATGAGGCCTTTTTTCCCATAGAAAACCCAAGGGAGAATAACATAATTACGACTGCCCTTCTGTCCACAGCTTTTACAGTGAGAAAACTATGGAAACCATCAGAATCTGGAATGTTTTCAGTACTGGTGTTGCAAAAATGATGTAGCTCAAGGGAGCTAATTATTTAAGTGCCACTGCTATCAGTGAGCAGATTATCAGTCTTTCATTGGTGGCCCCCGTTCTTTGGAATGCATCTCCTCAGTGTAGTCAGGAATGCTCACTCCTTTCCTGTTTCCAAGAGCCTGTTGGAAGTTATTCCTGTCCGCCAACCCTTTTGTGGCTGAGGAAGCAGCATGCCGGCAGCATGCCGTTGATGCCTTTCATTGTAATGGTATTATTCCAACTGAAGGTTTGGAATACGTTTCGCTTTTTATATATTTTATTATCTCTACCATCGCTTTTTATTCTCTTACATTATTTTTGTGAGCTGCTTTGAGGATCCAAAGGCCAATAAATAGTACCTGGCAGAAACACCACACAGGTGGAATGTTTTCCAGCATCACTGAGCAGAAGCACCGACATATCCTTTATGGCAGCAATGTTATCTGAAGTTGAAGTTGAGAAGCCACCATAATTTCTTCTGGAACTTATAGTCCCCTTGTGCTGAGGTGAAGCAAATGAAATGGGACAATGCATTATTATTATGAAGGATAAACCACTGATAATAGTTTAATTTACCGTATTTTTTGCACCATAACACTCACTTTTTTCCTCCTATAAAGTAAGGGGAAATGTCTGTGCATGTTATGGAGGGAATGCCTACGGGTGGCATGCCTACGGATTTTCCTCCTCTAAAAACTATGTGCGTGTTATGGTCAGGTGCATGTTATAGAGCGAAAAATACGGTATATATAATCCAGAATTGGCAAGTGGCTTCAAAGCGACTTACGAGTATAAAACCAATTGCAAACATATAAATTTGGCTGGCATCTGTCTGTCTCGGGAGACAATAGAAGACTGCACCTTCAGGGGTGAAGTCAAACCTTTGGAGAGTTATAGAGCCTGCTATGGCTCTAGAGACTAATGTGGGAGAGACGTGTTTTGTTGCACACATATTTAAAATACCCAGAAAACCCAACGTCAAAAAATCAAATATTAAAATATCTACTAAATATTAAAATATATACTAAAATGTGCATTCGGACAAGCCCATTAAAATAACAATGAAAACAGGAGGTTTAAGTCAGGAGACCAAGAGAATCCTGGTCTAAACAGGTGTATATTTGAGCTAGCAGAATGGCTATATTGATGGGGTCTGCTATATTTCAGCCAGAAGAGCATTCCACAACTCTGGTGCCACCAGTGGGAAGCCCATAATCACCCCCTAGGTTAATTTAAATGGTTGTGGGGGTTTCTCAGTTGCAATAAGAAATTCCCAAGTTAGCAGCAAATCCAGCCCAATAGCCTAGAACCAAAACCTTTGTCTCACCTCAGATGCAAAGGGTTAATACCTGATCCATCCAATAAAATATCCCTGGAAATTAAATTAGTTCCCCAAAATGAGGAATGCATTTCCTGTATTTCCCAAAGCACCCATGTCAGCTCTGAAAATGCCATTAGTGAGTATTCTAACTTAGTTTGACCTTCAGTAAAATGTGCATTCTGAAACACTTGTGATGTAAAAGGACTTTGAGTCAGAGGTAATGCTACAATGTCCAAGTCTAAAGTGTTCTTATGTGTCCCACAGGCAAGTGGGCCATCTGTGGAGCAGTCTTTTAAATGAATGTGTCTTTGGTATTATCTTTGTACACTTTTCTGTTCCATCTCGTTATCGGCTTTTCAATGATAGGTTCCTAGGGCTTCAGCAGAAAAATGTTGTCCCTCGACTTTCAACTCCTGTCTTCTTGTTATCACCATGCAATGCAAAATGATTTCTCTGGAGGACAAAGATGTGCCAGGCAACTAAGAAGCCTCTTACAAAGAGAAGAGAGTTTTCATGCAACCGTGTTTGTTTCATATATGCAGAGAGGTGACGAGAGACCTCACTGCACTTCTCAGCCGAATAGTATTATATTTCATAGGAAGTTGCCTTAGACAGAGTCAGGTTGTTGGTCTTTGCAGCTCATACTTTTAGGTACTGCTTTGGTAAGCAGTCAGCTCTTGGTGGAATATAATGGAAGACCATTGTTATCTCGAGGTGGTTTTAGGTGGTATACAAAATGCTTCTCTCGTGGCTAGAGAGCCTCGTCATATAAGGTGACCAGGGTAGCTTCTGTGTCAAAGCCAGACCGATTCTGATTGAAATGGATCTAGAAAACCAGTCTCCCCCAAGAGTGCCTGAATCTGGTCAGTCACCACCTGCTCAAGAACCTTGCCCCCAAAAGGGAGGTTGGCAACTGGCTGGTAATTACTTAGGTTCTCAAAATCTAGGGATGGTTTCTTAAGAAGCGGCCTTATCACTGTCTCCTTCAAACAGTCAGGAACCACCCATCTCATAAAGAGGCATTGACCACCTCCCAGACCCAGACAATTTTATCAGCCAAGAGGTGCAAGGGTCCAGAGCTCAGGTAGCTGCCCAAATTGATCCAGGCACTTTGTCCACATCCTCAAGCTGCATAACTGAAAATCATCCAACGAAACAGGATTAAGCAGTGCTCTGGACACCTCCCAAGATGCCCTGTAGCTTCTGGGTCAGCCTCAAGGGCAGTCCCACATAGAGCACATTGCAGTAATCCAACATGGAGATTACCAGCCAATGGATATCAATGACCCTATGGTCCATCTGGCTAGTCTACACTGATTGGAAGCAGCTGCCCATAATTTCAGACAATCATTTCCTAGCCCTAGCTGGGAGATCCCAGGGACTGATCCTGGAACTTTTGTGTGCGATATGATAAGTGTGTAGCTATTAAATCTTAAAGGGAAGTGAAACCAAGAAGAGTAGCTGTCCAGGGATTGTCAGTTTCTCAGAGAAGAACATTTAATATTTCCACCATTGCTGTTTTTTGTGTTGTTCATGGAGAAAACCCAGATGGTGCAAAAGACTTGGAATCTTACTGAACAGCATTAAAAGATCTTCCTAGCATTGAAAAATGTTAATTGAAGCTTGGTGGCCAAAGACAAGGGTTCCATAAGAATGCATTAGGTATTGCTGCACTACCACAGCTTAAAACACACGCCATTTTCTCTGCTTGTTTGCAGACACACTTGGCTTATCCTGCTTCTTCCATTCATGCACACCACTGAACTAAAGAAAGACATCCTTTCTAAGGAAGGAATGGGAGAAATAGGTGACTGGTTTAGTTCACTAACTTTGGCCTGGTGAAAATAGCAGATAACAGTCCCAAGACTGAGAATGACACTTGTTGCCTAGGGAACCAAGTAATGTAGAACTCTCTGGCCTTGTATGGGGAGCTAGACAAGCTCGCACCTGAAAAGGAAAATCAATTCATATTGAGCTTTGAAATTCCCACAGACCAAAAATACTTCAGAGGTAACACTGTATTTTGAAGCCAACCCATGAACTTAAAAAAAAAAAGGACCCATGTTGAGTGTGTTCAATTTTTCAGTGAGTACTTCATATTCTTCTAATATTACCTTGGATGAAATTGGACTCTCATGTAAAATACATGAAAGGTTCTTATGTGGTTCAACCATGTTGTATTTTTAGGACATCAGTTCTGACCTTTCCTTTTCTTCAGTATCCTTTCCCTTACGGGAAAAAGTAGGGGAGAATATCCCCAAACACCAGAGGACAGTCTTCAAGGAGGCACATGCTACCTTTATATCTGTGGGGAATTTGTTCAGATGGAAGAGACAAGAAAGAGACTTTATCGAATGACTGTACCTTTTGGAATAAAATTTAAAACTTGGTGGGAAAGAAAAAACTTTAGGAGACTGTTCTGTTATAATGATGCAGAGGGCTAATTTGAATCCACAATTATTATTTTTTTAAAAAAAGCCATTAAAAAATGTCAATATATAGCCAAGAGTTATAAAGCCATATAAAAGGGGACATCACCTTCTTCAAAATTAAATGCCCTTGAGTTATTGAAAGGGAATGAAACAGGAGGCCTTAACCTGTAAGGTCTATGTACTGTGGATCACCAGTTTTTTTAAAAAACGCAAACAAGATAAAATGGATAACCTAAATGAACAAAGATGATATGGATGGTCTGCATCAGCACTCAGCAGCCTGGGCAACTGCTATGGTTCCCGAGAAGGGCCCAATCCTGATGTCTGCCTCACACCTTTCTTTTAAAACCAAAGTTCCAGTTTGGTGGCCTAAGCAGTGTTGGATGGCCCAAGTCCAGCCAACAGCTTAATTTCTCACAATGCTACCCATTGTTCTGGGTCATTGTGGGGAATTAAAATGGCAGCTTAACTTTCCTTCCTGGCACTGCTTAGAATACTAATACTGCAGCTACTACCAGCCAATTTTTAAAAAAGGTGCTGCTCTCCCACTGTGATGCTATAACACTCAAAAGTTTTTCATGATCACTTAGCTCTCTATTTTTTACCCATTTTTAATCATTGCACACACAGAGATACACACACACACACACACACCTACTTCTGCACCACTGTGATTCTTTTATGCTAAAATGTTTGTGACTCCCTAAAAAAACACCTCCAAATTTATTCTTTTTGGTTTGGTTTCATTCCTAGAGGCACACTCCATTGTCTCTTGAGACAAATGCATGTCAACCAGGGGAATTGGGGTTGCCAGACCTCCAGGTCTGAGCTGAAGTCTCCATGTTTGCCTGGCCCCTCCAGGTGGATGAGAGTGCCTTTAATAATAATGGTAAAAATATAAGAAGACTGTGCATGAAGCTTCCAAGCTTCAGAACATCAAGAGATTGCTGCAAATTATAGTATAGACACAGGGCTACTGTCATTCTCTGCTCTCCTCTCCCAATTAATCACAATCTCCAATGCTTTCTCTGTGACATCACCATGAGCTAGCCCTAGGTCTCAAGTTTGGGTACTGAAATCTCAGGATCTGGGATGCTCCTGACCCAGCAAACTTAAGGGGAATGGTTGGAGAGTGAAGAGTTAGTCCTCTACAATATCTGAGCATGGGCTTCAGTGAAAAAATGGTTGCAGGTACTGTAGCAGTGGCAAATCTGGGGGTGGGGTGGAGAGCTAATTTTCTGTGCCTCTTGGAGCAAATATTGCAAACTCAGTAACATTTGGGACTTTTCATGAGATGGAGTACATTAATTAAATCCTGGGGAATTTCAGGAGCTGCGCGGGATTTTCTATGGACTTTCTGGGAACAGAATATTGAGAATAGAATTCTTCTAGTAGCTTTTCCACCTTGCTACTTGGACTTTAGCTGCTCTGTGCAATCTGACTACAACCATTATTAGAAAAGTGCATTTCTTCATTCCAAATAGTGTAAGCGATGAGGAGAAAACCACAAGCTTCACTACAAGATGTGACATGCCTGCTGCTTTGATAAAGGAATGTATATTAGGAAGGGATTCAGTGACTCCAAAACTTAAGAGTTTCCTAGAGGGAAAATAAAGCTGTCCACCTTATGTCTTTTAATCAGATGTAACTTGGTGAACTTTGCTAAACAATCTTCTCTAAGCCTGGCGTTCTCTTTCTAATTAAAACTAGTATCCCCATGAGTTCACTGGAAGTCTTGTTAAGATTAAATTTTCAGCGGTTGTCTGTTTCTGTTGTCGACAGTGACTTAAAAAGTGTCAGGATGCTTACCACACTGGAGCAGCTATTTGAAGACGGATTTGCCAGAAACAGATGTAAGTAACAATCAATCATATCTGGTTCAGTGGCAGAATTTAATTAGCAGACAAAACAGAATTTTCCCTCAAATGAGTACAAATATTATTTGCATGTACGTCTCCCCCCCCCTTTGCACGCTCTAAAAGAGGAACGTGAAAGAAGCGGACGCCATGATGATGCATGATTCCCAGCTTTTTCTTGGCAAGACACTTTGATTTATGTCCTAATTGCGTGTGTGTCTGTGTGTCTGTGTTTATACAGAGAGATGGTGTCTCCCCCACCTTTCCCTAGTCACATGTACTATGAAAAATAATAATCCTCCGTGTCATCCTTTTCTGTAAGCCTGAGTTTCTTTAACACGGGGTTTGAAACCCATGGGAGTTTCTTTTAAGAACAAGCAAACAGTGATTAAATTGCCACCTATTTACATAACAAAAGAGCTTTTTCAACATTTTATTTCATTGTATTTGACAAATACCAGTTAATTAATTAAAAACCTTTATGTGGTTTGCTAAAAAATTTAAAATTAAAATTGTCACTAAAAAAAGCTAATTGAATAAAACCAACAACTAAATGTATACATTTTACACTAAGAATATTGATTGAAATGCACATCACCTTTACATGTCTAACTAGGCTTAAATAGTTGAAGAATCAAACTATTGGCACCGTCTGAAAGTCCATGAGAATAGGTGGCTCAGGCTTCTCACTCCCTCTGATTGTCATCTACCCCACCTCTTGAAGCCTCATACAGAGAGGAAAGGGGCATTCTTCACCTGCAGCCCTCTTGTTTTTAATCCTTCTGGATGGCAGAAAGCTCCTTTACTTAATATTTCCACCTGTCTGGCAAGGATCCCAATCAATCTCCCGAATTTGGCAAGACAGCCACCCCAGCAACAGGGCAATTCCTTGTCACCTTGTGTCCAGATCAACAATTTCTAGCCAAAATGCTATCACTCTTGCCAGGACAACCATGGGGCATCTGAAGAAGTGTGCATGCACACGAAAGCTCATACCAATAACTAACTTAGTTGGTCTCTAAGGTACTACTGAAAGGGTTTTTTGTTTGTTTGTTTCAACTACGACAGACCAACATGGCTACCTACCTGTAACTAGAACCATGGGGCAGTTGGCCTTCAGAAGCAGCTTGGTATAAGCTATTTTGGGGCTTTTTCTGACATTTGGCCACTTGCCCTATGGTGGGATGGCAATGGCAGAGTCTTCACAACAGGTGAAAAGCACGGTTCTGTCTAGCATGTTCATATGGAATTAACAAACATTTGTATGAATAAGCTTCTTTCCTTTAGTCATTCCTAGCCACAAGTGTCCTTCTGTAGTCTTTTACTTTGCATTTGCTTTCAAGTAAGAAATTCAGAAACCATCTTTGGCCAAACAAGCCATCCATGCATGCTTATCCAAGTTTGGACAATGCTTTATTTTATGGCAATTTGGCTTTTGAACTTGAGGCATATCTGAAGGATGTCTCCATGCAAGATGAATGCATCTTGACAGACCTTTAGGGAAATTCAAAAGTATTAAGATGAAGCTGATGACATGTTAAAATACTGAAGTACAGGAACATAATCTTCTGTCCAAAGAGTGAACAATGTGTAGTCATGAAAAATGGATGGCTCACTTGACGTCCTTGAACAAGTCATTCGCTTTCAACCTCAGTTCCCCATCTGTAAAATGGAAATGCTAATTATCTATGGAAATGAGACATGTGATGTATTCCATTACTTCTCTGGAAATTGCTGAAAGCTCAGATATAAAATGTGGAAATTAACAGTTAGGGAAACTCTGAGGAAATGTAATAAACTGCTATGTGAATGCAGCCTAAGACAAAGAAAACAGGAAAAATATACACACTCTGGCTGGCTAGGAGAGCAGACTAGGCAGGCACCAGGATGGTGTCATATGTGAGATACGGGGCCGGTCAAGACACGGCAGGGCCAAAATGGGGGTTACATCCACAAAGACCCATGTAAACACAAACAATAACCTGACCCATGGGAAGTCCATAGGGAGCACCTGTCTCCTTTCTGCTCTGTTAGATGTGGCAGCCATTTTGTGTTACGCCACAGACCCACAGGAACCATTTTGTGATTGGCACCCAAAATTCCAAATGTGCCCATTGGTTAAAGTCAGTGTTGTGAGAAGCTCTCTGTTCTTTTTTGTGCTATGAAAAAAAGGATAACTAACAAATAATGCTGCAGTTCTCCGTATATATTGGACATAAAAACACCATTGACCAGATCAAGACATTTCAAATGTATTTGACCAAACGAATGTCTGAAATGAAAAGCCTAACTATAACTTTGACAAGCTGTAAGCTTTTCTCCTGTGGTTCCCTTTCTGTCTGCAACAATTAGTTTATTATTGCCTAGCAGCATTGTTCTTGAAAAGGTATAATTTGATGAAATTCAGAAACTCTCCTTAAATCAGATTCAGGAAATAATTTCTACTTTTATAAACAAATTAGTATGTAATGGTTTGCTGTCTCCATCTGACAGGAATCCCAGGTACTGGAAAGCTTTGTACAACAAGGCAATTGCATCCATTTTATGTGAAAAGTATTTAATCAAATGTTTGCCTCTTACCCAAATGTACGTACTGTATATGCATATATGTGTGAGAGTGTGTGGAACTAGCTGGGTTCGGACTGCTTTCCATTAAGCATTTTCTGGTTAATTAAGTTTACATATATCCCATTTGCCCATGATAGTTATTCAGTCTTGTTTTAGAGATAAAAAAATTCTGGCAAAGGCATTTAGAACATATCCAAAACCAACAATTCAATTCCTTTGAATATTTGTGTGTTATTAAATTATTTCTATGCTGTTTCCCCCCATGGTTCAAAACAGCCTACAACACACACACATACAATTTCAAAATAATACCATCGTGTCATCAAAGAACCAACGCAACGTCACACCAGCAGTGATCATGATACAGAGTCAGAGAGTGCAGAGCTTCTGGCTAAGGAGCCACATCAAGCATAGGCCTTGAGCTTGCTGCTGGATACTGAGAGACCACCGAGTCTGGGGCTAGCATACCCTCCAACATTCCTCAGATGAAAATGCAGACACTTCTCACTCCCCCTAACTGACCCTCCTTGACTCCCCACTTTTGTACCCGTCGCCCACCCACCTGCAGAGCATTTCCTATCAGAATAAGGGAGAGTGCCACCACCATGACACCAATGGGACAGGACACAGCACACACGTCCTCTAATGTACTGAGAAAACCCCTTAATCCCGGTTTTGTTTAATTTATTCTTTGGTAGAGAAACAAAATGAAAAACACATACCAATACAAAGCATTTTTTTAAATTAAAAAAGACAAGACTCCTTGTGCAGCCTCTCCTCTGCCTCACCTGCTCTCCAGCAGCTGCTAAATGCTGTGCAAAGGAGGAGGCCGGAAGTAGCTGTCAGGAGCTCGTCCTACACTCGAGTAGGCCCCTGGCAGAGACACATGCCCAACCGGCATGTTCTCTCCCTCCTACTCGATCGTTAGGGAACTTCAAAAACTTTCTTCAGCCCGAAAATCACAGCGACCAATGCCAACAAACACTGCCACACTTAGGTATCCACAGAGTCTGCGCCGTTCGCATAACAGACCTCAGAAACTCATCCTTTTGGCTAATCTACTTTATTTACATAGAAACACAAATGGAGCACTGCAACATGGCTCCCCCTCTCTCTAGCATCAGACAGCAAAAGGAAAGAACAAAGGACAATAGTCCCACTTCATGGAAAACAGTAACACAAACATCCTGTCTCTGTCCCTTCCCACTTTGTGGAGTCAAAACATATACCGTCACGTGAAAGACAACAATCCCATGACTGCAATCATGGAGCAGGAATTCTAACAATAGCAGCCATGGAGAGGCAACAGGATTCTCCCTTGAAACTGCAGCTGCCACTCTGGACAAGTGCCAGCTTATCCCCCTCCCTGAGCTTGGTGGCAGCAATACGGCCGGAGGAAATAGGGACATTCTGGGATCAAATCAGCTTTTGTAATCCCGGGACTGTCCCTGCAAAATCAGGACCTTGGAGGGTATGAGACAGGAGCCCATAGAACACCCACACATAGCACCAGGGCCTATAGACCCAGAGCTAGGACCCCTACAAGTGCCTTTTCCTAAGTCTGAGGAACCTGATGCAGGGAGCAGATCAGGCAGGGTGCCATGGGACGTTAAGGAAGAGTGTTCATGCACTCATGTCCAGCTTGCAGGCTTACCACTGTGACAACAGGATGCCAGACCACATGGGCCATTGGCCTCATCCAGCAAGCTCTTCTTGTGCTCTTATGTCTCATGTTTTATTTAGCGCTTAATGCAAAAAACAGACTTATCAGAAATTTGCAAAGTGTAAAATACCACTTGTGCAAACACTAAAAGAGGAGCTTGCATAATTCAAACACAGAATAAACTAATCCTGTTTAAAAGAATGCAGCCGTTAAAATGAGAAAATTGGGTTGGAATAGATGACACTCACGATCCTTTCCAACAGTGGTGGATCTTGGGGTCTCAAACTTCAGCAGAACCCTGTGCGGCGCCAAAATTCAGCCCCCTTCAGCTGAATTTGTGGTGTCCCTGGCGGCATCCCTGAGGCTAGTGCAACCAAACCAGTCACGCTCCCCTAAACCCACCTCTGCTTCTAGCTCTGCAATTCTATGAAACAGGTGCATCATTGCAAATCCTTATGTTACTTTAAACCTGATGGCATGCCTATGCAAAAATCAAGGTGTGTGCATCATGGCTAATACATTTAAGAGCAAGCAGGCTGCAGGAGGCACAACAAAGACTTACCTGATTATTATGCCACAGTTGGTACAGGAGCAGAAGCAATGCCTGTGCTGCTGGTTCCTGAGCCATAATATCATTGACTTGAGAAGTTCAAGGTACCTTTGGGTCTTTTTCTTCCATTTTCTGCTAGACTGCGGTGGTGGTAATGGAGGGTGCAGACACAGCCATAAGGCTGATTCCAGTGTTTTCCCCCACCTCCTTTTCTTCCTGCAGAGGAATACCTGTAAAGGAAAGCACATTGGCAAAATATCTGAAAGCAAAACCTATGCTCCTGCCTTTTCCCTTTTGCCTGCTGCTAGCAGAAATTATCTCCCAGCTGCAAAGTTTTACTGTTTATGTGAGTTGGTAATTTTGATTCACATGCGATTGATTGGCTTTAATTAAAGAAAATGGAAAGAAAGGGATTTTCCCTCTCTAAAGAATTTTTTAAAAAAATAATAATAATAAGATTGTAGTTGAAGCAGAAGGCTGCAAAGGGTGTGGGCAGGGAAGAAAGTCCTTCACATTTCATAGAATTTGATCCCCACTCCAAAGTATTTTTCAGTACAGCTCTACATATGTTTGCTCAGAAGTAAGCCCCAGCTTAAAAAGCAGAGACATCACCTTGCTAACAAAGGTCCGTATAGTTAAAGCTATGGTTTTCCCAGTAGTGATGTATGGAGGTGAGAGCTGGACCATAAAGAAGGCTGATCGCCGAAGAATTGATGCTTTTGAATTATGGTGTTGGAGGAGACTCTTGAGAGTCCCATGGACTGCAAGAAGATCAAACCTCTTCATTCTTAAGGAAATCAGCCCTGAGTGTTCACTGGAAGGACAGATCCTGAAGCTGAGACTCCAATACTTTGGCCACTTCATGAGAAGAGAAGACTCCCCGGAAAAGAACCTGATGTTGAGAAAGATGGAGGGCACAAGGAGAAGGGGACGACAGAGGACGAGATGGTTGGATAGTGTTCTCGAAGCTACCAGCATGAGTTTGACCAAATTGCGGGAGGCAGTAGAAGACAGGAGTGCCTGGCATGCTCTGGTCCATGGGGTCACGAAGAGTTGGACATGACTAAACGACTAAACAACAACAACAAAGCCCCAGTTAGTTAAATAGGAGTGTCTCCCAAGTAAAGGAGAAATCCTATGCACAAGAAGCAATTTAATCCTCAAAATGATTTGCAAATGAGTCACAGAAAGCTGCCATCAATTCTGCCACTTCCTTTAGGCCACACTGTAAAACGTTCCTTACTACCTGGAAATCAGGTCCTCCCTTAAAGAGGGCACGTATTGCGGTGAGACCTGAAAACTGACACCCTGTGTTGTGGGTGGGTACGCTTCATCAGCCACAACACCCGATTGGTAGTGCTCATAGCTGGGTGCAATCTGGCCAATGGAACACAGTCCAAATGGTTCAAAGGACCCATTTATACCCATGCATGTGACCCAGAGCTTTCTTTTTCAGCTGGTGCATTCAGAACACCTGCCCACCTCTCCCTACTTTTACGGCTTTGCGTTTGACCTTGCTATGCCATCGTGTCATCTGTCGTTGGGACAGGGGCATGGCAGGAATTTTCCTCACTTATTGGCTGTTGCCATTTGGGTTTCACCTGCCGCATAGCAAATTGTCACAACTTGTAAGGCTGTGGATAGGCTCTGGTTCAGGTGATAAGGATGGGAGAATGCTCTCGCCATCCCTATATGAAGGGTATTCCATTAAAGGAATCCAGGGACTCAACGGTTTGGTCAACCCCTGGGAGGGGGACATTTGGGTGGTGGAGATAACCTGTTCACGGCGTCCCGCTTATCCAGGTGTTCACCTTTGGCTGACCTGGGTCAGCACTACCTGCATGGCAGGGAGGTAGTCGAACCAGAGCCTATGCAATCATTCACTTTCTGTAATCAATAAAGTTGTGGCCTAAATTCTGCCAAAAACCAAAATTTGAGTCAAGTGTGAATTTATTTAGGGGGGAGGTTTCTGGGTCTAAACATGCAAAAGTTCTTTCAGACAGCACAATGCAGATGCAATAGAGGCCTTTGTGGCCACTAGGTAGACTTGATGAGGAGTTTCTTCTGGAGTTTTCTTCCACTCACATTTCAACCATCTCAGCTTGTTCTCTTGCTCTGGAGTATGCAAGAGAGCCAAACAGGCTCCACAAAGTGGGAGAATCAATGGTCCAAGCCATTTGGATGTTCCAGAGGTCAGCCAGGGCTTTGACTGGAGTGGTAGTCAGCTAGAAAATCCCCCAGAGCCACCTGGAAACCCATTGGAACCAAATAGTGTTTTATGCCCAATTGCCAGGTCATGTGACTAGGCTGAACAGGCTTAGGATCCAGCCAAAATATTCGCACACTGGTCCGGTGTCTGCCCACACCCCCAGAAGACCATCAATTCAGCCAACTTTGGCTCAGATGGCTGAGCCAGGATGAGCAAACTTCACAAGCATATCTTTGGCTGAGCCACATTTGGCACCAGAGGTTAGAAGAATCCTAAACTGCTCATCTCAGTGGATCTTGCCATAGGAATTTCCCCTAATTTTGCAACCTTGATCAAACAAACCAATACTGCACAAGATAAATGGCTGTCGGATTGGCTGACAAACTCCTAATCAGTGTCTAAGAAAATCACGTGAATATTACTAATCACACATGAAGCAAGAACTTCTGAGATGGGGGGGGTTAGGTTTTGTTTTCTTCTTCTCTCCCTTTCTTTCATGAAAATTACAGCACAGTAACTCATTGCAAGGTAAATAATCTGCATGCTGAACATGCTTTCATGCAACGCTAATGTCATCAGATCACAGCAGACTCCTACCTGTATAATTACTGTGATCATAATTATCGTCATCACCGTAAGTCTTAGAGGATGAAATTTCAAGCTATGCTTTTGAGTATCCCTGCTTTGCTTGAAACATATATAAATATATATAAAATAAGGTGCTGCAAACTGCTGGAACTCAGGCCTCTGCTCACATACCACTGAGATCCAGTGCCGGATTACCAAATGGTAATGTTGATTTGATCTTGAAAGAAAATTGCAATCAAGCTTTCTTGGTTCAATGTTATGCGCACAAGAGACCTCATGAAGCTTGTCGTATACCTGAAGGAGCGTCTCCACCCCCATCGTTCTCCCAGACGCTGAGGTCCAGTGCCGAGGGCCTTCTGGCGGTTCCCTCATTGTGAGAAGCAAAGCTACAGGGAACTATGCAGAGGGCCTTCTCGGTAGTGGCATCCGCCCTGTGGAACGCCCTCCCATCAGATGTCAAAGCAATAAACAACTATGTGACATTCAGAAGACATCTTAAGGCAGCCCTGTTCAGGGAAGTTTTTAATGTGTGATATTTTAGTGTATTTTTGGTCTCTGTGGAAGCCACCCAAAGTGGCTGGGGAAACCCAGCCAGATGGGCGGGGTACAAATAATAAATTATTATTATTATTATTATTATTATTATTATTATTATTATTATTCCTGCCAACTCCAGATAATTTGTGAGTGGGGCCCCAAGATAATCGACTGCCCGGGGGTCTCCACAGGGTTTAATTTGGCACTGCTGACATCCCCTGAATCTACACGTCACTAGCCTAAAGAATTCAGGGCCACAGGATGTAGTGATAAGCACTTACTTGATGCTTGTAAAAGAAAGAAAGGACAAATTTGTGGAGTGTAAATTAGCCATGATGCAACAGCCGTTAGCCATGCTAACTAAATGGAAGCTCCATATATAGAGGCAATATAATACCAGATGGTGGGGGAAAGCAAAAGGGACAGGCCATAGCTTTCATGTCCTGCTAGTGCGTGCCCAGAGGCATCTGGCGAGTCAGTATTGGGAGCAGAATGCCAGCGTAGATTGACTGTGTTCTAATCCAGCAAGTTACATTCTGTAATGGTGTCATTCTTTCCTCACCTAAATTAACAAAGCTAACAAATGTCCAGCATTTGTTCTAGTACTGGAAGCTTGAATTAAAGTCAGTGGTGGGTTTTGCACATAAAATTGGAAACAATTTGAATCAAATTATTATTTTTTTAAAAAAAGATATGTGCATTGGGGGCCGTAAATTTCTGTTTCAAATCTGCTGCTGTCACATTTCATAGTGACCAAGAAACAATGAGTGATGTCAGCTGTAAACGGGAAAATCTGTCATTCTTATAAATCCTTTAATTCAAGCTTGATGGCTAAAAATCTCTTACAATTTCTATTCCGCTCTCCTCTTTTGAGGCAAGCCAACAAAGGGGGGGGGGCGGTGGGGAGTACGCCTGCTCCTTACAAGATTGCATATTTCATGAGCAACTGAAATACTACTGCTTTGAGACTTCGATTACATTTAGATTCAATAAATTAATTGAGTTCACAGTATACAAAAGAGAAGTACACATTTTCATTAGCATTTAGACATATATGTGTACGTGAATGTCTTGCCTATTGCATTCTCGCCCCCCCAAATTTAATTCTCTTTCTGAATTAATTGCTTGCATTCCAGCCATCTTGTGGGAATCAAGAGAGATAAGTTTTCATTAGCTGAACAGCACATTGCTTGTAATTGACTTTTCTTTTACTTTGATGATGTCCTGAACAAATTTACTATACATGACATCTATCATGCTTACAAAACATAAAGAGGCTGTAATGCAGCAGACAAAATAAAATATTTATAGCCTGTACTAGGGGAAGGGGGGCAAAACACCCTCGGATGATTGTTTTCTATTAAGACATTGTGGTGGGACACTGAGCGAACAAGGGGGAATGCCGGTGATCCTCCCACGGTAGCAATTCTGCTCATTTAACTGAAGGAACACTGCCTATAAGGACCCCTTGGGCTCCACCATCCCTCTGGGTTCTATAAGAACATAAGAAATTTTTAGGACATGGTGCATGGCGTTTGGGGGGGGGGGAAGAAGATGGAGGAAAGCCCCATTGTGCAAGTAGAAGTCTTTGCACAAGGCTTTCGCCGATGAGGCTCCTTGAGTGAATCCAGCCCCCTGTTTTTATTTACAGTGGTACCTTGGTTCTCAAACGCCTTGGTACTCAAACAACTTGGAACCCAAGCACTGCAAACCTGCAAGTAAGTATTCCAGTTTGCGAACTTTTTCAGAAGCCAAACATGCTCCGTTTTTAGTGCCACACTTCCGTTTTGAGTGTTATACTGAGGTCTGTCTGTTTTTGCTATTTGTTTTGCGTTTTTGTTTTTGCGGCTCTTTTTGTTTTTGTGACTGGGTGGAATCCAGTTCAGCTACTGATTGATTGATTGTGTGACAGCAGTACATTGTTTATTCCTTAATTTATGGATCAATGGTCTTGTTAGATAGTAAAATTCATGTTAGATTGCTGTTTTAGGAGTTGTTTTTAAAAGTCTGGAACGGATTAATCCATTTTGCATTACTTTCTATGGGAAAGCACACCTTTGTTTTGGAACGCTTTGGTTTTGGAAAGGACTTCTGGAACGGATTAAGTTTGAGAACCAAGGTATTACTGTATTACATCTACATCCCACTTTTCCTATAGTGGTTCATGATGGCATACACAGCCCTCTCTCCCTCAGTGTCCAGGCTGAACGATGGGAGTGGAGATGTTCCTTCAGGTTTACAGGGCTGAAGCCATTTAGGACTTGAAAGGTCACCTGGGAAATGATATATAATGAAATGAAAAGGATGTTTAAAATAACTTTTGTATACTACTAGTAATAATAATAAACCAGAAGCATTTCTTTTGGGAATTATAGGGATAGAACTACCTAAAATATATAGAAACTTATTCATGTACTCTACTATAGCGGCAAGAATGTTACTCATTTAAAAATGGAAAGAAGCAGAAATCCCAGCAAAGGAATAATGGATACAAAAACTTATGGAATATGCAGAAATGGCAAAAGTTACCAGAAGAATAAGAAATCAAGATAACAAACTTTTTATAAAAGAATAGAAATGGTTTTTTGAATATTTACAGATAAATTGTAGACAGATAAGATCATTGACAGGATTATTGTAATAACCTGCAGTTTTATAAGAGTGTATATTTAAAGTAGATGAATAAATGAGCAAATTAAGTTAATTTGGATATGTAGAGGATATTAAAAATAAATTAAGGAACCGTAGAAAGAGAGGGAAGAAAGTCAAGTTTTGGAATGTTAAAATGATTGGAAAATTAGTGAAATGTATAAAACTATTGAAATGTATAAACTTGAAAACTATAAATAAAATTGGGGGGGTAGAGAATGAAACTGACACTAAAAAAATAAAATAAAAATTAAGGTCAACACCAACACTTTGAATTGTGTTCTTAAATGTACTGGGGGCTGATATAGATCTCTTAGGACTGGTGTTATATGGCCCAGCGGGTGCTCCCAGTCACCAGTCTAGCAGCCACATTCAGGACCAATTGTAGTTTCCAAGTCACCTTCAAAGGTAACCCCACAGAGAGCACATTGCTGTAGTCTAAGCGGAAGAGAACCAGAGCATGTGCCACTCAGGCAAGACAGTGGGCAGGCAGGCAGGGTCTCAATTATATTTCAAGACAATGTCTTTGGGGGTTTATATGGCATGCTTCCTAGACAAAGTATGACTAGTATTAGTGACTATTCTGTATTCTTACTTAGGTTCCACTCACCAACATTGAGTGGATATAGATGAAAGCACATTTAAGCCAATAATTTTGCATTCCCTATTGTTTCTCTTAATAGCATCACCGTTAGTTAATTTGGCTGAATTCATTTTCTATCCATTTTTAGAGCCAGTAGAAATAAGGCCATAACTAATGAACAATGGCTCCATTTAGAACTTTCTAATCCACACAATTTTTATAGCAGCATTCCCAATATTATTTTTGGGAGAATCTGCTGGGATTCTAAGTGGCATAATCAAATTAATATGATCACAGATTACATTCTTGTAATCCTCTGCTTATTAAGGAGGAATCCCTGCAGAAGAATAAATGAATATGAAATAATGGAGGTGGCATAATAAAGGTGACATCCTCAGTGCTTTAAGCATTTTGATCTTCGAGGTACAAGCAATCTGAAGAAGGGCTTAACAAATCTATGAGGTTTCCTCCATCTTGTGAAAATTCAGCAAAGCACAAATGGAAGACAGAGCACAGCATTGCAAATGAAGATTCTTCAATTCTTTCATTCATATTTTTATTCTGTGCTGTTTTTCCACAAAA
Source organism: Podarcis vaucheri (assembly GCF_965113315.1). Taxonomy (NCBI): domain Eukaryota; kingdom Metazoa; phylum Chordata; class Lepidosauria; order Squamata; family Lacertidae; genus Podarcis; species Podarcis vaucheri. The sequence continues at coordinate 75,598,868 of NC_138766.1, forward strand.
AGAATCATTCTCAAAGTGGCTTACAACAAATTGGAATAGGTCTCGAAACTAATCACTTCTAGAACAACTTCACAAGGGCATGGTAAAGCAACATGATAGCAAATATAGCATTTCAGTACTTTAAACATTACAACAATGCGGCTCCTGACAATAGCATAAGTAACTGGGGAACTTGGCAGTTTTGTCTTGGTCTAGAAACAGCCCTCCCATGATGTTGGACAAATAATACATATAGAAAAGTCATTCAAGTTTCACTATGAAGCCTTTCTAATGAAAGGGTTTCCAATTCAGGTGAATGATATTATTATCCCTGCAAGGACAGGGGTGGGGAGCAGATCTAGTTGGCAGGCCTGATCCTGAGCTCCCCAATCTTCCACGGGCCATTTTGGCATCATGGCTGCCCACCCGTCAATCACCTGATGTCCCAAAGCTATCAGTTGGCCCAAAGGAGTATTTTTTTTCCCTTTGCAGGTACAGCTTGATCAATTTATCGGAATCTGATATGCAGCCTAATCCTTCCTTCTCATTGCTCAGCTGGAATGGGTGTAGCCAACTCACAGAATCCCAGTGTTCAAGTACATATTGTAGGAAGCTGCCTTATATTGAGCCCATCCGTTGGTTCATCTAGCTGAGTATTTTCTACACTGACTGGCTCTCCAACGTATCAGGCAGAAGTCTCTCCCAGCCCTACATGGAGATGCTGAGGATTGAATTCAGGACCTTCTGCATGCAAGACACATGTTCTACCCCTGAGCTTTAGCCCTTCCCCAAACAACGCTTTTGCACACATAGCCATACAGATACTGTAGGAAATGAGCTCTAGTTGTATATGGAAGTAAGGTGATTCATGTTTAAACTATCCATTAGTATAATGGATGAGATGGAAATCCTCTCTGCATCTGATATTACACTCACAGCACCACGCCACTCTCCGTCACCCGCTCTGAAGCCTTTAAAAAGGCTTCTTCGCTGGTCGGGGAGGGCGCAAATGGTGCCTGCCGAGTTACCAGGTCCACAGGCTTCCGCGCCTGTGGTTTCTGAGGGTCCCCGGGTCGCCGCCGCGGCAGGACCCGTCTTCCACGAAGCCGATTCCCTCCGGAGCTCGGAGGGAATCCGCCATTTGCCGATCGCGCTAACCCGGAAGTCCTCGATATTACACATTTCCATAGAATTTGACTATTATTTTTCTAAGTGAACGACAAAACAATGTAAGATAGGGAATGCCCGAAGTGCAGGAGATGATTGCATAGTTCCAAACCACCTAGCCTTTCCTTAGCTCCTTCTGGCACACCATACTTTCTTAGTTTTTGATTTAGCTTTTAGTGAGAAAGGTTTTGTTTTAAACTATAACAACAACAACCACCTCACAAAGTTTTGAAGAAATAATATATTTGTGTGTGTGTGTGTCCCCTGGAATCTGGCCTCCTTGAACTGCAGATCACTAAAGTTATAAAGATCTTAAAACCAATTATGATAAATCTAATCTGCCCAGGAACATAAAACAAAGGACTCTTGAAAAAAGTCATATAGTACAATGCTGAAGAAAATTAGTGTTTGCTGCAAGCTCCAGCTGGTTGTTTATCCAGGATGAGGGTCTGAGCAGAAGATTTTTCCTGTGATGCCACCGGCATATACAAGTGCAGAATGTACCTAGGCTTTCTGGGGCCCTGATGCAACTCAGGGGTTACTGACCATCATGCTTTGACCCAGGGAAGCATCCCAATTTGTCTCATTATTTAGCCCCCTCCCAGATGTGATGCACACCCATAGTAAGTACACACCCATATAAAATAGAAGGCACCGCACAATATGCATCCTTTACTTGACTGTTTGTCGGAATATGGCTCTTGATTTTACTCTAGCAGCTGTTTGTCATGCAAAATTCAAAAACGGAGAGTTGCAGTGTTTCTCTTCCCTTTCCTCCTTTCTTATTTTCAGTTTGGGTTTAGTGCTTGCTAATTTGAGGTCAGTAGTCACCACTACATTTTGCAGGCAAACGCCAACATTATTACTGAACAATTTAAAGCACATCTGCTCACGCAGATTCTGGCTGGAAGTGGATTTTAAAATAGTTTTGCAGATGGCTCTGTAAAACCTTGTGGTCTTTATTAGTAATGAGAGTTGCGGAGTCCGAAAATCACTAAAGAGCATGAAAAGAGAACCCGGAGCAGCCGCGTAGCTGCAGAGATTGCTTTAAGCTTGAAGAAAAGCAATGCATTTGCCAGGGAAGTGAAGCACAATGAAAAGATCTAAGGAGAGGCGAGATTGAGCTGTGGCACTCAGACAGAGTCACGCATTGTCAGACTTCTCAGCTTCTTCGCTCCTTTTCATGTTCTCTGCTGTTACCTGCCTTACCATTCCAACAGAGCAATAAAAGGATCAAGAGTGCCTTATTAAACTGTGTAAGGACTAGCAATCAGCAAGAGCAGAATTATCGCCATTTTCCTTCCATGACAGATTTAACATTGAAATTGATTTGGAATGGCTGCCGTAACAATGACTGTGGATCGAAGCCAAAAATAGTTTCAGAATGTTTTTGCACATCCCTAGATGAAACTCAGTGGCTACTCTGGAATATGTACACCCCACCCCCTTCAACCGCTGAGAAACTTCTTCAATGGCAAGTGTACTCAAATGCTCTCCATTCAGCTAGGCATCTGTGTGAGCATAACAGCCGGCTTCCTTGCAGATATCCTATAATACTGGTGCTACATAAGAGATTCATTGGCCCAAGCTAGTGGACTGTGGATGGGTCGGCTGATAAATAAGCTAGAATGCTGCTGTTTGAGAGATATAGATCCAGCAAGGCTATTCTTATGATCTTAAGTTCTTCAAGGGGGGGGGATGCCTAGTGTAACAGTTTAAGTGGCACAAAGGATGGACAACTCTGTCCATTTTGCTTTCTCTCAGTTTCTCATTTCCCCAAAATTATGACCTGAAGGAGCATCTCCACCCTCATCGTTCAGCCTGGACACAGAGATCCAGTTCCAAGGGCCTTCTAGCGGCTCCCTGATTGCAAAAAGTGAGGTTTCAGGGAACTAGGCAGAGGGCCTTCTTGGTAGTTAACCCACCCTATGGAATGTCCTCCCAGTAGATGTTGAAGAGATAAACATTATACAGCCTTATGTTGACATCTAATGCCAGCCCTATATCAGGAAGCTTTTAATGTTTGGTTTCTCATTATGTTTTCTTACCTTTTGTTAGAAGCTACCCAATCAGGTGGGCAGGGCACTCTTCTTCTTCTTCTTCTTCTTCTTCTTCTTCTTCTTCTTCTTCTTCTTCTTCTTGTTTAGTTTGTCCCTATGTTCAGGACAATGCAAACAGATGCTCAGGACAGCAGTTTTTCTTTTCTTTCTTATTCAACAATAGCCCAACACTGGGTCTTCCAATTAAAATGGTTTCATACCTATCACAAGAGCCAGTGTGGTGTAGTGGTTAAGAGCGGTAGTCTCGTAATCTGGGGAACCGGGTTCACGTCTCTGCTCCTCCACATGCAGCTGCTGGGTGACCTTGGGCTAGCCACACTTCTTTGAAGTCTCTCAGCTCCACTCACCTCACAGAGTGTTTGTTGTGGGGGAGGAAGGGAAAGGAGAATGTTAGCCGCTTTGAGACTCCTTAAAGGGAGTGAAAGGCGGGATATCAAATCCAAACTACTACTACTACTACTACTACTACTACTCTTCTTCTTCTTCTTCTTCTTCTTCTTCTTCTTTTCACTCCCTCACATTTCCAAACAGTTTGCAGTTAAAAGAAGAAAAGTCCTTATGGAAATTCATGAGCATTTTTGTGCAAATTTCTCCTAATACAGTGGTACCTCTGGTTGTGAATGGGATCCATTCCGGAGGCCCGTTTGCAATGTGAAAAGCCCGCAACCTGAAGTGCCATATCTGCGCAGGTGCGCACCACAATTTGGTGCTTGTGCACATGCGCGAAGCGTGATTTAGCACTATTGTGCATGTGCGAGTGACGAAACCCAGAAATAATCCTTTCCAGTACTTCTGGATCGCCACAGGATGCAACCTGGAAAAATGTAACATGAAGCAAATGTAACATGAGGTATGACTGTATATACATTTTGCATGCAATTTTGCCTGCACTTATGCAAAGCAATCTTCCTTAACACAATGCATTCCTGGATGTTATTTTTGCTAATATATGCATAATAGGCACACATTAGTATGTGAATTTTTATGCACATTGCTTGTACGCATTACTTGCACTGCAAAATTTGAAGAGGTGCAGATTTTGAAGGATGTTTAGTTTCAGTTTGTGCTGATTAGAGAGGAGCACTTTCAAATGTGAACCAAACTGAATTCATCCCGCATCACTAGGTGGACATATCTAAACATATTCCATCCATTGGAATTCCTTGGATATTCCTTAGTCATGACAGTATAGAAGCTCATGTCTTACCCACACTGCCATTTGACTACCTACCTGGTGAGAAATCCTACTGAAATCTATAAGAGTCACATCTAAGTGAGCAATATTATATGATAAGACTGTAAGTCAGAAATGTTTCCCTTCCACCCAATTTTTTTTATATATAACTCATCATTTAAAAGAAAGTGTGTGGTCACTTTTTCTTAGTCTTCCCATGTCATCTTTCTAGAAGAGAGAATGTGTCATTGTAGCATACACCATATTATTATGATTTGAAAAGTGCCAAGGCAGCAGTAAGCACAAGTGAGGTATCCTCTTGTGATAGGTATGAAACCATTTTAATTGGAAGACCCAGTGTTGGGCTGTTGTTGAATAAGGAAGAAAAGAAAAACTGCTGTCCTGAGCATCTGTTTGCATTGTCCTGAACATAGGGACAAACTAAACAATGAGCAATGCATAGCAGCTAAAACTTTGTTGTCGTTTCCCAGCAGCTTTCCAAGTTTTATAGGGATATCAATATTTATAGGAAAATGACGATGGGACCTGAGTCTATGGCGGCCAAAATCCAATGCAGAAGCAAGCATGCTTAGCTGCAATGAAATCAATAGACTTAAACATGTCTGTCTCCATATTGGACGCCTGGATGTAATTTAATTTCTAATCAGAACTTCTGCTACATCATTAGCATTAGCATTTATTTTTTGATACAAAATTTTAAGTGTTCAAAGTACCTGGTATACATTAGTGCTTTTCTGCTGTGTGGTTCCAATTGTGTGCTGGGACCTATGGCTAAGTTCATCCCATTTTTTGGCGTATGATCACAGCGACCATTTTAGCTGCTACAATCTCACATGTTCTCATGCTGCAATCTCACCCACCCCCAACACTTTTTCAGAGTGAGATTGCAGCATGGGTCAAGTGACTTGCCTGTAAGCGCATCCTAGAAGACGCACGTCCCGGGTTGTGATATGAAAACATGGAGCGGTATGAGATTCCCCACCTATAACATAGAAGGTGATTTGCTTCAAACATATCCTGGGTGATAAGGCTGTCAATAGCTCCTAACCTTAATAGATTTGTTCGACCTCCGCTATTGCACACAATATGCTTCTGAATTTTGCTGGGAAACGCAGAGGGTCGATTCCCAGGTGTCAAAATTGCTATTTATGTTTGCTACTACTGTGGCCTGTGCTTTGTTAGCCCCAAAATGGAAAACGAGTGAGGTCCCAACTAAAGAAGAATGGCAACTTAAGCTGATGGAATATGCACAGCTTGCAGACTTAATGTATAGAATAAGAGAACAAGAAGAAAACATATGTTTAAAGAAGATTGGAAAACCTTTATTGAATATATGGGAAATAACTGTGTACAGCTGAAAACACTGGCAGCATTAAAATAAATTCAAAAGTGTAAACAAGTTTTGATGGATGCAATAATAGAATAATGAATGGCATAGTTTTTGCAAAATTTGCAGGGATTTGTGATGTGTAAAATGAACCATGGAAAGAGAAGAAGGGAAGTCATTGATATCTCAAGGATGTAAAATGAGTATTTTAAATTGTAAAACAGAAAAATTATAGAGAGAGGGGATGGGGTGGGGAATGCAGGGGGTGAGACTGTTGACACCAGGTCCTGCCTGACTGTTTCCCACAGAATGCTGGACTAGACGGGCCACTGGCCTGGACCTGCTGGATCCTCTTATACTGTTTGTGTTCATGTATCAGCAGGAATCATGGCTTCCCTCAAAGAATTTGGGATCATGGGATTTTTAGTTTGTTAGGAGACTCCGCGGGTGGCGCTGTGGGTTAAACCACAGAGCCTAGGACTTGCCAATCAGAAGGTCGGCGGTTCAAATCGCTGTGATGGGGTGAGCTCCCGTTGCTCGGTCCCTGCTCCTGCCAACCTAGCAGTTTGAAAGTACATCAAAGTGCAAGTAGATAAATAGGTACCGCTCTGGCAGGAAGGTAAACGGCGTTTCCGTGTGCTGCTCTGGTTCGCCAGAAGCGGCTTAGTCATGCTGGCCCCATGACCCGGAAGCTATATGCCGGCTCCCTCGGCCAATAAAGTGAGATGAGCGCCGCAACCCCAGAGTCAGCCACGACTGGACCTAATGGTCAGGGGTCCCTTTACCTTTATTCCTCTCACAGAGCTATAATTCCCAGAGTTCCCTGGGAAGAGGGATTGATTGTTAAACACTCTGGGGATAGGGGCCTCCTAACTACTCTTAGCATCCTTGATTACAGTTCCAAGGATTCTTTGGGAGAAACCACAACTGTAAAAGTGGTATAACAGTGGTTTAAATATATGGTACGGGTATGCCTATATCTCAAATCAACCTCACCCCCTTCTCTATAACAAACCCTTTACCAGTCATCTAATAGACAGTATTTACAAATGATAATTTTAATAATAATAAAAAACTTTCCTACTACTGCCTTTGCAGCAATCAAAAGTGCAGTTCGAAAGTAAGTTAAAATTGTGTGTGTAGGGGGCAGTGAATTGCGGGGTTAATTGGTAGCAGAGGTTCTGCTTTGGATTTTGCAAATGTTGCAGGGTTTTTAAATAGATAATAATAGAATAATAGTAGAAAATAGACAAGAGAACAAGGATAGTTAAGTTGCTACAATGCTCCTAAATTTAAGATGTCACACATTTTGTTGCACAATTAAATTGCTTCATGGAGTGATTGTTAATTAGGACTATTGGGTGGTATTGCTGAGGGTAATTAGGAAAGCCAGTCATTCTTCCCAGGAGTTTGCTCTCCTGTTACCAGTAACAGATATTAAATCAGCCACTAACCAATGGTGCTCTGTTTGGGCATAAGTGATGTGCTAGAAGTGAGGACAGCACAGATGAGGCAAATTGTGGGTAGAGGAAGCTTTGCTCTGCACAAGAAACAGAGGTGGATTTTAATATATGCTGATGTTTTATATATGATTTGTTTTTGTTGCTCTACTTGTACATGTATATTGCTTATTTAATTACATTATTTAAAATGTAGAATTGATTATTGGTAGTAGAAGTATTCTTTGGTTTTGAAAGTGTAATTCACATTGTATGGATGGTTTTCTTTTGTTAGGTTTTGTCTATTAATTAGAGATTTATGTTGAAATAATATGAAGCAGGATATAAATTAACCTGATTGTTGTTTGTTAACCTGATTGTGGGTTTTTCTGGGGAAAGCAGTGGAACAAAAGAAACAAAACACTCAGACATGGACTTAGAAATCCCAGACCTGTGTCTGGAAAGCATGATACAAAAGGAAGCATAGATGAGCCCCAAACTAAAATATGATCAGAGAAAGCTGCCTTATACAAAGTCATGCCATTGGTCCATCTAGCACAGTATTGTCTACACTGACTGGGTTTCAGGCAGAAATATTTTTTAGCCCTACCTGGAGATGCCACAACCTTCTGCAATGCAAGGCAGATGCTCTTATTGATAAATAGCTACTCATAGAGACAACTGTAAATAGAACTCCAATTGATGTATTTGGATCTGAGAGATGGCTTTGGATCTGAGAGATGACTCCACTAAGAGGAAAGAAGCAGGGACATTTGTGTGTGTGTCAATTTCCCATCACCTCGAAGCCTCCAGTGCTCCTCAAAAATCAGCCCAAATGGCTGGAAGGTGCCATCAGGGTCTGCAAAGGGAGGAGGAGAAGAAGAATCTTCATCTCTGCTATTAGAGGAGGCATCTGCTGGATCTAAAGGCCTTCCATGAATCCAAGGGCACCAATCAGCTTCCACCCAAGATAAATAACAAAGGCAGCAAGAACATGCACACTTTCTTGGCAGCAGGTCCCCTTCAACACAGTGAGGCTTATTTCAAGTAGTACGTATGCATAGAAGTGTACACTTCACAGAAGAAACATAACACACTGGAAGGGGGAAAACACTTGAGCAAAGGAGTCTCTTAAAAGCCCGCTTTCTTTTAACAGCCTCTTTTAACTTCAATGTTCTTGCCATTGATCAGAATGGCAAAGACAATCAGTACCCCTCTTTGAAAATAAAATGGCAAAATGGAATGAGAATTACAAAGCCGTTCACGATTGCCTCCTGTTCTGAAGCAGGACCCTTCACAGCTGAACACTGCTAGAGTCTCAGTTTGTATAATCCACTTCAATGAGAAGCAAAGCTCCAAAGAAGCACATAACAGAAACATCAAAAAGAGTTTGCATATGGGATTTATGCCACTGATGACTATGAATAAGGGATGAATAAACACAGGAGGCTACCTTATAGTCATGATTGTTGGTCCATCTAGTTCAGTATGGTCTAACACTAACCGGCAGGATTTCATGCAGGAAAGTCTCCCAGCCCTACCTGGAGAAGCCAGCCATTGAACCTGGGACCTTTGGCATGCAAAGCAGATGCTGTACCACTGAGCTACTGATGGAACAATGGTGGAAGAAAAATATTAGTGTGACATCTGTGGATTCTGTTTTGTCTTGCTCATGTTGATGCCTACCATATCTGTCTGCCAATATTCCTGTTTGGCAAGGAATAAATAAACCGTGACAATGCACTATTTCCAACAAGGTCATCCGTTATCTTCCTGCTGAGAAGAGGATTTTCTTTGACATTTGCCTTGGCGGGATGATGTGAAGAACAGAGACATTTTTCCTTATGGTTTTTTGCTTGAGCCATATGGAAGCTGATCTGTACCTGTCACAGGTTGTCAGATGTGTTGAGTGTTCAACGATGTTATCCTCCAGAGAGAACACAGCATGAGTGCCAATGTTTGCTTGGTGGACTTTCTCATTAACGTTGTGCAGGATTCCTGGCAATTGTTTCCCTAGTGAGTGGAAAACCACATTCCAGTAGATGCAGTTCCTTGGCATTTAAGTGATCAATTACCTGGATTTCTCATTCAGGTCACATCCACCCAGGTTGTTTTACATGACCAAGCTCTTTCAAAAGGTTGTTGAAAGTCACACTGTGCACTGAACAATTTTAAGAGTGTTCCTTTGGTCAGTTGCCCTTCACATATGAATAATAAGTATCCTATCTTCTCCTGTTGTTTCCTGGCCTGGACTATTACAACTGACCCAGAGCCTTCAAATGTACATTGTTATTTGTCTGAAGAACTGTTGAAAGAGCTGGGTATGTTTAGCCTGGTCAAGAGAAGATTGTATGCAAAGCATCTGCTCTACCATAGACCCTTCCCTGTGGGACAGACTGCCTTAGGAGGTGATGGGTTAACATTCACTGGATATTTTTAAACCACAGACTAGACAACCATTAGCCTGGGATTGTAAAACTGCAGCAGGGGCTTCAATCAGATGAACACCAAAGTTCTTCCAGAAAATGTTCCATTTTGGGGAGCTTCCCCTCCTCTTTATCAAGTCATCTCATCATGACCCTCGGTTGATGAAGAAGTTGACTTATGAGTCTGACTGAATGAAATATGCATTGGATCTACCATATATTCAGGAGTTTTATAGGCATGGGGGCTTATACATACTTTTCCTTCATGCTTTCCAGGCATGGTCCATGCTTTAAAGTTCCACATCCATGTGACCCCCCCCCCTTTTTAAAGAATGAAAAATCATTCTTTAAAGCTGAATCAGAACAAATGGCAAGCTGCGGAAAACCCAAATTGCCAATTGTTGCTCATCAGCTTTAAAGAGAGGGTTGTTGTTTTTTTTTTAAAAAAATAATATTTATTACTTTTCCAACAATTTAAACACTACAAAAAAGAACAATACAATACAAAAACACTACATAACACTAACACATTAAACTAACAAAACAAAACAAAAACCATTTAAAACACATCAAACAATTTCAATATCTTATCTTTCATTTTCATTCACTTATTTCAACGACCTCCTCACACCTCCCTTTTTGTATTCCACTTCTGTTAATTGTTTCAGCAGTTCCTTTCCATCTTCCTCTGTTTTCTATCCTATAATTATCTTAACACATTCTAACCTTATTTTTTTCCTTTAATACTCTATTAATCTATTTATACTTAATTCCTTATAACATTTCTACTAAAGCCATATAACTTCATTCCAACATTTTTCTAACATTCATTAATTTTACAGTATTTCTGTAAATAGTCTTTAAACTTTTTTCAGTCTTCTTCCACCGACTCTTCTCCCTGGTCTCGGATTCTGCCAGTCATTTCCACCAGTTCCATATAGTCCATCAACTTCATCTGCCATTCTTCCCGGGTGGGTAAATCTTGTGTCTTCTAAAGAGAGGGTGTTTGTGGATAAAGCTCCAGGGTAGGGGAAAAAAGGATATGTGGTCCTGTGCCTGGAAAGAGTGGGTCAAAAGCAAAGTATTGATAATCCCACATACTATGCTTATTAAAAAGAAAAACCTGAACATTTGTGTTTTAGTGAGCAGTGGCATCTGCTGCAGCATGAAAAGTCCAGGAATTTCAACGATTCCTTTGCAAGCTGTCAATCATGTCCCTTTTACATTTTTGCCTTGGTATAAGCTCAAACATGTAGTTTATTGTTAAATATTTTCAAAGCAAATCCCTACTCTTCAAAAAACTCAACAGTTCTGCATCACAAACATCAGCAGTCACAGAAGCAACACGCAGGGCAATAAAACAATAATTCTATATTCACTACTCCTTGGAGTACTATTAAACAAAGAATTCATACCATGGTACCCAGATTTTATCACAGGTCAGATATCATCTCCAGGCTCATAAATCCTGAATTCTCAAATTGGCAAATTTGCTACAGGTCAGTTTTCTAGAGCAACAGTGCCAAAATACATTAAGAGATTTGGCAAACTTCTGGAAAAAAATTATATGTCCATGACAAATTTAGTATGATGCATTTCCACATGATTTACAGGAAAGGAAGGGTGATCAGATCAAGTTCTTTCCCACTCTTCTATTTAACCCCATAAACTTATCTTGACAATAAATCCAGCTGATTTGATATAGCTTGTTATTTCTCTTTGAGTTTTCTTAGAGTTCTGCCATTCTCCTCTAGGAGTTATTGTGGGAAACAGAGTCATAATAAACCCTAGAGGTCCACAGTCATGGGCCATTCCCATGAAGACTTGCTTTTAACTCCCCATTTGCCCCAAAATGCCTTTAACAGTAGCAGAACTATGCAAGAGATGACGATGACTATCACAGACAAGGATAAAAAAAATGCTGACATGGCTAAGATTTGCAATTGCAAAGATGCAGATCAGATTCATCTGCGTACATCATTGAGTAGAGGAGTTTAGCAGTGTGAGCCATTCATTTATGAGAAGGTTCTGAAAGACATATAGTATAAGCACATTCACAAAGGAAAACAGGATATGCCTACCATCCTCCCGGTGTAACGCAGCCACACTGCCTCCCAAGAGTGGGCCAAAAGAGCAAACAGTTGCAAACAGCTCAAGAAAGAAAGCTGGTTTATATGTTAGTTTGCCAATTTGACACTCTTTTCCAATAGCACCTTAAAGACCAACTAAGTTAGTTCTTGGTATGAGCTTTCGTGTGCATGCACACTTCTTCAGATACACTTCTTCAGATGTGTATCTGAAGAAGTGTGCATGCACACTAAAGCTCATACCAAGAACTAACTTAGTTGGTCTTTAAGGTGCTACTGGAAGGAATTTTTTTATTTTGACTATGGCAGACCAACACGGCTACCTATCTGTAACTGGAACTCTTTTCCAAGACAGAGAATAAGCGACTATGGAGGTGAGGTCAGGCCTGGCATAATTAAGTAGCATTTTTGTACTGTTTCCAAGGGCCCACCACTGCTAACCCTGCTATGCTGGACTCATCTAACAGTGCTTCAGTGCATGCTAGATAACCACCGCTGTAATTATCCACAATGTCTCTATGCACCACTGTGTTGCTCGAGGACATTGTAGATTATTACAAGAGTACTCACCTGGTGCCCATAAATCAAGTGTCACTGCCCTGCACCAGTATAATTGACACCTTTCCTGCTCTCCTACCTCAATGCTCAACAGAAATATAGGGTATGTGTTTGAAGGGTTGAATTTGAGCGGTAGAGCTCAGTTTTGCATGCAAAAGATCCCAGGTCAACCCACAGCATCTCCAGTTAGGGTCATCTAACATGGAGATAGATGGACCAATGGTCTGACTCAGCTTCCTATGCTTCTGTGGAAAGGAGGGATTAATAAAGTCCTCCCATGGTAGTGGGAGAGAGAGCAGCTGAGATTTGCATGCTGAACCTTCTCCAAATCTGGAGCCAGCCCAGATTTGGCTAAAAACCCTAGCCATGACCTCTTTAGGTGTCCTGAGACAAGCCACTGTTTCTCAGTCTCTCATTTCCCATTCCTATCTCTTAATAAAGGGATAGTTATTCTAGCCTACCTTAGCCAGAGTTTTATAAGGATTATAGAGCTATTTACTTTGGAATATGATGCTCTTCTTTCTCCCAGTAGGTGTCACAAGGTAGCTATGTGGTACATGGCGTTAAATATGGTTTCTTCGGATGTGAAGAGGATAGTCTCAAGTGGTTGGAGTAAAGAACATTTTAAGTGTCTGTTTTCTTCCGTGGTTACTAATTAGGATGTGCTCTTGGGGGAAAGATGTTCTTTGGAATACAGATGGTTGAGCACAAAGACTCCTCAGGGAATTTATTGTCTCATGCTGTCTGTGATCTTATACAGTCGATAATAAAAAAAATTATTATCAGCTCGCTATATTTAGGTGCCATGATCTTGGTGTTCTTTGTGATCTGAGTAACAAAGCTGCACATTTTGCAAATTCAAAGCAGTATTGGCTGATGCCTATTGGGGCTACTAGGGTGGAAAGACAAAAGTAAGTGGAGCCACAGCCAGTGACAAGTAGAACGAACTCATTCTCGTTTCGTCACCACTGTCTTCCCTGCTAAGTCCTACAAGGGCAACACTGATATGGAGGAAGAGGAAGCTGTCTGGCAGCTCTTTGACTGTTAGTAAATAAGAAGACAGATAGATGGAGCCTGGCTGATGGCAGACTGAGGCTGGTGGAGCAGTGCCCCATTCATCCTAACAGAACTGCCTCCACTGATTGAATGGGATCCTGTCACACATGTGACTATCATCATGTGAGGGGAAGGAGATCAGTTGCACCAGTCAAAGCTGGTAGAAGGCAATTCTATTTAAAAATAAATCAATCAATAAACAAAAAATCAATCAATCAATCAATAAACAAATAACTTTAAGACGAAATACAAAACATACCTTTATCATCGACTTCCCTTCCACCCACAAATCCATGGTTCATTTTATTAACTCTTTTCTACTACATATTCTGTTCATTCCCCTATCCTCATTTTTTCCCCAATTTTATATCAATATATTTCTTACTACAATTCTTGCCACTGAGGTTATCTGGGCCTCAGGTGACATAGCTGGATCTCAGTTTGGATCCCCTAAACTGCGTACCTGCTCCTTCAGGGGAAGTGCAGTCCTGTCCAGAACAGGCAGGTGACCGATTTCTACTCATCCACCATGCCAGGTTTCAAGATCATAATTTACCTCATCCATCTCACTCCTGCATCCAGGCACCAGTTCTGGACCCACACAGCCTCTTCTGATTCAGATGTTATAGAGAAATAATGTTGAGTGTTAGCAACATACAGAAGGCACCCTCAAGCAGTAGCTTCATGTAGATACTAAATAGCATTTGTGATAGAGTAGTGCCCTGAGACACACCATAGCATAGGGGTGAGGAACCTCTGGTCCACAGGCCAATCTTGGTTCACTAGGGGATCCAAATTGGTCGGTGAGGCCGTTTCCCACAAACCACACCTGCCTGTTATTCAGCTGACACCACTCTCGGTGTCTGTCAGCTGATGGACAGGAGGGCAGGGTCCGGACTTGCCTTGGCTGCACAAGCAGGCAGTCGCAGCCAGTGCAGGTTTGTCAGCTGAAGAGTGAGGACTAAATCCTGCTCAGGGACCCCAGAGGTTTCTGCTGCCAGGAGTCCAAACAACTCATTGATGAATCACAGCTCTGACTTCACTCACTGGCTGAAAAATACAGGCAGGAGCAGCCAGTTGGGCTCATTCCACAGTGACGTACTAGCACATTTTGCTTCCTGACTTCCTTTCTAGGAGGGCTATAGACTTACAAAAGGAAGGAAGGAAGGAAGGAAGGAAGGAAGGAAGCTGAGGTCTCTACCCAGTGGTGCCAATGAAGACCATTATGGTACCATGACATAGTGCAGTCCTACCCTACCCCCCCCCACACACACACATCACAGAAGTGTTTCTGTGATGAACTATGAAAGTTCATTGCTGAGGCCAAGCCCATTGAGCATTGCTGAGCCTCTAGTTTCTATGCAGTTTGTTATTTTCATTTTCATTTAGTTATATTGTTGCTTCCCAAGGACAAAAAAATCCTCATTATTCTTGATAAATTTCATGATTCAATGTTATGTTGCCGGCAGCATGGGAAGGCGGGATATTTTCCTTGCTCAGGGTGACAAAATACTTTGAGCTCTTGGTTAATGAGGTCCTCATATGCTCTTCCTGTAGATTCCCCCCTCCACCACATCCTTTACCCAGCTCCACTCAATCCTAATTGTTTTCTTCCTAATGATCACACTGACAATTTTAAGACAGTTATTAAGAACCCTCTGCCCCATTATTTTGAGTGCCAGCATTTTCCAAATTAAAAGATACAAATCAGCTTTTTCAGAGGAGGCCCAATGAACTATGAAAGGGCATCTTGATTTCAAACTCCATATCTAACCAATGGTATTTTACTTTTTAACAGATGGCGCCATCTGTTATATACCTCTCTCTCTCTTATTTCCCAGACAGACACCTAAACCTCAAATGACCAGTTAGCACAATTTCTCTGTTTTCTTATTAGATGCCTGAGCCATGCTTTGGAATTGCTTTTGAATAAGCTTTCCATCTTGAGGGCTCATTGCAAGTCAACACAATCCTCCCTGGTCATCCTTTCCTGTCTGCAGCCCTTGTCTTATATGGTGCAGTTTCTGACAGGCACCTAAATCTGATGTTATTGATGCCATTCAGTGCTTAAGTCAAAGGCTTAAAACCAGTCACTGGAAAATGGCACGTCTATCATTGCCCAGGAATGGAAAGTCCATTCATTCATTCAGAACAAAAATATTAGGAAACAGAGAGCTTATTTAAACAAACTTACCTATCATGAGCCCTGTATTGCCAGACCCGAGTTTCAGCCTGGTCTGGTCCATCATTGCCCTTGCTGTTTTAGGTCCTGGGAAGATGAGGGAAGTTCCTAAGCTACAGCAGAGGTCCCAACAACAGGGCCCGGGGTCTTTCCACTATTGTGGATTGTTTGATGATGTGTCATATAGCAGGATGGGCAAATTTGTCAATTGCAGTGTCTCTCTGCTTCTTCTTTTTTCAAATCTCATCTTCAGTTTGTCACATTTCCACAACAGAATAATAACAACAACAACAACAACAACAACAACAACCCCAACAACAACAACAACCCCTCTTATTGGGTTTCCCCAGCCACTGTGGGCAGCTTCCAATAAAATACAGTGGTGCCCCGCAAGACGAATGCCTCGCAAGACGGAAAACCTGCTAGACGAAAGGGTTTTCCATTTTTGAGCTGCTTGGCAAGACGATTTTCCCTATGGGCTTGCTTTGCAAGACGAAAACGTCTTGCAAGTGTTCTGATTTTTTTCCGCTTTCCCCCCCTTTTCCTAAGCCGCTAAGCCGGTAATAGCCTTTTAGCTGCTAATCCGCTAAGCCTTTAATAGCCGCTAATAGCCTTTTAGCCGCTAATCTGCTAAGCCTTTAATAGCCGCTAAGACTTTAATAGCCGCTAAACCTTTAATAACCACTAAACCGCTAATAGCGCTAATCCGCTAATAGCTAAGCCTATTAGCTAAGCCACTAATAGGGTTGCTTCACAAGACGAAAAAACCGCTAGACAAAGAGGCTCGCGGAACGGATTAGTTTCGTCTTGCGAGGCACCACTGTATAAGAACACAGTAAAACATTGAACATTAAAAGCTTCCCTATACAGGGCTGCCTTAGGAAGTATTCTGAATGTTATATAGCTGTTTATCTCATTGACATCTGATGGGAGGGTGGTATATAGCGCAGGCATCACTATCTTTCAAGCCCTCAAGAGTATAAGCATTTTAGTGTGAATTTCTCCTGATATTTCAGATTTCAGCAATCCTCTCTCCTGCCTGCTGCAGCCCCTGCCTGACCATATTTTATACTGCGTTGGAAGATCTCGGCAGCCTTTGCAGAATAAAAAGTTTAAAAAATCTTAAACTCTAGACGTCAACAGATGCTGCTTCTAGTCCAGCAACTTGTTGATTTGGGTTTCTTGTGTCAGCATAATACTGCCTGGAAGGCCGCCCCCCCCCCCCATTTTCTCTTCCGTTACAATGAGGGTACTCTTGACTTTGATCACTTCCATGTAACCTATGTATCAAGCATTTGTCTTGATTTGTTTGTGAGGAGGTTGGAATGCCATTGGCTATTTTATTCAGCATTTACTTTTAACTGTTTCCAGGGAGGTTATATTTATTTATTAAATGTACACTGGTACCTCAGGTTAATAACTTAATTCGTTCTGGAGGTCCGTTCTTAACCTGAAACTGTTCTTAATCTGAGGTACCACTTTAGGTAATGGGGCCTACCGCTGCCACCGATTTCTGTTCTCATCTTGAAGCAAAGTTCTTAACCTGAAGCACTATTTCCGGGTTAGGGGAGTGTGTAACCTGAAGCGTATGTAACCTGAAGCGTCTGTAACCTGAGGTACCACTATATTGTTATGTATCAATTAAATAATTTTATATTCCACCCTCCCTCCCAAAGGAACCCGGGGCAGCTTCGCACAACTGTTATCTCACACTTTCCAGTGCATCTCCCCATTGCTTTCCTTGTAGCAAAAAGTCTGGCTCTTGGAGGGGAAGTGCATTAGTTGCAGAAAAGGACCAAATCAACTTTAGATGATCATTCAATGGTATGTGACTGGATCCCTTCCAAAGGTAGCAACAGTCTGGAAAGTGCCCTTTGACTCCAGTCCACACTGAGAGAACCATGGGAGTTGACATTGACGAAATGGTTGCCAGGCTGAATGTTCAGTTGTACAAATACTAAAACAGTTCAAAAGCATAAGAATCTGTATAACCATGAATCTACCTCATGCTGGTAATGGCATAATGACCGCCCACTGCATGACAGGAGAAGAAAGTTTAGCGACCGTTAACAAACTATTTGGTGGGTAATGAAGTGAGGAAAATGTTTGATGACTCTGCTGAGAAGGGAGGGAAACACCTCAATTTCATGATGCAGAATGCTGAGGAGAAACTGCTGGGGTGTGTGTGGCTGATTTCTATCACAAAACTTCATCTTTGTGCAAAGAAAATCATGGCAAGCCAACCTAGAAGGAGCGGGACCTGGGAAAGTTCTTTTCTTTTTACAAATAAAATTTTAAATATCTAATTATTAGAATCATCGTTCTGTACCTAATTCAATCTGAATGGTCTGAATCACTAAATTGATCTGATGATTTATTCTCTTTTATTTGCTTTGCTTTCCTTTGGTGTCAATATCGTAATATTGAAAGCACCAGGATTAATTAACTGGAAGGCTGAAACAAATCCATCAATTTCATTATCAACTCTGAGCCAAAAAAGAGATATAATTGCCCCTTTATTACTTCATAAAACAAGCACAGTATCCATCCCAATGTTCAATTTTTTTCCTGAACTCCATAACATTACCTCTGAGAAACATCTGTCCAACAACTGAGTGTTCCAAGGTGTGTGTGTGAGAGAGAGAGAGAGAGAGAGAGAGAGAGAGAGATTGTTTCTCAATCCAACCATTGTCACACTTCACAAAACACACCCAACAGTCCCTCTGTTCATTTCAGCCCCTCTGTAGAGGCCTATTTCAGAGGTTTCTAATACACAAAGGTTGTCAGAACTGGGTAGCATATTCTCCCCCCCCCCGGGGAGGGGGACTACAGAACAAATATGGAACAGATTTGATATATTCATAACAGGCTAGGAGAAATCAAGCAAGTTTAGGAATAAAATAACTTTTATTTATTTTTTGTAAATATTTTTTATTCATTTTCCAATAAAAATCCTCCAATTATTAACAAATTAAATCATATACATTATCACCAATTATATGTTCCAAATTAAATTAAATTAATTTCCAGGGACTCCCCATTTTCTGGTTTCTAGAGGTAATGCCTTTTATTTATGTTCTGCTTTCTTGCTTGTTGGTTCCAATTTCAAAATTCTAATTGTCCATCTTCATCTTATCAAGGGATAAAACAACTT
This sequence comes from Podarcis vaucheri, assembly GCF_965113315.1. NCBI lineage: Eukaryota > Metazoa > Chordata > Lepidosauria > Squamata > Lacertidae > Podarcis > Podarcis vaucheri. The sequence goes on from NC_138766.1 coordinate 75,617,498, forward strand.
GTAATTTCCCTTTCCTGTGAGAGGGGTATCTACATTTCCCTTCCCAGTTGAGGACATGTCAGGGGAGGGCATTCTGTCATGACGCCAAATTTCCTCCTTTTGGATGCTACTGATATGGTATCATAGCTCCAAAGTCACTTGAGCCAGGGCAGTAGAGAGGAAACACTGCCATCAGATAGGAACAATCCAGCATCAGCCGGAACTCTGTCTCCCACATCAGAGGGTTAGATGTGATCTATTGCATGACCTTAGATTATGTCAGTATATGATTAATTAATCAGTTCACTTTTTAAATAAAAAATTCCCGTCACAGCATTACACACAGGTTGCAATTTGTCATGTAACCTCCATAATATAATTGTAACAATGCCGCCTTTAGATTGGCATTCTCTGTTTGGGATAGGTGAATTTGTACATTTCAGTTTCTCTCTGTCTGTCTTTTTTTCTTTCTTTTTTCAATTTTAAGTTCAGTTCTCTACATTTCCAAATCAGTTTGCAGATTTTTTTTCCTAACTCCCCAAAGACATGCATCGGTATTTAGATGCCTATTTCTCCTAATTTGCTCAGGCTTATATATAATTTTGGCTCACAGACATTTCTGCAGAGGCATTTCCCCTAATGTATTTAACGTTATTTTCGTCAATATATACATTCCTAGGCACATTTTATTCCCGTATACACATTTTTGTGCACACCACTTGTCTGGGAAACTGCATTGCAAAAGTTGAACAAGTGTGAATCTTGAAAGAGGGCTGTTTTTGTATTATTTCGGAATGTGTGGGTTAGGTAGGTTTGCCTTTTAAATGTGAAGTGAACTGAGTTTCTTCCCCATCCCTGCTATCTAATGAAGGGGAACCTGCCTATGGAATCAATACTTAAAGTTAAAGGCATTAATCTTTTTTCCTAAAGAAATATGGCAACCCCTCAGGAAGAAAAGGGGGAATTCACTGCCAGTGAATCACTGTTGTAAGAGCTACATGCTTCTAGTCAAGTACTCTTAGGTACTTTTGGTGGATTCTAAGAAGTGCTATAGAAATTATTCACAATAGTAATGCAAAAGGAAGTGGGGGGAAATGGTTTGGAGCTCTGAGACTGTGCTGAATGTGTCAAGTGAGTGAAATGAGACATCTTGAAAAGGAATTAAATCCTAGGAGTATCAAATAACTTTGGAAACTGTGCTGCATATGTGCTGAAACTTGCCTTCCAATTTCTCAAAAAAATAATAATATTCCCCCATTTAAAAAGGCTTCTCCTCTTCTGCCTCATTCCTATGGTGCTTTGGAATTTATTTGTTATTTCTTTGTAACTTCAGGGCATGCAGGGATGAAATTATTGTTGTGAAGCGAGTCAGGGTGTTGCATGCTTCACCTTTCCATTAAGCTTCTCTCCTGCATTCTACAGGGTCCTCAGCTGCCCATGCTTCCTGATCTGAATAAAGTCCCACAGAAGGAATCTCCTCCCCCATCGTTCTGCTCGGACACTGAGGTCCAGCTCCGAGGGCCTTCTAGAGGTTCCCTCACTGCGAGAGGCCAAGTTACAGGGAACCAGGCAGAGGGCCTTCTCGGTAGTGGCACCCGCCCTGTGGAACGCCCTCCCATCAGATGTCAAAGCGATAAACATCTACCTGACATTCAGAAGACATCTGAAGGCAGCCCTGTTCAGGGAAGTTTTTAATATGTGACATTTTAGTGTATCTTTCATCTTTGTTGGAAGCCGCCCAGAGTGGCTGGGGAAACCCAGCCAGATGGGCAGGGTACAAATAATAAATTATTATTATTATTATTATTTGTTCGTAAGTCTTCCCTTGGGCATTAATTGAAGAAATAAGTTGGCCAAAGAGGCCTCTGAGAATGGCACACTTCCTGGTTTTTGTTTTTACAAAACAAATTCTGCAAAAAAAGAACCTTTGAGCACAGATTTATTTAAATGAAAAACCAAACTTAAACAAATAACAACAAACAGTTAGAAGGCGCATGATGGGCGGACTGTCTTGCTTCCCACATTTACAGGAAAAACCAGTAGAGGATGTCATGTGGTTTTTCCCCCAGGAAGGATGGGCACCCAAGAATGCGGCAGAGACTGCTAAGCATAATTGTTTAATTGAGAATGTAATTGAAAATGCCTGTACGTGTTTAAGGGTTTAACATTGGAAAATTCCACTGGGGTATATTCTAAAGCTAGGAATTGCTCTCTAAGCTTCTAAATGGGCTGTAATTAACTGTTTGTATTCTCTGCTCTTTCACGTGGTGTTTAAGTTTAGGTCATGTGAGTAAGGTATTTAGTTGCAAATTGCCATTTTGAATGGAGTTGCCTTTTGTTGGCCTTTTGTTCCCAGCATTAGTGGAAGAAAGATGTGCAACTGAGTCTTTCCAGGAGAGAAAACAGTTCCAGGCTAATGGAGAGAGAGCTTAGATTCTAGGTCTGTTTGGAGTAATCTAATATTACTATGAAGATGAACTACGCTTTGACAAGCATATGTCTTATGGAATTATTTGGATGTATCCTTGATTGTCTTATGTTATGTTTTGAGGAAGATCCTGCTTTTGAATCCTATTTATGGGTCTGGTCAATTTTCATTCCCAGAGGAGTCAGTTTTTAGGCATCCTACTGTTTCAAGCTATGCAATATTAATATCTTCAATAGAGACCACCTCAGAATGAAAATGCACTCATGAAACTCATCAGCCACCTCAAAAATAATAATAATAATAATAATAAATTTTATTTATATCCCGCCCTCCCCAGCCGAAGCCGGGCTCAGGGCGGCTAACAACAATAAAAATAGTTCAACATTCTAAAACATTCTAAAACATTCATTATAACATTAATTAAATCAAATTAAAATCAAATTAATGGCAACCATCAAGCAAATTTTTGTGCAGATTGCCAGAGGAGGGGGTCAGGCTGCGCCCTGACAAAAGGCCTGGTGGAACAGCTCTGTCTTGCAGGCCCTGCGGAAGGATGCCAGGTCCTGCAGGGCTCTAGTCTCTTGTGACAGAGCGTTCCACCAGATTGGAGCCGCGGCCGAGAAGGCCCTGGCTCTAGTTGAGGCCAGCCTAACCTCTCTGAGGCCTGGGATCTTTAGGGTGTTTTTATTTGCAGACCGTAAATTTCTCTGTGGGACATACCAGGAGAGGCGGTCCCGTAGGTACGAGGGTCCTAGGCCGTATAGGGCTTTAAAGGTTAAAACCAGCACCTTAAACCTGATCCTGTACTCCACCGGGAGCCAGTGCAGCTGGTACAGCACCGGATGGATATGATCTCGCAGCGAAGACCCCGTAAGGAGTCTCGCTGCGGCATTCTGAGATCAACAGAAAACCTACACAATGCACGAGAATTTCACTAGAGTTTTCTCTCTGCTTTCATCACTTTAGAATGCAATTCATTCATTATTTTTAATTAACAGAGAACACTTTTAAAAGTGGGAGAAATGTTTGGCACATCACTAATGGGCATACTTTGGGGTCTTATCCAAGCTCTACTTATTTTTCATCTCCTACTGATAGATTAGGGTGCTGTAGCTGTCCAGGCACCATCTTGTCAGAAACACACTGCCAATGTGCATATTGAGGAAGCGTCTGCATATATTTGTGTCACTGGCAATCATGAAACAGTTCTCAGAAACTAGCTGGTATAAGCAAAGTGATCCAATTCTACTCCAGGTGGCAGTTGCTATGCTTAACCAACATGTACCTTGAAAAATAATAATAAGGGCAACAGCTGTTATGTGGATTGAACTTCTCCCCTTCTGATTCTGGAGTTTTCCCAATGAAGTCAACAATGAAACGCCATCATAAAAAATTATATTACAAAACAACAACAACAATGAAACTCCATCGACACTGGAGCTTTGATAGTTGCAAATACTGCATTTATTTATTTTTACTTATTGGACAGAATCATTTTATAGATAAAATTTGAAGAGGCTCGCGTACAATAACTGACTATTAAATTTAAAAACAACAGCCAAGAACACATTTAAAAGACAAACAAGTAATAAAGTCAAATAAAATTTCAGCAGTGGAAAAATAGAAGCAGATTCATGCAATAAAAAATAGTAACATCAAGTGTCAAATATAACACCAAATAGGCACCCAGCAAAAAATAGTGCTTAGCAAATGAAATAAAAATTACTGCTCAGTAAAATTCAAGCAAACAAATAAAGAAGTCCTAGCCTGAAATCTAAATTTAACAAGAAAAGTGACAGGTGAAGAAGGCATTGGGGAGTGTAGGAAGAGGAAATTAAGCATCCACAGGAAAAAAGCAAAGCTTTCCCCATACAATCGCCCTGAAAGTGACAGGATTTTATCATGTCTGGACACTCTTAGGGGAAACTGCTATCCAATTTTCAATGTGAGTGTAAAAAGCCATACTTTTTAGCAACTCCAGGTAGCTACTATCTTTCTAAAAAAATAATAAACTTCCACTTCATCATAGAAGCTAATAGGGGTATGGATTCCACTGAAGATTCAGGTTTGATCTACACACTAATCTATCAATTACAGATTAGATTAATCCAGTTTGGAATAGGGATAGGTGATTCTGTCAGTTTTGGCTGCTATCATTTTCTCATTTTTCCAAACTCAAGTTCAGTTACCCACATTTCCATAGTTGCTTGCTTTTTAAAAAAATGTCCTCATAAAAAATTGTTGGCATTTATTGTGACTTTCTCCCAATATACATATTTTTGTATGCCATTTGCCTAATATTCACATTTTTGCAAAGCAGTGTTCCCTAATATAATGCATTTTTGCATGTAATTGTAACTAATATATGCATTCTTACTCTCATGTATGCATTTGCAACACCTTATTTGCTGGGAAAACAGCATTACAAAATTCAAAGACAAAGACGGGCGATTTTCAAACAACAGACATGTTTGGGTTGTGAATTAGGTAAATGCACATTTAAATGAATAAAATCCCACTTGCACACAAACATCCCTACTTCTGAATTTTAACTCACCTAATTCTTCAGCATCCATAGTATATTACAATGCTGCTTCTGGTCTGTTCCAGTCTTTAAGGCTTGACAGGATGATGATGATGATGGTGACTACTATCCTTGAATTTGCCACTAACATTCCTTTTGGATTTTAAAACCATTTTTGTATATTATAATATATTTGTATATTATGATCACACTTATGCTGATTTTCTCACACATACAAAGGAAATGGGAGGACCATAAGAATTTGCCTTATACAAAGTTAGAGCACTTGCTCATGGGGCTCAGTATTGTCAACAACGGGTCATTGCTTCTAAGCTGTTAACCAGAAAGTTGCTGGTTTGAGCCCATCCAGGGATGGCTATGGGCAGGATTCCTGCACTGAAAGGGGTTTGACTAGATGACTCTTAGGGTCCCTTGCAACTCTACAATTCTATACAGTGGTACCTTGGTTTACGAACTTAATCCCTTCCAGAAGTCAGTTCTTAAACCAAAGCGTTCTTAAACCAAGGTGTGCTTTCCTATAGCAGCGGGTGACTCAATTTACAAATGGAACACACTCAACAGGAAGAGGAACATGTTCTCTTTCCAAGGCAACGTTCACAAACCAAAACACCTACTTCTGGGTTTGCAGCATTCTTAATCCAAGTTGTTCATAAACTAACCTGTTCTTAAACCAAGGTACCGCTGTAATTCTATTTTTCTACGCATGGGCAACTCTTTCCAATAAATAGGCATGTGCATTTCTTATTTTGGGTAAATGCTTTGGTACACAATTTCCTTAAAAGTAGTGATTTCCACATGCTATATTTTCTGTGTTTGGCAGAAAATTTTCCTGGAGTTTCACTAAGCATGCAACAAATGATCTGCCATAGAATACTAAAGCATGTCTCCTAGATGTTCATTGGCACTGCCCCAATATGTCATTTGTCATCATATTTGGTTCAGATATATGAGCCATGAAAAAGTTTTCCTTTGTCAGTGCCAAGGGCATGGGTTCTGAACCGCAGCAACCACTTCTTTTCATCTCACAAGGCTTGCTCAAATGCTTTAAAACTCTCCACATGAAGAATTCCATGGATACAGCTGTGCTGAGGAAGCAATGTTACGTTCAACACACTTTAGAAACAACAACCCACTAGCGACTTAATTTTACTACAAAGAGCAATCACATGGGGTTGGATCTTGAGATGCCATTTCTCACAGAAATCATCCTCCACAAAATCATGGAAATCAGTGCTGTTGTTTTAAAGCAAGGGTTAAATGAACTCCAATGGAATCCTGACTAATAATCTGGTTGTTACATTTCTAAACCAGTTGAAGTTTCCAAATTCCATGTAGAGTGCATTGGAATAGTCTAATCTGGAAGATACCAGTGAGTGGAATACAGTGACCAAGAACCATAGCTGATGAAATAGTTGTAGAAGAAGAGACCACTGTAGCCACCTGAGCTACTCAGCTTTAGATCCAGGAGCACCCCCAAGCTACAGAGCACCCCTATTCCTTCTACAGAAGTGCAAACCTGTTCAGGAAAGGCCATCTCCCCACCTTCCAGACTCAAGAGCTTGGAACACATAACACCTCTGTCTTTTAAGGATTCAGCTTCAATTTATTGGCCATCTCCAGCTCATCTCCAGTTCCAAGTACAGTGGTACCTCGGGTTACATATGCTTCAGGTTACATACGCTTCAGGTTACACATTCCGCTAACCCAGAAATAGTGCTTCAGGTTAAGAACTTTGCTTCAGGATAAGAACAGAAATCAGGCTCCAACAGCGCGGCAGCAGCAGGAGGCCCCATTAGCTAAAGTGGTGCTTCAGGTTAAGAACAGCTTCAGGTTAACAACGGACCTCCGGAATGAATTAAGTACTTAACCCGAGGTACCACTGTACTGGTCTAGCATCACTACCACCTCAAGCAGCCTCTACTATAGTGTGATCTGCATTGTGCTACAGTGTCATTTTAAATAATTGTTGTGTACTTTTATTCTTGTATTTGGGCCCCATTTGGGTGGGTTATAAATATGAAAGAATAAATAAAGACATGGTTTTAAAAAAATAAATCCCAATGATTCCTCAGATCCCCAAAGGCCATTAATTCTTGCTCTTTTGTACTGGTACAGAAACATCCCATTTGCCCAGTGAAGAGAACGAGATCCATTTCTCCTTCCTTTTGTAGAAAAAGAGGATGCCCACTTCTCTAGAACTATGTGCCAAAAGGCAACACCCCCGAACACTTTCTAGAAGTGTCTGACTCATTTGAAAAACATGTAAGGTGAAATCCTTTACATTTAACTGTTCTCTATTACAGCCTTTTGTCTGACTGTCCAAGTCTTCCGGCAATTGCACTGTTTGTTTTATGGATTCTGTCATCTCCGCTTTATCTCATAGTGCTATTGTCTGTCATAGATTGCTTGCAAGCAGACTGCCTAGGGAATGTACACTCGTGTCACATAGGTTTAAATAACTTAAGTGGTCCTGCTGCTCTAATATATGTTGCCAAGAGGCAGTAATAAGTGACCAACATATCTATCTCTTCCCTTGCTTGCCTGTCAGAGATTCTTTGTTTTCTGATACGAGATAAAATAGAAAATGCCTATTTGCTATTTATACCCTGCCTAGGTATCTAGCCACAAGGATGGAAACAAGTGCTCCCAAGATGCTGGCTGACATGATCCACATTGTGGCAGATGGGGAGAGTTCTTTGTACTCTATATTATTAGAATAAGAATAGGAAGATGAACAGAAGATGAGTCTGATGGATCAGGCCAATGGCCCATGTGGGTCCACCAAGTCCAAGAGCACTTTCCCCTTCTGCAGTTTCAAGCAATTTGCCCTCAGAAACATACTGCCTCTGAATGTAGAAGAAGCATGGTCATTATCTCTTGTAAAAAAATTCCTTCCAGTAGCACCTTAAAGACCAACTAAGTTAGTTCTTGGTATGAGCTTTCGTGTGCATGCACACTCCTTCAGATACACTGAAACAGAAGTTGCCAGATCCTTCTATATAGTGAGAAGGTGGGGAGGGGTATTACTCAGGAGGGTGGTGGGAATGGGAGATTGGCAGATAGCTGAGATGAGCCTGTTGACGACTCTTAACGACTGCAATAGGTCTTACAGGAAAAGGCAAGGGGTAGTCATTGATATCTCTTGTAGTCATTGATAACCTTTACCTCTTTTAAAGCATCCATATCTCATATTCCTCAACTCTCTCTACTTTTTTTATAATTCAGTTTACCCTAAATGAATTTTATTGTTGTTTATTGTTTATAGGCAATGCAATATTCAGTATGTGGGTGGGATGAACAGGGGAGGAAGGAAAGCACTAGATATTTTGTATTCCTTTGTCCTTCTGCTCATTGATACTTTTCAGAGGAAGAAATGTTCCTGACAACCTTCCTCAGTTCCTAAATCCTTCTCATCAATGACCCTTCACCACTAAAGATTTTTTCCCCCAGGAGTATCGTACCAAAGAATCTTTATATTTATATATGGGTGTCAGTGATCAAAAGATTCACCCAGTGTCTGTAGAGTTTGGAACTTAATCTGCTTTAGGTCCACTCTGTGTGGCTCTGATCTGATGGATTATTAATGCCCAAATCTGTTCTGTTAAAGCTCATGTTTAATGTCCGGGGGGGGGGGGTGGACTGAGGCTACAGAGCAACTTTGAAGTTGACTGGGGCCCTACTCTGCCTTGGCACACATTGTTAATGATGCAATCCAACTCCAAATGTAAACATTTGCAAAATAAACTTTGTCTCTTCTCCTCTTCGTTATACAGAGAGATGATTTATGATCCTATTCTGAAAGGACCCTCCTGGCTATCTGTCCCTTAGAGAGCTCCCCAGGCTATATCCTCTTTCTCCAGAACCGAAGGCATCCCTTAGGCTGAATAAGGTTATTTCTACCCTTATGCTAGTGTGTTGGATACTGCAACAATATTGCAAGCACAAGAACGGAAGACAGAAATGGAGATCGATCTTCTGTCTCCCAGCAGTCTCTGCCCTCTCCTAATGTAGTTCAATCCCAGCTGCTACAAGTTAGCCATGTATCAAATCAGTTATTGGGCCTAGAGAAAGCAACTTCATCCTTGCACCATTACTGCATTGAGAAAAGAGAGATTGAGTATTGAAAGGGGGTGATCCTATGAGAAAGATCTGCTGGGATGAGCATCTTGGGATGCAGTGGATCCTGCCTGAGCTGGGATCAGTTAGTGCTAAATCGCCAGCTCTGGTTCAATTACGCCAGCAAAACTTGCTCATCCTAGCTCAGCCACTGTTTCGCTGGCTGAGCCAAGGCTGATGTAAACCCCCCAAAAATGGTGTTTGGGGTGTGTGTGGACTGGGTGGGGCCAGAGAGCAGGGACCTAGGCTGGATCCTAAGCCAATTCAGCTCACTTACATGACTAGCAACCTGGAACAGAGCCCCATTTTAAAGGCTTGTTTCCCTCTGCCTGACTTAGGCACAGCAGCAGTAGCAGCCCCACGGCTGGTAAGAATTTGTATCTGCTGTAAATGTATGCCAGCTGAATTTACACCAGCTTGCTTTGCTCAAGCTCCTTTTGCATAGGATTGTTCCTATAATGTACATTCTTTTAAAAAAAATGGATTGCTTTTTTCTCTTAAGCATGTTGTTTATCTGTAGCTCATCTATTAGTTTCACACGGGCAAAAATGTGGGAACCATGATGCTTGTCTGAGAGGTGATTTGTTTCCTCTCCATTTCATGTTTCAGTATTCCTTTAATATCTGCATATGTATCTCAGCACACACACAGTGTGGCCACTTTATTCATTTCATTTGGCAGGGAGATTCCCGGAATCACATGCCGGAGAAATCTGAAGTCCCTGTTATTTATGGAAACGTGAAATGTTCTAGATGAATAAAAAGGACACTTCAGCTTCTCCTAGCTGCCCTTGTGTCTCATTTTTTAAAAAGATTAGCTCTGAGATTGGGGGTATTTTGGGAACATAGTGGCAAATAAAACTGAGATAACAATATATGAGTATAGCCACAGCAGCTGGAAGGAAGAACAAACCACTGTATGCTTTTTTTAAGACAACAATTTTATTACCAGGTTTTACACGACACAGCAGCACTCAGTGTGCGAAAGCATCACTTCCAGCACATCAATGCATTCTGCAGCAGAATGAACAGAACTGGATAACGTAGGGCAATCTGAGCATCTGGCCCCATATGCAGCCATGTCTATTACATTGCTGCTACCCAATTTAATACTCTGCCATGGTAAAGCACCAGTCAATATTCCGAGAAGGTTAAAATTGCAACTGCACTTGCAGGGCAATTCCCTGCATGCCTACTCAGAAGAAAGCCACATTGGGTTTAAGGGGCATACTGCTAAATTGGAATGGCGGAGAAATTTGTTCCGGGTTACATTTTAATGTGAAGCTATCTAATTCACAGTGCCTGAAATAATGTGTGGAGCAAGATGTTGCCATCGTTGAAAATGGGCACTTTTCCAAGTTTTGTGGAAAATTGTGCCCCAAAATGTGCATAGCAAATTTTCATGGGGATTTTTTTAAAAAGAAAATGGCAAATCAATGTGGAAAACTCGATTTATTTATTCAATTCATATACTGCCCTTTATCAAAAAATCCCAAACTGAATATAATACAGGAAAAATAAGAATGTGATGAACAGAATCTCTTTCATTGACTTCATTAAGCTTTAAATTTTACTGTAATTTCTCAGGAGACCCCTAAAGGAAAAATAAGAATTGATTGGTACAAGAAAAATCCAGCCTTGTGTTTATAAATTAATCTCCCAGTCACTGTTCTGAGCTGATGTATTTCCATGGCAAGCTGACAGTGATGGAAGAACAAGTGCCATAGAGTGGAATCAGGAGAGAATCCTTTCCAAAGGAAAATAAAGAAATGTTGAATTATACCCAAAACATAAATGTATCTTTCAATACATTTTCTGTTATTTGCTTTGCTTTTCGCATACTCTAAAGAAAGAGAGAGCTCATTTGTAATTTTCCTAAAGAGAAGTTGGACAGCAGACATGTGCCTTTTCTGGTAGAACATCTGGCCATGGGTTTCAAACAGGGATGGATGGATAATCTGTGAGCCTCCATGTCTGTGGAACTCTCTCTCTCCCAGATGAAATCAGCCAGGCTGTTGAATTCTCTGACATCCCTGGTCATAAGACATTTTCCTCTTTTGATCTTCCTTCTCAGACACTGGCTGTTTTTCTCCAGATTTTTTTAAACACAGGTAACCAATAGCAAAAAAACAGAGGCTGAAAGGCAGAATGTGTACATAAAACACAGAACAAGATTTTTAAAAAGGTGTTTCACAATCCTCCAAGCATCTTACAGCTTATTTTGACGGACTTCATCTTGTTTTATTGACAACCATGTGTCGTCGTCCCCTCCACACACCATAAAAGAGTTTATAGAGAAGTCTATGAAACACATTTCTAACAGGACTTGTCTTCTATGTACTGTTATTTCAAAATTGTTCATCACTTATGCTCAAATGGAAACCACTGGGGAGCCCTGTTTCTCTCTGTGAAGATTGCAGAGAAAATCACTTTTCACTCCTACATCCAAATAGAAGTGCCCTGTTCATGTGTGAAATTATAGGCTAGGTAGAGAAGGAAAAATTAAGGGACTGTGATGTCTCGAGCTTTATAACCACAGAAAAAAATAGACTCGCTGTCAGCCTAAGTTTGGATGTTGGAATAAAATCCTTTGGTTTCTTTAGATCACAGTCTGCTTAAAGTGATCCAATCAATTTCCTAATTCTGTGAATACCAATAAAAGAGGAAATGCCTAGGTCACACAAAAAATATCCTACTGCCACTTAAGGGCTTCTGAGCAACTTCCAGACATTCCAAAGGAATATATTTATTATAGCTATCTTGGTTCTGATCTCCTCTTTCCCCCAAGGAAGAGCACAGTTTAGCCCCTTGGCTGTCCAAAATTCAGACCAGCTAACTCAGTATTGACTGCGATTAATGACAGCAGCTTTCCAGAGGTCCTTTCCAGCCCTACCTGGCCATGTCAAAGATTGAATTTGGGAACTTCTGCATTCAGAGCCATAGCTGTCAATTTACAGATTTGAAAATAAGGGACCAGCAGCCTCGAAAATAAGGGATCAGCAGCCAAAATAAGGGATCAACAATTACTTTGATAAAATACATATTTTGTTGCATGCAGATGGCTTTAGATACCTATAAGGTCCATAAATTACCATATAGCATATATTCAACACAAAAAACAGCAACAATTTGTTGTTGACAAAGCACAGCTGGACATAGAAAGGGCCCCATTACCTTCAGTAGCTTATTTAAGGAACATCATCAATAAGGGATAGCAGCTGGATATGGCGCTGGGATAAGGGACTGTCCCGCCAAATAAGGGACGCTTGACAGCTATATTCAGAGCAAATGCTCTACTGCTGAGCTATGGTCCTTTCCTATGAATACATTGCAGGAAGGCCTCGACTACCCTCTTGTCCAGCAGGCCTCTTTTTATAGTCTAAGAAATTTCACCAACTGTTTGCTATTTTAAAAATCTATCCTGAGGAAGAATTTGGTGCTACCTAAAAGATAGCAAGCTGCTTTGCGAACACTTATTGGTCCTAGTAAACACATTATTTCTTTGAGGCAGGAAAATATGTGACACAGAGAACGTGTACTCTTTAGCCCTCTAAATGTCACATAAGCTGGGCCTACCTTTCTATGTACTTCAGTAACAATTTGGTTCTGCCAGGTGACTTTACTGAACAACCATCTAAGTACAGCTGAGTGCCTTTCTTTCTTTCTTTTTCCTTTAAAATGTTTTTCTTTCCTCATGGTTGCCAGGGGAGGCATGTTCAACGAATCTAAGGGTTTTTTGTTCTCTTCATTCTTTATTTTGATTCTTGCTTTCTTTCTAAGGTCAATTATTTTAAGCTAAACTTGCAAGAGATTGTCATACTTGACTCTAAAAATAAAATTTCTCAAATGAGTTAGCAATGTAAGACATTATGGCCTATGCATGAAATAAATATGAATCTTTGAGGGAGAATCTGAGAGAGGCTTGTAGACTTGGGCTTCTTGAACTCTTTATTAGAGAGAAGGCTTCAGTATAGGAGCAAGAGTTTAAGTTGTTTTTGCAGTTTGACTAAATTGTGTTTAGTCTTCACTGTACTGTTAGCTTTGTTTAGACCAGATTGTGGCAGATGTGAAAACCTAAAACAAAGCATGGACTCAACATGGTGCTATGGTCAGACTTTCTTGCTTACATAAACTGTCTAATAAAACAATTCACAGAGGAGGAGGAGGAGGAGATGAAGAAGAAGAAGAAGAAGAAGAAGAAGAAGAAGAAGAAGAAGAAGAAGAAGAAGAAGAAGAAGAAGTACACTAATCCAAAGTGGGTGGGGATGAAAGCAGGCTCTGAGTAATGATAAACCATTGTGCTGTGAAATGTTAAGTAGGGGGTCATCTGTGGTATTAGCAGCCAACCTACCAAATCAAATACAAACATTTGAAACAACATCAAAATAATAAAACAACATTATTTCCTAACAGTGCACATTGTGTGATATTATTTTAAAAGGACAAATTATAGCCCAGTGCACAAAAAGATGAACAGCACAACACACTATTTACTGAAAGTGTTCATCCCCAAAAGGATGAATCCTACCCCACTCTACTAAAAGAAGAACACAAAAACAGGCCAGGGTACTAACATATCATGCAAGGCCGATTAAAAACCAAATGCTCATCAAATGCACCCGAATGTGTCACAGGGACACAGGAGCTGAAATGATTTGCGCTCCTCTGTTTCCCATTTTTGCTTTGAATCTGACTTTATCAGAATGACAAAGAGACAATTAGAAGTCAAAATTGCGCTGTGTGTAATAGTTGACACTGGGACCAAAGCTATGCTAATAGTGAGGAGGGACCCGATTATGGGGATCCAGTTTGAGTCACTAGTTCTTCATGCCCACTGTCAGGATCCTAAATCCCATCCCAGGAACGGAAATGAGCTCTTAGCCCCACAGTGCAGCACATATAACACGTCACAGTTTGTTCTGTTGAAATGGTTATGATGGTTAGGTATAGGGACCCCTGACCATTAGGTCCAGTCGCGGATGACTCTGGGGTTGCGACACTCATCTCACTTTACTGGCCGAGGGAGCCGACGTTTGTCCGCAGACAGTTTTTCCAGATCATGTGGCCAGCAAGACTAAGCTGCTTCTGGCTAACCAGAGCAGCGCACGGAAACGCCGTTTACCTTCCCATTGGAGCAGTACCTATTTATCTACTTGCACTTTGACATGCTTTTGAACTGCTAGGTTGGCAGGAGCAGGGACCGAGCAATGGGTTATGATGGTTAGCTAACCCTAAATGTGAACCCCTGAAGAGGACTATAGTATCCAACCATTAGTGAGGCAAGGAACAATTAACAGTAAATGTCCATTCTACTTCTCAATGGGTGCATTAAATGCTGTTATAATGGGAATTTTAAAACACAGGCAGTGTAGAATGATGAGCAAGAAAAATAGTAGCTTTAACAAGCCACAAAGGAGTATAGATGTGGGCTTTCCTGCTCTTGATTTAAAACTTTGCCAGGCAATGTTTGACAGAGCTTCTGGTAAATATCTGTCTGCAGCATGGAGATTATGGATGTTCAAATTTTGTCGAACTATATAATTTGATCAGGAGAGAAATTGCATTCTCAGAAGTGACGGGATACAAATGACCAGTGATTGTAGACCTCCTTGCCCCTAGCTCAAGGGTGACAAAATCTGTATTTCCAAGCAATCTAGCATGAAATGCAATTAGTAAGAGTTCTGATTACAACGAGAATGATATTTGTTTCTGCTAAGGTGGCATACTTTGCAGCAGACAAATGGCCTCTGGTGATTCTGTAAAAGTCGCTCAGGTTGCCCTTGGCTATGACGTACCTTTGCCAAAACTGTTTTATGGTTTGTTGGGAGAATTCATAATCATTCACTTATAACATTGCTCTTCTTGCAGTTAGACATCTGAATAGAACTTTCTCCTTGCAATGTGAAGTTGTTATTTGGGCACTGAAGTGAGCAATGCAGAATCATGAATGAGTGATAACCATGGTTTCATTGTTGACAAAGGGAGAAAGGGGGGCTTATACCCTGCCACAACCATGAGAGCTATGCAAGATAAGATGAGAGCTAAGCAACTGCTGCAGTTTGAGAGGGGTGGGTACTAGCAGCTTAAATGAATTATTGCCAAACTAATATCCTTGATCATTTCACTCGTGTTTACTTGAAATGTTGCATCTCCTCCCGCAGTCAACCATACACTGCCAGCAATTGTGTGACAATAAGCCCCAATGTGCAAACTCTTGCATGAATGTGTGCAGTACAGTCACATCTATGCATATCTGGCTATAACCAGCTATGCCCTCTAATGGGAACTTCTCACAAACCTGTTCATATGCACAACTCTATAAGCCCTTCACACAACCCATAAGCAGTGCACTGTTGTTTCACACAAACACAAACCCACAATTCCACAAGCACATTGTAGAAATCACTTTACACAATCACATGTACTGAAGGAATGGCTTTCCCAAACCCAAAACTGACTGCAGGCAGTTTGAAACAGGCACCAAAATCCCTATTTTTCCTTAGCTAAAATCCATTAACTTGAGCTCTGAGTCAATGTATAAACAAAAACCTGGCTGAATAAACAAGTGCTCAGAGCCCTCTCCTTTATCAGCTCATGACGGCAAGGATGGCCTTGACTGTGCCAGTAGAACAGGGATGACACGTCTAGGTCTTATCTTACGTCCTGGACACACTCTGACACACAGACCTAGTCTGGGAACAGCGCCAAAGTGTGTTCTTGGAGTTGGTGACCTCTTGCTCCAAGATAAGATAAGAGTAGGAACAGGAATAGCCTTTTATGATCAGAAGTACAGGAAAGAATACCCTTTTATGGTTAAGAATACCGGAGCAGGAACATATGTGATGTCAGCCTGCGTGTATAGGATTCCTGACGTGGTTGGATTCCTGGGGAAGGAGGGAGAGGGTGCCTGGAGGATATATATACTGCATGAAATTTCTCATTTCTTTGGATTTGCTGTGGACACACAACGCAGGTGCCTTTCTGCTGTTCTGGACAGCAGAAATAAAGAACTCTTTCTATGAACCAACGGTTGGTGTCATTTGACTTCCTTCCTCCTACCTGGGAGCAATGAAGAGCCCACCAATCGGTAAAGTCTAATAAGGCTACAGTACAACTGCACATCACCGTATGTGTAAACCAGGAGGGGGAGCCTGTGGCCCATGGGCCAAGTTCAGACCCTCTAAGTGTCCCTATTTTCCAGGGACAGTCCCATTTTACAGAAGCCATCCCGGTTTCTGATTTGATTCTGGATGCCCCGCGTTTCCTTAGGACATCCCTATTTCCATCAGAGAAATGTCGGAGGGTATGCAATTTTTCTATCCAGTCCTTGAGACTCTCCCCAGGCAATGCGCTCCTTGGATGCCTTCACCTAGATGCAATGTGTCCTTGAACAGTGATGATGCCTCTCGCTTGCCTTGCTGAAAATGTGTGTGAGTGTATGTGTGTAGGAACACCTGACTTTTGCATGTTGGAATGCAGCCTACTGTGTAAAGGTCATGTTGGTTGTTCCTCACACTTTGCATCTTGCCCCTCTCACCATGGTATAAGATCTCTGGAAAGCTTCTCCCAAGGTAATTCACCCCTTCAGCTGAAAAAGCTTCCCCACCCCAATGCAAGCCTATGGGGGGGGGGGAAATGCAGAAGCACTAACACATCCCACATTATGCCTGGATAATGTAGTCTCGAAGTGCATGCTTTTTCAGCACTGCGAAGAAGTTTGAGGGTTAAGGGAAGTGACAGATTGATAAGGTGTTTAACTCAGATCTTCTGCTGGCAGTTTAAATATGGCCCATTAAATAATAAATTAATGTTCGTGGCATTTCTAGTTAATCATAACGAACACAGACCCTGTGAGATTTTTTTAAACAGGGCACCTTTTCTTACAGCATTGAATAATTGCAGGATTCATAATTTATATTGGCGCTATTTGAAGATTGTTCCTGAAGCAATTGTAGGAAGTTGAAGTCTTCCACCTATATTATTGATGCATGGTAGCATGCTTATGCTTGGCGATGCATTAGGATGAATCTGTATAATCAATCTACAGCTTATATTTTAAGACTGATGGGACTAGCTCAGGTGACATCCTTCCAGTGGAGAGGTACCTATCTGGGAAATGGGTGGGGCAGCAATGGGAATGATGCTCTAGGTCTGCAGCTTCCCCTGGGAGGACATCACTGTGCTTACTCTCACCTCATGAGCCACCACTGTTTTAGGCTAATGTCTTCAGGGAGTCTACAGTGATCCTCTCCCCTTCATCTCTTCCACCACCTTGATAGGGTCGTGTTTGCTTCAGAAGAATGACTAGGGGACAATTTCCCCAATGTTTGGGTTTTGTCTCCCCCCTAAGATATTGTGGAATTCTCCAAAAATTACCTAACTAAACTCAGGAAAAAAACCTGAATTAATTATGAGGTGAGCCTAAGGGAGCTCACTCATTGCTGATGGCAACATTATAAGTACTTGTAAAGCTATCGTTAAGCATTATGATAATGGGCATGAGTTGTGAAGGTTGATCCCTCAAAAAATGCAATTATATAACAATCCCAGCCTACATTTCAAAAGTTGTGTGAACATATAACTGCCTGATTTATTTATATGTTAGAAAGTGTTTGTGCCCTGTCTTTCTATTTAAATGCACAAGGCAGCTTACAACAAGAGCTAAAATGCTGAATTAGATCATTAGTCTATCATGTCAGCCTTGTTTATCTGTTGATTTGAAGGCCTTCCCAATCTTCCTTGAATGAGGCCCATCAACAAGGACTATGTGAAAAATTGCCTCCACATCTTTTCAAACATTCCCCACCAATAAATGACCATTTTGGTTGCCCTCCTCTGGACACGTTCCAGTTTGTCAGTGTCCTTCTTGAACTGTGGTGCCCAGAACTGGACACAGTACTCCAGGTGAGGTCTGACCAGAGCAGAATACAGTGGCACTATTACTTCTCTTGATCTAGATGCTATACTCCTATTGATGCAGCCCAGAACTGCATTGGCTTTTTTAGCTGCCGCGTCACACTGTTGGCTCATGTCAAGTTTGTGGTCAACCAAGACTCCTAGATCCTTTTCACATGTACTGCTCTCAAGCCAGGTGTCACCCATCTTGTATTTGTGCCTCTCATTTTTTTTGCCCAATCACACAGGGATCCAAATGGCCTGATCTATATGTATGTACACCCTGAACATGTATGCATCAATGTGGCAGGGTGTGCTGCCAGGGACACAGTCTTCCATGCCTTCCAACATTATTATTATTATTATTATTATTATTATTATTATTATTACCCCACCCATCAGACTGGGTTGCCCCAGCCACTCTGGCTTCCTTAATATATAAAAGCATAATAAAACATTAAACATTAAGAAAATCTACCTATACAAGGCTGCCTTCAGATGCCTACTAAAGGTTGCTTATCTCCTTGGCTTGGGGGGCCTCACATAACTCCATACCTTCCAACAGTTCTCTGATGAAAATAGGGACATCCTAAGCGGGGCATTCCAGGATCAAGTCAGAAACTGGGACGGCTTCTGTAAATCCAGGACTGTCTCTGGAAAATAGGGAGACTTGGAGGGTCTGCTGTTCACATGTTTAGTGTATAACATGGAGATGATCTGAAGAAAGTTTGCACGTCAGAGGAAAACTATATCGGTGGCTACCAGTGGCTAACGAAGGTGCAGGCAGTATTTTATGTTTTGTATCACGTCTCTTTTCAAGATGTTTGAGTTGGAACTGACCGTGACTGATGGTTTAGCAGTATTAATACAATCACTCTGACAGAACCCAAACTTCCCAAAGAGGATGACACACAATGACTGCAAGCTATAAGCCTCTTGAGCCAATATCCCGGTACTTCATTTCGCTTTGGTTCACTGAAGTTGGCTCAACAAGGACAATGTAGTTCAAGGGCATGAAGGCCTGGCCATCTGAAGTAGTTTTCTTCTGCAGAAGGTATGGTCTGTGGCAGGAAAGAGCCCTTATGTTGACAATTAATTGCCTGGTAAACATGTTTTGAGAAGCGTTCATCTCATCCAAATGGTTAACATTTGGAATGGAAACCCAGCCTATTTTGCTTTAATAAGAGTACCTGGAGATGAATTTCTGTTCGAGAAGGGAACACAAGGCATTGTGTTAATTAGCTTCATTATGGAATCATTGCTTTAGCATTGTTAATTAATTTGCCTAATTGGGAAAGAGAAGTAATTGCTGTTGCAGTAGCACCACTCATTCAAATAAAGTTAAGGCCATTCTCCATGCTTCTTCAGGTGTTTTGTTAAGTTACAAGGAATCTGTTTACTAAATAACTTTGCTAGACCAGCTGCTGCACTATACCAGAGGCAGCCAAGGGAATGTCCTCCAGATCTAGTGGTTTGCAGTTCCCATCATTCTCGATTGGAGGCCTTGCTGGTTAAAGTGCTCTCTTCATGGCTGCATTATATTGTATGCACATTCTCCATGAGGCTGGTTGATGTGCACAGTGGTCATTTGTTATGCTTATTAACCATTCAATTTACACTTCCCTTAACTTATATGAATAAATAAAACTGGCTGTTGTATGCAGGGAACCACCAAGTGCAAAACTCTCCAGTGGCTACCACATACCCAGAGGTTATGTAAAGAGACCCTCAATTACAACGTGCCCCTTTCCCTTGGTGCTGGCAAAGTGATCAGGCCTAATCAGGATCTGGTGGATGAGCCCCAGAACACACCGTTACTTGGCTTTCTGAAGGCTGCTACTGGCAGGGATCCCACTGGCCAGGATCTCACCGGCAGAATTTCAATCCATCTGCGCTGAGCAGGGAGCTATTGAGAGTGAATGCAGGATAGTCTCCAAGGGAGAAGAAGGCAAGTTGCACTGCATGAGTGGAAATCTGTGCAATTCTATGGGATTATGTCCTCCTGGCCAATGGATCATGAGTTGAAGCAATTTCCATGGGCTCCCACATGGCAGCAGTAACATTTAAAGTTTGTTTGCTTCTTTCTTTGTTCTATATGCAATTTGCTCCTTATTGTATGTTCTCTGGACAATATAATTTAAAACACAATTGTAAAATACAATCATATCAGCACGAAAACTCAGCAAATTCCCAGCGAAATCCAACTATAAGCATGCCATCAGACCATAGCAAAAGCAATCTTAAAGGGCTTATACACACCACCCATCCAACATAACAGCAGAAACTAATAACCAGTTAATAAATATGGTTGATATTAATAACTTCAATGACATTAACAATACAACCCTATGCACATCTATTCAGAGGACAGTCCCATTTAGTTCAATGGGACTTGGACCTGGGCAAGTGGGGACCTTTTTCAACCCAATGGTCACATTCCAGTGGTTGGTGGAGGAAACAGATGTGACCCGTATCTTTGTAAAGTAGGGTACAGTCCAGCCACACAAAAGGCAGATGTTTCTATAATACAATTTCTCCATCTAGGAAATCATGGTTACAGTTCATGGACACAATTCAGCCAGGCAAAAAAAATATGTTAGGAGCAGAACCAATGAGAGAGGGTGTATGGCCTGGGGAGCCATCAGAACTAGGTACAGAGTCCTGAAGGGCAACATTTGGTCCTTAGGCCTACTATTCCCCACCCCTGGTGTGTAGGATCATAGCCTACATTATATGAAAAGTTTTCTGCCTGGTGCCTGAAAGATATCAGTGTGGGCCCTGGGGGTTTTATCTAACAGTGTTGTCCCATTAGCACAAGGACTTCCACTTGTACAATAAGGCCTCCCATACTCTGGAGCAGACTGGGGTTTCAGGGTACAGGCAGGAAGAGGAGAAGACAGGGAGGGAGAGAAAGTCCTTGCACTTATGAGACAACTCTGTTGGATACAATCCCAGGTGAGCTTCTCCAGCTGAGGCAAGTGAGGGGGGGCACTTGTTACAACTGTGGGCACAAAGTGCTGGTTATGATCCATAAAGCCCAAAATAGCTTGGGTCTTCTAGGTTATCTGAAGGACCGTAAGGTTAAAAAAAAGAAAGAAAGAAAGGTAAAGGACCTTTGGATGGTTAGGTCCAGTCAAAAGCAACTATAGGGTTGCAGCTTTCATCTCATTTTCAGGCCAAGGGAGCCGGCGCTTGTCCACAGGCAGCTTTCTGGGTCATGTGGCCAGTATGACTAAACCACTTCTGGTGCAACGGGACACTGTGCCAAAAATCCAAGCGCACGGAAATGCCATTTACCTTCCCGCCACAGTGACACCTATTTATCTACTTGCACTGGTGTGCTTTTGACCTGCTAGGTTGGCAGGAGCTGGGGCAGAGCAACGGGAGCTCACTGTATCTCCTTATATGAGTCTGAAATCTTGCCTGCCTAGGGTTTGACAGTTTCAAGAAAGGCCTTTCTCTGTCTTCCCACTCTCATAGGTGTGTTTGGTGAGGACGCAAAAGAGGGTCTTCTTGGTGTTCCTTTGCATTTTGATCCCTGAATTTGTCAGGTTACCATTTGAATTTTGCTAATCGAATATTCCCAGCTTTAGTATGCAATGGGATATAATCCATTATTTTTGACATGAAGAACAAATCCTCCTTTAAATGTATGACATTTTCCATGTAAAACTATCCATTGTACAATGGCATTAGAATACTACGTGACACCAGTTGTATCACACACACACACACACACACACACACACCTTGAAATTGCAGTTCATGCCAGCAATAGGCCAGACATATCCTCTCTGCAGTAGCTGAGCCTATTCTTTTTTATTAAAAGAAAAAGTTGGGGATACTTTGAAAGGGGATGGTGGCTTTGGTATTAAACTAACACTGTTTTTTGAAAATTGAAAAATCCAAGGATCTCTGCCCATCCATTCCAAAAAATGTTATTAAGATTGGTTGTGTGTTTCTGAAATACTGGCCAGGATCCAAGGAGCTACTAAAGGCTCACACACCAATCTAATGGGGTGGTTAAAGTCTTCTCTTGAGCAAACTAGCCTCAATATATATACCTGCTTTTGAAACTCTCCTTAGTTTACCTTGAACTATTTGCAGTGCAGCAAAGGAGGCCTCTCTTTGAGTAAATCAAAAGCCCCTGTTTGGCTCTTGGAAGTAGTTTCACAGTTCGTTGGATCGTAGCCACGAAGTATTTAAATCCTCCTTATATTTTTTGAGCTACACAGACACTACTGTGATTTAAAATATATATATATTCAAGCGAGAATGGGGTGCTTTGCCAAGTGTTCGCTTAGTGGCTTATTTCACAGAGTAAGAATTAAAGTATATCTGTGATTGGGGAGCTTTGCATTAGTTGTTGGAATGAAGACAAGTCATAGGATGCTATCCAAGTTAAGTATTGTTCAGAACATATCTCGGCACACCAGTTAACAGGGGTTCAGGGATCTGCATTGTTCAAAAACAGAAAGCATGCATTTATAGAGAGATTTGGATGGTCTTGCAAAATCCAAGGTCTGAGCAGGGTGGGTTGGATTTGGCCCAAAGAAAGACCTTTGCAGAATGATCTGCTTCCATGTTGCAAAGGAAGAAATTAACCAGAAGGCTGTTATTGAAGCGATGAGAAGTTTGGGTTTTTATAACAAAATGTGGACAGGAGGAGGCATGAGCATTCAACAAGAGCTGAGAGTCAACACATTTTTTTGAGCCGAACAATGAGTTCAGGTCTTTGAGCTAACACTGATAAGAAGAAACTGTGGCAGAACAGCATCTTTCATGAAGACACTTCAGTATGGCCAAAAAAGCAGGCAGGCAGAGTGAAATAGACTTGAGGTCTTGATTGTGGGATGGGTGTTCTGCATGCAGGAACCTTTAGTGCACCATCCTCACAGCAAGTTTAGCACATCAGCCCATATTTTCCCCCTCATATAGGTGGCAATCCTATGGCAACATCCTCAGGGATAAGCAGTCTGGGATGCAGCAGATCTCTGATTTAGCCAGGGACACCGTCATCCTTTCCATCCAGTTCCGACCTCCTTGCTCTGCTCATGTACTCCTGAATCATGACTTTTGAGCCCTGCATCTGTTGCTTAGCCAGTACAGTGGTACCTCGGGTTAGGTACTTAATTCGTTCCGGAAGTCCGTTCTTAACCTGAAACTGTTCTTAACCTGAAGCGTCACTTTAGCTAATGGGGCCTCCTGCTGCTGCCGTGCCGCCGGACCCTGATTTCTGTTCTCATCCTGAAGCAAAATTCTTAACCTGAAGCACTATTTCTGGGTTAGCGGAGTCTGTAACCTGAAGCGTATGTAACCTGAAGTGTATGTAGCCCGAGGTACCACTGTACCATTATAAAGATCTCTTGCTTACTTACAAGCAAGGGCCTCCATCAATACAAAGCAATTAAAACACGCTGCGACATGGGTGGCAAATTCTTCTGGAATCCCACTCAGGCTGTGAAGCCTCAAACTGCTTTGTAGAATTGGAAGGCTGAGGAAATATGTATACCCCCCCCCCCTCAGGTTAAGAAAATAGTTTTTCTTAGCAGGAATAGAGGCAACCTGTCAAATCGTTAAATGTATTAGGTGAATAATGTCTGTTATCAGAAGCCAAATAAAGAAGTGATGTGTTTTCTAAGGGGTACTTTGGCAGGCTTAGAGCGGGATAGGATATTGTTTGTAGTTGGAATGGAGCCAGAAAGGTCGGTGGTAAAGCTGACCCCTGAGGAAAAGTGCTGTGCAATCCAAAAAAAGAAGACGTTTTTATTTCAACAGGGGGGGGGAATGTAATTTTCAAGTAAAAGATCCACTAATACCTTACCATTATTACAGCTGACAAAGACTGTGCTGTATGTATAAGCCTTGTTGTTACAGATACTTAATCCATAATGCATTGTTCAGGTTGTCAGTTTCAAGCTTTAATTTTTATCATTCGAGAGACACTTTAATCTATTCAATAACCACCTACAATAAAAAGGCTCCCTCACCTTTATGTTGGTTCTTCAGAGATGCTAGGAGACAAATTATAGCAAAAAAGAAGAAGATAAAAACTGGTGGGAACGTGATTCAAAACTGCAAAAGATATATGCCATTGCCCATCACAGATACAGGAAGCAGCCTTGGAGATATCAATGTACCTCAGCCTCAAAGCCATATAAACAAGAACATGATGTGTCAGCAACTTTTCTTAAAAATCACATGCACGCCAGTTTGCAGGAATGTGGCTAACCATGCCAGTAAGCACTTTTAGAATTGACACAGTTCCCCTTAATTCTTTAAACCTTTCTTCCACTTTCATCACTTGTTTGTCCTCTTGGGACTTGTGCTTAAAAAGAATTATGCAGCCTGATGAGGAAAGAAAGAATATTATACTAATAGTGACTTGATTATAATGATGCGCTTCCAGGAGCAATTCAAGGTGCTGGCTGTAAAAGCCTAAGTAAGTGGCATGCATGGTTCTCCACCCTCCATTTTAACCTCACAACAACCCTGGCAGGTAAGTTAGGCTGAGAGATGGCGACTGGCCTAAGGTCACACAGTGAGCTTTGTGGCTGAGTGGGGGATTCAAACCCTTCTCTTCCAGGTCATAGTCCAACAGTTGAATCAAAATACTGCATTGGTTTTCATGCTAAGCATACACTCTGCCACTCAGCTACTGCACTTTCCTTGTCATGACCCTTCCCTTATTCAGAATTCTATATACTGTACTGTGTGAAATATGTAAAATCTAAGAGACCACTTCCATAATTACTAACATCCATGCCACCATTATATGCAGGCAAGTAGGGGAAAGGAATCATCTCTCATATGTTAAACATACAAAAGAGAAGAGGTATTGCTTCAAAGGCCTGGAAACGATGCCTTATGAGGAACGGCTAAGGGAGCTGGGCATGTTTAGCCTGGAGAAGAGGAGGTTAAGGGGTGATATGATAGCCATGTTCAAATATATAAAAGGATGTCACATAGAGGAGGGAGAAAGGTTGTTTTCTGCTGCTCCAGAGAAGCGGACACAGAGCAATGGATCCAAACTACAAGAAAGAAGATTCCACCTAAACATTAGGAAGAACTTCCTGACAGTGAGAGCTGTTTGACAGTGGAATTTGCTGCCAAGGAGTGTGGTGGAGTCTCCTTTTTTGGAGGTCTTTAAGCAGAGGCTTGACAACCATATGTCAGGAGTGCTCTGATAGTGTTTCCTGCTTGGCAGGGGGTTGGACTCGATGGCCCTTGTGGTCTCTTCCAACTCTATGATTCTATGATTCTATGCTTGGAGGAAGCATTTAGTTATAATTCACCCATTTCATTTCACTTTGTGCTTATTTTGATTTATGCTTTTCAAGTAGAAGCTGAAATACCTTGTTTACAGAAACTCTGCATCAATTGTTTCTCCATTACAAACAATGGCAGCACATGAGAGCAAAGATATGGACTCCCTCCCCAAAAAGGCTCCCCCCCCACTTTGCCGCTGATGAAGAATAGAAAGTCTATTTACAGCACAGTCCTATACACACCTGCTCAGAAGTAAGTAACACTAAGTTCATTAGGACTTACTCCCATGTAAGTGGACATAGGATTGTAGCCTTAGTAAATTAGTAAATGACCTTTCAAAGTACAGTGGTACCTCAGGTTACATATGCTTCAGTTTACATACACTTCAGGTTACAGACTCTGCTAACCCAGAAATAGTACCTTGGGTTAAGAACTTTGCTTCAGGATGAGAAAAGAAATCGTGGTGCTGTGGCGATGCGGTGGCAGCAGGAGGCCCCATTAGCTAAAATGGTGCTTCAGGTTAAGAACAGTTTCAGGTTAAGAATGCACCTCCGGAACGAATTAAGTACTTAACCCGAGGTACCACTGTACAGCAGTTCCTCTGGAGGGAGCAAATCTTAGACCCTCTGCTTTTATTTAAGTCTGAAGTCTAGCTCTGCTATCAGTTAGCATAGAATTTGTTCGGTGTGATATGTGTGGTTGTGCATCTATATATGCTTTATAGTAAAAAAAAAAAAAAAAAGCTGAAGAAAAAGTCAACTCCCGCCACTGAAATCAAATGATATGCAAAGGAAAAATCCATATTCCGCAACCTTTCCTTTAAAAAAATGAAAAATGAAAAAAATGCATTAGAAATAAAATAACCTTTTCAAAGCAAGTTTTTGTGTGTGTTAAATTTCATGCTCATTGAATAACAATGGAACTGTTGGCATTAGCGCTTCATATTTCATGTGGTTAAGCTTTTCGTGAATCCTGAGAAAGTTTGAACTCTATCTGGGTTTTGAAGGGAGAGGAGGACAAGCATAGCATAAAGTTGCTATATTACTTATTGAAGTATGCAAGTCTCTTGGCCTATGCACTGGCAGTACTCTGAAGGAGTTATTCAAGGTACTGGGTGAATACCGTATACCCAAGCAAAGTGCTGATGAAACTCTGGATGTTTACGTTGATGTATTAAGGACTCTAGCATCAACCTGTAATTTTGGGGTGATAATAGATTTAGGACTCAGCTACATTTGCAAAGATAAAGCACTTGATATGCATTATAACACTATAACACCAGATGGAGCTGTAGAGTTTTTTGCCAACGGAACTGCACTGTATGAAGTTTACAACACATTTAACTGAATCATTTCTTTAATGTGTCCAGCCTTAGCCTTCCTAGCCACATCACAACCTTCACCATTCCTGCTTTGCACCCTCCTTAAGTGTGG
The DNA here is from genome assembly GCF_965113315.1 of Podarcis vaucheri. Taxonomy (NCBI): domain Eukaryota; kingdom Metazoa; phylum Chordata; class Lepidosauria; order Squamata; family Lacertidae; genus Podarcis; species Podarcis vaucheri. The sequence continues at coordinate 75,644,162 of NC_138766.1, forward strand.
AACACATACTTGTTCCTGTGAACTGTGAACAGTGATGTGAATGCCCTGTGTAAGCTATATTTTCCTGTGTTGCACTATTCCTGTGACCCCACAGTCTAGGAACCAGCCACATTCTCAGTGACAGCCATGATGGACAGCCCAGGACCCAGCTGATAACGAATGGCAGTTGGCTTATAAGGTGACTAAAGGTGTTGCTTTTTTTCCCCTAACAGGAAAAGCAGTGAGAAGGTGTACGTTTGCTTAAGTATATAATTTCATTACAGAATATTTTGGAAATTTCAGCCTTCCTGAAATCACACATAGTGATATTTCTCCAGTGGTGGAAAATGCATATTGAATGCCAATTTGGTATGTTCTTCCTTCAGGAAAATAAGAAAACTAAGCAATAAACAAGCTGGACATTTTCAATGATAATTAGCACAGCTTAAAAATGAGATATGTAAATTAGCAATGCTCCAACAAATTGGTTGTTGGCGCACAGATTTGTGTTTGTCACAGGGAGGGAAGAACAGAACCACGGGGCAGGCCACAAAATGGAAAGCAAAACACAATTTAGGCAGTAAAGTGAGTGCCTTTAACATTTGACTTGACAAAGTGACAGAGTTTATTATGATAATTTGATGGTGCTTCTTGTTTACGAGGTAATAACCATATTCAAAGCTAATAATCTCCAAGGCCAAAAGTGTATATTAGAAGAATATATAATTATTACTGAGTCAGGAAAGCCTCAAATTACGATTACTTTGTAATAATGTTAATTGTGTATTATTGGAATGTCTAAAAGCTAGACATACTATAATTGACTTAAGAATAACAATGATGGTGAGGAGAAGAAAGATTAAGACAGCCTTTTTTGGTTTGGGGCTTATGTCTCAGAGCTGTGAAACCAGAAGGTTTTAGAAAATGAACCACAGATGCGAATGATTGAGGCAAATTATCTGGCTTCCATACCATCACTCTGGTCCAGTTGTTCTGTAGGCCAAATTAGGGCTCAGATGTTTTCATAAAACACCTATGCTGCTTAAGAGTTTTCAGCTTCAGAGAATTAGACCTGAAGAACTGCTTAGCAGCTTTGATCTGGACACTCAGCATCTGCTAATGGTTTGGAAAGGGAGCAGATTTAGTAGGGCAATAAGAACATAGGAAGAGTCCAGAGGCATTAGACCAAACAGTGCCCAACCAGATACTTCTGTTTTCCAAATAATTTTTTATTGTTTTCAACATGTAATTCTTTTTCCAACAATCCTTACTGTCACATTATAATCCCTTTGACTCTGCCGAGTCCTGACTTCCCTCCCTCCCGACCGCTGGTATATACATCACATACTTTTTGCGTATATTATTGTCATAACTCTACTGTTTTACATTGGAGGTGTTATTCCAGTCTCAGAATCTCTCAGATTCTGAGAGATCCCACCCACCCTGCTCACAACTTCTTTGAACTATTGCCTTCGGGCAGAAGATATAGGACAATGAAAACACGAACCACACGCCTTCTGAATAGTTTCTATCCAAGAGCTCTGATTGCACTAAATAATGATCTCAGGGCCAGTTGCAATGTTTAGTAAGTAGGGAGTGGAAGGAATGAGATAGGTTTTAGGTTATGTTATGCCTTTAATAGGTCATGCTATATTCTGGATTATGTATGTTTTATAGATTATGTCCAAACAGGATGAGAGTTCGGAGATACGTGCAAATGTATATGTGTACCCGGTCTTTGGGTGGGTGTTTGATTTTCGTTGCTGTGCATACTGTGTATATACGGACAATGACAATAAATTTATCTATCTATCTATCTATCATCTATCTATCTATCTATCTATCTATCTATCTATCTATCTATCTATCTTCTCCAGTCCTGCTAGTGTCTTAATATTTTTGTTTTTCTCCTTTATATATTCAATAAATTTATTTGAATTGTTATTGTGTCTCTGGTCCTCTTGGTCCCGGATCCTTCCTCTCAATTTGGCAAGTTCCGCAAAATCTATCGTCTTCACCTGCCACTCCTGGATGGTTGGTAAATCTTGTGTTTTCCATCTTTGGGCCAGTAAAGCTCTTGCGGCGGCTGTGGCATACATGAACAAGTTCTGATCTTTTATTTTAATTTCTTTTCCCACCAGACCTAGCAAAAACGCCTCTGGTCTTTTAGGAAAAGTATACTTAAATATCTTTTAAAGTTCATTATAGATTAACTCCCCAACCAGATACTTCTGGAGCCTCATCCACTATATATTTAAAGCAGCATTACACCTGGTAACTGTAGTTTGCTAAGGGTGCTCAGAGTTGTGAGGAAACCACTATTCCTCTCAGAGTACTACCATTAATAGCCAATCCCTCTCCCCATGGAGCTATGGACATTGTAGCTCTGTGAGGGAAATAGGGATCTCCTCACAACTCCTGGTCCCTTTATCAAACAAGACCCTGAAAATGAAAACTTGGGGGGGGGGTGAATTGCAAAGCTACACAAATAAGAAATTAGCACTTGACCAACTATGTCTTGTCTATTCTTTTCATCCCTTGACATTTCAACAAGTGAATTCTGTATATTCCATAATCACTCCCCGCTTCCTTATTTTCATGTGTTCTTATTGGACGACTGGGACTTCCTAGTTATTAGGTGGTCCAGAAACAATACTTAAATAATTAACATATATACCAAAGCAACACAACCCCCCCCCCCCCGGTCTCTAATCCTTCCATAACCTACTCAGTTCTCCAGCCCTTAAAAGCAGTCCAATATATATATATAAAGAAATTTCTGAAAGAAAAAGTGGGTGTGAAATAATGTGAAATTTGATATAACCTATTATGCGGTAACTGAATAAACTTTCCTTTGGTTAACTTGAAAATGGCACGGCTTTAATCCTGCCTATTCAGTCCTCCTGAAAATAGAATTCATGTAAGAGAGGTGAAGAATAAAAGCATTGTTCTTATGCCCTGCTCATGCAAAGGTCTGTCTTGCAATGGAGACCTGCAGAGCTCTCGATCCTCCTCTTCCATTTCTCCTTCCCACTCACTTAAGATGCTTTACTAGATGTGTTCTGTTCGAAGCAGATATATGGTGCCACAGGTGAGTACATGTGCTATATATATATATATATATATATATATATATATATATATATCCATATATATATATATATCCTATCTGTTCCTGGTCCACAAAATGCTCTGAGCATTTTGAAATGTAATTTAGGTTCCAAGCTGTTCTATAGGAAATGAAACTCTGCATTCTGCATTCACTTTGGTGGGGCATCTTTAGTGCAAGTGCAGAGTAGATTATGCTGGTCACACTCTTCCCCACCATGGAATATTATTTTATGTACCTGAATGGCATAAATTATTTCGAAATCTGCATCTAGATATATGAATTAGCAAGCACAGGCTTTCTGAAAATATTTATTTTTAGTAGTAGTAGTAGTAGTAGTAGTAGTAGTAGTAGTATATTAAATTTGTATACCACCCTATACCCACAGGTCTCAGGGTGGCTCACAAGATAAAATCACAATATAAAAACACAAAATACATGATCAAAATAAAAACCAAAATGACCCAATAACCCCCCCCCAACACATTTTATAAGGGCATTGGATGTCAATCAGCCAAATATCTGGTTTAAGTTGGAGGAATTCCTTAAATTTCAGAAATAAATGAAAGATTTTCACTTTTCTTCATCTCCGTGATGCATGTTTTACATATTGTCCAGACTGTGCTTTATTTTGAGGCATTCCTTCATATTCCTTGCAGACTGGGGGAGGAAAAACCCAGTAGATAAGTATCTTAAACACAAGATGTCACCGGGGAGTTTGCAAGAAAGATATAGGTCCCTTAATCAAAGCAGGCAATTAGAATAAATTAAGTAGATTTCGTTTACTCAAGTATAGAGTTAATAAATGGAAATCCTAAACAAGGCTATGCTTTTCACTCCTGAATGCCATGCAGTTCATTAGATGAAATTACAGCATAAATGCTAAATTTTCTAAAATACTTTTAGAGCAAGGTAAAGCAAGCAAGCAAATCAGATACTGAATTAATAATAATGGAGAGATGAAAGGAGCTGACCGACAGAACACATATTAGGGAATAAGTGTTCATTTAATGTTTAATATACCACAAATTTTGTAGTAAGCAGCAGGAATAATTGTATATCTGTGGCTGGTTTCCCACCACTGTGCATAGCTTGTGGATTCGAAGCCATGCATTCATTGCGGTGGGCCCTATTCCAGCAGTGATATTTAAGGTAGTGTTTTCTGATAATATTTTGTTGTTTTGTTTTCTGTATTCTTTGCTTTTGTGTACTTAACTTAGAGATGCTAAAGATTAGGTGGAATATAAATATCTTAAATAAAACAACAACCACTTTTTCTTGGGGTAACTGATTGAAGGCCACATGGCGGTGGTGCGTGGGACTGAAGCCAGAAGGGGGTGGGTCCACCTCATATGTATCCATCCATCCATCCATCCATCCATCCATCCATCCATCTATTTATCTATCTCTCTGTACTCTTTCTTCCTCCCCAACACAATGGACTTCCAGGGAGGGACAGATTGTTTTTGTTGCAGTACGGAACTGATCACCCAATAGGCTTTTGAAATTCAGATGAGAGAGCTGCATGAGATTAAGCCAAGGGCAGTATTCCATTCTAGGGACACAAGTTGTCCATTCCCACTGTAACCAATATACCACTATACTGCACACTGGTATACAGTGGACGCTTGGGTTGCGAATGTGATCCGTGTGGGAGGCAGCGCACACGCAGGTTGCAATTTTGCACCTCTGCGCATGCACAAGCACTGAAACCCGGAAGTAACCTGTTCCGGTACTTCCAGGTTTCGGTGCAACCGTAACCCAAAAACGTGCAAACTGAAGCATCTATAATCCGAGGTATGACTGTACTATACATGGCTGGTAGGCTGCATTTGAATCAGTGTGTCTCAAGTTGTGCATGCCTGAATATAAATATTTGTGAATGCGTGTAAGATCTGTGAACAGTCAAGTGAAGCAAAGGCAAGCTGCCTCATATTTGCATTATGGAAGTATCATATAATATAGCATTGTATTCCTTTAGTCCTTTCCAGCAAGACAATTCAACTTTACTGAATTGCTAAAACAAAATTAAAGACAATGAGCCATTGTAAATGGATGCTATCATGCTCAGTATACTGGAGCTAAGGAAATAATTACTTGTCTTGCTGAGATAACAGCTCCAGGCCATCCAGAATTTTCAGAGTCTGAAGTTCTTGGCTCACCAAAGACTATAAACACTAAAATCTTGCTCCTGTTAGGGAATAAACTATATTCAGCTTTGGAGGGGAACAGCTTACAGGTTTCCAAATTAAATAATTGAAAACTTTACATCAAGTGGAAATTGACATCGGATCGGCACATATAGTTTTACTGATGCATCCCAAAGGGTGATGCAACTTTCTGGAAGGGTTACTCAGCTCTTGAGAAAAGGAAGCAGAACTCAGTTATAGACAGAAAAGAGGAAGCTTTATCCACAAGCCAGTTGAGCCAGAGTATTTGGACTTTTGTGTTAGACCAATGGAGACTTGTTTACCCTTGAACCTCAGTTGTCAAATGCTTTGGAAGCTGAATGTTTCAGTTTTCGAAGGCCGAAAACCAGGAAGAGAATGCTTCTGTTTTCAAACACACCTCGGAAGTTGAACAGCTTCTGAGGGGCATTTATCCATTTTCTCAATGGAATTTGCCGACTGCCCATTGTGCCTTGGTTGTTGAACGTTTCAGAAGTTGGATGGTTTTCCAGAACTCATTACATTCAACAAGCGAGGTACCACTGTATACTTTTATACTTTTCTGTGAACCGCCCTGAGACCTCCGGGTATAGGACAGTATATAAATTTTAATAATAATAATAATAATAATAATAATAATAATAATAATAATAATAATAATAATGTAATGGTAAAGGGACCTCTGACCATTAGGTCCAGTCATGGCCGACACTGGGGTTGCGGCACTCATCTTGCTTTATTGGCCAAGGGAGCTGGTGTACAGCTTCTGGGTCATGTGGCCAGCATGACTAAGCTGCTTCTGGCGAACCAGAGCAGTGCACAGAAACGCCGTTTACCTTCCCGCCAGAGTGGTACCTGCTTATCTACTTGCACTTTGATGTGCTTTCAAACTGCTAGGTTGGCAGGAGCAGGGACCGAGCAATGGGAGCTCACCCCGTCGCGGGGATTCAAACCACCAACCTTCTGATTGGCAAGTCCTAGACTCTGTGGTTTAACCCACAGCGCCACCCGCATCCCTAATAATAATATACATTCACATAATTATTTTATATTGGTGTAATGTCATCTTTTTGAGTTCATTACCTCCCTCCCTCTACTCTCTTATAGTTATTCACACTCTACCACAAGTGCTGTTAATATATCTCTCTAACAAAAGCCCACTTCAAGCATTACAGCCCTAAAAGGACATCACAAATAGAAAAAAGGGTTGTCAGATTTCACATTTCACCTTCCCCTTGTCACCATGCAGCTCTATCTTCCTTCCCAATGATCTAGTGTAAACTGCAGCAGAGAGCCTTTTCTACTCAATCAAGATCACCTTGTGATTAAGGACCCAGGCAGTTGAATCTTCAGCACTAGTGAAAGGACAGTTCCCTCCATCTAAGGTAGCAGCAGGCTACCTTAGAATAGCACAGGGGAAAGTCATGAGACATACACAGCTCTGTTCTATAAATCTTCACTGCCTCTCACTCACCTCTCAGCCTAGTACCTGCTTGTTGCCTGGTCAACTGAATGTTACATTGCAGCAATGGCATCATGTGCCATGCAAATAAAGTAATGCATGTGTGATGCTTAGGATTATTTGCTCTCAGGAGCCTCTATGTTGTCTGTGACATGTTGGAAGAAGGTAAGCCCACAAGACAGGCAGGCCAGGTTAGCAACAAGGAAACAATCACTGCTTCAAGAGCACTGTCTTAGAAAGAGGATAAGAAAGGAAGAGGAATTCAGGAACCACCACCATAACCCTGCCTCCATCATTTGCCACTTAAGGTGACCCTCCTCACTTTGCCTAATGTTGGGGTCAGCCCTGCACTTAGTAGTGCTTAGCTTCCAAGTCTTGGACCAAATAATAGATGAAACGTTTGGACCACACTATAAGACTTGCAGAATATGGAGCTGCTTTTGGATAATGGAAAAAATATGAAAGCAACCTGAAAATGCTGCACCTAGATGATGAGCTGGGAGAGATATTTGAGGGAAGTTTCTTTGCATATTGCTTGTGAATGTTTATGAACCACTTTCAAATCTGAACCAAAGACAGTTTACCCGTAACTACCAGTAAGCCAGATGGGAGATAGATAGACACACACACACATTTGTAAATAATTTCCCAAAATTTCACTTGTTATTTTCCCCAAACAAACAAATCCTAACATAAAATAGCATAAATGTTGAAGTATGGTGAGCACCTTTGAAAAAGAGCACCAAATGGATCATTTCCTGTACATGGATTAGACAGGTGCCTTCTACGGTTGTTGACTAAATTCAAAAGTCTTTTTTTTTTTTTTTACTCTCTGGAGTGCTATGCTTTAAAAACAATTATCATATTGATTAACATTTGCAGTGTTGCTATACGAGTGATATTTAATAAAAAATTACTTCTCCTGGCTAAATATAGCAGGCAAAACATTTATTAGGTAGAATAATTTAAAATGCTTGGATTGACCCAAGTGTAGAATACAGTTTACAACATCGACAACAACACTGGCAGCCTTTAGCTCCAATAAAATACTATTGGCAGGAGTGAAATAACTGCTTGTCTAGTTCTAGACAACCAGGGAGCATGGTTGGACATCCTGCTTCCAAACAATTGTCCCATGCCATGTGGATAACCAGTTTAAAATCAAGAAGAGTTTCAAAAACAGGTTGTTAAATGTCACAGAGGCCTGCTCTTTAAGCGGGGTGGTCCTACTGGTACCGTCCAAACTCAATCATGACTAAAATAGTATGCATGTGTAGCATTGCCCAAAATTAATTAATTGTGAAAAGATGTGTACCTTATAAACACACCCTAGAAAACAGTGGTGTCTAGCACCCATTGGGACTAGTGGGGGCAGAAGGCAAGATGTCCAAGAGTAGCTGAAGCCAGAGCCAATGTTAGACAGAGCCAACTAATTCAAGCTTTGTCCCCATCCTTCTCCCTGCTGAGTTTTACAAAGGGAAATACAGAGACTAAGGAGAAGGAAGAAGCGGATAGTGCAGTTCCCTAGAATGGTTGTAAGTAGGCAGGTGGGGGCTGGCTGAGGGCAGACAGAGGTTGGTGGGGCAGTGCTCAATTCAACCTAATGGAGCAGCCTCCAGTGCAAGAAATTGTCTTGGGCAAATATGCCGACATCTCCCACCCAGCACTGCTTAGAACCATGCAGATATCCATTAAGCTTCTACAGCCTTACTTTGCGATTTGTTATATACTTTCCGTGCCATTTCATCTTCAGTCTGCAGAACTGGGCTACATAACTATGGCTGGCCAATGCCAGTGATTTCATGCGTCCCTCTGTTATTTAAACCATGGTTTGGGGCCCAAAAGGGAATACTGTTATATCAATTGATGTCAAATACTAAAGGAGGTGGCATCCAACATGTAATGTGCAAAAACCCAAAGAGAGGTGTAAAAATAGCGAAATAATGTGAGTTTTTACCATTTGGGCAAATATTTCTTTCCAAGCAAAAGTATGGATGATCTGTTTACTTAATTTCAATTTCCTAAGCCTACCAAACATCAAATTGCTCCATATTGGTCACATGGACTGCCAATCAGCCATATATGCCACATATTAATAGTAACCTTTTTACCAACTCTCTTAATAATCATTAATGCTGCTGTCTTCATTAATTTTGATTATTTTAGTTCATTGTACAGTATTTATTTTTATGGCACTGTGAGCTGCCTTGAGTAGGCTAAGTCCAAAAAGACAGCATATCGTTAATTTTATAAACATCGTAGTTGTTGTCTTTATTGATGGGGGCGGTTTGCATGTTTTCTATGCAGGGGTGAGGTAATTTTATATTCTTGACAAAGCACATGAGCTATCAAACAAGAACAAGTTAACTATTGTGCTGTCTTGCCATAAGGTGAAGTGATAACATAAGCCAAGTACATCTGCAAGCTAATATTTCTATGAAGATAATGACTTCTGGTGGCACTGCTCATCATAAAACATGAAAGGTGGAAGTAATTAATGAATGCTGCACAGATCACACACCACCAGCTTGTCAATGCAGTTTGACCCATAAACCATGTTAGTAGCCTTTTCCGGCTGAATTTTAACAAGTAGATGGATTCAAATGGGCATGGGGGTACATATTCACAAGACGAATTAAAAAAAAAAAAAAACACCTGAGGACGTACTGGTATCACTTAACATTTATTTAGTGACAGTAGTGTGATGCAGTACAGTCATATCTCAGGTTGAAGTAGCTTTGGGTTGAGCATTTTCGGGTTGCGCTCCGCGACGACCTGGAAGTAATGGAACACGTTACTTCCGGGTTTCGCCGCTCGTGCATGCACAGACGCTCAAAATGACGTCACAAGCATGCGCGGAAGCAGTGAATCACGATCCGCGCACGTGCAGATGTGGGTTGCGTTCACTTCAGGATGTGATCGGGGCTCCGGAATGGATCCCGTTCGCATCCAGAGGTACCACTGTACTCTAAAGAAGACAGGCGCAAATATTGCTTCAAAGGCTTACAGTCTATGTGAAGGGGTGACGGTGAAGGAATTATGAGACTAGGGGAGATCAAAGTAGGTCAAATACCTGTGGTCCAGCAAACCAAGTGATTCCAATATTGTGGTATGATCAAAGCTCAACTGAACTAGTAGCTTTTGTGCTGGGTGATGGGAGAGCAGGCAAAAAAAAAAAAAAAGCAGCTTGATGACCAAAGGGGAACATCTTTATGAGTTGTATGCAGAGGTGTAGTGATCTAGGGCCATAGATCTATTACTATTTCTGTAGTGGGGTCTCTGTCTCCAGTGTGCTAGAGCCAGCCAATCAGCACGAAAAGGGAGCTCTTTAGCCCCAAAGAAGTCTTCTCACTGTTTTCTGATTGGAGTCAATCAGAGTGAAAGAAGGTGAGTCAGCTGCTGAAGACTGGCTTCTAGGGTTAATCCAGAGAAGTTGCTTGCTTGGACCTCCTTTTATGCTTCAGACCATCTATATCCGGGGACGGCAAGGTTTACCTCACCTGGTAAACCTTGGTTCACTCCAGCGGAGATCCCTCCATGGCCTGGATTGTGCGTGCCCCCACAATTTCCGGCGTCTGCACAGATGTGATTTTCGGTGCCGCGGTAGCGAGTCTCCGCCCTGCGCTGTGCCGGTTTAGCGCAGCGCATGGGGACTCACCGAGCAGGCAGCTCGGTTGGGGGATGGCTTGTGGGCCAGTTAAATAACCCTGCGGGCTGCTTGTGGCCCATGAGCCTTAGGTTGCCAACCCCTGATCTTTATAAACACAGGGGGCAGTGGTGACGAGGAGTGCCTTTCCTCAGTCCAGGCCGATGTGACAGCAGCAGCCCTAACTGGGGATGTGAGACCTTGCCTCAATTCTTCATGCCCTGGTTACATCTGGATGAGTCTACTGTGCTTTATGTGGGCTGCCTTAGAAGATAGTTTGGAAGCTTCAGCTACTGTACTTGGAATATATTATTCCAACATTGTATCAGTTGCACTGGCTGGCTGTTTGCTTCCAAACCAAATTTAAAACGCTCCTTGTAACCTTAATTTAAGCCCTTAATGGTTTGGGAACAAGCTACTGGTAGCACTTTGCCTATGGAACTCCCTTCCCCAAAAGGTATGTGTCATAAACACCCCACTCATTGGTATATTTTAGGCAGACCTTATTTTTTCTCAGTATGATTTTGTTTAAGGTATGCCTCTTTCATTTGAAGAGGTATGTTTTTACTTTCTTGGGTTTTCTGACATTTATTTATATTTTCATCATCATCATCATTGCCACTATTAAATTAAATTTATTTTCCACCCTTCCACCTAGGGTGGAGCCCAGGGTGACAGTGTAACCCTAAACATAGCTACTCTCAGTTGTGTTCCATTGAGCTCAATGGGGCTTATTCCAAGTTTATTATGCATTCTGGATTTATGTGTGGAATTTATTTGTGGTGTTGGAGTGTTTTTGCCTATAAGTCCCTTATTGTGAGATGCTTTGGAAGGGCACCTGATCCTGAAAAGAGGCACTAAAATATCTAAATAAATAAATAAACCTTTGAAATATTTAGGTTTAGGTTAGCTTTGGGAGCTCCATTTACTTATACAACTCCCTGTGGAGTAAAATCAGAGAGTCAAACCTCACCCCCTGTGAATGCTAAGCTTATTGATTGATGTAATTGTATTAGCTGCTATTTTAGGTTTTTATGATCTTGAATCTAATGGGTTTTAAATATGTTTTATTATATCTTCTGAAGCTGTTATTATGTTTTAAATCATTGATTGAGAGCAAGTATGAACGTCCTTGATGGCAAAAAAGCAGCATATAATCTAAATATAAATAAAGAAATGATGGGTGTTCTCTCTGTGTTATTCTATAGTTTAATACTTAATCTGGGGATATAGAGACGATAGCGATAGACAGAAATAGAGATTGTCATTATAGCAAAAGAAAAACAAGGCAGAACCTCACTGACTGGGATGGGGGCAGGAGAGCTGAATTAACTTTCATGTTCTCAACATGCAGGTGTTTGCAGAAATTCGGCTTTTATGAACCTAGTATATGGCCCTTTAAGTTTAGAAGGAAGGAAATAAGGAAATATGAGTTGCACAGGCAGTCTGTGGCCCTCTATAGCAATCTGCATACCTCTGGATTTTGATGGGCTGTGACTTAAGTCAATCACTGTCAACATGGCCAACGGCCAGGGGTGCTAGGAGTTATGGTCCAGTGATGTTTGAAGAGCCACAAGTTCCCCACTGTTGTGTCTATCGACTGCTCATTTGATTTTGGCTCCATTGCTGGTGGGACAAATGTCCTTTTTTGAGAAGCTAACAAGAAAGAGAAGGATATTCCCTCATAAGAAAAATCCCTGACACAGGGATTTCCATCTGCTGTCTTCTACCCCTTCTGTTTTCTTGGGCTGTTTGCTTCCAATGATTAATGTGCATTTTGTTTCTGCAATTTTAAGTGGGGAAATCCCATCCAGGTCATACCCTGGAGAGGTTTGTGGCTCCACAGAGAGCCCCAACTCATCTAAAAATCCAGAGAAACCTGCAAAACCTGAGCCAGTGTGGTGTAGTGGTTAAGAGCGGTAGACTCCTAATCTGGTGAACCGGGTTCGCTTCCCCGCTCCTCCACATGCAGCTGCTGGGTGACCTTGGGCCAGTCACACTTCTTTGAAGTCTCTCAGCCCCACTCACCTCACAGAGTGTTTGTTGTGGGGGAGGAAGGGAAAGGAGAATGTTAGCCACTTTGAGACTCCTTAAAGGGAGTGAAAGGCGGGATATCAAATCCAAACTCTTCTTCTTCAAAATTCCAAAGATGGCTCAAAGAGGCCCATCTCTGTGATGCTTTGTGCCCCTCTGATGCTTTGTCCCCCCCCAAAACTCATTTGACTCCATCTCACACCCCCTTGACTCTCGCCATCACCTCCTAGGCCTGAGGAATGAAAACAGCAGCAGACCCAGTGGGAATCCTAGTTACCAGAGAAGTACCCTTTGGCTCTCAGGTGGATCTCTTGCCATAGTTCTACTCAGGAGAAAGACAAAGCCAGCTGCAGGCAATGGTCAGTGACTATATAAGTTTCTCAGTTTCCTGCAGGCCTTTGCTATGTTAACAGCTCCCTTTTGAGCATATTAATTTGCAGTTCCTTTGCTCAAGATCTCCCTAGTTCAGCTCTTACTACAGCTCTGATTCTGGCTTTATCTCCAGTCTCCACACCAGGCAGTTGCATCCTCAGTAGTCACTTTGCGAATTCCAGTCCTTCCTACTGCACTCACAACTTTGCATGTTTCACATGGGAGTCTAAAGTGGGTCTGAACACACAGCTAGACTCACTTAGAAGCCACCTTCCCCTTCAGTGTTGGAAGATTAGGGTTGGAATTGGCACACCTGGAATGCATGATAACATGGGAAGCACACTTTTTGCTCTTGTGTCTTTGGGCTGAACACCTGAAGATGGCCACAAAGATTCTCTTTTCCCAGGATCATCATTTAAAATCAACCCTCTCCAAATGTGAAACTTGCTATGGGTGCTATTGTGGTTGGTTTGTTTTTTCTAAACCTAATTACCAAGCTTGGGTGGAGAGCGTTTTTGTATGAAGTTATATAAAAGCAATATAAGTCTTCCAAATGAAATCTGAGTGGTCAGAAAAATAACTGGCTAACTGCACGCTCATTTAGTTGTGCCCCAGGAATCAATTTACAGGAATAAGTGTATGTTTGAAATCTTTCTCTTCAATGACATTGAAGCACATGCATATCTGCATGAATTGCTTTGAAATAAAAGCTGTTTCTCTGTAGGTAATTGTCACAGTCTATTGTTGTCTTCATGGTATAATGTTTTTATAGCTCTTAAGCTATAATAGCAACAAGTGGAGAAAGTTCCATCTCCTGGTAGGAGCACAGTGAACGCCAGGTACAAAAACGTCTAATTAAGTAACACGTTAATGGAATAAGGACAATAGATCCACAGTATTCAGATGTCTGAAACCCCTGAAATGAGCTTTGAACCTTAATTGTGGACCAGAGTGGGAATTATTAGTAGAATGAGCCCATCTATTGTCAAGCCAATTGGGATCTTTGGCCATAGTGCTATTAAATTAAATATGTAAATACCCATTTGCCAAGAAAATCCAGCGCAGTCAAATTTGATTCAAAAAGAGAAAATTTCTCCAAAATGAGGAGACTGATGTGTTGTGTGTGTGTGTGTGTGTGTGTGTTTAAATGAAGATGAAAGGCAAAGCCAAGAGAGTCAAATCACTTCAAAATTCTTGGGAGTTGTTTAAAAACACATTATGAGAAACTCAACTGTATTGCATATCAAAAATCAATAAAAAATACAATGAGGGCCAAGAGAATGCCAAAGTGGTTAACAAAGAAGTCAGAGAAGCTGATAAATGCAGGTCTTCAAAAAATGGAAGTCTTGTCCAAATTAAGAGAACAAAAAGGAGCACAAACTTTGGCAAAAATAAAAAAACTAAACTAAACTGTGAGCAGACAGTAAGGCAGCCATAGGGAAATGGCCCTCCAGATGTTTTGGGACTACAACTCCCATCATCCCTAGCTAACAGGACCAGTGGTCAGGGATGATGGGAATTGTAGTCTCAAAACATCTGGAGGGCCGAGTTTGCCTATGCCTGCAGTAAAGTAAATGTAAAGGGACCCCTGACCATTAGGTCCAATCGTGACCAACTCTGGGGTTGCGGCGCTCATCTCGCTTTATTGGCCAAGGTAGCCGGCGTACAGCTTCCGGGTCATGTGGCCAGCATGTGGCAAACCAGAGCAGCACACAGAAACGCCATTTACCTTCCTGCCAGAGCGGTACCTATTTATCTACTTGCACTTTGACGTACTTTCGAACTGCTAGGTTGGCAGGAGCAGGGACCGAGCAACAGGAGCTCACCCCGTCGCGGGGATTCGAACCGCCGACCTTCTGATCGGCAAGTCCTGCAGTAAGGGATGCTAAAAAGAATTTGAGAAGCACATTGCTAAGAACATTAAGACCAACAACAAGACCATCAGTAGCAGGAGACCATCTAGGGAGGCAGTTGGACCCTTGGGTGACAAGAGAGTCGAAATGTGCTAAATGAATTGTTTGAATGTGTGATTCTTTGTATCACAACAAAATTAAAAACTGGAAATTCACCAGGTCTGGATGGCATCCACCTGAGAGATGTGAAAGAACTAAGATGCAAAATTGCTGAACTTCTAACAAAGGTGTGTAACTTGTCCCTTCAGATTAGCCTCTATGCCTGAGGACTTGAAAGTAGACAATGTTAAACCCATTTTTAAAAAGAGACCCAAGGTGGAAATTAAAGAGCAGTAAGTTTAATGTGTGTCCCAGGAAAACTAGTGGAAAGTATTGTTAAGGAGGAAATAACCCAGCATATAGAAGAATAAGCTATCCCTTGAAATTCACACTTCTCCAAATTTTGAAAAGCTTGTCTCCAGCCAGGTCATGTGTATAAAAGTGCATAGAGTAAGGAATCATGATACTAATGCTTTTGTTGTTGGTCTTAAAGATCTTAGCAATGTGCTTCTCATGTTAGTGAATACAACATACAAAAATGGATTATATTATGTAAAATTGCTCACAAAAATACAAGTATTCACCAAAACTGAATGCAAAAGTGTGTTTATAAGGATAACTTTGCACTGAAATGCTCATTAATTTTCATGAGAATGTTACAAAAAAAAAACAACCTTGCAAAATGCTGTAGAAATGTGAAGACCTGAATTTAAGATGAGAAAAATGAAAAACAGAGAAACTGAAATTGACAGATTCATCCATTCCTACTTGATCCATCCCTTTATTTGCTGGGAGATGTGAGTGAACTAAAGTCTAATGCATTGCAGTTGTTCAGGAATGAGTCTAATTGAGCTAAAGTCTAATACATTGGAGTTGTACAGTAATGAATGCATTCACAATGTTTTATACTGGTTCAAACACAACACTCAAACATATCATGTTTAATTAGAGTGTAGCAATTAATCAGTGCAACTGTCAAAAGCCAGAAGTGAGGAGTTTAAACCACCATGCCAAAAAAGTGGAAACAAAGTGAAGATAACTCTGAGGTGACCTGCCTCAGTCAGTGTTAATAGGAAGCTGATAAGGTAACAATTTTGCTTGCTGAGAGTTTCTAAGGAGGGTGTTATTCTGGAAGTCCTAATCTGATTGCACTCACAGCACCTGGTTTGTATAATTTAAGAGAGACAAATGCTCTACATTAGCTGTTAGCTGTAAAGCAAATGTGTTCATTTTATTCCATCTGGTGAAGATGTGAGGCTAAAGGAGACAGAGAACCAGAAGAACTCAGGCAAGTGACACAATAAAAATATTACACTGAGCACAGGTACAAGTTGTGTAACAATGGGTGTGAGTCTGTATGGTTTATAAGGTTTATTTACAAGATTAGGTTGGATGGCATGCATACTTGTGGTATGATAAGGTCAAAGCACATAAAGCATTTAAAAACCATATTGTCAGGAAAGCATTGTTTAATGTTTGGATAAGATATAAGGACCTACTGGAAAACAAAACCTCAAGGTGGCTGTCACCGATGGAAGCGAAAGCTCAGCAAAAGCTCAATATGAAGGTCAAATGGCCGAAATATTGGGAAATTTTGGAACAAGAGGGAGATAGACTGAA
The DNA here is from genome assembly GCF_965113315.1 of Podarcis vaucheri. Classification (NCBI taxonomy): domain Eukaryota; kingdom Metazoa; phylum Chordata; class Lepidosauria; order Squamata; family Lacertidae; genus Podarcis; species Podarcis vaucheri. The sequence goes on from NC_138766.1 coordinate 75,660,504, forward strand.
ATTGCAGAGTTTTGAGAAATTAAAAAACAAAGTGCGAGACTGGCTTCATTATTATCAGATAATGGAGGCATACAATTTGGACAAGAAAATTGGCTTCCAGGTGGAAAAATCAAAATTAGAAACAGAACTGTTAGAACCCAAAACTAAGATTTTGTCAAAGATGTATAACTTGCCGTTGAAATGGAATACACAGGATGAAACGGTGAAATCTGCTATGATTAAATGGGCACAAGATGTTGGAAATAACATAATGATGGCTGACTGGGAACAGTTATGGACCACAGGTATGAAATTCATGGCATGTAATGCCTTAAGAGAGAATATTATGAAAATGATATGCAGGTGGTACATGACACCAGTCAAGCTTGCAAAAATCTATCATTTGCCCGATAATAAATGTTGGAAATGTAAAGAAACTGAAGGTACATTCTTTCACCTTTGGTGGACGTGCCCAAGGATTAAGGCTTTCTGGGAGATGATTTATAATGCAATGAAAAGGGTGTTTAAATATACCTTTCTGAAGAAACCAGAGGCCTTTCTCCTGGGCATGGTCGGCCAAATGGTGCCAAAGAAGGACAGAACTTTTTTTTATGTATGCCACAACAGCAGCAAGAATACTTATTGCAAAGTATTGGAAGACACAAGATCTACCCACTCTGGAAGAATGGCAGATGAAGGTGATGGACTACATGGAATTGGCGGAAATGACTGGCAGAATCCAAGACCAGGGAGAAGAGTCAGTGGAAGAAGATTGGAAGAAATTTAAAGACTATTTAAAGAAATATTGCAAAATTAATGAATGTTAGAATGATGTCAGAATGAAGTTAAGTGGTTTAAGCAGCAATGTTATAAAGGTGTATGTAAAAATGGATTGTAAACAGGTGAGAATCCAAAGTTATAATATATTATGTTAAAGGACTAAGATAAAAACAAAGAGGGAAAGAAATTGCTGAATTAACTAACTGAATTGGAATACAAAAAAGGGAGGCGTGAGGAGGTCAGGGAAACAAGGAAATGAATGTAATGTATGAAAGACTGATGTATTTTTTTAAGTGTTTTTTATCTTTTTTGTATTTTGTATTTTTTCTTCTATTTTGTATTTTTGTCTTTCTTTTTCTTCTTTTTTAATTCATGTAATTCTTTTCTTTGAAACTTTAATAAATATCATTAAAAAAAATATTTACAAGATTAGGGCATTTGTAGAGCTTGCATACATTTTGTATAAAATATACTCTGATATGTGACCCTGGTACAAGTTCCAATCTCATATGTGACCTGGAAAGAATAGCTAAGAACCTGACCCCCTTATCATTGTGTCTGTCACAATTGTAGAATAAAATAATATCACTTTTAAAAACAAATAAAAATTATTTCCAAAAAAAGCCCAACACCCAACAACAATTGTGTCTGTCAGGAAGACCTGGTTGTCACTTCCTGCAAGCAGGAAACAAACTTCAAACCGATAATGAGAAATGCTTTCTTGAGGAAATTTATGATTCAGGAATTGTAAAGATAGAAAGCTGGTGTTCCAAAAATCAAGGTTTTGTCCTCACTACTTCAAGCGTACCTCACAAACACACAATAGTAAACTAGGAGGAACAAAGTACAGTTTGAAGGCCCTTGTGTCATTTTATTTACTCACTAATGAAGCCATAGAGGTTCTCCATAGAAAAACCCCAGATTTTCAGTAGTGGGATAGTGTTAGAAGCCACAGATTTCTGACTAAAGATAGAAAATGGAACAGAATCCAGTACCTGAAACCTTCAGCTTCTATTATTATTATTAGTAGTAGTAGTAGTATTTTCTGCCCTTTAATTATAAAAGGCAGCCTACTACGCTATAAACACAATATTAAAATCAATGTGAAACATGTTTCCTGAATGTAAACAAAGATTTTCAGGCTTTTTGTCTTGCTGAAAAAGGAAGGAATAGCAGAAGTCCACTCCTTTTAGCTATGCTATGCTATGGGGAAATAAGCCAGGAGAATCACTAATGGGAAGACAAATCAGAGCACCCATTCAGACTTCAGTCTCGTTCCAATGTGACCTCAGCTGGGAAATGTTGCCTTGTCAGATTATTGTACTGCAAGAAATTGTGATGTTTTCTGTAACCAGTAAAGACTACAATGCTTAGAAAAGAGAGAGGTAGAGAGATTTATATAAGACCTGATGCAGGAAACAGACAGCAGATTTCTAGGTACTGAACGGGGTGGGTGGGGGAATGAACCACCCCAGTCATATTCTGTTGAGACTTCATGTGTAATATTAAACAGAAATTGACAACATCTTCATATTCCTGAAGAGATGCAATCACCTGCCAGGAGCCAATCCATCACATCACCAAATGCTCAACTAACAACCACAACAACAATTTTATTATTTATACCCCATCCATCTGGCTGGGTTGCTAGCAACCCAAATTTATCTACTGAGATTCTGCAGTGGCCGTCTCATAAGTCATCTCATTGTCACATGTGAAGTTGAGTTGATCAAAAGCCTTTGAGGTTTAGATATGGAATATCTGAGTTATCTAATGTTTCAACAGTAATGTTTCAACAGATTAAAAAAATTCCCTCCAGTAGCACCTTAAAGACCAACTAAGTTAGTTCTTGGTATGAGCTTTCGTGTGCATGCACACTTCTTCAGATACACATGTATCTGAAGTGTATCTTCATGAGTGTATCTGAAGAAGTGTGCATGCACACGAAAGCTCATACCAAGAACTAACTTAGTTGGTCTTTAAGGTGCTACTGGAAGGAATTTTTTTTATTTTGACTATGGCGGACCAACACGGCTACCTATCTGTTTCAACAGATGTATTTGTTTCACTTAAAGTGCCATTATACAGTTGAGTCACTAGGTGGCACTAGTCTTAATTGTATCTAGGCAGAGTAGAGAATTTCCTGTTGCTATTTTGTTCTTGTTGGAGAGAGGTGATAAAGTTCTTGTCTCGTTTCCTGACTGGTGTGATCTGCCACTGTCCAAAACAAACCCGTTGGGATATTGTTTCAAGGAATCAATTAATGTGGTCATTATTATGAAGGAGAAAGTGAAGAATGTGCAAAAAGCATGTGTGGCTAAGCTTTATGTTGCCTCCCCTTAACGCAGCCTGTTAGTTTCATAATTTATTAGAACACTTTTATCACATCGTGAACATTCACAGTTAAAATAAAATGTTTGCCAAACAGCTGGATTTATATTGATTTGTGTCCACTTTCATTTCTGCCTAGAATAAAATTAACTGAATATTGTTTCCAATAAAACACATCGTAAAATGTGATGGCTTGCTGGCAAGCAGGATTTCTCAAAATAATTAACACATTATGGTAAAAAGAAAGCACTTCGTTTCCTTGGATAATGCTGTGCAAGAATCAAACTAGGCAGCAATAAGTCTTTAATAGCCTCCACTAAAAAGAAAATAACACAGTAAGGCAAATGTATCATTTACATTATCAAGGAGCGATGGGTGCAGGTGAGCTGTGATTAGGACCAAGTCAGACAGGCATGCCCTGAGGGAAAGCTACTTGATGGGTGCACAGTCATTTTCTTCTAAAGCAGATATGCAGGAGAACATCTCATCCCTGCAAAACCAGTTGATGCGGTCAGAGCTAGTGAGGGTTTGTGACCTGGGCAGAATCCAAAAGCCTAGATGGAGATGCCTAGAAGGTCATATTTTGGCCCCAGAACCTGAGGTCCCTCCCCAACTTACATACTAGATGGCCATCATCTGTGAAATGATTGCTTGATATGCAAATGTATACACCTCTTGATGGTTTTAAAAAAACCTCAAGGAGGTTTACAAAAAGTTAAAACAATAAAACTGAGAAATATTTACAACAATAGTTTGTAATTTGGACAATGCACCCTGATTTTGACTACCATTTGCAGTTGTTCCTTTCACCTGACCCTTAAGAACATAAGAAGAGCTGGTTGGATCAGGCCAAAGGCTCATCTACTCCAGTATCCTATTCTCAAAGTAGTCAACCAGTTTACCTGTGGGAAAACTGCAAGCAGGATTCAAGCACATGAACATTTTCCCCTCCCATGGCTTCCAGCAACTGGTTTTCAGGAACACTACTGCCTCCAACAGGAGTCCCCATCGATAGCCTTCTCCTCCATGAATTTGTCTAATCCACTTTTAATCCAAGTTGTTTGCCACTACTGCCATCTGTGGGAGTACCGTATTTTTCGCCCAATAGGACACACTTTTTCCCCTCCAAAAATGAAGGGGAAATGGGTGTGCGTCCTATGGGGCGAATGCAGGCTTTTGCTGAAGCCTGAAGAGTGAGAGGGGTCAGTGCGCACCGACCCCTCTCGCTCTCCAGGCTTCAGGAAGCTCTGTGCAACCGTCGGGAGACCGGCTCCGAGGGTTGCGCAGAGCTGCCTGCAGTCCCCGGCTCAGCACAGCTCTGCGCGGCCACTGGGAGCCGGGGGCGAAGTCCCGCCCGGCTCTCGATGGCTGTGCAGAGCTGCCTGCAGTCCCGGGATCAGCGCACTTCTCCTCATCGCCAGCCCCACAAGCTCGGGGGACAGCGAGGAGGCAGAGTGTGCCTTCCCGCTGTTCCCCGACCTGGTTCTTCCAGCCCCGCACCTGGGGGGGAAATAATTTTTTTTCCTTTATTTCCCCCCAAAAAAACTAGGTGCGTCCTATGGGCCGGAGCGTCCTATGGGGCGCAAAATACGGTAAGTGCCATAGTTTAACTATTTGCTACAGTTCTTCATTTTATTTGTCCCAGATCTTCTGAATTTAGGGATATGTCTTGATGTGATTGACATCACCAGGGCCAGTGAGGAGTGTAGTGGCCTGGACATCATTCCAGAAGACTGGAAATGAGGGCTGGAGGGTGACCTTTGGACCCCTAGGGCAGAGATTCCCTGCCCCTCCCTTTTGACCTTCCAGGAGTTTAGCAATTGCCCTTTGTCTACAGTCCCAGGAAGGTTTCATACTTCCTTGAACCCACTAAGAACCTTATGGTTTTATCATACCACTCAACTGTCCTGATTTAAGTGGGGTGTCCTGGAATTACAGAAACCATCCTGGTGCTGACCTTTAAAGCCCTAAACGGCCTCGGTCCAGTATACCTGAAGGAGCATCTCCACCCCCATTGTTCTGCCCAGACACTGAGGTCCAGTGCCAAGGGCCTTCTGGCGGTTCCCTCACTGAGAGAAGTGAGGTTACAGGGAACCAGACAGAGAGCCTTCTCGGTAGTGGCACCTGCCCTGTGGAATGCCATCCCACCAGATGTCAAAGAGAAAAACAACTACCAGACTTTTAGAAGACATCTGAAGGCAGCCCTGTTTAGGGAAGCTTTTAATGTTTAATAGATTCTTGTATTTTAATATTCTGTTGGAAGCCACCCAGAGTGGGTGGAGAAACCCAGCCAGATGGGTGGGGTATGAATAATAACTTATTATTATTATTATTATTATTATTATTATTATTATTATTAGGGCACAGAATGTTCTATTTCTTTGGGCTGGCATTCTGGGGTGAATCAGCCTGGACTGAAAGACATTTGGGGTTGTTGTTATTTTGGTCTCTGGTATGAGGGTATGAGTTAATGGTCTGTGTACAAGTTTGTGGGATCATAAGTTGAACAGCCAGGCGCTAAGCGTCTCACATGGTGCACACATATATTACAACCTGGGTACATGTTGTCCCTATTCAGCTATTCAGCTGTTCAGCTTACATGTGAAATGCAACAGGAGTTCACCCTGTCATAGGGATTCGAACTGCTGGTCTTCTGATCAGCAAGCCCAAGAGGCTCAGTGGTTTAGGCCACAGCACTACCCAGCTCCTGCCAACCTAGCAGTTTGAAAGCATGCCAGTGCAAGTAGATAAATAGGTACTGCTGCGGTGGGAAGGTAAATGGCGTTTCTGTGTGCTCTGGCACCCGACACAGTCCTCCGTGTGCTAGTAGGGGTTTAGTCATGCTGGCCACATGACCCGGAAAACTGTCTGTGGACAAACACCGGCTCCCTTGGCCTGAATGCGAGATGAGCACCGCAACCCTATGGTCGCCTTTGACTGGACTTAACTGTCCAGGGGTCCTTTACCTTTTACCTTTCTTACCTACATGTGAAATCAACATATGAGAGGGAGAGGGACTGTGCTGAGAACCCCTGTGCTCCACATGTAGTGGCATGTAGTAGTCTATTCTCCTGGCATCCATGCACACAGAGCAAAAATATCTGCAGGGTTGAGGCTTTCAGATGTGCCCAAAGCTTCCATGAAACATGGAATCCCAATCATGCAGGGTTTCAGCTTGCAAGGGAGCCTTTGCCCCCACCCTTCCTGCATCTATTTCTGCTGTACAAATGGGATAACTCACCACTGGGTAGGCTATCATGGGAAGCTGCCACATTGCATGTCTAATATGAGAATAAAGTTATTTAGTGCAGACATGTTTTACCCTTATATGATGACTTAACACATAAGTAGAATGTCTGAACTGGTCTTTTATCTTCTGCAGGCTGTTCATAACAGATGGCATTTTTGAAGACACGGGACTTTTTATTGATGATTTGGATAGATCTTTGTTTTCAAAAATGCATTAGCAAGTTAGATGACACAGTCCCATTTAATTCAAAATTATGTGTCACTTCTTTGGGGGAAAAATGTTTTAACATGCAGGGCTTACCAATAACATACAAATAACATATTTTTTTCCATTTATTATGCAACACCTTTCTGGTTGTTTCATTTGCAATGACAACAGATTGACCTCGCAGTTCAGTTTTCAATCAAAAACCTCTGGCTTGCCACCAACACCATCCAATATTCAGATAAGAGACCATGTTTCAGAGTACAAAGGTGCCACAAAGCAAAGTTAGATAGATCAAATAATCAACAAAATATATCAGAAGGGGGAGAGAGTGGAAAGATCAGAGTAAACAAGTTAGTAGTAAATGCACATGAAGGTTATTACCGTAAGAAAAATATGAAAGAAGAAAGTGCAAAGAATAACTGCCAACATATCTGTTCTACAGGCAGAGGGCCTTCTCGGTAGTGGCACCCACCCTGTGGAACGCCCTCCCATCAAATGTCAAGGAAATAAACAACTATCTGACTTTTAGAAGACATCTGAAGGCAGCCCTGTTTTTAATGTTTGATGTTTTATCATCTATTTATTTATTATTAATAATATTCTGTTGGGAGCTGCCCAGAGTGGCTAGAGAAACCCAGCCAGATGAGCAGGGTATAAATGTATATACTACTAGTAGTAGTAGATATAAGATATACTACTACTACATAAGATATACTACTACTACTAGTAGTAGTTTATCTTATGGGCTTCCTAAAAGGCAAATGCAGGAAATGCAGACAAGAAAGGCCTTTAACAGTGTTTGAGCATATTATGTTGCCTATCACTGGGGACTTAATGCTGGCTGAGCCAGGAATGAGCTGGCTGAGCCAGAGATCTGCTATAACCTAAGCAGCTCATCCCAATGGATGCCATCGGATTGTGAAAGCATTAACTGGGGCGTGGATTTGACCTACCTATATGAAAAGATTGCAGCTAGTTATCAATATAGAATTTAGCAAACATTGTTCTTTGCATTACAGTTTCTAATGATTCCATTAATGTTCATAGAAAAGGCTGCTAAAATACTGTATCCAGAATAGTTTATTGTAGGCATGCAAATACATGACACTATCATGAAAAATTATAGGAAGCGCTTAAAAAATGAGAGAGGCTTTCAAACAGATATTTGGGGCGATAATAGACTCAGCAAGAGTAATTAAATATAATTAGAGAATAAAGGGAATTAATTTTTTTTTTAATGGTGGGTTCTGTTAAAGACAACCAGGGTTCAAAGAACACATTGAACGAGACTGTGCATACAATTGCTGGTATGCAATTCCAACTGGTAATAAAGTTATGGAATTGATGGCACCTATTTCATAGGTCAATATGAAACTGAATCAAAATGAAGCAGATTGACATTGCAAAAAAATGATACGACACATAAGTAAAAGATGCAATCTTATACTGAAAGTCATCTGACTGAGGAACTATAGGACTGGCAGAATACAGGATATGCCACCACCAAGACAAATATACTGGTGAACCATGCATTAACCAAATAGCCTACTATCATTTAGTACCCATCTTTTGATGTTTATATTTGTGTGTTTACTTTTTGCACACTGAAACTCCTTTGCAAAATACAGGTAACTGTGTAATCTCTCTGGGACCATTGAAGGAGTATTGGATTGGATCGATCCATTGGAAAGCACACCAAAAAAATTGGTTCTCATACATCCCTAAGTGGAACACTTCTTCAGCAGAGCTGTTCCACCAGTGAAGATGCACTGATGGAAAAACTGAAACAGGGCAGAATAATGAGCAAGACTAATACCACTATCCAAATTCCCCAGTGCTTTTTTTCCTGGGGGAAGCAGGGGTACGCATACCCCTAAACATTTTGTAAATCTTTGATCTTTTGTCCATTTACTGTATTTATTTTTCCCTGTATTGAATTTCTTGAATCAAAATGAGAGTACAGTACTTTAAGTACTGTTAAGTACTTAATTCGTTCCGGAGGTCCGTTCTTAACCTGAAACTGTTCTTAACCTGAAGAACCACTTTAGCTAATGGGGCCTCCTGCTGCCGCCGTGCCACCAGAGCACAATTTCTGTTCTCATCCTGAAGTAAAGTTCTTAACCTGAAGCACTATTTCTGGGTTAGTGGAGTCTTTAACCTGAAGTGTATGTAACCTGAGGTACCACTGTACCCCTAAAAATTTTTTTAGAAAAAAAACACTGCAAATCCCCTTTTCAACTGGTGGGTTGGATGGAACTGCCCCTCCGTCCACAGAATGATGCCAGTTTACTAAATCCCAATTTAGTCTCACTTCCAGGCTGAATGAGGGCCCAATACCTGCACCAACCCATGACAAGAATGAGTGGCAAGGATGCAGATCCAGTGGTAGATTTGACTATTCTGTTAAGTCCTGAAATTTCGCTCCCATTGATATGCACAGTGATGTTTGGTTACATAGCCTCCCTACAACTGAATTTTATTTCTTATTTTGTGTGTGGAATACACGTGTCCTCATGCACCTACTGATATCAAGTTCCATCATAAATAAGTATATCCCACACAGTCCCTTCACATGCAGTTCAGAGATATTGTTAGTTTAAAAAGAAAATATTTAGTGAAGCTTTTAAAAACACATCAAAACACTTGCAAATATTTACATCTTTCAAAACACACAAGTGATACTTAGAATAGAAATTTGAACATAAGGTCCAAAAATCTTAAAGAAAAAGTAGGGAAGGCAAGCTGTTGATTAAAACACAACTTTCAACATAAGATTACCACTTGGAAGGAGGGGAAATACTTCAATTTCACCTGGTATGAATTATTAGAGCAGAAAACCAACTTAAGAAGTTGTACATATGGGGAAACTTGGAAAAGCTCCCTGGCTGTGGTCATCTCTTTGGTTTCCCCTCACATGTGGACTTTCCAGATGATTATTATATCTGAATATTACATCTGCTGTCTCTTTTCAGCTTGGTGCCCTGCCCTGGCCAAGCACTGAAGTGGCCCATTCCTTACTAGGGAGGCTGCAAACTCACCCTTCCCACAAGCCACAGACCAGAGAAAGTGCCTGTGTCAGCTGCGTTACTTACAGCATGCTGTGTGTTCAACACAATTTACATTTCACCCTGAGATTGCTGGGAGAAAAATTCAGATCAAAGAAAGCCAGCAATTACATTTAAAATAATGCATTTTATCTTGGAGAATATAGCCAGAGTGGGGGATGCTGATATAGCGCCCACTTTTATATCACATTTGTTGATATTTTTGATTTCGCCTTGAAAGGCCATCTTGCCATCAGAGGTCTTGGAACTGATGGAAATTGGTCTGATCCCAGAGGGCAATCTACTTTTAGAACTCCTTCATTCAACAGGCGCCAGCTGAATCCTTCCAGAATCCTTATTTCTGCAAGTGTTTATACTTTTCTTAAAATGATTGGTTTTGTGAAGTGTTAGTTTCTATCCTGCATCCTTTTTTATGTTGTTGTTTTTACCATTTACCATTTGTCTTATTTTCCTTCTTGTAAACTGCCTTGAATGTACTTAAGAAAGGCAGGATATAAATTAACTCAACTAACCCTTTTGGTTGAACATCGTCGTCATCATCATTATTTGTACCCTTGCCATCTACCTCTGCTCTGACTTTTAAAAGGGAGAAGGAGACTTACAGCACAATCCCAACAATGTCTACTCAGAAGTAAGTCACACATTGTGTTAAGGGCTTTCCATGCTCACTCAAGCTCCAAACTGCCAGGAAGTTCAGCTGGTAAGGGAAACTTTTTATTTGGATGATAGAGATATAGTATGGTATCTTAGGCTATGATTAATTCAAGCATCACTACTACCTTCGAACTGGATGGTTGTCACTAGCAGAGTGGTGGACCTAAGCCCCAGATTTCTCTGTTCACTCTGTAGTAAACACACAGAGTTTTTGCAATGTTACAAGAAACCAACTGGCAACCAACATGTTTCACATGATATGAACAAGTATGCTGCATAAACAGATAACATTTGCATGGCAAGGCCCCCAGACCAGCCACTTCTTAAAATAAATTCACACAGACACATAATATTTAGTTTAATGTTATTGGCGAATTTTAGGCCACAACTTTATTGATTACAGAAATGTGAGTGGCATTGGCTTAGGCATTGGCATAGACTATATCGGACTCCTGCCTACTTTGCAGGCAGTCAATAAGGGTAAACCACCCAAAGAGGAAGCCACATTGGGGGAACCCGCCTTTAGCTTTCCTCAGTGTTCCCAGAGGCCTGGTATGGCCCTAGCCCCTCAAGCAGACTTCGGACAGGAACCAGGCCCTGGATTCCTTTAATGGAATACCCTTGGTCAATGGAGGGTCAGGCGATGGCTGACCTCCCCTCCCCCACAAATCAATGAGCCAATGCCTAACCGCCAAACCTTACAAAGTTGGGACAATTCCTAAGAGGTAGGCGAAAACCAAGTGGCCAGTGCCAATTTGCCAAATGGAAAAATTCCTACCTGGCCCCTGACCCAAGACAGGTGACCAACCAACGTCCAAAGCAAGGCCAGAGAACATATAAAATTACAGGGTGGGTGGGCATGCGTTCGGCAGCATGAAGCAGGTGCACGGCCCATGTCGTGCTGCCGCTTTTAAACCCCCCATGTTCCCCCCGCTCAAAAGAATTGCCCAATAGGCCTGGGGTGATCGTGATGCCACCCTGACATGAAAGCGCTACTCCGCCCATGCCAGGGTGGGCTGGGGGCCTGCCCACAACCAGGACCACTCTAAAAATGATCCCACTTGTGGAAACAAAACAAGCTCTGTGCAAAGCACCCATTTTGCAAAAGGGGCCAATGTCGAGTTCTGCCACAGCTCCAAAAGTATTTTGAATAACAGCGAATGAGTGGAGGCACTAGCGTTCCTGTGTTTCCCCCCACTTTTATACAATATATTTTTTAAATACAGTATTGTATTTAGAAATATTTTAGATTGCTTTGGCACCTAATAATTAAAATGCTATTTCTTTAATGGCACTAATAAGAAAATGATGTTGCCTTGGATAAAATGTAAATCAAGCAGCTTCAATGGCAGCATATTGTGGTTTTGATTACTGGTTTGAAATAATACGTGAAAGAGCAATCCTGCGATGCGTGGCTGGAACAGGCACTGTAGCATTATCTGCTAGCCTCCTGTCAAAAGCTCCTCTGGGGATTGTTGGAGTCACAATAGGAGACTCTATTAAGCTTCTAGAAAGGTTAAGCCAAATTGTGGGGGTGGGGATTACTATTATTATAATTCCCTAAATAACAAATATCTCCATCATAAACTTCCAAAGAGGTTTTTGAGTATTATATTGAGATGACAAAAACTAATGAGAAGTCGGATCATCTTTAAGGATGGTCCTGGTTGTGGGTAGGCCCCCAGAGTAATGATGTCATGCCAGGGTGGCACCACGATCATGCCAGCTTCTTGGCCAATCACTTTTGTGTGGGGGATATAAAAGTGGCAGTGTGACACTTGTCAGGCACCTGCTTCACGCTGCTAAACACCCACCTACCTGCCCTTTATTTTAGATGTCCTCTGGCCTTGCTTTGGAAGTTGGTTGGTCGCCTGTTTTGGGACAGGGGCCAGGTAGGAATTTTTCCATTTGGCAGATTGGCACTGGCCACTTGGTTTTTGCCTACCTCTTAGGAATCATCACAACTTTGTAAGGTTTGGTGGTTAGGCATTGGCTCATTGATTTGTGGGGGAGGGGAGGTCAGCCATCTCCTGCCCCTCCAATGACCAAGGATATTCCATTAAAGGAATCCAGGGCCTGGATCCTGTCCAAAGTCTGCTTGAGGGGCTAGGGCCATGCCAGACCTCTGGGGACACTGAGGATGTGGCTTCCTCTTTGGGTGGTTTACCCTTACTGACTTCCTGCAAAGGGGGCAGGAGTCTGATATAGTCTTTTGCTGATGCCTAAGCCAATACCACTCACATTTCTGTAATCAATAAAGTTGTGGCCTAAAATTTGCCCAATAACCTTAAACCAAAAGTCTGTGTCAGTGTGAATTTTATTCTAACGAGGGGCTGGTTTGGGGGCCTTGCCATGCAATAACTCTAGTCCTTATGATCATTGGTTATTACCAGTGCTGTTTTTCTAGAAAAAGAGGCGCCGGAACTCACCATGAACACCTCCCTCATTTTCTTAGAATGGCAATGGTGCCCACCTGAGAGGTACCAGAACTGAGCTCAGGCAAATTCTGGCTGGAAAAAGCCCTGATTTTTGCTTTGCTCACTGTGGCTCACATTGAAAAACCTTAATGCAAGAGGTGGTGGTGCTCTCCTTCACTGAAGATTTTTAAAGAGAAGTTGGATGGCTATCTGTCAATGAGTCTTTAGCTGTGATTTCATGGACTAAATGACCTTTGAGGTACTTTCCAACTCTACAGCTGTATAATTGTAGAGTGTATATATTGAATAGCAAATGAAGAGCCTTGATATTATAGCATATTGTGTATTGGTTTTCATGTTTCATGGTTTCTTTAATGTTATGCTTGCCTTCCCCTCTGCTGACACATGACAATATCAGCTGTTGTAGTACATCATCAAAAAAGATGAGGAGCAGTTTTACACATCTTTATTTTTAAGCATGTGCTCAGTGAACAGACAATTCTTCAAGACATGTTAAATATATCCTAAATTCTATGAAGCATAAAGCTGTCCGGCTCATGATAAAATGTACAATTCTACCACTCAGTTTGCTATCTTTAAAATTACTTACTTAGTTTCAATCAGCTCGAGATTTTCCTGCCGTGATTGCACTGCTTCCACATCCATTATGTCTCCTACATGTGGGTAGAAATAATTTTACTCCTATTGTATTGTGTCACAGATTTTGTATGTCACTCATAGTATAATAGGCCAGCAGCTTTTTATTTCATTGGCATTCTTTTTTAAAAAAAGAAAAATAAGAAAGTCAATTGACTTTGAATATGTTAGAACAAAGTTTGATGGTTCTGTTTGCTTTTAACATCTTTTTAACATCACACGTGCCTTTCTAATCTCCAATACAGTATAAAAGTAACATTCTGAACCAGATTATAATCATTTCACTCCTCAAATCCAAACTCCTGGTTTATACATTTAGTGCTCCCAATTTCTGTAACTATTTTTTTCTGAGTTGCCAAGGGCTGATTTCTCACTAGATTTGTACATCTGAAACTTGCCTCATTTGTACTCCATTACACAGCCCACCCATGTTCCACCTGTTTTATTACAGCTATTTAAGGATCAGAGGTGACTGGAATTGGCTGGTGTTACCCGGGAAGGGGAGGGTTGTTGCTGCATCTACATGGGAACACTTTGAAATTACTAGAAGATCCACTATTCCTGATGAGTGATGGGTTCTCTGGGTTAAATAATATGAACATCCTTATGACTGTCCTGATCTTGCAAGAAAAAGATAAAGGTACCCCTGCCCGTACGGGCCAGTCGTGTCCGACTCTAGGGTTGTGCGCCCATCTCACTTAAGAGGCCGGGGGCCAGCGCTATCCAGAGACACTTCCGGGTCATGTGGCCAGTGTGACGAAGCTGCTCTGGAGAGCCAGCACCAGCGCAGCACACGGAAAGGCCGTTTACCTTCCCGCTATAAAGCGGTACCTATTTATCTACTTGCACTTAGGGGTGCTTTCGAACTGCTAGGTGGGCAGGAGCTGGGACCGAACGACGGGAGCTCACCCCGCCGCGGGGATTCGAACCGCCGACCATACAATCGGCAAGTCCTAGGCACTGAGGTTTAACCCACAGCGCCACCCGCATCCCATTCTTGCAAGAAACACACTTCTAAAAATGGATTGCCTGAACAGACAATGCAGGAACTAGAAAAACACCAATTATCATCCATAATGAATTGAAAACAATGTTTAAAAGTACTTCCCCCCCAAAAAAACCCAGAGTCCTTTCTGTTGGGAATAATTCAGACTGAAATTCCCAGGTGTAAAAAAAAAGGTTATTTTTGTATGCCATTACTGCAGCCCATGTTTTGTTAGCCCAAAAATGGAAAAGGAGTGAGGACCCAACTAAAGAGTGGCAACTTAAGTCGACAGAATATGTGCAGCTTGCAGACTTTACATATAGAATAAGAAAGAGAACAAGAAGAACATACATTTAGAGAAGATTGGAAAAGGTTTATTGAATATATGGGAAATAACTGTGTACAGCTGAAAACTCTGGCAGCATTAAGATAAATTCCACGGTGTAAATAAGTTATGATGGATGCAATAATGGAATGCTGAATGGTATAGTTTCTGTAAAATATGCAGGGATTTATGATATGTAAAATGAACCATGGAAAGAGAAGAATGGAAGTCATTGATATCTTGAGGATGTAAAAATGAGTACTTTAAATTGTAAAACAGAATATATATATGAATGAAAACACCAACTATCAAACATGCAGACAGGGACATATTTGAATGATGTGGTAAACACAGAGTCCACTTCCTGTGAAAGGAGAGTGAAACGGTTTGCGAAAGGGATATTCGATATCCACAGCAGATAAACCACCTACTGTGTGAGCACTGTAACATATGTTTGCTTATAGATATATATTTCCCTTTCATCAAAATATATCACAAGGCAGTATATGACCTAAAAAGCACAGCAGTGAAACAATTTCAGAATGTCAAACACAGCAGTAAAAGCTGATTAGAAAGGCTTGTCAGGTTTGAAAGACCTGCCGGAACGATACAGCTTTTAGAAGACATCTAAAAGCAAGCAGGGATGACTCCTTTTAAACACTTACTCCCAAGGAGTTCCACAGAGTGGGGCCTGCCACAAGAAAGGTTTGGCCTCATGCAGGGCCAGCCCAGTACATTTGGGCACCTGAGGTGGACCCCAAATGGCATCCCTGCTCCCTGCCAGGGAAGAAGGAGTGAAGAAAAAGTGGGAAAAGGAAGATCGACATCGAGATCTGCTGCCCCTAAGGTTCCTGCTGCCTGAGGTGGTTTCTTCACCTTGCCTTATGGGTGGTTGGCCCTGGCCCTTTGTACAGGCCAGAAATTTGCACTGGCTCTTAATCTGCTACTGAGCCAAGTTCAAGGTGGTGGTACTAACATGTTAGGCCCTGTGCAGCCCAGGACCAGGTTACGTGAGAGGCAGCCTTACCCCTAATACACACCCAGTAGATCACTCCAGTCTGCAGTAGTGTTTATCCTGCAAGTTCCAAAAATCAGAAGCCCGCTTTGCAATAACTCAGAGCAGGGCTTTTAGTGTGGCTGCCCCTGCTCCTTGGGATAGCATTCCTGCTGAGATACAAAAGGCAGGCAACACAGTGTCTGCACTTTCTGGAAACAACCAAATACATTTTTTGTTCTTGCAGGTTTCCCCACCTGAATAAATTGGCCCAAAGTGCCTATTTTGTATTGTTTTATTTTAATTTTAAATGTGTTAGCTGCTTTTTTGTACATCACCTTGATATGATTGTGCAGAAGGTGATTAATAAATTAATAATAATAATAATAATAATAATAATAATAATAATAATAATAATAATAATAATGGATTATCCTCAGTGAAGTAGAACCTATGGTCACCCTGATCACACAGCAGAAGAACAAAGCCAATAGGTGCGAGAAGATGCATTAACCAAATGGCTCTCAGATCTCTTGAGATGTTTCTGAAATCTATTTTCTCCTTCCCTGGAGGGAATTGTTGCATTGAGTATTCTGAAGAGAGCAGTTACTTTATGACTGCTTCACTGTTGAACAATTTCTCCCCAGGAAGAACACAGATGTTTGAAATGTGATGGGAAATCTAATAACCAATTTCTTAATCAGTGTTCTTGAGCTTATTGGCCTCAATTCTTCTTTGTTCTTCAGCCCAGCTTTCTGAATCACATATTTCAACGGAGTTCTCATGTTAATGTGTGTGTGTGTGTTAGGGTTGAAGTCAACTAACTGTTACTCTGGGTAATTAAGGGCTATGGCTAACTTAGTTCCATTGATTTCAATGGGTCTGAGTAACAGTTTTTTGAATGCAACCCTGAGCATTCCTTCAGATCATAAAGTGAACATTGCACTCATTGAAAGACATTTTAAACAGAAATTTCCAAACTCATTAAGGCTACTGGACTGATTGGGCATGATGTTCACTACTTAAAATCATCACAGCTGCCATCATAACAAAGCAAAAGGAGAAAGTTCATTGAAATCTTGTCCTTTTGTCAGCTTCTAATAATTCTGATTGCCTAATTATCTGCTCCAGTGCAACGGTTAAAATGTTGCAACATTTAATTCCCCCCTGAAGGAATGAACATAGTCTCTGAGAAGTTACCATCTGCTGCTTTCTCTTTCAATAGTAAGGTAAGGTGAGGGAAATCCATCAATTTTCCCAAGCATTATCAACTCCATGTCTCTGTTTTTTCATTCTGGTTCCATGAAGGAACCACTTCCCCATAAAAAAAACTAGTTTGCAGTATCATTTTAATGAGCTTTCGACATCCTCTAAAGAGCTTTGGACATGGTCCAAAGATGTCCTTAAGACCATGTAGGTCCCCTAGTTTAGCAGTTACAGTGGTACCTTGGGTTACAGACACTTCAGGTTACAGACCATAGCTGTCAACCTTCCCTTTTTTTGCATGAAATTCCCTTATTCCAGTGCTGTTTCCCGCTGCTTCCCGCTGCTATCCCTGATTGTTAGATATCCCGTAGACTGTCCCCAGGACAGGTGAGGCTGCTGCTCCCTTATTTTCAAATCTGAAAGTTGACAGCTATGTTACAGACACTTCAGGTTACAGACTCCACTAACCCAGAAATAGTACCTCGGGTTAAGAACTTTGCTTCAGGATGAGAACAGAAATTGTGCGGCGGCGGAGCAGCAGGAGGCACCATTAGCTTAAGTGGTACCTCAGGTTAAGAACAGTTTCAGGTTAAGAACGGACTTCCAGAATGAATTAAGTTCTTAACCCGAGGTACCACTGTACTTGTGTCATATCAGAAAGCACTTCTAATATCCTGTCAGATTTCAGGGGTAACTTATTATGAGTAGCCAATGTGGTGCCCTGCAGATATTGTTGGTCTCCAATCCTCATCAATCCCAGCCAGCATGGCAAATTGTCAGGGAGGATAGGCACTGTGGTCCAACATCTCCAGATTTTACTATACACAAGGCAGTTTACAAGCTGAAGAAAAAAACAAATATACAACAAAGATCTCACACACCTTATAACAATCTGATCCTATACAGAAAAGTCAAAAAACAACAACATAACTTTAAAATCCCCCATATTAAATAAACTATCATTCAATAATCAATTCAAATATAATAGTACACAATAAAATTATCTATCAGCAAATAAGAATTAAACAGAAATTCACTCTTATCAGCTGTAATAAATAATTACTAAACTATCATCAGTAAAAATAACAGCAAGTCACAATGCATAAAATACACACAAAACCATGTAAAAGATCAAAACAACAGATGTAGCCTAACCTACAGTATTTAGAGATTGCCGATTATTTACATGTTAAGGTCTACCTTTCATTGTTTCTTCAGTATCTAGCATGGGAGTTGTTTGTGAGATTCATAAAACATGGATAAAATAACATGAGGGTGCTTAAAGGAAGTAGTTGCACAACTAGCTGTTTGTGCTGTGTGTTGAAAATGGATTTTGATCTTTTAACAGAAAAGTTCAATTAAAAATCAAGGGAAATGGCCTCATACCATACAAAACAAAGTAATCATGATCTCAAAGCATTTCGCATTTTTGCTGTTTAAATATGCACATGGCATATTCATGCCTTCTTATAAACTAATGATGTCTGTATCCCTTTCTATAACACATAATGTCTGGCTGCTGCTGTTGTTTTAACTGACATTTTAATATAATAAAATTGCTAATTATGAGCTGAGGTTGAAGTCCCAGCACCTAGTTTTCATTATATTATCGAATAAAATTCAGAAATTAGATACAGCATTCCACAGGGAAGGCGGGAAACGTAACAGGTTCCTTCATTGGCTTTATTCTCTCTGTTAACATGACAAATATAGCTTGGATAATAAACAATAATTTGAAGCAACTGAGATAAATTACCTTTTTTCACCCTTTGACATGCCTGTTATTTAGCAGGCTTTGTCAACAGAAGAATCTTTCCAGTTTCTGGTGCATATTTTATTTTTCGCTCTCTATTTTCAGTTTTCAATTACATACCTCTAATTAGGGTTCTGTAAGTAAAATTGAGGTTGGAAACGCCAAGGGAAATGTCTCTATTAAATCCAGTCATAGCACGATACACAAGGTTTTCCAATGATTTATCTGACCTCCTGCCACAGTCAAGTTTGTTTGAAGTAATAATAATAATAATAATAATAATAATAATAATAATAGAATTTTATTTATACCCCACCCTCCCCAACCAGGACCGGGCTCAGGGCGGCTAACATCAAAGTATGTTACATTAAAAACATAATTCAAACAATTGATTAAAATACATTTTAAATCAAATTTGCAGTGGAATAAAATCAGCTGGCAACCCAAAGCTTATAACTATAGGGGATGGGGAACAAGTTGGGCGTAAGGAATCCAGTGTAGGATTTTCCATTGCTCAGTTCAGCTTTAGTCCAAATGGAGTCATAATATGATGTTGCTATTTGCATTCATTCATCAAAAAATACATACCTCCATGTTTTGAAACAAACAAAATATCAAAGGCAACAAGACCCAGTTGTCAATACAGGTTACATACGCTTCAGGTTACAAACTCCGCTAACCCAGAAATAGTGCTTCAGGTTAAGAACTTTGCTTCAGGATGAGAACAGAAATCGGGCTCCGGCGGCATGGCAGCAGCGGGAGGCCCCATTAGCTAAAGTGCTGCTTCAGGTTAAGAACAGTTTCAGGTTAAGTACGGACCTCCGGAACAAATTAAGTACTTAACCTGAGGTACCACTGTATAAGACACTACATAATAGCACAACAAAGGCTCATATTTCAAGGTTTGAAGATCTGGGAAAATAAATGGTACCCTACGCCTGGTTTATATCGATCACCATTTGTAAGCTTCATAAGTGTTTGCGACGATGCTGCCCAGACCTGCCAGATGAAAGAAAACACAACCAGTATTTTAGTATTTAAAGGTTACAATTTTAGCACCGGCCTGCATGAAGCTTAGTTGTATGATAGCCTGCCTCATCAAGCTTCTAAGTCCATGACAGCATAAATGGAGAGAAATATATGCCTGTCAACTTGAGGTGTGCCAAGAATAGTTGGCACAGGATATTTTTAATTAGTGGGTATGCAAGAAAGTCTCAACACTGGTATAATTAGAAGTGTGGTGCTCTATGAAAGAGAGTTTCATTTCTTGCATCCCTTCACCCCACCAAAAAAAAGGAGTGGAAACTCATTGCAGCTCATTCTAAGGAACCCAAAGGAGCTTTGAGAATCATAGAATCATAGAATCATAGAATCATAGAGTTGGAAGAGACCACAAGGGCCATCGAGTCCAACCCCCTGCCAAGCAGGAAACACCATCAGAGCACTCCTGACATATGGTTGTCAAGCCTCTGCTTAAAGACCTCCAAAGTAGGAGACTCCACCACACTCCTTGGCAGCAAATTCCACTGTCGAACAGCTCAAATATGGCATGTCTATTTCCAGAAAAGGGCAAAGGGAAAAAATAAAATAAAAGTGATTGTAGCTTGCAATATGATTTTCTTTAAAACTGTGGAATTGCCGTGAGTTTTCTCTTCTATCCTATTTATCTTCAGATATACAAGGCTATTGCAAAATCATTAAGGCACCTCCATTTCAAGAGGATGCCGTTGACACCTTCTTGTACTGCATGATGGAAAATGATTCGCTCTGTCCTCATCACTGTCGTAAAAAATATAAGGAGCAGCAAAATGAACTGGACAGCACTTAAAGTCGATAATGGATTCAAAGGATGGATATTTCAAAGTCAATATTCATTGCAAAATTCCACTCCTGAAATCTATGCATTCCTTGTTTGTGCCATCAGCATCCTATTCTTATAGATGATATGTGGCCCTAAAATCACTGTTATGAAGTCAAACCACTGGAGACTTATAGCGCCTGCTGTGACTGTAGAAGAACATGTTTTGTTGCAGCTGGGGCAGATGATGTTGCCCAGTTATACTGCTATAGATGCACCATGGTGCTTCTTCTCTCTGTGATCCTCCTAGTAGTCATTCCTCCTATGTGGATATATGACCTGACTGTCTCCAGGCACTGTGGTTGTCTGCAAGGGATTCCCACACAGCAGAGTTAATGTTGCTAGCCTCATTTGCAGACATCTGTTTAATGCAGAGTTTGTCTGCCAGTGGGATTAGTGTCTGAAGCCAGCTCCTGAAGAGCATGTCTCTGGGGATCCTGCCATCTTCTATTGGAGATGATCGAACCAATGTAGATGCCACTGAGACAGGAGTGCAAACATGCGGGGAATGTGGGCTGGGGAGAGCACATCTCTGTTTGAGACTCCATCATGCCATGTATATACAGTACATGCCACCCCACACATTCCAAAACCAATACCACTTGCATTAAACAGAGAATTAGATAAGGATAGGAAAAACACACAATGGAAATCCAGATCGGAGCTGAATCCAAATCTTGCTGGACACAAATATCACTTATGCTACTCAGGCACAGCATATATGCGGTTAAAGTCCTCACATTCATTTATTTATCACCATCTAAACAAAGATAGGGATGCGGGTGGCGGTGTGGGTTAAGCCACAGAGCCTAGGACTTGCCAATCAGAAGGTTGGCGGTTCGAATCCCTGTGACAGAGTGAGCTTCCGTTTCTCGCTCCCTGCTCCTGCCAACCTAGCAGTTTGAAAGCATGTCAAAGTGCAAGTAGATAAATAGGTACCGCTCCGGTGGGAAGGTAAATGGTGTTTCCGTGCGCTGCTCTGGTTCGCCAGAAGTGGCTTAGTCATGCTGGCCACATGACCTGGAAGCTGTACGCCAGCTCCCTCGGCCAATAAAGCAAGATGAGCGCCGCAACCCCAGAGTCGGCCACGACTGGACCTAATGGTCAGAGGTCCCTTTACCTTTAAACAAAGATAATTAATAACACAGAAACAACACGTGGATTTGAAACTTGACTAAAACCAAAAAAGTAGATGCTCATGGTAAAGAACCATTTTTTCCAGCTGTGAGAGCCTGTTAGGATAAAAATGCCTTCAATTGTTTCCAGAAAGTACAGGAGAAAGTGCCTATTGTATCTCAACAGAATTGTTATTCCACAGAACACAGGCAGCTACACTAAAAAGTCTTGCTGTGAGTTACTGAGGAGTGGGTTTCTGAGATCTTTGCAACTTGCAGGAGAGAGTCTCCCACAGACAGCAGTGATCTACTGGGTGCCTAAGGTAATCTTGTCCTCTGGTCTTTGACCCTGGTCTCTCATGTAATCTGGTCCTGAGCTGTATAGGGCCTTATATGTCAGTACCAGTAGCATAGGGACAGCCAATTCTAATCTTGCAAACAGGGTGTTATATGCTGGGGCTACACCCCCACAAACAACCTAGCTGCTGCATTCATCAGCTGCAGCCTCAGGACCAACCTCAAGAGGACACTGCAGTTATCCAACCATGAGGTTACCAATGCAGGGACAACTCTGTTTGTAGCTGTATATATATTGTCCGGGAGATCATTTTATTTTTTGCAAAGCAGTATACAAATTTATTAATACAAATACATTCCATTGAGAAAATAAGCTTTCATTTCTTCGAAATTATACAGAGGAAGCCCACAAAGTAAATAAGCAAAGCAAAGCATACCTCAAATTGTTCACTGTTTGGAGCTCTATCTTCTGTCTGGGAGAGATCTTATTTTACACACTAAAGAGGAAAGTACCAGCTAATTATCCTAACACAGCAACTTGCTCCTGAAAATAGTGGTGTTCTCTAATGTTGAATGCAGAACTATCACCCAAGCTATTTTAATTATTTTAATTAGTTCTGCCTTTTGTCATACTGATGCACGTGACAATTCTAAGAGAACAGGGCAGGGAAGTTGGTTGCCAGGATGCTGAATGGAGCAGCTGGATAATAATGTGACTTCTATCACATAATAATGCCACAGAAGACAGAATGAGGTTGCAAGATGACCTTAACAGACTAGAGAACCAGGTCCAAATTAACAAAATGAATTTCTATAGGGACATATGCAAGTTTCTGCACTTAGGTAGGAACAACCAGTACATTTCCAAGCACAATTCAAAGTGTTGGTGCTGACCTTTAAAGCCCTAAACGGCCTCAGCCCAGTATACCTGAAGGAGCGTCTCCACACCCATCGTTCAGCCCGGGCACTGAGGTCCAGAGCCGAGGGCCTTCTGGCTGTTCCCTCACTGTGAGGCGTGAGGTTACAGGCAACCGGTAACCTCAAGTAACCTTCTCGGTTGTGGCGCCTACCCTGTGGAACGCTCTCCCACCAGATGTCAAGGAAATAAACAACTATCTGACTTTTAGAAGACATCTGAAGACAGACCTGTTTAGAGAAGTTTTTAATGTTTGATGTTTTATTGCATTTTTAATATTTTGTTGGAAGCCACCCAGAGTGGCTGGGGAAACCCAGCCAGATGGGCGGGGTATAAATAATAAATGATGATGATGATGATGATGATGATGATGATGATGGAGGACACCTGGCTTGCCAGTAGTACATGTACAGTGGTACCTCTGGTTACGTACTTAATTCGTTCCGGAGGTCCATTCTTAACCTGAAACTGTTCTTAACCTGAAGCACCACTTTAGCTAATCGGGCCTTCCACTGCCACCGGAGCACCATTTCTGTTCTCATCCTGAAGCAAAGTTCTTAACCCGAGGTAATATTTCTGGGTTAGCAGAGTCTGTAACCTGAAGCGTAGGTTACCTGAAGCATATGTAACCCAAGGTATCACTGTATCCCAATCACATGGGTAGAATCATGGAGGTCTGGCTTTCTCCTCTTCCTCCTCCCTTGCCAAAACACTGTGTCTTGGTTAATTTGAAATAATAGCATTTGAATCCTTTCTTTGCTAGGTTCTATTTCACTGTTCTCTTGCAGAAATGCTGCTAACCAGAAGGGCAGGAAGTGTTGATAACAGTATCAAGTGAAAAACTGGATCCCTGAAGTCTATTGGCATAACAAGAAACTCCAGCTGTGAACGGAGATTGAATGGGCCAGATGGAGGAATTCTATGTAACCAGAGCCATTTTCATGGGGGCACAAATTCACTTCATCATTTTATGACAAAAACTATTAACATGATGGATAGAGCTAAGGATGCTCCTAATTTCCAACTAAAGTTTAAGGAAGAAACTACTTGTTTCATGTATGTCCCACGTTTTAGCTAATCTGTCTGTGAAGGAGTGAGGGGTGATTTGCACAAAAGGAAAGTATGTTACTGAAGGGTGAATTACTTTATGATTAATGAGTCTGTGTGATTTCATGAAAATCAGGGAGGCTGGCAAAATTAGGGAGAGAAGAAAATTGCGTTCTGCTAATTATAATAAATTGCAAATGTAAGTAAACTCTGTAAATTAATTTTTATATGGAGGGGGGGAAATATGCACTGCTATTGAAGAGGAAAGAAAGTTGCCTACATTAAACGGAATTAAGCAAATCATGATCCCTACAGTACTCTGTAGGTATAGTGAGTGTGGCATATGAGAGGTTGTCTCCAACTAAGTTTTACCCAAAGTATACCTTGGTGTAACTTACACTTCCTGGCTCATCTGGAACTCAGTCAGCTGAGTGAAAGCTGGCTGAGCTGAGAAAAGTGTGAGTTCCCCAAAAGGGGTGTTCGGGGGGGGGGGACTTAGGCTGGATCCTAAACCCATAGCTGTCAACTTACAGATTTGAAAATAAGGGACCAGCAGCCTTGAAAATAAGGGATCAGCAGCCAAAATAAGGGATCAACAATTACTTTGATAAAATACATATTTTGTTGCGTGCAAATGGCTTTAGATACCTATTAGATCCATGAATTACCATATAGCATATATTCAATACAAAAATGGCAACAATTTGTTGTTGACAAAGGACAGCTGGACATAGAAAGGGCCCCATTACCTTCAGTAGCTTATTTAAGGGACATTGGGGTGTGTGTAATTACTAGTGATGTGAGCTGATGGACAGGTGGGTGTAGCTTGGAGAAAAGGGCTTGGTGGGCCAAATTAAACTATTTGGCAGGCCTTGATTGGCCTATAGGCTAGACATTCCCCACCCCTGTTTTATATCAGGTCAAACCATTGGTTCACCTAGCTCAGTATTGTCTACACTGACTGGCAAGAGTTCTCTACAGTATCAGAATGTCCTTTTTCAGCCCAACCTGCAGAAGCTGGGATTGAACCTGCAACCATCTATATGCAAAGAAGGTGTTCTACCACTGAGTCATGGCCCTTTCCCACTCACTAGGTTGAGACCTGCCTGTTGGAAAAACGCCTGCCCGGGAGGGTTGCCAGCCTCCCAGACACTCCGGGGCCATTAATCCGGTGGTCACTCTCTGGCTGGAACCCAGGAGTCTCTCCTCAGTCCAGAGAGACTGATGAATAAGTCACTTCTCCCTTTTGAGAGAAGCACACTGACTTCCTCCTGGCAATCCATCAGAAGAAAGAGGCAGTTTGTAGTCTCAGGCTACTTTATTAAAACTGCATACACAAACACACACATGACTGCACGTCTTGAGCAGCCTAGCTTCGGAGTCTCCGACTCAACATTGCTTCAGTGCAGAAGCGGAAGAACTCACTGTAACTCCACCCCGGTTACACTGAGGACTGTCTGAGAACTGACTCAGACTTCCTTTCTCACGCTGAGGCATATCACGTGATATAAACAACCTTGCTGCTTCCTGGCAGCTTGTGGGAACTGAAATCCCAACACTGCCTGCTTAGTTGCTATTAACAATGCAACCAAAGTTGACTTGGGTTTTCCAGGCACTGAGATCAGGGCTGCCCCTCAAAAAAGACACCTGAGGTGAATCCCAAAATGGTCCATCTCCCTACCAGAGAAGAAGGGGGGAGGGAAGGACACTGACAAACTGGAACGTGTCCAGAGGAGGGCAACCAAAATGGTCAAAGGCCTGGAAACGATGCCTTATGAGGAACGGCTAAGGGAGCTGGGCATGTTTAGCCTGGAGAAGAGGAGGTTAAGGGGTGATATGATAGCCATGTTCAAATATATAAAAGGATGTCACATAGAGGAGGGAGAAAGGTTGTTTTCTGCTGCTCCAGAGAAGCGGACACGGAGCAATGGATCCAAACTACAAGAAAGAAGATTCCACCTAAACATTAGGAAGAACTTCCTGACAGTAAGAGCTGTTCGACAGTGGAATTTGCTGCCAAGGAGTGTGGTGGAGTCTCCTTCTTTGGAGGTCTTTAAGCAGAGGCTTGACAACCATATATCAGGAGTGCTCTGATGGTGTTTCCTGCTTGGCAGGGGGTTGGACTCGATGGCCCTTGTGGTCTCTTCCAACTCTATGATTCTATGATTCTATGAAGATCTATATCAGAAGCAAGTGGAGGAAGAAAGATTGACACTGGGATCTGCCTGGTGGTTTCTGCCGCCTGAAGTCATCACCTCACCTTGCCTCATGGATGAGCTGGACTTGACTGAGATATATTGTCTCCTTTCACCAAGCTGCAAATATTCTACAATACTGGATGCAATTCTAGTTAGGCATATTACATAATTACATATTATTAGCTTCAGGAACAAGTTGCTAAAGGGTTTTAACCTGAGTTCTTCTGTATCCAAAGCATGTGCTCAACTATTGACCTATAGACTTTCTTCACAATTAATTTGGTGTTGAGTTGTATCCTGTATACATCATTAATTCTCTGTGTATATATAAAAATACCGTATA
Source organism: Podarcis vaucheri (assembly GCF_965113315.1). Lineage (NCBI taxonomy): Eukaryota > Metazoa > Chordata > Lepidosauria > Squamata > Lacertidae > Podarcis > Podarcis vaucheri. Next base: position 75,686,881 of record NC_138766.1, read on the forward strand.
TATTGCAACAGTTAAGAGGTAACACAGGAGCAGTGACCAAGAATAGAGTGTTGAAATTAAAGAAAAACATCACCAGCCATAATAGAGAAAAATCTCAGCTTATTTCAGGGGGAAATAAAACTGCCTGTACATTGGGAGCTGTGAGTTGCTGGACGGCCATGATTTGCATTTGACCTATTAATAAAGTTTACAAAAGAAACCGAAAAGATCGAGAAGTTGTCCATAATTGTATAGATGTGATGGTGGGAAACAATACAAAGATCCCTTTATGGAAAAGAATGAGAGGTTTCTTGATTCAGGGCCTTTTACACCATCATTTGACATTTGCATGGAGTATAAATCAGAACAGAACTTGATCCTAGCAATCTGGAGTTCCAGAATAAATGCATGTTAGCAAAATTAACAGATGGTTGAAAACCACAGGTCACCTCATTAAATTTATATTGTTTCAGCTGTTTAAAAACTCAAAATCAAAACTGTTCTCTCACACCTTTTCCTTGCAGCTAATATTAATTAGAGCTGGTGCCGAAGACAGTAGATAAAGGGGATTAATCACTGATTTTTAATAGTCGATGCAGAGCAATTAATGGTTTATTGATTTGTTTGCTTCTCTGGAAAATCCAGTATTGTGTGCAGCAGCAGTCAATATTTTGGCAGTATCATGTAGCAACTGTTATTGGACAACATCTGATAAATGACATGCAAAGTGATATACTACATTTTATATTGACTTCATTCATGCATTGACTGAAAAGAGAAAGTGTCACATCTGTTTTAATTCCAAATTAGAATGTCAGATGTCGAAGTTATGTGTTTTGTTTAGTTCAGTACATATCATTTGGACATAAATACATCAAAGAAAAGACTCAACTTAAGCTTGAGAGAAACAAAGTACAGGAAATTTTGCATAAGTTTGTCCCAGAAGCATACGTTTTAAAAATCACAGAGACCTTCTTTATTATCAATCTCTTTGTTATAGTCAGTGACCAATATTCAGAAATAAACTTTCTTCCAATATATAAAATAAATAAAATAATACAAAACAAAGCAGAAAACAGTAATGTGCTATAGAAAGTCAACCATAAAAAACAAAATTATAAGTTGACCATCTTTGTTAATGCAATATTATTAACCAATTTTGTATTGTGGACCCAATCACAGTGCCCCCTCCATCCCAGTGGGCAAAGTCAATAGTAATATGTGATGGAACAAACTCTACAAGACAATGATCTGGGATTAAAAATTGGCCACAACTTTATTGACTATAGAAGTAGGTAGGCTTTGGCTGAGGAATTGGGCGTATATCTATTTCAGCCTCCTGCTGGAGGGTGAAGCTTAAGCAGGATAGGGCCTGGGGTGTGGACCACTTCAAGGTACAGGCCCAATCCTGGCTGCACTAGCGGAGGAAGAGGAGTGCAGGGGGAGCGCACCACCCTGGGCAGTGTGATCCCAGTGAGATGCTATCGTGGCTGCCCCCCTGCCTGAGCTGGGTGCCACACCCCTGCAGGTGACACACTACGCCCCCAGGACATGCATCACGCTCCTGCAGGCGGCATGCCATGCCCCCGGGACGCGTGCCAGCCCCCGGTGCCAGAGCATGAAGCTCCAACACTGCCTGGCTACCACTGGAAGCCCAATGGCCTTTCTGCCCCACACTTGGCTTCTGAACAGAGGCTCCCACTTAGACCCTTCTAACAGGGTACACTGTGATTGTACCTGCTATAGGTTGGTGTTATGCACCATTTCATCTCAAACCCTTTAATGGACTAGGATTCCATCCAATCCCTTATCTGCCACTCAACGTGACTTCCTTCTGACATCATTATTAAGCAATTTTATAATATTGACCAGTGTCTTCCACTGCAGTGCTGCATCATCCACAGAGACCTTCTGTTATATCCAAGAGCAGGCATAGGCAAACGGCCCTCCAAATGTTTAGGGACTACAACTCCCATCATCCCTAGCTAACAGGACCAGTGGTCAGGGATGATGGGAATTGTAGTCTCAAAACATCTGGAGGGCCAAATTTGCCTATGCCTGTCCAAGAGGCTCTCTGCCCTCTCTACCTCCAACATCCTGTTCCTTCCAATATTTAAAAACAAACAAACAGATTTACAGGGAAACCATGGTGCACAGCCCATGGCGTTGGTAACAGAAGTTCCATCCACCCACCAACTCAATTTCCCCAAAGTGGCTCTGGGCCCATGTGAGGAAATGAAGATGGTTGGTGACTTGAACATCTGCTGGCGATCTGCTTTGCAATGTTCCTGGCTGCCTTCCCAGGGGCGCCGACTTATAAAAAATATTGGGGGAGCCCGCGAAAGCTCATGAATAATAAATAAGCTCATGAATATGCAGATAAAGTGGCGCCGCCTCCTCGTGAGCGAATAGGGGAGAGCGTGCTGCGCCTATTAATCAGCTCCGAAGGAAATTGGGTGGAGCTTTTGCTCAGGAGGGAGGACAGGAGGCATGCAGCCCGACCCTGTGCATTTGGGCTGGGGGAGGGGCAGCGGTGGCGCTCTGCTGGAGGGGCGCCCGAGATTATTGGGGGGGCAGAGCCCCCCCAAACAAATTTTTGAGGGGGCTCGGGCCCCCTCAGGCCCCATGGAGTCGGCGCCTATGTGCCTTCCACTCATGTTTTAACTGCCACCTTGTAAACCTGTAAGGAAAGGAGGTGGTGGAAAAGAAGGAATGTAGAGAACGGGAGCAGTGAGTGTGCCAGGGAGCAGAGTGGCCAGGGAGATGGTGGCTGTGGTGGTGTGACATCATCTATGCACTATAGGAAAGCAAAAAAAAAAAAAAGGAAAGTTGTAGCCAAGGAGGGCCTGGGATGTCCTAGCAAAAAGAAACCATGCAGAGGGTGTAAAGAAAGGGTCTATGTCAAACATGGGACACACACTATGGATAATCTTATGTGGCATCATTATTTATATCAGTTATCTCCTTCATAACCTGTTTGACACTGAGCTATGTTTCCTTTGTTCTCCTCCTCCACTTTGGTATGTATCAGAATTTTCCACTTGTACATTGTGATATTTGCCATAAGTAGCAGAGAGCATCAAGCATGTAATGCATTTTATTGAATGCATTACAGTTCAATTAACCATGCATGCCGGTTGACCACGGGCTCTCTTTCAGTCTGCTGTAGGTGATGGTGCTTGAAGCACACAATATCAAATTCCGTCCCAAACATGTCTAGATTTGATGAGCAAGAAGGGGGAAAGATGAGCAGACACCTGGATTTCATAACGTTCAAGCTGTTGATCCTCTGAGGGGTACATTCACCAAACAGAAGTAAAAAAAAGCATGCATGCATGAGTTGATAATTAGAAGGGTGAAAAAAAGAACAGATAACCTGTTAACAATTTGTTCAGGCTGTTGGTCATCAGCTGCTGCAGGCTAATCAGATGGCTGCATCTTTGTGGGCAGAAATTCGTCTCATTAAATTCCAACTGGCTGACATTTGATTGCTCATTTTCACAAAACGACGTACATGTGTGCTGTGCTGATTCATTTTGTTTTTAGTTCTTGAAAGCACTTCCAACGTTGTGTGAAATATTCTTGATCTTTCCTTCGGTGGAGATGCTTGCAAAATTAGTATGCTTTTAGATGCTCTTAAAGCTTCTGAGCATGTTTTTATCTCATTTTTAAGTGTATTGTTTGGGGCTGTTTTGCAGGGAAGGGTGGGAAAGAAATCAGCGGAAGCTCCTCCATTAGGACAAATGGGGCACTGCCCCATCAACTTCAGTCTGCCATCAGCTAGCTCCCATCTGCTTTCTTTCTTACTTACAGTACATTCAGCCTGGGGGGCAGGGAGAAAGAACTGGCTGTCAGCTTTCCTTCTCAGTCTCAGTATTGCCTTTGTAGAAGTTTAAAGAGGCAGAAGTTGGCAGAAACAAGAATTAGTTGGCTTCACCTGTCATTGGTTCTGGCTCCACCTATTATTGGCGTAGTCTCCACCATGCCAGCCCCAATGGCCACCAGTCACCAGTGGCGTAGCGTGGGGGGTGCCAGGGGTGCCGGCCGCACCGGGCGCAACATCTGGGGGGGGCGCGCTCGCTGCCTCCGGAGTCGCCGAAGAGCCTCGGGCGCAGGCTGTAGCGGAGCCGCATGTCTCGCGGAACCGACGAGCTGTGCGCGCGTCCGGGCTGAAGGCGCCCGGCAGGCAGCGGCTCTCAGCGCTCGCCACGGAGGATGCACCAGGCAGCCCCTCCTCACAGCCCCGCCTCCGCCGCTGCTGCTGCAGCTGCTGGGCCGTTGCATTTTCCTCGCCTCTCTGCCCCCCTCCTCCTCCGGGCAAGCGGCGTCGTTTGGGCAGCAGCGCCAGCGGCAACTCGCAGGTTAGGGGGTAGGGGGGGCGCAAATTACGTGCCTTGCCCCGGGTTAGGGGGCGCAAATTACTTGCCTTGCCCTGGGTGCTGACAACTCACGCTACGCCGCTGCCAGTCACCACTGGCAGAAATGCAATTAATTGTTATTATTTCATTTCATTTATTTCAACAATTTGTATAGAGCTTAATTATAGCTGTCAGCAGATAGAGTAAAAATTGTAGTAAAAATAATCTTTCTGAACCACACCCTATAATCGCCACCAGGAGAATCAGGACAACATAGAGTTTTGGCAAATGTAGTTTGTATTGATACTACAAACCCTTCTTTGGTTTTATATCACTTAGAATTGTTTTCTGCCCAAGAATCCAGGGAATCAGGGTTTGATTAGTTGCTTTGCATTATCTCAGAGTGGTCCATTATCTCAGAATATTTTTTATTCACAGCACTACTACTATCAGAATTTCCTGGAAAGAGAGAATAATGGTTAAATCAGTTTGAATCTTTATATGCCCACAAGCTCAGAATATTATAGGCCTGTACAGAGGCCTACACACACTAGGCATTCTGAATCTAAGGGCCAAATGACACATCTTGGTATGAATCCTGGGAGAGAAGATATTTAATGGGAAACCACTTTGGGGTCCTCATCTACAGCACATCCATGACCGCTATCCAAGAGGAATTGCAAAATAAACTGTCCCAGGTTAGACAGTGTTTTGCTGTTCTTGAACATGTGAGAGGCTGTCAATAGAAACCTGACTTTAGATGGTGATTGTGAGAGCCTGCTTTTGAAACAAATCTCAAGAACTATCCTCAATATGTGTGTGGTGTTTTTTTCCACCCTAAATGAAAGGAGTTGGCAAACATTTCCTTTGGGCTTAAGAACATAGGAAGTAACATAGGAAGTTTCCTCATCAGGCCACTGGTTGATCTAGCTCAGTGTTGACACTGACTGACAGAAGCTCTCTGGAATTTCAGACAGAAAGTCTCTCCAACCCTACCCAAATATGCCAGGAATTGAACTTGGGACTTCAAGCATGCAAGACAGATGTTCTATCACTGAGCTGTGGCCCTTCCCGGTGGGATTTTGCTGAGAGATGCCAAATGTTCTGTTTAGGGATCTCATAACCATTTTGCATCATCTTGGCTATGCTGGTGTCTCTGGGCATTGATAGAAAGATGCCAAGACAAAATGTTTTCTGGATGCCCTGCCACAGAATACCACATTTGTTGTCGTTCACATTTGCTGATGTCTACTCCCAACATCATGGAGAGCTTTAACAAGGGATTAGGCACATTCATGGAGGATAAGGTGATTTTGGTTGCTAGTCACATTCTTAATGCTGCCCCCGGAATCAAATGCAATATTCTCTGATCAATAGTTACTAGGAGTTACTAGGAGTTACGAATGGAAGATGGCTATTGTACACTCTGGGTTTCCCAGAGGCATCTGGCTGAGCTCTGTGAGAACAGAATACTGAACTAGATAGACCTTTGCTCTGATCCAGAAACATTCTTCTTACATTCTTGCCCTCCTGCGTGTGCTTCACCGTGGTCTGGCAAAAGATGGAAGACTTATGTGTGAAAGATCTTGCCTTTGGGAAGGTTGGTCAAACATGCTAAGGCTTCTCGTCCTTTGGAGACATATACTGTTATCAATTCACAATCCAAACATGATTGTGTTGACTATGGCCTTATTCCAAGTCATATTTGAGACTAAGCAAAGCTTTGGGATGCGTTTTCATACATAAGGGTATATTTTTTGTGATAGTGATCCATTGTTTCCGCTGATTTGTGCAGCTGCCCTGTGTTGAAATCATTTGTATACCTTAGACCTGCAATTTTGTACACCTACTTTACTTTACTTACTTACTTACTTACTTAAACTACTTTTATGGCACTTTTATTGGCAGCTCAACGTAATTTACATATGCTGTAAACAGCATAATATGATCCCTAATAAGCAACAATAACACCATCAGAGGTGCCAACTTGAATAAAATAATGGGGGGGCAACATAATGCTGTGCACACACAAATATTTTATGGGGAGAGGGACCTTGGCCCCTAGGAGTTGGCTCCCATGACCACCATTAAAGCAGCTACAAAACATCAGAAAGAATGGACAACAACACTTGTTGGCTAGATATCTATTAAACATGGATCCTTTTCTCTGTGAAGAATGGACCCTGGTGTTAATTTCGCACTGGATGAAGGTTTACTTCCTTTTGTCCATCCTTAACTTCACTGGATGTCCTCAGTTCTAGCTTTGAGGGAGAGAGAGGGAAAATCCACTTAACCTACTTGATCTTGGTGCAAGGAATTGGTTGGTTTTGCTTTTGTTACTCTGTGAAACTCTGTGTGCTATAGAAACAATAACAGCCATCCACAAAGTTAATGTAGGTGTGCACTGAGCCCATCAAGTAGAACTGCCCAACTTTTAAAGTCAGCTGAAACCTGCTTGTTATGTATTGGAGCCCACCAGGGACTTCATAAACTTGTAGGGGGAGACTTTTCATGTGCCTCCGATTGCAAAATGAAAGGGATTCATCAAACAGCTGGCCTGCCACAACACATGTTGAGTGAGCTAGCTTCAGCCTGGTAAGTTACAAGGTGTGCAGTCCTTGTGTAACTTGATTTCTGGAAGAATTCCATAAGCTTCCTTTCACTATCATTTCTTTGCTTGCCAAAAACATTCCCTTTTGTTTCACTGGAGCTGAGTTTCTGACTTACCTTCTCTGATGTTCATCTGTAGCAGCAATGGCAATATCACGTTTTCCCTCTGAGCTTCCCTTGAGCTGCATCTGACAATCTATTTTGACATCAGTCCAGCACAGAGGCATTCAAAGACTTGACCCTTTGCCTGTTTTAGCTTCTGACTATTTTTGACTTCTACGATGATCTCTACACACACACTCCTCTGTGCCCCTACCCCTTGCTTCTTTCCAGAAGGCAAATCTGCTTCTGGGAAGGAGAAACGCAGAGTACAAGTTTCTCAGGAAATGTTAACATGTCATTTTGTCAGATCTGTTTGACGATTTAAATTATATTCTTGGAACAGTTTTATTGGAAGCTCTTGCTAGCCTTTTGCATTCAGTACTTGTCTCCTGTAGGGATGAGGGGAGAGAAAAAGTTCAGTTCAGATTTAAATTTAATGCAAACCCATCTAATATTCACGTTTCAAAACAATTTATGAACTGTAACACATCAGTGCTTCAGGATGAGCACTTCTCTCTAAAAAAATTGTTGCAGTTCCCCAACTAAGTAATGTGTACAAAAATGTGTATATTAGGAAAATGCATGCATAAAAATGTCTATAAATGAAAATAGCATACAAAAATGTTGATATTAGACAAATGACATAGAAAAATGTGTACCTAAGGGAAAATGTGCAAATGAATGCCAATTCATTTTTGTCAGAACTTTAAGAAATCATACTTAAGTATGGAAAATATGAGAAACTGAGATAAACAAAAAAATAGCAGATTTGTAAAGTCTTTCTTTAGGGATAGGCTGCACAATTGAGTTCCCCAGGGGGATTAGGGTCATGGAACCAATCCAGTCATGTTTCTAACCACCTGACACTTGACATCACGTATGGCTGGTGTACATAGGTTAGGGAAATGAGCCTTGTGGACCAAACTGGGGTCTGTGCTGGGCTAAACATGGGTTGTTTTTCCCCCACCTACTGTTCCAAAAAGTGCAAATTAGGTAGGTTGGCCTTCAAGTGCAAACTGGATCAAATCTCTCTCTCTTCCCTACTGTCAACTAATCATTTAAGATTTATAACATCTCTGTGTGTGTATCTTACTCTGTCCGTACTGCTGACCAATCTTCATCGATCAGATGTCCCCTTCCTTCTGAAGTCTTGTTGTAGCCCATGATTTACATTTACTGCCTTGAGAGATCCTTTTATTTAACCTAAGCCCTGTCTTTGGCTTCCTCTGACAGTACTAAAAATATTTGACTCTTCCTTCTGTTCCTTGGTCACCTGCTGACAAGCCAGCTATGCTGATATCATATCTCCTGCTTTTCTAGGATTATTTGAAATATGCCGTCGATATTGTCTCATCCATTCGGCTTGACTACACTCCGGCTTCCTGTGCAGCTCACAAATTGAGCTCAACAAAGACATGAGTATAATTGAGAATGTAGCCTTGAATTCCCTTAAAAGCAAAATAAGACATGTTGGGAGGAAACAAGAGGACAAATCAAAATAGAACATTATAGAATTATACTCCTCCTCTTTTTGGGGGGGAAACAAAGCAGAATTAGTATGCCTCAAGAATTTGATGCCCAAGTTTAGAATCAGCTGAGGAGTCACTAAGCCAAGGAACATAATTAGTTATGACTTGATGGGTGGTTGATCCTCTTCTGCTGGATCAGGCCAATGGCCCATTTAGCCAGCATCCTGTTCTCACATTGGCCAACCAGCCACTTGTGGGTAACCCACAAGAGCACTCTAAACTTCTGTGGTTTCCAGCAACTGGTATTCAGAAGCATGGTATCTTTGACCATAGTAGCTAGTAGCCAAGCATGGTTTTCGGACACACAAAATGATGTTCTCTCTAGACTTTTTCATAGCTTGCTGGCCAAAGATGATTGCTTGATGACATCTGAGGGCTGGTGGCCACTGACACATCTTACCAGCTTCGGGATGGAAGAGGTATTTGGATCCTGTTGCTCTGTTTATTTTGTCACTGGCAATGAAATGGGGTCCAAATTGTGGAAAGATATTGGGGTGGGAAGGAACCTAGCTATTTCCTGATTTTTTATAAAAAACAACAACAGGTTGAACCCAATTTTGGATTGAGCAAAGCAAATTCACCAACCACTAGTAAGTTCATGATCATTTGCAGGCTTATATTACTGGCAAAAAGAGGTTTAAAGTAAAATCTGAATCAGCCTTGGTTCTGTATAGTGCAAGGATAGCCAACATGGTGCCTTCCAGATATTGTTGAACTAAAACTCCCAATATCCCTAATTACTGGCACGCTGGCTTGGGCCGATAGGAGATGGAGTCCACCAACATCTGGAGAGCATGGTGCAGGCTACCCCTGGTGTGGGAGAAACTACAAAAAGTGTAATAACGTAGCATTTTTCTCTGAATAGAAACCATGTAATCCAATTATTATTGTCCTGGCACTGTGAAATGAAAGATTAATGAAATCTTTATCATTTGAGAGGCATGCTTGATGAGTTGGGAATCCTTGTGAGCATCCATCTGTTGACTCAGGATCTTTCTCTCTTTTTTGCCAGGAGAGACAGTGAAGTATTGTGCTTTGCAGTTTTCTGACAAAGAAAGGAGGGGGGAGAATGCATTTCATGGAGTTCATGCTTTTATATTCAAACAAAACTTGAATTTCTTGAGTCTGCATTTTTCTTATTCATTACTTCTCCCTTTCTTGCCATGCTGTATCCAAATGATTAACTCCATGAGATTTGTGCCAAGCAAATAAACACACACACACACACACACACACTGAAGTGTGGGAGGAGGAAGAGACTGGTGCCAAAACAAATGCAACCTTCTACAATTTTATCTAAAAATCAAAGAGGAGAGATTAATCTCTTTATATAGATACTCACAGAGAACAAATTCTTCTCTTTATGCTTGGCACATGTATTACTTTAAAAGAAAGCTGCAGACATACTGCTGAGTGCAGCAACTGGGAAGTTCATAAGGTAAACCTCCCCAAAACTGATATATAATGTGTGTGCCTTGTCCAAGTTGGTAAAGTTTTTAATGATTCCTCATTAGTGTTGCACAGAGCAGTAAACAATGCCCTCTCCTAGTATTCTGCAGCTCTTGTTTATCTCCAGATGGCAATGTTGTGGAACTGTATGGCTAGCCTACTCAACTTTATCAAACACATAGTCTATTACTTTGCTAAAGTTTAGAAGAGCATTATGCCATGGATCAGGATTAGACTGGAGGTTGCTGTGGGAGTGATTGATTTGCCTAGCAACAGCATCATAGCAGATTATAAAGCATGGACTCTGTTGGGGATTATCATCACCACACTTTCATGCATTAGCCGTGTGATGAAGTTGTACATTTATTTATTATTTTCTTCCATTTGTGAATCACTTCCTAAAATAATCCTCAAAACAGATTTAACAATGAAATCAGCAACAATGAAATCAGTTACCAAAACTTCATATTTCATATATAAAAGCAATTTCAGGTCCAATACTGATAAAGATTGCTACTAAAGGGTAGAGAGGGTGCACCATTGGGTACACCCCTGATATTGCACCTATTTGCTCATTTCTGTCTACCCCAATTCCACAGACTGAGTCAAGGTTTGAAGGGGAAGCCAGCTATACTCATGGAGGAATCCTTAACAGGGAGCGTAGTGCAGAGGTCTCCTTTCATACCTTTACTGAATGCACAAAGGTTGGAGGTGGAGCTGATTGAGTGGCTGCAACATCAGGAGCAAGACAGCAGAGCGTTCCTACTAGCCATTAATCACATGCAGCCCCTTCCATAGCTAGGGATGTCAGAGAATTCCAACCAAAATGGGAGCAGAAATTGTCAATGTTCACCGCATATCCATGACCTAAATCAATCCAGCAAATATGATTAGTATTTGCTGTTGGTAAACTTAATTGATGGCATTCCCCTCCCCCTCCAGATTTGCATTCTGTTTCCTTTGCATTGAAATGAATGGTGTGGAATAACATAATAATAAATGTAAAAATCTGTCGCAACAAACCCGGAGTTGAATAATGTAGTTTTGTTGAAAGCCAAACCACAGCAGAATGGAAATAGTGCTGCATGTCAGGTCACAACATAAATCAATGCTGCCTTACCGTACATCCCTATACATGGATAATGTGTGAGGAACCTGTTTTGTAAGGCAGGGGGCCCTTCTGAGAAATTGGAGGGTAGGTTTTGGAGGAGCAGTAATATATGTGTTCACTAAGGACTCCATCCCAGTTTATCCTTGCAGCATGGAATCCACTGCAAAGTAGCAACTTCTTTCACTTGCTTGAGCAATGTGAGAAGCCTCCAGGTGCCTGTAGCATGTGTTGCAGATATTGGGCACTCTCACGGAGGCCTCTTCCCTGAGTGAGCTGTCACTACTGCCCATTTGCTTTCCTCACACCACTCTGGGGCTAGTCTGTAGGTGAAGGAGAATTGTGAGGGTCTGGAGCCAGCAACCGGGGAACTGTTCAATGATACCATCCTCTGATATTAGCCCTGACGTATCTCCTCCCCACAATAGTATACTGGTGTAATGCTGGCATGGATGGTGTCAGATGGCTGTTGTGGTTGCTCAAGAGTAACCAGGCAGGACTCCAACCTGTCTTTTATAGGCTTTATTTTGGTGCAAACTATTTACAGTGAAGAGCGTCCAAAGTTCATGTCTGGCTCAGTTGCTGGCAGAAGCTGGAAGTGGTCTTTTTTGTACCTCTCTCAACCTCTTCTTTGTTACCTCCAACTGTCTCCGCCCCTCTCTGCGCCTCAGACTACTGCACAGGATGGGTGATGGCAAGGGCATATTTCCCTCCTCTCCGGCTTGCTCAGGAATGGTGTTAAGGTTCCCACTAGCATCCCCTGGTCCTTGCACCTCTTCCCCACTGGAGGTGGGGCTTTCCTCCTCCCCAGAAGAGGAACTGCTTCGCAAGATTTTCGGAGGCTCCCTGTAACACAACTGCCCTTCTATTTCTCGCCTCTGAGCCGATGGCAGTTCCCTGACAGATGGGGAATATCTAGCCTGGGAGCCAATTGTGGCCCTCCAGTTGTCTCTATCTATCTCAGAGCACTCTTCTCAAGCCACACCCTCCCAGACCATGTACCTAACATTATCTGAATGGCATAAGAAAGAGCCTTGCCGATTTGGCTGCAGTGTTCCAAGGGTTGTGTGATAAATGGTCATGAAGGCTAAGGTCTATAATTCATCTCATATGGAAAAATTTCCATTTGGGGAAAAAAAATGAATGATGCAAAGCAAATACTTTTGGGACTGGACTTTTAAGCTTCCCAGTAGAAATTATGATGAAAATGTTGTGAAAGTCTTTGCACAATAAAAGGAAATTAATAGTTTAATTTCAAGAGAATGCGTCGGGCTAACCACTTAAGTGTTAGAATACGATGGGAAAAAGTAGTTTGTTTGTGAATCAACCTGGCACCTATTTAATTGCAACATTAAGGTTTTCTTTATTGGGTCTACAAAATATAAAATTAAACCAAAGGAGTAGACTGGGAATTTTTAAAGGACTACATACCAAATGCCAGGCAATAATATTAAGAAAAGAAATTGATCACTGTGGCTTGGAAGTAGAAAGAAAATTGAAGGTTTTTCTGATATGGAGAGAGCAAACATTGATCTAATTAAACTCCATCCATTTGGGAAATAGGAAAATAAATTGGGGAAATAAAAAAGGGAAACAATAAGGAGACAAAGGGACATTTCTTTCACATCCACAGTTTGAGATGCTTTAAAAGTATGATGAATTGCATTTTTAATTTGGTCAAAAACACTGTCGAGGGGTGGGGAAAAAAATGCAAAAACCATGAAGTAACAAAGAACACACACTTAAAATACAGCAATTAGAAACATACACAGGAATAACTACATCATCATCCATTTTATTTGTACCCCACCCTCACCAGCTGAAGCCAGGCTCAGAGAGGCTAATATCATAAAATAACACAGTAGACATAAAAACAGGCATCAATTAATTAAAATACATCTTAAAATTAATTCAGACAAATTAAAATCTGGACAAATGGCAGTTATCAGTTTAAGACTGAGAGCGGTTAATACTTGCCAGGACCAACTCTTTTCACTGAACAGGCTGGGAGGCCTCCTTCATGCTTGTTCTTATACAAAGGACAATAGGTCAGACTGCCCCCTGGCCAAAGGCCTGGCAGAACAGCTCCGTCTTGCAGGTCCTGCGGAAAGATGTCAGGATTTGTCTATATTTATTCATACAACTTTTGTCTTTTATATCCCAAAACACAATTCCTTGATCCTTCTCTACCCTGCAGAGCACAAACAGTGTAGAATTCACATTGATTCCTGCCAATATATTCCATTTTGTATGAGGCACATTTGACATTGTTATTTTTCTGAGAGACATTTTGGGTTGAAGCTGAAGAGAGGCCACTTAGTTCCACTTCCCAGGTCTGGTTGGATGCAGGCCTATTGCTGGGAATCGGAAGTGGGGAGAGGGATGTTCCACTGCTTTCGGGCTTCCCGTAGGTCACTGTGAGAACAGAACATTGGACTAGATGGTCCACTGGTCTGCTCCAGCACACTCTTCTTATGTTCTGTAGAAGCAGGTGAAAAGGAGTCTGTGATCTGAAAGCACATAATGAAGCAGCTTGGCTTGGATTAGGCAGATCTGGGTTTGGCCAGTGCCTGGATGGCAAACTGCCTTGGAACTCTTGAACAGGGGTGAGGAACCTTTTTTCCAACCAAGGGCCAATTTCCCTTCTAGGGAACGTCTTATGTGCCACATATCAGCAGTAGAGAAATGGCTGCAAATTTTACGTTTGTACAGGAAGCTAATAGGGGCAGGTTCCAGCTGAAGGAGACTGTGAACAAGAACTAGTTGGGGTGTTACTGAGGAAGGGAGACTCCCAAGGGCCAGATAGAGAGTCCCAGGGGATCACATTTGGCCCCTTGGCCTGAGGTTTCCTACCTCCGATATTGAGTTTTGTGGGGGAAATGTAAGATATCAATATACATTATTTAAAAAATAAATAAATGAGGTGTAAATGTCCATGCTTCCTCTTTGGCCTAGATGGGCCAAAGTGCAAACAGCATGTATAAGAAGTCTCATTTCACTCTCTCGCATTGAGAGATAATTTCCAGAAGGCTTAATGTTGGCTAGATTGTGCCCATAAATAGTAGCCTAGGGAACCCATCCAAGTCCCAATAAAATCAATGGAAGTTTTTTACCTCAACATATTGGATGAGAGTTTAAAAGTACAAGCTGGCCCCTATTCCACCTCTTCTTCAGCCATTGCCCTGGGATTTCATTTCATTCTTGGCCTTCAGCACCTTCGAGAAGTAATTCAATTTAGCACTGAATCATTACACCAAGGGTTTGATGAATTACGATATGTTCCAAGGAGTACTGAGCAAGGGATGGGAACTGTGAGGGTGATGGGGTTTTTTTCCTTTAAAAAAAATCGAAAATGATGAAACAAGCAATTCAGAATTTCAAGGACTAAATCATAAAGGCAATGACTTGGAAACTTCTTATTCCAAGGTAATTATCACCCTGATGGAGGGCAATATTGCTTCCAATTTTGTCAGCTGACTTATAGAATCAAGTCCTTTTTTAAAACTAATAATTAAAGCATGGTGCGGCAGTTCCTCTGAAGCATATTGGAAGATGTGGGGAGATATATCAAATCTTCATTTGTGTGTTTGAGGGACGTTGTTAATTACTAGTGCAGCGTACTCTGACGGGTTTGTGGACAGAGTTAATAGGAAAGGTTTTCTGTTTGCTTCAATGTTCAGAGCCTGAAGCTGGGCTCAAGTGCAGGCTGAAGACGTGTGGCAGAAGAAGAAGAAGAAGAGTTTGGATTTGATATCCCGCTTTATCACTACCCCAAGGAGTCTCAAAGCGGCTAACATTCTCCTTTCCCTTCCTCCTCCACAACAAACACTCTGTGAGGTGAGTGGGGCTGAGAGACTTCAAAGAAGTGTGACTAGCCCAAGGTCACCCAGCAACTGCTTGTGGAGGAGCAGAGACGCGAACCCGGTTCCCCAGATTACGAGTCTATCGCTCTTAACCACTACACCACACTGGCTCTCTGGCAGAAAGGATATCTGATGGAAATATCCACATCTGCCATTGTCACGACTGGTATAGTGGAGCCAGGAATGCAGGAGGGTACCTTTTCACAGCAAAAGCAATGACATCTTCTGGAGTGATATCTGCCAGCCAAAGTCGTGGTAAACCTGAGGGATTGGCAGACATCATGCTGTGGGTTTTGCCTGCAAAGGGCTATTATAGCCAAGGAATCTGGAGGAATCTGGAGAACTTTTGAACTCTGCATGAGCATGTGAGCTTATATAAACGCCTTGAGTGCTCATTCTGAGTTTGCTTAGACAGCATCAGCTTCCGCAAGCACTATCACAATGTTATTTGAGGCACTTCATTCAGCTGTATTCAAACAATGTAAGACCCTGATCTTTCTTTTCTATTGCCTGCTTAGTGCTTCCTGTCCTTAAAAATGAATGACTGGCGCATCTTCTTGAGCACAGAAGGGTATAGCAACTGCCTGAGTCTTAAACACAACAGTTTCTGAGCTCTTTCATGTCATCTGAAAGATTCTGATACGAACCAGCTACTGTATCAACCTGGATGAGGTCTGTCAACCTGTCGCTGATGTCTCTCTCAAGAGGCAAGACTATTATCAGACAGCTAGATAAATGCCCAGATCAACACGGGCATTTCCTGTAATGGTTACAAATTTAGATCGTTTTTGTGCTTACTCTGAGTATACTTGAACTCAGCCTTGATAGAAAAACATGCTTATTTGACCATGAACACTTCTTTCAGGCTCTGTTTCAGAAATGTATCTTTTGTTGCGGTGAGGTGGGGAGTAGCTGACCCCATTGTTTATGGTAGCAATGTTGCAGTTTTCTTTTTAAGTTAGTCTGTTTCTTTTCCCATAAAGACATCCAGCAGGCAGCTAGGAAAGGGGGAAGTTATTTTATAGCCCACGAAAATGCCCTTCCTTTCCCAACTGGCACATCTATACGATGGCATTAGCAGTGGATACATGAATTATCTTTCTGCCTTGTACAGTGACTAGCTTACAGATCTTAAGACTCATATAAAGAGCTGTGGGAATGACTTGCACCTGAAAGTCATTGTTGACAGCAATGACACTCCATTGCTTTACACTTGGAAAAGAATTCTGAACAAGGGGTTTAAAGCAGAGATTTGATACTTAAGACAGCCCTAGTGAAGCCTCCATGCCCATTATATATGTTTTCCTATGCCTACATGAGCCTATTGCTAATATATGTGTATATACTGAATCCCACAAAGTTGGTAAATTGAAAACTCTAATAGCAAGCACCATAGCTAGAAAAATAATGGCAGATGATAGATGCGTGCTTGGTTACAGCTAGAAGGCTACTGGACTGGATTATTTGGCGATCTAAAAGAGCCTGCTTCTTGGGAGAAAAGTGATGATAACCTACACAGCATCTTAAAAAGCAGAGACTTCACCTTGCCAGCAAAGGCCTGTATAGTTAAAGCTATGGTTTTCCCAGTAGTGATGTATGGAAGTGAGAGCTGGACCGTAAAGAAGGCTGATCGCCAAAGAATTGGTGCTTTTGAATTACGGTGCTGGAGGACACTCCCATGGATTGCAAGAAGATCAAACCTATCCATTCTTAAGGAAATCAGCCCTGAGTGCTCACTGGAAGGACAGATCCTGAAGCTGAGGCTGCAATACTTTGGCCATCTCATGAAAAGAGAAGACTCCCTGGAAAAGACCCCGATGTTGGGAAAGATGGAGGGCACAAGGAGAAGGGGACAACTGAGGACGAGATGGTTGGACAGTATTCTCGAAGCTACAAACATGAGTCTGACCAAACTGTGGGAGGCAGTGAAAGACATGAGTGCCTGGTGTGCTCTGATCCATGGGATCATGAAGCGTCGGACAACAACAAAATAAACTAGTCATGGCCTAGGGGTCCCAACTTGTAATAAGGTGGAGCTTCCTCACATCCATTTGTGATTGCCTGACATTACCGGTTTAAAGGATCTCACATGGCAGATTTGAGAAAAGTGCCCCTGAAGACCTGGAAGATCTGTTGCCAATCAGAATAGACACAATGTGGGTAGGTCAGGCGATGGGGAACCTGTGGCCCTCCAGATAAGCTTGAACTCTAAATCCTATTAGCCCCAGCAGCATGGCTGATAGTCAGGGATGATGACAGTTACAGTCCGGAAGCATTTGGAGGGTCACAAGTACCTCACCTTGGATCGGATTCCATAAAAAGGAACTTCATGTGTTCGTATCAGCTGTCCTGTATCTATGTGCCCTACATGCTCCCCCCCCCCACACACATTTGGGCTGGTGGTATGCAAATGTTTTCTTTCTTTTTTTAAGTATTACCATTGAATATGACAAACCTGTGCAGATCTTAGATTCTCAAGCTCCCTAAACTTCTGAGTTTGAAGGGGTGCTTCCTGAAGTGTATCAAGAACTCTTGCTTTCTACTTAAACAAGATAGAATAACTGCCTAGGGGGTTTCCATTCTGTATAGCAACCATTAAGTAATAAATGCAATCAGCAGAGCCAGTGCGACTTACATAAACCACCCAGCTTTGCTGTCTGGTACCTTCACAAATTGCCCCAACTCATAATGCAGCAAACACTTCCTATATTTCATCCACACAATTATTTGCCATTTTATGCCTGCTGACATCCCATTGATTCTGCTTTGTATCATAAAGTTAGGAGAGGAATTGTTCTTAGGTGTTTTGCAACTAAGTCCCCAAACAATTCTCTTTGCACATATTTATTGCTGGAGGCAAAATTAACTCCTTGACAAATATATATGCCTTTTTGCCCTTTACAGTGTGCTGTGTATCTAGATATGAGGCTCTAGAGTGTGATCATAGGCAGTCTACTCACATGATGAAATTTACGCCCGACTCATTTTTTACCCTCTTTTCAAACATTTTTGCTGTTTTCTTTGCAATATAGAAACTTGAATTTGTGCCTCATTTTTGTGTTGACACCATTCATCTGGATGCTGAACTTTAAAAAGTTGGAACCTATGTTGCATAACCTTTACCATCCCGCCAATCACAAAACATGGCTAGATTATATTGTTATGTTGTTAACCAGTGACAAAATATTCAAGCTAACACATAACAATATATAGCAACTTAAGAAATACGTTTCTGGATCAGAGCAAGGGCCCATCTGGTCAATCATCATGTTTTCAACAGCAGTCACTCAAAGCTTAGAAACAAACCATGAATTTTCCTTGAATGAGCAGCAGGAACCATGGTTTGGCTTGGAATTCTCCAAGTGGAGGCCAGAAATTCACTGCAAACATTTTGTGGGTGTCCAAGCCCCCCGGCCCCCCTGGAGTTGGCACAGTGTCTATTATTTCTGGGGTACCTTGTAAAGAGTGCATGTCCTATGTATAGTGTAAATATGCCTTTATAATTGTTCTGACAGGCAAAAAAATCATTAAGTGGTTTGCAAAGACCCCAAGCATATTTCAAATGGTTTGTGGAGGGGAAAGTTTGGAAACCAATGTCCTAATAGAAGAAAGATCCCATTTGAGCATTTATTCCTACAATAGTTGGATGTTGCAAATAAGAAAATAGAATTGCATAGCTCTACAAATAACTTGGGGTTGGAAGAAGAAATCAGAACATTGACAAGATTATATTTTGTTTTGACTGGAAAAGGGAATTGAGAAACTTGACCAAAGAAAAAGGAGAGAAATGTCTTTTGTCCTTGGAAAACAAAGCATGTTAGCATTCACCCTGAAAACAAGGATCTGATGAAGGATAATGGAAATATTGTAGGCAATGCAAGCAAGCAGTCCAGGAACACATAATGCCAAACAAACCACAGGAGGAAATAAGACGTAATTTTGCAGTGTGAATTGCCTCATAGATTTGTGTGGATCCATTTTGAATTGGTCCATCTTCCCATAACAGTGAAAGTATAATGGATTTTAAACAACCATGTCAGAGGAAAATTCCATAGGCATACTTGTTTATGGGAAAGTCCCATAAGGGGAGAGAGAACTGAGGGGAGAGAGACCTTTCTGCTGGTCATCAGGCAATGACTTTTCCACCTGCCTTGCCCTGCCCTTCAGCTGCAGGAGCCTTTCCCAGACCATGACTTTGAGAACAGCAGAAGCAGATGGAAAGAGAGGAATTTAAAAAACAAACAAACCATCAAACAAACAATTTTATATGTTATATGCCCTTGTTTCTCAATCTGATCATTTTGCATGGCTTTGCATGCTTTGTGGTATTTTATGCATTGTGATTTGTTGTTATTTTAATGATTATAGATTAGTAAATCTTTAGTATAATTGATAAGTGTAAACTGTTTAATTATTATATGCTGATGTTTAATTTTACTGTTTACTACTGGATTCTAATGGATTATTGAATATTGCCTTACTTGATGTAAGTTGTCTATTTAAAAGTTATTTTGACTTTTTATATACCGTATTTTTCGCCCTATAAGACACACTTTTTCCCCTCCAAAAATGAAGGGGAAATGTGGGTGCGTCTTATGGGGCGAATGCAGGCTTTCGCTGAAGCCTGGAGAGCGAGAGCGGTAGGTGCGCACCGACCCCTCTCGCTCTCCAGGATTCGCGGACCTCTCCCCAAGCAGCGGGAACGTTCCCGCTGCTTGGGGAGAGTTGCCGGCATCCCGAAGCCTGCGCGCGCTGACCTCAGCACGTCCAGGCTTCGCGGACCTCTCCCCAAGCAGCGGGAACGTTTCCGCTGCTTGGGGAGAGTTGCCGGCATCCCGAAGCCTGCGCGCGCTGACCTCAGCACGTCCAGGCTTCGCGGACCTCTCCCCAAGCAGCGGGAACGTTTCCGCTGCTTGGGGAGAGTTGCCGGCATCCCGAAGCCTGCGCGCGCTGACCTCAGCACGTCCAGGCTTCGCGTATCTCTCCCCAAGCAGCGGGAAGGTTCCCGCTGCTTGGGGAGAGTTGCCGGCATCCCGAAGCCTGCGCGCGCTGACCTCAGCATGTCCAGGCTTCGCGGATCTCTCCCCAAGCAGCGGGAACGTTCCCGCTGCTTGGGGAGAGTTGCCGGCATCCCGAAGCCTGCGCGCGCTGACCTCAGCATGTCCAGGCTTCGCGGATCTCTCCCCAAGCAGCGGGAACGTTTCCGCTGCTTGGGGAGAGTTGCCGGCATCCCGAAGCCTGTGCGCGCTGACCTCAGCATGTCCAGGCTTCGCGGATCTCTCCCCAAGCAGCGGGAAGGTTCCCGCTGCTTGGGGAGAGTTGCCGGCATGCCGAAGCCTGCAAGCGCTGACCTCAGCACGTCCAAGCGCTGAGCTCCGCACACCCCAAGCTCCTGGTGTAGCGCAGCGCACCTGGGGGGGAAATAAAAAAAATTTCCTTTATTTCCCCCCCCAAAAAACTAGGTGCGTCTTATGGGCCGGTGCGTCTTATGGGGCGAAAAATACGGTAATACCTGATTGTTACTATTAATGTTTGATGTTTTATTATTATTTTTATGTGTGTTGAAAGCATCTCAGAGTGGCTGGGGTGACTCAGTCAGATGGGGAGTATAAACAAATTATTATTATTATTATTATTATTATTATTATTATTATTATTAGGGAGATGGACACTGTAGTCCAAAACATCGGGTTGGGGAAGGTGATCTATGGTGGGTCTCAACTTGGAGTTCATGAACAGGAGTCCATATGGAAGAGGAACCATCCACCACCAGCACACTCAGAACACCCCTAGCAGTATGTCCATCTCCCCATGTGGTCAAGATGCAATGCAGCACTTACCTTTGACAGCCACCATCCCACCAATACACCGAGAATAGTTACCTGATAGCTCAGCAGGCATCACCCTTGCCTGGAACAGAGCATATTGGAACTGACTAAAGGACTGAATATGAGCAAAGATCCAGTTACTCAGATTCTCATGAAATATAATGGATAGCAGCCAATTTTGCAATTGCATGCTCCTTCCTTCTTTCTTTTTGAGAGGGGCAGCCCTATACAGATTGTACACTATATCCATGGATAAGAAATCGAGATATTGTCATTCTCAGTCACTCCTGTCCTCATGAGCAAAAATTCTCTTTCTTGTTTTCAGAGGTTATTGCTGACTAAAATTATGAGTGCATTGATCACACTTCCAGATACTTCTGGATAAAAGGAAGAAAATAGCTTGAGGCCAGTGTGCAGTTTTGCAAACATCCACTAGATAGAGCTAACATGATTCCATCTCTATCTAAACACAGCTATATAAATAAAGGGGGGAAAACCCCTCTCTAGTCTCTTATGCTTAAGTATGCATATAATGATTTAAACCTCTTGTTCCAGCTAACTCATGGTGGTTGAACTGTCTCCATTCAAAGTGTAAATTACGCTGCTCTTTTAAACAAAGGACACATCTGACTAACAACAGAGACCTGCAGTCAATGACATGGAAGTTATTTCAAAACAGCATGTGGAATATGATGTTCCATCCCAATCCCATTCACTGCCTTTTTGTCCTTGCTAGTCTCTTTGTGTCCTGGCTCACAGCCACCAAAGTTTCTTTGACTGCCCACACTCTTCCTGCTAGCAGCCTTTCTTGTCCCTTATTTATGTAAAATATCTCCACTCATTTTTATATATATGATATTTCAGGGCTGGAGAAACTGTGGACCTCTAAAAGTTGTTGAGTCCATCTCTCCTCAGCCTTAGCTAGCAGAACCAATAGCCAGGGATGATGTGAATTTGAGTCTAACAACATGTAGAGGGCAACAATTCCACATAGTATTGTCTTCAAACTAAGGATTGGACCTCCTATTTTTGTCTTGTTCATGCTTTTCCACTCGCTGCCCACTGCCACTGTCCATCTGTGACATTGACTCTTGGCTTCCTTCTTACTTAAGATCATTAGGCCTCGGTTTTCTTGCTTGATCAGCTCTCCTGTTCCCCCAATATTTTATTGAAGATTCCAAGGAGAGGTCTTGTGGTTTTTACTAAATGATGAAATTTACTAGTCTCTGGAATGACACACAGAGAAAGGAGGAGTAGGGAGTCTGACACTTAATTGCAGTAATTGGGACAGTGGCTTCTGTTATGTATTCAGTGGTCTGTGTTTGCCTGAGCTTGAGTCTGGACTAAGGCTTCTGATTCGATACATGATATCCAATCACAGAACAATTCAGGATTTGGCTCTGGCATTGGCCTTTAACTCTGAGTTATGATTCGCAGCTTGGAAGTTTAGATAGCCAATCACGTTGGGAGTGGGAGTGGCCCAGACCTTCATAAATGTGTATAAGCATTTGCTATTCCCCTGTTGTCTAGTTCTGTTAGTTCAATAAAGGTTCTTGCTGTTGCCACTGTGTCTTGCCTTGTGGGAACCCACCTACACTTCAGTTTCCAACCTTTTCATTTCCAGGAAATATGTTATTTCCCACAGAGCAGTTCTTGGTCACATTCAAGTTCTATGGGTCACTGGGCATACCTGTTGAACTGCTCCTCTGCCTCGTGTGTACATGCTCTATATTCCCCTCCAGAAAATGTTGGTGGCAACTGGTGCATTAGTTCCCTTGCTGGTGGTTTCCTCGCTGTGAGAAGTCAAGTTACAGGAAACCAGGCAGAGGGCCTTCTCGGTAGTGGCACCCACCCTGTGGAATGCCCTCCCACCAGATGTCAAAGAGAAAAACAACTACCAGACTTTTAGAAGACATCTGAAGGCAACCCTGTTTAGGGAAGCTTTTAATGTTTGACAGACTATTGTATTTTGATATTTTGTTAGAAGCTGCCCAGAGTGGCTGGGGAAACCCAGTCAGAAGGGTGGGGTATAAATAAATAATAATAATACTAATTATTATTATTATTATTATTATTATTATTATTATTATTTATCTTTAAAGTTTGCCGAACACTACTGCTGCTCTCATTGAAGTACCACTCAGAAACATCCGAGGGAACTTCCAGGGAACTCATGGCATGATAGACAAGAGATCAGATTACGATGCACACTGTTGTAGGCCAAACTATGTTGCTCAGTGAACAACATCAACAAAAGGCAAAAACTTGATCAAATGTTCCTGCCACTCCATGTCATTTGCATCCCCATTGGGCACATGGGTTTGACTGATATTTGCCAGTCATTTTGGAGAGATGAGAAAGGTCTTGCAAACTAAATAAATGACATGACATGAAAGAGTGCAAGAGGAGGCTTGGGTATGGGAAGTGAATAGATATATCCTAATTTATATAATTAATATATCCTACTGCACTGTTTATGCAAATGCTAGGGGGAATGGGGGGGGGGGAAGAGATCAGAGCAGAGAAAGGAGTCTCATGGCAAGTCAAAATGTTGGTCCAGCTAGTTCATTACAGTATTGTCTATCAACACTGATTGACAGCCCTTCCTGTTGACAGAAGTGAATGTCTGTTAAGCATTGCGGGGCTCCGATATATATCTATGCAGAGACGGTATGTGCCCCTCAAGGGGTCTTTAGCATCACTTGGGGTAGGGATGAGAAGTAGACTGCAAGCTAAGCATGCTTACCCGGCGTTAAAATCCTACTGAATTAAATGTATTTCTGCTGTATTGCTTGCAAATGGGAGGGAGGAGATGCCATTGAAGATAATGCTAGGAAAATGCTCAGTTTTTCTTACGTCTTCTCAGCTGACAGGAATCATGACAGTGCTATATTTATATTGAGCCATAAATTAGAAATGAAGACAATATCCCACTCAGCCTCATCAGATTCTCAGGGCTGAATGACCCTTAAAATGAAATATGAAAATGAACAGCAGAACAAACAACTTTGTCGTCTTGGCAGTGTATAAGTTTAATAATGTAGTATTGGTATCCATAAGACACAAATGAAATTTATTTTTAAAGCAATGCATTTTATGTACTTGTTTCCTTTCCAAAAATAATTTGGTTCTTTTGGTGGCAGGTTTTTTGTTTTTGTTTTGCTTTTTTGTTTATTATTTATGTGAGACACTTTGCATTTTTCACAATATGGGTTATGCTTTTGAATGTAATAGTCAGGAAAGCTTAAACTTTACATGGACTTCTTTTTTCTTTTAATGACTTTTATCTCACTATTTTATTACACTCTGCTGTCTTCCCTCATCCTGTACTGCAGCATATGCATGTCATTTTTGATTAGTTAAAGCCTTGCATTTATTCAGGAAAATAATTATGTTACTTTCGACAGTTCTGACATATTGCAGGGTGAAGGTAGATTGTTGAATTACATATCAAAGAAGGTCTGAAGCTACAAAACCAACACTTCCCTATGTATGAAAATTAGGTACTGTGCCAAAATGTTCCCTCCAATTTCTCTGAAGTTTTCTTCTACCACAAAATATTTTTTCCACCTTATTTGCAGGTCACTTTAGAGTTTCCTTTTAATTTTGGTGGGTGCAGGGCTGAGCTAACCTTATTGTTTTACGGTGTCCCAGTGGCATGGGTTTCTCCCCTGCCCACCTCACATCCACTAGGAATGACAGAGAAATCCATTTTCAATAGATTTAAATACAGAATTAGATGGTTCTGATGAGAGTAAGCTTTGATCTCATTTGAACACCTCTTGTGTCAACCACCAGCTTAGGTCAAAACCACTTGTACATTGTAGGTTAACAAGAAGTCTGACTAAATATATGAAAAGTTATGTACAAAGTTGTGGATGTAAAAATAAATATATGTATAAATGTGTCAAGCCCTATGCTGTACTATAGTTCTGCAGCATAATTTTATTAGTACATTACACACACACACACACACACACACACACACACACACATTATGGAGATTATGGAGAGAAGCAAGAATGACGGGGTTGGTAGGGAACTGTGCAGATAAACTAAAAATTGAGATTTTCTGAACAGCAGGCATTTAAACAGGTCTGATTTTACAGTTTTAACCAATTTTTACCTTTTTGCATTGCATTTATTGCACACTGCTTAGAGACAATTGGAGTTAAGAGGTACAGAAATTGGTTAAATAATTTTTGTAAAAAGAAGAAATAAAACAAACCCGTTGTGGCGATCACACAGGGTCCCCGGACGTTTCACCGTCTATTGATCCCTGTGCCACCACTTTATTTCTTGCTGCCACCACCCAGGCCCTACCTGGGACAATACTGAGTCCAGTCAGGGTTAAATTGGAACACAAACTTCTGTTTCTTTATTGCAGTTTAACAAGTGTGTGGTTTCATAAACGGTATCTGTCAATTACAATCATGGGGTGCCTATCCAGACCTATAACTTCCGCTTCCTGCTCTCACTCACTAAACCACCTCTCAGATGTTTACTTGTCTTCCTACTTGTTCCTGACTCACCTTATTTCGCTACACTAACTCAACCTCCCCACAGACTCTATCCCAATTCACTCCCACTCCAACCAACCACCCAACTCCCAACGAACTCCTCCCTTCGCCCCTCCCAAAGCAGGTTTTATAGTCCCTCTGACTCCACCCCCTGGGTTCTGATTGGGTAACTTGTTTAACTATTTCACCTCCAGCACTCTCATATGTTAACGTCACACCCATTCCTTATCTTTCCACTACGTAAACCTGTGAAATAAAGCAGGGGTATAAATGCAAGCTCCCCTGCAGTTTAGATCTGCAGTCTGGATCATGCATTTAATACATTGGACATATTTAAAATGTAACTTTAACTTCTGTTTCACAGCATATTTGTGCACACATGGTTGGAAGTTTGGGGACCACTCAAGCTTGCAAGGGAGGGTTTGCATGGGGTTAAGACAGATAGAGTGGGGGACATCCACTTTTCCAGACTATTCCTGTACCTTTAACCTAGAAGAGCTTTATTTTATGAGGGAATGTTTTATGTTAATAATAATTTATAATAATTTATTATTTGTACCCCGCCCATCTGGCTGGGTTTCCCCAGCCACTCTGGGCGGCTTCCACAAAGACCAAAAATACACTTTGAGATTTGGTGGCAATCTCTCCTATATATAAGTATTTGGAATGACCATATTTAGAACTGTCTGTGGTTTAGTTGCCCTGTGTCAAGAAGGATACCAGAATGAATGAAAAGAGAAGTCCAGGTGAAACGGTGAAGGGTTTGGAGCACCTTCCATAATTGGAAAGGTTAAGAAGGTTGGAGCTTTATAGTTCAGGGGGAAAGTCAGCTAAGTGGGAACGTGACAGAGGCTCCTGAAATGGTTGTGGATCGAGTGAACAGTGAGGCCAGTTTTTTCTCGTAAAAGTAACCAAGTCAGGCAATGAAATTGACAGTGGATACAGGGCTGAGACAATAAAAGCACCACTTCACATACAGCATTGATAAATGACAGAATTCATTATGACAATATGTGATGTGATGCCACAAGCTTTCAGGAAATAGCCATAATAATGGTGCAATCTTCCCCAACCTGGTACCTTTCAGACATTTTGGACAACTCTCATCATGAGACTGTCTCATGAGACCAGGGCCCTGCAGGATCTGATTTCTTTCCGCAGGGCCTGTAAGACAGAGTTGTTCCGCCTGGCCTTTGGCTTGGAGCCAATTAGATTCCCTCCCCCCCATTTTCTTTTTTCTTTTCCTTCTCCTGCAATGAGGCTACATTTTAATATTTTAATGTTCCATTATTTTAATTTTGTATTTTATTTTTGTTTTTAAGTTGTAATCATTCATCTTGTTTTTATTATTGCTTGTAAGCCGCTCTGAGCCCGGCCTTGGCTGGGGGGGGCGGGGTATAAATAAAAAATTATTATTATTATTATTATCAGTGCTGACTATTTGCCAGGTTCCCTGGGGCTGATGGAAGTCCAACAACATCTGCAGGACACCAAGATGGGGAGCAAATTGTAGAGAATAAAGATATCAGCCATGACAGTCAAATGCAACCATTTTGAGGCCATAGACTTCTGAGTATGAGATGCTGGGAGCAGGCAAAAGGAAATAGTTTTCTCCAATTTCCCTCAGCATGTGACCACTGGAGACAGTGGGCTAGATGACATGGCTTGTTGGCTTGACCCAGCACAGATGCTTCTTACGTTACAACTATGTAGGAGAACAGAAGCCTTCTTTAGGCATTCAAGTTGAATGCCTGTCATCATAAGCAGGAACATGTAGGGCAAGAACTCTCTTCCTATGGTGATGCTGTGTGCACTGGGTACACTCCCCAGCTGATGCATGATCACTTTCACCTTGAAGAGGACTTCCTTCTTCAGATATAGGATTTCCAGCATGGGGATGGGAATCATGGTCAGTCAGGACATTGAGAACTGTATTTTCACTCCAAAAAAAGCAGTGTGTATTAGAAGAATCTTTTAAAACACTCTCTCTCTCTCTCTCTCTCTCTCTCTCTCTCTCTCTGTGTGTGTGTGTGTGTGAGAGAGAGAGAGAGAGAGAGAGAGAGAGAGGGAAGGATTGGAACCATTTTGTGTATATCATAGAACACAACTTCCTGAGTATTTGTATGAAGTTGCTTTTATTACAATGCAAAGTTAAACAATATACTTGTTAACAAAATCATTGAAATAGTCCAGAGGGAAACTAGTAACAATTTACTTTACTGAGGAAACTGAAAAAAGTGTAATTTGAAGAGAAATGAGCAGAGAGGTTTTGTCTTTCTTACTTCAGGCCTTGTATATAGTAGGGAGATATACAACCAAGCATACAGTGGTACCTCGGGTTACATACGCTTCAGGTTACATACGCTTCAGGTTACAGACTCTGCTAACCCAGAAATAGTACCTTGGGTTAAGAACTTTGCTTCAGGATGAGAACAGAAATTGTGCGGTGGCGGCGCAGCGGCAGCAGGAGGCCCCATTAGCTAAAGTGGTGCTTCAGGTTAAGAACAGTTTCAGGTTAAGAACGGACCTCTGGAACGAATTAAGTATGTAACCAGAGGTACCACTGTACAGGTGAAAAATTCCCACAGAACTACACAGCCAATCAAGTCACATAGTACCTCAGCAAAGATCACACCAC
The DNA here is from genome assembly GCF_965113315.1 of Podarcis vaucheri. Classification (NCBI taxonomy): domain Eukaryota; kingdom Metazoa; phylum Chordata; class Lepidosauria; order Squamata; family Lacertidae; genus Podarcis; species Podarcis vaucheri. The sequence continues at coordinate 75,714,865 of NC_138766.1, forward strand.
TATGAATGATTGCTAAGCAACACCTCCAGCACCACAACTCCAGCTATTTCACTTTAACACTAATAGAATTAACTGTTAGGTTGCAAATGGAATGATCTCTGCTATTGTACTTCCAACAATTGAGCAGCCTATGTACACAACACAGAAATCGCATCATATCGTCTGCACTCTTAGGTATCTTGTTAGTTGGCACCTGGAGTATGGGGACCTACAGATATAAGTCCTGGATGCTGCCAAGACAAATATTTGGTTCTAGGGATTATTTTTGACAGTCAGAATAAGGCCCCAAAATTAAGAGATTAAAAAGCTCTTGATTTGCCCTTAAAAGGGCAGGATGTTCCCTTTAATTATGTTATGGAATTTCTTGCCGTTCCACTATCTTTCAGTAACCCAGTGTGCTTTCAGGAAGTAAATTTAGCCATGTAGGAGAAAAGAAAGGTTTCTCAATAAATCATTTTTATTGGGCTTATCAGTGGAACTTGAGGGGGGCAATAAAAGTGAAGAAGTCCAGTTGTTAGTCTCCAAAACTACTAATAGACAAAATCAGCTACAATCTAGACACACTTTAGATCACTGTAGAATATCAGCTCTAGTTAAAAGTGAAGGAAGCAGATCTGTGTATGATACAGAGAAAAAAGAGTTTTGCTGGCTGATTTATCTGGTGTCATACAGTCCAGGAAATTCAGATTTATGTTTTCAGCTGAAGATTTAAATGCTAGAAGCAGCTGTTCTTTACCTGCCAAACTATAGACTTTTGAAATAAGATCCCAGCATTTATTTATTACTATGGCAGTGAAACCTGTTTAGGAATGAAATGCTTTCAAGTACTCTAGAATTAGACAATCATAAGTTGGTGAAGGTCACAAGCAGAAAAACAAGCTCTGCTTCACCCCCACTTTTCTTCTCCTTTATTAAGTTTGGTATATCTTATAAAGGCATCTTGGGAGTACTGTCACACTCTAGACAACAGTTGAAAGGTTGCAATTTGCATGATTACAAATAACAGTAGAAAAAGAATTGTATTTCTCTCCTGCAGATATGTTTATTGCAGTGAAAACTCACAAAAAAGCACCTATAATCAATCTAGACCACATTTCCTAATGTGGTGACCTCCTAGATGTTGTGGGACTACAATTACCATCTTCCCCAACAATTTGCAATGGTGGACGTGTCCTGACTAGATGAGTCCAACAGCATTCCGAGAGCTCCATATTGAATACCCCTGACCTAGATGTGTTGAAAACAGAGTCCTCCATACGTGTAATTCCATATTGAGGGAATTTTGAATATATTGCCCCTGAAAACTATGTTTATGTATTAATGTGCAGGTGTATACATTGCACTGCAGTCATGACAGGTACATGCCTATCCAGCTGTTTGGAGCTGCATCTCTGGGGAGATCCACCAGAAGGATGCTTTATGTGGTGGGATATGATGGAAGGCATGTCTTCTACAGATGCTTACAAGCCTCCCCTGGATGTTCAGAACACCTGGCCATGTTTAAGAGACTGGAAGTGTTGAGCATTTCTCAAAGACAAGCTCCAGAAACCTGCACACCATTCTAGGATACAGTCAACCTATTTAGCTCAGTTTCTTTTTGTCTTTCTTACATCTAATTGTAATTAGTCCACTCCTATGGCCTCCACTCCCCACCCCCAATAATATATACATTTTCTCCTTTGGGCTACAACTAGCAGGGGTCTATAAATCTGTACTATCTAGTCCCAATGTATAACAACTGAAATCAATATTTTAAATATTATCTCCCAGTTTAAGGGAGAAGCGAATTCTGCTTAAAATCCACTAAAAACACTAATTTTCTTGAGGAACTTAATCCTGCTATTTTGGAGAAAATGCCCCCCCCCCCAAGTTATCTTGACACTGTAAAGTTTCTGATTTAAACCAAGGTGGTAAGCAGTTGAAAAACAATATATGAAGTTTGGTACCGCTAAGTGTTAAAATAATCTAGGGTCCATGTTTGAAACTGAAGGGTGGTTCCAGAATTTAGATATATAATGTTCTTCAAATCAAGTATTTATATATTATGTCTTACCACTGGTAGTTATTTAGTATCTGTATCTTTAATCTGTTTCCACTCAAGGCCAAATGCAGGCTGCAGAAATTGCTTAAGTTTCTTTTCTTGTCAGAGCTGACCATCCCCTCTCAGAACCTATATTGGATGTACATATGTAGACTCTCTGCCTTATGGATACCAGGAGAAGGTCTGGGAGGCACAATCTTGTTCCAACTATTCATACATGCATCCTGCTTGAATGTTTGGTCAGAACTTATAGGAGTTGTAGTCCAAAACATATGGAGGCTGTTGTGTTGGACACCCAGGGGTGAAATTTCCCTGCACCTCAGTTCCTTTCAAAGATGGAAGGAGCCCTTCCATTCACCAAATGGGATGAATGTTACAGGGACAAATCTACATTGCTTCAGCAGTAGGGCTGCATTATATGACTTCATCCTATCTTCCTGCACCACAATCCTCTGCACATATAGTACTGAGAAGTTTACATATAGTACTGAGAAGTTCAGTCCCTTCTAAATTAAATGGGGCTTGTGTCATAGTAGGTTTGCGTAGACCAAATGTGTTTAGGATCAGGCACTGATCAACCTTCGAATACCTTGCTCCAGAGAGTGCACAGATGTCTTCACAAAAATTTTGAAATTTGCCATGCAAACTATCCAGCCTTCATTATCATCTGTTCTATTTGAAAGCTTTCTTGACTTTATTCATAAATGCTGTTCCTAAAATAATCTCCCAGACACAGATGTTGCCAGCATCTTAATTATCTAATCCTTCCACTTTCCACCATCCCATTATCTTATTGCAAGTCAACACCCACCACAGTTCTAATGACATCCCTTCCTTGTCACCCAAGACTTGCACAAATGCTTTTGTGCTCCCCCCCCCATTGCTGCTCTGCAAGCCTGACAAGATCATCCATTATAATCTTTCGAGCCACCTCTTTTGTTCCCTGACATACCTCTTTTAAAAGTCACGTCTCCTTTTTGCATCCCCAAACTCTGCATCCAGTCAAAGCCAGGCAGGTGGTGATTTATGATTGCTGTAGCTAATGGGCTAAAGTTTCACACTACTGCTCTGTGTTCAAATATTTTGTTACTCCTGTCACCCACTGCCATTTTCTTTTGTACTGTCTTTCAAAGCATGAGAGCTTTGTCATTAACTACTTGCTTATGCTTTGTCAAGTGCTGGAGATGCTTCTTCCATAACATCCTATTTACATAAAAAAAAATTGCTTGGGAGGCGTTTGCTACTTGAGTGCAAAATATGTTGACTCTCCGAAACCAGGGATCTTATGATGAAATATTTTGTCTGCATTTAAGGGAAACTACTTTTTTGAGGTCCAGGTCTAAAAAGCCTGAGAAAGCCCCAGCTCCAGTGACAAAGCATCAAGTAGCCCAGTTGTATTAAGCACTAGGGTTGTGGACCAGGTTCGGCCAAGTCCCAAACTGAGTTGGGCCAATATAGGGAATCCAGAATTTGGACAAGTCAGGTGAGGACAGTCTTGGATCTTCCTGAGTTAGTTTGGGCCCCCTCAGTTATCTGGGTTGTTTGTGGGTGGGGCATCTATCAGGAAGACTGTAAACCCCTGCAGAATATGATCCTTTGGGTGCTCTTTCAGAAGCCCCTTCCCCTCAGGCAAGCAGCTTGCAAATCAGCACACCAGAAGAACAAAGCTGGCAAGCAAAGGATTTGATACTGTGGGGTGCAAGTGCCCCTTCCCCAAATGAGCTGGCAAAAAAGTGTCCGGCAGAATTCTAACTCTTTCCCTGCCAGGTCCTGTCACAACCTCTTCCCAAGGAAACAGTCCAGGCCTACTACTACCAGCCATGACTGGGCTGGCAAGATACTGGGCTCTGGCTGGGGAGAATCAAGTAGGAAACCATGGTAACACCTCAGTAGTTGCCACAGTGATCATGTACTTGCTTCAACATGTATTCCATTCAGAATTCAACTGGCATTGATCATGATACCATTAAAACTTCCCAAACCACAGTTGCCGGTGGCCGAGTTGTGAAGTGGGTGGAGGTAAAAGCAATATTCACACCATGAACAAACAATGTGTGAACTGTATTGTATTGGGTTATTCATTTTTTTTAAATAAAATTTTATTGGTTTTTCACAGTTTTTATAAACACAAACAATACACAATACAAACAAACAAACACACAAACAAACAAACATGTATAATTTCATATCCCTTTTTCTTAAACCTTACTTCACCGACTTCCCCACACCTCCCCTTTCTACATCCCATTTTCCAAAATTATTTCAGCAAATCCTAACACTTGGTTTTTATCAAATTTTGTCATTCTTTTCTTTTACTTAATATTTTACAGCTGTAATCCCCTTTTTTCCTTAAAACCTCGACATTTTAGCATTCATTAATTTTGCAATATTTCTTAAGATAAATTTTGAATTTCTTCCAATCTTTGTCCGCCGTCTCTTTCCCCTGGTCACGGATTCTGCCGGTCATTTCAGCCAGTCCCATATAGTCTATCACCTTCATCTGCCATTCTTCCAGAGTGGGTAGATCTTGAGTCTTCCAGTGCTTTGCGATGAGTACTCTTGCTGCTGTGGTAGCATACATAAAAAAGATTCTGTCTTTCTTTGGCACCAGTTGGCCGACAATGCCCAAGAGAAAGGCCTCTGGTTTCTTAGGGAAAGTACATTTAAGTACCTTTTTTCATTTCATCATATATCATTTCCCAGAAAGCCTTAATCTTCGGGCACGTCCACCAAAGGTGATAGAACGTACCTTCAATTTCTTTACATTTCCAACACTTATTGTCAGGCAAATGATAGATTTTTGCTAGCTTGACTGGGGTCATGTACCACCTATAGATCATTTTCATAATATTTTCCTTTAAGGCATTACATGCCGTAAATTTTACACCGGTGGTCCACAACTGTTCCCAGTCAGCAAACATAATATTATGACCAATGTCCTGTGCCCACTTAATCATAGCTGACTTAACTGTTTCATCTTGTGTATTCCATTCCAGCAACAAGTTATACATTCGAGACAAATTCTTAGCATTGGGTTCTAACAATTCTGTTTCTAATTTTGATTTCTCCACCTGGAAACCGATTTTCCTGTCTTGTTTATAAACCTCCATTATTTGATAATAATGGATGCATTGGGTTATTCATAACAGAGATTGCACTGAGCGTCCCTACCAGTGTTGGTTCCCAAAGGTCAGGGGTGGTGGACCTTCTGCCTACCCAAGAGCTAAATTTCCTCAGAAGTAATGTGTTAGCAGCCATGTGCCAATAGTGCAGGCATAGGGAGCCTTTCTCAGCCCAAGGGCTACATGTGCCACCTTCCAGGGGCCACATGGCAATGGTGAGTAAAGCCAGGTACAGACTTCTGTTACTCGCAGCATAGACTATTTGGTCTAGATGGGCCAACAGCTTAATGCAGCATTTAGCAGGTTCACTGACCTCAAAGGGACTTACTTCCAGTTAACTACGCATACGGTGGCTGCATAAGCAGGGCTAAGCTCGCCTTACATCAGATACTTAGCCATGGGAAATGTAGAAGAGCTTCATTAGTAACAGCATATTGTCCTTAGCAGACTTGGGATGGTTAGCCAGTTGGATATTGTTGGCATAGCTTCCTGCCATCAGCAAATCTACGCCACAGTTGTGGCTGGTCTCTTGGCTGTTGAAATCTGTGTCCATCTTTTTGAGTGGCATTACGCCTGCCCACAAGACGTGATTTCCATTCAGCTCAGGGAATATTTGCCAGAGTCTGTGATTTCTGAAGGCCTGCTTGCATAATAGTCCACAGCCTATCTCAAATATCTAACAAGAATCTCAGTTTGATAGGATGCTGCCTGTTCTTATTCTGTCTTTTGGCTGGGTAATTTTTTGTTTGTTGAATTATGTGGACTAGAGGAGGCGAGAGAGGCTTATTTTACATAGTAGGTGTGATCTGCCAGTAAGGCAGAAGGTTTACCAGTGAGTGCATAGGAAACCCATTACGAACAGTTGTGGGTGTCAAAATGCATGTAGATCAAAAGGAGCACTCACCAGATACTCTGTCTTTGGCAAACTTCAGATTAAAAAACCCCACAGAGATTTGTGCTGAAAATGTGGAAATAAGGGCAAGAGATCACAAGTGAAACTTCCTTGCCTAAACATATCTATAGGCAGAATATGGTTCCCTCTAGTTCCAAGATCACGGGGTTTTAATAAAAAATATACATGCACGTGTTGCAATTAGTGATGCTGATGAATTTCAGAATTACCCTCCTGAGCACAAACCCATCTGGAAAGTACTTTTAGAAAGGGTTGTTAGTCCCTGGGTTTGTTGTATATGGCAACCCCCTTTTAAAAAAAAATCTTCAGGGAGTGGAATAAAATTCTCTCTTGAAAAATATCAGCAGGGGGGCTTTCCATAAGAGATTGATACGAGACAGCAGACGGTGGAATTGGACTTTCTTAAACTGTTTTCGAAAAGAATTGCAGCCACTTCAAAGGAGTGGCAGAGCTGTAATGAGTGGCAGTAGCAGCATGGCAACATTCCACATTAAGAGAGGCCCAGTGAGAGCAATGCTATGTCTTGAGCATCATTAGTCACCAGGGACATTCTTGGTTAAATCATAACAGTGATAGATGGCCACCCACACTTGTATCAACGTATTTTGTTGCACAGATGACTTCCTCTCATGCATTTACTTATTCTGGAAAACCCAATAAGCATTATTTTAAACAACAACAACAACCATCTCCAGGCAGCTTCAGGGTCCCCATTTGCCTGCGGTCAAGTTGAGTTCAAGCCAGCTAAATGATTCTCCCAGCCCCAATTTTAAACATATTGTATTCCGGACAAGAGTAGAGCACAGCTTGTTAGTTTCTGCAAAACAAGGCTGCATTCAGCTCAAGTATGCACAGATGCCCTTTCTTTCCTCCCAGCTGCTGATCTTCAGACTTAGCTCAAGATTTTAAAGTCAAGCTGATCCTGCTCTTTTCTTTTCTTTTCTTTTCTTTTCTTTTCTTTTCTTTTCTTTTCTTCCCCCTCTGTCTGCATTATCAATAGTAAGAGATATCCCACAGTGGCTTTAATATACAGTGGTACCTCAGGTTACTGGGAGAAAAGCAATGACAAACCTAGACAGCATCTTAAAAAGTAGAGACATCACCTTGCCAACAAAGGTCTGTATAGTAAAAGCTATGGTTTTCCCAGTAGTGATGTACGGAAGTGAAAGCTGGACCATAAAGAAGGCTGATCGCCGAAGAATTGATGCTTTTGAATTATGGTGCTGGAGGAGACTCTTGAGAGTCCCATGGACTGCAAGAAGATCAAACCTATCCATTCTTATGGAAATCAGCCCTGAGTGCTCATTGGAAGGACAGATCGTGAAGGTGAGACTCCAATACTTTGGCCACCTCATGAGAAGAGAGGACTCCCTGGAAAAGACCCTGATGTTGGGAAAGATGGAGGGCACAAGGAGAAGAGGACGACAGAGGACAAGATGTTTGGATAGTGTTCTCGAAGCTACCAGCATGAGTTTGACCAAACTGCGGGAGGCAGTGGAAGACAGGAGTGCCTGGCGTGCTCTGGTCCATGGGGTCACGAAGAGTCGGACACGACTAAACGACTAAATGACTAAACAACAACAGCAACACCTCGGGTTACAGACACTTCAGGTTACAAACTCCACTAACCCAGAAATAATATCTCGGGTTAAGAACTTTGCTTCAGGATGAGAACAGAAATCACAAGGCCCCATTAGCTAAAGTGGTACCTCAGGTTAAGAACAGTTTCAGGTTAAGAACGGACCTCCAGAACGCATTAAGTTCTTAACCCAAGGTACCACTGTATGCTCATAAAGCATAAATAATAGCCATTACTATTTTAGCCAGCGTGCCACCTACCAAATCAAACCATGTGCCATTCCATTTGATGACTGAGATGGCAACATAATGTAGCTTCTCTGTTTATTTTTCCATTCCCTTTTTTCCCTTTTTTTTAATAAAAAAAGATAATCATGCCTTTTTATTTGTTTATTGCATTTCTATCACACCTTTCCTTCAAGGAGCACAAGGTGACATGTGTGGTTCTCTCTCCTTTCCATTTCATCCTCAAAACAACCCCATTTTTTTAAAAAAATAAAAATAAAAACACAAGTCCTTCTCTGATTCTCCCAATGGTAACCTGCTGAGAGCACCAGAAAGGAGAGGAGATTTCTGTTTGCTGGACAGAAGTGGTGAAATGCAGATTTGTTTTCTTTTAAAAAATGTTTCAGCTATACCTACAAGGGGGTGAGCAGGAGGAGTCAGGAGGAGGTTTCTGCCCAAGTGCAATAAAATGCTATAATGAGATTGCCTAATGAATCACTAGTTCACTATTTTGAGACATTTAAGTTAATCCTCAAGAAAGTATTATTGACTGATTCTGGTTTCCTTTTTCTGGGTTCCCTTTAAAGGGGAGGGGGGGTGTACGGATTTTCCAGGATTGCAGAGGGAGTTATGTATTCTACCAGTAGGTAAGGCAGAGTTTAAATATATATATATATATTACCGTGTGGCCACAGAGTTGCTCTAAGCAGGTATGAAATGTTAAAAGGAACCCTCAGACTACATTGTAAGTACTTTTTTAAAAAAAAACCTAGGTAGATTTATTTATTTTTAGTTTTCCCCTAACTCTCCATCCCAACAACTAGGGTTGAAGGAGAACTTCAACTCAGTTATCATTTAAAGCCGAATTTATAAAATTCATACTTTCAAAATCAACGTGAGAACCTAAACATAGCCATTCTTCAAAATTTGCTCTTAACCCAAATTTTGTGATGCAGTTTTCCAACCAAGCAGCGCTTACAAAACTGCACATCTCATAGTGGAATGTGCCTAGCAATCAATCTAAGAGTGTAGCCAACATTCAAAAAAGGATTGTGTTAGCAGAAATTGCATTCAAAAATGTGTACTCTAGTCAAAACTGCATACAAGAAAACTCTGTTTATTAGGAAACATTCACACAAAAATGATGAAGAATTTCATAAGCAGCACTTTTTTCAGCCAGAACTCACCGAGTTCCAGTACCTCTATGCGGTGCATTCTGGCACCTCTTTAGCATTGCTGTTAGAACTTAGGTTTGTCTGTCAAAAAAAGGTGGGAGTTCCTGCAGTGTCCATAAGCAATTTTTTTCATGCAAGTTGCTGCATATATTTGTAGAGCTAAATTTAAAATTGGAAAAAGAAGGAACTGGGAGACTCAAAACTGGCAGATCCTTCCATCTTTAACAAACAGCACCACTGTTCCTAAGAGATGAACTCTAGAGTGCTTGTAAATGAATGAAAATGGCACAGGATAGAAATATACTGGCGCATCCATCACCAATCTTTGGTAGAGGCCTTTTCCATAACCGACTAGCTGATCCTCTTAAGTGAACATCCAAGGGGTTGAGCATGGGACCTTCTGGAAGCAAAACGTGTTCTCTGCTATGGGGCCTCCCCAGCTCAACATGTGATCCATCAAGCCAAGCACTGCCTATCTGCCCTCCTGCCATGTATGGTGGCATATCAAGCAAGTCACAACATCCCCACCCACTTTTTCAATCTTGCTGGGACTGAAGAATCAGGGGTTCCTTAACCAGCTGAACAGGCCATACATTTCACCATAAATAGACACAAACAGAAACCAATGGCTGGAGAAAAGGGGGTGGGAGACAGTAATTGCACTGAAACCGACAGGATAAGAGCTTGGAGGTTGCATGCTCAGTTTCTAAGTATGCCTGAGAAAGACAGATTAGAACCTTATGTACAATGAATAGCCTGTATGCTCTTGATATTTCCTTCTCTCCCTGGCTGCTGAAAAATGCTGCAGACATTACGTTGACCTGTATTTATGAACTGTGGCTTCAATCCACAAGTCACTCCAAAGTAGGCCTGTTCAGATTGATAGGACTAATGCAATCCTCATCCATGCAAGGTAAATGAGTGGGCATCTTCTTAAAGCTTCAGACATATTTCCTAGCCATGAGTATAATGCTTAAGTGCACATATTTAACGTCGTGGGCAGATAATCCTCTGTAAGTTTTACATTAAATGTTTTCTCCTTTCATGTGAGAGATCTGATAATCAACCTCCCTGGTTCTGAAGGGATACTGAGCCATTAAAGGAATTTATAGACCACCAGGCTGATCCACTATGTCACTTTTTAAATATTATTACCCTTCCACATCCTCCCCCGCCCTTTGATATATTTCCCCAGAACACCTTAATGGAACAATGTGTCAGTTTATGTGTGCATATCATGGTGAAAGTGAGAAATGTATTTGTCAAAACATGGAAGGCAGCAGTAATTCCCTTCATGCTGATTTACTTGCAGAAAATGTTGTTATTAGGTGCTCAAAAGAAAACCGAAACAACACCCCACTGGTTAGGATGGTGCTGAAGTCTAAGTAAACAGAGAGATAAACTATCTTTGAAGATTCTGGAAAGATTTCCAAAATGTCCTGATGCATCATATTCATAAGAAGAACACTCACAAGAAATCAATATCATCATAAATATCCCACCTTAACTACCTAGCGGTACTAAACTATAAAATATAGCTGCCTGTATAGAATTATACCCTGGAAATGAACAACTGCAAGATGATCATAGGAAAGTCAAATAAGAAATCTCGGAAATAACCCATCATAAACTGAGCAGAAGAGAATTAAAGACCAGGCAGAGCGGGATGGTATCAAAACAAATAAGTCCAATAAATCAGATTGGAAGGTAAGGAAACACAAACTACAGCCAGTTATGGCTAATTAACTTGATTTAAGAAGATTTACAGCCTGAACTTATCATACCCTCCAATGTTTCAGAGATGAAAATCGGAGCAGTCATGTATATGCTTGCAATATCCCTATTTTTTATTTACCCAACAAGCATTGCTGTCTGAGCAGGCAGTCTGTTGTACATTCCCCTCAAAGGCTTTTTCTGTGCCTGCTATATGATGTACTCATATACTCTGAAGTAGTAAGCCCTGTACTGGACTTCCAAAACAAGTTAGGTGGAATCTACACACAAATAAAAAACACTGTGAAAATGCTTTTTTTAAAAAAATAAGTTTTGAAAAATACATTGGATTTTGCATAGCTCACGGTCGCCATCTAGTCTCACATTTGCACATTGCACTTTACTACACATTTAAAACCTTTTATTTGCAGCTGTGCAGCTGAGTTCTTGGGTGGCACTGTAGTCTAAACCATAGAGCCTAGGGATTGCTAATCGGAAGGTCGGGGGTTTGAATCCCCCCGACGGGGTGAGCTCCCATTACTCAGGTCCTGCTCCTGCCAACCTAGCAGTTTGAAAGCACATCAAAGTGCAAGTAGATAAATAGGTACTGCTCCGGTGGGAAAGTAAATGGCGTTTCCGTGTGTTGCTCTGGTTCGCCAGAAGCGGCTTAGTCATGCTGGCCACATGACCCGGAAGCTGTACGCCAGCTCTCTCAGCCAATAAAGCGAGATGAGTGCAGCAACCCCAGAGTCGGTCACGACTGGACCTAATGGTTAGGGGTCCTTTTACCTTTACCTTTAGCTGAGTTCTTAGTGAACCAACCAAGTATCCATGTTTAATGATGCTGTTATAGAATAGTTGGAACACAAGCATGTTCAGCAATGTTTGTTATCTGGATAGAGGTGATCACTGAGCATGATGAGATGGAAATGAACCTAGCACACACCTGTGCACAGTAAGAAGCATTATTGAATGCCTTCACTAGAATCTCCCCCAAACTAGGAGGGAACAGAACAAGTGCCTTAATGTTCATATGCATCAGGGGCTGGGAACATTTCTCAGTCTGAGGTCCATATTCCCTGCTGGATGATCTTCTGAAGGCCACATGGTAGCAGGCAGGACCAAAGGCAAAAGTAGGCCAAGCAATTAATGTATATTTGAACTTTGGTATGGTAAGACAGTTTCTGCACTCACATACACCCCTTTCTTTTTATTGTATTTATTTAGGCCATTTATTTATTTAGGGTGACCGGGAGAGATGAAGAGAATTTAGCCCAGCTAAGGGTTAACAGATTGCAGGAAGAAATATCAAGAACCTCAGATATGCAGATGACACAACCTTGATGTCAGAAAGTGAGGAGGAATTAAAGAACCTTCTAATGAGGGTGAAAGAGGAGAGCGCAAAATATGGTTTGAAGCTCAACATCAAAAAAACGAAGATCATGGCCACTGGTCCCATAACCTCCTGGCAAATAGAAGGGGAAGAAATGGAGGCAGTGAGAGATTTTACTTTCTTGGGCTCCATGATCACTGCAGATGGTGACAGCAGCCGCAAAATTAAAAGATGCCTGCTTCTTGGGAGAAAAGCAGTGACAAACCTAGACAGCATCTTAAAAAGCAGAGACGTCACCTTGCCGTCCTAGGTCCATATGGAAAGCTATGGTTTTCCCAGTAGTGATGTATGGAAGTGAGAGCTGGGCCATAAAGAAGGCTGATCACTGAATAATTGATGCTTTTGAATTATGGTGCTGGAGGAGACTCTTGAGACTCATGGACTGCAAGAAGATCAAACCTATCAATTCTGAAGGAAATCAGCCCTGAGTGCTCACTGGAAGGACAGATCCTGAACCTGAGACTCCAATACTTTGGCCACCCCATAGAAGAGAAGACTCCCTGGAAAAGACCCTGATGTTGGGAAAGATGGAGGGCACAAGGAGAAGGGGATGACAGAGGACGAGATGGTTGGCTGGACAGTGTTCTCGAAGCTACCAGCATGAGTTTGACCAAACTGCGGGAGGCAGTGGAAGACAGGAGTGCCTGGTGTGCCCTGGTCCATGGGGTCACAAAGAGTCGGACACGACTAAACGACTGAACAACAACAGGCATAATTTGTGACATTGCACATTATTGCTTCTCGTGGAGCATGTCTGTTGAGGGATGAACCTTAGGTTCCAGTTTCCTGACATTTTGGAGCTTGAGCAAATATGAAATAGTCTTATCTCTGATCTTAAAACTAGCAGTGTGCTTTTTTTTAACCCACTCAATATCCCTATTATTTCTGATGAAATGACTAAACAACAACAACAACAAGGGTTAACAGGCCATTTATCTCTCAGCATGAGAAAAGAGAGCAGGACCAGGAAGTTTTTGAGGACTTCTGAGTTTAGACATGTTCCTCGCTCAGTGTTGGGCTGGGGGGAGGATATGGCGAGAATAATTTGGCAGGGTGTGTCCCGTGATGATAAGAGCTATAGATGTGCAAGCGTGACGTTGTCCCCAGCTGTGCCTGGCTCTTAGAGGCACAGTAAGAGAGCTCGTCACACCAGGAAAACAAGAAAGAAGGTGGCAGCTCCATCGGAACAGTTTGTCCTTAGATTTAAATTATTTGGAAAGGAAGCGAAAAACAAAATTACCTCCATTGCTTCATTTCTGTGCTGAGGTGAGCTGAGTGCTTGGAGGTTATTTTTAGCTACTAACCTTTTATTACAGATGAAGTGAACAGCTGTTATTCAGGTGATAATTTTCTAATATAGGGTACACACTCACACGCAGCATATGCATAAAATGAAAAAGGGGGGAAATCAAGCAAGCTAGTATGAAAATTATTTACAGGGAGAAAAGAATAAAGGCTGACCGTCCTACCTGATGCTTTCAGGGAAGGTCAGTCATTTCATCAAGCCAAGAAAAGAAGAAGCAAGCATTTTGTACACTGAAAAATAGAGGAATAATTACTGTAGTAGAAAGTACAGCAAGAAACTAAGAATCTGACTCGAACACGTTTTCCATTCTGGGCCCTGTGGGCACAATTGCGTCCTTGAGGTCCTTTGGTGCCCACAAGCCCCCACCCACCCACTTCCCCCTTGGTCATGAGCTGGTGGGGGTGCTTAGCTTTTTCTCTCTCGAAAAATACAAAGAGCTAAACAGGAAGTGACTCTCTTTCCCACTTCCTCTTTCAGCTCTATGTGCTTTCCTCAGATTAATTCTGTTGGAGGAAGAGGAGAAGGAGAGGGAGGAAAAGGAGGAGGAGGTGTGGTGGTGGTGGTATGGGGAACCTGTGACCCTCACATCATCTCTGACCATTGGCCATACTGGCTGGGGCTGATGAGAACTGGAATCCAACAACATCTAGAGGGGCCACAGTTTCCCCATCCCTACTATAAAGTATTATAAAGTCTTGTTAGCCTTGTTAGCCCAAGGTTAGCAATGGATTCTAGCCATCATAGCGATGTTCTGCCTCTGCATACCAGTTGCTGGAAATCACAGACAGGGAAAGCAGTGTAGAAGTCCGATTCTGCTTCCCATAGGCATCTGATTGACCACTCTGAGAATAGGGTGCTGGATTGGGTAGACCTTTGGCCTGATCCAGCAGGGCTCTTCTCATGTTTTTATATTCTCAATAGGTCCCATGTGTTTTTTCTCAGTACGTGGGCCAATGATGTCATATGGCCTTGAAGAAAATGTATTGGAGCCTCTTTCCAGTTTGAGCAATTTCTAGCAATACCCCCCAAATATGCAGCTGAATGCTCCTGGGCAACAGTGTAATAGGTGCCACATTGCTTTGATTTTCACATTCACCTTCTGCATAATCAAGTTGGCTTAAATAATTCTATGATGTTATTTCATTGCATTAATAAATCACATTTGCCCACTCAGGCAATACATTTTAATAAGTGTTTACGGAGTTCTGCACCCACTTCAGATGGCACTCTGTTACCCTTTGATCTACCCCATTGCTTCCTCTTCCTGCATCTAATAATTGGACATGTACTCCACAGTGACCTCAGCAATGACATCAGCCTACCTTTACATGGGCCAGACATCACATGTTGCTACCTTGGGTGAGCATTTATACTCTGTTTCATGACAAGGATGTAAAATAGCTCCAGAGCACAGGACTTCTAAATTAATTTTGTGAATTATTTTTAAGGGGATGCAGGAGATATTAGTAGAACTGATTCACTGGAATCCCTACGTACAAAAAAGAGCTAGGATGGTTTTAAAATAAGTAAAATATACTACAGTATGGGAGTATGTAAACAAAATTAAAACATTATTTTGCTGGGCGGCTCCCAGCAGAATAGTAAAAACACGATAAAACATCAAACACACACACTCAAAAAATGATACTTGCCCATTGACATCTGGGGAAAGGACTTTTTTAGGGCAGCTGGGGAGCCAAATAGGTAGGCCTAGCAGGACCAAAGATTCCCTACCACTTGCATCAGTATAGGTTCAGCATTTGTAGTAACTTGATCGTTGAGTGTGTCAGCACCTTTTTCCCCCTACAATCTGTCAGGGACGTGGTTGAATCGAACGCCTGAGAAGAGTCTGACTCTGGAGATGAAGGAATGCCAGTACAGAGGGAGCCAGAGTCTGACTCTGGAGATGAGGGATTGCAGCCACAGACAGAGCCGGAGTGGGTTAGTTCCCATCAAGAGTTCCCAGACTCAGATAGAGCAGCAGACTCGGAAAGCTTGCAGGCAGAGGGAGGTGAGAAGATGGATGACATTGAGGGGGTTGCTATGCAACTGGGAGGGATGTTTGTTTGATAGCGGGGGGGGGGTTCACCCACCTTCTTCCCAAACCAGAAGAGCTGAAAGGGTTAAAATGCAATGGAAGTACAAGAGAGGAAAGACTGGACTTTGGTGCCCTTCGTTCTGCAAAAGGGACGGAGACTCAGAGTGACCAACTTGTAGCTAAGAGCGGCAGGTTTGGAGCTGCGCTCTGGATGTTAATTGTAAATAGTGTTCCATAAAACTGCCAGGGACTCAATAATTCTTATTTGGGCTTGCTCGCCTGCCTGAGACCATTACACAAACAAGCAATGTATAAATTTTATGAAATAAATAAAATAAATAAATAAATAAATCTTTATTTTTAAAAGATTATTCATTTCAGCTTCACATGGCCACTTTCCACCAAATATCAATGAATTTTCATCTCATTGAGCAACTCTTTCCTATTCATTAAGATCAGGTCAAGAATAACCTATCCTCCAACTTTTCCTCCAACTTTTGAGAGAGAATGTCACCAGCAGGACAACTGTTCACCATATATGTTGGTTGAAAAGCACATTTTGACATGAATATAAACAAGCAATTGAATGAATGAATAAACCCCCTTCCATTAGGTATCCACAACCCTGGGCGCATTCATGGACACCAAACAACACTGGACACGCCTGAAGCGATTTTTCAGGAAGTAATAGGGCGTGCAACTCAACAACCTGCAAATCAGCAACAGTGGCAACAACAGGTAGCAATAGAAAAAGTTCTCAGATATTGTAGCTATGAATGGAGTGAGCTTGCACCACACATAATTACTTAGTCCATGGTTTTATAGTGCAATCAAATTCATTTCACATAATGGGAACTGCAGCTTACTTGAAAGCACTGAATATCTTAAATTATATGAATTATGTCTAAAATTATAACACACAATGACACAATCCAAACTGAAGTTTCGGAGGACTGGCATACAACATTTGATGGGCTTTGAAAGGTTGGGAGAAAGTACATGAGAACCACAATCTTACCAAAGTGTCAACCATCTCTACGACTTTCTGAATTTCTCATAGCTTCCCTTTGATAAGATGATCCAGCTTTAATTCCTTCATCTTGACTTGTTAATTTTCATTCTGGTTTGTACCCTCACTGCTGCCTTTAATAATAATAATAATAAAATCTCTCCACTGGCAAAGTTTGAAAATTGTAATACACTTTTTGCCCTCTTCTTCTATATCGTAAATTAAGCTATTATGGAAGTTGGCACCTACCACTGACCCCTGTAATACTTTTGCCTGACACTTGCTTTCTCTTCCTGAATGGAAACATTGCTGTATATAATTATCCTTTGCTCAGAGTCCTCCAGCCACTTTGAATCTCTGCATGATGACAGCCATTCATAATATACCCACTTGTTCACAAACAAGGCTATTGAAACTAATTTGGAGAGTTCATATAAATAAAGAGATACTGTTGGCAGCTGCTCTCCCTCATTCCAAGCAATGCACTCACTACAAATGGTGCTGGTCATGTTGTGGCCATATTTGCTCCGCATTTATACTGGCCTGTGCTAAACCAGCCTCATAGTCTTCTTGACTTGTACTGGCATTTCCATGTTAAAAGCAGACACTCATCCATTCCAGATCAATTGTACACAAGGTAATAAAGAAGATGGGGTGAATGGAAAGTCCCAGGAAAGAGAACTTAGGAGGTAGCAGGCACACTATCTATGTGGGGCCATGGGGGCCGAGCCTCCTCAATATTCCACAGCCAGATGGGTCCCATTGGGCCCTCCCATAGCTGAGACTAGGCCCTATTGGGCATTTTGGAGGGCGTGACAGGCCCCGTCGGGCCTCTTCCTGTCATGTGACATCGTGTGCATTTGCCACCACCTTCCGCCCATGTGGGATGGAACCCGGCACGCTTGGGAAGTAGTCTCAAGAAAAAACCACAGGAACATAGATAGCTGCCTTATAGTGGAGTCATGCTAGAAAAATGCAACCTGTGCAGCTGATAGAAGTAGTGTGACTCATGCAACACATTGGCGATTAATATACACAGAACAATAATTATACATACTTTATCAACCTTCTGAGAAAAATACAAAACATTAAACAAAGCCACAAAGACTTGCGAACTACCCAGCCTAAAATGAACTTATAATGTCTGGTTTCAATAGATTTTTCAAATGTTTAACTCAGTCTTTTAGATAAGTTCATGAAGATACCAACAAAAGGTAAGTTCGGTGATATTCACAATACCAAGAGATGCCCGTAGAGTTGTAGATAGATGTCAATGAAGTTGTAGACGACAGGGTGCCGGCGTTTTGCACCTGTTTCACCCTGGCAGTCCAAGTAATCAAAAGGCCGCTGTTCACCCCCGATGGAGCCCTTTAACTGAGGCTTGCAGGCAGCACACTCCCAAGATAGTTTTCCGGGCTTCTTCAGTGGTCTAATCTCAAAGTCTTGATACATATATTGCTATTCAATCTTCTAGACAATACTCTTTCTTGGCTTAAGCTTAAGAGACTGATTTGTATTTTTCTCAGAAGGTTGATAAAGTGTGCATAATTATTGTTCTGTGTGTTATAGTGGAGTCAGGCAGTTGCTCCATCTTGCTCAGGATTGCCCACACTGACGAGCAGCGGTACACCAAGATTTCAGACTGGGTTGTTTCCCAGTCCAACCTGGAGATGCCAGGGATTGAACCTGCTCTATCTATGGGCCAGAACTACAGCAGTGTTACAAATGGCCACTCTTTCCACAAAACCGCAAAGCGTTTGGAAAAGCCATTCTAATCCCCATGCTCTTTGTCTAGCAGCAAGATCAGTATCAAATTCTGAGAGGTATTTTTTGCTGGTGGGAGGTGGGGCTTGATGTAGTAAGCTTTAAAGGAGAATTAGATAAATTCATGGAGAAGAAGGCTTTCCATGGCTACCAGCCATGATGGCAATGCTCTTCCTTTATGGTCAGAGGCAGAATGCTTCTGAATACCAGCTGCTGGAAACCACAGGAGGGGAGAGTGATGTTGCACTGAGGGATTCCCATAGGCATCTGGTTGACCACTGTGATAACAGGATTCTGAACTAGATGGACCAATGGCCTGATCCAGCAGGGATCTTTTTTTGTGTTCTTATGTCCTTGCACACAACTGCAAACTGCTTTAGTGTACAGCTCAGCAACTGCTTGCCCAACCACTCCTTCAAGCACATTGGACAAATGATGACCTACAACTGGAATCATTTCCCCCTATTTAATATGAGTGGGCTAAAGATCAAATATTTAATAAGAATTACATGGCATAGCTCCCAACCATCAATGAAAGGACTGGTGATTCAGCATGAAATGTTGGACTCCAGTCAATGTTTCCCAAATAATTTTAAATGGCTGGTGGAAAGACCAAGCGTACTTAATTTAAAAAAGACTTTCTCAGCCAAATCACCCTGTTCCACCCTTTAGTTCAGGAACATCTTCTGAACATCATTAATCTGAGGCCTTTTCCCATCTGATGAACATAATATGGAGAAAACTAAGGCAGTTAGGAAGGTGCTAAGGCACTAAGGAAGCTAGGCAGAAAGGCTTTGCGATAATAGGACATGTTTATCTGGAGATAACAGTTACCACAGGGACCTTCTACATCCAAGGTATATGCTACTGAACAATAGCTCCTACCCTCACCATATTTCCCCTCTGTTCCTCCGCCCACAAACTCTGTTTGATAGGATAGGTTATGCTGTGAAATGGTGACTACCCAAGGTTACCCAATGTCCTCCGTGTCTGAAAGGGCAGTTTAACCTAGGACTCCCTAATCTAACCATCCAATACCGGGGGGTAGGAGATGTGTCTCCCCAGCTGTTGTCTGACTCCAGCTTGCATCAGCCCCAGTCAGAATGGCAAATAGTCAGGACTGATGGAAGCTAGAGTCCTACACATCTAAGGACCACTTTAGTTCAACTGATTTCAATAGGTCTACTCTAAGCATGATTAGGAATGGGGAATAGATTCGGTTCAATTCGGTTTTTGATGAGGAAAAAAACCTCCCCCCCCCCATTTTTGAATATGCATTCGGAAACACGGCTAACCATCAAAGTTTGCAGCTCTCTGGATGGTTTACAATATAAAAACGCAAAAATACATACAGTGGTACCTCTGGTTAAGAACTTAATTCATTCCGGAGGTCCGTTCTTAACCTGAAACTGTTCTTAACCTGAAACTGTTCTTTACCATCCAATGAGGCCTCCCACTGCTGCTGCCACATGATTTCTGTTCTCATCCTGAGGTAAAGTTCTTAACCTTAGGTACTACTTCTGGGTTAGCAGCATCTGTAACCTGAAGCGTTTGTAACCCGAGGTACCACTGTACTATAATAACAAAGATAATAACCACCCCCAACATACAGTTTAATACACCATAGATTGTTTAATTAACCAAAGTCCTAGGAGAAGAGGAGTGTTTTTTGCCAGGCATCTAAAGATATGTAACGAAGGCGCCAGACAAGCCTCCCTGAGGAGAAGATTCTCCCCTCTGGGCCTCTTCAGAGATGGCACACAAAGAAAAGGCCTCAGATGATGACCTCAGGGTCTGAGTTGGTTCATATGGCGAGAGGCAGTCCTTGAGGTATTGTGGTCCTGAGGTATTGTTTTTGGCTATAACCTGTATTTAATGGACCTATAAAATCTGGTGATGAGGTCACAACCAGCACTTTGAATTAGGCTCAGAAACTAATTGGCAACCAGATTCCTAGGCACAACTAAGTCTGGATCCAATCCAATTTTTATAGCTTCATTAGGAAATACCACATTGAAGTCAAGGTCATTTAAGATGAACTTGCCTGGACAGCAAATCATCAAAGTTTTAAAGCCCAATTCTTTGTGTATTTACTCAGAAGTAAGTCTTACTATGATCAATGAGGTTTACTCCCAGGTCCACAAGATTACAACTGTAGATATTTTCTTCTTCTTTTGACACTGTGGTATGTGGGGTACACGAGGAGGCTATCATTTGCTACAATGCTCTAGCTACCTTCCTGAGTTGTAAGCCACATTGAACTCAATAGGGCTTAGTGGCTGAGCAGGTGATGTACAGGACTGCAACGCAAATAGGACTCTTATGCCTGTGAGATAAAAGATGTACTGTGAACACGAGAGGCCTGACATGACTACAGGGCTGCTTTAAGATGAAATGAGATGAAAATCAGAGCAGAAAGGCAGACTATGCGAATAAAATGTAATAACCTGGAGATACGGGAATAGAACAAAGCAGCAATTTGATAAGGATGGGAGACAAGTCGACTCTTTGCTCTCAATATGAAGGGAGGGAAGAGATTAGCAGGTGGTGCCATGGAATGAAGAGCCTTAAAAAAAATGATGTTCCAAAAAAAGAAGTGTAAAAAAGAAAGATGTAATGAAATCTTCTTAGGTCTTGGAAGGGTCATTCCATCAGGTGAATGAAGTAGCAGAAAGAAACAAAAGGCCAACAGGCATAGTTTAAGTCTCCTACACACAGAGAGAGAGCACAGCACCAAAGTCAGCCAGTGGGGAGAAGCACTGAATAAAGCTAAATTCAGAAAATGCAAAGGAGAATCAAAGTCCTACCTCACTACAGTTTTGTTTTGCTTTTCCAGCCACAGGTGCAAGTGGCTGTTTAAAATCAATGAGGTTTCCATCAGCACAGATGTCTTGAGAACAAAGTTCCAAGCTGTGGCAGATTTACTAGTCAATAAATACTGAGTTCCACCAGCATCCCGTTGCCCATCTGTCAGTGGGTGCCAGTTAAGAAACTGAATCACAAAAGTAATTCGATTCTGCCCATCTTTCCTGTACGGCTCCCCCTTGCTGCTGCTGCTGCAGGGGCCATTTTGCCAAGAAAATTGCAAGAATCCAATACTGCAAAGATCCAATATTGCAAAGATTTGATGCAATATATACACCAGGGCAGTTGGGACATAATTCTGCCACAATTCACCAGCTCAATATGTAGTCATGCTTTAAATGGGGATTGGACAAATTGATGGAGCTATGAGAGGATTGGAGAAGATCAGTCTACATCCCAATTCCAAAGTAGGGCAGCGCCAAAGAATGCTCCAACTACCACACAATTGCATTCATTTCACACGCTAGCAAGGTTATGCTTAAAATTCTACAAGGCAGGCTTAAGCAGTATGTGGACCGAGAACTCCCAGAAGTGCAAGCTGGATTTTGAAGGGGCAGAGGAACCAGAGACCAAATTGCAAACATGCGCTGGATTATGGAGAAAGCTAGAGAGTTCCAGAAAGACATCTACTTCTGCTTCATTGACTATGCAAAAGCCTTTGACTGTGTTGACCACAGCAAACTATGGCAAGTTCTTAAAGAAATGGGAGTGCCTGATCACCTCATCTGTCTCCTGAGAAATCTCTATGTGGGACAAGAAGCTACAGTTAGAACTGGATATAGAACAACTGATTGGTTCAAAATTGGGAAAGGAGTATGGCAAGGCTGTATATTGTCTCCCTGCTTATTAAAGGCTGGGCTGGATGAATCCCAAGCTGGAAATAAGATTGCCGGAAGAAATATCAACAACCTCACATATGCAGATGACATAACCTTGATGGCAGAAAGTGAGGAGGAATTAAAGAACCTTTCAATGAGGGTGAAAGAGGAGAGCGCAAAATATGGTCTGAAGCTCAACGAAGATCATGGCCACTGGTCCCATCACCTCCTGGGAAATAGAAGGGGAAGAAATGGAGGCAGTGAGAGATTTTACTTTCTTGGGCTCCATGATCACTGCAAATGGTGACAGCAGTCACGAAATTAAAAGACGCCTGCTCCTTGGGAGAAAAGCAATGACAAACCTAGACAGCATCTTAAAAAGCAGAGACATCACCTTGCTAACAAAGGTCCGTATAGTTAAAGCTATGGTTTTCCCAGTAGTGATGTATGGAAGTGAGAGCTGGACCATAAAGAAGGTTGATCGCCGAAGAATTGATGCTTTTGAATTCTGGTGCTGGAGGAGACTCTTGAGAGTCCCATGGACTGCAAGAAAATCAAACGTATCCATTCTTAAGGAAATCAGCCCTGAATGCTCACTGGAAGGACAGATTGTGAAGCTGAGGCTCCAATACTTTGGCCACCTCATAGAAGAGAAGACTCCCTGGAAAAGACCCTGAGGAGAAGGGGACGGCAGAGGACGAGATGGTTGGACAGTGTTCTCGAAGCTACCAGCATGAGTTTGACCAAACTGTGGGAGGCAGTGGAAGACAGGAGTGCCTGGCATGCTCTGGTCCATGGGGTCACGAAGGGTCGGACAGTACTGAATGACTAAACAACAACAAGGCTCTGAGCGGCATAACACCAGTTGCTGGAAAACGCATTGGGGAGTACTTGTGGGCTTCTTATAAGCAATGGATTAGCCACTGTGGGAAACAGGACGTTGAACTTAATAGGCATTTGATCTGATGTAGAAGCCCTTTTCTTGTGTTCTTATGTTCTACCCATTAATAGATCTTCCGCATTTAATCAGTTAATCAGATAAATTAATCTGTTAGTTAATTTGTGAGCTAGCTTTTTATGCATTCAATATGTGGTCCCAATTAATGAAGCAGCAGATTGATTAAAGAAAAGATTTTTAATGCAACGATCAGCTAAATCTACTCCATTCTTCTGACATTATCTTCTCATACCCAGGATGATATCAGCTATGACTTGGCGATGCATTGCTAAAAATGAAGAAGGTATGAGTTTCCTTCAGAAATATCTATTTATTTTTATGCAAAAATCCACCTTCCTCGGTAAAACAAAATGGCAGCTGCTTTGATTCATTTCCCCATGAAAGAATTTAACCTTGACCTCAAAAAATATTGGAGGCAAGCTTCCAGTTTTGAGGTGAGTAGAACGGTCAGACATTTTTCTAGTTAAACAAGAATTCATGAGGAGTGGAATGCAAGGTAACACAAACTTACTAAATCCTCTCATCAATTCTTCTGTCAGCAGGACCTAATTTGTGCTACATCCATTAATTGTTTAAAGGAACACTCACATTCAAAAAACAAATGTTTTGAGTGCATCTAACCAACCAACTCAGCTATCCAGGCTCACTGCTGTGCTAAAGGGGACCAACTGCATTGCCCTTTCTATACCCATCCCATTCCTTGATCAGCTGTTGTTTCATAATGGAAATAAACCATTTGCCAAAGCTTAAATTGCTGTTATTTATGAGAACTAGCACAATAACCATTCTATGTTTATTTATATTTGTTTTATAGCATGACTTGGACTTTAGATTTAGACATCAATATCTATTTTAGCTGCCCCTGAAGTTTCCCAACAGTAACAAAAATGGACAGTGTTCTTGGGTCCATCAAATCCTACAGGGTATTTTTAAAAAAGAGTGTTGCAAATGAATTGCTTGTTGTCGCTCATAGGGTTCAAAATGTTCCCAGTGCTCCCTCACTCGCTCTTCAGGACATAAGAAACCATTCAATATTTCAACACAAACAGTAAGATCTCATTTTATTGTCAGACTATACTGGATTGATTTTACTCTTCCTCCAAGTCTCTGAGCAGTAATTTTCTATTGTTTCGCTGCCGAGAAACAGGAGAGAAATGTGTGTAATTATATTAACTGGTGTTTAATGGAACATTTGGGGATCGGAATGCATACAGTGAAATTGTCAAAATATTTAAACAGTGGTTCAAAGGTTCACATAATTACCTTATCCATTTGCAAGGATTTTCCCATAAAGCAAGAGAGATACTACGTAATCAAGCAGAAACGACAGAAGGTTCCAGCCAGGAGCAAACTGATTTGGTTTAGACGGGGATGTGACAAAACAAAGTGATAGGGAAATGAGATCTTCATGGATAAAGGTTGAATTTGTTCAGTTCTTACAGCATGATCAGTGAACACATTTTTCTCCATCTGGAAGTGAAGGTGAGCACAGGCCCCAAAGAAGCAACCTGCTTTTCAATATAAAATAAAGCTTCAGTTTTAGAGCTAGTAAGTCAGAGAAACACTAGGATAAATAATATACTAGCATGAGCCATATTGCTATACTGTTTCATGGCCTAGTCCCTAACAATGACTACTGAATCACTAGCAATTGGGGTTAGGAATACACATGGCACCAATTCCTCTCGGGGTGGGAGTTGAGAATTTACACCCAATTGTGTTCAATACAGAACATAAAAACAGCCTGCTGGATCAGGCCAAGTCCTGGATACAGGCCCTGACTTGATGGAAGGAGTTTGAGTCCCTCTGAGCTTCTGTATGGCTGCTAAACCCCATTTTAGTTTTGGGGCCCAGAGACCCTAAACACTATTTTAGGGGGGTGGGTTCTGCCCTTTCAGTATGATTGTCTTGTCTCCCCGTATTGTACGGAAAGGTTCTAGAGTCCCCCATACCTTCTGTGTGGTTCCTAAACCCTGAAGAACCTAAGAATATTTGGTGGTATCATGGATGCCCATCCAAACATGATGCCTTGGGGGAAGAGAAAATGGCAGCTCTGGCCACTGCCAGCCAGTGCTTTTAGGTAATCCCCTCATCCACCTCAACAATTATCTTCTCACAGAAGAGTACCTTGCATTTCGGAAATGGGAGCAAAGCACCCTTCACTTATTTTGGATCATTCCCATCTAGCACACAAAATGACAGTTATCCATGGCTGGACAAGGTCCCAAGATCAGGCACTAGTTGCCTGCTTCCTGAACTACCGGAGTTGTTGGTCAGAGAAGGGAACTGCAGATAGTTTGAGAGATAATGATAACCGTTGTCTAGAATCACCCTGCTCCAGGCACATCAGGTGACCTCAAATGGTCAATACCACACCATCTCCCCCTGTATAGTTCCCAGACCGATGACTCTCCCTCAACCTGAGAAACTAAGCTAACCCTCTGTGCACATGCACACATCAAAATCTTGTTGAAAACAACATTTGTGCATGACACCACTTCCTTTCAACATCATGCTTGAAAAATGACTTTGTTCTCTCCTTCAGCAGGTTAAATTTTAGGAGATGAATAATATGCTTTCGCCCTTTTCAGCATTGTTAGGTAGAAGTCGGAAAATTTCACCAGGTGGCTTACAGAATGAGAGGATTTCTAATATCAACCTCTGCACCAATGATTTCCTAAGCCTTTCGCAGACTCCTAGATACACATCCCTGCACATTGAATTTATTTTCCATGCTTTTCAGGTGACTGCCCTGTATATCTTTCCTGTGGGAGCCATGTTGTGAAAAAGATACAGTGAGAACACAGCTACTGAATTAATCAGAGTGAGTGACCTACCCTTTGAGAATGGAAGAAAAATAAACTTTCCACACAGAGAGAGGCCTAACTATTTGGCACTAAAGCTTTTCTAGATTCATGCACAAGAGACATATTTTTATGAGGCCAATGGGAGACAAATTCATGCACCTGAAGACACAATGGTTGAAACATTTGTTCCTGTCATATTTCCCTGGCAGGAGAGGATAACCTCGTAATATTAGATTAATATATATTAATTCTAAAAGGTATGGGGGGGGTTGTCCTTCTTGCTGAATAAATTGTATATTTTGCAAAGGGTTGTAGAGCAGTTGACTGGTTTCAGTGTATTCATTCAGAGGAGCTCAAACCTTTTCAACCCAAGAGGCCATATTCCCTTCTAGGCAAGCTTTTGGAGCAGCCTTTCTCAACCCTGGGTCCCTAGATGTTGTTGGGCTACAGCTCCCATCATTCCTAGTCAGCATGGCCAGTAGTCAGGGATGATGGGAGTTGTAATTCAAACTCATCTGGGAACCCGGTGTTGAGATACGCTGCTCTGAAAACTGGGCAGTCTTCCCATTGTAGGCAGGTCCATAGGCAAGTAGACAGAGCATTTAATATAACTTTTGCCTTTTATGTAGGCTAGTTTTTACAGACATCCCTATCCCTCGCCCATCACAGCAAGCAAGAGCCATCATCAGAGTTCAAGGACATATTCCAGGCAGGCAAAAACACTCAAAGGGGGATGTGGTCAGGGGAAAGAGGATGTGCTTGGGGAAAGTATAGGTGGCCACATAAAGAGGTTTTGAGGTCTACATTTGGCTCAAGGTCCTAAGGTCCCCTACTCCAGCTTTAGGGCAAAATAATCTGCCTTGGCGGGGGCGGGGTTTGAGGTGCTCTCCAAATTTAGGACTCTAGTGTTTATGAAGAAAGTCTTACTAGGAATCAATTAGGACATCACTAGCCCCAAACAATGTTTGGTGCATTGACTGCAACCCTGGAGAGAAGGAAATATTGTGTCCACTTAGAACAGACTTCATCATAGTGCTAAGGAGACCGCATTTCCCCTTCCCTCTCATTCCCCCCACCCCATGCACTGTTCTGGGGGTGTACCTGACCCTCCAGAATAGATTTGAGGAAGTCATAGGAGCCATGGGGTGAGGAGAGCCCCCTTGCACTACCAGGAGTCCTTGCACTCTTGTCCATTACTGGAGCGGATGAGTTGGATCCAGCCTTTAGGATTGTATCCAATGTTAGTCCAACTCAGAGCAGATCCATTGAAATTTATGGACAGGATAACTTAGGTGTGCTCATTTCAATGGGCCTGCTTGAAGTGCAACTTAGTTGGATACAACCTAGAATCTTCAGAAGAAGTGAGCACTGGCATATTAATACATTTCAATAATGCATTCCCCCCCCCCCCTTGATTCCAAGGCACTGAATGAATTAAGGAGCTCAGGTCTTACCTTAGATTGTTGTCATTGGCATATCTAGAAGTTATCTCAAATGACTCCATATATTTTACTAATTTACTAATTTACTATTTTTGGGGAGTAGAATGAAAGTTATGTTTATTCATATTTTTTTTAAAAAAACCATACAACATAAAAGCATAAAAAATGACAAGGAAGGAGAACTGGAAGGACAGATAGTATAGAGAGCCAAGAATGAATCAGGCATTTTTTGCACATAAAAGACATAATTATCAGCAAATTTCAAACATAGGATACTTGGCTGGGATCCAGTTCGCGCTACCCGCACCCTGCTTTTGGACTTTGCCAGTTTTTCCAAGAGGCATTTGCTGATCAGAAGTTCCATGCAAATAAAGCAAAGCAACTGGATGAGTCGCCTACATAAAAATAATGGATGAATCATATTGATCTCACACCATCATTTTTCCCCCCACGGAATGAATCAGAGGACAAGCCATAAAGGCAATAAATCACAGGGGATCT
Source organism: Podarcis vaucheri (assembly GCF_965113315.1). Taxonomy (NCBI): domain Eukaryota; kingdom Metazoa; phylum Chordata; class Lepidosauria; order Squamata; family Lacertidae; genus Podarcis; species Podarcis vaucheri. Next base: position 75,742,533 of record NC_138766.1, read on the forward strand.
CGGAGAAACTGAACACCAACAGAATAAGATTATTCATATACAAGTCATCCCTGGATACAGGCATAACATCAGAGATAGAAACTGCCGTGCTTTGTTCTCACACCACCTCAGATGCACAGCTTTTCAACAGAATCTGTTTACTCAGACAGCTGTCAGCTATCAAGTGTGCAATAATTGTGTGTGAGATCCAAATAAAACACACGAATGTGTGAACAAGGTCAATTATTTGGTCAAAGGTCTGTAAAAGAAAATGCTTTGGGAACTCAATCTGTTTGTTTGGGTTTAATTCATATTCTTTATAGGAGCTCTGTGTCATAGGCTTTGCTGTCTGGAGGGGAGAGGGGTGGAATCTATTATCCCTTAAGATGTCTCTATTTCTGTTCATTCTTATTACACATGCTCTGACAAAATCTGGACAATTATTATGACTTGTGCCTGTTGAGCATATATCGTTGAGTGACAAATCTCTATGGCTGGGGGTTTGCCTCCTGAGAATGTAGCTGCACAGCTTGCTTGTGCAAATCCCTCCAGAGAAAGTAAGCTTAAGTCAAATCTTTGCAAGGTGACCCAGAAGAAGAAATGGCAGAGCACTCTGGGTAAGCTATTCAGTGAGGCTAAAACAGTCTGTAGCATAACATTGGGTCACTACAAAATGAAAGGATGTAGTAAGAGATTGACTCATAATAATGCTTTGAGCTCCAGAAGGCATAGTTGGGAAGAAGAAAGTGTGGATTGGGATGTAGGAACCACTACACCTGCTTGCCTGTCAGACATAGCCTACTTGGTAGCCAATTTGGTGCCATCCAGATCTTGCTGGATTACAACTCTCCTCCTCCTCCTTGAGCACTGGCCATGCTGACTGGTGTTGATAGGAGTTGGGAGTCTAAGAACTTATGAAGGACACCATGTTTGCTACCCCTGCCAATAGCATTTGGGATGGGTTACCTACTGAATGGATGAATAAATTGCTAATGGTTCTATGGAATCATTATGTTGTAGAAAATTCAGTGCTAGCACTGCAAAGAATGATATCTCTTGCAGGTCACTTGAAAAATCACTGAACCTTCATTGTGACCTCTTCCTAAGGCTCATTTTAGTCCTGTATCAATGAACTTGGTGTTTTCAATTATATTTTGATGGATGCTTTTACTGATTGCATTACATTTTGTATGTTGTATACCGCCTCGATATACTTTTATGAAAATGGGGTTTTAAAATGTTTCAATACATAAATTAAAAAAGAAACAAGAAACCAGCATTTGGTAGGGGGTTTCTTTTTTGGGGGGAAGTGGGTACTCTTGGGGGGGGGAACAGTTCAAAAGACAGATCTAATTTTCTTGTGTGTGGAAGGGTTTGTCTTCCAGGTAGAACAATGATGGATAAAATTGACTGTACTTTGTAACATAATTGATCTTACAGAGTTACTGAAACTGTGGCATGATATGATGAGGAGGATTCATTGCTCAGTGGTAGCGCATATACTTTAGATACAGGAAGTTGTAGGTTAAATCCCTGGAACCTCCAGTTTTGAAAAGGTGATGTGCTTTAAATGCACGGGATGGATGTGACCACATAGTGAAAAATGGAGTATACATTTCTTAATGGACAACCCTGAGTCCATTTCAAAAATTTTGCTTATTTTTTAAAAATTCCATAATGTCTTTGTGCCTGACAACTTTTTTCACATGGGAAATTTAAAGATATTTTTTACTTTGTCTTCCTTCATTTTTTGCTCTTGTTTTCCCTGGGCCCTCTATGATCCTTTCCTTAAGTGGCTTCTCCCTCTGAAACCACTAATCCAAGTGTATTTCCCCCCAACATGTCCTAATAAGAGATTGGTCAGATCCACACCATACATTTAAAGTATACTAACGTACCCCAAAGAATCCTGGGAGCTGCAGCTTGCCCATCACAGTTCTACAATTCCCAGTATCCTTAACAAATTACAGTTCCATTCATTCATTCTCTCTCTCTCTCTCTCTCTCTCTCTCTCTCTCTCTCTCTCTTGGTGGGGGAAGCCATGTAATTTAGATGTATGGGGTAGATGAGATCTGTGACAGGGAGGGTTATGTTTGAGACACTCTGTGTTGCTTTCATTTCAAGCATTTCATTTTCTGACCTTAACACAGAGCCCATACTTGGATTCTGTAAGTAAATCACGGGGAATTTCTTGGAAGCTGCCAACTTGTGTCCTTTTAATGCTTCAAATAACAGTGTGTTAAGGAACGAGACATTCTAAAAGCTGTTCAGTGATTTATCTGGCGTTGGTGATAGAAAATCTTGGCAGGATAAATGACTGGCCTTGAGGAAATTAAACGTAAATGCCTTTCAGGTATAAAAGTCAATCATTCAACTGACTCAGAACATTGACACCAAGAATAAACCTCTCTGAATTGCTGGCTAAGATAGCTGCCGAAGCCATTCAAACAATGTTGTCCCTGATGAACCTGAAAGACAAAAATAGAGAAAGAGGGAAGCTGTAAGATATCAACGTCAAAGGATTCCTAAAGCAGGCAGAAAAGTAACCCAAAGCACTTATCTACCAATGTGGTGGATGCCTTGGGAAATGGAACAGACTGACAAACGCTCTGACAGATTCATGGACTGGGTTAAGTCTTAAGCACCATTCAAGTGTCGTCTTCTTACTGTGGAGCGCCACAACCCCAGAGTCATTCACGACTGGACTTAACTGTCAGGGGTCCCTTTACCTTTACCTTAATCTTCTCTTTCCTGCATGCTGAGAACTCATGGAATCCTTCACCCCATTCCTATATGCAGGTTCTCACGTGGATAGGTTTACAATTCCCTGTTCGTGCGGAGGCTGCAGCAAATTGCTGGTTTAGGGAATAGATTTTAAGGGTTTAGGGGATGGATTTTAGGCGTCTGTCCCCCAAAAAGTCAATAGTTTCAGATTGAGGTTACATAAAAATGCCCAACCATGTGGGTGTTTTCTCATATACATCAATCATGATAGGGAGAAATAAAAGATAATCTAGTCCAGGCAAATTTCCTAAAATGGGATAATTCATAAAATGTGCATATTGGGTGCCAACCTTCATGTTTACCATGAAGGAGATTCCATGGTCTCCTTGGGCAGTTAGTCCTAACTATGCTTTAATACCCTAACTTAAGAAACTTAAGGTTTTAGTTACAGTCCAGTTTTTACCATTTGGCTTACTAAAGTGCCCGTGCATTTGGGAAGATGCATACATGATACAGATCAACTATTTGACCAGCAGCAGCTTAGAACAAAGAAACAGCGGTTTTAAAAGCAGATCACATAACAGAAGAATGGAAGCTGTGGGACTGAACTCTCCACCCCACCGCTAGCTTCAATTTGTCCTGCCAGGTGAAAAACAGGTTATCCGCTGTTTATATTGATTTGCTTCGGTGGGCACATCGATAGTGATCAAACAGCCAGAACCACACCAAAAAGAAAGTCATAGAAAACCTCAACAATGGTGAAACAAATGGAAACATCCATTCTAAAAGTGAGAACTTGATACAAAATAAATTGCATAGAAATTATTTCAGTACGTGAAACATTACGATGGGACTATTACAAGCACTAAAAGTGAGATATAAAAATCTGTTTGCATTGGCTGAGAAATGAAATATAAGAAAGCAATATTTCTAACACACACACACTCTCCAGTCCAACAAACTTCACAGCAAAAGCAGTAAGACTGATTCACCAAATTATAGAGCCATAGATGCCATATACTAAAACAATAGGGAGAGGGAATTACTGTATTTTTTGCTCTATAAGACGCACTTTCCCCCTCCTAAGAAGTGTGTCTTATGGAGCGGATGCAGGCTGCGCAGCTATCGCTGAAGCTAGGAGAGCAAGAGGGATCGATGCGCACCCATCCCTCTCGCTTTCCTGGCTTCAGCAAAAGCAACACACAGTGCTGAAGAGGCGCTGCGCAGAGAGGGAAAGCTGTGCAGCAGCCCTTCAGCGCTGCTTTGCTGGAGAGGCGCTGCGCAGAGAGGGAGATTTTTTTTCTTCTTGTTCTCCTCCTCTAAAACTTTGGTGCGTCTTATGGTCCGGTGTGTCTTACAGAGCGAAAAATACGGTACTTATGTTTGAGAGAGTAGATGAGGTGCAGGATATATATTTATATTCCTAATATTGAGAATGACTTAATGACTTTGGGGGATAATGAGTAAATAAACAGGGCAGACCGACTCTCCATTTCTCAAAGCCCCCAGACCAGCATACCTTCATACAGTCATACCTTGGGATGAATACGCTTCAGCTTAAATATTTTCGGGTTGTGCTCCACGGCGACCCGGAAGTAACAGAGCACGTTACTTCCAGGTTTCATCACTCGCGCATGCGCAGATGCTCAAAATGACATCATGTGCATGCACAGAAGTGGCGAAACGCGAACCGCACACACGCCTTTGCGTCTTACATTCGCTTCAGGATGGGAACGAGGCTCCAGAACGGATCCCATTCGCATCCAGAGGTACCACTGTACTGGTCTGGGGCTGTTGAGAGAGGGAAGGATATCTATCTATCACCAGTCCCAATTCACATCCTTCTTTAGTGTTTTTTCCCTGATGAAAATGTATCCTTGAACTCAATGAAGTCACCCTTCATTGACTGGTGGGAAGTAAGGAAGAGGTGTGTACAGCCAAATTAGCCTGCTCTACAAATATCACATTTGGATTCATTGCTCCACTGACTGTTGCTTCTGGTCCTGCCCACTACTGCCATGTGGCCCCCAGAATCCTGAACAGAAGAGAATGTGGCCCTTAGGCTGAAAATGAACTCCCACCCTGCTGTAATGTAATAAACATGCAGGTGCCAAGCTCACAACAATAAAACCATCCAACAGGAATATCTACTTTATAAAACACTCAAAACGTTTCACCTGGACCAGTACTAGCTTAGTAGCTGTATATTAATTAAAGGTGATCTGCTTTTTTCACAACCAACTATGGGCATTCTAAGAGATGGATCTGTATCACTGAGTTTAACAGAAAGAAACACACTAGGATAATCAACTAGCAGAAGAAGACATCACTCACCTCAGCCTTAAAGGTCCCAGGTCAAATTTAAGACCTCCCATTCACCCATCTTTTGTTGTTTATAATTGGGATGCTTTTCTATGAACAGCTAGTTCCCAGTTTAATCAAACAGAAACATCGGTAAACTCTGAACTCTCAACAGAAAATGTGTAGAATCAAAAGGTTCCCAAATATATCAATGAATCAAAGCAATAGGACATTTCATTTCCAATTAAATAAAAAGTCTGTGTTGTTTCAGCACAGGCATGAATCAGTCACAGAGATAAATTCTCCCCTTTTTCATGTTTTTAATTAGAACAGAGAGTGGCCAGGATTCTCTCATCTAGAGGTCCTTCTGGTGGTACTATCAAAGAGCTGTCAACCAGCAAGACACCCATCTTTAAAGGAAGATATGAGACCCATCACTGTGTTAATCTCAAATACGTGGGGCTGCCCTTGAGACTGACCCAGAAACTCCAGCGGGTGCAGAATGCCGCGGCGAGACTCCTTATGGGGTCTTCGCTGCGAGAGCACATTCATCCGGTACTATACCAGCTGCACTGGCTCCCGGTGGAGTACAGGATCAGGTTTAAGGTGCTGGTTTTAACCTTTAAAGCCCTATACGGCTTAGGACCCTCGTACCTACGGGACCGCCTCTCCTGGTATGCCCCACAGAGAAACCTACGGTCTGCAAATAATAACATCCTCAAGGTCCCAGGCCTCAGAGAGGTTAGGCTGGCCTCAACTAGAGCCAGGGCCTTCTCGGCTGCGGCTCCAACCTGGTGGAATGCTCTGTCACAAGAGACTAGGGCCCTGCGGGACCTGACATCTTTCCGCAGGGCCTGCAAGACAGAGTTGTTCCGCCAGGCCTTTGGTCAGGGCGCAGCCTGACTCCCTCCTCTGGCAACCTGCACAGAATTTTGCTTAATCGGTTGCCATCAATTTGATTTTAACTAATTTTTATAATGAAATATTTTTAGAATGTGTGATTATTTGATTGTTTATTTGATTGTTGTTAGCCGCCCTGAGCCCAGCTCAGCTGGGGAGGGCGGGATATAAATAAAATTTATTATTATTATTATTATAAATACATTTTATGGTAGGAAGAATGTTCTCTGTATTCATGGATGTTTGGCCATTATCTTTTCCGCTCCTCCAGACTTTGGCCAAGCCATAAAGGTCATTGGGGCTTCCTGAAACCAACCTTTGGTTCAAGCAAAAATGGGACCTGCTCTTTCTGTTCAACCCTGTAGAAATAACTCCCAAAAGGACTTAAGTAATACTCAGAATCTCTCTCAACCATGATTTGAAACCTGGATCTGAGGCTGGTACCATAAGAGGGAACCTCATGGCTTACAGTTAATGCTGATGCAACACAAAACAGGGCACAGTAAGTGGGGAAGCTCCAGTGAGGTGGAGCGCATGGCCCTATAGTCCTCCTGAAATCTTGTAACTATGATTATGATATCTAGATTGCTACATCCATACAGGTTCTCTCTGCCTTATCCCAGGCTTTGCTAATCTGGTGCCTCCTAGACCACAACTCCCATTGCCCTGTGAGGAAGCAGAAGTGCCACCACTCTGTACTTGACGAAATTTCAGACGGGAGGGATTTAACAACAACAACAACAACAACAACAATTTATTTATACCCCGCCCATCTGGCTGGGTTTCCCCAGCCACTCTGGGCGGCTTCTAACAAAACACTAAAATACAATGACCTATTAAACATTAAAAGCTTCCCAAAAAGGGCTGCCTTCAGATGTCTTCTAAAAGTTTGGTAGTTATTTTTCTCTTTGACATCTGATGGGAGGGTGTTCCACAGGATGGGTGCCACTACTGAGAAGGCCCTCTGCCTGGTTCCCTGTAGTAACTTGGCTTCTTGCAGTGAGGGAACCACCAGAAGGCCCTCAGCTCTGGACCTCAGCGTCCGGGCAGAATGATGGGGGTGGAGACGCTCCTTCAGGTATACTGGACCGAGGCCATTTAGGGCTTTAAAGCTCAGCACCAACACTTTGAATTGTGCTCGGAAACGTACTGGGAGCCAGTGCAGGTCTTTCAAGACCGGTGTTATATGGTCTCGGCGGCTGCTCCCCCTCACCTGTCTAGCTGCTGCAAATAGGTGGGTTTTTGTTTGTTGTTGTTTTTGCGTTGTCCCCAAAAGCCAGCCCTTGATAATTATCTGTTTACTACTAATACAAAATAGCTGACCATGTGGCTCAGAAGTCAACCAGCCCCATCATTAAACTGATTAATGGAGTAGCTCCAAGGCTCACTAGCTCGCTTGTGCCATTGCACAGTATTATCAAATAAGCAATGCTCAAGTTTATACGAGCAGGCAAAACACCAACAGTAATATTCAAGTCTTTATGTCTTCCCAGAAGCGCAAGGACACTTCAGCATCCAATTTGGGACATGCCAGCATGAGGAACTTCTGGAGGTGACTATTGCCAGTTGACAGTGCTAGATTTTGAGACAAGCAATATTTCTCACCGAGTCTTAGACATGAATCATATTTGGAATCTAATCTATCCAGTTTTAATTTTGAAGAGAGAGAGAGAGTAAAATAAGAACAAGACAAAAGGATTTCATCAGACTTTAAGAATAGGGTTCTGTAACTAACACATTAGCATTTGACTAAATGCTGTTTTTGTTTGTCGTTTTCCGTGTGCATTTCCTCACCAAACTGAAAGAAACTTAGTTTTCATACATAACGTAATGATTTTCTCAGAGAATGGACAGAAGGAAATAGTCAACTAAGGTAAGAACTAGGTGATTTTGAGGGCTGCCTGCCTGACAGAGATCATTAATGGAGAGGAAGGTATACTTCAATTCTATGCAGGCTTCCTCAGAAGTAAACCTTTCTAAACACAGTGGACTATGTCTATTCACATGTACATACTGTATTTATGCATCTAAAGATTTGCAGGAACAGTCAGCACAGTGGGGTGGTTCCACCTTTGGGACGCCAGCATTCTTGCTGGATAATGTTGTTGTTGTTTTATTTATACAGCCACTCTGGGCGGCTCCCAACAGAACACTAAAAACAGAACAAAACTTCAAACGTTAAAAATTTCCCTAAACAGGGCTGCCTTCAGATGTCTTCTAAAAGTCAGATAGTTGTTTATTTCCTTGACATCTGATGGGAGGGCGTTCCACAAGGCGGGCACCACTAATGAAAAGGCCCTCTGCCAGGTTCCCTGTAACCTCACTTCTCGCAGGGAGGGAACCACCAGAAGGCCCTCAGTGCTGGACCTCAGTGTGTAGGCTGAACAGTGGGGGTGGAGATGCTCCTTCAGGTATACTGGGCCGAGGCACCAAGAAGTGAGCTGGGCCAGCATGCTGACCAAGCCAATCCAGACCTCGCACCAGTACACCTGTGTTCCAGCCAATACCTGACCCTGCTGCCACACTGCCTTGTCCCTACACTGTTCAGGTAAGTGCCCTTGTGAGGAGTTTGGCTTTGCAGTACTGCCTCCACCATGTCAGTCACTCCTGATTACTTGCTCATATTCTGCTGTTTTTTTCAGAATAATTCCGCAAACTGGAAGTACATGCTTACAGTATCAGTACTAAGCAAGCCAGCCACTGCTGTAAGCAAAAATCAGGTGTGGGGCAACTCACAGGTTCCTCTTGCAATACAGTAAGGATTTGTGTTCTTATTGCTGCATAAGGCATTGCTGCATTTTTATTGTTCCATAAAGTAGTAAAAAAACCCCAAACAAAACACAGGAGAATCACAGAATTTTAGAGTTGGAGGGGAAGCAGAGGGAGATCTAGTCCAACCCCAAATGAGAAAGTGGGCTGTTTCTACTGTCTCCATCCTTCCCATCTGCGTGTGGTCTTGAAAGGGCAAGGAATGGTGCAGGTGCATAGAGAATAAGTTGTGAGTAAGCATAATTTGTTTCCCTGCTCTCCCTGCTTATTTAACTTATATGCAGAGTTCATCACGCGAAAGGCTGTGCTGGATGAATCCCTAGTCGGAATTAAGATTGTCGGAAGAAATATCAACAACCTCAGATATGCAGATGACATAACCTTGATGGCAGAAAGTGAGGAGGAATTAAAGAACCTTTTAATGAGGGTGAAAGAGAAGAGCGCAAAATATGGTCTGAAGCTCAACATCAAAAAAACGAAGATCATGGCCACTGGGCCATCACCTCCTGGCAAATAGAAGAGGAAGAAATGGAGGCAGTGAGAGATTTTACTTTCTTGGTCTCCATGATCACTGCAGATGGTGACAGCAGTCACGAAATTAAAAGACGCCTGCTTCTTGGGAGAAAAGCAGTGAAAAACCTAGACAGCATCTTAAAAAGCAGAGACATCACCTTGCCAACAAAGGTCCGTATAGTAAAAGCTATGGTTTTCCCTAGTAGTGATGTATGGAAGAGAGAGCGGGACCATAAAGAAGGCTGATCACCGAAGAATTGATGCTTTTGAAGTATGGTGCTGGAGGAGACTCTTGAGAGTCCCATGGACTGCAAGAAGATCAAACCTATCCATTCTTAAGGAAATCAGCCCTGAGTGCTCACTGGAAGGACAGATCGTGAAGCTGAGGCTCCAATACTTTGGCCACCTCATGAGAAGAGAAGACCCCCTGGAAAAGGCTCTGATGTTGTGAAAGATGGAGGGCACAAGGAGAAGGGGACAACAGAGGACAAGATGGTTGGACAGTGTTCTCAAAGCTAACAGCATGAGTTTGACCAAACTGCTGGAGGCAGTGGAAGACAGGAGTGCCTGGTGTGCTCTGGTCAATGGGGTCACGAAGAGTCGGACACGACTAAACAACAACAAGCATAATTTGTGACATTGCACATTATTGCTTCTCATGGAGCATGTCTGTTGAGGGATGAACCTTAGGTTACAGTTTCCTGACATTCTGGAGCTTGAGCAAATATGAAATAGTCTTATCTCTGATCTTAAAACTAGCAGTGTGCTTTTTTTTTTAACCCACTCAATATCCCTATTATTTCTGATGAATTAAATTCATCATCCCTTCATAACATTTATTGGTTATGGATTTCCTTCCTGGAAACTAGTTTCTTGCAAAAGCCTGCAAGCCTGCTAGCAAGACAATATTTTATCTCTCTAGCAAGCACTTTAAAAAAGAGAGAGAAAAAGTTATGACAAAATGCAATTCTTTACTAGGAAAAAGCAAGACAGGAACCGTAAATCTATTTCCGTCAGACCACAAAATTTTAAGCAGTAGGACGACTGACAAATGGGACAATCTGCATTTATTGTAGGAACAGGACTTGAAGTGCAGGATTGATGCTCACACCTAAGAGAAATGTTTGCCATGGATTAATGATAGTTCAGGTTTCCTCTTATGTTTAAGTTGCTTGCTGAAAAATATATGCCTCGGAAGACCTGCTTTAAATTTGGAATTTTGTCACCCACAATATGTGAGAAATGAGTGTGCATTCCATTCTGAGCTCAAAGAAATGTTACTTTTTGTTTTGTATCCCCTTGCAATTTCTTCCCATATATATATATATATATATATATATATATATATATATATATATTGCCCAAGTCCTAGGCTATGGGTGGGGAACCTGTAGCACTGCAAATGTTGCTGGACTACAACTCCCATCATTCCTGACCAGAGTCCCCCTCCTCATCCTGGTACACAGCAGCAATTCACCTGCCTGAACCACTACACCATTTGCTATGTTTTGAAATTGTTTCCTCTAACCAGTTGGATTACATTCAGGTTGCAAAAAAGCTTGCTGTTACATTTTTCATGCTTCATATTTTATCATATTTTAAGCACTGAACACCCAAGTCCAAAGTGAAGTTTCCTCGGTGCAGTTTTAATATTCTCCCGTTGTACAAAACCTCTGTGAAATTCATTTTGCTGGTGCTATGCAATTTTCCTTTAAGGTAACTACAACTATAGTTCTTCTAAGATAGCTAGAAACTATTCCACCCCTTTCAGAATAATAATAATAAAGCCTCATAAGAATATGGACTTATAATCTTTATGGTAAATTCTGCGAATGTTTCTTGTGTCTTGCCCCATCAGTCCCAGCCAGCGCAGCCAATAGTCAGGAATGACCAGAGTTGCACTCCGGTAACATTGGGAGGAAAATGGTAGACCCAGACTTGCATTTAAGAAGAAAAGACGTTTGCTTACACCAGGAGTAACGAAAGTGATAGCCTCTAGATGCTGTTGGACTCTTTCCTCTCATCAAGGAATGTTCTCTGACGTTGCAACTCATTCAAAAGATATTCTACAAAAGAATAATCCAGCTTAAAGCAAGTGGAATCCTAACTCCATGTGTGGTCCCCAGTAGGACCAAGCCAACATTTTAACCTGAAATTTCCCTACTCAGGAGAACCTATAAATATGTGAAATTCAGGCAACCCTATCCCAGTCTGTTACTGCTGGGTCTTCACTATTCTTTTAGGGTTGCATGCACTGACACAGGTTCTATATTAGTTTTTATTCTCTCTCTCTCTCTCTCTCTATATATATATATATATATATGGGGAAATGAACAGAAACCAATGGTTTGTACCAGCACCTCACCATAATGGGACATCACAGTTGGTGTGATTTATCTCTGAGTTGCAATATCGTCCAACCTGTGTGGCCAAAATACACGTGCTCAGGAACCTTCAAATGGAAAGAAAACAGGAAACTTAAAATAGGAAGAGCATGTTCCTTACAGAGGAGACTACCACAGCTGCCTGCCAACATACAGCGCTGAGATAATCAAAGCTCCAACAGGACATTATATAACACGCATTTTCAATGTTTTGTTAGAAGAAAACCATACTGAAACTCTGAAAATTGCAAGTAGGTGTGCTGGCTTCATCTTAAACTTTCTTGCACAGGGGAAAAGATCAGGGGGTGATGTTGATAGCTGTATAGTGAAGGCACCCCTCTGTTCTCTCAAAACAAACTTTCCACTCCACATCTCCAGGGCCAATTCACTTTTCAGGGCTGTATATCAGCTGGAAGCTATTGTCAAGAGGCACCAGGTGCTTTAAAGAATATCTCTGTGAAATAGAGGATTAGAGGACTGTCATATAGAGTTTGATAAATTGGTACTTTGCCAATAAGTCAAGGCACCTTGAAAAAGGCTTGGAAAGGTGCTAAGCAAAAGCAGGAAAGGCAAGACATAGATAGCATAAGAGGTAGAGAAAAGTGTGAAAACTTGGTTCTGCAACAAATTGGATGAGGGAAAATAGCATTGGCCAGATTGGTAACTACAATGTTTTTAGTAACATCTACTGCAGATGACCACAAATGAAAGAGCCATGCAGGGCCTTCTCCATCAGCCCTGACTTGGATCTACCATGGTCCATCCAGAAGCAGTAGGAGTGAGTGGTGGTTTCTGCCTCAATCAATGCTGGATTGGGGATGATGAATTGTTTCAGTTGCAGTATCTCTCTGTTTCTCATTTTTCCAATCTCAAGCTCAGTTCTTAACATATCTGTATCAATTTGTATTTATTTATTTAGGAGAGGAAATAAGTTTTCATGAAAATCAACCAGCATTTTAATGCAAATTTCTCCAATCACATTAAATGGCATCTTACCTAACAAACTCATTTCTTGAGCAATTTCCCCCAATATAATGTATTTTGGTATGTTGCATTCATTAATGTATGCAATTTGATGAACACTTGCATTTGTTGTTGTTGTTGTTGTTGTTGTTGTTGTTGTTGTTGTTGTTGTTGTTATACATTACTTAACGAGAAAACTGCATTGCAAAATTCAGAGAAATGTGAATTTTGAAAGGTGGCAGCATTTTCATTCATGTAATGTTTTAGGGACTGCAAATGAGGTCAGCTCACCTTTAAATGCAAAATTAACAGAATCTCCATTGCCCTTCATTTCTAGTCTTGGCTACCTCCATCCGTCCTTTCCTTAGAAAAAGGCTAAGAGCTATAGATGGAGTATAAAAGGGAGGTGACTGGGCTACCAAGGTGGGTCTGCACTTACCAGTCACAAGTCCCACAGCTGCTAGAACAACCCAAGCTATGGAAGTACAGTGGTACATTGGTTCTCAACTGTAATCCATTCTAGAAGTCCATTCAACTTCCAAAACGTTCGGAAACCAAGGTGTGGCTTCCGATTGGTGCAGGCACACCAGAAACAACAGCCGCATCAGACATTCAGCTTCCAAAAAACATTTGAAAACCAGGACACTTACTTCCATGTTTTCGGCATTCGGGAGCAGAATGTTCATGTACCAAGGTGTTCGAGAACCAAGGTTCCACTGTCATGACCTCCATCCCAGCAAGGGGAATAACAGCAGCAGGAATAGCTGTTGGGATAGAGCTATAAATGGTGTTTTGTTCCCTCAGGTTCTGGAGATAAAGAAGGCTTATGTATCAATCTATTTAAACATAAATCAAATTATTCAGGAATATAAAATTTGCCTTGGCTTCCCCCACTGTATGTACATAGAAGCACACACAAGCTCTCTGAGAAGGCAAGCCCGTTTTCCTTCAGACCTTTCCTTCAAAATGTCTCCCTTGTAAATAATATTTTTGTCCTGTATCATTTGTCCTCTTCAGTGAAATAAATAAATAAAATTATGGCTTGTAGAAGCCAGCTGTAAATCTATGTGACAATGTTGTGGAGGGTTTTAATTCCTCTGACTGCATTTTATTAGTGATCTAATCTTCTTGCATCTGGTAAAAGTGCGACATAAACTCATATTTTATATGGGTAGAATAGCCATGCCTACGTTAATGACCGAATAAATTGTCACTCTGATGTGTCTGATGTGCAACTCGCTCGCAGCTCTTCAGATAGTACTGCAATCCACTGTAGAGAACACTGCACTGAGGACTACCTCAATTTCTGTGATGGGTGTGGTTTTTGGGGTTGCCACAAATATCACTGATTTTCCAATGCTCAGTACCAAAGCCACTTCTATGGTGTTATGGATAACTGTTCTGAACAGGCAGCAAGTCTGAGAAAATTGCTTTAGGGTCCACAAGGAGTGGGGGAGTCTTGCAAACTGTTACACAATTAAGTCAAATGGCACATGACATTTAGACCTGCATTATACTACTTAGACTAGGTACACACTATTCACACAGAACCCTTCAAAGAATCCCGGGAACTGTAGATTGCAATGGGTGCTAGGAATTGTAACCCTAGGGTAAACTACAGGTCCCTGAATTCTTTGGAGGGGATGTGCTTGAGGTGCATGGTGTGTGCACAGCCATATAGACACGTCTGTGCTTTAAAAAAGGGACTATGATATGCAACATAGAATTCCCCCATGTGAGGAGGAGGATGGATGAATCAAGATTCCCATTTGCATGACATTGGCCTACACGCATGAAGCAATGTGTATGGCGCCGCACTACATGGCTGTAATGCGAAGCTAGCAGAAGTGCAGTCACGTGAATGACACACAATTATGCAGATCTGCATTGTGAAAACAGCACGTCTGCTTTTATAGAAAAATGGCCTTGAGCATGAATGAAGAAAGAAATCTTCACAGGACAAATGCCACAAATCCTTGCCAATTTTCAAAACGAATTGTAGGGCCTACATTGATATTTTCCTCTTCAGTGAAACAAATAAATAAAATTATGGCTTGTAGAAGGCAGCTGTAAATCTATGTGATATTTTCTAATTGCTTACCCACTCATGAAGGCTGAAGCATAGCTACTGCATCAGCAATGAAGCAGCTCAGAATGGGAGCTTATGTAAGTGATGGAGGCTCCACCTCTTTCTGGTCCTCGGCCGGGCTGGGAAGTTGCTTCCATACTCTTCCCCTCTCTTCCCATGTAGCCTCATAATTTGACATGTGCCTGCCTGTGTTGCAAGTGGAAAGAGCCCTGCTGGATCAGCCCAATAGACCATCTAGTTCATCATCCACTTCTCACAGTGACCAGACATTTGCCTATGGGAAACTCACAAGGAGGATCTGAGTGCAACCTCACACTCTCCGCTTGTGATTCTTGGCAACTGGTATTCAAAGGCATATTGCCTCTGACTGTGGAGTGGGAGCATGGCTTTCATGGAGGATGTATGGAGAAAGGAACTAGCTTTTCTTTGCCACTAGGACTGCAAAAGTGGCCTTTTAAACACCTGACAATCCACAGTGTGTGGCTGTGACCCTACCTGCCCGCAGACTGTCTCAACAGAGTGGTGCATGCTCTAGTTATCTCCCGCTTGGACTACTGCAATGCGCTCTACGTGGGGCTACCTTTGAAGGTGACCCGGAAACTACAACTAATCCAGAATGTGGCAGCTAGACTGGTGACTTGGGGCGGCCACCGAGACCACATAACACCAGTCTTGAAAGACCTACACTGGCTCCCAGTGTGTCTCCGAGCACAATTCAAAGTGTTGGTGTTGACCTTTAAAGCCCTAAATGGCCTCGGCCCAGTATACCTGAAGGAGCGTCTCCACCCCCATCATTCTGCCCAGTCGCTGAGGTCCAGTGCCGAGGGCCTTCTGGCGGTTCCCTCATTGCGAGAAGCAAAGCTACAGGGAACCAGACAGAGGGCCTTCTCAGTAGTGGCGCCCACCCTGTGGAATGCCCTCCCATCAGATGTCTAAGAGATAAACAAGTACCTGACATTCAGAAGACATCTTAAGGTAGCCCTGTTGAGGGAAGTTTTTAATGTATGACACATTAGTGTATTTTTGGTATTTGTGGAAGCCGCCCAGAGTGGCTGGGGAAACCCAGCCAGATGGGCGGGGTACAAATAATAAATTATTATTATTATTATATGAAGAGTCCATGCTAAGCTTGGTGAGTCACTAGGTTGCTACACTCCTCTAGTCCATCCACTCTGAATCTTGCAATTGAAACGCTATAGTAAATATAACTGTTAACAGAGAGGGAAAAGGAAGTGAGAAGAACAGAAGGTCACCCCCAGGATTCAAATTATTCTAAATTTAACTTCGCTGGACCTAAAAAGGACATGTAGCCAAGAGCTGCAATCTCCCCAGTCCTGCTTCTGATTTCCTTCTCTGTCATCCAGAGACTTCTGGCCAACCCACTCACACGAAGGACTGGTGGGGTGCCTTTGCAATGACAGTCTTCTAGAAACAGAAGGAAAATAATTTGTCAGCTTAACTTTTTAAATTATTCCCCTGCAGAGCTGAAAGAGACTCTTGTGTCTATTGCAGAACAAGCTCCATACAAATTGATAGTGTACTATTCATTCAACCATTTGTTTACTTGCATCTGTTTGGCATCCCCACCATCTCCTAGTCTGGTGAACTAATTAATTCAGAGTGCTTTAATTCTCTCCAATTACACATTTCCGTTTCATGCAAAGAGAGACATTTATCATTATTAATTTTAATGAATGTCATTTATATGTCTTTTGATTGCAATGTAAACACTCATTATGCTCCCCCCCCCCAAAACCCTTTGATACTATTTTTGTGGGGGGGGGAGAGTAACAATTTTTAAACAAGTACCCTATTCCCTTCCGCAATCTCACTAGTGCAGAGACCCAGTCATAATTTTCAACATATTGGCTCAAAAATTGTTTTTGGTTGTTACCAGTATTCACTTGATATATTGTCCTTGAATTCTTTGCGCCAATTATTGCAGAATCAATTACAGTGTTTTTGAGGTATCCGATTGGTGCTTTACAGTTTGTCATGAAACAGAGCGGCATTGTGTTCTAAGGAGACAGATCCTACTAGCAAGTGATATTTTTCTTCATAGAAACCTTGTCATTTGGGAAATTTCCTAGGCCCCAAGACGTTATTAGATGTTCAGTGTTGTAAGTTGATGGATTCCCTTCCAAGTCTTTACGTGCATTTGCCAAATCTCTAAGTGCCGCGCTGCTGTCATCACACAAGCAAAAAGTGGGTTGGATGAAATAACCTTAAGTTTATTAAACCATGAAGGATAGAGACGCTAAGATTGAGCTGGCTTATCCTTGAAATCCCTTGGTCCCTGCAAAAGAAAGCATGCCTTGTAAACATCTAAGATAGCTGAAAATCTTGTAACTCTGCAGCATAGTCTTTCTCATAGTCTATAAGCAATTTCTTGTATGTGTTGTGTTGTGTTGCTGTTGCTGCAGCAATGAAAAGAAGGAATGATGGGATTCCCTCAGTTTTGTTCCTTTTTGCGCCATAGGTTCTACTCTTCCCCATGTTCCACTATGACTTACAGTGGTACCTCGGGTTAAGTACTTAATTCGTTCCGGAGTGCCATACTTAACCTGAAACTGTTCTTAACCTGAAGCACCACTTTAGCTAATGGGGCCTCCTGCTGCTGCCGCGCCGCCGGAGCACGATTTCTGTTCTCATTCTGAAGCAAAGTTCTTAACCCAAGATACTATTTCTGGGTTAGCGGAGTCTGTAACCTGAAGCGTATGTAACCTGAAGCGTATGTAACCCGAGGTACCACTATTTCCACTTTAAAACAGAATTTCTACAGTTACCGTAATTCTAAAAGCAGTACAGGGAACATTTGCTGCTGATTTCACTTAGTTTTGTCCATTCCACAATCTTTTCCTTTAGTCTGGGTTTCTGATGCACACCAGTGCCTGTGACCATTGATGAAGCATACCACAAAAAGAATATTGGTGGCCCCACCGAGATTTATTTTCTCTCTATGTGTGTGCTTCATTGTCCATCAACAGCATGGTTTGAAGGGGGTGATGAAAATGAATTGCAGGAACTTGGAGCTGTGGTAAACTACATTTGTGGTGGTCTCTACAAAGTTCAGAAATGGGAAGCTAACAAATTGCTAACACATTTGGAGTTGTTCTAGAAATCCAGAACTCCAAAAAAGATGGAAAGAAAGATATGTGTTTCATGCACAAATGAAGATTTGACACATTTTGTTGCATGGCAGAACTGTGTGGGTATGCTATTACAAGGCAAATATTTTTAAAAAATGTAGTACAAGGAAAATCTTTTAAAATGTAGCATAAACACCGACAACTAGGAAACACTGGCCTGCGAGTGCTCCTATTGGAGCACCTTCCAAAGGTGTCATGGGCTTTGAAGACCCTCAAACTCAGGATGAAAGGGAGAAAAGAGGAAGGCACGTTTGGCAAACCCTCACCATGATCAACTTCCACATGGAAACCTAATGTCCCCAATTTGGAAGGACATGTGGATCCAGAATTAGTGCCCACAGTCACTTACAGACTCACTGTAAAACCATGTTCATGGAAGACAATCTTACTCGGCTATGAGTGATCGCCAAAAAAGAAGACTAACTGTGCATGCACCAGACATTTAAAAAATATTTTTAGTTGCAGTGTGCAAGATAAAGTACCATTCCAGATTCATTTTCCACTGGAGCTCACTGTGGACCTGTTGGTTGTACAATGTCTCCTCCCCACAAAGAACTTAAGAGGCCATGCTCTCTCCCTCCCCTGCAGCCTGATAGAATGGCTGCTGATAGTTGATGGAGGAGTCTGATGGACCTTATCTTTCAGCAGAGCAGATGGAACAGCCTTGCAATTCCATCACTCTTCCTCTTCCATATTTGTTCAATAAGGTCACTCGAAAAATTAAAATCCCTCACATCTACTATTCATTATCTGAGAGTCCACATCACATTTGTTCACTACGCCTTAAGGTAAATGTACCTTAACATCTCTGGGCAGCCACTTCAGCCAAAGAAACTTTTGTATGTAAGAAATCTATCCTGGTTAGAGAGCAAGCAACAGATTTTGTTCCAAACATTTCCTTCAGGCAATATCTGAAAAATAAGATCCAGGGATTCATTTCTGGGAGATAGGAAACAAAACAGAAAGCCCTCCACAGCTCCTCCCCCCAAAGACACATCATTTTATTTAATTCTTACTTTTACCCCTTGTGGTTGTGGGCATTGCTTGGATTTTTTTAAAAATAAAAAATATATTTCTATACTTCCAAACATTATTGTTAACATGCATGTACAGTAGCAAAGTGCTGAACAATATAAAAAATACATGACTGAAAAGTAAATCACATCAATAAAACAGATAAATACTCAACTTAGAATAATAGAATTTTAGACTTGGAAGTGACCCTGAGGGTGAATCACAGGTCAAGAATATCTGACAGATGGCCATCCAGCCTCTATTTAAAAACCTCCAATGATGGAGAGTCCAACACCTTCCAAGGTAGTCTATTTCACTGTCAAACAGCTCCTACTTGATTGGATCACCACTCAGGAAATGATCGGTAAGCAAATGTGTTTTAAGCAGGTGCAAAAATGCCAACACTGGAGGACGGCACTGAAGTCCATTCCAAGGGGCAGGTGCCACCACACTGAAAGCCCTGTTCTTTGTGGGTGCTAGACAAGCCTTGGACACACGCAGCACTACTAAGCCTTCATTCAGACAGCACTTCATTTCATTTTCCTGATGCTTCCTTACCTGATCATCTCCATCTTTTATGTGATCTTTCACACAGCATCAAAGCCACTGCTGGAAGTCAAATGGAAGATTAGTGGCCATTTCAGCTGCTGAATAAATCCATTTGCAACCACTCCAAAAAATCATGGGAGTTGTAATTTCACATGGGGGGGAAACGCAATGCTACCCTGACATGCCGTTCTTTAGCACCATGCAAAATTTAGCATGTTGTGGTGGTGTATCGCTCAAAAAGCCTCTGTTCCGTAATGCAAAAGGAATGCTATAAATCAGGACAGAGGTGCTATCATTCTAACCACTAAGACTAACACAGCAAATGGCGTGTCTGAATCCAGCGTTTCTCCCAAGGTGACAGCACAAGGGGTATGGGAGGTAAGGTGGTCCCAAAGATAATCTTGAATCAGATAAACATGCTATTATCAGGACCTTACACTTAGCTTTGTATGCTGGCAGCCAGTACAGTTGTCCCAGCTGTGGTGTTGCATGTTGCTGAAATGACACCCCCTTCAACAACCTCTCTACAGCATTCAACACCATCTTTGGACAAGCCTTAAGTCTTACCCTACGCAAAGTACATTGCACTAATCCATTCCGGAAGTTACCGAAGGCTGTGCTACTAAACTGGGAGAAAAACTGTGAAAATTTGTAGGCTAAGGAGCACAAAATGGAAAGCTACAAACCAAATAAATGTGTGTTTTCCCCGCCCCCATGCAGAACTCTATCTGGGCTCGGTTGGAGGAAAGTTACTAATATCCTCATCTATCCTCAGAAATATATAGAAGGTTACTCCCAGCAATAAAAGGGAGAAACCTGCTGTTCCTTTTAAGGGATAAAATAGACTATGATTTCAGCCCTAACTGCCATTCATCTCAAGGATAATGAATACTCGTGGCATTAGAAGCATTTACTCAAATGTGCATTTGTTACAGGCACTCGAAAACAGATTTTTTCAAGAAGGCCTTTAATAGGGGCAATTGCGACTCGATGGAAGTGCTCCACTGTCTTACCCCACCACAGAAGCATCCTCATTTCACAGCTCTGATTGCACTGGCTCGGGAGGAAGCCACATGCCATTCAGTTGGACCTGCTCCTGTGCAAACAGTTTTGAGATAGTGGTGCCAGACATTCTGCTCGTCAGTCAACTAATGCTAACCCAGATGCCAATCTGGGAAGGAGATTTTCCCCCTCCAGCAACATCTGGTGGCTTGGCAAGTGGCTTGGGCAGCTCATTTGGCTTTCCCCAAAGTGCCTCTGGCTCGCCTTCACACACACACCCACACCCACACACACACACACCATTATACTGGTGGCTTATCTGATGCTCCTGCTTAAACCGTTTTTGAGCACTTTGTTCCAAAGAGTTTTAGTTGTGGCAATCAATGTCCTCATCAAACAATTGTTGTTTCACTTTAAAAGCCTAAAGAACCATTCATTGTGGGAATTAGTCATAGAACCTTAGAGCTGGAAGGGACACAAGGGTCATCTAGTCCAACTCCCTACAATTCCGGATTTGGAGGACAGCATAGATTCCAGAGCCTAGGACTTGCTGATCAGAAAGTCGGCAGTTCGAATCCCCACGTTGCTCTGTCTCAGCTCCTGCCAACCTAGCAGTTCAAAAGCACGTCAAAGTGCAAGTAGATAAATAGGTACCGCTCCTGTGGGAAGGTAAATGTCATTTCCATGCACTGCTCTGGTTCGCCAAAAGCGGCTTAGTCGTGCTGGCCACATGACCCAGAAATTGTACGCCGGCTGCCTTGGCCAGTAAAGCGAGATGAGCTCCGCAACCCCAGAGTCGGTCATGACTGGACCTAATGGCCAGGGGTCCCTTTGCCTTTACCTTTATAGATTCCAGCTGGTTGAGTTTCCCCCACATTTTTTCTTTCCTTTCCTTTCTTTTCTTTCTTTCTTTCTTTCTTTCTTTCTTTCTTTCTTTCTTTCTTTCTTAAAAATTGGGCATAAAGCTAGTAAATTTTAAATCGGGGCCATGGCCAAAAGTCAGGGAGAGCAACTCAACTGGACATGATCCACACTCCGCTATTGCTGCCAGACAGTGCATCAAACATTGCTTTTAACAGGAAGCACAGTCATGAAGCGAGCAGAGACCTATAATGGAAGCCCCTTCTTGTATTATTTGCATAGGGTGAGAGTGCATAAAGAAGCAGTGGGGTTATGCTTTTGGCACAACAGCAATAATGCCTCTGAATACCAGTTGCTGGAAACCACAGAAGGTCCTGCTTGTGGGTTTCCTACAGGCAAGGCATCTGGTTGGCCACTGTGAGAACAGCAGGCTGGGCTAGATAGACTCTTCATATGTTATGTTCTTATGCTGCAGCCCAGGGCTGGCCCAAGACTTTTTGGCACCTGAAGCAGAACTGAAAATAGTACCCCTTCCCCATCAGCAAAGAAGAGGTGAGAGAAGAGATACATCAGGAATAAGTGGGGGGGAGGGGGGAGAGAGATTGATATCTTTACTGCCCTGGTGGATCCCATGCGGGGATTGAACCTGCAGCCTTGGCATTATCAGCACCATGCAGGCCTGGGAATGTCTACTGTCTGAAACCCTGGGGAACAGTCAGTGTAGACAATATTGAGCTGTACGGACCAGTGGCCTGATTTGGAGAAGGCAACTTCTTGTGCTCTCATGTCACGAATGTTTGTGGCCTTTTCAGGGGAAAGCTGCTGAAATGTCAAGTTGTCGCTGCCCAGATTTTCCAGAATATAATAGCGTTCTCCAGAGCTATTGTGCAAAAGCCTCTTGGCGTTCAATCAAAATGACCTCCCCTGAATCAAATTCTGATTCCCCATCCCTCCAAGTCAATAGATGGTTGTTGCTTTGCTGGAGGCACTGCACTAAAGAGAAGCCACAGTGGTGCATTCAGTCTGATCAAGCTGATATCTCAGCTTTTTAGCATCTTCCTCCAAAACATGCCTAGCTATTAAAAGCTGAAACTATTAAAAAACAACAACATGGCTTATAATGTGAACAGTTTGGTCACGCAGGACCTAGTAGGAATTTTTTGCCTACCCACTTATTGTCACATGCCACTTACACAGCTGTCAACTTTTCCCTTTTCTTGCGAGGAATCCTATTCAGAATAAGGGAATTTCCCTTAAAAAAGGGGAAATGTTGACAGCTATGCACTTGCGGACAGGATTTTTTGACTACTCCAAACTGTGTAGCAGGTGCATTATGCAGCTAGTTGGCCCACTGCGCTTAAATAGGTTTATTTGGTTACTTTGGTGGTAATGTGCGGGAAGAGGAACAATTAAGTTTAGCTAGGTGCATTGGCGAAGGAAGGCGAGTGTGGGGGGGTGCAATGAGCACCGGGTGCCAGCCGTGAGGGCAGGTGACATCCCTGTGCCACCTACACCTGCTTGCTGCACGGGCGGCACCTCCGGACGCTTGCTGCATGGGCAGTGGGCCACTAGGGATGATGCTGCCACAGGCGGCTAGCGATGCCCCCCCCCAGACACTCGTCGCGCAGGCAGCAGATGGCTAGTGACGTTCCCCATGCGGGTGGCTAGCAGTGCCCCCCCATGCTCACTGCATGGGCTGCAGGCGGCTAGCCCCGCCCCATTGGCCAGATAGCCACGCCCCCACATCGATATAGGTGCCGGGGCAAGTAGCTCCGCCCCTGGCTAGGTGAACCCCTTCAGCACCTTCTAAGCCAGTGATGGGCTAATGCTGAGACTTGCCACTAAGGGCATGGGACCTGGCGATACCCATAGAATCACAGAATTGTAGTGCTGGAAGGAACCACAAGAGTAATCTAGCCCAACCCTCTGCAAAGCAAAAATCCCTGAAATATGACCATCCTACCTCTGCTTAAAAACTTTCAATGAAGGAGAGTCCACCACATTCCAAGGCAGTCTGTTCCACTGTCAAGCAGCTCCTACCATCATAAAGTTCTTCCTAATGTTTAGTCAGAATTAATTTTCTTGTAATTTGAATCCATTGTTTCAAGTCCTACAGTCGGGAACAGCAGAAAACAACCTTGCTCCATCTTCCATGTTTGAAGATGGCTATCATATCATCTCAGTTTTCTCTTCTCTCAGTCTTCCCCAGAAAGTGTGATCTATGTAGCTTTGCCTTTAATGTGAACTGATTCTAATTTATATCCCCATTCCAAACTCCACAACAGGGTGTCAATCTGGATTCCACCCCATCACATGATGGCAATGAAATCACTTTCATTTTAAAACTCAGAAGTCCTCCTACACAGGGTGGATGACAATATCTAGCAGTATTTTACCATCATCTGAGTCCTTACAATTATCTGAAGACACTTTCCTTACCATAATAGACATCACTGAGATTGTCAATTGCACTGGGCAAACAAAATGTGAATCGATATGAGAGCCATTATTGTAGAGTAATGCTAATTTATTTTCCTCCTGCCCCTGTTTCTCTTCAATACATTTTATTTGTTTCTGGGTACACATGCAGCACGGACATTATGTTTGCATACAATTATAGTCAAGATACTTGCTTTTCAATTTCTTGTAAATGCTTCACTAATGCATGTACATCTGATAATTAAATTTTCATTTAATGCAGAGATTTGCAGATATCGATCCAAGTGTGGCTTAGACAACACTTTTGACATTTGTCTCTAAAAGAGCAGATGAAGCAAATAAGTAGATTGCCAAATATGCAAACTGCCCTGGGATCTCCTTGATGAAGGGTGGTTTAGAAATTTTAGATAGCTAGATAAGTAGAGATGTTCATTCCTAATTACTACAGTTTTATTTGACTTCACACTTTATTTTTATAGCTCCAACTCTATGTACACTTACATAGTAGAAGTCCCATAGAACTCAATGACATTTATTTGTAAGTAGACATTGACAGGTTTCCACTTATATGTATTGTTGCACACACACACACACACACACCCCACAACAAACTTTGATTCCAGGAGTTCCAGATGCTTACGCAGGGTTCATGTTTCCTTGATTAAATTCCAAGACTTACTGGATCCAGGAATTTAGAGAGGCCTAGCACCCCCAAACCCATAACAGTATTTTCTAAGAGAATTGCATGCCAAAACTAAATAAACAAACAAAAAATCCAAATATGATTTGGATCTAAATTTTGGTGGTGGTGACTGTAGCCATAACTGTAGTTATCACTCAGAGCTTGCCAACATGGTGCCCACAAGGACACATATGCCCAGAGGTGCCCAAAAGTGCACTTCCTTCTGCCCATAAGGTTCTCTCTCCTCTAACTGAAATCAGGTTAGAAAGAAGCAGTCTATTACTTCGGGATCCATTGCTGTCTCTTGAGGCTCAAGAGGCCTCACTGGTGCAGAGTGCATTGCATCAGCTTTGGCTGGTGGTCCAGCTAGGCCCCTATCTGGACAGTAATAGCCTAACTTCTATTGTCTATGCTCTGGAAACCTATAGGTGAGATTACTGCAATGTATTATATGTGCAACAGTCGTTGAATACAGTTCAGAAACTCCAGCTGGTGCAGAATTCAGCAGCCAGGTTGCACAAGATAATATGAGTCCACCACACCAATCTTCGCCCAGCTGCAATGGCTACTAACTAGTTTCTGGGCCCAATTCAAAGTGGGGGTTTTAACTTATAAAGCCTTATGCTGCTTAGGACTCCAAGACCTCAAGCACTGCCTCTCCCCATATGAACCAACCCAGACCCTGCAATCGCCATCTGAGACCATTCTTCATGTGCCCTCTCCATAGAACATCTGGAGGGTGGCAACATGAGAACGGGCCTTTTCTGTGGTGGCTCCCCATTTGCAGAATGCTCTGGCTGGCTTGGTGGCATTTAGGCACCAGGCAAAAACATTCCCTTTCCATTAAGCCTTCACCTCTTAATTATCTATAGCCTTTTCATGGGGATGGGATGTTTTAATTTAGCTTTTTTAAAATATAAATGTTTATAGAATTCTTTTTAGTACTGGTTTTAATATATGCATGTGTTCATTTGCTTAAAATATTGTAAGTCACTTTGAGTTGCCA
This sequence comes from Podarcis vaucheri, assembly GCF_965113315.1. Taxonomy (NCBI): domain Eukaryota; kingdom Metazoa; phylum Chordata; class Lepidosauria; order Squamata; family Lacertidae; genus Podarcis; species Podarcis vaucheri. The sequence continues at coordinate 75,767,857 of NC_138766.1, forward strand.
TGGCAAAAAAGCGACCAATAAATTTAATAAACATGCCCGTGACAAGTTTCTTTAGTTTGCAAATGCCATGGGCATAGAAAGTGTGGTGACCCCTGCTCCTGTTAGGATTCTTGCTCCATATTTGCAGTCATGAGATTGTTGTCTATCACATGACGGTGTATGTTTTCATTCCACATAGTGGGAAGTGATGGAGACAGGATGTTTTGTGTTACTGTGTTCCGTGAAGTGGGACTATTGTCCTTTCTCTCTTTGCTGTCTGATGAGATAGAGGAAGCAGCTTAGTCAGAATGCTCCGAGTGGAGGGAGAGAACATGTCAGTCGGGCATGTGTCTCTGCCAGGATCCTACATGAGAGTAGGTCGATCCTAACAGATCCAACCCAAGCTGATATCCTGAGTTAACAACATAACATTGCAATGAGTTTAACTTTTCAAAAGAAAGTGTGTAATATTGAACTGGACATTAAATGTAGCAAACAGAAGTCCTCACACTCATATTAAATTTGCATCATCTAACTTATTGCTAATGTAACCTTTGCAGCTCGTATTATGTCTTGTGATACAGTGACTTTTGCTGTTACAATACCCAACAGAACATAACTATTGGCAGGGACTGCTCTGTCCTTTTAAACCTCTGGAAGCACCACTTGTTGCCCCAGGCACAGGAGGAGGAAGAAGACACAACATACTCCCTTGCTGTGTGTTCTAATTGGCACCAACCGACAGCCACAAATCTGGGGCAGGCGTCTGTTCTGCAACACCATCTGTAACTCTCTGGGCTTTGTCACTGAAAGCAAATGCAGCTGATCTGGTCTCATTAGTCAGAGATACTTGGCACCAATTAACCCTAACAAATCCAGAAAGTGGACCCAAATTTATTGGATTGCTTGGTTACATGCATCAAACTTTACCCACCAAAAACATCCTAGTTAATTTATTCAGGGGGCAATCGAAAAGGTCCATCTTGGTTTCCAGTCAGGCCAAACATCTGTTAAGTCTGTTATGTTGCGATGCTCGTGGTGTTGCAGAAAGGCAAGGGCTTTAATCAATGAAAAGCCAGGACTATAATTTGTGCACAGAACAACTCATGAAGTGATGCTTGGGGGAACCTGCAAAGAGGATTTGATCACAATAGCACTCTCCCTTCTTGTGGTTTCCAGCATCTGATCTGCACCTTGCAGGTCAACATGCAGGTGAATTCCTCCCCAGAATTCTCACCCCCGAATGAAGTTCTAAAAGAATCTGAGCGGGCTGCCTTTTACATTTTTCTTTATTTTTCTTCAGCTTTAAGATGATGATTATTAAATCCACAACAAACCCACAAAATCACTTTAAAAGTTCATTTTTTTTAAAAAAAAAAAGTTCACTAGACATTATAAAACTGAGAGTTCAAAACAAATTCAATTCCCTGAAATTCAGACTGTTTTCAAGCCATACTATATATTTGGGAGAAGGTTTTTGGGAATACTGCAGGAACAGGATTCAGTTTGCTGCACAAGCATTTTCGCTTTGTCTGGTCCTTTTGACATAAAAAAGTTCCAACAGACATTAAAGCAAATTCCCAATTTTTATTCATTAATACTTTCTAAAACCTGTAAGAGCTCGTTGAATGGTTGTTGCCTATGGGGATTTAAACTGAAAAAGACAATAATTTCCCTCTTCCGTCTCTGTAATCTTAAGCATAGCAGACTTGTTTTGTTTTCTGAAACTGTGTACACCAAGTGGTCATGTGTACACCGATCCCTCTTGCTCTCCTGGCTTCAGCGATAGCTGCGCAGCCTGTATTCGCTCGATAAGATGCATACACATTTCCCCTTACTTTTTAGGAGGGGAAAAGTGTGTCTTATAGAGCAAAAAATACGGTAGTTAGTTAGTTAGTTGCTTTATCTTGCCCAAGACAACCCAAAGTGACTTACATCCAAAAATCCACAAATAATACTAAAAGAAAGAGAGGAAGAGTGCAAGGCTGCACATTGCCCTATGCGTGATGGGATTAGATAATAGCCATCCAGAAATGTAGGGGGAATTTGATTCAGTTTCTCATTTATAGGCCAACCTACCTTATTTGCACCTTCTGAAACAATATGTGAACAGCCATCCTTTGGAAATGTGCACTTCTCTGAATTTTGTGATGCAATTATTCAGACAAGCAACATGTAGAAAAGACATATACTAGGGAAAACTGTGTATGTTAGTGAAAATAGCCTACAAAATGCATTATATGGAGAGGGGAAAAACATTTAGTCAAAACTTGGTTCCTGAATGGCTTAGTTGACGAAGAAATTGGCTCCTGAATGCCGAAAACCCGGAAGTAAATGTTCTGGTTTTCAAACGTTTTTCGGAAGCCAAACATCTGAAATGGCTTCTGCTTGAGTGCAGGAAGCTCCTGTAGCCAATCAGAAGCTGCACTTTGGTTTTAAATGGTTATGGAAGTCAAACGGAATTCCGGAATGGATTAAATTCAAGAACCAAGGTTCCACTGCATATCAAGCAAAATTGCATACAAACATAGATATATTATGATAAATTTGCACTGAAAATGCTACTGAATTTTCATGAGGACTTCTTTTTTAATTGCAAACTGATATGCATATGTGGAGAGCTGAACTTAAAAGTGAAAAAAGTGAAACTAAGAAAAAGTGAAATTGGGAGATTCACCCATCCCTAAGTGCCGTATTTTTCGCTCTATAGGACGTACCAGACCATAAGACACACCTAGTTTTTGGAGGAGGAAAACAAGAAAAAAAATATTCTGAATCTCAGAAGCCAGAACAGCAAGAGGGATTGCTGCGCTGTGAAAGCAGCGATCCCTCTTGCTGTTCTGGCTTCTGGGATAGCAGCGCAGCCTGCATTCGCTCCATAAGACGCACACACATTTCCCCTTACTTTTTAGGAGGGAAAAAGAGAGTCCTATAGAGCAAAAAATACTGTACATCATTCCAGCAAGTAAAGACCAATATTGATCTAGATAGACCAATGGTCTGGCTTTGTATTTGTTCTTATGAATTTATCTTCTAATAAAAAAAAGCAATGGAAATGTCCTCACATTCACTGGCTTTCCCCCAAAGGAATGAATGCAACATTCAAACAGATAGAAGATAATAATTATGATGCTAATCCTGCATAGACATCCATATGCACTTAAGATTACGGGCATGAGTGGTTCTCTGTAAGTGGCTGCACCATCAATATCTAAGTAATTGAGGAGACCAGAGTGTGATGAGACAAAACAGGAAAGAGGGAATATGTGTGATATTGAGTGAAATTACTTCCTGAGAGAGAAAAGGATTAAAAAGCAAGCATATTTCACTGCAAAACCAAGACCACAAAGATTATCATAAATACTGAATAAGTCCCCAAACAACTGAACAGGCCTTGTAAATCTTTCCAAGAAGGAAGCGCAGGCATGGATTTCTCTCTCTCTCTCTCTCTCTCTCTCTCTCGTCTTAAATCCCCCCTCCCTTTTATTAAAAGCAAACTGAGACAGAACTGGAACAATCCACTCTACGGTATGTAAATCTACAAGACACCAGACATCTGCCGTATAACTCATGCATCTGGAAAAGCTTTCTGACTACCACTAGTATTAATCCATCCTGCATTAGAAATGCAAAAAAAAAGAAAAAAAAGAGAAAAAGGGGAAAAGTCATTTTAACTATAAAGCCAACATGACTCATTACATTATAATGGAGCTTAGTGGAATGAATTCCTTGTACTTGCAAGTACGTCTCTCTTTTTCCCACCCTGCCTTTCCATGTTGCTGTGGCTAATTTGAATGTTAAGTCTTTTTCGCAAAATGCAAAGTATAATATCAAATAGCTTATTTTAAACTGTGGCAACTTGAAATGTTTTAAATAAACAGCAGTTTATTATTAGCTTTGCCTCCCTATCATCTCCTTTCAGCATGTATTAATGTGCAGATAAGGAAAATAATGTTTAGATTTATTTTTTTAAAAAAGATTAATTGGAAGCAATTTGCACATTTGCATTGTAGTCTCCCAGTTTACCAAAAGGTGACACAAGCAGTGTTGACATTAATTTAAATGTAGCTTCTTCATTTCAAATCATCAGGAATGTTATTTTAAGACTGTCAGATCCCTCTTGTCAAAAAGGGGATATTAGTGAAATCCTCCAGATCAGGAGTAAAGAAGAAGAAGAGTTTGGATTTGATATCCCGCCTTTCACTCCCCTTCAGGAGTCTCAAAGCGGCTAACATTCTCCTTTCCCTCCCTCTCCCACAACAAACACTCTGTGAGGTGAGTGGGGCTGAGAGACTTCAGAGAAACGTGAGTAGCCCAAGGTCACCCAGCAGCTGCATGTGGAGGAACGGAGACACGAACCCGTTTCCCCAGATTACGAGACTACCGCTCTTTTTTAAAAATAATATTTTTATTCATTTTCCAACAATTTTTTATACAATCAATTCATATTTTATCACACATTCATCTCTTTTTTTGACTTCCCACAGCTCCTCTGCCGATCTTTCGTTTGCATCTATATTATTAACGCATTTCTTAACTTAGTATTGCCTTTAGATATCTCCTTCCCTCCTGTTATTCTCTTTTTAACAATATTTCTATGTTTTTCACAGAGTCTCTTGAAAACCAACAAATGTTATCTGTTCATCACATATGCCTTTAAGATAATCTGTAAATCTTCCCCAGTCCTCGATGAACTTTTGGTCTCGTTGATACCAAATCTTCCCTGTTAGTTTGTCCAATTCTGCATAATCAGTCAATTTCAATCTCCATTCTTCCATCGTCGGTATTTCTTCCTGTTTCCATTTTTGGGCCAGAAGTATTCTCACTGCTGTAACTGCGTGTTGAAAAAGTTTACAATCTTTCTTACTTATCTCATTTCCTACCAATCCCAATAGGAAGGCCTCTGGTTTCTTAATAAACGTATATTTCAACATCTTTTTCAATTCATTATATATCATTTCCCAGAAGCCTTTCACCTTTTTACACTCCCACCACATATGATAGAATGTCCCTTCTTTTTCTTTACATTTCCAACACTTGTTACATGTTTTATACATTTTAGCTAGTTTTACTGGCGTTATATACCATCTATATACCATTTTCATTACATTTTCCTTTAAAGCAGTACATGCCATAAATTTTAGTCTTTTATTCCATAATTTTGACCACTCATCATATTGTATATTATAACCAAAATCTCTGGCCCAATGTATCATTACCGATTTAACCACTTCATCTTTTGTATACCACTCCAGCAACATTTTGTACATTTTAGACAAATTTTTATACTCATTATTCAATATCTCCGACTGGAATTTTGATTCTTTTTCTCCATATCCAAACACTTTACAATCTTTTTTAAACATTTCACAGACCAGATAGTAATGCAACCAGTCATATACAAATTATTTTACATCTTCATAGGGTTTCATTTTCCATTTCCCCCCTTCTTTAACTGTTAGTTCTCCGTATGTTATCCACCTCCCCCTCATATTGATCTTTTTCACACTCATCACTTCTAAGGGTGAAATCCAATGAGGGAGTTTGAATTTCAGCAAATTTTTATACCTGTCCCATACATTTATCAATGACCTTCGGAAGATGTGGTTTTCAAACCCCTTATGAATTTTCTTCTTTTCATACCATATATATGCGTGCCAACCAAATCTATTATCAAACCCTTCTAAATCCAACAATTCTCCATTTTCTAATTTAATCCACTCCTTTAGCCAGCATAAGCAAGATGCTTCATAATATAGTTTCAAATCTGGCAGGGCGAAGCCACCTCTTTCCTTTGCATCTCTCAATAACTTAAACTGAATCCTTGGCTTCTTTCCCTGCCAGATGTACCTTGATATTATCTTTTGCCATTCTTTAAATATTGATGTCCCCTTGATTATCGGGAGTGATTGAAATAGAAATAACATCTTTGGTAGCACGCTCATCTTTATCGTTGATATTCTCCCCCAAAAGAATAACTTCAACCTTCCCCACACCTCCAAATCCCTTTTTATTCCATTCTACACAGGTATATAATTATTTTGAAACAAATCTATATTTCTGGGGGTTAACCAAATTCCTAAGTATCTCACTTTATTCACCACCTCTATTCCAGTTTGTTGTTGCATTACCTCTATTAATTCTTGTTTCATATTTTTCGCAATAATTTTTGTCTTCTTTTTATTTAAATAAAACCCTGCGACTTGACCGAATTGATCTATTTCTTCTAATATTCTTTTAACACTTCCCAGTGGTTCCTCCACTGTTATTACCAGATCAACGAGACTACCGCTCTTAACTACTACACCACACTAGCTCCCGAACTTGCAGCCCTCCAGGTGCTGTTAGACTCCAGCTCCCTGTTAGGATCGCCCTACACATGAGTAGGACTGTGGTAGAGACACATGCCCAACTGGCATGTTCTCTCCCTCCTGGTCGATTGTTCGGGAGCTTCAAAAGCATTCTTCTGCCCGAACATCACAGCGACTGATGCCAACAGACATCAGCACACTTAGGGATCCGCAGTGTGTATGCAGTCCGCGTAACAGAACTCAGTAGCTCAGCATTTGGCTAATCTATATTTATTTACATATAAAACACTCAAAGCATTCTGACTTAGCTCCTTCCTCTTTCTCATCAGACAGCAAAGAGAAAGAACAAAGGGCAATAGTCCCACTTCATGGAACACAGCAATACAAAACATCCTGTCTCCGTCACTTCCCACTCTATGGAGTCAAAACACACACCGTCATGTGATAGACAACAATCCCATGACTGCAATCATGGAGCAGAAATCTTAACACTCCCATCAAGCCCATAGAGCATGGCCAATGGTGAGGGGTGATGGGAGTTGTAGGAGAACAACAACTGGAGGGCCACAGTTTCCCAACCCTTGCTCTAGAGCAGGGTTTCCCATCTTGGGTCTCCAGATGCTTTTGTACTACAACTCCCATCATCCCTAGTTAGCAGCACCAGTGGTCAGGGATGATGGGAATTATAGTTCAAAAATAGCTGGAGACCCAAATTTGGGAAACCCTACTCTAGAGTTTTAGAGTTTAGAGTCTAGAGTTTCAAGCCCATTTTGAACTCCAGAAGTTATCATGCTCCTTGGAAGATAATAATAATAATAATAATAATAATAATAATAATAATAATAATAATAATTTTTATTTATATCCCGCCCTCTCCAGCTGAAGCCGGGCTCAGGGCGGCTAACAATAATAAAACAGTACTAGATTACATTGTTACAGCCCTCCCCACTCCTTTCATGAGCTTCGCATGCAGTCACCTTATTTTTGTTGCTGAACGTGCACCTAGGAGTATCAACAAGAATACTTGCAGCTACAGTCTTGATTGGACCCTTTTAAAGAAACCCAAAAATGTGTAGTTCCCAGGTCTTTTAGGTCCTCAGTAAGATCCAAGCATGATCCAGAAGCCCTGGGAAAATACATTCACTGGGATTCTCAATACTGGTGCAGTATCTAGGTCCTAGTTCCCCCACTGCCATAACTACCACGAGGTAGACTTCAACGGGAAAGGGAAATAGGTACTCGTGTTTGGGGTGGAGGTACTGGGGCCAGACTAATTAAAATTCCTGTCTGAATGTGAGAAATGTTTTTGGTCAGCTCCCAATTAGCTAAAATGTTCTAAATGTATACAAAGAAATACTGGGGAAAGGCCAAAATAACCCTAATTGTAAATAGACGAGGTTGAATTGTGAGACTCAATACATTACTTTTCTCATTAACATTTACAAAAGACCTTATACATAAAGAACAGGTGTTAGTCATATAAATCGTAGCTGCTGCTATGGGCTAAGCTACCTAAACTATGTAACACAAAGGGGTGTATAGTAAAGAGTGGGAATATATGTGCATCAGTGGCTAATAGCACAATCCTCACCATGTTTACTCAGAAGTACGTCCTACTGAGTTTAGTGGGGCTTATTAGCAGCTAAGTAGGGTTAGAATTGCAGTCTAAGTTATCATCCTGTATAAGAACAATGGAAAAATGGGACAATTTTCTGACTAATTGAGCACCATTTACAGAATTTTGCACACTCAATTTAATCATGTCTAGCTCATATCTTTGCCCTCAGATGAACCAATAACAAAGGAAGAGTACTTTCAATTATATTTTTGTGTACATCTTAGATTTGTGTGATTACTTGCCAGCACCTCTGTTTCTGTTTTTATTTTTTATTTTAAGGAATTCCAAACTCATTCATAACTTCAAATAGCAGAATTTACCCACCGCCCCCCCCCTTGTTGGTATGTCTGTCTTTTTTTCCTCCGTTTACTCTCATTCCAAGTTCTTGACCAAGCATCCTGTTTGTCCTGTAAACACAACAGAAGGGCAGGATTGTCAAGTAATGAAATCACACGTGTGTGCCGGTGAATGAAGTCTTGATTGATAGTATACTGGGGTTGCCATTATTTCAAAAAGTAAAAATCTGGAAAGAAAAGTGGGGGGTTTGGGGTTTTTTTGAGCTATTTCTAAGGGATATCAGCAAAACGACACTGTTGACATGGGCTGTCATGTGTCTGGATTTTCCCAGACATTTATACGATTTCCGCCCGGACATGGTTTGCAACTGCAGTGTTCCGTACATGTCCAAGAAATTCCAGACGTATGGCAACTCTATTACGATTTCCTTTTCTAATAATGCTCAAATAGGTTTGGGGACAGGTTTGGCATCAGGGCTTGTGGAAGGTCTCATTTTATTTTTACGAGGACACATGTGGTGGTTCCTTAGACATCAGGGCTATAAAGACTCTCCTCCCTGAAAGGGAGGGGAGGGGTTGTGGTCGGGGCCCGAGCTCTGGCTAGCAGGGGGCATGGCCCCCTGCTGCCCGCTCACCTGGCTGGCGCTCACGCCCCCTCGGTGGCCATCCAACCAGGGGCCATGGAGGGGGTGTGTTCAGCAGCATTTTGCTGCAGCGCCAGCCTTCCCTGGCCTCATTCTTCCTTCCTTCGCCCCTCGGCGGCGAGCCTTTGGCTCGGGTGGCGGTAGGCATTGGAATAATGTGTTGCGCTGTGTGGAAGTGCTAGGTGTGGCCATCGCCTATGCCTTCAATTTTTAGGGGTATTCCGTTAAAGGAATCTGGGGGTCGTGTATTCCGTCCGATGCCTGCTTGGCGGGAGGCCTTGGCACGACCCTCGGTGACAGCAGGGGTGAGCCTATAGTTGGATTAGCATCAACAGGCTCCACCTACTGGTGAAGAACCCACTTGTTTCGATCCAATGCCTAAGCCAATACCTTTTCAATTGCTGTAACCAATAAAGTTGTGGCCTTTTCTAGCCCATTAACCTTATATCACGTGTCCATGTGTCTTCATTTCACTTCGCCTGGGTCGGGTCCTCGAACCACAACTGAAGTGGAATATACCATGTCAAGAAGGTTTGACTGTGCTCAAAACAAAACTTTACCTTTTCTTTTCAGGCAACTTCTGTTCTTTGAAAACTGGTGCCCATCCATCTACACAGAAGGACGGTTGGTTGTTGGAAAAACTTAAGGCCAAATCAGAAATCACACTCAATGTGTCTTTGCATCTAATGTGTAGGTTTATCTAAATGCAAGCTGAATCAGCTGGGGAGGAGTTTACAATTACTGGGATCAGAGCAGGTGTGGAGAGCCCTGTTCTCTCCTGCTGCAGTCAACTGAAATCCTTTTACTGAAGCTGGTATTTCCCTGAGAGGAGCAGAGAGCAGCAAAGGTACCAATGAGAGCTTTCATGCCATTGTAAACCTGCCCTTCAGAAAAGTGGATTTTCCCAAGACTGAAACAAACAAGGTAAGGATCCAAATTTCCTCCTTATGACTGCTGCAGTCTTCTACACCTGATGTTATTTGCTTTTTTAAAAAAAGCAGCAGCAGCAGCAGCAGCCCTGCATGTTATATTAAAAACATGCATTTAAAGGATAGATTGGCCTTTAGTATTATGGTAGTCTTAACAGGTGCCCCAAAGTTAAGGTTGAAAGGCAGGTTCCAGTTTAAGCCTCTTTAATAGGTTTCTATAAGTACTGAGATCATCCAGGGGAGCACTGTTAGGTCATCCCCATGTTACAGAGACCCAGCAGGCCTCAACTAAAACTCAGGTATTTAGTGTTGTTCATCCCACGCTGTGGAACACTCTTCCAGCAGAGATTTGGTCGGAGTCCTTGCTTTTGACTTTGAGGCATCTTTGGAAGACTTTATATATATATATATATATATATATATATATATATATATATATATATATATATATATATACTGACAGGCCTTTGCAGCTATCTTTTTCTTTGACTGAGTCACCTTAACAATTATTTTGTGTGTGTGTGTAAAAGTGGTGGTTTATGTTTTAACTTGATATTTTATGGCTATGGGTCATTTATTTGTTTATAAAATACTTTTATAAACAAATAAATGACTCCTAGTTGCACCATTTTTTAAAAAAAAACAACACACGTGATTATTTCCTTGTTTCCATCATGACTAATTTGTTTATATTACAAAGAAGGCAGAAAATAAATCTGTGCCAAAGGTTGGCATTGCTATGCTAGCTATCTTGCAAATAACAGACTCCCAGTGTAATCCAATATGAATCTGCTCAGAAACAAGTCCCATTAAGTTCAATGGGTCTTACTATCTGGTTAAATGCACGTAGGACTGCACTCTGAGAATATTCCATTTTTATTTTTATTTTTGGAACCCCAGATGATTACGAATTCACCCTGTCTTCCCAATTAAAAGCACCACTCCACACACAAGTTACCATGTAGATGGAAAAATGGCTGTCCGGTGTAACTGTGATGCATGTCTTCACATGTAGGATAATAATTGTTCGTAGTGACCTCTTAGTTAAATGGTTGTAATTCATTGCTCTATGGAAAAATAATGTTCTTTGGTTTGGAACCCCATTGTAATAAAAGCAACAAATCTGCCCCTTCACCCCACACCCTGTCTTTACTGAGAGGGACCTGAAGTCATTTCAATTTAAATCACGTTCAACTTATAGGTAAAGGCTTCTTGTCCATCCATCATTATTTCACATTCATAGCCCACATACACGGGACAGAACATTCTGCTTCTTACTTTTTTTCTTTTTTTAAAGATAATTCATTGAAGACCTGGTTCCTCATTTCTTACTTTAGCAGAGGTTTAACAGGAACATTAGGTCTTGTGAGACTGGGCCCACGAAGGAATGAAGGTCACCTTGAGATATTCTTTAAGCAATAAGAAAATGAGAAGTTCTATTTGAAATTACATTTAGAATAACATGATATAATTTCCCTCCATTACTTTAGGCATTCTTTATAGGATACTTTACATTATATCCCGCAACGAAATAACTCCTTCTAGTAAATTAAATGAAATTAGGTCATATGAATGCGAGTTATTCCTCAGTTCCCCCCTGCAAAAATAATAATTCTGGCCTTCTCCATAAGAATTTCAGTGCTGGTATTCAGTGATTTATTAAGAAGAGAGCTTCTAGATACACAATGCCATATTACTTCAAGTATAATTTATGAGCTGTAATGTCTTTTTGAAACCTTTCTTGAGTTCTACACTCTTTATATCGATAACAGGCGTAAGAGATTTGCCACCTTTTTTGTGTACAGTAGAGGCAACGCACTATTACCACAAATGAGATTATGAATACCTTTTCATATAAAACTATGAATTTATGTTAATTTTAATCAACTGGAATAATGCTGATATGCTTTCAAATTAAATTGCTGGACAATATCCAGTATTAAAGAAAGAACACTTTAAAAGAATTTCCATGGAAACCTACAAAGGAAATGAAAGGGTGGTGTGGTGAGGGAAAGAGAAAACAGCAAAGTGGATGAGTATTAGCAGTACAAAGATCCCAGACTGTGCTAGGAAAGTCATACCAATAATATATCTACTTTGTTCAGCATATGGTACAGCTTCACATATTAAGCCAAACAGAGATTAATAATGTCAGTGGGTGAATTTCTGCTCCTATTGAAGTTAATGAGATTGGTTTTAACGGAGTGTAACCCATTGGTGTGCATTACTTTGAATAATTCTGCACATGCTCAGAGTTGAAGCAGGGAGCAGCCACGATTACGGGCTGTTAACCTACATTACCTCAGTGCAATTTGGATTAAACTTGGCTGTCTCTTCTCTATGAAGCCCCAAACACTCAAGAAATGGTTAGTAATGAGCTTTCCCTTAAATACTTAAAATGTGTTACAAACTTCCACCAAATCTGTTAAGTTCCGTGCCGGTATATGTTGTTTTATGTTATAAAGGGCCTGCAAACTTCATTTTCCTGAGTTATGGGTATGGGCTACCATTTTGAAAAGGCTGCTGTGGAGCTGAAGCAAATGAACAAATACATTTATTCCCACCCCTTGGCTTCAGGAAGAGCAACTTGTGTTGATAGTGATCCAATCGAGAGTTTCTGTGGTGACAACTAAAGAGACAGGACTTCAGAACCTCCAAGTGTCCCTACTTTCCTGGGATTGTCCTGGGCTTACAGAAACCATCCCGGTTTCTGATTTGACCCTGGAATGTCCCACTTTTCCTTAGTGTGTTCCTATTTTCACTGGAGAAATGTTGGAAGGTATGGAGTTCTGTGACCCCTGAGTCAAAGGAGATAAGTAACTATGCAACCTTCAGAAGACATCTGAAGGCAGCCCTGTATAGGATTTTTTTTAAAAAATGTTTTGTTATATTTTTATATACGTTGGAAGCTGCCCAGAGTGGGTGAGACAACCCAGTCAGATGGGTGGGGTATAAATAATAAAAATATTATTATGATGGAATAGAAAGTCCCTATTTTCATCAGAGAAATTTTGGAGGGTATGGAACTTCAGGAGGAAGGTGCCTTGTTGCATTGCTTCGTGTTATAAATGTACATCTCGTGGTAAAAAAAAAAAGAGAGAGAGGGTGTGGAGATGAGAGAGACCTGTACAGAAATGCCTTATCAGTTGACTTGAATTGTATTTGTGTATTACCATTTAGGGCAATGTCATGTGTTCACTGAAGAGCACGTTTAGCTCCACCCTTCAGGAGTCACCTTATTCATGCAGTTGCTTTTGGCTTTCCCTATTCCGCTCCCTACACCAGCAGTGGGGAATGTTCCACCCAAAACCCACATGCCCTATGGGGCAACATTTCTAGGGTCACATGCTCATAAGTGGGAACGGACAGAGGCAAAAGTAGGTGGAGCAATGAATGCAAATGTTACCTTTGCACAGTTGGCTTGTTTACACACACCCCGCTCTATCCTCTGTCCAGGGAAGAATTTGACCCAGGGAGAACCCTGAGGACCATCCAGACAGGAGATGTCTAGAAGACATCTGAAGGCAGCCCTAATGTTTAGGGAAGCTTTTAATGTTTGACAGGCTATTGTATTTTAATATTTTGTTGGAAGCCACCCAGAGTGGCTGGGGAAACCCAGCCAGATGGGCGGGGTAGAAATAATTTGTTGTTGTTGTTGTTATATTTATTTATGAGAAGGTATTATATATATTGCTGGAAGCAGTTTCATGGATTCCTAGTATTGAATGCTAAACACTGTCATCACCAGAACAGCCTATTAGCTGCTTCCTGTTTGGCCAGAACATATTACCGTATTTTTCGCTCTATAACACACACCAGACCATAACACACACCAGACCATAACACACACGTAGTTTTTAGAGGAGGAAAACAAGAAAAAAAATTCTAAACGAAATAGTGGATATATGATTTTTGTGGTTCATGCTGTGGCCACAGACATGTGATCTGACAGTGAGTTTGGAGTAGCCCAATGCAAAAATCCTGAGGATCCATGTGGATCCATGCTTTGTAACCACGGAGGAGGAAAGGAAGGGGAACCATGGATCCTCTGCTCACAACTGCAGCAGATCCCCCCCCCCGCCACCCGCAGGCATTAGCTCCATAACACGCACAGACATTTCCCCTTACTACACCAGTGTGGTGTAGTGGTTAAGAGCAGTAGTCTCGTAATCTGGGGAACCGGGTTCGCGTCTCCGCTCCTCCACATGCAGCTGCTGGGTGACCTTGGGCCAGTCACACTTCTTTGAAGTCTCTCAGCCCCACTCACCTCACAGAGTGTTTGTTGTGGGGGAGGAAGGGAAAGGAGAATGTTAGCCGCTTTGAGACTCCTTAAAGGGAGTGAAAGGCGGGATATCAAATCCAAACTCTTCTTCTTCTTCTTCTACTTTCTAGGAGGAAAAAAGGGAGTGTTATGGTGCAAAAAATACGGTATATATACCGTTCAACATGTCCAACAATTAGTAAAGTATTTACTATAAGAGAGTTCTCAAATGTGTGCCAGGCCGGGGGGGGGGGAGAGACATAATGTATCACATAGGTTTGAAATCGAAGCCAGCAAAGTTCAAACAGGGTTCATGTTTTAATGGACATGCTAATTAACCACAGACACTGATTCACAAGAGATGAAGTAAACTACCCACCACTTTGAGTCTTTAAATCAAGAACTGAATTCCTGTAAGTGACATGCTCTGGTTAGGAACTTCTTTTCTCTGTCTTTCTACTTTGAAATTAAATCAAATTACTTAAGTGCAATGCATATTTATAAATGGCGAAGAAATAAAAGGCAGCAGTTGCACATATTTCTGTGCCTCGTCTTTTAGAGTAATATATAAAGTAGGCCATAACATTTCCCAAAACATTTTTAAGATGTACATGTTCATGCATCTTTGTTGTTCCTCATGGTGCATGTACTCGTACCCAAGATGCATTGTGTTCAATGGGGCTTCCCCCTAGCTAAGAGTGTATAGCCACATGTACCCTTCAGCCTAATTTAATGCAGATGTTTAATGCTGAAAAGTAAATATAATCTCTCTCATTCCCAACCCTCCTTTTCTCTTAAGATCATCACCACGCCACACCATTTGTCCTATGGGTTTTTGCCTACTTCCCATACAAGCTGATGGAGCAAAGGAGTGCCATTAATTTGCATTTAGGTGGGCAAGATGAGCATAAGAGAGATGGATGATAGACCTTAATGGAGGTCAGGCACTCTCCATACCTGCCCTCCCAGGCCATTTTACCCTATTATTTCACAAAGCCATTTCCGAGCTTGGGAGGAGAGGGGGTTGTGGGCTACCCCCTCCCCCACACGCGGGGGCTGGCTTTTTGCCCCCGCGAGATCCAGGGAATCCCCGGGCGTGCCCGCGACCCTGCCCGCCAATCGGCGGGCTGGGGAGGCGCGGTTTAGCCTCCTTAAGGCCAGGCACGACCGGGGACCGCCCTCTTTCCCCTTGCCAGCTGAGCGGTTTTCCCATCCCACCCACCCTTAGGCTTAGCTAGCTATGACCTTGCTATGGACTCCGGTTGGTCGCCACAAGGGGCCTGGTAGGAATTTTTCCAATTGGGCGCACTGTCAACCTTTTGGTTTTTTCACCTACCTCGTAGCAATTGTCACAACTTCCGCGGTATTGGCAGTTAGGCATTGGCAGGGGTTTATTGTTAGTCAAATGAATAGGGGGGAAGGAAGCGGCATCACCTTCCCCCAAGGAAAGGGTAGTCCGGTAGAGGATTCTGGGGGGCGTTGCCTTGTCCGAAACCTAGGGAGGTAAGGGCCTCCGGCACGCCCCCGAGCGGTGACACCCGTGGGATCCTAGTTGGCGTACTTCAACAGGACCCCCACGGCTTGTGGACAACCCCTCCATGCCGGGTAGTCGATAGGAGCCAATGCCTAAGGCCAATACCTTTCAATTCTGTAATCAATAAAGTTGTGGCCTTTTATGCCCATTAACCTTAAATAACGTGTTCAGTGTCTTCATTTCACATGGGGGAGGGGTCTTGCCACGCAACTATGAGACCATAAGCAGAGCCTGCAGGGTTAGCCCAATGGTCTATCCAGTCCAGCATCCTCTTCTCATAGTGGTGAACCAGGTTCCTGTCGGAAACCCACAAAAAGGACCCAAGCACTCTCTCTTCCTGCAGTTTTCAGCAACTGGTATATACAAGTTCACAGAGGTTTATGGGGGAGAGGAATCCATCTTTGCGGAACAGACTTTTAGCCCTCTATTTATCTCTGCAGCATTTCCTCCACCCCACAGATCCAATAATCCATATAGAGGCATGAAGGAGAAACTTGTAAGGTGAAATCAGGAGTGAGGGATTTTGACCTCCCCAGTCCCAGTTTAACCCTCAAGTGTTTTCCTCCTGATTTCCATTAGTTCTTTGGGAGTGTGGAGAAGGCACCTGACATGAGACCTCAGGCTGGCTGAGAACAATGACTTGAGTGATTCTCCCTTTGCCCCAAGAGCTTTGGTAAATTCCAAATTAATTTGAGGAGAGCGTTTGGAAGCTTGCCCGTCTCTGGAAATAGGTGACGTGTTCCAGGAACGTTGAACAAGGTCTTGAGAGCCAGTGTGGTGTAGTGGTTAAGAGCGGTAGACTCGTAATCTGGTGAACCGGGTTCGCATCTCTGCTCCTCCACATGCAGCTGCTGACTTCTTTGAAGTCTCTCAGCCTCACTCACCTCACAGAGTGTTTATTGTGGGGGAGGAAGGGAAAGGAGAATGTTAGCCGCTTTGAGACTCCTTCGGGTAGTGATAAAGCGGGATATCAAATCCAAACTCTTCTTCTTCTTGGTGCTTTCAAAGGACAGTTAACAAGGCAGTTCTGTGCATGCTTGCTCAGAAGTAAGTTCCATTGAATTAACCACCCCCACCCCCGAAAAAGTGAGCATAAGTACTGCAGTCTAATTCTTCCTTGGTCAAAATATTGTTACAAGCCTCCTTAAGCTTGCACTTAAGCAGAGACAACTGGGACTTCCAATAATAAGCGTGCCCTTTGTTTCCTGAAGTCGGAGAGGAACAAGACCATACAAGAAGTATATTGCAATAAGCTTGGCCAATTCATCCCGTTTGGAGGCTTTTAGTTCAATTACATTAGGTTGGCTCATGTTGGATTCCACATAATTGATGTGCTTCTGCTCAATGACTTCCCAGTCCCAGGAGTTAATCACCCTGCAAATTAGAGCTGTTAACTAACAGCACAAATTAAAAACATTATTGCATTTCCAGTGTATAGATGAAGCCCTCTCTCCGCGCTCACATATTATTGTTACATTTTCATTATTATAGCCCCTCAACTTTCCTGCCTTCTGGGAAATTTTAAAGGATTCCCCCCGCAGTAGATTTGGAGAGGAAAGTGCTCCTTATTCCAAACTGCTAACGGGCATGAACATTTTCTCTCACTGGATATTTCAAAACTGAATTCGAGCCTTTGTAAAGAAAATCACCTGCCTGCTCCAAAATCTGGATGAAATGAATTTGTTTGTGAGAGAGTGTATTCCACTTTCTCACTGAAGAGCTCAAAAGGGCAGCGAACTACAGAGCCAAACCCTACAAATTAAGAGTTTTAAAACATACCTTATGACAGTGGCAGGCAAAATTGTTTTCTTCTGGACCACATTCTCTTAGGAGTAACCTGTCAGGCGCCATATCTGTCAAGGGTATGGATGGGGAAGAAATTTGATCCAGTTCACATTTAAAGATGAACCTACCTATAATTTGCACTTTTCAAAACACTACATGGTCCGAAAGACGGCCATCTTTAGAAATTCATATACTCCTCCAAATCTTGCAGTGCAGTTTTCCAACCAAGTAATGTGTACAAGTATGCATATGCCAGGGGAAAATGTGCATATAAAATGCATATATTTGTGAAACTTATGTGCAAATTGCATTATATAAGGAGGAATTGCAAACAAAATATGTGTTTGTTAGGATAAATTTGCACTAAGGTGATGATGAACTATCATGAGTACTTTTAAAAAAAACCCCGATGTGTAAATGTGGAGAACTGAAGAACTGAATTTAAGATTTGGGGAGCAGGGAATGAGAAACTGAGGCCACATTCAAACAATTACTTTAAAGCAGTATTATGCCATGTTAACAGTCATGGCTGTTCTGGGAACTGTTGTTTGTTAAGTGTGCCTGGGAGTTAGTTGTTAGGAGACCCTGCACAAAGCCACAATTCCCTGGGAAGAGGGTTTAATTGTTAAACCACTGTGGGATTCCCCCCCCCCCTGTTCATACCACTCACATGAAATTAGTCTGAAGGCTGCATGTGTGGGTTCCTCACCTCTTCCTTACGGTACACTAAAAGAATTACCGGTACTTCACAGAACTCGCCTGAGGATATTCAGAGTAGCTTTCCCTCACCACTGAGTAATTTCAAACTCCAGACTTGCCACATACTTAAAATTCAGGAGCAGACTGCCTCTGAGCGCATGCGCTGAGGGGATTTTTCACTGTGCAGGAATGTGGAACCTTTGGACCTCATTGTTAGACTAAAACTCCCACCATTTCTGGGATCATTTTGGTGTGGGAGGGGGTGGGAGTTGGAGTTCAACAATATCTGGAGGGTCACAGGTTTCACATTCCTGTTATAAGGGGATAACCCCACTGTTATGTACTGAAGTTCTCACCCTGGGCCAGCAGGGGGATACTGTAGATAGTTTTCACTCAGGTCCACATATGCAAATAAGGCACTGAAAGTGATGTTCAGTGATTGGATAGTTACAGAAAGTTGTTACTGTTCTGTTGTAGTGGAGCTCTATATAAGCAGGCTGGCTGAACCCTTCAGTTCAGTTTGTTCTGGCCTATGAATAAACAAGAGCTGTTTGAAGAATCGCTGTGTCGTCTGATATGTTCACCCACAACTTAACACCCACAATTCTTTAATGCCACACAAAAACCCACTCTTTCTTTCCTCTCTACCGCATTTCCCTTAACTTATTCCAACAGACAAAATTATGCCTTTTTAATAGGCCAGCTGAAGGTCTTTTTTAAATTCATTTTGCAAAATCTGCCTCTTGAAGTTTATCAGTGCATTTGGGTATTAGCATGTGTGTTGAGGATGAAAGGAAACCTTCCCTTAGAAGAAGAAAAAAAGGGAGGGGAAACCCTACTTCCGGTTTTCAAACATTCATGGCAATGGACCTGGGAGAAGCATAGATCATAGTAAAACAACTAATTTGCATTTAACTCTTAGGCTTTTTAGGCTTTCCCCCAATGTAAAGCTAATTATTTCAAAATAAGTTGAGATGTTTCTTTATTTTACTTTAATCATTCCGACAGGGCCTCTTTTGGCTTGCTCTGTGGGTGGGAGGGTGGCTGAAATCGGCCATTGCTAATAACAGCACTTGTATTAGCTACTCTTCTGACTAGACTTGATATCCCAATTGCCAAAGATACATTTGTTTCCTTGCCATGATATTTATCCAGTAAGCTGGTTTATTTATTCTGATGGTGCATATGTACAAATAAGCAATCTTGCCAGTGGGCTGCTGAGATGGGTACTAAAATACAGGGACAAATTGCCTGTGAAGTTCCACGATATTATTGAAAGGTGGAATTTGCGCTGCCCAAGGAGACTCGCCATCATTTCTAAGGAAGGACAGTCTTATTATTTTTTATATTTGGAAACATAGGGCAGGCTCTAACGTTTAGGTCATACTGGCTGCTTGGAAAGGCACTTAGTGGAGTAATAGCCTATAGGGCTTGCTCCTTCCAGCTGAGAACAGATGTGCATCTTTGAAATGGTTCTGTGGCAAACTAGCAGTTCATTTTACTGAATAATGTCATTACCCTGTGTTTTGACACACAGTGAAATATTGCTTCCCCCAGTAAAACCATAACAAGAAATAGGATATAGCTATTAATGATAAATTAACGTGTGCTATTAAGGTAAGACAGGAAATATGCAGGATAAATGATTTTGAAGAGATACGGAAGGTATTTGTAGAAGTTGTACTGTTAAAACGGAAAGGGGTCAAACTATTGCAAGAGGTGTTGACATTTTGGGAGGTTGGGTAGTTACAATGGAATGGTCTCTGGGGTGGGGTACACATTTTTATTTTTATTTTATTTATTATTATTAAAGCAAAAAAAAAAAGAGACCAATTTTCATAGTGCAGTGGGGGGGGGGTGAGGCTAAATCCATTATAAATTTTAATATGGCATATGCCCAAGATGAACTGTGCATTTAACGTGGCTGCTAGTTTATAATCCAGTCCTGTGCAGATCTCAAACTGGAAGCTAGGCAACCTGTTAGTACTTCCTACTACATCTTGATTTGTATGACATATTTACTCACTTCAGAAGTTGCGGGTAGATTGGCCACTGATTGCCTTATCTTCCTCTCATGTTTATTCATGGACCTGACTACCATGAAGGCTCATGGAACACAAGAGAGAGTGTCTCTCTCTCTCTCTCTTGTCACCAACTTCTCCTTCTACATCCCTGGAGAGGTTTGTAGAAGCCACTGCAGACTGCACAGCCCATTTTTGAGCTTTCAATCCATGCTGCTTTCCAAACCTTTCTCAGTAGTATCCAACAGAACAGTGTATCCAGAACTAATGCTGTGCAGAAAATTTCTCCTGTATTTCACCCTCTGAACATTCTCCATCCATTAATGTGAAAAGAAATTCAAAGTTATCAAAGGGGAGAGAAATCTTCCATGAAATGTCCATGGGTAGCATGCTAGGCTTTGTTAGGCTTACCTTACTTTTAAAATACATCAGGGGAGGGGACTGTCCCAGAGATTTTCCTGTAGAAAGAGAGACTGGGGAGGGACATTGTGGGAGAAAAAGGACATTGTGGGATGTGTGAATAGTTGTTGGATGGATGAAGAAAAGGAGGTTTGTATGGGAGGAAATAGAATTATATATTCTTCATAGAATTTAGGGGCAATAGAGGAGGAATTAGTGTTTAACAACTAGAAAAGGTTTCAACCTATTGAAAGATCAATCTGTGTATCCCATTTCCTAATTTTTAGTGTGTGAGAGGTATCTGTGAGAGGTATCCTTAACGTTCGCTAAGGATAGTAGGAAAGGATATATTGAATAAGTATTATCTTTCCTTCTTTCACTCACGCTAGTAAGTGATGTAGCAGAGCAGATTCCCTTCAATATAGTTGGAATATAGTTGGAAGCAGATTCGTTTGAATCTCTTACTTAAGTTTATTTCCTGGTTTCCCCCTTAATCCCTCTTAAAAGAATAAAGACACAAGTGTCTTTCTGAATAAAGTAGCAAAAAGTTTACTCACATTTCAGTTCACGATATGATGCTTGAAAGGCAGGCTTTATTTGTTAGTTACATAATAAACTGTGAGTTCATCTCATAGGGAGACTGAACTCATGTGCAACATTACATTAAAAGCAACATTACATTAAAAGAACAACATGCCTACATGACTCTGGTCTTTTATGAAGTCAGCCAGAGCAATGCCCATCTCCCAGATCACATGCAGGGGTAGGAAGCTCCAGACCAGTCTAACAGGATGTTACTCTGACTGGATGCCCCCTGCCTGTGCTCACTCTAGGAAAATAAGGAATATTGCATTTGACTGTACCAATGGATTACATCCCACAGTATCAAGGCTGCAATTTCTCACTGGTGAAGGGAGTGCACTTTGAATAGCTTAACCATTATTTCTACTTAAGAATTTGGGCTTTGAATTTGCTGGCTGGTTTTAGGCAATGCACTGATTGCTGTGTTTCAGTATTCCTCGGCTGTAAAATGGAGCCAATAATATGCATTCAATAATACATTCGTGTATTACATATATATATTTAGGAACATAGGGAGCAGCCTTATACGGAACTAAAGAATTGGTCTATCTACACTGACTGGCAGTGAATTGTCAGAGTTTCAGACAGCCCTAACTGCATGCAAACGGCCATTCTCCCACTGATCTACAGCTCCTCTCCTGCAGAAAATGCTATATACCTTACTCTGTTGCTTTTGACATCTGGAACCATCTGCATGCACCCACTTTTAGTTCCCTTTCACACATGTGGCATATTCAGTCTGGGCTGTACAAGACTCGCCCCTGCCCAGTAAGCTACTCTTTTGAGCTTGCTGCCCACGGTCTTGTTGGCCGCTTGCTGGCTTCTCTATCTTGGCACGAGTGCTACTTTGTCTGCTGCCTGTGTCAGCAAGATTGCTGAGTCCAGGCATCCTCCCTTATCAGTTTTATAGCATAGGTCACATTGCTGTTAGTGGTGCCTGGTGTTCACCCTGAAAAGGATTATCCAAGCGACTGCGTGCAAAGGATATCAGTCCTGAGCAATCCAAGCAAACACATACCAAACATCCACAGCTGCTTGAGCATCCTCTGTCTGTAGCCACGACCTTCTCCTTTCTCTTCCCTTGCTTTCCCCAAGGGTACTCCCACTACCTGTGATTAGGAATGGACAAAATTTTTAGCTATGCCAGTTTGGTGAAGTTTGTTTTGCAAACTTAAGTTCGGTTTGCAACCTCTCTGCATCAGTTAGTGATGATGACGACGATTAAAAATCTTCCAAAGAAATGTATTTTGGAGAACCCGTATTCCAATATAATTATTTTTGCATGCACATATTTGCAAGCGATTTCTCATAAGATAATGCCATTTTGCATAGTATTTTTTTACAAATATATGCATTTATATGCAGACTTTCTCTCCTAATATACACATTTGTGTATTTGCGTTGTGTCTGGAGAACTACATGACAACAGGAGTGTGAATTTCAAAGGGTAGATGCATTTTTGTTTGCTAACTGATTTGGGAAATGCAAATCAGTTAGGTTCCCATTAAAGTGTGAAGCAAACTGAATTTCTCCCCTGCCTAAACCTATATCACCTCAAATATCTAGTTTCCTAGGAATCTGTCACTGCTGAAAGGGGGGGGGAGGTAGCTGTAATTCAAATGCTCGTTTTGAGAAGTTGATCAATTTTTATGTATGACATAAGAGAGAGAAAAATGCCATAGTAGTCACAGCAAGTGGGCAAATCTTTCTTTTTGCTCACCATACTGTCTGCGAAATGTTGCATCCAGCAGAATTATTCTGGGTTGTGAACAATGTAGTAAATCAGATCTATCTCCAGGTGCCTGGAGGCTGATTCATGTTCTGTCCACTGTGACAAATTTGCTACCTAGTTTGCTGTCCAAATCATTCACATTCAGTTTAACCAACACTTTTATTACAGCACTGGCTCAAGTATGTGGGGCTCCGTCTTGTTTTGCTTGTATGGATCAGATTTGAATGGCCACTCACCAAGGCCAGGGGTACATATTTGTGATGGGGGGCATCAAAGCAATCTGTTAAGAAGCTGGATACTAGTTGTGGGGAACACTGGAAGATGGAACAGTAGGATAGTCCTGAAAAATAAGGGCTATCAAATTCCCAGTGCATTGTCTTCCACAATGACAGAAGCTTCTCCAAATGTAATAACCGGTGTCCTTGTTCTTTCAGATAACCCTTTGAATAAGAACTTTTGTTTTAGAATTGTTTCCAGTACATTGGAAGCTTACCCTGACAGATAAGCTTTTAACCAAGTTATGACATCTGGAGATTGCTATGGGAAAGTGGACCCAATTAATGTTGACAGATATTTTAAAGAACCATGTCACACCTGATTGCAAGATGGTGGCGATGCAGTTACTTGTGGGACTTCCTTCAAAAGGTCCACAGCTATAGCTATTTATCATGTGATTGATTGATCGATCAGGAAATTAGCATAGGTGTCCATGAACAGCTAAGCATTTTTGGATAGAAGGTTTATTTCAGCCAAAAGTTGAAAATAGCAAGCCAAGTCTGGTAAGCACAACAAAATTGTTGCATCCACACATCTGAGGATTTTACCAAAATGTTCTTCCCCTTTGAGAGTTTTCCAATTTCTTTTTTCTTTTCTTGTTAATGTTGGTCAGGGGAAACTTTCAGTAAAGCTCTAGTTTCAACTGCATGCTTGAAAGGACAAATGTTGTAGTAAGGCTACCGGGGGAGTATTTTAGAGCAGGGAAATGGTGGGTAAGGAGACAATGCCAATATTCACAAGGCAGGGGCTTTCTATTATCATTCTAGAATTAGTGTGTAGGCACTGAGCTATTGATGGACCCTTTATGAAAAGTACACTTCCCACACACTTTATTTGTCTCCATCTTTTATTCAGAATTTGTGAATGATGAGGATTAATTCCATGCATATTCATAGAGCAATAATAAAGCCTTATTTTCATGATGAATTCGTTTACTGCTTAGGCATGAATTGTTAACAAACCCTGGGTCTATAAATAATCATAAGATGGTGGACCTTTTAAAGTGAATTAGATACTTTTAAATTTAGTGGAGTATAAATATCCCTAAATACCAACTTAATAATATTGATTTCTGCAAAATTGGTAAATCACCAAGCAGTTGCTTGCTTCCCTTTTCTACTCTCCATTTTGGCTGCCGTCCCAAAGTATTTTAGTTGGATTTCAATTCACTTAAGGGCCCTATCCCAGCTAAATTTAGGTCATGTGCAACTTAGTATACATTGGTTTCAGTAGGTTTTGCGAAGACTGATGAACAGGAGTAGAATCATGACATTTCTCCAAACAGCATTTTTACTGCTGGACATTCTATTAGATTTCAACAATGAAACTGCATCTGTATTCATCAGAAGAAAAGCTCTTTCCTCTTTTGCAGGGTTGGTGGACCCTTTTCAGCTCAGGGGACATATTTTCTTGTGGCCAATGTTCCAGGGAGCCAGACACCAGGAGGGCAGAGATCGGAGCTAGTGAGTAATGTGGCTTGGGGAGGGGGCATGGCCTCAGTAGAATCCCATGGGGTGGCTAGAGAGTGCATTTAGCACTCAGGCCTAAAGTCCCTCCCCATTCTCTAACATAATAAGAAAGCCATTCCGTGGCAGTTATAGTCATCATACATGCATGTATGTTTGTTTTTTTCCAGTGCCCCAAAAGTCAGGCTCAGACAGAACCCGTCATAAATGTCTGAACATATGAGGCTGCCTCATAGGAATCTGCCTTCTAAGATGCTTGATGGACTATTGGTTCATCAAAGATGAACTAGTAACCCTTTTAGCCAGGTGCTGCATATTCCATAACTTGCAAGTGTCCTGGAAAAAAACAGGACATCCCATTTTCCCCCTTGAGAGCACAGTGACCGCTTGGGGAACTGCGATCTTGTGTGATTTTGCACGAGATCTCACTTTTAAAAAGCACTTTTGGGGGGCTACAGTTTTCTGCAGCACCCCAAAACATGTATTTTTGGGTGCCATGAGAGCACAGCCCCGAAAAAGAGCATCTTTTGGGCTCCGTGATCTGAAGTGGGTCATGTGATTCACACAGGAGAATGAGCGGGAAGCACACATGTCCTGGTTTGGGGACAGATCACGTTGAAAGGCATGATATTCTGACTAGCAGGCAGCAGTTCAGCACTTGTGCAGAGATTTTTCCGAGTCCTGCTTCCTCATATTTTTAACTGGAGGAACCAGATCTATAACTTGGTGGCTTCTGCATGCAGAACATGGGTTCTGCCATTCAGATGTGGATTCTTCCTAGTAAGCAGATAATGGCTGTTGTTGTTGATTTTATAGTTTTAACGATCTTTACTTTTTTGTGTTGTAGCCTTGTGAACCGCTTTTACAAGTCTGTTGTATTTAAGTGCTAGGATAGAATTGGGACATGGGTGGCGCTGTGGGTTAAACCACAGAGCCTAGGACTTGCCGATCAGAAGGTTGGCGGTTCAAATCCCCGCGACGGGGTGAGCTCCTGTTGCTCAGTCCCTGCTCCTGCCAACCTAGCAGTTCGAAAGCACATCAAAGTGCAAGTAGATAAATAGGTACCGCTCAGTCGGGAAGGTAAATGGCATTTCCGTGTGCTGCTCTGATTCACCAGAAGCGGCTTAGTCATGCTGGCCACATGATCCGGAAACTGTACGCCGGCTCCCTCGTCCAATAAAGCGAGATGAGCGCCGCAACCCCAGAGTCGGCCACGACTGGACCTAATGGTCAGGGGTCCCTTTACCTTTACTAGTGGATAGAATCAGGACATCTGAACCCACCACCCCTTTGCAGCCCCTCATGAACCCAAAGTTCTCTGCTTTGAGTGGGCTCTGCTTAGTGGAGGAACGCTTGGGCGCCATTGCATCACTGGCCTGAGTCATCTCTGTATTCTGCTCCAGCCATGCCAACCAGAAACTTCCCAAGGTACCTGGAATGCAACAGATCCCATAATATTCTGTGTAGAGGGGAATGGCCACTGTTAAGTCTTGTGCTCAACAGGAAATGATCTGATAAAGGCCTCGCATTCTCAGGCCACCATCTCTGGTTCCGTCACGAAGCAAAGTCAAAGATATGGTTGTTTTGAATAGGTGAAGTATAAGACATGAGGGTCTTACTATAAGAACATATGAATGTTCCAGCCTTACTGGAGACATTCAAGGGTGTTGAGGTGACTGGAGACATTAGTGACAAAAACCAAGCAAAAATCCAGGAAGGCATAAAACAAGCTGCAGTGTTAAATAACAGATGTTGCAGAAGCCATATAGTTAATGCATGCCAAATCATCCACCACACTTTATCAATGTAAAAAGTGGCTCATGGCATGAGCCAAAGTGAGTGATGTTGACAAGTGTTCTTTTAGATAAAATATGAGTGATTAAAAAAATATGCTCTTCGTTGTTAGCTTGCTCAACAGTTCCGGGTGTATTCCAGGCAGAAGCAGATTGCACCAATACAGTGGACAAATGTACTATTAGTAACCCTGTCTATAGCTATTCATCATTTTTACCCATCTGCCCACCAGTTAGCCATCTGTCTCTCCAACTTCAGGGATTTTAACTACTGAAATAAGCCAATATATAGCTTCAGTGATTGGGAATACCTCAAGGAAGAAGATGCATTACATATGGAACGCTTAATTTTTCATAACAGCCCATCATTTTGAAGGATGCATAGGTCTACATTCTCCTCCACGCTCCCTCCAACCTGTTTTAGCAACGTGAGGCTCATGCTCCAACATCTAATGGCAACTCTAAACAGGCAGCCAACTTACTCAGAGTCGACCCATTGAAATCAAAGGACATGACAAAGTTAAGCCCATTTACATTAAGCCAAATTGGTCTATTCTGAGTATGGCTTAGTTGAATACAATGCGGAATGTGCCAAACTTCTGTCCTTGTTAGATGACCTTGCCCCATTCAGGCAGGTAGGCAAAAACCAGGCAGCTGAATTGAAACAAGCAAATAGCAGACTGAAGGCTATTAGTCTGTTGGTTCAAAAAGAGAACTTAGTAACAAGCTGCAGCAGACCTGGGAGTTTTATTTTAGACCCAGAGCTAACTGTTTTATTTTTAAAAGCAACAACAAAAAACAAAGCAAAAGCAAAACACCTCAAAGCGGTTTTCAAAAAAAGCAATCAAATTATCACCAAGAAAAATTAACAGCAATTACGGTATTTAATACATTTTAAAAGTTAACAGTGGACTAAACACAAACTAAGGTTCTCATCAACTTTCTAAACATGTGGGTGGGCTCATCTAAATGTCTACATAGGCTTGTGTGCAAATCTCCTCAAGTCAGTTGTTTAGAAAGTAGCTATCATAAAGCTATCAGAAAACACCCTTATCCTTTATTATTGCATTTTTTGCAACAAGAGTTCTGGCAAAATGGATTCTGGGCTAACCACCCCTGGTCTAGAGAAACACATCTGAGATACTGCCTCCTTACCTACAGATATTTTTGGGTGTTGAGATCAGTAGTAGGGGTCCCTTTTGACAGTTCTGCCACGCTCTGAACCTCGGAAGATGGTGGCCCAGAAGAAGGCATTCTGTGGCAGCCCCTAAGTTGTGGAATTCCCACCCCACAAAATAAATAGTTTTTGGTAAATGCTGAAGATCTTAGAATCATAGAATCATAGAATCATAGAGTTGGAAGAGACCACAAGGGCCATCGAGTCCAACCCCCTGCCAAGCAGGAAACACCATCAGAGCACTCCTGACATATGGTTGTCAAGCCTCTGCTTAAAGACCTCCAAAGTAGGAGACTCCACCACACCCCTTGGCAGCAAATTCCACTGTCGAACAGCTCTTACTGTCAGGAAGTTCTTCCAATGTTTAGGTGGAATCTTCTTTCTTGTAGTTTGGATCCATTGCTCCGTGTCTGCTTCTCTGGAGCAGCAGAAAACAACCTTTCTCCCTCCTCTATGTGACATCCTTTTACATATTTGAACATGGCTATCATATAACCCCTTAACCTCCTCTTCTCCAGGCTAAACATACCCAGCTCCCTTAGCCATTCCTCATAAGGCATCGTTTCCAGGCCTTTGACCATTTTGGTTGCCCTCCTCTGGACACGTTCCAGTTTGTCAGTGTCCTTCTTGAACTGTGGTGCCCAGAACTGGACACAGTACTCCAGGTGAGGTCTGACCAGAGCAGAATACAGTGGCACTATTACTTCCCTTGATCTAGATGCTATACTCCTATTGATGCAGCCCAGAATTGCATTGGCTTTTTTAGCTGCCGCACCTTTGACACCCAAGGCCTTTGACACTTTTTCTACACCTACCCTATTCTTGTGAGACATTGTCCCTATTTTTAATACTGAATTTTAAATCGCTGCAACCTACAGGCAAAGGGTCGGTAACGATGACGATGGTTTGGCACGGCACTCCATCTGCACTCATTTCTGCTCGCTGGATTGTGGCACCTCTGCACACCGTCAAACAGACAGTTAGCTCTGCTGCACGGACCACTGCTGTTCAATAACACTTTGGGATTAAATAGATAAAGATAGCAAAAGAAGCCGAGCTCATGCTAATAATAGCTTTATCGCCACCATCATCAGGGCGCCAACTACATAAAAGCTGCCTTCATCGCAGACACTTTATTCTCTCATTCCCCACAACAGACTAGTTATTTGGTGTGTTAAGTTTAATAAGCAAATAATGCCCATATGATAGACTTTAATTAATTAATTAATTAATTAATCAGAGATTAATTAATTAACTCTCGCTATTTTAGCCTTTTAACTTGTTTAGTTTTTAAATGGTAGTGTCTGTCTTAGGGATGTTAGGAAGGACTTTAATTGGCGCTAAATGGATTGCTTCAGAAGGGTGGCATTTGCGTTGGAAGGAGATGTGCTTCAAGGCAGAGCTAACTCGGTTGTCTTTTGGAGTGCTGTTTGATTTCGGCTGTACTAAGGAAAATCCCCTTTTAAACGCATGAAACTGGCTAGTGCATGTCCTAGGTATAAGTGCATTTGCCTCCAAGCTGTGGCAGATGACTCTTGCACTGACATCAAATTGCTTGTAATGTAGAGAGCAGTGGTTGCATACACATGCAGCTCAGCACAGTTTTATCTTGGGTTATATGCATTGAGGAGCAATAATAATAATAATAATGTATTATATATATACCCCGCCTATCTGGCTGAGTTTCCCCAGCCACTCTGGGCGGCTTCCAACAAAATATTAAAATACAGTAGTCCATCAAGCATTAAAAGCTTCCCTAAACAGGGCTGCCTTCAGATGTCTTCTAAAAGTCTGGTAGTTGTTCTCTTTGACATCTGGTGGGAGGACGTTCCACAGGGCGGGTGGACGTACAGTCGCTGATCTCTCAGTTGAGCCAATGGATGGGTCCTCAGCTGCAGGTTGGTGTAACGGAGGCTGCCAGGTGACAATTAGTAGATCATAGAATCATAGAATCATAGAGTTGGAAGAGACCACAAGGGCCATCGAGTCCAACCCCCTGCCAAGCAGGAAACACCATCAGAGCACTCCTGACGTATGGTTGTCAAGCCTCTGCTTAAAGACCTCCAAAGAAGGAGACTCCACCACACTCCTTGGCAGCAAATTCCACTGTCGAACAGCTCTTACTGTCAGGAAGTTCTGCCTAATGTTTAGGTGGAATCTTCTTTCTTGTAGTTTGGATCCATTGCTCCGTGTCCGCTTCTCTGGAGCAGCAGAAAACAACCTTTCTCCCTCCTCTATGTGACATCCTTTTATATATTTGAACATGGCTATCATATCATCCCTTAACCTCCTCTTCTCCAGGCTAAACATGCCCAGCTCCTTTAGCTGGAGAAGCATGATAGGGCTGGCTTATCAGCAAAGCCAATGATGGTCCTCTCTCACCTTTTCCACCGTCAGCCTGCCTGGGCATTAATATTTTACTCCAAGGAGTCTACTGCATTAACTTTTATGGACCAGGCAAAACCTTTGGACCTTAGAGGCCAGGGACTGAATCCCTACTCAGCCATGAAGCTCACTGGGTGGCCTTGAGCCACTCAGCATCTCTCAGCCTAACCTACCTACCTCACAGAGTTTTTGTTGTGATGAAATGGAGAGGAGCAGCACCATGGACAGCACCTTGAGCTTCTTGGAAGAAAAGGTGGTATGTAAATGTAACACACACATATACATGTATATGATGGCTGGTCTTGATCTGTGCAAGCAGCTGTGGAAGCCTTTTTGTGCTGAACAGGCTGGCAGTTAGTCTCATTGCACCCATATTCATTGGGTGTGCGAAACGTGGTATTTAATAAAAATAGAATCATAGAATTGTAGAGTTGGAAGGGACCCTGAGAGTCATCTCATCCGATCCTCCTCCAGGCATGCTATGAATCCCAGTGCAACATAAACAGCTTTTCGTTATAATAATAAATAATAATAATAATAAATAATTTTATTTATACCCCACCCTCCCTGGCCAGAGCTGGGCTCAGGGCAGCTAGCAACAGTAAAACTACAGTAAAAACATAATAGGAAAAAACCAAACAATTTAAAATACAGGTTAAAATGCAGTTTGAAATGCAGCCTCATCAAAACCATAAGGGGAGGGAAGCATAAGGGTCAAACTGAGTCCAAACCAAAGGCCAGGCGGAAGAGCTCTGTCTTGCAGGCCCTGCGGAAAGATGTCAAGTCCCACAGGGCCCTAGTCTCCTGTGACAGAGTGTTCCACCAAGTCAGGGCCAGTACTGAAAAGGCCCTGGCCCTAGTTGTGACCAATCTAACAACCTTGTGACCTGGGACCTCCAAAATGCTATCATTTGTGGACCTTAAGGTCTTCTGCGGGGCATTCCAGGAGAAGCAGTCACGTAGGTAGCTTCTTTGTGGGACACACTTGGAGCTTGCCCTCTAGAACAACCCACTTGTGACTTTATTCTTTTAAGAGGGATTAAGTGGGACACATGCACACACACACACACACACACACACACAAAATCACTCATCTGGCAAATCCTGCACTCAGAGAGAGAGTGCATTTCCTTCTTTTCCTCCTTTGTGTTCCCTCCCTCCCACCACAAGCCTTGGAGTTTTGTTTTCCCCCTTCCTAAGCTCCCCCCTCCAAAACTGTGAGTTCCCAGGAAGCCTTTGGTGGTTAAATGTTTAATTGCTACCTTCAGTGGTTAAATATTTGTATTTCCCCAACAAATACCTGAACTCTGTTGTTCCATTGAGCACCTACCACATGAGGTCTCTCACATACTTGAAGCAATATAAACATTATCCACACCTGGTTCTTTCACTAGTGATCTAAACCAGGCGCCCTTGCTATATTGTTTTAGATGCCTGCTGAAACCCCTTTTTCTTTCATCAAGCTTACCCAGACATATAATTTAGTTGTGTGTGTTTGTTTTCAAAAGCTTTGCTGCTTTTGTCTGTATCTTATTGATGACTATTTTATTTATTGTGTACATTGCTTAGAGATTTCTCTGATTAAGTGGTCTTTGTCGCCCCCCCCCTAAATATTTGTGGATGGGGTACGGGTTTGGGGCCAGCTCTACCTGACCGACAGCAGTCTGTTTTTCAGTACAGAGTCAGCATTGCAGTGGGAAGCGGTACCCCAGTACTACATTCAAGCTAAATTCCTGCCATTGTTCATGTTCTGCTAGGGGTGCAGTGAATAGGCATGTTTAGATATATATGCCCTGAGTACCTATGGTAATACATTATTCTGTCATGCCATGGGACAGATAACCTTTGGTGGTTCCAATGGGAGGTCCTTGGAAGTGTGTTTAAGGGGAGCACCACTGAGCTCTCCAAAGGTGCTAAGATGGGTGCCACATTGGGATTTTGGTAGCACTGATCATACACAACTACATTTTATTTTAATGATATTTGAATAGGAGAGGCAGATTGGACCTCCAGCTATTTAGAATCCTGTGTAAACTCATTTAGGCAGTTGCCAAAACAGTTGCATTATGAAGCTGCAACTTAGGGGGAGGTAGATGCCTTTGAGAGATACTCTTCAACCACTACCACGCTGAAGAACAGCTTTCATTTCTGGAAACATATGCATTTGAAGTAGACAGTTCAGCATATTTCTGGTAATTTATTGGGGTGAGGGGGTGAATAAATGCCTTGCAAGCTGTTGGTAGCTTGGCTGGTCAAATGATTTGACCCACATGCAGAGTCAGAGCTAAACAATTTCGGAATGTAAAGGCACCATCAAGGGAATCTTTGCTTGCTCTGAAAATGCTATAAAGAAACTTATTACTGAAACTTAACTGCATGTTCTTCTCCAGGAAGGTTTACAAGGGATGAGATAATTAAAGTCTTTTATTGCAAAGGCTTTTGAACATTTGTGGAACAAGTAAAAATATTCAGCAGGGGCTCATAAAATAAGGCATTTAAGGCTCACATTGGAAGAAGTATATAATATTTCTCCCCTAGTGTTGTATCAATTATGTAAATCAAAGAGTACCACATTTCTAAGCATTTTCTCTGACTACTTGCTGCCACTGGAAAGTGGTTCCCTGGAGAAAGCTGAGATTTTATTGTGTTTTACATCATACATATATGAAAGTTAATTATGTCACATCACACTGATCCAGTCCTACTGAGATCTCTGTGTCAATCTTTGCAAGGCAACCAAATCTCTTGCTTTAAGATTTTGCAAGTGTTAACAGTAAGCTCTTCCTTATTCTCTGCAGCTGATTCCAGTTATTCTACTATCTTGTAATGATGTGAGCATCTAGTTTGGCATAGTTTTGGCAGATGAAACAGCCAGAAATCCAGTAGGTGCTAAGGAGAAGGGAGAATTATGGTTCAGTTCACATTCAGAAACAGACCTGCCCAGTTCTCAGTTCGAAAAACAATTCACAAACCCAAAACACATAGCTATCTTTCTGAATTAGTCATGGTCAAACTTTTGCAATGTTGTTGTCCAACACCAAAAGGTATGCATAGAAATGTGTTGATAAACTAGGAGAAAGAGTGTACAAATATGTGTACATTGATGAAAATACATTGCAAAATGTTAATGCTAGGCAAATTTTTGTATGAAAGCACACGTGCTAGGACACATTCTTTCCTCCCACCCCAGGGAGGAAATGGCAGGGGCTGCTTTCTGAGGTGTCCTAGGCTCTGTGCCCACCTGATGTGATTCAGAGTGTGCCCCTTCACCACTGGAGTGGCCTGTGATTCCCACTTCAACTGTTGGGTAAAGTTGATTTCATTCATCCCTTTTTACTAAAATAAATCTTCACTCACCCCTTCTTTCCTCGTGGTTTGCCTCGGGTACCAAATGTCTTGAGCCAGTCTTGGTGGGACCCCTGTTCCTACCTACTGGTAAACCTCAGTGGGTTTATTTGGATTGAGCAGTGCTGTGACTGGAGCTGCTTTAATTTCCCACAATGTCACCTATGTACTCCAGTCATTGTTGAAAATTAACATAGGAGCACACAGACCTAGCCACCTAGTGGGAGCGATCCAGGGAGTTATCTGCACAGCAGTGGCTGCTACTGTGATGCTGGGGCTACTGTGATGCTGGGGCCCAGGGATGCCACTTGCTGGTGCCAACTAGGCCCAGAAGCACCATCCTGCTGACTTCTATAGTAGCAGCTATCTGAAGAGTCTGTAGGTTAGGGGCTCCTTTTAGAGAGAACCATATAAGAAGAAGCAACTGTTGCAAGCTATTCCATCGTCCAACCATCAGCTGATGAGTTAAATCACCTGAAACACAGTGACGTCTTATTTATTTATTTATTTAGTAAAGTTATATCTTTCTTTCCCTTTGCCAGAGTTTAAACCCAAAGTGACTTATGAAAGAATTAGAACCAAGTAGTCATTTAGCAATAAATACGGCCAATCCATTTGTATCCTGCATTTGTTGGATTTCTGGTGGTTTCTGCTTTGTGATGCTTCCCATTTTGGTGTTTTCATTTAACTGTACTGTATCTTGACCACTTAACCAGGAACTTCTTGGGCCATACATTGATGCACATCTTCAGACTGGTCACATACACAATGGACACATGCAAACCATGCAGAATGCATGCATGCACCCACATTCACCAGGTAGACACTTCTTTACCTGGCCTGTGGTTATAAATGCTCCTTGGTCAGGCCTGGAATTTTACCTGGGCAAGAGTCAGGCTCTGGTCTTACTCACAATGATCCCTAGTCTTGCTCTGATATCTGTTGGTCTGATGGTTCTTCCTGATCTACTGCCTTTGGTGTTTACTTGCTTGCCCTTTAGCTTCCTACTTTCCTGGCCTGCAGTTGACTCTGGTTGGGAATCAACGCTTCTGTGAACTGTCCCAGTTCTCCTTCCAGCTCCTCTCCCAGATTTGCTCTCTGTGCATTCAGCTACATACAGCCCAGGCCGCTGCAAACCCACCAGTCTGCTTATAAGATACTGAGGTGTCTCCTGTGGTTGAAAACAGCTGGTTAATGGCATGAATCACTTCCCAGTTTATAGAGGCTTTTGGGAAATATATTCTGCCCAGAAAGTGCCGTGTTAATGGGCAACCTCCAAATAACCCTAGAAATTATTCCAGTGTTCATTCCTGAGCTATTTGAAACACCCTTTAAAATGTGTAACCAGGACCAGGCAAATCAATGCAAACAAATGAGAGAACACAGAATCCGTTTTCAATACCTCATGGAAGTATAAAATGGAGGCTTATAATATCAGTTTCCAGCAGAGATATATAACCCCAACTATGCAAAGATTTCACCAGCATTATCAGAATTTGTTGCATGATAGTGTCTCTTTCCTATTTTGTCGCTGCTTAGCTTTTAGTTCTGGCCTTGCATTGCTTAGGGTGGCGGTAGGACAGGCATTCATCATTCACTATGGAAATGTATAGCTCACCTGCCAATCATATTATCAGACGGGTTTACTATAAAATACAGTACGTGTGCTCAGCAGCATTATTGTACAAGGAAGGTTTGTCTGCCTGTTTAGTTACTGACAGACAGGGCCATCTTACCCATAGGTGCTAGGCGTGTGGGGCACCCGGGCACCAGGCTCTCAGGGGCGCCAGGCTGAGAGTCCGGGGCCTGAGAGTTGAGTCCAGGGAAGAGCCTGCCTGTTGGTTGGAGCGCCACGGTGGGCTCTTCTGCTGCAGACGGCTCTTCGCCGCGAGTTCGGGGGCAACCGAGCCAGCGAGACTCTGAGGCGGCCGGCCAGCTCTGCCCTCCTGCACACCTAGGACCGGGCAACCGGGGGGGGGGGAGGCACCGGGCGGATTCTTTTAACCCCAGCGCCACATATGCTTGAGACAGCCCTGCTGACAGCATGTACATTTATGTTGCATAACCTAAAGTTCCTCATGGCAATGTACAATAAATAGGGAATCCAGTAGGGGACAGTGTAGTGGTTAAACGTAGACAAGCTTGGGAGACCTGGGTTCAATCCCCCAGTTATTTATGAAGCTCACTGAGTGACCTTGCTTAAGTCACCTTTTCTCAGTCTAACGTACCTCACAGGGTTGTTGTAAGTGTTGGATAAAAGCAGCAATGCAAAAGCCAGCTCCAGATGGCTGGAATGCAAAACAGGATGTTGTGGTTTGCAACTGTACTGTTGGCAAAAAGGAGGAGTCTATTCTCTGTACTGAGCACCGGATGTTAGCTCAGAGTGTCATCTGACCTGTGCTGGAAGTACAGGGGCGGAGGTGTGACTCTTCTGATGGAGTCTGAAGGGTGCAGTCACGTTTTCTATGTACTGCTGAATGACAGGAATAAAACATGTAAATAGGACTCCTGTCTGTCTCATTTCCCCTCCCTGGGGAGAATGCAGGGAGGGAGAGAAGCAGAGAAAAGCAGAGGGTGTGTTTTCCTCACATCTAATGAGAAGAATCGCCGGTTTACGACCTAGCCTGCCGGGAGACGCAGACGGAAGGTCACAAGTATCTAGCTCTTTTGCCCGGGGGAGGCCAGTTTACCTCTGACTGTGAGCTGAGATACTGACAGTAAGGACAAAATGGAGAGGAAAGAACCATGGTTTAGAGCACGGGTGTCAAACACAAGGCCCGCGGGCCAAATCCGGCCCGCCAGACCTCGTCATGTGGCCCATGTAGCCGCCGTTGTCGCTGCTGTTCTCGCACGTCCAGTGCACCATCGCCTGGTTGTGCGCCGCGTCACCTTTCAGCACGAAGGAGGTGGTGAGCAGAGAGGCCGCCTCCCGCGGGCTGCCGCGTCTCTGGTGGCCGCTCCTGTCTGGCGGGCGCGCCGCCCAGGAGGCGCCCAACGCGAGCAGCAGCAGCAAGGGGAGCAGAGCTGCCCGGCCGGACGCTCCTCCGCGGGCCCTGCTGGCGCCCTGCTTGGCCATCGCTGTGCCTGCGCCGCCGCTGGGCAGGGATGCGAGTATGGCAGGCGAGGCGGCGGAGGACGGGAGGGAGCAAGCCTAGATGGAGGCGGGAGCACGGCGCGGACGCACGGCGTGGGAAACAACGTGCCAGCAGGGCTTCCACGCCCAGGCGAGGCGCAGCGCTGCCCTCTGCCGGCGGGCCCTACCGAGCCCGGCCGGCCACCTTCCCCGACGGCTGCTGGCAGCAGGGCTGCAGTGGGCGCGCCGGAGCAAGTGGACGGGAGCACGGCGCCTGGGCAAGTGAACGTCCCCCTCAGCCTCGGCTTGCCACGGAGGGCAAGGCACGCTCTGCCTCCCCGCTGTCCCCCGAGCTTGTGGGGCTGGCGATGGGGAGAAGTGCACCAGTCCCGGGAGGGCAGGCACTTAGCGGGGCAGGACTTAGCGCCCCGCTCGGGATGGCGGCGTAGACCCGCCTGCAGTCCCGTGACGGCAGGCAGCTCTGTGCCGCCATCCCGAGCGGGGCGGGACTTAGCGCACCGCTCGGGATGGCGGCGCAGAGCTGCGCTGGTCCCAGGACCGCAGGCAGCTCTGCACGGCCACCGGGAGCGGGGCGGAGCTTCTCCCCCGGCTCCCGGTGGCCGGGCAGAGCTGCGATGGTCCCAGGACCGCAGGCAGCTCTGCACGGCCACCGGGAGCGGGGCGGAGCTTTTCCCCCGGCTCCCGGTGGCCGGGCAGAGCTGCGCTGGTCCCGGGACCGCAGGCAGCTCTGCACGGCCACCGGGAGCAGGGCGGAGCTTCTCCCCCGGCTCCCGGTGGCTGGGCAGAGCTGCGCTGGTCCCGGGACCGCAGGCAGCTCTGCACGGCCACCGGAAGCGGGGCGGAGCTTCTCCCCCGGCTCCCGGTGGCCGGGCAGAGCTGCGCTGGTCCCGGGACTGCAGGCAGCTCTGCGCAACCCTCGGAGCCGGTCTTCCGAGGGTTGCGCAGAGCTTCCTGAAGCCTGGAGAGCGAGAGGGGTCGGTGCGCACCGACCCCCCTCACTCTCCAGGCTTCAGCGAAAGCCTGCATTCACCCCATAAGACGCAGGCACATTTCCCCTTCATTTTTGGAGGGGCGAAAAATACGGTAAATGTCAAAGCCCATCAACTTCGGGGGTCTCAGCCTGCTCAAATATTTTAGGCCGATACAACCGGCCCTTTGAGGGTGACCAAACTGCTGATGCGGCCCCCGATGAATTTGAGTTTGACCCCCCTGGTTTAGAGGGAGAGGATAAGGTTTCTAATTCTCCTTGGTCAGAGAGAGAGAGATTTTAAAAGAGCAATGGCTTTGAAGGAAAGTAGTATAGTTAAGGGCTTCAGCAGTTAACAATGAACTTCTCTTGACAAATACCCCCAACCCTGCCATACTTTGGTGCAAGCACTGGTTGCAAGGGCCACTACAGAGCCACCTAAGTCTCAAACCTGGGCCAAATATTGTAGCATTATTTTTTTGGCGAGCACATTTATAGTCTGCTTTTCAGAGCCACATGGACGACCAAAGTGGCCTTCCAGATTAAAATGCACACGAAAATACAAGCCTGTTGTTGTTTAAAATGAGCAATGTCAAACAGTAATTTGAGTTCCTGTCATCATCATCCTCCAGGCTATAAATCAAGGCTCACAAATAATCACACTACTCTCACAGTCTTAGTCCTCAGGATTGAGGACAACAGGTCTGTGATGAATTAAACCATTAAAGACTGAAGAAAGTTAGGAAAATGGCACTAAGTGGCCTTTAAAATATTTCCAGTAGCAGAGCTGGAATGCTCTAATAATTGGGGTGTGTGGTTGCAATCCTCAGAGCATTTCTCAAATGAAGTTTCAGCCCAGTTATTACTGTATGAAACTATTAAGATTCTTGGTATTTACCAGTGAATAAAGGAAGCGGCGTCCTAAAAAGAGGACTGAATGGGTTAGGAGCAACATCTATTGCTTCCCTCAGTGGTTTTAACATACTATTTACCAGAAAAACTGGACCCACAGCCACACTCAACATTCCCCATGGGTGCTTGAGCTAGGGCAGGGCAAATTTGCCAAATATTATTCTAGGGAGGAAATTCAAAGAGAGCCTCAAAAAGTCAATTTGAAGAATGTTGACCAGCAAATGGTTTTTCTAGGGAATTTCAGCCCAGCTTTTAAACACACCCACCCACCCACACCCCAACACCACAAAGGATTTTGTGTGTGGGGGGGGGATCAATGATTATAGTAAAAGGCCTTTCAAGCAAGTAACATGTTACAGCACAACTTTCTCCCCAAGCAATTGATTCAATTAGTACAGCATTTGCTGAAGGTGCAGGATGTTGATTCTTATGAAATCTGCAAAAGGAGAGTAGATGCTTTTTTGAGCTGGGAAGAAAGAAGCAAACGTAGACAGAGGAGCAGGACCCCATGGGGGATGCGTCGCTTATTTTCTCCAAATTCCTTTCATTTCTTACGATTTTGTTGTGCTCCCTGCCACCCACTTCCAAACCCTTTTCATGAGACAACTGTGTGGCATAGGGGAGGAGAGGAGAATGACTTGTAGAGCTGTTTTTTTCTTGCATCTCCTCACATTCTCAGGATCAAGACTCAGAGGCCGTATACTATATCAAGTCTATATCATTACTAAAAACGAATTAAGCAAAACGTGGGTCCCTAAACTGTAGTTTATGTAAATCTGGTGTGGTTATTTCTTACCTACAGTGCAACCCACACTATTTGGGTAACATTTCCCCCTATGTCAACCATATCCACACACACACCCATACTTGGAGGTGTCAGCCACAGAATGGTGTTCTGTCCATTTCATTAACAAACCCACATTTAGTTTTTTTGGAATTCAGCCTGGGAAGCAGTATAACAATTGTCAATAATCAATCTCGGCAGCAAAAAAAAGGTTAGAATGTTCATAGCAATTTATTGGGCTGTCTCGCTCAAATATTCTAGGAGAGAGAAAAATTGCCATTTTAAAGAAATACTGCTTAGCAGTTTTGATGGCTTCTTTCTCCCCTCCTCCCTTTGGGTGACCTTTACAATGTCTGCATTTTCTAGGCCTGATTTCTTCTTGGCTGTGCAATAAAAAAAACACATTCTTTTTATGGACAACTATAGCTCATCCACAATGAACTTAATAGTACTTAAAATTCATCCTTTAGCTCCATAATCTTTTAGCGCTGAACACCGGGTGTTCTGACTCCCACAGATACATTCATTGCTAGAAACATTTGTGGGTTGCGGTTCTCTGCAAAAGGTATTGCCTCAATTATGGATCAATACACACTAACGGGTTTTGCAATCTAAAACAATGAAATGTATAGTTCTAGGACCCATTTTTGATGAAATGATATCAACTACTTCTACAATTATTCTTTTTGATAGTTAAAAGCAAAGCAACACCCCTCTCCCTCCAATCTGTGTTGAGTACTTACTGGCTAAAATATTACTACTTGCATCATAATCTGCGCAATTGCTGCCTGTTTTAAAGCATCACAACTATTCAAAACAAGTAGCTTTGGGGCGTCCAATTAAAACACAAGGGGCGGTATCCAACTAAGCATGGCTGAGTTAAGTCCACTGATTTCAGCGCATTTACTTTGAGTAAAACTTAGTAGAATCCCTCTCTCTTACCCTGTTACAGTTGAGTCAAGCTGCATAGTTATTTATTAAACTTTTTAGATGCTTGTCACCCAAAGAGTCTCCAAGCAACTTACACTGAAAAAATATAGAGAAATACATTATACCACTGCAATGCAGAACAGTGGTGGGGGACAGGTCTGTATCTGAAACACACTGAAAGATTTTGTTTCATGAGGTGACAGATGGCATTCAGCAGGTTATCCCTTATGTAGGGCCTGTATAGCTTATGTAGGGCCTAGAATAGCTTAATAGCTAACATTAGAATCCTTTTGCTAACCATGCATAGAAATGTATTAGTCAGGGGTGGAGCTGAACACACTCTTAAAATTGAGCCGCCCTGGCCCATTAAAAAATACATTTAGGAGGCCAAAACTGCCTCAGCTCCTAGCAGTCAATGTCTATGCCAGAAAGTTATGACACTGGACAGCTGACAAGGAACTTGGGTTCATGAGGTTAGCATGGGAGCTATCTCCCTTGGCTCTTAGCCAATCCTTTGAAGTCTTGTGTTGCTTTTCTAATCATCAGTCACAAAGAGGGAAAGTTTGGTGACATCATCTTAAGTCACTGTAAGGAGTGTCTCCATTGCATAGCTGTCAACCGCCCCTTATTTGGTGGGAAAGTCCCTTATCCCAGCGCCGTGTCCCGCTGCTGTCCCTTATTGATGGTGTCCCTTAAATTTCCCGGGTTTCAAAGGAAGCAGCTTCTCTCCCTCCCTCCCTGCCAGCCAGGGAGGAGGGAGGCTCCAACTGTGTTGCTTGGCTGCGTTGCTCACCCAATAAGGAGTCTAAGAACGACTGGGGGGGTGGAGCTTGCATGCCTTGTGCCGATCAAATCGGCCGTGTTGCCTGGGGACTTGCCTTTGCTCAGCGCTTCCCAGTGGAGAGGTGACGGTGGTTTTCCTTGATGCATCCCCTTTGCTGGGTTGCTGCGCTGTGGGAACCACTGCTTGAGGCTTCATTTGGCTGCTGCCTGGGCTTCCTGCCTTTGGCTCGGAGGGGCTCAGAAGTTGAACCTCCCTGTGCTCTGAAAATCCCTTATTTTGGCTGCTGATCCCTTATTTTTGAGGCTGCTGGTCCCTTATTTTCAAATCTATAAGTTGACAGCTATGCTCCATTGCCCAGGAGTGGATTTCCCAGCAATTCAAAAAAATGGGCCACAAGATTTCTAATTCTCTATAATGTGAGCTGTGTATTCTCATTTTAGCAGATGAAGCCTGTTAAGGTGCATGTTTGACGTTGTTTTTTTATTGCCAAGCTGAATTAAAAAAGAACCCCTTCCCTTGGCAAGGCAGGGCCATAGCACAGTGGGGAAACACTGCTTTAATTCCTGGCACTTCCAGGTAAGGTTGAGAGACTCTGACTGAACACTGGAGGGTTGTCAACAATACAAAGCAGGATGGACATGTTGGATTAGCCAGAGGCAAGATTGGCCATGAGGTTTTGTGAGTAAGGCTTCCAATTTGGTTCTGCTTTTCTGCTTTGAAAATAACCTATTCACTTTCTTGAATTAGGCATAATGCTAGCTGAATGTGTGTTTGGGGTCCCCCCTCCCGCCTCTGTTACTCCAGCAAAGCTGCAAAATTGTATGCGCGAGCTTCCACTTTCAACTAAGAGTGGTTTGCTGTGTCCTCCTAACTAGGACAAAGTGGTTAGTTTAAATCAAAGGTGGATAACTGCGTCATTCTAACTACTTTGAACTTACGTCTGTTATCTTTGCTTTCCTTCCATGCTTATGAACTGCACAACTTGAGCCTTTGGGGAGGGGAATGCAAAATTGTCAAATCTGCATGGG
This sequence comes from Podarcis vaucheri, assembly GCF_965113315.1. NCBI lineage: Eukaryota > Metazoa > Chordata > Lepidosauria > Squamata > Lacertidae > Podarcis > Podarcis vaucheri. The sequence goes on from NC_138766.1 coordinate 75,809,588, forward strand.
GAATTCCATTATTCTCCAAGCCTGGAACAATTCCAAATCTTCTATTGTAAAGGATACTCAGTGTTACAAAAGCAATTATCCATTTTTATTTTGTTTACATTGCACTGAAAATTTACATCATACTTTTACAAATCCCCTTTTTTCATAAAAATAGACTTCTTTACAAAAGTGTATGCATTAATATAAGAGGAGTAGCCAGTTGCAGAAGAAACAAGATTTTAAACAAGATCTCAGATGGATTAACCTTAACATTAATGAGTGAATCATCATTATTGCAATCATTTGAATAAACAAGAATAAATAACAAAGTGATGGTATAAAATATAAAAATGGCATTCTTTTAGTAGAAGACAGTTTCTGGACAAAACTGTATGAATTCTGAAAACAAAAAGGCTGTAAAATGGTTTATAAGAAATTCATCAAACACCATAGAAATTCAAGCAGCAATCCGGGGTACAATGATGGATTTGGGGCAGGAGGGGAGGGGAGATGGTTCGTTTGTTTTTGGTAGGCACTCTCTATAATGTAGATTTTTTAAAAAAACTTTGATTTTTCACAGAGTTATTCATGTCTGGGAAGAGACAATAGTACCAAATAATTAACACCAGCTAATGTACAGCATTGATGACTCCCAAATGGTTTCATGCTATAAAAGGAAGACAATGAACTATGACATGGGAATTACTCAGACTGTCATTTCATAATTCAGTTACAAAACTATAATCAAAACAAAAATTGCATTCCTTCTATGAGAGTGAAATAGGCCTGTGATGACTTGAACCCAACTTAGAAGAAAGTAGGATTTGAAGGAACTGATTATTTTACTTCCTGTACCCTTATTTACATTGCACTGTTGCAACAAAACAAATCGTAACTGAATAGGATTTGTCTCGCAAACATGAATACTGATTTATATTCCAAAACAAACACAAACTTCCCAAATTAGAACGAGGCAGGATTTGTTGGGACTTAAAACCAAAACCTGTTGAATTCAGTCGGAAACTTCTACCAGTGTGCTGCAAATTAATGGTCACAAGGAAATTGGAATCACGCAAACGGAAATCTACAGGGCCAATTTCAATCCCAGTATTTTTGCTATGTGAATTGTTTTACATAATCTGTATTTAAAACATTTGTGCTGGCATAACCATTTGAAGACACAGAAATGCCTGGCACGGCTTTGGCAAAGCTTTTAGTATACACCCGCCCAAATACATTATTTATTGGCACAGCATACTACAATGAAACAAATAATGTACCGCAAAATAATCCCAATCAACAGAATGGAACTATTCCATATGAAGGTTCCAGTGCAGACATGTGGGTTCTGCTCTTGTATGATTTTCCTTTATTTTCAATGAGAGGACAGATCCATGTACATAATTGTGCCCTCCTATATTGGGAAGACCCAGAGAACAAGACTGCTCCTTTGGTGCATCAAAGCGATAAAGACATTAATGGATCAAAGTGCATCTTGTCGTCTCTGCAGATTAACTGGTCCGTGTTTAGCCTTTAACACAGAGTGGAAGCAGGACCTGTAACACTGCTGAAACTCACAATTTCAAAGGATCTGAATTTTAATGCTTAATATCCTTTATCATTTAGGTGTGTGGTGTTGTAGTCTGTTGTTCGTCTTGTGTGAAAATTTCAAAAAAGGAGAAACGGGGATGGCTAGGGCAAAAAGCGTGTTAATTGGATATTTTCACAAATTGTCCTCTGAAACGACGAGTACTGCAGCATTACGGAGCCTAGATTGTTAAGTAGTACAGTGTGTCCCAACTCTTTTTATACTGCTGTCGGATTGGTGGCTGCTGGGAAAGGAAATGTCAACCTGTGAAAAGGAAGAAAAATGCAGCAGTTCCTTGTAGCCCGCTGTAGCAGGAGATGTTAGCATGAAGAACAATGAAGGCAGAAATGGAGCAAGGAATTTAAATTCATGAAACAAAAGAACCTGAGAACGTGACACTTAATTATCCCACCGTGGCACAGAAATAATAGGTTGCACTAGCAAGCTCAAGCCAATTAATGGCCGTGACATAATCTTAGAAATTCAAAGGTACAGGGTGTGAGCCATGTGATGTTCTTTAAAGGGAGGTACAATTGAGAGAATGGGACCCAATTCTAACTGTCGAGGGAATGATGTAGCTCATGACTCTTGCTCCTTCCTGTAAATATAACTCTTAATTTCTACCATATATTCATTTGTTTTGTTCTTTCTTTAAAACCCAGTCCCTCTAGCATAGTTTATAAAGCACAGAAGTACTGATAGTGGATGCTCCTCCAATATATGCAAATATGTTTTATTTATTTTTTAATTTTATTTTTTTTAGAATAATCTCCTTTTTTAAAAAAAGCAAATAAACTGTGAGTAAGCACTCCTAGAGTGCAGCACATTTTCTGTAAAACACTCCACGGTAACCATGAAGTCAATATAGTTTTTTTTCCAGTTTATGAAAGAAAAAAGAAAAGGAAAAAAAGAAATCCTCTCTTGTCTCTCTGTCTTGTCCTCAGGAGAAGGTGACCCCGGAAATCCTGAAAAGTGTGCTTTAATTTCATTTTTGTTTTTGTTTTACACCAGTGAACGATGTGTGCACTGTGGTGTTGTGTTTCAATTTTCACATCTCTGAAGTCAAGCCGTCGCAATGTTATACCATTGTGCAGACTGTGTTTAGGTTGGGATCAAATCGTACAGCCTTCCCCTCGACGGATTTTGCATTCGTGTCATACATGGGGTTTTCAAAAGCAGCTTGCCCATTGTTATTTTCATGTACAGAGCATCCTGTATACTGTGTTTTAGGTGCAGTTCTGTTGAGGAAGGCAGACAATAAAGAAAACAAAATTATTTGTGTAATGAAAGAATTTATAACTTGCTTTTTTTCGAGGCAAGGTGTAAATTCAACAGAGGGCAACAGACTGGGTGTCTGAAAAAAGTGTACAATTGGCAGCATAACTTGATAATGAGTAAATTGTCAATGACAACTGTAGAGCAACTCTCCATAATAAAATATAACGGGCATAGGACTTTTCTAAGCACTTACAAGCTGGTAAACTATGTGGGATGTAAGATAAATTGTACAAGAAATATGAGTCACAATACTGTAAATGTCAAAAGCAAAATATAGGCAATATGTGAAGTACACAGCATCCCCATTTTATTGCTCTGTCCTGAGTTGCCGAGAAATTTGAATAACCTTGTTCCTCTCTTTGAGAGAATAATTTACAACAACAATTTAAACAGAGCAAGTAAAGGTATAATGTAAGACAATAACCTTGCCTATCAAGCATCCCTGACAGTTCTTAAATGAGGTTAGTATATGCATGCACTAGACTGAATGTTTTTCAAGAGAGCTCTTAATTTATCTTGAATAGAATAATGGGGCCTACAGACACTAAATAATTCAATTTAATGATAATAGTGAAGATGGGCCAAAGCCATCCAGGGCAAATATTGCTACTGCCTTCCTCAAGGCCTCTTTTTTTCAGGTTGGGTAGGAATACCAAGGTTTTGAAACTGGGTCTCATCATAAAGATTTGTGTTGTCAATACCATTAAAGGCCCTAGAACAGATAAATGAACAGCTGGTCTTTGAGCACTTAGAAAAGGATGCTGTGATTACTAAGACCCAGCATGGGGTTCACAAGAACAAGGCAAGCCAGATGAATCTGAATTTTTAACAGTGTTACAAGCTTGGTGGGGAATGCTGTGGATGGTAGTGTATCTTAGTAGACCACAAGCTTAAAATGAGTCAACAGTGATACATCAGCATAAAAAAGCTTAAGCTATTCTAGGCTGCATCAACAGAAAGCCACTTCCGACATAAGGAGGAGGTGGTGTTGCGGGCTCACGCCCCCAACAATCGCACGGGGTTGGTTACAGCCCTGCGTGACCAGGGGAATCCTTGAGCTGCGTCAGCCCCAGAGCCAGC